>NW_026575122.1:11872320-14272320 GCF_905146905.1 Nyctereutes procyonoides
CTATTGAGTTACAAAAAGTTCCTTATAGGGATCCCTGGGTGGCGCAGCGGTTTGGCGCCTGCCTTTGGCCCAGGGCGCGATCCTGGAGACCCGGGATCGAATCCCACATCGGGCTCCCGGTGCATGGAGCCTGCTTCTCCCTCTGCCTGTGTCTCTGCCTCTCTCTCTTTCTCTCTCTGTGACTATCATAAAAAAAAAAAAAAAAAAAAAGTTCCTTATATACTTGGAATATTATCCCCTTATCAGATATATGGCTTGCAAATATCTTCTCCCATTCCATAGGTCACCTTCTCATTATTGATCATTTCTGTGCTGTGCAGAAGCTTTTTAGTTTAACGTATTCCCACTTATTGATTCTGGCTTTGTTTTAACTTTAAGGTGTAAGTTTTGCATAGTCAAAATTCAATTCTCCTTCCACCTTTAAATGTTGGTAGGGAAAGAGTAAGAAGTGGAAAAAGAACAGAACTTTTCCCCATGACACTAACATTTCTAGAAAATTTTACCTCTCTTCTTGGAAGCCAAAGGAGGGTTCTTACTTTCTCATTTTACCCACTTCACCTCTCAAAGCCTCAATTTCTCCATATGTGAAATGTAGGATTTCAAAGCCTTTCATATGTTATGTCCCAATGAATGAATGAGTTCACTGGATTAGCAGAACTGAAACCTCAAGAGACCTGGTCCTGGGAGCACGGCAGGCCCATTTCATTCGTGAGGCGAACACAAAACCAATGTAAGAAAGAAACTCTGTGTGCCTGGAGGTGGCATGGCACAGGACACCTGAGACCTGTTCAGAGGACACTGAGAAAGAAAATACAGGTCTTGGGAAATGGAATCCTGATGTGGGGGAAAGAGTACACAGGATGGGGGTGGTGGCATGGGCAGAGCAAACCCAAAATAAACATCACCAGGTTGCTTTGTTAGGGACTATTCCCTAAACCCATCATTTGGCAAACACATAATGGGCAAACACATATGGTTATACTTAATATCAAGATGTTTTAAAATTTTTGATAAACCTGAAATAAATATCATGACAGACAGCATATATGCAACAAATGAGTAAAGGTATTCAAATCCTGAAAGGCAAAAGAGCCATGAATACAGCACGGTCCTTGGCACACACTGCCAAGTGCAGAAGGGCCAACTAATGAATATTATAATTGATGATAATGATAAGAAAATAAGGGATTCTTAGAGCTATAACTGTAAAAATATTCATATTTACCCATTCCAGTCCCTGCTTGTGCAATTTCTCCTGAAAAAAATTTCCACTGCCTTCTTCTGTTTATGACGTACTGAAAGTCAAAGGACTGCATCTCGAAGACCTTAGAACAAAAAGTAGAAATAAACAAATGCATACCTCAAAATATGACACAAGCCTGTATTTGTATACATGAAAGAAGATATTTTTCTGGACCATATAATTATCTCTGACTTGCATGATCACTATAAAGAGTTTATTATTATGGGTTTTCCCAATTATGTTGTGCATGTTCACAAAAATAAACACCTTATTAAATGATAACACTCTTAGTCCTTCATAAGTTAATAATAATAAATTTTATCTTGGGAATATATGGTATATACATACGGTAATGACAGCTTGAAAGAATCACTAAAATTGTATTTGTCAAATCCCTTTGTTTTTTTCCATTTTTTTCGCTTTTATTTAATTGATGCCTATTACTTTCTTCATATGACAGATGATTTTAAATGATATGTGTATCATTGCTATAGCTCAATTTCTCTTAAAGAAAAACTACAGAACATATGATCTATAGCCACCAGACAGTTTTTTTTTAAAGATTTTTATTTATTTATTTGACAGAGAGCACAAGCAGGAAGAAGGAGAGGGAGACGCAGAGGGAGAAGCAGACTCCCCACTGAGCAGGGAGCCCGATGTGGGGCTCAATCCCAGTATCCTGAGGTCATGACCTGAGCCAAAGACAGATGCCTAACCCACTGAGCCACCAGGTGCCCCATTGGGCAGATTACAGAATAATTCAGTTATCCTAGCTTGAAACAGAATTAAAGTACATAACTGTAAATAAACATATCTTGGTTGAGAATTTTAAGGATTTAGCAATCACTTTCTTTGAAAAGTGTGGCCATTTAGGAGGTCACTAGAAAGGAGTGGAAGTTTAGGGTCTAGTTCTGTCTGTGATTCTAAAGACCTGCTCGTCCTTCATTAAGTCAGTTCATTTCCCCACAACTTAATTTTCCTTTTTAGTAAAATGCAGATGCTATCAGGTTCATAACTACTTCACTGAGCTACTATGATGAAACAATATGGCATTAGATGTGAAACATTTCAAGGACAAATGCAAGACATAATTATTTTAATGACCAATAATTAAAGTAAACTTCTACTTTTCCCCTTTATTTACTGTCAATTTCTCAGCCTAAAGCCAACTTAATGAATCTGACAATTTAATTACGTGACTAAGTTGAGCTTCATGGAAACATCATGAAAAACAGACACAGGTACTATTTTCAAGCATCTTTTAATACAAAGCCCTTTCCAAACAACAGATTAAAAGTTGGCTTTCAGATGGTAGCTACACTTGTGGCAAGCAGAGCATCATGTACAGAGGAGCTGAATCACTATGTTGGACTCCTGAAACTAATGCAACGTTGTGTGTCAACTATACTCTATTTTTTAAAAGATTTTATTTATTCATGACAGACACACAGAGAGAGGCAAAGACACAGGCAGAGGGAGAAGCAGGCTCCATATGGGGAGCCTGATGTGGGACTCGATACCAGGACTCTGGGATCATGACCTGAGCCAAAGGCAGATGCTCAACCACTGAGCCACCCAGGTGCCCAACTATACTCAAATTTAAAAAAAATAAATAAAAATTAATTAACGTTTTTAAAAGTTAGAATTCACAATAACCTTTCATCTTAAGTTCTACATTCATTAAGTCTAATTCAGTGAATTAAATATGGCAATTAAACCACCTAGCCACTAAGAGAGCACATATTTCTCTGTAGAGTGAAATATCTACACTTTGACACCTGCTTCCTGTTTCTGGAATTTATCGAGCATCTAAAATTTCTCATATAATTCTAAAAAGCCCCTAAGTTTAAATCCTCACCACACACTAGTCCACAAAATAAAACACAGGAGTTCTTGGCACTTGGGCCGGGTGTGGGGGGCGGTTATAAAATGAAATGAATAACAGACCGCAAAAATTGTGAAACCAAGAATTCTCTAAAAAGTTTGTCAAAGTAAAATATTTGGCCAATATCTTGTTGAGCTTTCTATTTTGTATAAAAGAGAAAATGCCTAGATGAGGGTGTCAGTAAAGACTGACACAGAAAACTGAGCCATTTTATTTTAACACATCTGGGATTACAAGTAACAATTATTGTTTTTCTCATTTAAAAATTTAATAAATTATCTTTTTATGTTATCCAAGCCCTAATAATTCAGGTTTTAGAGCTTTTTCAATGACTCTACACTGAAACGAAACTCTTGCTCCTAGAGGTTAAAAGTGCAGAAGCTTGAACTGGACTACAGGGAGTTCAAAATCTGGCCCTGCCCCTCATTGGCTATTTGCCCTCAAATTACTCAACCTCTCTGTGTCTCAGTTTCCTCACTTACAAAATAGAAATACTAACAGATCTATCTAAAAGGGTTGTGGTGAGGGCTAAATGAAAACACAAGTAGAGCACTGGGAGCAAAGCAGTGCCTGGCACACACTACCCTCTCACTTAGTGCAGTTGCTACATTGTCATAATTGTTTCCCATACTTTCCCATCTTTTATTAACGTTTATTAAGTGAAAGCAATCATTACACACCAAAATATCTACAAAAAATCCAGAATAACAATATGGTCAAACCTTTGTGGGTGTGACTATAGGAGTTAAAATGTCCTAAAAAATTATTCAAACGGTTAAACTTGTAAATAGAAAATTTAGATAAGACACATGCATAATAATGTTGCTGGGAATAAATATATGGATAGGGAAAGAAAGTACCTGGATTAGATCAAATTAATTATCCAGAATCTAATGAGACATTGATCATACTTCATTTTATTGAATGTGGCCATTCACATTTTACAACATAATCTCAAAATGCCTTGAATTAAATTAGATTAATGAAATTGATTTGTAATGGGAAGTAGTAATAGATTTTGACACACTTTATACGTTGATTTATTTATTTTTAATTAATTAATTAATTTGCATAGGCTCCATGCCCAATGTGGAACCCAACATGGGGCTTGAACTCATGACCCTGAGATTATAACCTGAGCTGAGATCTAGAGTCAGATGCTTAATAGACTGAGCAACCCAGGTGCCACTGTGTTGATTTTTTTTTTTTAATGTTGGCAAAAACAATGCCGAATCTCTGATTCCTTTTCTAGGGAATATCTAGAAATCTTCCAACAAGAATGGAAGAAATATTATTTCTTACTGCTAAAAAACAACATGTATTAAGAAGTAGTTAGAAGTTAAAATTTTAAGTATCTATAGTTCTCTAAAAACTTTTTAAGAGAACCGTATGTGTGACACTCAAGAGCCTGAACATAACTTAAATACCAAAGGTGGAACAAGAAAGGAAAAGAACGGAATTGGGGAGAGTTTTGCCATAGGCATTTAGGAAATTCAAACTGAATAAGCAGCTTGTTATAGAACTATTGATTTAAAAAAAGTACACCCTATCAAATAGTAGTAACCCAAAATTTATAACCCATTAAAACTTAGCTAGGTTGGTCTTTATACTAAATACTTTCATACATAAGTGATTAAGAGTATTCCAGCCGATTCTTTTACTTTGGAATGGTAATCTTGTATTTTACTTACTCCATTTACATTTGTTTTAGCTTGTGTTCCATATGTTTCTTCAGATACTAAAATCTGAAGGTGAACCTCATCATAATCTTGCACACCAGCGTGTTCAAACATAGATGAGTTCTGCAGCAAAGGATATGATTTTTTAAAAAGTGAATGGGATTAAGAGGTACAAATTTCCAGTTATAAAATAAATAAGTTATGGAGATGAGAAGCACAGCATACGAAATATAGTCAATAATATTGTGAAAATGTTGTATGGTGACTACACTTAGGTAGTGAACACTGAGTAATGTCTAGAATTGCTGAATCACTATGCTGTATATCTGTAAATAATATAACGTTGTATATCAGCTGTACTTCAGTAATCAAAAATAAGTAAATAAATATAGTAAAAACAAGTTATCATTACCAGATTCCAGCCAAATACTGTTTTCTGTGGAATGGTCTGAGCCTGCTGCTAGCTGGCTGTGTCCATGATAAAAAAGAGAGGTCAGCAAGTATTCAAGGACCAAATGAGAGTTTTTGTTTTCTCCTTAAATCAGAACCATTAAAAGACAAGGAGAAGAAAAAAATATTCATGAGTCTACAGTGGCTGAATTCCAACATTCCCTTAGCTTTTGTTCTCGAGGTCACCTGTTTTGGATGTCAACAACAACCACAGTTAAAGGGGCCAGTGCAATCCGGCATTTTAAGGCTACCAAGTCACTCTTGAATATAGCTTTAGCTTCAAACCACAACATTTGGTGTGTTATAGCCTCACTGTCCTTATTTTCTCAACAGTCTAAAATTGAAGATTTCCTCTTTGATACAATAATTACACGTGCAAGTACTTTTTACATTTCTTAGATACTAGAGTTTGGGGGTTCTGTTGCCTCTGAAAGTTTGTTATTAATTCAGTGTATTTAAAAAAAATTCAGTGTATTTGATCATATGATCAAAGAACGTGGTCTATAAAATTTCTATTTTCTGAAACAGATTAAGGTAGCTTTGAGGATGGTTGGTAACAAGATGCATATTTGTTTTGTGGGCAAGAATGTTCTATCTGTAGCTATTAATTCAACTTTCACATTATCCCAATATTCTCTGCTCTTTTTAATCATCTATCTAATAATAAATAATAGTAATAAACAATCATTATTATTTAACTCAATAAAGATGTGAAAATCCTCCACAGAAATTATATTTCTCTCTTTCTCTTCAGGTATCTAATACTTTTGACTTAAATGTCTTAACACTGTTTCCTGAAAGTGCTTGACCACATTATCTTCATTGTGAATGACACATTTTATTCCACCTGAATTCTATCTTCCGTTCATCATTCTCTATTTTTTCCCTTGTCATACTCTTTCTCCTTTTCTGTCTTGTTTTTAACTTACTCTTCTGGCTTTCTTGCATTGTTTGGTTTCTTTTCTTTCTTTTTTTTTTTTTTTTTTTGCATTGTTTGGTTTCAATGCGCATCATAATACATAGTTGGACTTTAATTTTAATCTATTCTAAGAGACTTTACCTTTTAATTGAGCAGTTTATAGCATTTACGTTTATTTGTACAACCAGTGATTTTTGACTTAGCTTATGAAATCTTGCTTTATGCTTTCTGTTTTAATCTTCGCTTTAGTTTCTGATTTTTGGAAGAGTCATTCATTCATTCAACAATACTTACTGAGTAATATGTGCTAGATATGTGACACAGAACTATGTTTTCACTGCTTTTATTTTATTTAGGTGCCTAAGCAGACACTCATCTTTCAGGCTTCTTTGTTCAAACATCACTTTGTAAAGCCTTCATTAGCTGCTAAATTTAAATTATACTCCTGCATTATTCTTTTTTTAATAACACCCTTTAATATTTCTTCAAAGTATTTTTCCATTCTACTTGTGGGCTATCACCTTAATGTCTATCCATATACCAAACTCCATGAGGATACCTTGAATTACCTTGTCTGACCTACTCATAACTACATAGCCAGGGCCCAGCAGTCACTGCCATGTTGAAAGGGACTTAAAGGTTGAAAGAGAGAACTAATTAATCAATTAATAATGTAGTCTTAAAAATGCAAGTTGAAATTATCTTACATCTTTAATTTATAGGCACTTTGACTCTCTCCTAAGTGATGTGATCAATCACAGGCTATTTTTTCTCATCTTCTGGTTTCTATTTTTTCGTATTTTTAAATGTTTTTTATCATCATTTTTGATAAAAAAATGAAATCATTTTATGAATCCCTCCCTCTGAAAGAAGATATTAGCACTAGATTTTCTTTTCATACCTATCAACAACACTTATTTATTTTTATTTATAAGGGCTTGTATCTTTAACCACATGACATGGTAGGAAGCATCACTACTGTAAGTAAGATGTAAGTGATTTGGTCCTAGTATCAAAAATATTATAAAAATTGTTAGATAATTAAATTTGGCTACAAAAATATGACATTTCTTTATCTGGATATGTTTAAAGAAAAAAGAACTTTCTGGGACAAACTAAGTGATATCCAGAGACAAAAACAGTTAGATGTACCATATGATATGTCAAAGGGTCTATTGCTTTGATTCTATCACTTGTTACCTTTCCAAACATCATCTCTAAGTGAAGAGAAAAAAAATGTGTAGCTTTTCAAGTAGAAGCTAGTATCCATAAAACTTTTGTAATACTTGCTTGTTTATCTAAGCATACTAAACTGTTATCTAAGCATACCAACTGAAGAACTGTTGGGACTGGACTCTTTTGTATCGTCAATAGGACTCTCTACTTACTACACAATGTACTGAGTGAATAATGTATGGATACTTTAGGGGAAAATGTCAAGTCATTATAATAATGATCCTTGTGAAATAATTTGATCATTAACATGCTTTACATTTAGACTGGAAAATCCATCTTTTTGTTTCATGTACAGACCTTTTCAATATACATTCAACTTTTCTCCTTCCCTTTTCAGTTGCTTCGGACCCCACATTGTGCAGACGGCAGTTGCTCCAAAGTCATCACAGTAATAAGCACTTACCTGCCAACTCAAGGTGTCCAAAATAAACAATGATATTAACCCATGTCAACAATGATATGGATCACATAACTATTTTTCAAAGTTTTTTTTTTAATGGGGATCCCTGAGTGGCTCAGTGGTTTAGTGCCTGCCTTTGGCCCAGGGCACGATCCTGGAGTCCCAGAATCAGGTCCCGCATCAGGCTCTCTGCATGGAGCCTGCTTCTCCCTCTGCCTGTGTCTCTGCCTCTCTCTCTTTCTCTCTCTCTCTCTCTCTCTATCATGAATAAATAAATAAAATCTTTAAAGAAAAATAAAAAATAAATAAAATTTTTTCTTTAAGATCCATTTAGTTAATATATAGAGTATTATTAGTTTCAGGGGTAGAATTTAGTGATTCATCAGTCTTATCTAGCACCTAGTGCTAATTCCAGCCAGTATCCTCCTTAAAGCCCTGATATCACAATTTCCCCCTTCATCTCCCCTCCCCACCAGCAACCCTCAGTTTGCTTCCTATGATTAAGAGACTCTTATGGTTTGCCTCCATTTCTGTTTTTATCTTATTTTATTTTTCCTTCCTTTCCCCTATGTTCATCTGATTGTTTCTTAAATTCCACATATGAATGAAATAATATGTATTTGTCTTTCTCTGACGGACATATTTTGCTTAGCATAATTTACCCTCTAGTTCCATCCGCATCACTGCAAATGGCAAGATTTCATCCTTTCTGTTGGCCAAGTAACATTCCATTGCATATACATATACCACATCTTCTCTTTCCATTCATCTGTTGATAGACATCTGGACTTTTTCCATATTTTGACTGTTCTGGACATTGCTGCTATAAACATTGGGATGCAGTGTGCCCCTTTGAATCACTATTTTTGTATTCCTCGGAAAAATACCTAGCAGTACAATTGTTGGGTTGTAGGGTAGTTCTGTTTTTGACTTTTTGAGGAACATCCATACTGTTTCCCAGAGTGGCTGCACCAGTTTGCATTCCCACCAGCAGTGTAAGAGGGTTCTGCAACCTCACTAATATCTGTTGTTTCCTGAGTTATTCATTTTAGCCATTCTGACCAGTTGGATCACATAACTATTGATTAGAAACTATTATCTATTCTAAGTGTATAGGTAAATAAAATTATCTTTTTTTAAATGAAATACTGAACTTCACAGAGATAAAGTAAAAGCTTTAATAACAAATTGTGTGTGTGTGGGAGGGTATAAGATTATATCTCTGAATTTAGAGAAATATGTTAAGGACTTTAAAGTTTACTTCTAAGCTTCCAATTAAGCTTTTTCTTCTAAGTGGGTGGAGACTTAGGAAACATGCTACTGGGAAGAATCTAAATGTCAGATAAGAATGGAATGGTTAAATAAACTTTGATAATATGCAGATAACGGAATGCTATGGAGCACTTTTGAAATAATATAAAGAAGTAAACAGCAAAAAAACAGTGAAAAGTAAAATTATTTAATCATGAGGAAATGCTTCTAATGTTATATTTTTAAAAAGATGTAACAACAGTATGTAATATAAATATGGGTATTTATGTTTGCATATGACTGCCACCCTTTTTTATGCTACTTTGAATTACATTTCTGTCACCTGCAATAAAATAATCCTAACTAGTATACATATAACTATGTTAACAGTTTGCCTTTTTAAATTGACATTTTATTTCTAGAGGAAGCATGACTTCACAGCTTTCAGAGTCTGTTTTAAAGCAATAACATGAAAAAGCATGTATGCCTAAATTTTATGTTTTCTGTCATGGACATATAATATCTAAAAAAAGAACATTATTTTTAATATACAGATATATGTTCTTTGTATTGATACTTCAACAGCTGCTCCACAGTCCTCTATGATGCTTCATAACCATGGTGCCACCATATGTACCTGGTTTTGGACAGGAATTGTGATTTTATAAGTTTGGGAATTTACATATACCAAGTAATTTTAATTAATATCAAGAAACCAAAGATAGTCTGTGGCCTCTCTCCCTACCATGTTTTCTGCTTACTTTCTATAGGAAATCATAACTTTATTCCTAACTAAATACTCTATCATATGGAGAGAACTTTATGAGCTTTCCCCCTGACCTCTAAACAGGTAACAAAATAATACAAGTAAAAAGATTTTATAATATATTTGATCCTTGAAGAACACAGGGGTTAGGAGCACTGATCCCCCTTGCAGTCAAAAAAATCCATGCAAAACTTCTGACTCCCCCAAAACTAAACTACTAATAGCCTACTGTTGATCAACATCCTTACCAATAACATATACAGTCAATTAACATATATCTTGTATAGGTAAAGTAGCCTAAAGAAAATATTATTAAGAAAGTTATAAGGAGTAGAAAATCTATTTACAGTACTGTACTATAGTTATAAAGAAAAAAATCCATGTATAAGTGAACCAGTGCAGTTCAAACCAGTATTGTTCAAGGGTCAAATATAAAAGGAAGAAAAAACAGACCTTTTTTAATTTGAATCTACACTGCTCCACCTTCAATACCTAAACATTGGAGAGAAAAGCAGGATCACTTATTCTAATATAAAATCTGTTCATTTCCTTTAATAAAAAGCTGTTTTTAAAATAAATGAACTAAAAAGTTAAGAAAAGGAGACTATTATAAATTCCCTTAAAATAAGTAACAACTGATTTTAATTTGCTATCCATGTACAGTACATCACTGATAAGATCACTATAAGCCTCTTAGGCTTCTGAGTGCATCCTTGTGAAATGGAAAGATCTTCATTTGCCTTACCAATGATATTGCTGTTACTAAGTAAAATGTCAGGAAAGATGAGCTAATTACACCTAATACAGTTCACATTCTGATCTTACAAATGTAGCTGTGTGCTATTTTATACATATCTATGTCCCATTAGGTATAATCTCTCTCTGAGCTTAACAACTACTACTTGGGAGGAATAAATTATAGTCTAAGAACAAAGTGGTGTTAATAAGAATTGATTCTGAGCAAGGAGATGCATATCAGTGAATAAATAATATACATGCCTGCATTATTTGGTAAATGTAATAGGTGTATAGGTTTTTGCAAACAAAGGAAATTTTCAAGAGAAGCAAAAATCTTCAAATTACTGTGAGCATTCTGCAAGTTCTATATCTAAATTATATAACAATATTATGCAAGAATACAAAGAGATAAATGCTTTAAATTCTCAAAGATTCTAGAAATATTACAGCATCATCATACTTTTATCTTTATTTATTTTTTTTCTACACTTTTATCTTTAGCATTATTTGACCAAATAAAACATCTTGTTCCTGGGAGCAGGAACTTGTTGTAAGAGAAAGGAACTGAAAGTCTGGGAGATCCAGATTTAACTCCACAGTTTAGCCGTGTCTTCTCAGGCAAGTTACTCAACCTCTCTGTCTCCCTTTGCTCTTGTGCGAATGAGTAAAATAACCACTTGGGGAAGACAGTTGCAAACATTAAATACCTCTGAGGAGTCTATCTCCTACATAGCAGTGGGAAACAATAGTTGGTGCTCCATTTAATTTCCCTCCTCTTTCCCCAAGTGATCATTCAAAAACCATGTGCATTTTGAACTGAATCTCTAGCTGCAAACCATTCAAAGTGAAGGATATTATAGCTGATTCATAGTCTAAAATTGGAAAAGGGTCTTTAAAAACCCCTCGAATCTAAATGATTTGAAGCAATATTATTTCAATAAGCTCAATAAAGTTCTCTTAACATTTGTTATATTTTATGACCCAATTAGCTAAGTCTTTAAGCACATATACAAATGCTGGTTTAGAATTAAGATGCTGGTCCAAGAAAAATAAAGCTGAATCCCTTAATTCAGGCAGATAATGTAACAAAACGGCCTCCAGCACAATAAGGTCAACAAAGTAAACACTGGAAAGAGATAGTCAGCCTCGTTGTCTCTGTCAAACATGTCAAAGCACTGCATCTGAAAATATTTGAAATATCTGCCTATTTTCCATCTGTTATATTTCTCAGAGGATAACTGAAAGTTCATGTGAAAGTTCACTGTAAGTTCAAATATGTCATATCAGGTCATTTGCAGGGTAAAGGTTCCTGGGAGTTTATTTTGATTTTTTTAAAGACTGAAGTGGAAAAAGAATAAATATACTAATTGAAGCTATTTAATACTGCATTATGACCACTGATTTTTTAAGCATCATAAATAAAAAAATATAAATTTTAAAAAGGCTATGTGCGATGCTTAATGGCAATAACAATTAGAAGATGCCTAAGATAGTATCCTTGGGACTTTTCTTAGCAAAGTAGCTGTAGATCAATTTTTATTGTTCTACATATTATTTAAAGTACAATAGTTGCTATATTTTACACTTTATTGAATACTGTTTAAATTACATATTTAAAAACAGTACACAGAGACGGAAAAAAGAAACATCAAAATAATAAATAAATATAGTGTTACTGTATAGCTGTATAGGGATGATTTTTAATTTATAATTGCTAAAGATGGTGTTTGAGGCACAGCATTTGTGGGTTGTTTACAGCAAAAATAGGAAGCCAAGAAAATTATGTTTCCTTTGGGACAAAATGACTAAATCATTGAAAAAAATCCAAATTGACTAGATGTTAGTCAATATTATCTGAATTGCTGAAGCAAAAATTAAGATTTGCTTTTGGACAAAACTTCCACATTTAAAAAAATGCTTAGAGTAATATAATTTTCAAGGAAAGTAACAAACATATATAAAATATATATAAAAGTTAGGACATAACTTGTGGATTCACCAATTTCAAAAATCTTCTTTCTCTAAAGTACTGATACGTATGAGAGCTCAGCAAAGGATTCTAAATATGTTGAGTAAAGGTACATTCCACTCTTTCCTGTCAAATGCAGCTTCACAATATAACTTGCACTCTGTACTTTGCTCCTTAAATTGAACAGCCTACTTATTTTTCTCCAGCATGTCCGTGTTCTCTTCATGATGTACTGCAAACTGTTTTTTTTTTTTAAGATTTTATTTATTTATTCATGAGAGACACACACACACACAGAGAGAGGCAGAGACAGGCAGAGGGAGAAGCAGGCTCCATGCAGGGAGCCCAACACGGGACTCGATCCTGGGTCTCCAGGACTGCATCCTGAGCTGAAGGCAGCGCCAAAACGCTGAGCCACCCGGGCTGCCCCTGCCAACTGGTTTTAAGAGACCATAGCACTTATTCATAGTATCAAAACATATGTATGTCAGATATATACATGTATCTAACGAAATTAATTTTTTTTAGCTGTTAAAGAAGGGAGGGTAGGGTTTCAGGGTGGCTCAGTCAATTAAGCATCTGCCTTCGGTTCAGGTCATGATCCCAGGGTCCTGGGATGGAGCTCCATGTCGGGCTCCCCACTCAGCGAGGAGTCTGCTTCTCCCTCTCCCTATACCCCTCTTCCTCCACACTCCTGTGCTTTCTCCCCCTCTCTCTTTCTCTCCTTCTCTCAAATAGATAAATAAAATCTTAAAAAAAAAAAAGGAAGGAAAGGAATTCTGATAAGATGGAAAGAGAAGGAAAATGTTGACAAGTGACAGTAATGGGGGCTGAGGCAGATCACTATCTTCCTAGACTACTTTCGCTTATTATTTGGCACTCTCTAATCACGGCTTCCCATCTCAGAAGTTATTTTCTTCCTCCCACCATCTCTGGAGTAGATGGGTAAGAATTTGAACTACACTCTCTCCACCGTCCTCTACTTTCTCCTTTCCTTTCCTTCCTGAGATTCCCTGGACCTGCCGGGCAGTTCTCCTTCTCCAAGCCACCTCATCCATTCCCAAGACTTCAACTATCCCTCTCTCAGATTGTCTAGAAAATCTTTATGTGTTTCCCTCACATAAAGATTTTCAAGCTTTAGAAAATCTTTATAAAGCTGTTTTCAATTACTGATATGTTCCAGGCATACAAAAAAAAAAAAAAAAAAAAAACAAATGAAATGCTACTTGTGCCTCTGTTACTACCATTATTACTATCATCACTACCACTACCATGACTGCTACTGCCTCTCATTATCATTAATACTACCATCACTACTGTGTCTCCTGAATAGCATTTACTTATGTGTTTACTATGTGTCAGGCACTGGATTCAGCCCTTACCAATGGCAACCTAGTTATGGTAATTTTTTACAACAACCTTATGAGTAGGTATTACTATCCTTATTTTATACTCAAGGAACTCAACAAGACTCAGGACTAAAACACCGTGATGGAGAGGTACAACACATGTTCAGGTAAAATCAAAGCATGCTTCCATTCTTGTGTTAATACAATTTATCTTTCATTAGTCTCCAAATATTTGAAAAACACTGAAGTGTAAAACAATAAGATAATGAACATTTTGTTGAAAATTACTATATTTTTTGGTACTATCCTAAGTGCTTTATTCACTCCCCTTCCATAATAACCCAAGGAGAGTAGATACTACCATTTTCCTTATTCTACAGATGGGTGCTGAGTGACTTATCCCATCTCACAGAGCTGGTAAGTGGTAGAACCAAGATTCCAGGCAATGTCTTGAGAGTTTATGCATTTTTAAAAAAGATTTTATTTATTTATTCATGAGAAACACACAGAGAGAGGCAGAGACATAGGCAGAGGGAGAAGCAGACTCCCTGTGGGGAGCCCTGTGTGGGACTCAATCCCAGGACCCCGGGATCACAACCTGAGCCAAAGGCAGATGCTCAACCACTGAGCCACCCAGGTGTCCTGAGTTTATGCTTTTTAATTGCTATTCTGGGCTAAGTGATGCAGCTGATAAATTTGTACAAATGCAAAGATCCACGCCCTTGAAGAGTTTACAATCTGATTGAACAGATAAGAGCAAGATGATAAAATCTAGGAGGTCAGATTTCTGGCATGCCAACTATCTGTTTTAGAGTTGCAAAGCTGTTACACTGGAAACAAGAGGAAAGGAAACCAACTACAAGACTTCAGAATCTATATTACCTTCAGAATCCAGATAAGATTCTATAATAGTACTCAGAATCTAGACAAGAAAACTGGGAAATTTGGATGAATATAAAGTGAAGAAAATGAAGGATATTATGGAGTGAAAACTCACTTTACTGGTGATTAATGAGATAAGGGAGAACATGGAAGAGAATAAATATTACCTGAGTCTAAGTCAGTGGGAGACTGAGCACATCACCATCAAAAATGTACAAGTCTTAAATAGAGGATGATGAATTTGAGAAATTATAAGAATAAAATTATAAATAAAAACAAATCTACTTCAATAAATCATCTGCTCCCAAGTAAGGGTAACCACTGCAAAAGCAGGTGTTCATTCAGAGAGATAAAATACCGAGGTATAAGAGCAAAGAGCTGAGGACTAATTTTCCATTGCTGCTATAACCCTCATGTACTTATGCCTTCTTATTAATCTGGTCCCATATGACAGTCAAGGAAGAGGAGAAAGAAGAGAGGAAGAAGAGGGTGTAGCACCTGCCTGGCTCTGCACAAGGATTAGAGAAAGAATGAGAGACAAGACTGGAAAGACCAGTCTTGGATGGAGAGGTGTCTAGATGGAGAGGTGTCTAGAATGTCATCTATAGATTCCTAATTTATGCTAGAGGCAAAGGGCTATGAATTGTAAACTTCATATTGGTAAGTTGGCTCATGGTGTAGGAGCTTCTTAGATTTGGGACCAAGAACCTTCTCACAACAAAGCCCTAGATGGAATGGGGTCTTGGTATTTCAAGGTTCCATTATATTTAGTATATTTAGTTCTTAACAAGGAAGACTATATTTCTATTTTAGGGACCATATAATTTTCCTAACAACAAAGTATTAAAACGTGGGTGTCTTAAAGCAACAGATATTTATTATTTCAGTTCTGGAGGCTAGAAGTTTGAAATCAAGGTGTGGACAAGCAGGGCCACTTTCTCTTTGACAATAACCATCCAAATATAAAATCAAACTTTATTTTTTGGAAATATTGTCATAAAAGTGGGAAAAAAACTTAGTGACTTTACATGGGTGCCATTTTGTTTTTGTTTGTTTTAATAAAATAGGCCAATGATGCAGAAAGGCTACCTTGGAATAACAGAAAAAATACTGGTCTAAGAAGAATGGGAATATAGGCCAAATGATGAACTTTAAGCAAAATGGGGCTCATGCATTAACCAGTGTGGCTGTGAAAATTGACTGAGATAAAAAAAAAAAATATGTGAAAGCACCGTGAAAATTGCAAAGTGCTTCAAAATGTAGGTTATTGGACTTGAAATGTGACATGAAGTTGTCAATATGTTATTTACAGAATAGGAAAGAAAATTTATAAAATATTTCCATTGTATTTGATGTTAATGGACTAAAAGTTATCAATAAATCTATTATTAAAACTCCCTCTTTAAAAATCTAGAAGATCTGAAGCTTTTAATAGAGTTAAGAGCTGTAATCAACATAGGATAATAAAATACTTTGAGTTTTAGTTGTTTGGCTGTGTGAATCCAGCTTGTGTGAATATTGAACTCATTCTGTAACTTTGGGCAATAATTCATCCTAGACTAGATGCTGCTCTGGTCCTGCTTAACAAATCTTAAAAGCAAGACTGAAAAGAATCATACAATTTCAAAGTAACTTATCACATTCCAAGATAATAAAAATATTTACAGGAATATGAAAATATCTAGCAACCATCAAGGCAAATTTACAATGTCTTACATCCAATCCAAAATTACTAGGCATGAAAAAATCTAGAGAGTGACCCACATTGAGAGAAAAATCTATCAATTAAGAAACACCTACATCAGACACAGATGTTAAAATCAGTAAACAAAGACACTGAAACCATTGTTATTACTGTATTCTACGTGTTGAAAGACATAAAAACATATCTCAAACCCAAACATAAAAAAAGATCTGAATTTGCAGTTCTAAAGAAAACTACAAGCCTAGATGAATAAAATAATGCTTGTGATACTGGCAAGGTAAACACTGCAGAAGAAAGGATTAGTTAACGTTAACACCTAGCAATAGAAACTATCCAAAAATTTAATAGAAAAAGAATTTTAAAAATGAAGACAACATCAGTGAGCTTATGAAAAACTAAGTGACATAATATATGTATAATTGGGGTCCCAGTGAAGGGAGAGGGTCATGGAAAGTATTTGAAGAAATAGAGGATAAAATATTTTCAAATGTGACAAGACTATAAATTTACAGCTGCAGGAAGATCACAAACACCAAGCATAAGGAACATGAAGAAAAGGCACATCGTAATACAATCAAAACCAATAGTAAAGAGAAAATCTTAAAAGCAGACAAGAAGGCCACCAGGGTGGCAAAGGCAGTTAAGTATCTCAGCCTTTGGTTTGGGTCATGATCTTAGGGTCCTGGAATGGAGCCCTTCATTGGGATCCCTGCTCAGCAGGGAGTCAGCTTCCCCATCTTCCTCTGCTCCTCCACCCCCCACCCCACTTGTGCTCATGCTTTCTCTCTCAAATAAATAAATAAATAAAATCTTTTTAAAAAAAGAAAAGCAGATAAGAAAACATGATGTCTATAAACATATAAAGATAAGGAAGAAAGCAGAATTCTCATCAGAAGCAATACTGAGAAGGCAGTAGAGCAACAACTTTATAGTACTAAGACAAAAATAACCTGGCAACATAGAATTCTATACCCAGGGAAAATACCTTACAAAAACAATGGTAACATTAAGTGGGGAAGTGATGTGATGAGCACTGGGTGTTATACTATATGTGGGCAAACTGAATTAAAATTAATATAAAATCAATAGTGGTGAAATAAAGATTTTTCCAGACATACAAAAGTGAAAGAATTCACCACCAGCAGACCTATATTACAATACTCTAATCCCTTGGGCAGAAGGAAAATTATACCAGCAGAAACACTGATGTACACAAAAGACTAAAGAGCACCAGAAATGTTAACTACATGAGTAAATATACAAGATTTTTTCTTAGCACTGAAAGCACTTTAAAAAATAATTTATTATTATAGTGCCAACAAAATATAAATACTAACATAAAATTTAATAATAACAATGTGTTGTTGAGTTTATAACATATATAGAAGTAAAATGTAAAAAAAAGCACAAAAGATAGGAGGAGAAATTGAAGTATGATTGTAATTTTTTTTAAAGATTTTATTTATTTATTCGTGAGAAAAACAGAGAGAGGCAGAGACATAGGCAGAAGGAGAAGCAGGCTCTCCATGGGGAGCCTGATGTGGGACTCAATTCCAGGACCCTGGGATCATGACCTGAGCCAAAGGCAGATGCTGAACCACTGAGCCCCTGGTTGTAAATTTCTTATACTATATATGAAGTAGTATAATCTCACGTGAGAGTGGACTGCTAAGTTAAACATGTATAAAAGTGCTAAAGCCACCAAGATAAAAGTTAATAAGCCAACATTTGAGATGTAATGCTCATTATAAAAGAAAAACCTTAAACTCAAAAAGGCAGAAAAGGAGAAAAAGGGGAACATAGATTTCGATGAGACAAATAGAAAGAAATAGCAAGATGACAGATTTAAACCTAACTATACTAACAGTCATACTAAATGATCTAAATGTCCCAATTAAAAGGCAGAGATTGTCAGATTATATAAAAAAGGAAGACTCAAAAGAAAGCCTGGCTACCTTAGCATCAGATGGTAAATTTCAGAGCAAAGACTACCACCAGGAATAAAAAAGTCTATTTCATGATGATAAAGAAGTCATTTCACCAGAAAGGCATAATAATTAATTATGTAGGTGTAACTGTCATTCACAGAAACTCACTAAGAGCACTAATTATGAAGGTGGGGAGGTAACACCCCCTAGGTGCATTCAGAATGGTTGGGATGGGAGGACACAAGAGTAAATGGCAGAGTGTACTTTATACAAGTCCCCTGCCCCTAAGATTTTTCTGGTGCAGGAGACAGAAAAAATGGGGATGCCTGCGTGGCTCGATGGTTGAGTGTCTGCTTTTGGCTCAGGTCTTGATCCCAGAGTCCTGGCATCAAGTCCCACATTGGGCTTCCCACAGGGAGCCTGCTTCTCCCTCTGCCTGTGTCTCTGCCTCTCTCTGTGTGTCTCTCATAAATAAATAGATAAAATCTCTTTAAAAACAAAAAAAGGGATCCCTGGGTGGCTCAGCGGTTTGGTGCCTACCTTCGGCCCAGGTGTGATCCTGGAGACCCTGGATCGAGTCCCACATCGGGCTCCCTGCGTGGAGCCTGCTTCTCCCTCTGCCTGAGTCTCTGCCTCTCTCTCTGTGTCTCTCATGAATAAATAAATGAAATTTTTTTTAAAAAAGCAAAAACAAACAAAAAGAAATGGACTGCTGAGGATGCTTAATTTAAAATATAAAGACTAAAATTTCTGTTAGACACAAGATCAGAAAATAAACCCAGCTCTGAAAAGTGTATTTCACTCTCTTATCGCACATACAATAAGACACATACATGTATTTAGAAAACTAGTTTACATTGAAAAACACAAGACAGGATTTTTAAGAACCCAAATATGATATATGTTTATAGTACTTATAAGCATTTATATGTATGTATATAAACATCTGTGCATATGTGTGTGTATATGCCATGTTCAATAATTTGATTTTTGGTCTTTTAAAAGGGAAATCACCTGTCAATCTCTGTGGTTTAAAAGTATATATAATATTTGAGTTCTTAAATAAAAATCCTGTTTTGTGTTTTTTGATGTAAACCAATTTTTTAAATGTCAAACTAAACCAAAATATTTTTCCAGTTACAATTCACCAAAAAAAATAGATTAGCAGGGAGAAACTCATTAACATAGCACAATTCAATAGAAATGTATTAGTGCCACCCTGTGGCAAGCTTCATACTTTGTAAAATCTTGTACAAGTGAAGAGGCTACATTTATTGGCTTTAGCTGTCTTTATTAAAAAAAAAATAGAGTTTGTAACCTACAAACATTCTTATTGTAATAGTACTTCTCTGAAAGCAATTTTAATGTCTTTTGTATTAGGATCCCCAATAACCACACATGGCAGGTGCTCCATAAATGTATACTCTAATGAGCTGAATGTGCTTATGATTTATTAATACTTAAAACTAGAAGAATTTAATTTAAAGAAATAACCAAGAAAATGAACAAAGGGTTGGGTATAAAAATATCCACTGTAGAGCTCTGGGTACCGCACGCTTGCACGAGGCAAGAGCCACATGGAGGGTTCAGCTCCCCCCTCACCATCCTCCCCAACTGCAGCCTCAGCCTCCGCTCCAGAGACGGAGGAGCAGGTGGACCAAGGGCAGATGAGAAAAGCGGTGGAAGCTCTGTTTGCACACCCCAGGTCCAGGAAGAACGCGAATGGCTTGCTTTTGAATGAGAATGAAAATTTATTTTTAATGGTGATATTATGGAAGATTCCAAGTAAAGAACTGAGGGTCAGACAGGCTTTGCCTTGTGGTGTTCAATCAGATTTAACAGATATTTGTTTACTTACCCAGGATGAACCCAAGACAGGATGGTTTTACAAGAAGCTTTTGAACAAGCATGGAATTAAAACCCTTTCTCAGATTACCCCCCTCTGAACTCTAAAAAAAAGGAGTATAAAGCCTATGAAGCCAAGCTCTGCCTCTTGGGAAGTTCTGATTTCTTCCTTACTGATGCGACAATCAAGTGGCTCTTACTGTCGCACCTCGGGAGACATTTCTACCACAGAGAGAAAGTTCCAGTACCTGTGAACCTTCTGGCCAAGAATTTATCCAGGGAGATTAATGAGTGCAGAGGTGGCACCATGTTAAACATCTCTAGAAGTGGTTCTTGCAGTGCTATCCACGTTGGCCACACTGGGATGGAGGTAGAACATGTCATTCATAACCTCATGGCTGTTTTGAAGAGACTTTCACAAAAGATGGCAGAGAAGTGGGAGAGCGTGAAACTCTTGTATGTGAAGACGGCGAGGTCAGCTTCCCTGCCCATCTTTTCCTCATTTGTCAGCTGTCAGGATGAAGCCAAGGGAATGTGCACTCCTAGTCAGAAGAAAAAGGAAGCAAAGAAAAGACAAAAACAAAAAAAAGCATTGTGAAAAACAAAAAAAGAAGAAGGAAAAAAAAGGCTTATGAAACAGGCTAGAAAGGCCACATTGGCCCCGAAGGAAGAGGATGCGGACCCCAAAACTAGTGATGCTGCTGCAAAGGACCCTGCCCCCCAGAAGGAGAAGGTGCAAGCTTGTGAGAAGAAAGAGGCCAGTAGAGGAAAAACACAGCAGAAGGTGCAAGACGAGTCTGAAGACGAGATCCCACTCCTCATACCAATAGGGACTCCAGCGAAAGAAAACGTAGAGATGCAAAACCACACTGCAGGAAAGAAGTCTCAAAAAAAGAGCCCTGGTCCCAACAGACCCCGTGGGGAAAAGAGAAAGGCCTTTCTGGGTTTGGAGACCCCGAAGACTGCAGAGCCCAAGACTCCAGGTAACGGCCTGGAGAAGAAGCCAAGAATCAAAGAAGAGGCAGAGAAAGAAAGAAACTCTTCACTGGGGAAAAAAGACCCAAGACAGAAGACCAAAAAGCCAGGGGCCTGGTTCTTTACTACTGCTAATAAATCTGCGAAGAAAGCTCCCCACACCCCCAAACAGTGGCCCAAAAGCGCAAAGTACCCCAGTCAACCTAAAAATCAAGAGACTCAAGCAGAAGGCAACCTCTGAACTCCCCCAAGAGCTTTTTGAAAATGCCAGCATCCCAAGCCCCCACTCCTTGCAGCCTTCTCCAGGCATGAGGCCCAGACTTAAATATTTTTTAGAACCTTCGCAGGTAATTCTGATGTATGTTTGTGGGCGAGAGAACCAGTAGTTGTGAAGTAAATCCATTTGTTAAGTTGCCCTTCTGTGTATTTGCTAATATGACAGGGGAAATACAGTGCTTGTCTCTGCTTCTCTGAGGCTGGCCATCTCCTTACTAAAGTACCATTTACTGCGCAGCAAACTGCAGGCCTTCCCGATACTGTTGCTTTGACTTGAATCCCTAACACGTGGTCCTTACCCCGTCTGCTTTCCATCGTCTGTTCACCAAGGCTCCGTTACCCTGGTTTGTGCAAACCCTCCCAGTGCTTTTCCACAGGCCTAGAGTGGGCTCACTGTGGAACTTACGAGAAACCCTTGGTGGGTTTTGGAAAGGACCTGTGAGATCAAAATAATTGGTTTTGGTTGTCGTCGGCCAAGTCTGTGGGTCACTGAGTTAGCGTGTATTCGGTGAGGTTAGTCAACAGGGAGCCGTTGGTAGAGACACCGGGTTGAATCCAGACCCCTCAGCTTGCGTGGATTTACCCCCATGTACAGTGGGAACACTTTGGATGACCATCAAATATTTTCTGGAGCAGGAAAGGACTCTTGAGGTGCTCAGCCTCTCCCTGAATTTGAATTGAGGTCCATGTCCCTGGCAGTAGGTGTCAGAGGCACTGTCCTACAGCACAGGCCCAGTGAAGCCTGCTTTCCAACATCACGTGGTCCAGAAACAAGTCAAGCTTCAGGTGGTTCTCCAGCAAGTCAGAGGAGTGAGAGCTTTTGGTTTTTAGTACCCACAAATTAGATGGTGACATCAACTCCTTAAGTCACAAAAGCTTCTAAAATACAAAATTGGGACGCCTGGGTGGCTCAGTGGTTGAGCATCTTTCTTCGGCTTAGGATGTGATCCCAGGATCCGGGATTGGGTCCCGCATCGGGCTCCTTGTGGGGAGCCTGCTTCTCCCTCTGCCTGTGTCTCTGCCTCTCTCTGTGTATCTTGCATGAATAAATAAAAAAATAAATAAATATTAAAAAAACAAAAATAAATAAAATAAAAATATCCAGTGTAGTTTATTTAACATAGTAAAAAGGGGGGGGCACCTGGGTGGCACAGTTGGTTAAGCAACGGACTCTTGGTTTTGGCTCAGGTCATGATCTTGGGTCATGGGATTGAGCCCCATGGGGCTCCCTGCTCAGCACAGTCTGCTTGGGACACTCTTTCCCTTTTCCTCTCTCCCTCCCCGCTGTGCATGTGCACCTGCACACACTGTCTCTCAAATCTTTAAAAAATAAAATAGTAAAAAAAAAAATAAATAGTAAAAATATTAGAACCAACATATATGTCAATTGTAAGTTGATTAGATCATTTGCACCATATACTAGCATGATATACTGCCGTGACAAATGATATTGTGAAAAACATTTCATGACATCATTGTTCAGAGTACTTTATTTTAAAAATCAGGTATCCCTAGTATAATCGCATTCTCATTTGTGATATATGTGTCAAAGTTTTTATGTTTATAATTCATATTGTTGCTGTTACCACAAGAGGTGTGATGGACACCCTGACCTCACCATCTGAATTTGGTTCAGATTGATTTTGATGCCACACACACACACCAACAGCATATGAAAAGGTTTGTCACTCACATATTGAGTCTTTCTGGATGAGAAGGGAGGGTTCTCAATCAGGTCCAAAAATGGCTTTGAGGAAAGGAGACTGGCTTGGATTTTATTGCAATTAAGGGGCAGGTCTGGGGTGAGGGTTTCCACATGTGGACTGGAGCTTATGTTTTGAACTTCTTCCTGGAGCTAAAGAAGGGAGAAAAAGATCTTTCTTATCAGCTTGTCCAAATGCAGAGGAGAACGGTCTTTCTCTCTCTTTTTTTAAGACATGTTTATTTATGAGAGAGAGAGAGAGAGAGAGAGAGAAGGAGTAGGGGGAGGAGCAGAGGGAGCGAATCTCCTGCGGACTCCCCACTGAACAGGGGCCTGACACAGGGCTCCACCTCACAACCCATGAGATCATGACCTCAGCTGAAACCAAGAGACACACACCCAATGGACTGAGTCACCCAGGTGCCCTGAGAATGGCCTCTTTAGAACATTGATCATGTCATTTCCTTTCTTTCACCTTTAGTTTTTTGTTTTTGTTTTGTTTTTGTTTTGTTTTGTGGTCAAAGTAAAATATAAAATCCTAACCATGACCTTCAGAGCCCTCTGTTCTCTGACCCCTGCCTACTTCTCCGAGGCCACCTTTCAGCATCCTTTCAGCTCTTTCTCTCCATTCCACCATTTAAGACATCTCAGTTCCTACCTTCCTTCAGGAATATGCCGTTAGGCCCTGGAATGTGCAGCATAGTTTCTTCTACTTGGAACCTTTTCTTTCTTCCAGAACACAAATTATATTCACCCTGAATATCTCAACTTTAATCTCACTCCCTCTGGAGGACCCTTATTGTCTCCTTCAGCACAGGTGAGGCCCCCCAGCTATATATCTCCTAGGCTCCCTGAACATTCCCTTTTGTAATATTCATCATATCTCAAGTAAAAATTAACATGTCTGTTGGGGCCTTCCAGACACTGTACCAAGTGTTTCCCCTGCATTCTCTTATTTAATCCTCATAATCACCTATGTGGATACAAAGAAGAAAAATCAGAGGCTCAGAGATCATGTAACCTCCCAAAGTCGCACAAGTAGTAAGGAATAAGGATAAATACTAGAAACCTCTTGAATACCCGTCGTATTCAAGATACAACTTGCTCAAAATACTAGCAAAACCAAGATTACACAGGACACTTCCTGACTGGGAGGAAGAGGAAAATACAGTAACAGCGCTGGTTGTAAGAGAGAAACTGATTTGGAAAGGAAGGGAAGCCAGAGTCTGCTGGGGGAAGCTGCTTTGGGGCTTACCCCAGAGAGGACATGGATTTGAGGATCAGCCTGAAGGGATCTGGATTTGGAAGTAGCCGTTTATGGTAGAGAGGAGACTCAGACTTGACACTACAGACTACAACGTCATTAGGGCAAAGTTGTGCACCTGGTTTGGTCTGAACAGGTGAATGGGGGGATCCAAGAAGCATTAAGTATGGACTTTCCTTTTTGTCTATACAACACAATTACCATCATTCTCTCCATATGCAGGGAAAGAGGCTCCACAACCCTTGTGAAGCCTGATTTGGCTTGAGAATATATTACAAACAAGTTCCTAAGAAATTAAATAGAGTTACAGAAAGAGTTGGAAATTTGTTTTTTTTAAATTTTTATTTATTTATGATAGTCACAGAGAGAGAAAGGGAGAGAGGCAGAGACATAGGCAGAGGGAGAAGCTGGCTCCATGCACTGGGAGCCCGACGTGGGATTCGATCCTGGGTCTCCAGGATCACGCCTTGGGCCAAAGGCAGGCGCTAAACCGATGTGCCACCCAGGGATCCCAAGAGTTGGAAATTTGACCAGGAAAAGATTAATCCACCCAATTTTAGGGGGAAAAATGACTATATAGGAAAAATAACATAGGCAAAATAGTCCCCAGACATGCAGAAGGGTCCTCAAACTGTAAAGACTTTTCTGATTATGGATTCCAAAGTATTGAATATAAACCCTGGAGGTTTTAGTATAAAGGTGTAGAAGCTATTACACCAACCACTATCAGTTGATAAATCCACTTCATATTTCATCTCTAAATAATTACAACTACAACAAAGCATTCCACCCTTTCTTTAATGGAACATCACAGTTCTATGAAATGGAATTTAAAATGCATCATGTGCCTTTTGGTACATAGACCTTATAAAATCTCAAATAGGAAAACAATTTATTTATTTCAATTTGCTTTTAATATTTTAAAGTTAATAAATCGACACCTGAAAATACATTCTGCAGTGGCCAGAGAAAATTAACCGTGTGTTAGTAAGTAAAACAAAGGTGATAAACACAACGTCCCATCAGAACTATGTCAGCTCCAAGATACAGGGTCTTGTTCTTTGGGAAACAGGACATGATTGTTAGTGTTTTTAATCCGGGTCAGATTGAAGCTCTTGATTAAAACCAAATAACTGCCAATGTATCATTTTGTTCAACGATTCAAATATCTTTCAAGGAATGCCAGACATAAAATAATGTGGGTAAGGGGCACCCAGGTGGCTCAGTCAGTTAAGCGTCTGTCTTTGGCTCAGGTCACGATCTCAGGATCTAGCCCTGCATCTGGCTCCCTGCTCCATGGAGCCTACTTCTCCTTCTCCCTCTGCTCCTCCCCACCAGCCCTAGTGCTCCATCTCTCCTGCTGTCTCTCTTCTCAATTAAACCAATCAATCAATCTTAAAAAAAAAAAAAAACATCCCTTACTTTTTTTTTTTTCTTTATCATTTTCCTATAGGTCTGTTCATCAAGTATTTGGTCAGCATCACCCTCATTCTAGAACGCTCATTTATCTGGGCACACAATTCTAGAATGACACTCATTTATCTCATGGATGCCATCTCAGTCTTCTGCTATTCAATTTTACTTCTGAGAGGTTCTCGGTCTAATTGTTGACCTTTGTGTATCGTCTTTTCCCTTACATGCTCTTATGATCTCAGTTTGGCGTTTTTAGGCAGTTGCACTGTGATGATATATCTGGTATGGATTTCTTTTTGTTTAATCTGAGAGTGATCGAGTCTCCTTGATTCTGTGGATATATATGTTTCATCAACCTTGAAAAATGCTCTTTGGACTTTACTTCTCCCCCATTCTTTATATCCCCTTCTTTTAGAGCTCTTACATTAATAGAATGTTAGGCCTTATAATTCTATCCGCATATTTCTAACTTCTCTCTGACTTTCAATTCCTTTTCCCTGGGCTACCTTCTAGATGATTTTCTCAGATCCATTTTCCCATTCTTTAATCTTCCCATTAATTGTATCTAATCTGCTGTTTAATCGATCCACTGAGTTTTGTGGGCTTCTGACCCTGGACAAACAGACCACTTGAATTAGGACATAAATAGTATCTATCTCCTAGGATTGTTGTAAATACATAGGCTCTTCTTGTTCCTGCAAAGTGATTTACCCAATTTGAAAGGTTCTCAAGCAACTTATCTCCAGTAAAGAGTCATGCTTCCTTTCAAGTCCAAATTAAGAATAAAAGTTACCGGAATATTTTCCCGAAAGACAAGAGTTTGGTTTTGTTTTTCCTTCCCACATGATCATGAAGTTTTGTGTCCAGGGACTCCCAATGCGGGCATGTATTCCCCCACCTAAGCACCAAAGCACTGGAGAGAACCTGGTTAGGGCGATGTCTATGCCCTCTGGAAAAAAGGAGGTCAGGCTAGAGTCGTGGGAAATAGGACAAAGGACCTGGAACAACCATGGTGTGAAGTACCATGGCATCAGCTGAAGCTTCTTAGATATGGTTTTTCATCTAAAAGAGCATGTGGTCAGCTCGCAGAGGCTCTAAAGTGCCGAGCACGCTTTCTGGTACCTCTAAAGCCTGTCTATGGTGCACAGCGGTGCCAGAGCCAAAAAACCACTTCACCAATGTGAAATCTGGCATTGCATTATGGCATATGTACTATGAGACATATATCTAACACATAAGAACAGGTTATAAATTATGACAAGTGTGTTTTGCGTTGTCATCAGTTACCACTATTCCAACAGGGAGCAGACGGGGCTTAGGCCCGAAAGGCCAAACTCTGATATTCCCAGGCAGAGATGTGCTCCTCCAGATATTACTGTTTCCATATTTGCTCTCTTTAAACAAATCAAACGAATTAAAATACCCTGTGAGTATTTTCCTTTCCACAAGAGAAAACCAGGTCGACAGTGGAGTTCTCTTGGATGAGTTAGCCTGTTTGCCACCACCCTGGGATCACTAAAGCTGACATCTGCCCCAATGCTGATGGTACCCAATTATGAAATATATCAACAGATCATTACAGCAGCAAATTCACTCATGGCCATCACTTTTTTTGGTAATGTAAATAAGAACCTCTTCTTTAGAAGAAAGATACAGACAAATAAAAATGCACTGTGTTGGTTATTTGTTCATAAAATAAAGTTAACCATTGCTCTCAAAGGTTATCCCCTGAAAGGTTATCCCCACAGCAGTCGTCACCAGTCATAACCTTGGACCAGGGCAGACAGTCCACTTAGCAGGCCCACATGAGGGATGCCAGCAGCTAGGGATATCAAGCTAATTAGCAGATCTGTTCTGTTTACACTTACACAGTCAATTGATTTTCCTGTGTGTTCCTGACAGCCAGTTTCAATAGGAGAACCATCCAGGGACCTGCAAAAGTGTCTGCATTTCCAAAGTAGGATTGTACATCCTTCCCATTTCACGGGGAGCCAAACTCAGATGGTACTAAGGAAACAGCGCCAATGAAAAGCATGATGCTTGCCTGAAACATGTAGCTTTTCAGACTCAAGGGTTCGTGAAAGGATTTATTCATTTCACTTTCCTTCCTGTTGTGACACAGAATATATCACCTGCAGCAGAATCCATCAGCTAGAACCAAAAGGAGGGTAAGAGTAGAAAGGCAGGTAATGACTTGTACTAAATAACTTCATGTTTGTAAGAAGCATAATTTCAACGTAGACCTCCATGTCCAAAGAAGGGTCCAAAGTCCTTTTAAACACTGCCTTGATTCATGAATCAATAGATCCTTAATACCACACACATAAAGTCATTTATAAACATCAATAGGTAACCAGTCCAGGCAGCTGACAAAGTAGATTCATTCCGTAACACAGCTCAGAAAGGGATTTCTAGTGCTTAGTCCTAAGAGTCAGAGCAAAATCTAATTACGATATTCTTTGGGGAATCTGATAAAACTATGGATCCCCTCTTTAGAGGGAAAAACAGTTTTTGCTTATAATTTTGGAGGCATCTCAGATTCCCTAAAACCCACCCTTGGTCACCAGATTAAGAAATCTTGCCCTAATCCAACCACCTCATTTGCAGAAGGAGTAATTAGGGTACACAGAGGCTCAATGACTTGTCCAGGGTCACGCACCTTGTTAACAACAGAGGCAGGATGAAGACCCTGCTCTTCTCACTCCTTGTCTGCTTTCGTCTGTGGTGTCACGCTCTACACAGATTTGTGTGTGTGGTTAATGACAAGGGTCATCACACGGAATCTGCAAAGCTAAATGCCCTGCTAAACCACTCCTACTAAGCGGCCAAAGAATGATTATTAAGTGTGTATAATTAAAATTTATACCCACTGATCCTCTTTCTATCCAAGCTCAACATTTTCTTCTGTTTTCACTCTCCTCCACCTACTCAGGTACATCTGAACTCAGTCCCACTCTGCTCCCCAACTCCACCCACACTTTCTTAAAAGTCCTCCCTCCCTGGCTTCTGGTGACACAGAAGGTCCTTCCCTTTCCCTTCCCCTCATCTCTTGTCCTTTGTCTCCACTACCTCTCTTCTCTCCTTTTTTCCTAACTTAACCCAATTCTATTTCATACCCATTCCCATCACCTCAGTAAAGAAATCCTTTCCAGTCACCTGTTACTTCTTCTTCTTCTTCTTCTTCTTCTTCTTCTTCTTCTTCTTCTTCTTCTTCTTCTTCTTCTTCTTCTTCTCTTTTTTAAATGCTTTTATTTATTTCAGAGAGCAAGAGAGAGAATGAGCACTGGGGAGGGGCAGAGGGAGAAGCAACCCCCTCCCTCCGCTGAGTAGGGCGCCCCAATGTGGGGCTGGATCTTAACTGAATGCAGCCACTTAACTGACTGAGCCACCCAGAGGCCCCTCAAATGTTACTTTATTGAAGGAAACCTTTCCAAACCTTTCTCTTTTCACCCTCTCATCTAAGGAGCACCAGTGTCTTGCACCTCACTTGTCTGTCCTGTGATGTCTGGCTCTATGTCTGCCACACAGCAAGAGCAAGAGTCAAAACTTTTGTGCAGTAATTGACATTTCATGAGTCCAAGTAAAAGATAATGTACAAATACCATACTCACCACCAATACCCGGGGTTCCTAAGAAGTTTGGGTAAATTTGACACCTTGCTTTCTTTTTTGCTTTACTTTCTCTGGGTAACTGATTTTTTAAAAGGGGATACAGCTCCTCCTACTGGATAATAATCATATTTAAAATACCGACTTTCTGGGGCGCCTGGGTGGTTCAGTGAGTGAAGTGTCTGACTCTTGATCTCAGTTCAGGTCTTGATCTCAGGGTCACGAGGTCAAGCCCAAGTTGGGCTCCACGCTGGGTGTGGAGCCTACTTAAAAAGAAGTGCAGACTCCTAACTCTTAACGCATTCTGAAATGCATCAACAATAAAATTAAAGTGTACATAATAACTACGTGCAGACTATTAATCATTCAAAGCTCTTCAGCTTAAAGATCTTAAACAGCACTTCTAAGGGACTTATCCTTTTTCATCGGAGATACATTTTTAATAATTAAGAGATATTCAGTAATGTCACCTTAGGTCACATCAGTATTCAACTGCAAAAGGAAAAAGGATATTCGGTAATGTCACTTCAAATTATCCCAGTATCCAACTGCAAAAGGCTTTCTTGGTTAACCCAATAAATCATATTACTATGAAAATGAGGCCAGCATCTTGCATGGGTTCAAGTATGGTCAGCAGCTTTTATGGTTCCACAGCTATAAATTTCATCCTGAATCTAGGAAAGTATTCTTTTTTTTTTTTTTCATGAGAGACACACTGAGAGAGGCAGAGACACAGAAAGAGGGAGACGCAGACTCCCTGAGGGGAGCCTAATTCGGGACTCAATCCCAGTACCCCGGGGATCAGGACCTGAGTCGGAGGCAGATGCTCAACTGCTGAGCCACCCACGCACCCTCCAGAAAGCTATTCTAATAAGATTTGCCCTGTGCCACAGAACATCCAGGGTGAGGAGAGCAAACAATCAGAACAATTTTAACTCTCTGACTGGAAATCAACCCAAATATGCTGGTGTGTTACAGTGGCTATATTTTAAAATAGTCTTTCATCTAATGACAACTGCCTTCTCTCCTCAGAACCATATCAAAGTGGCTAATGAAGCCCTTTTAAATGTTGAGTTATTTAATTATTTAGTTTTAGTGACCATATCAAACAGATAGTTATATAGAGATACAGGTGTAGATATAGATATGTAGATCTATATATTATCTCATTCTTAAAATTTGACATGCCGTGGAATGTAGGAAATTAAGATGATTTAATGAGGTTTTCAAATTACCTTTTTAGTGAATGTCCTTTATATATGAAGCCATGGCACCTGCATAAAATCAGGAACATAGCCCAAGTCCTAAAAATATAATAATAAACATGTGATCCACTCTAAAATACACTTAGTTAACTCAAAGGTAATACATAATGCAGACTAATCAATCTTTTAGTTACTTGAAAAGTTACATTAAATATTAATAGCAACATTTATGTTGTCTGGAAAGAACTAATCCCATGTGATTTTGAAAATATAATCAATCAATGGAAAGGTCTACCATAATGTTCCAAAGAAACTGAACTTTCATTATCCCCAAAGTGATAAATGAAGGATCAAACAAAACTTATCACTTATCTTTAGGATCTCTTAGCAGTTTTAAATATAAAGTTCCTAAAATTCCCGACACTACCCATGCCTAGTATTCATCACAAAAACCCTACTAATTCTCAAGGGAAGCCAATGGTGTCTCCTTCACTTGAGAGATTGTAGAAACAGATGCGGTAAACCAAAAGGGTAGACTGGAGTAAAAGTTATCATAGGTGATGAAGTTATTCCAAAGAACCTCATTTGCAGTCAAGCTATAGTTTAAAGCCAAATTAGATAATTACCTGTGTTCGTATGTTTTTTTTTTTTAAATTAATTCTAGCAAGTAAAAGTAGCTATTTACATAAACTAAATACCACAAAGTAGATGACATAGCTGTAATAAGACTTCCACATATCCTCTAATAAGCTAAATAATTTGAATGGTTTTCTTGTCTAGATGGGATTTTTGTTGGAATATAGTCCATGCTTCAGGCCAATTTCTAGGCCTTAAATATTAAAATAAAAAAATCTAACCCACTGGAACTAACAAACATTTCAGAGTCAGGACTAAGATATTTATCATATGGTATATGTGACAGCATAATGTTAATAAAGCTTTCCATAAGTATAATTTTCGTGCTGCATAAGATTTTGTTGCTTGGATCTCTCATCACTCATTTAACCATTTCATTATTGTTGGGCATTTAGACCTTCAGATTTTTGTGTATATTGTAAATGAGGCTACACTATCCATCTATGTGAACAAAGCTCTTGCAGAGTTAGCTGTATTTCCTTAAGATATTTCTGCCTTAAGTGATAGTACCTAACCAAGTGACTTACATTTTTTCAAACAATAAGGAGACCTAATACTATAAAGGTTTATAATAAGTTACTTATATAAACATTGTCTTGTGTAATTATTCTTTAAAGTATGGTTACACGGTTATTAAAATGACTATAGATGATTTTACTTTTGCAGCAGTTAGTAGGCACATAGTTATCTCTGGGAGATAAGCAAAGACCAAATAATCCGGCTTCTCTCCACATAGTAGCTGAGGAACTAGAAGTAAAGCACAAAGTGCAATTTACTTTAAAAAATAAATTTAACAATAATTTAATCAAATTTGAAAACCGCATGAGTAAAATCTTATTTCATTTACATTATCCAAATACAGAATCTGTGGATCATACTTATGCATTTTGGGAGTATGTCCCTGGAAACGCTTTCTACCTTACTGAGCTTTTTTTTGCCATTGTACTTTACATGCAAGCACTGCCATACTGGGGTGATAATCCACACACTTCATCATGCTAATTGAAGGAAAAGTAAATTACTATAGGGTAAAAGAAAAGACCAGAAAATGGAAAAATACCTATAGCCGTGGTAGATGTTCTCATTTCTCAGTGCTTTCCAGAAGTTATTTCCTTCAAATGGGAAGGATTCCTTGCAAAAGAAATTATATATTAGGGATCCCTGGGTGGCGCAGCGGTTTGGCGCCTGCCTTTGGCCCAGGGCGCGATGCTGGAGACCCGGGATCGAATCCCACGTCGGGCTCCTGGTGCATGGAGCCTGCTTCTCCCTCTGCCTGTGTCTCTGCCTCTCTCTCTCTCTGTGACTATCATAAATAAATAAATTTTAAAAAAATTAAAAAAAAATTATATATTGCCAGTTCATCAGGTGTCACACCCTCTTTGCTCTTCTGAGCTCATAATCAATGTAGGCAAAAACCAACTCTGTCCCTCACGGCTTTTGGTGTGACGTAAATATGAGAAGCTGATGGGGAAGTCTGCTCTTACCGAGCCTCTAGTTTCCCTCCTTCTTTCATTCAAAAATAATTTATTGCCTTCAAGCTACTTCCTTTTTAAAAACCCCATTCCAAGGCAATTCCCAAAGTACAAAACAAGAGATGTGAAAGTCTAAAGAAAAATCCTACCATAAAATGTTTTGTCCTCCTAGGCAGTGGTATATTTAAAAGTATGGGCTTTATCTTAATGCAGTGTCCCTAGTCTCCAGCACTCTACCTACTGGACACTTAGCAAAAGTTGGTTGAATTAATGTTGAATGAATAAGAAACGTATTTCAAAACAGTTCTTCTTCTAAAGGCTTCTTCACACCACATCCCTCATTTTTCCTACACAACAATGATGGAAGCCTCTAATTTCTTATTAACTGACATAGAATCCTTTACTCTGTCATGTTGAAACTCCTACAACCTGCTGTAAAGATTCTATGTAAAAGCTCTTCACAGGCGCAACTTTTTCCACTAGGTCAGAGATCTTGGTAAAGCAAAGCCTTATGTAAATACATAAAATGAATAGAGTAATTAAAAATTACTTCTTGATTATTGAAATATTCATTTATACTTTCTCCCTCTGTATAATGCAAGAGAGATGGATGGGTTTTATAACCATAAAAGAGTGAACTAGGACATGATGTAATATGTGTATGGAAAGCCCATTAAAATAAAAGAAAAGATTGATGAAGGATAAATGGTCCTATAATTAATTCTATGTGATTTCTCCAGGACAGCTGAGCTCAGAAAAGTCACTAGCAACTGCTTTGAGATGAGTAGCAGTACCATCTGTTGAAACTTTGGGTGTCAGACGGTAATTGAGCCATTCTATAGACCACACACAGAACAGAATCTTTTCATCAGTGATTTCAGAGAAGGAAGAAAAATCTCACTTTGTGATTTCATGTCAAGATGTTTAGTAAAAGTGTGAAATTCAAACAGGGCACAAGTGGTTGTATTTGTGATCGTGGGAATATTGTGGTAAGGAAGACGAGAACAAATGGATGCTACAAAAATCAGACAAAGCCTGCTTTGTGGCTGATGGATAACTCAAATGACCACCGTGAGCTTCAGGGACAATGCAAAATCCAAGACGGAGATGTAAACTGCATTGCAAATTAGTGTCATGTATTTTTAAATGTTTCCTTGTTCAGATTCTTTTTTTTTCCTTGTTCAGATTCTTAAATCGTATCTGCAAGTTTTTAATAGTCCAAGAATGGAGAGGTGCATGAAATCTGCTTTCTTGAGCAAAGTCACCTGAACAAGTGTAAGACATAGTGGAAATTTTCCAGAAGGAGCAGAACTGGCTGCCAGCGTGCCTCCCCTTCAGCGATGTGAACTGCAAGCAGCCCGGAGCCCAAAGAGAAGACGCAAGGATGCAGAAGCATCAGAGGCCGAGCTAGATGACCCCATCCCAAAGGCTGTCAGGTGTGCTCATTCAAATCACCTTCTGTGAGATCAGACTTTGAGTCAACTTTCCCTCCTCAAACTGGGAACCTGGAGGCTACCGAAGAATTCAATGAATGAACTTAATTGTACACAATCAGAATTTTTTTAAAAAAGTAAATAGAGGGCAGCCCGGGTGGTTCAGCGGTTTGGCACCGCCTTCGACCCAGGGCGTGATCCTGGAGACCCGGGATCAAGTCCCACATCCGGCTCCTTGCGTGGAGCCTGCTTCTCCCTCTGCCTGTGTCTCTGCCTCCCTCTCTCTCTGTGTCTCTCATGAATAAATAAATAAATATTTTTTTTAAAAAAGTAAATAGAGATGAGAAGATGGAAATAATCATCTTAACATTATTTCTCTATAGTTTATATTTACAAAAAAAAATAAAGAAAAAAGGTTCTCATTCCCTGTAAAGAGTCATGGGTTTTAAACAAAGGTAAACAACATGTTGAATGTAGTGTAAATCTAGAGATAAATAAAGATCAATAGAAATTATTTGGGGTTCAGGAAATAGGTAGTACTCTGTTGTACATTTCCAAGGCCCAGCCCTGTGCTTAAGAAATATTTATTGATGAGTAACGTTTAACTAAAATAATGCAAACTGTGTTGATATTCTAGAATTTCTGATGGAACACATAGACTAACAGGTATTCCTGCAGAATAAACCTATGTACAATTGATAAATAACTGATATATATGAGAGGCACTGTGCCAGGCCAAGATGAATAAAATCGGCCCTGTGGGTGCTACAAGGCCTTTATACTTCACATTTATTGGCCACGGCCAACTTCAATGAAGAAGCCTTTTTTTTTCAATGTAATGTTCCATGGTCAAACATTCTGTTCTCTTCTCCAGGTTTAGGACAACTCTACCCTTGTTGGGACCTCACATGTTGGGATCATCTTCTCATCCCACTTGATGCGCTCAGCTCATATACTCAGGAACCCAACCGTGGGGTGGGGGTGGGGTTTCTGGGGATGGGGTTGTCAGGAGGCTGTGCTGCCATATTGGTGGGGGTGTGGACCTAGGAAAAGCTTAGGAGGCTACGTGGGTTCTTTAAGTGTTCTGAGCCTGCATGATTACTGAGGAGGGGGTTGGAAACCAGGGAAAGAGTCCAACACAGCCAAAGCAGGACTGCTTAGCACAACCAAAGCATGAGCTTCCAGGGAGATTCTGAGGCCTCCATTTATCTACCAGTCCCGTAGTCTAGAATTCTTAAATCTCAACAACAAGAATACAGAAGTGGGCCTGGGACTCAGGATCTCCTCACCTCACAACTTTCCGTTCTCTAGAGGCCCCAAAGCTAACTCAGTCTCAAGAATACGGCCTACACTTTGGAGTTTCAAGGAAAAACTAACAGTTCCAGATGAAAAAAATAATCTATATGCTAATGTGACCGACTTGCTAGTATCTTCTAACTGCAGTAGGAGTTGACTTACTTCTTGTCCTCAGTTTGCATCATATACACTTGTAAAACTGGCCTACACTATAACCCAAGGGACTGAGTGTCCTGAGGATAAGGGAATGTCATATTCCCCTTTGGATCCCTGAGTTGTCACTGTGTGCGGCACTAAAATAAATAGGACTCCTAGGGCAGGACCATGCTGAAGGACCATGTTGTTTATAGGCCATCCGGTCTGTGGTGTTTTGTTACAGTAGCCCAAAGGGACTAAGACCCATGCCAAGCACTGTTCTAGGCACTGGAGACACAGCACAGTCAAGACTATGGAAATCTCTGCCTTCTTTGGAGTCTACATTCTAGAGAGGGGGTGGGAAGAAAAAAAACAAAAAAACAAAAAAAGCCCAACAAATATCTGTCAGCTGGCAAGTGCTGTAGAGAAAGGTAACGCAAGGTAGGGAGTTAGGAAGTAGCAGGAAAGAGAGGTCGAATGTGGCTGGTGGCTATTGAGTGGTCAAGGGTAGGTCTTTGATAAGACGCCATTTGAGTGAGCGGAGGCCTAAGCAAGTGAAGGAGGCAGCCCTGGGGTGGTCTGGGGAAGGAATGTCTCAGATGGAGAGATGAGTAAGTGCAAAGTCCCCAGGCAGAGATGTGCTGGTATAAGGGAGTAGTAGCTGGAAGATCAGGGTGTCAGCAGTGCTAGGGAGCAAGTTGCGAGTGTGTGGGAGGGAGGGGGCGGACAGAGCAAGAAGGAGACAAAGCCAGAAACGAATCTAAGACTAAGTCACACTTTCCCGCCACCATGGGACTTCGGATTTTATTTTGAGTGAGACAAAGAGTTTCCTTCCAACCCAGGACAAGACTGACTTGCAGGATTACTCTTGCAGCTGTGACGAACACACCGCAGGGGTGCGGGTCCTCAGGGGGCGGGTGCTCAGGGGCGGGCCCTCAGGGGTGCGGGTGCTCAGGGGCGGGTGCTCAGGGGGCGGGTGCTCAGGGGGCGGGCCCTCAGGGGTGCGGGTGCTCAGGGGGCGGGCGCTCAGGGGGCGGGTGCTCAGGGGGCGGGTGCTCAGGGGTGCGGGTGCTCAGGGGCGGGCCCTCAGGGGTGCGGGCGCTCAGGGCGCGGGTGCTCAGGGGTGCGGATGCTCAGGGGGCGGGTGCTCAGGGGGCGGGTGCTCAGGGGGCGGGCCCTCAGGGGTGCGGGTGCTCAGGGGGCGGGTGCTCAGGGGGCGGGTGCTCAGGGGCGGGTGCTCAGGGGTGCGGGTGCTCAGGGGCGGGTGCTCAGGGGGCGGGCCCTCAGGGGTGCGGGCGCTCAGGGCGCGGGTGCTCAGGGGTGCGGATGCTCAGGGGGCGGGTGCTCAGGGGTGCGGGTGCTCAGGGGGCGGGTGCTCAGGGGGCGGGCCCTCAGGGGTGCGGGTGCTCAGGGGCGGGTGCTCAGGGGTGCGGGTGCTCAGGGGGCGGGCCCTCAGGGGTGCGGGCGCTCAGGGCGCGGGTGCTCAGGGGTGCGGATGCTCAGGGGGCGGGTGCTCAGGGGTGCGGGTGCTCAGGGGGCGGGTGCTCAGGGGGCGGGCCCTCAGGGGTGCGGGTGCTCAGGGGGCGGGTGCTCAGGGGGCGGGTGCTCAGGGGGCGGGCCCTCAGGGGTGCGGGTGCTCAGGGGGCGGGCCCTCAGGGGTGCGGGTGCTCAGGGGGCGGGTGCTCAGGGGGCGGGTGCTCAGGGGGCGGGCCCTCAGGGGTGCGGGTGCTCAGGGGGCGGGCCCTCAGGGGTGCGGGTGCTCAGGGTGCGGGTGCTCAGGGGGCGGGCCCTCAGGGGTGCGGGCGCTCAGGGCGCGGGTGCTCAGGGGTGCGGATGCTCAGGGGGCGGGTGCTCAGGGGGCGGGTGCTCAGGGGCGGGCCCTCAGGGGTGCGGATGCTCAGGGTGCGGGCGCTCAGGGGGCGGGTGCTCAGGGGCGGGCCCTCAGGGGTGCGGGTGCTCAGGGGGCGGGTGCTCAGGGGGCGGGCCCTCAGGGGTGCGGGTGCTCAGGGGGCGGGCCCTCAGGGGGCGGGCGCTCAGGGCGGGCGCGAGGGTGCGGGTGCTGGGGTGCGGCGGGTGCTGGGGGGGGCGGGCGCGGGCGCCGCTGCCGCTGGGCTACCCGAGGCCGCAGAGTCTCCAGGACGCGGAGGCGCCGCCCGGCGCGTCACCTGGAGGCGGGAGCCCGGGCCCCCGAGCGTCGCGGCCGCAGGTGCGGGGCGGGGACGCGGAGAGGCGGAGGCCGAGGCCGAGCGCGCCCCCTGCTGGCCAGGCCGCCCGCGCGCCAGCCTCGGGTCTCGGGTCCACGCCGCCTGCCGCCCGCAGCTCCGGGGATTTCAGCAGCCCTGAGGGCAATGCGGTTCAGGGTTACTGGCGCGGCTCCTCTCCCCTGATTTTGGAGTTTGTGCCAAAGATTTAAGGATCCTTCCCGGGACGCCTGGGGCCCCGCGGTTAAAGCGTCTGCCGTCCGCTCAGGTCGTGATCCCGGGCGAGGATCGAGGCCCGCATCGGGGTCCTCCAGGGAGCCTGCGTCTCCCTCTGCCTGTGTCTCTGCCTCTCTCTGTGTCTCTCATGAATAAATGAATAAAATCTTTTTTTTTATGAATAAAATCTTAAAAAAAAAAAGACCTCTACTCTGCTGCTGCCCCTTGGAGTTCCCTGCTGAGCAGCCTCACCCAGCCCTGTAAGCCCCCTGCGTGCCCTCGCCTTCTTACTGTTCTGGGCAGAAGGCCCTGTGCTGCCGTAGCATCCAAATGGTCCACGGCATCCAAATACTGTGTTGGACTCCCGTCCCCATTCTGCATGCAAACCTGTCAAAGTGTTGCCCAGATAAAAGCTTGCCGCTGTCACTCTTACCTCGTGGTCTTGTCTTCTTCCTTGACCAGCCTCAGATCCCTCCAACTCACTATGTTAGGCAAGATAAGCTTGTCTCCAAAGGCAGAAAGAAATGAACTTCCAAAATGGAGAGAAATCAGGTTGTTCGTATGGTCATGGCATGTACTACTTCACTGTCTTTAATAGCTTCAAGATCTCTACTCTGCAGGGAGCCTGATGGGGGACTTGATCCTGGGATCCTAGGATCCCGGGATCATGACCTGAGCCAAAGGCAGACAAACACTGGGCCACCCAGGCTCCCCCAGAATAGAGATCTTTAACAGCTACAAAGTTTATCTTATCGATGGCTAGCGGATGTTGGATGCAGTTTCATTGCATAAACAAAGAAGGTCAGTTTTAAATAAGTTTTTAAATATGCCTATTTGGGCTGTATTTAAAACAACTGTTTTTTTTTTTTTTTTGATAGGTAGATAGGATACATGCAAGTGGGAGTGGGGGAAGGGGCAACCTAGAGGAAGAGAGAGAATCTTAAGCAGGCTCAACATACCTGGTGCAGAGTCCAATGCGAGACTCGCACCAGGACCCTGAGATCACAACCTGAGCCAAAATCAAAAGTCAGCCACCCATGTGTCCCACAACTGGATATCTTTTAAATATGAACATTTGGCTTCTATGCCCAGAGGCTTTTGAGTTCCTGAGTTCCAGACTGGTCTAAAGAAATCAGCAACTTAAGGACCAATTTATTGGGCGCCATCCTTGGCTTAATTATGTAAGACGCTAAATCGAGGATCTTAGGGAGTACAGCCAAACACACATCTAGAATCCACAGCTCTGCCAAGGCCAGGACAACAGCAAAGAATCTCCCGGGCATGTTGCACATCCAAATTCTGAGTTCAGTGTTGTGACCCGAGAGGCCACACTGAATGCTGGTGATGGACACAGGCTGATGACTGACTCTTACCTTACCACATCCCTTCATAATCAGAAAAGCAGGAAAAAAATCTAACATTCAGACTATAATGTTCTACACACATACAGAAGGAATGGGTTAGGAGGACATTTTATCTACAAGAATGTATGAGAGAGTATGAGTGATTAGAGATCCACACGAGTGTGCCTACGGTTGGGTTGCCTAGTGGTGAAATAAGTCCACCAGCAGGTGGCTCTGTCGCATTACGTATCAGAGAGGATCTCTTCCAACACAAAATCCTAAAATAAAGCATATTTCCAAGTTCCTTAAATTCTGGCCACTGGCTCTAGGAAGCCTTATGCAATCCGAGATATTCATAATGACATATGCTGTATTAAGTCTTTTCACTACTCAATCCAACAGATTTGCCCAAGCCCCTCAGGGAATTGAGCACAATTAGGAGACTAATTTCACAGAATATTCTAATGAACAAAAGCAGCTTACTAGACAGTCTATCTGCTTCTGGATCCATAAAACATGAAAAAGTAGAATGATTACTGCTCATTTGGTAGAAGAGACACTTTAGTCTGAATCAGTCATTCACACCTCACTACACATGGGTTTATCAGATCCTGTTCTGGGGAGAACAGGAAGTAGGTGGGGATTCCTGAAAGGAGAAAGAAGGTACCACAACACACCCAAGTAGGGCGAGGTGCTGGAGCCGGGCTGGGAGGCACGGAGATGACTCCTTAGAGCACACACAGATGTGGCAGTCCGAGGGACGATCGCAAATTGTGGTTGAGGAGTGGAGTGGGGTGGGGGACCCAAGACCCTGCAAGAGCTTCTGAAATGTTGGCCATGCCCTCTTTTATTGGTGCTAGCTTGGGGCATAGCAGCACGAGCTGGGCTAAAGCTTGGGATCAGGACAGAGAAGACAAAAGTCATTGGCTTTTTTTCCATGCACATTAACCCTGGGTCTGTGTGCAGCAGACATTTTTCTGAAGTCAGTGCAAATGCCTGACAGAGCTCCAACATGCGATGCTTCATAAATTCCCTTATTTTCCCACCTTCTAGTACTTATTCAATGTCCTTAAGGTTGTACAGCTGCTCAGGACCCACTGAGCAGGTTCCAGGCAAGTAGGAGTAGCTCAGGGGCCTGTGTGGAGCCCTCGCTCCTTATACTTCATAGGATGGATCAGGAGAAACAGGGATCAGTGGCTCCAAGAATTTTCTTCCTAGTGTTGTGACATGGGACTCGTCCTCCTGTTTTAATGACATCATTCCAACTTGGGGATTTGTTTTAAGGTTACATGGTTTTGCTTTTGTTTTCCAAAAATAAAACACACGTGAGATCTCCTTTGGTCAAAAAGTCACAGAGAATGTCTCTCTTCTGGCCTGATGTCACTCAGATGGGGTCATAGAAGAATGCCTGTGGTTCTTCTGAGGGCAGCTACTGTCCACCAGTGCTATGACTGGTTTACCCTGTGGTATGTGATTGCCTTGCTACATCCGTGAACACATTCTGGTCTGGGACAGATGATTTTGAGACTGGGGTAATTTGTTTTTTCTTTTCTTGACTCAACTCGTAAACCCCTTAATATTCAAATGCTCTTCCTCAAACTGCACTTGAATATTATTCATTAAATATGTACTTATTGAGGAAGTGCATTGTTTTAAGCACTGCAGGTGATAGCAAATAAAAACCCTTACCTTCAGGGATCCTGGGTGGCTCAGCGGTTTAGCACCTGTCTTTGGCCCAGGGCTTGATCCTGGAGTCATGGGATCGAGTCCCACATAGGGCTCCCTGCATGGAGCCTGCTTTTCCCTCTGCCTGTGTCTCTGCCTCTCTCTCTCTCTCTCTCTCTCTCTCTCTCTCTCGTGTCTCTCATGAATAAATAAATAAAATATTTTTAAAAAGTCCTTACCTTCATGGAGTTTACCTAAAATTTATTTTAATTAATTTATTATTACATGACCTAGTATGGTTTTAAAATGTTATGGGATTGCAATACCTTAATCCAACTTAGAAGATCTGGCTCATAAGCTATATTGGCCATATTTTTGTGAAGAAGCTTAAATACAAGGCTGAGAAGTTTATGTTTTCTTGGATAGGAGGTCCTGGAGGGTTTTTTATCATAAGAATGACATCATCAGCGTTCCATCACAGGATACCAGACATGACAGTAGTGTGGAGATGGACTTCATCATGTTCAGAGGCTCACTTTCACAGGTTCCTTTCTTTATTCTCACTCTGTCATTTCCCTGGACTGGGCAATTCTCTCAAAACCCCAAAACAAAAAATTAGGGATGGTACCTTTGAACCATTCACCCTGCAGATACTTGGGGGCCTGCAGGGGGCAATGGTGAGCCAGCCATCAGCTCTGCCTCCAGCCCCACAGCAAACCCAGCAAACCCAGCCTTATCACAGAGGGTTTCCCAGGCCACTAGCCCTGGCTCAGCCTCTCTCACTCCCTTGCCCTTCTTTATTTATCTTCACAGCCTGTGTCACCAATCGATATTATATAATATGTTGTTTATTGCCTTTTTCTCTCCACTACAGTGTAAAACTTCTTGACAGCAGAGACCGTTGGGTTCATCATTGTATTGATCAAGGATGGCCTGACAAATAGTCCAGGATCAAAAACATTTAGTATAAGCAGCCAGTGGAGGAACAGAGCAGGAAAGTGTGCATTACCTCTAACCAAAGTTTGGACAGCATGTTTGATTAAGCATTGCTTTGAGAATTTTCCTAGGATAATTCTATACGGTATCTATGGCAACCAAGAGGCAACTTACCATATCAGGAAGATATGAGCAGTGTGAGGAAGAGGCCTTCCATACCCATATAGCAATGATGCAGTATTCAATATTGATGACAAGCTAGTAGGAAAAATAACTTTAAAAAACATATTGGGTGAGATCCAGAAGGGTTGATATGAGAATATCAGGTAGCTTTCTAACCCAGAGGGATGCATGATTAGGCAATTGGTTTCCTGGATCTTGGTAAATAGAATTTCCTCTGTTTTGTTTATAAAAGATGAAACACAATGTTCTGAATTTTGACTGGTTTTGTTTCTTTATGGACGAGCTTGTCCTAGTTAGCCCTGAAGGCAGGTCATTTTTCAGTAACCTACTGGCACAGTAATTATCAACCAAGAATGTAGTTTACACTCCGGTCTTCCTTGCAAAACATTTAGTAAATATTTGGGCTCTTGCAAATGGTATCTTTGTTTATCAAGTAGAGGTCATTGTTCTACCACTCAAGGTAAAGCATACACAGCAATCTATGTTTAAAGAAGGGTAATGTATCTCACCTTTCATGGATGAAACCAGGTCCTTCAAAATGTCAATACCCTTTATAGACAACATATTCTTTAGGGACTTCACTTTGAATTGGAAGGACTATAGCGCAATGATATTCAGGTAGTAAACTAACTCAAGTAGTAGGAATTTAAAACAAAGACACAAGTTTAATCAGTATTTTATTTGCTCTCATTCAAGGTCGAAGGTCAGAACAAATGTGGGCATTAAGCAAGATAAGATGAATCATTTTGTTTCTTGGAGAGCATAATCTATCCTCCCTACTTCCCCTCCTTCCTTAGGGACAAATAGTTTTTTCTACAAAGATAATTTATTTGACAAAATGATCAGAGTTCTCCTGAAACATAGTACTGTCCCTTTCACCATAGGCTGGTATCTCTATTCAGAGGGTTAAAAGGTCTTGTTTCTCTAGAGCATATTTCTGTGGACGTTTCTTGGCCCCTTTGTAATTTTTTAAAACCAAACTCACTTTTCTTGCTATCTTCTGCTGGACACATTTAGTTGTGAGAATCGTTTCATAGGGTGAGAGATCTCAAATTGTAGATTACATGAAGACAGAAAGAACAAGACAGGAACTAAGTAATAAAAACCAATTTGGCATTTAAATCTAACATTGATTTGTCTCAATTCAGGGAAGTCTCAACATTTCTTCATCTCCAGCAGTATTAAAAATGCCTGCTTCTTGGCCATATTGGCTCTGAATGCAATTCTGATTGGGATGATCCTTCTTTCTCTAAGCATGCTTCCTAATCCTTCTTTCTCTAAGTTGCTTAATTTTCTGAAATCCCATCTACAGCACTTTTGAACACCCCTGCTCCTAGGCCAGATGTCCCAATTGATCCTTGTTATGTAGCTTTATGAAGTTATGAAGCTCAAAACCCAACCTGTGACTGCTGCCCAGCCCCTAGTGAGAACTCCATATCGCATGCCCCATGTTGTTTTCTGTCTTTAATTTACATAGTGAAACTAAAAGCACATTGTTCAGAGGCTTTCAAGAAAACATTTTCATTTTCACTTTCCCTGGGCTATTTTTATAGACAAAGCAAATATCCTGACAAGGTTGTTTCCCTTAATGGGATATTTTTACCATTAGGTTGAACAGATTTCCAACATGGCAACAGGTCACTTTCTTTCTACTTACTTTGAGGAAATCCAATTATGAGGAATTAGGCTATAAATTTAACTTATACCTATAAATAGCTTATTAGAAAAATAGAAATATCCTTGTTAGCATTGATTTGAGCTTCCTTGGATCACGTAATGGATGTATCTTCCTTTAAGCTACAGAGAGAAGTCAATTCATCAAGCTTTACTGAACTCGAATCATGTAGTCAGCATCAAAAAAAGGCTTTCATCTAAAATTGAACTGAAAATTCAAGCATCCTAAGACAATAAAAATCCAGGTTTGAGAAAGACTATAAAAGATCATCTAGTCAACCATGTCCCTAACTCAGAGAAGATAGACAGATGAGATAGAGGTAAATATATGTTCATACAACCATGCACACATACTTAGATATATGTACAAACACATTATTTTTTTGAAATCCATAAACTTCTCTAGAACCCATACCATCAGTGCATAATTTTGGCTCTTATGATAGCATCTTATACCTGAATATCACCATAGGTTAAAAGAGCTTCATGATTATATTTTGAGTCATGGTTAAGAGCTCAGGTGTTGGGCTCATGGGTTTGAATTTCTGTTCTGCCACAGCGACCTTGAATAGGTCACCACAACCTCTCAAAGATTCCTTTTGGTCATTTATAAGGTGCAGATAGTAATATCTACCTCCTACACTTGCTAAGAGAATTAAATGAGAGAATACACAAAATGGCAACAGCTAAACCACAACATGACATCAAGCATAAGGACAATGGTCAAAATCTACAGCTCTTTTTTTTTTTTCTCAAGGTTTTTATCATTTGTGATCAGGTCAAAAAGTCTTAAATTAACTCTACATAATTATATTTGAATTCAGCAAACAATTTTGGAGCAGAGATGATCAAAACAGACAAAGGGTTCACAGAATAAACTATCAATATATGAAGACCACTAGCAGTAGATGTTGTATTTTCAAATCAGAACACAAACAGTTGGGTAACTGGCAATTTGGGGAATTATTATTTCAATAAACAGACCCATTGACCTCTGAACTAAATTAAATGATAATTCTGGCTTAAACACTACATAAACTATTTTATCAGAAAATGAACCTAGAAGTAGAGGAAATCTGATTTAACAAATATTCTTCTTTCCTGGAATTCATTAATCATTTATAATTTATCAGAGAAAAATATTGGCCCCAATGTGGAAGAGAGCAACTAGTTAAAATTTAACAAACCTAAGAGATATCAAACTAAATTCAGGGCCGTTGTAGGCTACCAAGTCACTGTTGACCATTTTTTTCCCCCAAAGAGCATCATATCTAATAAAATTGTGATTGAGAGTGTGGTAAAAAGCGAGTCTTTTCTCTAAAAGTATGATTATGCATTTTAGATCCAATGCAAGCCAGTAAAAGCCAGAAACACAAACACTATACTTTTAAAATTAGATATACAGGGCACCTGAGTGGCTCAGTCAGTTAGGTGTCTGGCTCTTGTTTTCAGCTCAGGTCTTGATCTCAGGGTCCTGAGTTCAAGCCCCACATTAGGCTCCATGCTGAGATCCTAAAGTATATGTATATATGTATGTATATATGGAGGTGATACATATATGCTTGTATAAATATAAAATTTAACACAAAGTTATGAATTGTTACCTTAAATTCAACAAGCAACACTTTATGGTCCTTAGCAATAAAGTGCAATTTAATTCTGTAATGCTCACTGAAGAAGAAAGCATCTGGTTGTTTAATTTAGATGGAAATTCTACCTAAATTAATTCCTATTCAAAGATGAAATGCTAATGCATCAAACTGCAGTTAGTTACAATAGATCATATTTAATAGATAGATATAAATAAATAAATATTTAATAAATAGATTTGTTAAATAAAACTTTCTATAGCCTAAACAACAAAGCTTGTTCCCCCATGAACCAAGTCTACCAATAATGGTCAATCTTACAATTTTATGAAATGAAATACTTATTTCTACAAGTTCAAATTTTCACTTGAAAACATTTGGTAATTCATAATCCTTATAAGCATTTACTTATATCCTGGTAACAATCTTATGAAGTAGGCATTATATTATAAATATGATTTCCACTTTATCAACATAGATACTGAAATTCAGAGAGGTTAAGGGACTTGTACTGAGTGATATACCTTGAGAGTTGTAGGGATGGGATTTAACAACCCCCAAGATGGACTCCAGAGCTCTTATGAATATTCTCCTCCATTGGGCTATATTCCCCTTAGAAGGCAATACTTTTATCATATTTTATACTTAAATTTTTAAGAATCAAAAATAGTTACTGGTACAACAAATAAATCACTGTGAATGATTGATAATTACATGTTTTAATTACATGTACTTTGGGTACTATGTGCCTATATTCAAAATTCTAAAGACACAGGATATACAGAAAAAAGGAAGCCTTTTCCCCAACTTTGTCCTTCATCCTTCTACCCCATACTTTTGTAGACTCTAGTGTGTGATCTTGAAATGATATTCGGTGTATATGCTAACATGTATGTATATATATTATGCAGTTTTTTGTATTTTGCCTTTCATATGTAGTGTTTTGTTTTGTTTGTCTAGGAAGTTTTTTGATGTAGTCAAAACTCAACAATCTTCTCTGGGGTTGTCTTATATTTAGACAGACCTCCCATACTCAAGTATTATGAATGATTTCTCTCATATTATTTTTCTAGTATTTTTGTGGTTTCCATTTTTATATTTAAGTGTTTATTTAATCTGGTATATTTTTGGCATAAGAAATTGGTATTTATGACAGTTAATTTTTTCCCCAGATAGCCTCCCAATTGTTCTACTATAAGGCTAATGCCATAATTGAATAATTTTAAATGCTTACTTTCAGCCAAGTTCAGTTCAATGTCATCAAATCATTACTGAGTGTTAAATATTGCTATGCCAGGTGCAGTGCCCATGAAATTAGGTTTACAATCTAATAAGGTGGACACAGTATGGATATATGCAGCAGAAGACTGCTGTAAGTGCTATGAAAGAGCTAGAGCTGGCCTCCAGAATTTGGGGTTTGATTTTGGAGGGTAGGAATCATAAAACAGGGCCTTAAGGTTGTGAAGAATTTTGACAGCCAGAGATGCAGGAGTGTGTATGAAGTCCATCCAGGCAGAGAGAGTGATACGAAGAACACCATGTGAGAAATAGGGCTAGATGGTGCATCCTAAGATGTTATGCAATTCGATCCAGCTAACCTAGAGGGTATAGGAAATAGAATCAAGAGAGAAAACGCAACAAAGTTAGGAAGGACACTTCTTGTGTTTATATTCACTATGATGGAAGATAGGAAGTCACTACAGGTTTTTGAGCAGGTGAATTGTCATGATCAGAATTATAGGAAGAAGAGCAATCTGTTAACAGTGTGACAAATGATTTGGAGCAAGAAATGACTGGAATGTTGGAAGGGAAGTCAGTTAACAGGCAGTCTACACAAACAGTATAGACAATAAATAAGAAGGCCTCTTCTGGGATGTTGGCCCAGAAAATAGAAAGTAGGAAGAAAGTAGAAGTGACAGTGTGAAAATAGTTTTAATAGCAAGTTTTGACAACTAATGACATGAGTAGATAAGGGGGAGGTGAGGAAGATTGCCTAGGGGTATGGTGATGTGATTGGCAATAACTGGTAAGCCAGAGAGATAGCTATTAAGGAAGAAAGAAAAGGCAACACATTTGGTTTTGGTGTATTCACTTTATTATGATAATTATGGATTATTTACTGAGTAGGAACATTTATCCGTTTCAAGTCAAAACAAATAGTCTTTTGTAAGGATTTAGGATTAAACAGCAGAAGTGTTGGTGCTTCTTTCAATCTAGATGTGTTTCTCCCATTAATATATTTAATAAAAATTTGCAGTAAGCTTGGTTTCAGAGGAGGAAAGGAGAGATAATAAAAAACAGAGGTATGAATAATAGCGGTAATGCACAATTGTAAATTATCAATAGGAGATGATGACAAACATGTTTTCCCAATATACAAGGAAACTCTAGGGGCAGAGTAAAAAGGGAAAGCCCTCCTTACTATCTCATTTTGCCCCTTTTCCCTCCAGCTGTGCTTCTTCTTTTTTTTTTTTTTCCAGCTGTGCTTCTAATCACATACGTGGGATGTGGATTCTCCTGGTCCCTATCTCCAGGTTTTTCTCTGGGGTAACTAGATGGATCCTCAGTGAAAAAAAAAAGGCTCCCATTTCCCCTCTGGCAGATGTGGTACTACACTAGCTAGTTCTTTCAGTCAAGGGGAAGAAGGGAGCTTCAACATTCACCGCAAATGGAGAGCCTGTGAGAGTGACCAACACTTGGGTGAAGGTGGTCAAAAGGTACAAACTTCCAGCTATAAAATAAGTCCTGGGGATATAATGTACAGCATGGTGACTATAGTTAATAAAATGGCACTGCATATTTGAAAGTTGCTGAGAGAGTAGATCTGGAAAATTCTCAATACAAGGGGGTAAAAGTGTTTTGTAACTACGTGTGAATGTTGACTTATTATGGGTGATCATTTTGTACTATATACAGACATCGAATCAGCATGTCATGCACCTGAAACTAATGTAACACTGTATTTTTTGAAGATTTTATTTATTCTAGTATTTTATTCATTCTCGTATTAGAATAAAGAAAGAGAGAGCCAGAGTGCACAAGCCAGGGAAGAGGCAGACAAAGAGGGAGAGGGAGAAGCAAGCCCCCCCCCCAGCAGGGAGCCTGATGCAGGACTCGATCCCAGGACCTGGAGATTATGACCTGAGCCGAAGGCAAAACACTTAACCGAGTGAGCTACCCAGGCGCCCCTGAAACTAATATAATGTTATATATCAATTATATCTCAACAGTAAGAAAGGAAGAAAGAAAGAAAGAAAGAAAGAAAGAAAGAAAGAAAGAAAGGAAAGAGAAAAGAAAAGAAAAGAAAGAAAAGAAAAGAAAAAAGAAAAGAAAAGAAAAGAAAAGAAAGAAAAGAAAAGAAAAGAAAAGAAAAGAAAAGAAAAGAAAAGAAAAGAAAAGAAAAGAAAAGAAAGAAAAGAAAATGGTCAACACAGAGGGGCAGGAATATATTTCCAGGTCATTCATTCATTCCTGAGAATACTGACCACTGGGACCTACTGCTTCCACCAAGCAGGCAAAGTCTCCTGCTGCCACGACCATAGGTTAAAATTAGGTATGTTATCTCATCCCTTGGCTAAGGAAGGACTTGCGCTAAGTTGGATTATGGCACCAGGCTTCATCTTAAGGTTGAGGCGGGTTTGTTCTGGTCGAGGTCAGCCCTCTGTATTTGCTCTCAGCCCCATACTGGAAGGGGTTGCATCACACAGCTTCCCGGGCCCCCCCTCCCTCCTCACAGCAAGGGCTAATGCTTCACTAGCCTTTGCAGATGAATGTGCTTCACGGGAGAAAGTTTGAGCTGAGCCAAAAAGGAGGAGCTTCCAACTGTGTGCCAATTCTGAGAAGCTGCCTGAGCACAGGGTGGTAGCCAGGATGAGGAAAAAGACGGGAAAGACCTCCCCGCCTTACTGGAAAGGAGGCCCCGTGACCAGCTCCAGCCACTGGAGGCCCTGGCCATCCTTGGAGCTTCCATAAAGGGACCAAGAGGAGCCCCAGAGGCCACAGTGCTGCCATCACAGGGCTCGGAGCACCGGGCACCTAGACACCATGACTTGGTCCTTGAGTTGCCAGGGCCTAATTCTCTGCTTCTATACTCTTTTACTGCTCCCTTCGACATGCCTGACAGTAAGTGTGCTGTTTAGAGAACATAGTTACACGGAAAGCTGACAAATATATGACCAACTAGTGACATTTCTGTGTTTTTCTCCTCCAGTACACTGCTACCAGAGACAACTGCTGCATCTTAGATGAAAGATTTGTAAGTAGTTTTCATGTTTCTTACTGCATGTGAAGTGGGGAGGGGCAGAAGAGTATCATTTGGCATTTTAAATTTTATTTTTTATTGATTTATTTATTTTTCATTTTAAACTTAAAAAAAAACATAATCGAGGTTTTACCTGTTTTTATTAATGGATTTTATGCAGGGTTTTTTTTTTTGAATCAAGATTTCTAATCACTCTATTCTATTCTCAGGGTAGTTATTGCCCGACTACCTGTGGAATTGCAGACTTCCTGTCTACTTACCAAACCGGAGTAGACAATGATCTGCAGGCTTTGGAAGACCTCCTAAGACGAATTGAAAACAAAACAGCAGAAGCCAAAGAAGTGATAAAATCAATCCAAATCGCCTATAATCCCGATGAGCCACCAAAGCCAAGTGAGAAACAAAATACTGCCGGCTGAGACAATGATTCATGACGTTCTTTTGCTGCAATTGCCAGTGGTTCCATTTGCTTATGCCTTTTTATGTCTCTGATCCCATATTACAGACAGGGTCGTGGGTGCTACCAAGGACTCCAAGAAAATGATGGAAGAAATTATAAAATACGAGGCATTGGTTGGATCGCACGAGTCGAATATTCGGTAAGCGTTTTTGTTTTAATTCATTCTCCAAGACTTAGTTTTTATTCAGTATTCCAATCTTCAGGGAAAGTAACCTTTTTACCTTTCCCCACTTACAATAAACAATTGATTGGCTTTAGCCTGACCATCTTGAACACAGTGGAGGTAGGAGCTTTTAGTGTGCTACGAATTGCACTGGGTCATAATTACTTTTTAATAATAATATGGGAGGGGGACGCCTGGTGGCACAGTCAAGTCAATTAAGTGGCTGCCTTTGGCTCAGATCATGATCTCAGAGTCTTGGGATCAAGCCTCATGTCGGGTTCCCCCTCAGTAGAGAATCTGCTAGTCCCTCTCCATATGCCCTTCTTCCTGCTTGTGTGCTCTCTCGCTCTCTCTCTCTCTCAAATGAATAAATAAGATCTTTAAAAAATAATTATCATATGGAAGAAAGGTGTTCTAGATGTCTTCAAATAATCTTCTGACCAGAATTATCAAAATGGTCACCCCTTATCCAACTTATACAACAAAAATTCAAACTGATGGGAATTTGGTTGTTGAAAATAAGTCTTGGGCAGCCCGGGTGGCGCAGCAGTTTGGTGCCGCCTTCAATCCAGGGCGTGATCCTGGAGACCCAGGATCGAGTTCCACATCGGGCTCCCCGCATGGAGCCTGCTTCTCCCTCTGCCTGTGCCTCTCTCTCTCTCTCTCTCTCTCTCTCTCTCTCTCTCTCATAAATAAATAAAATCTTTTTTTAAAAAGTCTGTTAATAAAAATGCCAACAAATAAGTGATGGGGAATTTGAAAGTAGAGGTATAGGGAGGATCTTGGCTACAGTAGTATATTATATTGAAGAAAAAGCAGAAAAAAAACTCATTTTAAGGAACCAAGCATAAAATTGTAAAGCAACATGTTGATCACGGCACTATGAACCTACAGTCATGTACTCTCCTCTCTTTACTTGAAAGTAAAACGTCTCTGTTAACAACTTCGTAGGGATTTATAGACTTTCTGAGCATAGGGTCTCAGATATGGTTTAGTTTCTTATTCAATTTTTTCCCCTAAATTTTTCTCAAAGTAGCATAGGAAATTGAGACAAATGGTGGCTGGAGAGAAGTGATCCCGAAGGGATCTATCATCTGTTTGGTATCGAGGCTATTATTATTTTTGTGCTTATTGATAGCATTATAAGTTGCATTATTATTGCCCATCATTGAAGTTCAAGGAAACTATTGTGCAGAAATTTTCTAAAGCTCAGGAGAAAAAAAAGGGGTCAAATAGTTTGTCTATCCTTCTTTACTTCAGAGAAAGATACAACAGTCTATGCATTATAGTTTTCTGTCATTTCTGAATATGCACAAGCCACCCTGGGAGAAACCCCCCAAAACAGATTTTTACTTCCCTCAGACTCTTTCCAAAGCTATGTAAATGGAAACATTAAGAAGAAGGACAAAGTGTCTGTTGTTTTGTTTTATGTAAAATAATGGCCCAAATACTTTCCCCATGTGAGTTACAGACTGAAGTCCATCAACAGATCCTCAGTGGATCTACTGTGAAAAGGAATAGCTTTGGACTTGTCAATTACTGAGCAGGACCTCTCCTTCCTTTCTATTTGTAGAAATATTCTGTCCTAAGAAAATCAGGTGGTCTTTCTATTGACCAGATTCCTCACTCACATAGGTTGTTATTTGCTGCCCTTTATGCAGAAGGTTAAAAACTGGATGATCAGGGCACCTGAGTTGCTCAGTTGGTTAAGCAGCCTACTCTTGATCTCGGTTCAGGTCTTCATCTAGGGGTCAGGGGTTCAAGTCCCATTTCAAAAAAAAAAATCGTCAGAATAACTGCTTAAGATGACATTGTTTATCAACAAGGACTGTTGTTTTCTTTTCCAAGGAGTTTAGAACTTCAATTCACCTCAATTCAGTAACATAATTTTATAATTTTTCCGAGACTGAGGTAATTTATCAGGAAATACTTCTTGAGAACATATTTTGTAAAGAAGATAGAGAATTAGTCCCCTGAAAGGAATCCTCTATTATCTCATTTTTCTGCTTGTAGATTTTTGCTGGAAATATATAATTCAAACAGCCAAAAGATCAATAACCTGAAACAGAAGGTAGCCCAGCTTGAAGCAAAGTGTCAGGAACCTTGCAAAGACACAGTACAAATACATGATACAACTGGGAAAGGTAAGTGAAAGGTTTGTATTGGGATGATTCTTATCACAGCAAATATATAAGGCAAAGGATAGTGTATAGAAATAACTTGGAAAGTGTTTAGTCATTAAATCTAAAGTGGCCAATTGCTTAGACTTTTGTTGAGTAGCTAAAAATAGTTTGAAAGGAATGATGATGTGGGAAGTCAGACAATGCTTCTTGGGACATCAATAGTTTGCAACATGTGAAAAGCTCATCGTGAAGGCTGGAACAAAACCTTCTTCTTCTCTTCTTCTCCTCCTTCTCCTCCTCCTTCAGATTGTCAAGACATTGCCAATAAGGGAGCCAAGGGGAGTGGGCTTTACTTTATCAAACCACTGAAAGCGAAGCAGCAGTTCTTAGTCTACTGTGAAATTGATGGGTCTGGAAATGGATGGACTGTGCTGCAGAAGGTATTTCCCCCTCCCCGTGTATATGTGGTAAACACCCAGATCAGCATCCACCGTGTGCCAGATACTTTTGCAAGCCCTTTGTGAACATTAGTCTTCACAATTTCCCAATTTTCCTACGAGATACGATCATTATCTCTAAAGGGGAGGAAACATAGATACAAGAGGTTCTGTATGTAACTTGCTGAAGGTCACATAGTGAGTAACAGAGTCCGGCAGTCTGGTTTCAGAGTCTGTGCTTTGACTCTACAGTGTGTTGGGGCTGATGTTGTAGATTCACGATAGGGTATAATCACGGTATCAGAATGACAAAGAGACCTCTTGCATCAGGCCACTCAAGATCTAAGGCTGCCCATGACGAAAAGACAAAGTCACCCGGAGGATACAGTTGGGCTATTCCAAGGCAAGGGCCCTCTGTTACCTCTGCCAGGGCCAGGCACCCAAGGCAGATCCTTTAACCTTCTGTTTATCTAGGATCACTGTTACAACTAATCCTGCAGGGGGCCTTAGAGGGAGTGAGTGAGGGAAGCGCGGGCCGCAGAGGCAGGTTGAGCAATGAACAGGTTGACCTTTCCAACAGAATAAAAATCAGCAATATCAAGGTGGGGTTCTGAAGTCCTCTAAGTGCCTTTTTAAAACTACCTCTGGAAAACAAAACAAAACAAACACAAACACAAACAAACAAACAAAAAACTACCTCTGATCTAGGATTTGCCACATACCAGACTCTTTTCAGTATTTCTCTCAATTCTCTGGTGTAATCCTGCAACAACCCTAAGAAGTAGGCATCATCATTCTAATTTTACAGACGAGGAGACTAAGGCAGCTTGCCTAAGTTCACTTAGTAAATGGTGCAATCATACTACCCAGATTTTCAACAAGATATTTGTAGCATCTTCTTTATGTGCACTGAAAATCCACTCTCTCCTTTTGTCCATGCAATTGTGTAATTAGAGGCTTGATGGCAGTTTGGATTTCAAGAAAAATTGGATTCAGTATAAGGAAGGATTTGGACATCTGTCTCCCACTGGAACCACAGAATTTTGGTTGGGAAATGAGAAGATTCATTTGATAAGCACACAGTCGGCCATACCATACGCATTAAGAATACAGCTGGAGGACTGGAACGGCAGAACCAGGTACTGTTTAGAAAGGACTTCTAGTTTTTGTTGTAGAGACAGTCTGGAATGTGCACTCTCTAACTATCAATAGACTGATAGCAAAGACAGCCTGACAAATGCAAAGAGCGCATCCAACCATTTTCCCCCAGAGTCAGTTTGGTTCTTGGGCAGTTCAAAGAGGTAGGTCTCATCCAGGTTGGAGAGTGTTTTGGTACAATCTCCTTGCCCTGGAACCGTATAGACTAATATCTAATGATTACTGAGCGCTTATTATGTACCAGACATTGAACATGAAATTATAACTTAATCTAATCAAAATAACTGTTTCATGAGGAAGGTACTATTATTAATCTCATTTTACAGATTACCTTTCCCTAGGTCACATTGCTGGTATATGGTAAAGATTAGATTCGAACTCAGGTAGTTTGACCCTTCAGCCTGTCCTCCTAATGACTACTCTGGTTGAAAAGTGAATCCAGACTTTTTAAACTAACTTTTAAAACCAGCTTTAATGACAATTCATTCAGTCAATCCATGAGCTACCTTAAAATTAAATCAGCTAGCTCCTTTGGTGAAAGTCCCTTCTCTTGCACAGCTCCCTGGGAGGTTTGAGCACAGCTTTCCTAATTAAAATTCAGAAAAAAAATCTAATCCTTTTGCTATGTCTATGAAATAATGAAATATTTTTGTCTCCAAACAAGTATTTTTAATTTTTTTTTTAAATCAGAAAGTATCATAGTCAGCAGAACACTTCCCAATTTCCAAGTATTGGAGATTAGGGAAGAGGCTAAATATTTTCTGAAAATTTCTATTCATGCACCAAAGCCCATTCTTTCCTGCACTCCATAGATTTCTGGCCCATATTCACAATTTTTTTTCCAGGGAATAATCGCTCTCTGATCCTACAGCTTATATTTTGTGGGCCACACAGGAACCATTTCTTTCATGTGATGCTCTAAGAAACCCTCCTTCTTGTCACTATCATACTGCTTTGGGAAAGAAAAATCCCTTTAGCACCTTATCCTTAATGAATGGCTAATAGGGCTGTAACTCCTTCAAATTTGGTGCATTAATTAATGATCACTCAGTGTGTGCAATGCTAAACACTTAGATAAAGGTGGAACATACAAAATGTGTCAGATTCATCCACACACCTGGATATGATGTTAGGACTTTATAGGAAAAATGCATTAAAATGGCTGATATTTTTAGATGTCACTGGAATGCCCTGAAGGCTTCTAGATTTATGGGTGGTGTTGATGAGCTCTGAACTGGTTCACACATCCATTGCCTCTTGCCAGATTTGCTGACAATTAAACTCAGTGAGCACATTTCAGACTTAAGAAGCAAAGTTTAAAAATCCAAACAATTTTCCTATAAAAAAGGGAACTTCTGAGATCCCTAATGAAGGTCTAGATATGATGTGTCTATTCCCTTCTTTATAGTACTGCAGACTATGCCATGTTCAAGGTGGGACCTGAAGCTGACAAATACCGCCTGACGTATGCCTACTTTATTGGTGGAGATGCCGGAGATGCCTTTGATGGCTATGATTTTGGCGATGACCCTAGTGATAAATTCTTCACATCCCACAATGGCATGCAGTTCAGTACTTGGGACAATGACAATGATAAGTATGAAGGAAACTGTGCTGAACAGGATGGATCTGGTTGGTGGATGAACAAGTGTCATGCTGGCCACCTCAATGGAGTTTATTACCAAGGTATGGTTTTCTTTCTTACATATATGAATTAGTGTATAGTCTATATTTTTATAAAAGGTTAAACATGGAAAGAAGAAAATGAGAAATAATTAGTGAAGAGATTGGGGGCTTATTATATAGCTCTTCACTTTAAACCAGAATTGGATAATACTAAACTTATACTTCAAATCAGCCCCTCTATTAGAAATCCACCCAGTTGGCACTTTGTGTTATGGTATCTCATCTAGATTTACCATATATATGATCTGGATGGACTAACATTATCATTTTTTAAAAGATTTTAATTATTTATTCATGAGACACAGACAGAGAGAGGCAGAGACGCAGGCAGAGGGAGAAGCACCATGCTGGGAGCCTGATGTGGGACTCGATCCTGGGACCCTGGGGCCATGCCCTGAGCCAAAGGCAGACGCTCAACCACTGAGCCACCCAGGCGCCCCAACATTAGCATATTTATGCTTGTTAACACATTAGCCTGATGCAGTCCCATGAGCTATGTGACAGATATAACCAGTGAGCAGTAAGCAGGTGTCTGAAGGACTAGAGTTAAGAGCAGGGAAGTAATGGTAAGGGCATGGTTCCATGGAAGCTTGAGATTCCAACCTACAAAGTGTAGGCACTTATTTTTGAGTGGAAGTAGCAAGCTGTAGTTTGCTCTAAGGCTGGAATACTTCTAAACACTGGATTTAGCTGACAAATTATTATTACTACCCAGAATTATGTGTTGGGGAAGCCCTACTGATTCTGAAAGATCCATTACGGTAGACAATCTCACTTCCTCAGGGTATTGGACTAGCCAATAGATGATTCATAACCCTCTTAAAATCTATTTAAATTTACCTTTTGATTTGTGCAACAATCTCCCCCCCCCCTTTTTTAAAGAAACTTAACATATCTTCGCACCTACAAACCACGTAATTAAAAGACACTCTCAGGGAAGGTGTTTAATCCACATGACACAGAATAGCTATGTTGATAGCCTGTGGTACAACCCAGTATTGGACTCAGATAATCCTTTACAAAATTGTGTAAGATCTGGTGCCCAAGGACAAGGAGAAGGCAAATCGGTAGTCTCCACTGTATAATGGAGATGTAAAATAACTTTCCAGAACAGTTTTTTTTTAATTTTTATTTATTTATGATAGTCACACACACACACAGAGAGAGAGAGGCAGAGACACAGGCAGAGGGAGAAGCAGGCTCCATGCACCAGGAGCCCGATGTGGGATTTGATCCCGGGTCTCCAGGATCGCACCCTGGGCCAAAGGCAGGCGCTAAACCACTGCGCCACCCAGGGATCCCCTCCAGAACAGTTTTTTAAAGTTGTATACTCTCCAGTGAAATTGTGTTCAGATAACCTGAGGTCATCTGATCAGGAATTGTGTTCTGACATTCTAATTGCTTGTAGAAAGATAGCTGATTCCAGGATGGCTAAGCTCAGGAAGAGAGTCTGATCAGGGAAATGGGGGTTCTAGCCCTGTTAGTAGAGAATACACTTAAGTATGGATGTGATCAAGAAGTACAATGTAGATATAAGAGGTTGACTCATAATAAATGTAGTTCAATTGTAAATCAGGATTTTAGGAATCTTTAGGGATTTTTCAGAGAGTATAACACTATAAATTTGATACACGTGACAGTATATTTTGTAATATACCATACTTTACGGACTTTCAGAGGTGAGGAAATTCAAGAACAATTATATGTACATCTATGATTTATTTTAGGTGGCGTTTACTCAAAAACATCTACTCCTAATGGTTATGATAATGGCATTATTTGGGCCACTTGGCAATCCCGGTGGTATTCCATGAAGAAAACCACCATGAAGATAATCCCATTCAACAGATTAACCATTGGAGAAGGACAGCAGCACCACCTTGGGGGAGCCAAACAGGTTGGACCAGAACACCATGTTGAAATACACTATGACTAAATCATTTTACCCTGAGAATTAATTTTTGGTAGTCCGCAAAGTTTCAGAAACATTTCTGAAAGTCTCTTACTGTATTTATTAATTTTAAATATTTTATTAAGAGTATTTAGCCTTACATGGAAACTAAAACTCACTTTGGATTATATTCTCAAATCACTGAACTTGGAGTTCTTTAAAATTTGTTTATTTAAGGAGATAACATTTTAGCTTATCACTTAAATATATAATACTAAAATTATTGACATATTTTGTATTTTAATAATGTCATTTTTGTCTTAGTGATTCGTTTGTTTTTATTACTTCTTAAATATTTTGGTTTATACTAATAAAATCAGAATAAATTCTAACATTTCAAATGCCTAAGTATTTTTTTCCGTGGTTTTTACACCCAAATCATTCATATTTAATTCTTCTTTTTAAATGGAGAGGATTATATCTTTTTATTTTTGTTTTGCTCATAGGCTGGCGACATTTAAAAGACCATTTCAAAAGTGATCTGCTTTTTTTAAAGGACTTTACCTGAACAGAAAAATATAATATTTTTCCTTTGGGACAATGGACTTACAAAGCCTCACTTCATTTTAAGAGTAAAAAGAACCCATGTTGAGAACTCCACTATCAGTTTTATGCTGGTGATAATTTATCTACATGCCATTTCAATAAACATTTTGTTTCCTAAAACTAGACACACGGTGCCTTTTACTGACCATTAAAAACCATCACTTTCCTTCAATTCAATAATTCCAGTTGGACAATCATCAGTAGTTGCTGAGTTCTTAGTGTATGCTCAATCTTATGCTTGACTCTGAGGGAGTTATAAAGAAAATGGAAATCATGACTTTTGTCCTCCAGGAGATATAAGACAAATATAGAAGAAAACAGTTTAAGCCTGAGAGACAAAAATTAGTATAAGAACATAAACACAAGTCACAATCACACAACTAAGGTACATAGTACCCAAAGTATAACTGGAAATATAAGGTTGGGAATTCTCTCAGAAAAGCCTTTCAGCCCCAAACCCCTGGAACCAGATGTGGACACCCTGAGAGGACTGCACACAACTCAGAGCAGCGAGCTTTAGGGAACGATCTGCTTTGTCTCTCTCTAGCAACTGATGAGGTGAATGGAATGGAGCCATTACATCATTCCAAATCCAGGGATATTAAGGTTTTAGCAGGCACAAAGGAATTGGCAACTTGTGGTGAGGAATAGCAGAGTCTATGTAAGTCAGCATAAAGTTGACCATGTAAAGAAACTGACAGATTTCATGGGCAGAGGATCTGGTTGTTTTATAGTCCTTGGCTTTGGCTTCGGATTCTCTTCCTTTTCACAAATTGTTTCCCAACTCTCCCCCTTCCTTGTTGTCATGAGTCCTGTTTTTTAAATATCTGAATGAGGAGTTAAAAGCATTATATCAACTTCAAGGTATACAACCAAATACCGGTCAGGCTCTAGGATAAGAATATTGATTCAGGGATCCCTGGGTGGCGCAGTGGTTTGGCGCCTGCCTTTGGCCCAGGGCGCGATCCTGGAGACCCGGGATCGAATCCCACATCGGGCTCCCGGTGCATGGAGCCTGCTTCTCCCTCTGCCTGTGTCTCTGCCTCTCTCTCTATATATATGACTATCGTAAATAAAAAAAATAAAAATTAAAAAAATTAAAAAAAAAAAGAATATTGATTCATTGTTTGCAGTACTCATCCATTTATGTATGTGTGAAGCACTCATTAACTAACACTTACTGAGCGCCTTCATTGTACCGGCCACTGTGCTGGACAGTGGGGATATTGCACATAGTAGTATTCTCCTTCCTCCCAAACCTCTTCTATACCATCCAGTTCTCAAGTTGCAAATGACCAAGGATCAAGTGCAAATGACCCAGGGACTCATCTTCCTGTCTTCCTTATTTTTCCTTCCCCATACCATCAAGCCTCCCAAACCCAGCTGCCAAATATTTGTTATATTCTTCTTCTTCTCTATATCCATGGCCATCATTTTTGTTGGGATATACATCTCCTGTAGGATAGTGGCAATCATCGCCTTCCTGTCCTCCATGTTGCCTTCAACCTTGCCTCCTCCCACTTCCTCATGCTTCAAACCACTTTTAAACTCAGTCTACCCTTCATGAACCTATAAAAGTCTCTGGGTGAGCAATTTGGTCATAGATAAGAAGAGTTGTATTAATAGTCACAAGTTCTGTTGTGATAATAACACTTCAGTGATATTTACCCAAGAACATTATTTTTGAAAAAGAAAACACCTATGTAAAGAAATATAATCTAGCCATATATCTAGTAAGTGAAAAATTTAGAAAATATTTAAGAGTGGAAGAATGGATAAACAAGATGATTTATTAGTACAATGGAATTGTATGCAATGATTATGTAATAAGTATAATATCTCTATATGAACATGAAAACATTTACAAAATAATAAGTGAAATTTTAAAATGAAAAACAATTCTATCATGATAATTATGTATAAAGCACCTATGCATATATATTCTGAACAAAATTCAATCTTGGCATGTATACGTTCTTTATACACATTTATTCTCCCCAACCAATCTAATGTAAGATTTAGTACTAAAACATAAAATAAATATAAAGAAGTCCAAAATTTTCTGATTTTTCCCATGATCACTTGCCCAGTGCTTCTTCTAAAATATCAATTATAATATTTTTTCAAAAACATTTTGGAGCTCCCTGTTTTTGTGAGTGTTCCCAACATGTATTTGGTCTGTATGTTGGATAATCCAGCATTGATTGCTAAAGGGGGGCTGACTGGTAGAAAGGAACTTCTAACTTTTTCTTTATATACCTCTATATTTGATTTGCTGAGTACATACCACATTTAAAATTAATTTTATTTTATTATTTTTTAAAGATTTTATTTATTTATTCATGAGACACACACACACACACACACACACACACAGAGAGAGAGAGGCAGAGACACAGGCAGAGGGAGAAGCAGGCTCCTCCCAGGGAGCCAGCTGTGGGACTTGATCCTGGGACTCCAGGATCACGCCCTGGGCCAAAGGTGGCTCTAAACCGCTGAGCCACTCGAGCTGCCCTGAAATTAATTTTAAAACCCAATGAGATAGAGAAACACAGATGAACCACAAAATCCTATTTGTTTAGTTACTAACATTCAGTGGTAAATATCAAAGGGCTACAGTTTAAGAAATAAAGCATGAGAAATACTTCCAGATTCAGTTAGATCATGTCTCCACAAATAAAACAGAAATAGAAAAGATTATTTTGCTAAACTTAAAAAAAAAAGTTTACTTTTAAGGGAAACAAAGAGTTTAATCTTCATAGAAATAAATTATTTTTCTTCACAGCTCAAGCTATAGATCACTTACTCAACCCTCTCCCAGACATAAAAGAACTAAGGGCACAAAATAGGAAGGCTAAGTGCAAAGAACTATGTGCACAGTCTGAAAAACCTACAGAAGTCAGCTTCCAGAAAGGAAGGTCCTGTACAGGTGTCCTGGTGCCATGACTGTAGATCATGCAACCCTCAAGTTTGATCCGGTCAGGAGTGGTAATGGGATAGAGAGACCAGACCAAAGTTGGTCGAGGCAGGCTCCCCGGTGGGGTTCAAGGACACAGGGGGAGAGAGTGGGGAAGTCGTGCCCAGGGGAGCACTAGCAGGCTTTTTTTGGGGGGGGTAAGGGGTTGGGTCTGTGGGGGGAGTAAGGGGTTGGGTCTGTAGGAGGGCTAAGGGGTTGGGTCTATAGAGGGGGGTAAGGGGTTGGGTCTGGAGGGGGAGTGAGGGGTTGGGTCTGTGGGGGGGTAAGGGGTTGGGTCTGTGGAGGGAGTAAGGAGTTGGATCTGTAGGGGGGATAGGGGGTTGGGTCTGTGGGGGGTAACAGGCTGGGTCTGTAGGAGGGTATGGAGTTGGGTCTGGGAGGGTGAGGGGTTGGGTCTGTGGGGGGGTAATGGGCTGGGTCTGTAGGGGGGGTAAAGGGCTGGGTCTGTGGGGGGGTAAGGGGTTGGGTCTGTAGGGGAGGGTAAGGGGCTGGGTCTGTGGGAAGGTAAGTGGTTGGGTCTGTGGGGGGGTAAGGGGTTGGGTCTGTGTGGGGGGAAAGGGTTTGGGTCTGTAGGGGGGTATGGGGTTGGGTCTGTGGGGGGGTAATGGGCTGGGTCTGTAGGGGGGTAAGGGGTTGGGTCTGTGGGGGGGTAACGGGCTGGGTCTGTAGGAGGGTAAGGGGTTGGGTCTGTGTGTGGGGGTAAGGGGTTGGGTTTGTGGGGAGGTAAGTGGTTGGGTCTGTAGGGGGGTAAGGGGTTGGGTTTGTGGGTGGGGGGGTAAGGGGGTGGGGCTGGGTCTGCAGGGGGGTAGGGGTTGGGTGTCTGCACGGGGTGGTAGGTGTTAGGGCAGGTCACTGGTGGAATGGGCCTGGGGCGATAACTGCCCATGCCCGTCTATGGGGTCTGGGCGAGGGGCGGCCCCGGTTTCCCCGGAGGTCCTGTCTCCCCCAGGACGCGTCCTCCGCGGCCGCTGGTGGCGGGGCCGCAAGATGGAGGGTCCGCCGCCATGTTGTTGGTGCCCCCGATGCCCCTGGGTCCCGCGGCCCGACGGCAGCGACAGGCCGCGTTCCCTAGTCAACAGGCTGCAGGGATCATTCGCTGAACAGATAGCAAGATTTTAAAATAAACCTCTGAAGTGCTGTAGCTTTTTTTTCCCCAATTCTCTTTAAGCTTAGTAGTTATAAAGATTATGTTTCAGATTTGTAGGTGGGTTGAAAATGAGTGCAAAATGAAGACTATAAGGGTAGACAACACCTTGAGAGCTTTACAAGAGCTAAAAGTTTTTTGACTCACTCTAACCAGTATAAACTAGCCAAGGTATTTGTGGTTTGTGGTATCTTCCGTTTATTCCGTTGTAAGAGTGAAAAACAAAGTACACACTTAACCCTGGAGAAAATATAGCTCCCTAATAATTTCTTTTTCTTTTCTCTTTTAAATATTTTTTTAAATTTATATATTCATGATAGAGACAGAGAAGCAGGCTCCCTACAGGGAGCGGGTCGGGGACTCGATCCCAGGACTCCAGGATCAGGCCCTGGGCAAAAGGCAGGCACTAAACCGCTGAGCCACCCAGGGATCCCCTCTTTTTTTATTTTTTTAAAAAGGATCTTACTTATTGGAGAGAGAGAGAGAGAGAGAGACAGCACAAGTAGGCAGAAGGGCAGAGGGAGAGAGAGAAGTAGGTTCCCCCTGAGCAGGAACACACAGGCATGCACACCCCAACATGGGGCTCCATACCAAGACCCTGGGATCTTGACCTGAGCCAAAGGCAGATGTTTAACCACTGCTGAGCCACCCAAGCACCCCTTCCTGATGATTTCTTATCAGTTAGAGTAGCTCCAAAAGAGTACAGGAAAGAGAGTTAAAGATAGTAAGAAGAGATAAAGTAGATGAATAATAATAAGCTGTTGATAAAGGGACCAATAACATGGAACAGACTGGTGTGTGTGTGTGTGTGTGTGTGTGTGTGTGTGTGTGTGTGTCTCCCTTAGAGGCAGAGGTTGAATTAATCATAATCCTGGTTAACACCATTCTCACTCATCTGTGCTGGATCACTCTCTTGACGATTGATTCTCCTCTATTCAAACTTCCTTTTCTTCTCTCTCTCTATTTTTAAAGATTTTATTTATTTATTCATGAGAGACACACAGAGAGCGAGAGAAGCAGAGACACAGGCAGAGGGAGAAGCAGGCTCCATGCAGGGAGCCTGAGGTGGGACTCGATCCCAGGACTCCAGGATCATGACCTGGGCCAAAGGCAGATGCTCAACTGCTGAGCCGCCCGGAGGTCCCTTTTCTTTCTACCTCCTTAACCAACAATCATTCCAATAGATCTAATGTGCTTATCGGTATGCATTTCTATAAAGCATGAATTGGTCTGTTGTTTATGTATTTTTAAATTATATAAAAGGCATTGTGTTATAAATCAGTGTTATCTGGCTGGTTCCCAAATTCTTTGTTACTGGTCTATGTTAAGATAGGCAGAAAAATTGAGGATTAGCATGTAGAAACTTTTTTTTTATATTATCTTTGCTCAAATTATATTCACTGAACTGCAATTTTATATCTTTGGGATCTAATAATAAATGTTAGGGCCTATACTTTATACATCCTTACTTTTTTAAAATGTTACTCTTCTAGTAATTTTTAAATTTCATTTTAGGATCTATAGGTCTGTGGTCGTTTAGAAATTTAACAAAACGGGTCCTTTACTGCAAATACTTTGAGAAACACTGCCAAGGTCTTCATTGTACTTGCTATCTTTTTCATTCAACAATATGTTAAGATCTACCCCTAATCTAAGTACTTTATAACTTCTCTTGATTTTCTTTTGAAGCCAAGGGTTATAAAATAAATACTTTTTTTAAAAAAAGAAAGTGAATATTACTTGGTTTCAAATCTTGTGATTTTGTTTATTTATTCATGAGAGACACAGAGAGACAGGCAGAGACACAGGCAGAGATAGAAGGAGACTCCCTGTGGGGAGCCTGATATGGAACTTAATCCCAGGACCCCATGATCATGACCCAAGTCAAAGGCAGAAGTTCAACCACTGAGCCACCCACGTGCCCCCTAAATCTATTTTTAATTAATATCTAAATTCATTGCATTATAGTCAGATAACATAATCTTATAATAGTTTTTCTTTTCTTTTAAGATTTTATTTTTAAGTAATCTCCACACTTAACATGGGGCTCCAACTTACAACCCCAAGATCAAGAGTCGCAAGCTCTTCCAACTGAGCCAGCCAGGTGCCCCTTGATATTTTGGTTCTTGAGAGAGAGATTTCACAAGTTATTCTGGGACAGAGGAATTATCAGAGATTTAATCGATCCCCTGAAAGTGCACATAAATCATAATCACTCCCAACAATGATCTACATACCAGAAAACTATTAATATTTTTTCCCTTAAGAAAGAAAACAAAATAAAGATAGACAGTGATAAACATAAGCTTTGGTCCAAATGGCCCTGTAGCCATGGCCCCTTACAAGTACTAAATAGTAGACTTGACCATTGACTTGTAGAACACTTCTCAGTATCAGGTTTGAAAGACTTTTGGGAAGGCTGACTGGCACAATTTCAAGCTTTTGCTTATTCAGTTTAATTGGGAAATATCTGAAGGTACAAACTGAGATAAATTCTGATTCGTGACATTTAATTGGGTTTACAACTGTATCAAAAAGGTGTTTCCCAAATCCAATTCCAGTATTCTTGCCCCACCCCCCCACCTCCACCTTTCCCAGATCCTTACCCAGCTTTTCTTTTACTGGCAACTCCAAAAGCCCAAAACAACCTCTGGTAGAAGGGAAACCTCCCTAAATAAATCTGAATGTTGACTCCCCCTAAATAAACATGGATAGATTCCACTCTTGTGATGAAAGTGGACTCTTCCAAATCATCAGGGGCAAATAGTTAAAGTGTGACTTTAAAAAAATTGACCTAACTTTAAGAGACCTTGGACTGGCAATGTTTTCCTTCCTAATTTGCTCTCCTTACATCACAAAGCTGTGGTAAGAGTCAAATGAGAGAACATGAAAATTGCTTCAGAAATAAAAATAAATAAATAAATTGGATTTTGCTGTTAAGATTGGCATTGCTGCATGGGATTTGAATCCAATGCCAGTTGAGCTTGGCAATATAATTTTAAAACTTTAATAATTCTTGCTTTTATTTTATAATGATATATATATATGTATGTATTTTTGCAAGAAAGTTATAAAGATACTGCAGAGAGTTCCATATTCTCATCACCCAGTTTCCTCTCCTGCAAACATATTACCCTGATTCATTTGTCAAGACCATGAAACTAACTCTAATAGTTACTATTTCCTAACTGCCACACTTTATTCCCTTTCATCGGTATTTACACCAATGTCTTTTTTCTGTTCTAGGATCCTGTCCAGGATATAACATTACATTTCGTTGCCACATTTTCTTCATCAACTTTCTTAACAGTTTCTAAGCCTGTCCTTGTTTTCCCTGACACTGACAGTTTAGAGGAGTATATTCTGCTATAGTAGTCAGATATTTTGTAAAAAGTCCTCCAAATGGGGCTTCTCTGTTGCTATTCTCAGTATGTTTTTGTTTACCTAAGCAAAACTTTACCCAAAAGCATTCTTTAAAATGTCTTGGTTTTACTATGGAATGACCCATTTAAAGCAGGTTCCTGGGATGCCTGGGTGGCTCAGTGGTTGAGCATCTGCCTTCCGTTCAGGTCCTGATCCTGGGGTTCTGGGACCGAGTCCCGCATCAGCCTCCCCACAGGGAGCCTGCTTCTCCCTCTGCCTATGTTTCAGCCTCTCTCTCTGTGTCTCTCATAAATAAATAAATAAATAAATAAATAAATAAATAAATAAATAAATAAATAAATCTTAAAAAAAAAAAAAGGTTCCAGGGCACCTGGGTGGCTCAGTCATTAAGTGTCCAACTGGGTTTCTGGCTCAAAGTCCTGAGATCAAGCCCTGCTTCCAGTCCCATGCTCAGCAGGGAATCTGCTTGAGGTTCTCTCCCTCCGCCCCTCCTCACTTGTATCACCAATCTCTCTCTCAAAAATAAATAAATATATAAATATTTTTTAAAAATAGTTCCAATAAGAATCACAAAGAAATTTATTTTGATAATTAAATTATTCATACTTTTAATATAATTTCTTGCTGTGAAAAGTCTAAGTTACCTAAAAATGCTATTTCCCCAGACCTTAATATATCATTTTAAATCAGTACCAACTGAAAAAAAAAAATAAAAAATAAATAAATAAATCAGTACTAACTGATATATCTTGTTTGATAATCTTTAATAGAACCACAGTGAAACCAGCAAAGAAGTGTGCCAAATTTAGTGGACTTAAGTTGTATGATGCTAGAATGAATCCATGTGGTTGATATTAACACATCAATTAATTATTCATCTGTATAATGGTTTTACCTTTCAAAAATAACACTTATATTTTAATGCATGCTCAAAACAATTTGATAAATTTACTAAAGCACACTGTAAGTATAATTAATTTATCTTGAAAATGAAGTATTTAATGGACAACACAGTTAAAAACTGACAAGAAGTAAAAAAAAAAAATGACAAGAAGTAAAGCCATGGGAAAACATAGGGACCTCACTTTTACCCATCTTTCTTCCTCTCCCTCCTTTTTCCTCCCTCCCTCTCTCTTTTTCTCTCACACATACACACATGTCATATACACACATACTCAAAACTACTTGATGGAAACCTGATTAAAAGTGCTTAAGTGGGTCACCTGGCTGGCTCAGTTGGTAGAGCATCCAACTCTTGATCTCAAGGTCGTGAGTTCAAGCTCCATATTGGGCATGAAACCTATATTAAAAAAAAAAAAAAGAAAAAATATTTAAGCAGAAGACCATGAAAATAATGCATCAGGACAGAGGGAGAGAGAGAGAGAGAGAGAGAACTATTAATATATTTTTGGAATGTTTTAGAATTTGATTTCAAAAATACTAAAAAATCATTCCATTAAATGGCTATTAATTTGGAGACCATTCAAATGTAACAAAATAGATTTCTTTTCTGCATAAGTAGATTAAAGAGAAAAATGCAGTGTGATAGACACATACGAGATCAAGGAAACCATTTTTTTCTCTCTCCTCAGTTTTGTAAATCCAGTTCAGAATCATTTCTGTATGTTTAAGGAAATTCCCATCTTTTCTCTAGAGCTATAACTTCCAGGGAGACCATCTGGAACCATCAGGGTACTGATGAGTTCTGAAAGTAAAAGTCCCATTAGTTACTCTTACATATATCATCAACCACTCATTCACCTTTCACAGTAAACAGCTTGGTTAAAAAACAACTTTTGCAATACCCTTGAATGCAGGAGACAAATAGAGAAAATCAGATACACAAAACTAAGTAGCCTTCCCATTGTTTCCCAGTGAATCCTTTATAGATTTAGTCTCTGCTGTAAGACCTGAGTCAGAGGCCCTGAAAGAGACTGTACCAGAATTGGCGAAATTTTCATAATTGAGTTATCTCAAATTTTAGAAATTAATTTTAGTACTTTCTAACTGTGCATTTAACATTGTTTTGATAAAACATGTCCTGTCAAAGCGCCATTATCTTCTTTTTATTAGGACAATAATAAAATTACAGATTCATATAGATTTATGCTAGAACATAGAGTGAGGGCAGCCCCGGTGGCTCAGTGATTTAGTGCCGCCTTCTTCCCAGGGCCTGGTCCTGGAGACCCAGGATCGAGTCTCACATCGGGCTCCCCACATGGAGACTTCTCTTTCTGCCTGTGTCTCTGGCTCTCTCTCTCTCTCTGTCTCTCATGAATAAATAAATAAAATCTTTTTTTAAAAAAAAAAGGACATAGAGTGAATATTTTTCAGAAACATCTTGCATTTTTTAGACCTGAATTAAGTGTGATATTTTAAGAAATATTTTATATGAAATGTAATAGAAAGTAATACAGAAAAGATTCTCTGCTCTGTGTTTCAACAGTACTTTGAACATACATCACAGAATTTTTTCTAATGTTTTGCATTAGGTTAAACCATATGAAATTGCAGGTATTCATCATTTGGATCTACAAAAATGCAATTTTATGTGGTTTACCTTCTTGGTGGCATATGTATTTGATTTGCTCACCAATTTTTTTTTAAATTTTATTTATTTATTTATTCATAGAGACAGAGAGAGAGGCAGAGGGAGAAGCAGGCACCATACAGAGAGCCCGACGTGGGACTCGATCCGGGATCTCCAGGATCACGCCCTGGGCTGCAGGCGGCGCTAAACCGCTGCACCACCGGGGCTGCCCTTGCTCACCACTTTTAAGCAACATGAAGATACAAAACTATACATGCATCATTTGCCTTTCTATTTCAAGAGCATAGCATGCAGGGCTGACAAATAGTAGACATGCAATAAATGGTTGTTACATTTAAACAAGTAAATAAGCGAACTCTCTCAGAATTCAATACATTTCAAATAAATGGGTAAAGAAAGGAACGTTTTCCTACTTCCATGGGATGCAGCCCAGAGAAGGACAAATATCCCATTCAAAAGAAAGCTGGAGGGGTTGTTTTGTTTTGGTTTTATTTATAAGTTATGTTGACACAATGGCAAATATTTAGATGACTGGATATGTATTTTACTCTTCATGCATAAGTTTTGATGGGTAGACACCGTTTAAAACTGAAACATAATTATAGCTACAGAATTTCTATTCTTTTTACATACATTATATACCATTTCAGTCCTGCCAGGTATTACTGCATCACAAATACATGGATCTCTGCAATTAAATAATTTTAATTTGTGGAATATATTATTAACTTCAAAAGGATAAATAAATGAACCATTTCTCTCATTGGAGCTAAAAAAAATTAGGATATAGTCATCTCTGGGAAAAACACAATACTATTCAGAGATTGTGGTTTAAGAAACTGGAAATTTCTCAGACTTTTCCCCCACATTTTTATACTTGTAAAAATAACCTTATTGTCGCATGCTTTTATTTTTTTAAAAATATTTTATTTTACTATTTATTCATGAGAGACACACAGAGAGAGGCAGAGACACAGGCAGAGGGAGAAGCAGGCTCCATGCAGGGAGCCCGACGTGGGACTTGATCCTGGGACTCCAGGATCACCCCTGGGCTGAAAGCCAGCACTAAACTGCTGAGCCACCCAGGATCCCTATGTCATATGCTTTTAAAAAATGATACTCCTTGTATTATTTGTCTCCTGTTCATCTCTTGGATTCCTGGCTAGACAAAACCTACTTCTCCATAGGTTATAATACATTGGGAGGGAGGGCCCAGCCTGGTAGGGTTCAGTCCTGCAGGCTCAGGCCAAAAGAACGCCTCACAAAAAATTCCTGGTTACAGAATTCTAGCACTGGAGAGAAGACATGGGAACTTTCAATTTTGTGGCACTGGGACATTCTAGGAACAACAAAAATGACCATTTCTGGGTCTTCTAATGTGTATATCCAAGTTATGTGCCATTTTATATAATTCTCACAGGAACCCTGCAAGATAAATATTGCCATCCCCATCTCACAGATAAGTAAACTTGCTCAAGGAAGCAAGTTTGGCTAAATCTATGTGACTTAGCTAGAATCCAGGTCCCATTCTCTGCAAAGGCCATTCTTCTTCCAGTGTACTGTGCTGCCACTGTGACAGCCTTTCATTCCTCCAACAAATACTTATTAGTGTTTACTCTAGGCCTGATTTTTTTTTTAAGATCTTATTTATTTATTTGAGAGAGAGAGAGAACGTGTGCAAGAGAGCACGAGTTGGGGGAGGGGCAGAGGGAGAAACAGACTTTGCTGGGCAGGGAGCCCCACATGGGGTGGTGACCTGAACTGAAGGCAAACACTTAACCGATTGAGCCACCCAGATGCCCCTCTATGCCTAATCTTGTACTAGGCAGTGTGCCTTGGCCTCATTAAGCTTAGTTTAGGGGGACACAAACAAATAACTTCCCAAAATATACATTTTCTTGATAATGTGATAAAATATGAAGGGATAAATACATGAAGTGATAAAATATATGATAAAATATGAAGAGAAACAAAACTTTGTTAATGGTATGGCTGTTCTGTAAGTAAGCTGGTCCAAGAAGGCCTCTCTGAGGAGATACTGTTTGAGAAAAGACTTGGATGTACTGATTCTTTTTTTAAAAAAAAAAAAAATATTTATTCATGAGACATGCAGAGAGATAGGCAGAGACACAGGCAGAGGGAGAAGCAGGTTCCTCGCAGGGAGTCCCATGTGGGACTTGATCCCAGGACCCCAGGATCAGGACCTGAGCCAAAGGCAGACACTCAACCACTGAGCCACCCAGGTGCCATGGGACAAAACATATTTAAATGTATTTGCCATTTTTTCTGAAATTCAAATTTTACTGGGCATCCTGGTTTTTTGATGTACAGATTCTTGAGGGAATCATGGAACAGCAATGAGAAAAGCTAAAGATGGTACCTTGGAAATGCCTTGATGTGGCTCAGAACTGAGGCATTCCACCAAATGAATGCTTTCTGTTCAAACTGTTTTCTGTTAACTTACTTTGAATTCGATTATGTTCAACCGAATCACCTGAAGCCCACCAGGTTACTCTCTAGGAGCATCTTCTATATACTGTGTTCACTTCCCAAGAGGAACACTTTCTGCGAGCAGACAAAGTCACCTGAAGAGGTCAGGCCTCCCTCAAGTTTCTACCCATGCCTGGCATTTTGCCAGTTTAGTCACTGCCAATTGAGAGTAACTCAACTTTCCATGGAATCACTGTCTTCCAGAACCTGGATGGGCTCTAGGGTTCCCTTTTGCAGCTGCCTCTAGAAATCCAAGAAAGCAACATCAGGAGTGAGCTTGATCAAAAGAACATTCCATAGAGCAAGCAGTGAAGGAGGGTGCTGCCTTGTACCAGGACTTTCATGCACTTACAGCAAGCTTCACATGCCTATAGTGCCTGAGGGCATGGTGGGTCAACTTTGCCCTCATGTTTTCTTGCTCAGTGAGGGCCCATGCCTTTTGGGACAACAGAAAGACCAATTAAAATATGTCCATTCTCAATACTGTGATCTAGTGAGGGATAGTACTCCTATAGTGATAAATGCCATGAGTGGTACATGGTCTAAAGAAGTATGGAAGAGCAACAGATTGCTTTTAATTGGAGAGATGGAATCAGGTATGATGTAAAGTGTCTAGCAAACTCCGTGGCACTTACCAAACACTCAATAAATATTAGGTATTACTATTATCAGAAATGACTTCACATAGGGAGCAGAATTTGAGGCAAAGTAGGTTTGCCAGAAAATTACAAAATGCACAGTTAAATATGCATTTCTGATAGCACTTTTTAGTATATGTATGTCCCAAAGATTGCATGGAACAAAACATATTAAAATGTATTTGCGGTTTTTTTTTCTGAAATTCAAATTATACTGGGCATCCTGATTTTTTGTTTGCTAGATCTGGCCAAGGACAGTTTTCATATGAAGATGAAAAGCAGAGAGAGTAGACTGGCATGTCCAAAGACACAGACACAGGAAAGAAATGGTATTTTTTCATGGCACTTTATGTTCTCTAATAGCTGTTAACACTCACTGAGTACTTCCTACGTGGCAATCACTGCTCTGAGGGCTTTACAAAGATCAACTCATTTGTTCTTCATAAAAACATGTAATTTGCCCCAAAGCACAGAGCTGGAAAATGGTGTAATTGAGATTATGAACATAAGATGTTTGGCTCCAGGGTCTACTGTCTTCATCATATTGGATAGAGGAAAAGAATCCATTCAAGGGGGATCCCTGGGTGGCGCAGCGGTTTAGCGCCTGCCTTTGGCCCAGGGCGCGATCCTGGAGACCCGGGATCGAATCCCACGTCAGGCTCCCAGTGCATGGAGCCTGCTTCTCCCTCTGCCTGTGTCTCTGCCTCTCTCTCTCTCTCTGTGACTGTCATAAATAAATAAATAAATAAATAAATGAAAAATAAAAAAAAAAATCCCTTTAAAAAAAAAAAAAGAATCCATTCAAGGTAACTTATAGAAGGACTTCAGGGTCAGCCTATCACTACTGTCATTTTTTGAATATTTATTTATTTATTTATTTATTTATTTATTTATTTATTTATTTAAGAAGAGGGGGAGGGACAGCGGAAGAGGGAGAAGCAGACTCCCTGCTGAGCAGTGAGCCAGAAGCAGGGCTCCATCTCAAGACCCTGAGGTCATGACTGAGCCAAAAGTAAGAGTCAGATGCTCAGCTACCTGAGCCACCCAGGTGCCCCCACCACAGTCATTTTTAAAAAGTCAGATCATCCAACCATAATTCCTACACAAAGTGAAATATTTGCCAAATCTCTGTCTGCAGTGGCCTACTGCTAGCCTGCCTCAGCCACCCTCCATATTGTCTCAAGTACTCCAAGTACTCGAGCAGGGGTACATCTTCCTATGTTTTCCTCTTGCATTTCTAAAGTCATCCTGTTCCTGGAATGTGAGGTTGTCCTGGAATTGCCCCAAGGTACCTTTGCAACAGCTTATCAAAAGCAAACAAGCATGGGGGAATTGAGCAAGAACTTCTGGAACACCATCCTTAGAGAAGCAGCAAGGGTTGTAGAGCGCATGTGGACTGTCTAAAGAGGACAAAGATAATGATTAATCAAACCTCCTTGCAGATTTAAATAGTGTAGGAACTAAGAGTGGAGGCAGTCTTCCTTTCTTTCAGCTGGAGTGCTCCTCAAGAGCGAGCTCCACCCTTAAAAAAGATGTTTTCTGCGAAGATCTTGTGCCTGGTCCTGAGTGTGGTGGGCACAGTCTGGGTATGGCCGCCTTTACTTTCTCTTCTTGCTTTCTCTCTGGTGTTCATTCTGCAAAACGCTTGCAGGTCTGACTCAGTCTTAAGTTTGTCCTTACACACTGTTGACTTTATAAGCTCTATGTCATGGAGGCAAGTTCCTAGATGAGTCTGACACCTCAAGAGTAAGAGGGAGACTTAACTGGGTCAATGGATAGAAATTCACAGGGGAAGCTTTGGTATCTGTAATTCAGCCTTACGACATTGTTTATTTGTTTTGAGGGAAGAAATCTTTACCATCTTTGTTCCAATAAAGCCTTGGGATAGTTCATGCTAGCTAACAGAAAAAAGCATTCTTCTGATGAGAATTTTAGAAATCTAATGATTAATTTATTGCTAGTTGTCCATAATAAGCAGAACAGTGGTTTAATGTAGTTTTCTGAAAGGTTGTTTGTGGGTGTGGGTGTGTGTTTTTAAAGAAAAGCAAATTAGTTGTCTTTGAAAACATCTTACAAACAATATTTTATTGCATATTACATAGTCGGGAGAGATTAATTGAGAAGGCAATATCCTTTTTTGGGAAGGAATCTTTTAAAATAATTACTAAATATTGCTATAATTTCTAAAGTTTGACTCCAGAGACCTATAGAAAAGAAGAGAAACTTCATTCAAGATGCTTTTGAAACACTTAGATCTTATAAAAACATGATAAATATGTTTAAGAAACTCAATTACTTTCAGGATATGAATTATTCCAATTTTTTTCTTTCCCTTCACCACTCATAAATCCTACTATCAGAGCAAAAGAACTAAAGAGGATTTCTAACCTAATATTCTTCCTTATAGTAAACTAATAAGTAAAAAATTTGGAAGACTAACATCATTTACTAACATGATATGTTGGATATCTCTCCCTTATTGACATAAATATTGAATTTTGCCTATTTTTATTGTTGTGCCATTTTATTCTGAAGTATGTTTGAATTTATAATTTTATTTCTTAAAGATATTGTACTTGTTCCTTTAAATAAACTGTCCTTAATTGCTGATTTATTTATTATTATTCTTTTTATTATTAGGATACTTTAAAAAATGAGACAGCAAATATTAGGTAATTATAAGAATAAACTATTCAAGGGAGTACCTGGTTGGCTCAGTCGGTAGAGGATGTGACTCTTGATCTCTGGGTTGTGAGTTTGAGTCCCTACTGGGCCTAGAGAGTACTTAAAAACAAACAAACAAAAAGAATAAACTATCCGAGATTAAAATAGTCATAGCAAAAATCCTTGGTATGTTAGTGATACAAAATAAAAATAGCTAAAACTTAAAACTTCTCTTGATTTATTAGGATGTAAAGTCTAATTGGAAGAATATTTTTTTTTATTTATTTATGATAGTCACAGAGAGAAAGAGAGAGAGAGAGGGGCAGAGACATAGGCAGAGGGAGAAGCAGGCTCCATGCACTGGAAGAATATTTTTATGTCCTATTTCACTTCATAGGTCACAATAGAAATTTTTTTAAAAAAATCTGTATTTCTGATTAGAGGGTGCTCAAAAAAAGTTGTCAGTCCATTATTTTTCTTTCAGTCTACTCTTTTGCATTGCAAAAGGAAATTATTAAAATTTCCTTTATATTCCTTTATATTAAAGGAATATTAAAATATTAAAATTCTTTTATAATTAAAATTATAATTATTAAAATTATAAAAGGACATTATTACATGAGCGGGTAACCTCAAAAGCATTTTCCAGTCCTTATTGGCCACATTTGTATCCTTGGTATGCTCTTGCTCAAATTACGGACCCATAAGACCCAAGTAGAAACTTGAAGGAGAGAGAAATTAAACTAGGATAGTAAAGGTTTTGTCCTACTAAAACAGAAATTATAAGAGAAAGAACTCTGAATTTTCCAAATACCCTTTCATCTCCAGACATTACTGAAAATGAAAAGGTAAATTTAAATTATTTTTGTTGATTCAAATATTTTCTCTTCTATAATAAATCCTTTAAAACACCTAGCTTCATTAAATGCTTGTTTCATGTCCAACACAGTTAAAAAATGTCTATACCCTGTCTCCTTCAATTCATACAATTCCATGAAGTAGGTATTCGGATTTTCAATCAAAATGTAAGAAAACTGAAGCTTGCAGAGGCCCCAGAGCTGGTGCTCTTAATCTCTGGGAGAACCCTCCCCTCCTTGGGATTTACAGGCTTGACAGTGTCTTCTCCTTATCTGCCTAATGCTGTTCTCTTTCGTGTGTATGAATGAATCCGTAAAGACCACAAGTTCCAAGGAAAGTGAATTTATAGCCGAAGGAGGAGGTGTACGTGGCCCAAGAATTGTGGAAAGACAGCAATCTGCCTGCAAGGAGACAGATTGGCCCTTCTGTTCCGATGAAGACTGGGTGAGCAATGGGCATAGGGAGAGGGATAATCCTCCCCTGTGGTGCTAGAATTGTGCACAATCTGACCCAGTAGGTCACAGAAAACTTTGCCAACGGGTAATAATCTAATAACTCATTACATGCCAAATTAAAAAAGACAATTGGAAAGTAGCCTCACCATGAGAGCACTATTTAAATTACCTCCCAAACCCTGGGTCATTAGTGGGATTAATAGCTTGGATTTTAGTTGCATGTTCCAGCAAATGCCAGGAACCTGAATATTATGGCTTCAAGATTTTGTGGAGTCTAATTTATGGTTAAGTGGAACTTCATTCCAGAATTTCTTTCTCTATGACCTATGACTAGTTCTCTCAAACCACTTTTTTAAGTCAACAGATGATCAGAGGATGTTGGGGAGGGAGGGGCAATGGGAGTCACATGGAAACCTTTAAAATTGTACTGGATTCAAGATAGAGGCTTTAATATAATTTTCCCCTTCCCTTCCAGAACTACAAATGCCCTTCTGGCTGCAGGATGAAAGGGTTAATCGATGAAGTCAACCAAGATTTTACAAACAGAATAAATAAGCTCAAAAACTCACTCTTTGACTATCAGAAGAACAATAAGGACTCTAGTTCATTGACAGCGAATATAATGGAACTTGTGAGAGGGGATTTTGCCACTGCCAACAGTAAGTAGTAACATCTGGGCTTTGACATTATAGCGCACAACAGAGAAACAACCAAGGCCCTAAATAAATACACTGCTTCCTTATGGCAACTTCCAATTGTATTCCAAAGTACTTAAGATAGAAACACATGCCTTCGCGATACCCTGAATTTTAAGGAGGGGCTTGCTTTTTGTAAAAGGAACATTAAAAAGGTCAGTTTAGAATTAAAAACAGTCAGTTTAGAATTGTTTAAAGTCATGGAACTCCTGGGTGGCTCAGAGGTTGAGCATCTGCCTTTGGTTTAGGGTGTGATCCCAGGGTCCTGAGATCGAGTTCCACATCGGGCTCCCCGCAGGGAGCCTGCTTCTCCCTCTGCCTGTGTCTCTGCCTCTCTCTCTCTTCTGTCTCCCAGGAATAAATAATCTTTTTTTAAAAAAAAATTGTTTAAAGTCACAAAATTAAGTCTGAACTTTGTATTGAAGACTAGAATTTATGCATGTTCTTCTTTTAAGAGTATATACTGAAAATAAGATGAGCAAAACCTTTTGAGTAGATCTTGTTTCTGTCTTATAGAGGATGGAGAAAACTGAGATCAAGGGACTTACTCGAAGACACAAAGCTATCATGTGATGAGGCTGGGAGTTCAGTTTACAGACTCCATCAGGCTGTTCATGTTTTGTTTTTTTCAATTTAAGATATAGAATCATGCTCTGTATTCCTCACAGAACTATGACTAAGTCTCATTAGGACTAGGAAACACTGGATTTGCTCTGAGAATGGGAAGCAAGTTTAGTGATGGCCTAGCTCCAGAAGCTTTGACTCTATACCTTTAGGGGACACTTAACTAATTTAAAATCAACAGTGCAACAGCAATGGCAGGAGAGTGATCCTATTGACCTGAAAAAAGAAAATCTCAGGAACAATTTCAGATCTATAGGTAGGAGGGAAAACTCAGAAAATCCAAGACGATGTTTAAGTATGTTATCATATTATTTAGCAATATGTTTAAGGATATGATGGTTAAGGTTAAGGATATGATGAAATAGTTGAAATGCAATCACATTTAATCTCCTAATTATACGTTTAAAATTCCAAAGAAATTTCTTCCGCATTTATTTGGGTTACTAATTGCTAGTAGACAATCTTAACTGACAGCTATGGATGACTAAAGAATATAACATTGTCCAAACATCAAATGCCTATTAGATTGGGAACTCACAAATAAAGTGTCCATAGGAAAAAAATGTTATTAAAAGGGAAAGGATATTTATGAACAAATTTCCTCCTTTTGCTAGCTATTATAAGCAAATCACTTAGCTGTTCCTTCACTATCCATACTTTTTTTTTCCCAGATAATGATAATACATATAGCCAAGTGTCAGAAGATCTGAGAAGCAAAATTGAGATCCTGAGGCGCAAAGTCCTAGAACAAGTACAACACATCCAACTTCTACAGAAAAATGTCAGGGATCAGCTGGTAGATATGAAACGACTAGAGGTAAGCAAGTATGTGGCTCTGACATCAGATTTCCTTGTCTTTGAACAGCAGGGTAAAGGAAGGCGATAGTCATTCACTGAAGGCCTACTGTATGTAGAGCAAAGTGTTACATCCCTTATGCACCTACAAAGCAGGTATTATTTCCCCCACTCTACAGATGAAGAAAAAAAAAGCTCAGTGATATAAGTAAATTTTCCAAGGATACACAGTTAGTACATTTCAAAAGGAAATATTAGGTCCCCGCTTGTCTTGTTCCAAAGCCCTGACAAGGCCATGCCTCTGGACCTCTAGTCGTCGTCTCACTTAAGGATCAATTCATCAGTGCTTCCTTTCAGAGGGAATAGCATCTTACTCTTGATCTATTTTAAGGCTAAGATGAATCCAAATAGCTCCTATTGCTTATCTGGCCTAACTTTACAAAACCTAATGTCTCTTCCACTGAGGGCATGACATACATGATAAATAAGAGTGTTGATTGGTAGGTCTCCAAGTTAGAGAAATGAACCCAGTTCAGTTCTGCTAAGAACTTAATAGGCATATATTTTTTAATTTATATCAACCTCTTTTCTTTACCTTTCTCCCCTTCTCTCTAGGTGGACATTGATATTAAGATCCGATCTTGCCAAGGGTCATGCAGTAGGGCTTTAGAGCGTAGGACAGATCTAAAGTACTATGAAGATCAACAGAAGCAACTTGAACAAGTCATTGCCAAAGACTTACTTCCACCTAAAGACAGTCAATACTTACCACTGCTAAAAACGAGCCCAGCTCCAAATATGCTTCCTGGGGACTACAAGAGCCAGCTTCAGAAGGCCCCTCTAGAGTGGAAGGCACTCATGGAAATGAAGCAGATGAAAATGACTCTAGAGAGGCTTGATAGAGATGGGAATGCCCGAGGAGACACTCCATCTCATGGAACAGGATCAGTGCCTGAAAGCCCCAGGAACCCTGGGAGCTCCACCCCTGGAAGTGCTGGCACTTGGAACCCTGGCAGTGCTGGTCCTTGGAGCTCTGGGAGCACCAGGCCTGGCAGCACGGGGCCTGGTAGTGCTGGTACTTGGAGCACCAGGCCTGGCAGCACTGGGCCTGGCAGTGCTGGTACTTGGAGCTCCGGGAGCACTGGGCCTGGCAACACTGGACCGGGCAGTACCGGCACTTGGAGCTCTGGGAGCACCGGGCCTGGCAACACTGGACCGGGCAGTACTGGCACTTGGAGCTCCGGGAGCACTGGGCCTGGCAACACTGGACCGGGCAGTACTGGCACTTGGAGCTCCGGGAGCACCGGGCCTGGCAACACTGGACTGGGCAGTACTGGCACTTGGAGCTCCGGGAGCACCAGGCCTGGCAACACTGGACCGGGCAGTACTGGCACTTGGAGCTCTGGAAGTTCTGGCTCCGAAAGCTTTAGGCCAGGTAGCGTAGGGCATGGGAACACCAGGCCTACCAACCCAGAGTGGGGGACATTTGAAGAGGGGGTGTCAGGAAGTGTGACTCCAGGGTCAAAGAATGAGTTCCACACAAGTAAACTGGTCACTTCTAAAGGAGAGAAAGAGCTTCTTATTGGTAATGAGAAGGTCACCTCTAGTAGCACAACCGCCACTCGTCACGCATGCTCTAAAACTGTTACTAAGACCGTTATAGGTCCAGATGGTCGCAAAGAAGTGACAAAAGAAGTGGTAAACTCCGAAGATGGTTCTGATTGTGGTGACTTATCCCATACTTTTGCTGGCAGCCTAGATGATCTCCATGCTAGGCACCCTGATCTAGAGAGTTTCTTTGGCACCTCAATTGTTAAAACACCTCCAGGTATACTTTTACCCTCGCGTAAAGAGTTTGACCATAAGACCCACATTATGGGCTCAGATTCTGAGATATTCACAAGCATAGGGGCACCTGAGTTCCCTTCCAGTGGTAAAACTTCAAGTCACAGCAAACAATTTGTGGCCAGTAGTACGATTTACAACAGAGGAGACTCCGCATTTGAAAGCAAGAGCTATAAAGGGGCAGGTGAGGCCGGAGCGGAAGCGGAACATGAAATCTTCAGAGGAGAATATAGCATCAAAAGAGGCCATGCTAAAGCTCGCCCTGCCAGAGGTATCCGCACTTCTCCTTTGGGGAAGCCTTCCCTGACCCCCTAGACTAAGTTCTCTATTCTTGCAATGCCTCCCATGGCACCTTGAACCTCTTTCCTAGCCCTCTATGACACTTTATAGAAATTACACCTTTTGTTTGTTTGTGTTTGGGGACTAGACTGTAAGTTCCATGAGGGCAAGGGTTTTGTCTATCATGTGTATTCCTAAATGCCCAACAGTGCAGAGAGTCATCACTCAATAAATGCATGTCAAATGAATGAATGAATCCCTCCGAAATTCCATTTCAAGTTTGTCTAACCAAATTCTTTCGCTATTCAAAATGTGTGCTCTTGCAATTGTCACCCAATTCATTAATCGTATTTTTAGTGTGTGTCTCAGTTGACATTGAGATCAGGTTAAAAACAAGTTATATTAGGACCAAATGATGCCTAGATATCTTTGAGGTTACTTGCTGTTATCAGTACCGGCAAGTAAAATTTCAAATCCATTGGAGAAAATCCCCTTTGCAATTTATAGGTATAAATGTCACTCACTTGCATGAGTTTCATCCCAGTGTAAGTGTGTCCTTTCCCCATGGAGAGAAGAAAGGAAGGAAGGAAGGAAGGAAGGAAGGAAGGAAGGAAGGAAGGAAGGAAGGAAGGAAGGAGGAAAGAAAGCCAGTATCTTCCTGTCTTCATTTAATCTGGGCCATGCCTATCTTTGTAAAGTTAAATGAGAATAAGTTCTTCCAACCAGCTTAATTTTTTTTTTAGACTGTGATGATGTCCTCCAAACACATCCTTCAGGTGCCCAAAGTGGTATTTTCAATATCAAGCTACCGGGATCCAGTAAGCTTTTTTCTGTTTATTGTGATCAAGAGACCAGTCTGGGAGGATGGCTTTTGATCCAGCAGAGAATGGATGGATCACTGAATTTTAACCGGACCTGGCAAGACTACAAGAGAGGTTTCGGCAGCCTGGATGACAAGGGGGAAGGCGAGTTCTGGCTAGGCAATGAACACCTCCACTTACTAACCCTGAGGGCCTCTGTCCTTCGGGTTGAATTAGAGGACTGGGCTGGGGACCAGGCTTATGCGGAATATCACCTGAGGGTAGGCTCTGAGGCAGAGGGCTATGCCCTGCAGGTCTCCTCCTACGAGGGCACAGCAGGGGATGCTCTGGTGGAGGGTTCTGCAGAGGAAGGAACAGAGTATACCTCTCACGCGGGCATGCAGTTCAGCACGTACGACAGGGATGCAGACCAGTGGGAAGAGAACTGCGCAGAAGTCTACGGAGGAGGCTGGTGGTACAACAGCTGCCAAGCGGCCAATCTCAATGGCATCTACTACCCTGGGGGCTCCTATGATCCAAGGAACAACAGTCCTTATGAGATTGAGAATGGAGTGGTCTGGGTCCCCTTCAGAGGTGCAGATTATTCCCTCAGGGCTGTTCGCATGAAAATCAGGCCCCTGGAGACCAGGTAGGAGTGGAAGTGAGAGTAATCTGTTTTCTTTGTTTAGTGAGGTGAAGAAAAAAAAATGAGGAAGATAAAGTAGTTAAGATTCTTTACAATCTACTAAAAAAATTCACAGGTGCTATTTTATTATTCCTTGTACTGTATCTAAATGTAACTGAGACATATTACTGCTTTAAAGAATAAAGTTATGTGAGCTTTTTTATCTTGAAAGGAACTCTGGGTTTTCAAGTTTCTCTAAGGGTACACCAAGGAACACAGGCAGAAGAAACTCGATGGATGCTCCTCTCTTTAACCCTTAAGGGTGTTCTTTTGAGCCCTCCTCTCCTCACACCACTCGAAGTCATAGGGCCACTGTAAAGAAAAAAGTTATTGCATCCGTTTTGTTTAAATGGGTTGAAACCAATATTTTAAGTGACAAATCACTGAATTGAACAATAGCTGGCCTTGGTAGAGGGACTTAGAGACTACGAAATACATCCATCACTTCTGTTAGCAAGCAAGTCCAGGAAGGCAGGAGAAGCATTCTTTCCTAATAGAAACAGAGATCTATTCTTTATGCTTTTCGTGAAGACCATAATGCACATTTATTTTTTTCCCCAGAGGCTGACAAGTCTCTTTCAAAAACACATGGCATGAAAAAAATGCATTTAAAATCCTTTAAACGTTTATAAGTATTCAAAAAACACTACTACTGTTAATGGATTCATAAATTCAGTGTATTTACACTGGTCAGTATTTTATTTGATGTATGTCACATCTTTGATCTTGGCAGCCTTGGCTCCTGCCCCCTCATTTTAAACTTATATTCTTTCTAGAGGACTACTTGCCATTTGCACTTGAAAATGTATTAAAATACTCCAAGCACACTGGGCTCCCGGTACTTTGCTCTCCTTTGCATAGTCTTTACTCCAGTTTAACTACATCCTTTATCCTGAAAGAGGAAGAAAGAAGGAAAGAAAGAAGGAAGCAAGCAGGCAATCTAAGGATAGGGGCCAGAGCCTGGGGAGCAGATGGACGATGGACATAAGGGCTTGCAAATGAGTCACATAGGGAACCCCAGCATTCTTGCAATCCTTATGTGCAATGAAAAATCCTTAATACAAATACATCTCCAAATCTCTGAATAATTGGATAAGAACTTCTTTAGAATTAAAAAAAGTTTCATTTATTTCAGACCTGGGAGTTCCATGTTGATCCTATGCCTGCCTCATTTACTCACACATATGCCTCCACGGAATTTGAGTTGGCAATAGGAAGTATTTTATTTTCCGGAGTGTCGCACTATTATGGACAGTCGGGTCCCCAAATGAAAGTGACTCTGAATGTGAAAGGCCATTCGTTTCTCATTTATTTTGAAGACTTTGAGTTTATTGGCAAAGAATGGGTAACCTCTTTTAATCTGATAAACAAAAGCCAATATTCACAGAATTGTGATCATTAGAGATATACTTTAGTTGTGAGAAAAGACACCAGACATCTGTTTTCCATTTTACCTTTGACCTATCGCTCCATTTCCCTTATTCCTAAAATTAAATATTAATGTAGCTTCTCTCTCATTCACAATGGAAGCCAACTTTAACTTGGTTTTCACTTGGTTACCACTCTCTTAAAGTTTCTCTTTTTAAAGTCAACGGGAACTTCATAGTTTTGGGGGGTTTGTTTGTTGTTTTAAAGATCTGATTTATTTATTCATGAGACACACAGAGAGAGGCAGAGACATAGGCAGAGGGAGAAGCAGGCTCCCTGTGGGGAGCCCTTTGGGGGACTCAGTTGGAGGATCCTGGGATGATGATCCCAGCCAACGGCAGCTGCTCAACCACTGAGCCCCCCAGGCAACCAGAACTTCATAGTTCTAAAATTAATGCCCTACACTCAAGCTGCCCTGTGTGTGACATCTTTTAAACATCTGCTGCTTTTGTTCCCACCCTACCTCTTCAATCTGCATTTTTCTCTTGGTTTTTGGTATACCATTCTCATTTGTCTCATGGTCTTTTTGACCGGCAATTCCTTCTTAACCCACTCCTTAAATGTAGGAGTTTCTCCTTACAGTAACATTAGTGCTCGCTTTAATCAGTTGGGATTAGGTTTAATGCATGTGGCTTAAATAAGACAGAAACTTCTTTCTTGTTCACAAAAAAGTGTATAGTAATATCTCCAGGAAGCCATCATCCTAATAAAAGGGTTTCATCTTCAAGTTTACCTCATGTCCTGTCAAACACCATGTTCTGTGGCAATCTGGAAGATAGAGGGAAGACAGAGGGAAATGGAGATCTTCTCTCTTTTAAGGAACTTTCCAAAATGTTCCATACAGCACTTTTACTTATGTCGTACCAGCCACGGCTTAGTCACATGGACATACCTAGTTTCAGGAGAGGCTGAGACACCTTAACAATACAAGACTACTACAAGGCTATCCTAATTTTAATTAGGATTCTATTAAAAAGGAGAATACATGTTGAAGTAGGCAATTAGCAGTCTTAACCAGACCATCCCTTCTTGCTCTGTAAGTGAGAATATTTTCTCTTTGGTTGATTTGACAATCACCATAGCTTCCATTAGGAGGTTGGTGGTAGCCTAATTTAAAACTTTGGTCCTGGCCCCTGAGTGCTGGGAAAGGGCTAGGCCCGCACCTCATGAACCCCGTGAAGGCCCCAGCACCCTTCCAAATCCCCTGCTCCCTGATGCCACTGCTGCCTCAATAAATCTGCTCATTTGCAAAAAAAAAAAAAAAAAAAAGTTGGTGCTCAGTGGTTGAGCACCTGCCTTTGACTCTGGTCCTGATCCGAGGGTCATGGGGTTGACTCCTACATTGGGCTCCCCACAGGGGGGCTGCTTTTCTCTCTACCTGTGTCTCTGCCTCTCTCTGTGTCTCTCATTAATAAACAAACAAATAAATAAAATCTTAAAAAAAAAATGTCTCACCTACCCCAGGATTCTACAGATGAGTCTTTAAACAATTTCTTCAAATATTTTTATTGTTTTATTCTTTTGCCTTTAAATATTTAATTAACCTAGAATTTATTTTAATATGTTATGAAGAACGTGTACTTTTGTTTTCTTCTCGATGGATAGCCAGTTTTGCTGGGACCAGCAAGTAAAGTATTCATTGCTGGTGGAATAGAAATGCCAATTTTGTCAAATAAAACAAATCTATACATAAACTCTCTCCTGTGCTTACATCACTTTGCTCATCTTTAAAGTATAGCTTTTCAGTGAACTAGTCTCCCTCTTACCCCACCCCCCACTTTTTTTTAGGCCAAACATTTTTTTTTCCTTTCAGTTTGTACTTCTTTTGTTTGTTCTAGGGGCTTCAGAAAGGTCTTTCTTAATTTTTAATTAGCTGCTTTTTTAGGCGTGAGTCATCTTTCTTTTTCCTACAACTCTGACCTCATGTGGAATAAGTGAGTCATCTGTTAACTATTAATTTTCAAGTATTTAATTACATAATATCCTTTTCTTTACTAATTACATGCTTTTATATATATTTTTAAGATTGTATTTATTTATTTGAGAAAGAGAGAGCAAGAGCGAGCCAGCAGGAGTGGGGTGACAAGCAGGGGGAGAAGCAGGCTCCCCTGCTGAGCAAGGACCCCCCCCACGTGGGGCTCCATCCCAGGAGCCCGGGATCATGACCTGAGCCAAAGGTAGATGCCCAACACTGAGCCACCCACGTGTCCCTTCTTATTTCATGCTTTTAGAAACAAATTCTACTTGTTAAATATTAATATTGTCCTCACTCACAAGTTCTTGTTTTTGTGTGTGTTTACCTATATATCTTTACCTGTCCTTCTGTTTAGAAGCCTTCCCTAAAATAATAGATGAATTCTGAAATTCAAATTTATTTTAAATTTACTTTTAGTTTTATTGTAGTCTCCCATTTAACTGTTTTTCCTGTTGTTCTTTCACTTCTAAACTGCATTTCTTAATTAATTTAGAAGGTGATGTTATAAATAATGAACTTTTAAAAAACTGCTTCTATTTTACATTTTCCTTAACATTTTTTGTTTGTTTGTTTCTTCTTTCCTGAACTTCTGCTGACTTCCTCGTGATGCTTTTCTCCTCTGACCCCATGCCTTCTTCCTCTGCAAGCTTTATTTAGGTTATACATTTCAACAGAACCCCTAGGTGAATGAATGAATAGATAAATGAAGGAGTAAAATGGACATGAACCTGAAGGTTTTGCCAGGAAAGCACATAGATTTTAGATATTCCTTCCAGTGAAGAAAATGCTGAATTTGGGCTTTTGATCCTGAGTAAGGAATGGAATAAATGTCCAACTGTGTTTTAATTTTACATCTAGATGATGAGTCTCTGGCAGTTAGCTTGTAGCTGTCCTTCATGTTTCCTTCAGCACGCTATGGTACGTGAAGAAGATGGATTAATTAATTGCTCTTTTCTTAATTGCAATTACTGTGTTTTATTTCTACCATTTCACACAAGGTCTGGTACAAAGTAATGACCCAATAAAATGTTTGTGAATTAACGAATCGAAGTGTTAAATAGAACTGTAAAGTTCATCCATTTCAACTCCCTCCTACTAAATGCACAAATCCCTTCTATTTCTGTTGATGTCATATTTAATCTTTTATTAAAAGAGATTATTCACATTTTGGTTCATGTGTTCTGTTTACGTATTTGCTTTCAGATTCTGGAAACCCTTTAGAATAAAGTATTACATTCCCAGGAAAAATTTTTAGAATACTTTTGATCAGTGGTTACTAGAGTTTCTTTAAAGGTAAGAACATTTTATAAATTGATTTATCTAGTGAGAAAATAGCAGCTTAGGGAGGTTAAATAATGTGATGATAAGGAGCACACCGGGGGATGAGGCTCACAACAGTATTCTTATAGGCTCAAACCCTATACGTTCCACACATCATTTATTATGAGTTCTCGGATGACGATACTGTAGTTTTAGATAAATGTAAGAATACAGTTGACCCTCAAACAACACAGGTTTGGACTAAGTAGATCTACTTATACGCAGATATTTTACAGTACTGTAAATATATTTTCTTTTTGTTATGATTATCTTCATGATAGTTTCTTCAGCTTATTTTATGGTTAATAATAGCGTATAACACACATACCAAATATGTGCTAATTGACTATTTATGTTATTGTTAAGGCTTTTGGTTAGCAGTAGGCTATTAGTAATTAAATTTTGGCGGAGTCGAAAGTTAAACTTGGATTTTCTGTTGTGTGGGAATCTGAGCTCCTTATCTCTGTATTGTTCAAGAGTCAACTGTATTACACATACCATTTAATTGTAATTATTTTCCCGATGTTATTGTTGCCCTAATTACATTCTGTCATGGATTCTCCTTTCAACCAATAAAATACATTTCCAATATAGTTGGTAGACATTAGGGAGGTAGTTGGTGAATCAGAACAAGACCCATGCAGGTAACTTCACTAACCTCAAGTCATATCTAGAAAAGCCTGAAAGAAAATGACACTATATTAATGTAAGTACATGTGGAAGGTGAGAATCATAAGCTAAATATTTTTTATACTTACGTAAAGTAGTACAACATTTACTATTTGCTGTAACAGCTTGAGAAGTAACAAAATTCAGATTTTGGTAGTGATGGATATTATAAAAGTTGCCTGTAGGTAACAAAATTTTCACAGAAACCATTTTGGGGATATATATTGTATCTATTTGCTCATTATTAATTCATCTATATCCTCTTTTTAATTGAATTTCAAGTACTTTGTAAATCTCATTTATGGAGAAAAACCCTGAATTAATTGTGGGTGGGGATGGCAAGAGCCTTAAACATCACAGAAGGCAGTACTATGGTGAGGGATTTGTACCTGGGGAAGAAAATGTCTTCCATTTCCACATAGTAAAAGCAACACTTCCCAACCATAGAGGCAAGAAAATTTAAGTTAACATTCCAGGTTTAAGCTAAGAAATACTCAGTTACTAGACAATGGTCTCCCTATTCATCACCTCATTGCTGAAGGTGCTACGTGCTCGTTGCAACATAGCATTCTGAAAAATATTTGCTAAATCCACCTTTGATTCTGTCTACAATAGGTCTATGACCTCAAGGTTGCAGGCCTGCATAAGCTCTTACAAAACTACTTAAAAGTATCTCCTTTGGAGAGATAAAGCAAGTGTAGCAAACAATTGGTGAATCTAGGTGAAGGACATAGAGGTATTCATTAAACTATTCTGGCAATTTCTCTGTAAGACCAGAATTTTTCAAAATAAAAAATTGTTGAGAAAATGAATATAATTCAGTCAAAAAAACAAAATAAAAAACTTATCACCTAGTGGTCACAGCTTGGCTGGGAGGAGAGAAAGGGTATAATGGTTAATATTGATTCCAGTCAAGACTATTTGCATAAGCATATGACTCTTTGAGTCTAACTATTTAGGAAATAAAATATTTGAATAAATGGAGGGTAATATCCTATTCATGATTGCTATCCTACACATGTAAGAAATGGTTAAGAATTCATATAAAAGATTATTTTAAAAAAGATTATTTATGCTGATAGAATATTAGCATTACGGTAAAGATATGAAAAGTAACTCTCAAGAGAAGATAGACAAACGGTCATTAAACATTTTAAAAATCTCTTACTCTCACTGGTAATTAAGATATTAAAATTAAGGCAATTGTCAAGATTTTAATTACAATATTCAGCATTATTGAGGGAGAAGAAAAATAAAACAAACACCTATAATTCTATCTGCCAAAGGTAAATTGATACCATTTTTCTTGAGAGTTATTTGGCAATATATATATTTTAAAACCTTCAGAACACCAACACTGGTGTTGGTTTTCCAACATTGGTTAGCTGTTTTCTTTTTTTACTTTTGTTTTTTTAAAATTTTATTTATTTATTCATGAGAGACACAGAGAGGGAGGCAGAGACATAGTCAGAGGGAGAAGCAGGCTGTGAGACTTGATCCCAGGACCCCTGGGATCATGACCTGAGCCAAAGGCAGACGCTCAACCTCTGAGTCACCCAGGCATCCATACTTTCCTTAGTTCCTAAATGCAGAGGAACTGGAAATTTACATCCCAAGTATATATATCTTCTTAGCTTTTTTACATACTTTGTCTTTTTTTCTTCAAGATTTTATTTTTTTATTCATGAGAGACACAGAGACAGAGGCAAAGACTCAGGCAGAGGGAAAAGCAGGCTCCCCTCAGGGACCCTGATGTGCAACTAGATCTCAGGACCCAGGATCACCCCCTGGGCAGAAGGCAGACGCTCAACCATGGAGCCACTCAGGCATCCCATCACTCTTAGTCCTAGAATAAAGTATGTTATGGTTCTCCTGCTGCAGTGTGGTATTAATAATTCCCAACTAATCTTTTTATTATTGTCATAAAAGTCACGAGTTAATCTTTTCTGAAACTGTTTTATGTATCCTAATTTGGGGACACTACCTTTATACTATATTCAAATTTGTGATGCTTGAATGTACAAAATCAGATACATAGCATTTCTTACCAAATGATAACTTAAGAAGGCTTACTTCTTTCTAGATAGACTTAGATATTACACATCATCCAGGGATGGTCTCTGTGTTCCTGCTATTTGCACATTAACTAAGAATTGACTATAAGCTTGTCTACTTTAACTGGTTTTTTGTTGTTTTCTGTGGCTTTTCTTGAAGCTTATTAGAACTTCTGTGAGTTCCTAAGGGTTTGAGCAAAGGTCTGAGGGATAATTCCTTCGGATTGGGCTCCTGCCACCTTCCCATCCTTGATCCAGTGGGCTTTTGCTATACTTGGTCTTGCTGTAAAAGTTCTACTTTTAACTATTTTCAGTATTAAGTTTCTGTGACTTCTTTGGAAAACGGGTTCTATACAGAAGAAGGAGGGGAGCTATCCCAGACCTTGATAATCATTGGATTTAGTCATCCAATATTTATGAATTTATAAAAATCATGTTTTCTGACAGGCTGATGATTCTGGAATCAAAGGTGTGTAGGAGCTCACCATTAGTAAAGGAGAAAGGTATGTAAAACATAAAAATTGGAGCTAAAGTGAGGCTTAAAAATGAATAATAATTTGTCAGATAGCATTGGGGGCAAGAGGCTATTAACAATGGAAGCATCATATAAAAGGGCCTGACATTCTCTGGGATGGTGGAAAATTCACTGTGACAAGAACGTAGATGTGTAGTGAAGGGGGCAGGAGACGGTGCTGGGACCAAGTAGCCAATCATTTTCACTCCTGGTCAAGGAATTTGTATTATAGCATTTAGATTAACAAAAGCTACATTAAGCAGGAGGTAACTTGGTCAGAATGTCCTGTTTTTAGGACCATATATGTGATGGTAGAGTAACAGAGTATAGGTAAGGGTGAGACAGAGTTTATGGGAGGGAAAACAGGTAAAAGTTGAAGTTAGATTTGATGAGGAATGAAGACAGTGAGAGCATTTCTGTGATAGAAATTAATAGCCTCTGCCTAGATGCAAAGGTAAGTGGACGAGCTTCAAGTAAGTTTCCATGAAAATCAGTGGCAGTGATGCTGCATTGGGGAAGAAGAATCTAGGGGTATGGGGTTGCCCAGGGCAGTTGGAGTCAAATGATGGAAGAATGGAAGATAAAGGAAGTATTGAATTGATATACTTATTTCTTGGGGAGAAGTTGCAAGAAAAGAAAGCCTATTTTTACTTTAGTTCTGATGTTACCACGTGAAAAACAAAGATCTAATTGAGGTCAATAGGCCGAAATTCCAGGGACAATAGGCAACAGCTGTTTCCTACCCCACTATTCCTCCCAAAATACAAATGATGAAGACCGGACCCTGGTTGTCCTACTGGGATGTCTGATCCCAAAATCTTGCAAAATGGCAGAGTAGTAGTTTTTCCATGGTGGAGAGTGAGATTTTGAATCTTTCTATGTTCAATGACAGTTTATTATCTATTTAAAGTTGTGATTGTTTCTGTTTTCTTACAAGTTCAAAGCCTAACTCATTGGTTATGTGGATTGCAAAATAAGAATACATTAATTTATTGTAACAGAGGCTGGTTTAATTAATACATTTTTTTGGAAAGTTTTTTCATGTGTGACAGATCTTAAGTAATTAGTCTTGATTTTTTATTTATTTATTTATTTTTTACAGCTTAGGAAAGTGTTCTTAGCAAATCAACAAGTCTTTTTTTTTTTTTTTTTTTTTTTTTTTTTTTTTATGATAGTCACAGGGAGAGAGAGGCAGAGAGGCAGAGGGAAAAGCAGGCTCCATGCACCAGGAGCCCGACGTGGGACTCGATCCCGGGTCTCCAGGATCGCGCCCTGGGCCAAAGGCAGGCGCCAAACCGCTGCGCCACCCAGGGATCCCCAGTACTTAGTCTTTAAAGTGGACTTCCGAACAAGGACAGAGAATTCCTCTTCCTAATTTGAAACTTTCTACAATCAACTGAAATTGAAATTACAAACACTCTTCACAATTACCGTTTGAGTTAGTTCTTGATCAGATACTATAAATGAAGAATACAAAAGAAACTCATGTGCCATTTTTAATGTCATTTAGCCTAAATACTTTTCCCAAAAAGTCACACTCACAATTCTTTGATAGTTTTAGGGAGATACAATGTGTGAAAGACTATTCCAATGACATAATATATAAAAACGTTGTTACATATAGAAGAATAAAAATAATCTATATTTTTGGGGGTTATTGCCGTGGGAAGAAGGGTCTGATCTTCATAGACATCTTCTTCATTGAATACCAGGACCCCTTCCAGTTCATCCATACCACTCCATCGTCTGTGCCATGTTTTGCCATGTCCCAGCTGTAATGTCCACCCCAGTAGTATCTGCCATTTGGATTGGCTGCATGACATCTATTATACCACCATCCACCACCATCTTCTCTAGCACACTGTTTTTTGGGATCTGCAGTTATCCTGAAAGGAAATGTTTGGGATTATTAGAACTGCAGTGCTATTGAGTTATTCTTTGCGAAGCACCTGCAGAAGAGTGCTGTGTGCAGTACGGGTTCTATAAGTAAAGTCAAACTAACACACAAAAGGCCTTCTCCACCCTATAGCAAGAAAGAGATGGGTTCAACTACATTTGTTTCTTTAGACTGACCTATCAGTTTTCAGCTCCACTAGTAGAAACCTGGAAAACAAAATGAAGGTTCCAACGTACACGTTGGAATATACAGATATAGAAATTTATCTAAATGCTCATTACTCAGAAGGCAATTGTGCTGTAGTTTGAGGTCTACCTTTTATCATTTTTTAAAAATATTTTCTTTATTTATTCATTAGAGACAGAGATAGAGAAGTGGAGACATAAAGGCAGAGGGAGAAGCAGGCGCCATGCAGGGAGCCCAAAGTGGGGACTGATCCTGGGACTCTGGGATCATGCCCTGAGCCAAAGTCAGACACTCAACCACTTAGCCACCCAGGCATCCCCACCTTTTATTATTCTATGACCTTGGGTAAATTACTTTGTCTCTCTAAACTTCATCTGTCAAGTGAGAATAATAATGACAACCTTATAGCAGAAATGGTTTAGAGTGACATATGAAGAGCTCAGTATGGTGGCTAAGACCCAGGAAGCACCAAAGAAATGATTGTCATTAATAACATGAGCTATCATTAATAGCTCCAATCACAGCATTTGTGGTGGCTTTTAAAGCAGGAGGGGGGAAGACACCATACATACCAGCCATCATTGTCTCTGTCGTACGTGCTGAAATACATGCTGTTGTGGATGGTCATGGTTTGGTTCTCTCCAAACAGTTGAGAAGCTCCTTCTATGAGGGCATTGCCAGCTGTTCCCTTATATTTGCTCACTGAGAGTTGGTATTTGTTGGCCTCATTCTGCATAGTGAATCCTCCATAGAGGGCCTTCACCTTGTCGCCTTTCCAGTCCTCCATTTCAATAAGAAGTTCCGTGGGTCCTATGTTGGTAAGCTGGCTAATTTTATCATTCCCAAGCCAATATTCACCTATAGGAAATATAAAATATAAAATCTCACCAAAAATAACACCTTTGGAAATTAAAAACTGCCTTTCTTCCCTTATATTTAGTTTTCACATTCTTTTTGTAAACTCCTCCTATCCTCCTAAAACTCCTAAAAATAGACTCCCAACACTGTGTTTTCTAAGCAGAAATAAAAAAAAAAACCTTTCAACAGGATGTTTTATTTTGTACTCCCAGTTTTTACCTGGTAGACCACAGTATTTTTTCCCATCGGCACTGGTTGCAATATTTCCAAATCCTTGTTTATATGGATCCCACGTCCTGCCAAAGTCAACGCTACCATCTTGACGGTTCTGAATCACTGTCCATCCTTTGGTTGAAAGAAACAAACATGCCACATATTAACCAATAACAAATAATCTCACTTTGAGGAGAATGTCTCAATTCCTCACCTATTTAATTTACTTTATGCTCACCTATTTAGTGCTTCAAAATGGATACAATAAAGAAATAAATATGAAAGGAAAACTTAAAATCTTTGGAGACTACAGACACTTTTTTATCTTACTCTAAATTGTGAATCATAGATATTTTACAACCTTTAGAATATCAGGTTAAGTTCCAAATCAAATGGCTCATTGTGAGTTATGTTAAAGCTAGGTCTTATTTCTTGGCGTTTTATGGTATCAAAATCATTACAGCATAATAGGTCAACCACTGCCCAACACTTACCTCCACTGTCTGTGGTCATATCACAGTATACTCTGTATGGTGTGATAGAACTGTGAGGCTGAATGAGATACATTTCAGATGTTTCACCTCCATTTCTAATAATTTCCTCACATTCTGCAAACATAAAATAGTATATTATATTCAGGGGACTACAACATAATTCCTTGGTCTTTAGTCATCAATTTTATAAGATAACTGATTACACAGGTTACTGAGGAATATTTTATTTTCGACATTTGAGAATAAATTATAGAAACTGAATTATCTTTTTACAAAACCAAACTCAGTTTTCAGCTCTATTACCCAAGGGGATGAAATAAGCCCTTCTCCAACCTTTATGTCCTAGGATATACATAACTTGCTAGAACACATAGGATGGGGAAACTCCTACACACACCTATCCAAGCAAGCATGTGCATTAGCCAGGTGGAGCTACCACCATGGTTACACTACATCCTGTTCATCAAAAACTGGCAAATACATTTGGCTAAGTCCGAACACGGCATGCTAGGGATATCTTCATGGTGTTGCTCTAATGTCATTAGGATTGGTTGGGGAAGAGCCACTAAGCGTTTTGAAGTTCTTTTTAAGAGAGGATTTATTCTGGAACCCTCTGGAAATATGTTTATTAACTAGTTACCTTTGCCAGACACCACCGGAATATTGCAACTGACTGTGCATGGAGTGCGGCAGTATTCCATCTGAGCTGAGACATCAGATTCTAATTTTTGTATTTTGCTTCTCAAGTTTTCCAAGATTGCACGGAGCACACGAAGGTTAGTTGGAATATTGCTGGTCACAGTCTCCTCTATATATAACTGGTGCTTTTCCAGCTCTGAGGAATATTCATTTATTGCATTTTCATTATCTGGAAAAAAAGAAATCACATAGGAATGGTAAACATTTTCTCCCAATAAAAAAAACTAGGAGTACTCAAACATATAGTTGTGATTTTGATTTGCTGAGAATAATCTAATAGACACGGAACTAGTCAGGCAATCATGATATGTAAATTGTACTTAGAGGAAATTATTTGGCCTGTGACATACACAAATTAACATAAAGTCTAACTATTACACTAGTAAGTTACTTAGGAGTAAGCTAAAACTTATGCTTAATAAAAAAATACAATAGGTTCTTTATTTCTCTGGTGAGGAGGAGAGGAGAAAGCAGTGTTTAGGCCTTCCATCTTTGAAGTTCAACATTGTGTGGATTGGATACACTTGATTTATTTATCCATCTCACATAAGTACTCTAGAGGCTTGAAATTTACAAGAGGGATGTCATGACACCTTTGAAAAATGTCCTGAACTGGATAAACTACTCACTGGGATGCCTACAAAAGGCTTACTCACTAGCTGATTCCTAACCATCCAGCCAACAGCATACAACATTCAGATCTCAGAGTTTAAAGATTTGGTAGTGCTATCTGCAATACAATTGAGTGCATCATAGATTACCCTCTTATATTCAAAACCTGAAGTATGAAATTTATAAATACTAAATTTGACTCTGATTATTGTCTTCCGATTCACAAATTTCTTATAGAATGAAAATAGGAACTCATGGTGAAATTTGTTCTCGTAGAAAATGATTCTAGCTAAGAAGAAGTGCTGAACGGAGCCTACATGGCAAGCTGTGGGTAAAGGTGGTTAAGTGAGAAGCTTAGAGTAATCAGGCTCATACTAAGAGCAGTGGGAGCTATTTGGACTCATCTAGAAATGTTGGACTTCCCAGAATCATGCATGCCCACAGCAGTCCAAGCAGTTCCAATTTTATAGGAGTATCAAAGATAAAATACAAGATATCTACCTCTTATTTGCTTCTGTCTGTTTTTCCACATGTCTTTTAGCAGAGTTATATACTGAAAGGTGCTAGAAGAGGACTGGGACACAGACTCCACATTATTATTTAATTCATCTATACTTTTTCTGATTGGCCTTTCCTGTTTTACCAAAGTATCTTGCAACTGACATCCTGTAGGACACAACACTCCCTGCAAACAAAGAAGATAGCAGGCATTAGATAAAGGATTCAGATTATGAGTATTTGTGGAAACAGCACACAGTGAAAATTCAACGATATCATTAGCCATTATATTAACTCGTAATTTAATTTTCTGTATGTCTGTCCTGAAAATCTAGAGTTCCTGTCATATTCCTATGAAGATTAAAATTAGTCCTTACCATAAAATAAATATAACTGGACTATGAAAATTTTACCATCTGACCAAATGAGGTGGGCAAAATACAAAGCTAAAAACAATATGCATGTGTCCTAATTTACTATCTTGGGATCATACTAAAGAAGACTAAGGAACCTTTAACCCAAGGCCCAATATGTTTTATAATTATTTCCAAAATAAATGAACAAAATAATGATGATGATGTGGGTCAAGGCAACATTGGGAAGCCATTGTGAGACCCACGGGACTGCATGGGAGACCCATCACGACAAGAAACATCAGTGCACTCACCAGATCTGGGTCAGCATGAAGACAGCCCCCAGCATCAGGGGCTTTTCTTTCTAATTTCTTTTGGCTGGCTACAGGTTTGACTGGACGAGCTCGATAGCCACCTCCACTGATGGGAGGGGGAGCAGGTCTCAGGCTGGGAGCCTCTTCCCTCTTCTTGTCAAGGGGCCGATGACCACGGGCATCCACAGTGGACTTCAGAGAAAGAAATAAAATGGAAAGTGTTATCATAGATATGACATGTAACTGTTCCAATACACTCAATTTATCATTTAGGTTATTGCATGATTAATGGTTTGCTTCTGGTCTATCAGGTGGCTAGTCTTTGTTGGTAAATAGGCTGCTTATGCATCTTCAGGAACGAGAGAAAGAAAAACTGCGTGAAAAGCTATTGCACCTGAGGGTGTTTTTAAAAACAAGCCTTCAATTAAAGCTGCATCAGATTATGAATAGTAATGACCTCAGATTCCTAATCAGATTCCTGATACATGGAATATATAAAATAGTAAGGCATCCACACTGTCAGAAGGAATAAATATTGTCAAGCTATCTGGATTACTAAATCCCTGTAATCATTGTTCATTATTTTCCCACGTTCAGTTTTTATGAATTGATTAATTTGCCTAACTCCTATATAATAATATTTAAGAAGCAATACAGATTTATTAAAAGTGAAATTTACTTGGGATTTATTTGTAATAAGACAATCTTTGACTCTAGCACATTTGAAGAGGAACAAGGTATTCTGGAGTCAGATGGCTTGGGTTCAAATCTTGACCCTACCACTTACTAGCTACAAAATCTTGGGCAAGTTACTGTATCTGTGCTCCAGTTTCCTTATGTAAAATAGGGATAATAATAGTAACCGCTGTATAAGATGATTGTAAGGATTAAATGGCATTTCATATGACACCATCCAAAGAGCACATGACACATAGGAAGTACTCTTTATTTCTATTGCAATAGCATATGATGGATACTATGGTTTAAATGGCTTCTCCACTAATTTCAATATTATTTTGTATCCACAAAATTATTTCTTAAGCCATTTTCTTGAAATTTCCTACATGATTTCTTTATCAAACACCATAATTTTCTCATATTTAAAATAATTCTCAAGGTTTATGGTTAAAATTATCTGCTAACTTAAAAATATGACATTCAAAGATAATGATGTGGAAAATATACAATGCAGTGTAAAAGTGTTAGCTTGGATTAACTATATTGTCATGTGGTCTTTGTCAGCAATTACACTTTTAGGGGCTTAATTACAATAACAATGACTAGATTTGAAGCAGAGGCTAAACTCTGCAGCTATTTTGTGAGCCTAGAAGTCATGCAATGACTCTATTTTGAATTTTACTGTCATTTATTCAAGCTAAAATAATACTTAACATTTAGTGAGAATACGGTAGGCTTTAAACCCAGACAAGTTGTCTCCAGATCCCCCTGCTTAATCACTATAGTATCGGGGTTAGCACGATTGGAATAAAAATAATAATATGTGAGGAGTTGGGGAAAATGTACATATTTCATGTGGTCCTGGTCTGTCCTACCAGGAATTTTATGAAATGTGATTCACTTGTTTGTTGCAAATCAAATTATAATAGAAGAAAAATATTTCCTTTCTATTTCAGAGTGACATTAGTGAAGTAGCGTTGACGGTCTAGCATTACTACACATGGGAGATTAAAAATATTTAAAGAAATTATATGGATATTTAGGTTCATAAAGATCATTTAGTGAAATAATTGAACTGGAAAATCCATTTGGGAGCCTAATCTAGTAAACTATCTCTGAAAGGATTAGCTTGTGAGTAGAAATGTTAAAGTGCTTAGCCAAGTATTTACCAAAGTTTACTCTTACACACTCTTTACATTTTTCTTACCTAATGCAATTAATCAGACAACTATCTTTTTATCTGTGTGATCTGATAATTAAAACAACTTAGATTTCCCTTCAAATTCACCAAATGATCAGAACAAATCACTTCCTTTAAGTATTATTGTGTACTCTTATTTCCAGTGTGACGGACTATGTTATATATGAGAAATTTGATCATTATTCGTTTAAGAATAAAATAATTTTAAGTATTTATCTCCCTCAATGCATTTCTGTATTTTTGTTGTCTTCAAACCCACAGAAATAAATCAGCAAAAATAGTAGTTGAGGAAAAACTGTTCTGCAAATGAATAAATTATACTGAACTATGTTTCATAACCATTAATAATAACAATAAATATTACTTATGATTTAGATTTTCTCACTTGAAAAAAAACCAATTATTTCATTTTCTATCACTGCACTTGGTCTATTCTGTTTTTAGATTAGTTTATAATTTTCAGTCATAGGTCACCAATATATTTCAGGAGCTATATATTACTTTCCTTCACCAAACAATAATCTACCATAGCTTTTTTCTTTTAAAATACTGCTTTTTCATTACTTTATAGTCTGCAAAAATCTCATATTTGTCCTTATAGTTGCAATAACATATTGCTAGAACTAAATCAAAATCACAGTACTCAGGATAACAAGTGAGAAAAACTATCTTACCACAATTCTCTCTTCTTTATCCTGGGAAAATAAAGGTAAAGAAACAAAAAACAAGACATTATTATTTGGTTTTTATGTAAGAAATACTATGTAACATTCTTTAAATAAAATGACAATAAATGACATTGACAATGAATGACAATGACATTCTTTTAAATAAAATAAAATTAGCTGAGATTGACATTCAGCTTCATAACTAAAATCAATGTTAATTTCATTAAAATATTCACATGATTACATTGTTATTTTTTATATTATAGTATTAGTAATAATATAAAAATTTAAAAATAGTCACCGTATCATAATATTGAGCTTGTGACTTAACAATAAAAACACACAATAGTAGCAGTAATAGATTCTTCATGCTTTTAAAATTTTTGAAGTTCCAGGAAACCATCCTTTGCTGGTGGACTTTACTGAGATCTTCAATCCTATATATAGCTGAGTCCTTTGTGAGGTATCACTTTAGCAAAGGTTACCTTTCTTAGTTAATATTTAATGTTTTGGTTCACTTGTTGGCTGAACCATTTTATCACTTAAGCAACATCTTCCCAGCAAGACTTATTTACTTGTCATACAGCTATTCTCTGTTGGCTGAATTTAGAAACACCAGAGTTCTTCAATTCATTTAATTGGACAATATGATGGAAAATTTGGACATTTCTCAAAGAGATGTGTATCACCTTTCCTGTAAATTAATGCAGATATTGCACAGGCTCACAAAGAATGTGTGAGGAAATAAGTATTTTTCATCTAAACACAAAAATCTACCTACTCACAAGAAATCCACCAAAACTGAGTTCACTAAAAGTATAGCACAACTGTTTATGCCTTGAGGCAATCAGGTAATTAAATTTCAAGAGGCCAATAAATTAAGAATAGTATTATATCATCATGTGTTTATCTTTTCTTTTAGACACTAATAAGAATAGTAAAATTTCAACTCATGCCTTATGCTCTGATAGACAAACCTCAAAAAGAAAATGTCAACTTCTTTTTGCTCTCGCTTCTTTCCACACTTTGTCTTTAGTAATATAAGTTAAAATGTTCAAAACACTGCTAAAATAATTAAGAGACCACAGATTCCTAAATCAAAATCATTATTATTGTGATTGGGCACATAATTAACATTTTATGTTTACATTACATTATTTATATTTTATAGAATATTATGTTGTTTATAAAGACAATGTTACTTTACCATTAGTGAAGCCTTCATACATATTTCAAATAGAGGCTCAGACACTAAATGTGGTCCATTTCCTATCATTATTTCCTGTAAGCCACCAAATTCCTGTCTCTCATCTTTTTATTTATTTGTTGCAATCAGGATTAGCAACTCCTACAAGAATCAATGAGGAACTCAAAGTCAACAACACAAATCCCAGCAAGTGTGTTGAAGAACTCAAAGTCAACAACACAAATCCCAGCAAGTGTGTTGCTTTGTAGTATTTTCTATGTGTGTATGTGCATTTGGTATGGGAAGTGAAACATTCTCATGACATTTAAAAAATAATTTTTTGAAAGATAGCAGGTTATCTGCTAAATCAGGAGAGTGTGTTTTCAATCGAAGTATGGTTGACATATACTATAATATTAATTTCAAGTATGCAATATATTAATTCTACAATCATATACATGTTAGGAAATGCTCACCACAGTAACCACCTGTCACCATACACAGTTATAATATTATCGATTCTATTCCCTATATTGTACGTTTCATCCCCATGACTTAGTTTATAATGCAAGTTTGTGCCTCTTATTCCCTTCACCTATAAATCATGCTTGGAAGCAGATTCTTGATAATGGTATGAGACCCATGAAATTACTTTCTTCTCTTGCCTGCAGAGATTGCATTCCCAAATTCCTTTAACTCAAATATATAGAAGCAAAGTATTGAGTTTTAATTAAGTAAATTGTTTCCCTGGATTTTTCCAAATTTGTGTACCATTAATTAGTACTGAGTAAATATTGTATTTTAAGATCAGTTTAGTTTTAATTTTTCTTAGAAGAATACATATCTGACCATAAAAGCAAATTATGTGTGTATTAATTAAAATAAGATGCGAGAACATTTCTCTTCAAAAAGTAGCTGTGTAAAAGCCCATTTTAATGACCTGGATGGGGTCTTATGTTAATGATGTCAGATTCTTGCTGATTTGAAAAGATTGATATGAAAACATACAATTTTTTGAGGTAACATTATCAGATTATTACTTCATTTTCAAGCCCTGAAACTAGCAACAGAACCATTATTTAATTTTCAGAAGTTTGTTAATTTTCAAGTTTTTTCTGTCATGTAACAAAATCTTGTATAACATTAAAATGAAAATTCCTTTAAATTCCCACCTTTTTCTACTCTGGCATTCTTGCTATCATCAACAGGAAGGTGGAGGATGGAAACTACTAGAATGTATGTTCTATAGGAGTAGAGACTTAATGTTCATTTCACATATAGTCTTGAAAGCCTTTTATGTGACAGGTAGTGTGCTAGAGGTTGGGGACACATTTGTGAGCAGGATCGACATAACAGGCATTCAATAAAAAAAAAAAAATTGTAGAATGAATGAGTGAACTAACCTTTACTGAAACATGCCTCAGAAGCCAAGTCCTGATAATCATTTATCTTACTTAATTCTTGAAACCATTAAGTTCTTTGGTGATGAAACTGAGGCTCTGAGAGGTTAAGTAAACTACCCAAGGCATACGGGTAGTAAATACCACCAGTACCAGGACTTGACCAGGACTGTCTGAGCCTACAGTCCATGCCCTCTGCCCATTATGCCATATTGCCCAACAAAATATAAACATTATAAAGAATCTACCAGTAGCATTTTGGTTTGTTTGTTGTTGTTATCTTGGCCAGCCCATTGTCTTGGGGCTATACTGTCTTGGACCGGCAAGACAGTCCGGTCTTTATTTGCACCCTGATATGTGGGTCTGGGTGTGGCTATTCATTTTTGTATGAAAGGCATAACCAATGCAGTGATAACAACTGTGAGCTTTTTAAATTCCAGGTCTTATTAGATATTTTTTTCCTACTGAGTTACATACAGCTACACTAACATTCAAAAGTGCCTAATATTACAAAGTAAATTATCATATTTTCAAAGAGAAAAATGTATTTGCAGATATTCTGCTTATAAAAATACATACTTTAAAAAATGTTGATGCTATTGGTGGAGGAGGAAGGGAGTATTATTTGTTCAGTTATATTTTCAGTCAATAGTGCAGTGTTCTTCCGATTAGCTGATATCATTACATAAATCAAGGATAGTAAATCAGTGACAGAGATTACAGATAATCTGTCCTGCCTGGAAGCTCTGTGGCATGAAGGGAAGACATGTGGGTGCTGATCGTCAATGCACTAGATAAATAAAAACTTTTATTTTATTTTGGAGTATTTTAGTACATGTATTTCACTATTTCTTGAATTAAAAATATTTTCCATAAAAGGTACTCAGGATTGAATTAATGGCATAGCAGACATTTATTTTTGACTTTTCCAATCCAAGAATAACTGTCTATTTTCATTGATTCAGATCTTTTTTTGGGGGGTGTCCCTTAAATATTTTTCTAGGTCTTGCACATTTTTCATGTTTTGCTGTTATAAATAAGATGATTCCTGCCATTATATTTTTTAACTGTGTATATGAGAGCTATTGAATACTTCATACTCCACTCTCTTAGTGAATTATCTTGTTGTTTCCAATAGTTTTTCCAGTTGATTTCTTCTTTGCTTGTTTGTTTGAGGTATGCAATCGTGTCATTTGCAAATACACGTAGCTTTACTTCCTTATTTCCCATGTTACACGGGTATTTCTTCTTTTGTCTAACCTCATGACTAATATTTTCAGGAAAAATTAGGTGGGGATAATAATAGTGATAGCAAGAACTCTTGTTTTGTGGCTAAGAGAATGTTCCTAAAGTTTATCTAAAAACATAAAGCTAGCTTTTGATAGTTCTTTTTTTTTTTTTTTTTAATCTTAAAAGTGCCTAAATTACGGTGTAAAAGTTTCAAATAGGGCAGCCCTGGTGGCGCAGCGGTTTAGCGCCGCCTGCAGCCCAGGGCATGATCCGGGAGACCCTGAATCGGGTCCCAGGTCGGGACCCTGGATGAGTCCCAGGTCGGGCTCTCTGCATGGAGCCTGCTTCTCCCTCTGCCTGTGTCTCTGCCTATCTCTCTCTCTCTGTCTCTATGAATAAATAAAATCTTTAAAAATAAATAAATAAAAGTTTCAAATAATCAAAATGTCTTAATCCTCTTAATTATTGATGTCAGGAAGTTTTTCTGCTAACTAAGCCAAGTTTTTAAAAAGATATATTCTTTAAAAAATAAAAAGATATATTTTTACAAATAAATTAGTATCTTTTAATTTAATGTCAGAACTAAACTAGATAAACTAGATAAAATGTGGTACTAACTTATCTAAATATAGTGGAGAATAATTCACTTTCAGAAAATTTATAATGATCAGAAAGACAGACTATCCTCATACAAGCAATTCTCTGCCTTACATACAGGAAAGGGTTAAGGTTAAATTAATTATTGTTGAAATAGTAGTATCTGTTCAGGAGTGAGCACACAATATACACACACAATACAATTACGTACAATATTTTTCACGACAGATTTAATACTTGCAACCCCACATCAAAATTAAGGTCTCAGTGCCTTCCATCCCCACGTTTAAGTGTCTACAACTTAACACCTTACTTATTCAATCATTCAACAAATATTAAAAGCCTACCAGTTTTGCAAGTTATCCAGATACGGGGTGTGTGATAATTTCACACCACACTCACCCCATATATCAATTGGGGAATACAGATAATTAAACAAATATTACCATCATACATGGTAGTATACGAACTCAGCTGAGACAACTAGAAATGTCACATTGCTATTTTTTCTGTGTCAGCAAAAACACTGACACAGTTTGCAAAACAGAAACAAGATAAATTATGAATCGTGATCATGTTCAATACGACACCTGTTTTTGTGACATGGGATGAGACTTCACAAAGTAGGAGCAAAAACTGAAATAAGCAACACTTCCCTCCTCTGTCACATACACACCCTTATCTAAGATATTTATAACTGACAGTGCAGCTTTATTATGTCCCAGGCCTTTCCAGGCATTGACTGGAAAAATAGCTCCCTCACTGTCTCCAGTGGTTCCAGAAGCTGTCCTCTTAACTCTATTACTAGGAATCACTTGCTAACACTACCTCAGCATTTGGGCCCATTCTTAGCATTGTAATAAAGACCAAATCCTGGAAGAAATGCCCAAGTATTCTTTTTAACTGGTTCTGACCTTAGAAGCCAAAAAAGAAATGATAACTTCCACCATCCCTCCCTTTTGAATTAGAGAAGAACTACAAATCCGTAGTTCATAAGGAAAAGGACAGATTTTGTCAAACAAGTCTACAGAATATTGTATGAAAAGAGTAGTTAGTGTCTGCAGAGATTATATTTAGCCTACTAAACTGAAAGAAACAAGACGAAATAATATTCATCTTTTTATGAGTATAAAAATGAGAAAACACTTTTAATGAAAAACCTGATAAAAAGATGAAAAGGACACTAAATCTATAATCAGGGATCCCTGGGTGGCGCAGCGGTTTGGCGCCTGCCTTTGGCCCAGGGTGCGATCCTGGAGACCCGGGATCGAATCCCACATCGGGCTCCCGGTGCATGGAGCCTGCTTCTCCCTCTGCTTATGTCTCTGCCTCTCTCTCTCTCTCTGTGACTATCATAAAAAAAAAATTAAATCTATAATCATGTGACCCCCTCTCACTTATTTAAGGACAAAGGACACAAGTATTTGAAACAGAATGCAGGGATCTCATATCCTGGAGAGTTTAAAAAAAAAAAAAACCTAGATTAATAAAAAGAGGCCCTTCCTTAAAATTTGTACTATTGGTTTTACACAAAGTTCATATTTACATTAATAAATTATTCACCATACTTTAGGTGGTAAACTCCTGTCCTTAGAAAGATAAGGGAAAAACCCTTATTAGGAAAATCCTCCTATCATCAGAAAGAGCAATAGTGACCTCTACTGCTGGAATAAGGCAGCTCTGAGTGTCCACCAGGACAGAGGTTCTTAATCTTTCCAACGTCCTAGATTTTTTTAGGAATCCAAAGAAATCTATAGATTCTTTCACCAGATAATGAAACAAACAAAACTCAGATTCTGGTATAAATATAAAATTTTCATACAACATAGGTAAGTCATAGATCCATGAGCTACATAATTGGGGAGCTCCATCTATCTAAAACTTTTGGGTGGGTAATATAATTCTACAGATTCAAGAGAACTTTTTAAAAGAAACATAGTCTAGTGCAATTTATCTCAACTATTACAATGTTTGATGAGTCTGGGTTCATGCAATTTTTTTCCTGGATGATTAACATGTTAACAGGCCCAACTAGACAGTTATTATATTGCCATAGATATATTAGAATCTTGTTTACATTTCTATAATTTCATCACTTTTAAAAATAGTATTCTTTTGTATAGTTATCACTATCTATGAGGAAGTTAAAATATGATGTAGGTTCCCAAGTACATATTGCACCATTATAGAATTTCTTCGTGAGGCCCACCACCAGTGGCTATTGCTGCAGAAACTCAGTAGGCCAAACTCACTCAAATTCAAACAGGATTGTATTTTCAAGTAGAAACATGACCTTAATGTTTTTGATTAATTAAGAATCAATGTACATCCAATGAGATTAGCAATTCACATTGATATACTTTTGATAGGATTTTATTTATTTACTCATGAGAGACACAGAGAGAGAGGCAGAGAAACAGGCAGAGGGAGAAGCAGGCTCCATCCCTGCAGGGAGCCCGATGATCAGGGACCCCCGGATCACGTCCTGGGCCGTCCTGGGCGTCCTGGGCCGAAGCAGATGCTCCCCCACTGGGCCCCCCAGGTGTCCCTCAATAAGACTTCTTCCCTCTCAAAGCCCATGCGGTATGCTCAGAGATCAGTGGAATTGATTAGCTTAAGGAACAAGCAGGGCCAGTGAAATGTTTGCCTATCGGATTTACAGATGTTCAACTCCTGTTTCCATAGAAAAGTAATGGGACAGGCTTGATCGAAAACTGCATTTTACCTAAGACAAGACAATATAAAATACTGCTATTTTGGCACCAGGATGTGTATAAATAAAAGTGGCTCGAGTCTTCAGTTGTGTCTTTCTTCCGCCAGCTTTGAAAAGCTGCCCTTTGATGCTGTCGACGCCACCACGTCCATTAGCAGACCGGCTGAAAATCGTGCGGTTTTGAGAGATTTAAAAAAAAAAAAAAATCTATGCAGCATAAAAATAAATGTGGGGATTTGCCGTACAGGGCTAAAACAAAGATCTTTGCACGCTTTCTCAAATGCAAAGTGTTCCGCAATATTCGGCCACCAAGTGTCAGCGGGACAGCATCAGCGCAGGTGCTCTCAGCAGCCGAGGCCGCAGCGGCGCCCACTGGCTTCCAGGCCCGGCAGCCCCGCGGCGCAGCGGGAGCCGAGACGTCAATCAGGGGAGCTGGACGCGGACCGGGATTCGCTCTCTCCAGACCCTCCCTAGAACGGACTCCTTGGGTTCGCTGGGAAAAAATAAAATTAAAGGATTAAGCTTGGGGAGACACAGCGCTAACAACCACACCCCTGAACCGAACTACTTAAGTCTGAGCCGAAGGCTCTTCCAAGACCTCCTCCGGGACGCCGGTGAGCCCCGCCCACCTCGCCGAGGCCACGCCCCTCTGGAGAAAGCCCCGCCCCCGATCCCAGAAGGCCGCCGGGCGGCCACTGCGCCTGCGCGGAGGCCTCACTTCCGGCGCCAGGGCGCTCGATTCCGGCAGGGACTGCGCGGCGGCGGCGGCGGTGGCGGCGGCTTCTGTGTTGCTGACTGGCGTCCCTTGTCTGTTGGAGCGGCGAGTCACACGGCAGCATCATGGTCGAGGTAAGGTGGCGCTTGGTGCTGAGGGGTCGTAGGCTTCCGCGGTGTTTTTCCTTGGCGGCGGGCGTGGGGGGGTGTTCGCGGTTTGGGGATGGTGAAGGCTGCGGAGGGGGGCTGTGTGGCCGAGGCCGGGTGGTCTCTGAAGGTTTTCAGGGGTAGAGGAAGGCCGGGTGGGAGCCCTGGCTGGACGTTACCCCCGGCCGCGAAGCCTGACCGAGTTCCCACGGTCCGTATTCGGCTCTTGAGCGTCCGGTCTCGGCCGGGCCCCCCGAGGCGCCGCGTCCGGCCCCGCGGGGTCCCCGCCTGCAGAGCAGCGTCAGGGGCTGTGTGTCCTGAGGCGGGCGGTCTTCCTCCAGCTCTGCCCCCAGGAAGACCTGCCATTTTGAAGTTTTGCATCAAACCGTTAGCCAGCCTTGCCCGTCTCATCTCAGAAATACTTCTGGAGCCTTGTCCAGACCCACTGCCTTCGCCTTAATTCAGATCCGGCGTCATCCTTCGTCTGCACGAGTGCATTAGCTCCCTGGCTGGTGTTCTCGCTTCCATTTCTTCGCCCTCTGCAAAATTGATCTGTTTAAGATATAAGTTGATCGCGTTGTTTTTTTTTTTTTTTTTTCTGCTTAAAATCCTTCGCTGGCCAGATGTCACTAGAGCAAAAGTGCAGACTGTTGCAGTGATCCTTTTAAAAAAAAAAAATCCTTAACCTAATCTGCACCTTGTCTACCCTTGCAACCTCATCCCAGCCTCACAGTCCACCTTCCAGTGGAACATGCACAGTTCTCTTGCAGCTCCGGCCATCATTGCAGCCACCCAACCCCCGTGTACCTGGCATTTCCTCTCTGCCTGGATTGTTCTCACCTCTGCTCTGCACGAGGCTGAATTTCTGCCTAAGGAATACCTCAGAGAGATCTTTCATAACTATCCTAGGTTCTTTCTCGGCTTGCTTCCTTCACAGCACTTATCAAAGATGTGTTGCTTATCTTTTGTTTTCTCTTGAGCACTGGGACCATGGCTGCCTTGTCCTCATTCTTTTGTTAGCTTCTAGCACAGTGCCTGCCAGACACATAGTAGGAACTCAATAAATACTTGTTCGAATCAATGGCTAAGCTCAGGCATCGCTAATTGGTATACCTGGGGCTCTGGCCATTGAGGAGCTTCCTCCTCCTCTCTGACCTTGACTTCTTCTATCGCTTGCTACAAATAGCTGTGGTGAGTGGTACAAAGCTTTTTACATATTTAAACGTGTAAAGTGTATGACTGCTTTGACTTAATTTAGGTTGTGGTGTGTGTGATTTGTAGCCAGATATGTGATTCTGTTCTTTCTTTTTAGGAGGTACAGAAACATTCTGTGCACACACTTGTGTTCAGGTCATTGAAGAGAACCCATGACATGTTTGTAGCTGATAACGGAAAACCTGTGCCTTTGGATGAAGAGAGGTAGGTATTGTTCCTTTTCAGTTACTGGAATATGTAACTTCTAATGTTGGGGGAAGAGAGCAGGGAGAGGGGGAACCTTTAAAGCTTAGTGAGTGATACTAACACTCGTAGGATGTCCGGTAATGAGTGGTGTTTGGGCATGATTTAAGCTGATTTAACTTTTTTTGGCCTTGTCTTTCACAATAAAAGCCCCATTAATTAATTGCATTTATAAATACCCAGTAATTAGGAGAGTCCCTTTTAGGTGTTTTATTTTATAATCAATCACTTTGTATGTGCTTTCAGCTTCCCGCTGCTCTCAGAGCCTTGCTGAGCTGAAATTGTACCTGGCCAGTACCTCTACTCCCATCTTTTCTCGTTAGTATGATGAAGATTTTTGAGTGGTGGCATATTTTTGGTTCTACATCTCCAGCTCCAGTCTGGGATTGCATTATGTGCAGTGTTCCTTCTTTGTCCTTTACCCTTCTTTTAAAATCTACTTAATTCCTAAGACAAGCATTTATATTTAATTTATTAAGTGAGCTGTTCTTAAGACTAATATAAGTGCATTTCTTTAAAAAATATTGAACTAATTAACTACTTTGATTAGTTCTAATTGGTCTTTTTAGATACATCCAGTAAAGGTTATGATAGAAGCTTTTACTGTGTTTTTATATTGACACATTTGAAGGAAAGTGTATTGATTGAGGTTTTTAAAAGGATATATTAGTTTCTATATGTTTTTAAATCAGACCCTTGGTAATTTATCATGAAAGGTTATATATTTATTGGTTAACAAATTAAAATGCTACTTAGACTTAACGGATGCTCTGTGGTGGATTGGGAACAAAAAAAAAGTGTGGAAATGCACTTGGAAATTCCAAGCTTTTTAAAATACTATTTAACTTTAAAAACTTCATAGAATTTTTTCTACGTGATTAGGCAAACCTAAGCTATTTAAGTACTTGTATTCTTGGCTGTCTATATTTCTTTTGGCTAATATATTTAAAGCACTCAAAGATACATTCTTATGTTCATAATTTTTAGTCACAAACGGAAAATGGCAATCAAGCTGCGTAATGAGTATGGTCCTGTGTTGCACATGCCTACTTCGAAAGAAAATTTTAAAGAGAAATGTCCTCAGAATGCATCGGATTCGTATGGTCATAAGCAGTATCCTGCCAATCAAGGTGAGGATGTATTATCAGAAATGTCAGGACTTACATGTGAATTTTCAAAATGAAAAAATGAAATGTTTTAGTGCCCATCCCAGGAAAACTGAATAGAGCCATATCCTATTGAACAACTATACCAGTATTACAACGGAAGTCTTGATTTCCTCATTGAAGTAGTGAGTTGAGATTATTGGTTGGTGGATTTTTTCTTACAGGAAATAAAAATGTGATACAATAACAATGCAGAAATTCTTAGGATGTACAGGTGGAGACTAAAGGAAAAATTTGTAATATACGGAAAGACCGTCTGTTTTGGCTGTCATTCAGAAAGGTGATTCTAAGCACTAAAATTGTAGTGAATAAAGATGATCTAAGATTCCTTTTTTTTTTTTTTAAATCTAAGATTCCACAGAAAAATCATTTGCATGGGAGAAAAACCAGAGTGGGGGTTGTTACTTGATAGGATGATCTCTCTCCACACCATTACAATTATACAAGCTTTCTTGACATCATATTAGCAAATGATCAAGGAAATAGGTGTACATGGTCCTCAGAAGTCAAAACAAAAATCAGTATATCTTGGTTCTGAGGTTTTGGTTTAGCTGGGAAATTTTGAGAAATTCAGTTGGTGACTTAGCATTCGTTAAAAGAGATCATACTTGTATGTAAATTTGCCAATGATAATGATGATGATTCTTCTCCCTTTTAAAGGACAAGAAGTTGAATATTTGGTGACAGGTACACATCCATATCCACCAGGACCTGGTAAGCGAGCTATTACGTACTGAAAATATCTTAAGGATGTTTCCATGAATGAACCAATACTATGATTCTGATTGCCTGTAAAATGCAAGATAAGCTCAGTACCCAGGCATCCAGGCATAGATGAGAGTTATTAACTCATATTCACTTTCATACCTGTTCATTCAGCAAACATTGTTAAGCACCTAGATTTTTCAGGTGCTGTGCTAGGAATTCAAAGACAGTAAGATTGTTCCAGGCTAATATGGAGATTAAACAGACATGTTATCACTAAACTTACAAAAGTGAAAGAAGTGTTAATATAGAAGCAAGTGTGATGGAAATGTCTATTAGCTGTGTGTGTAGATGATTAGTACATAGATGGAGTGACTAGTATAATGGAGTGTAGAACAAAAAGCTTAACATATCTAGGTTCTAGTAATTTTAGAAGACAGGATTTACCGTATTGAAAGTACAGGCAAATTGGTACTTCTTGTTTAGTGATTTACATTTATTCTTAAAACATTGTTAGTGTTTGGGAATTGCTTGATTTTTGTATCTGAAGGTAATATCCCAAGATGATAGAAATTTAACTTTACTGTGTTAGGTATGTTAATACCAAACTGCTTGTGATTAAATCAAATTTGAGTTATACGGTTTTAACTTCTATTTATTATTAAAAAGTTAGAAATAAAAGACACAAAATGAGAAATGTTTGTAATATGACTACCTAGAGATAATCATTTTTCTTCTTCCAGTATTTTATTTTAAACTGATATAAATGAAATCGTAGCAACTAAAGGGAATTGATTTTTTTTTAAACAGGAGTTGCTTTGACAGCAGATACTAAGATCCAAAGAATGCCAAGTGAATCAGCTGCACAGTCCTTAGCTGTGGCATTACCTTCTTCTCAGACCAGGTATGAAGTATTCTTCTAATTACAAAGATTTTGAAAGCATAATTTGTTCTTTACGTATTTTTCTCATTTTAAGATTTCTATATATGTGACATTTTTTTTTATCATTGCTTACAAAAATTCAGAGAGTTGGGTCTGCATAAGACATGACTGGAGACAGTCACTTAGAATGTGATATATCTTTTGCCTCAGGGTTGATGCAAATCGTAGTGCACCTGCTGGAGGTGAATACCGACATCCAGGGACTTCTGACCGTTCACAGCCTGCAGGGATGACTTCAGTAAGTTTCTCTGTGTCAGATCACACTGCAGGTTTCTAACTTTTGGAACTTGTCTTATTTCCCTTTATCCCGAGTGTCTTAGGTTAGATATTAAATAAATGAAAATTTTCTTTGCTTGTTGTTAAACAGCAGCTGAGTGAGCTAGTTAGTATTTCATAACCCTAAAATTTAAGTTGCTTGTGATTTTGCATATTTTTTTAGAATTTAAAATTCTAAATTATGTCTGTTGCACATTGTATCTAATAATTATTTTGATGCAGATAGTGTGATGTTGCTCTTTATTACCCACTGTTAATAATACAAAGAATGGTATTCTGTAACTTGTATTAGCATGTGTTAGATACGAAAATCTTTTTTTTATTCAACTCTAAGTTGGTTTACACAATTTGAATTGAGTTCTTTAGTAATGTAATATTCACGGGCTGTACTAGTATCTTAAAAATGTTTAGAAATGTAGAAGTTTATCAATTGGTAAATAAATGCCAGTTAATGTCGTTACTGGTAAGAGTAATTATGAAACGAAAAACTTCAAGTACCTACTTTATTTTATTCTGCCACTTGAGTCACTGCAGGCTAAATGAGTGAATTTGTGGTATTCCCACTACATTTCTTCTTTTGCCTCTATTCACAAATCCCTGCCCATGGTTTTTGCCTCCTTAGGAGGAGGTGAAATACAAGCTTCTTGAGGGCAGGAACTTTATGGACTTAAGTATTTTTTGGGTGGATGGCTGGTTGCTAACAGTTGATGGTACATCAGCCAGGATACCTCTTAAAATAATACTTAAACTTATCTCCAAAGACAAGGAAAACAAGGCAAAAATGAATTGTTGGGACTTTATCAAGATAAAAAGCTTTTGCACAGCAAAGGAAATAGTCAACAGAACCAGAAGACAACAGATGGAATGGGAGAAGATATTTGTAAATGTTTTATCGGATAAAGAGCTAGTATTCCAAGATCTAGAAAGAACTTAGCAAACTCAACACCCAGAAAACCATTAATCCAGTCAAGAAATGGGCAGAAGACATCCACAGACATTTCTTCAGGGAAGACATACAAATGGCCAACAGGCACAAAAAAAATGCTCAGCATCACTTGGCATCAGGGAAATAGAAATCAAAACCACAATGAGATACCGCCTCACAGCAGTCAGAATGGCTAGAATTAAAAGTCAGGAAATGACAGATGTTGGCAAGGCTGTGGAGACAGGGATGCTGGTAGGAATGCAAGCTGGTGCAGCCACTCTAGAAAACTTTAGAGGTTCCTCAAAAAGTTAAAAATTGAGCTATCTTAAGACCCAGCTGTTGCAGTACTAGGTATATACCCCCAAAATACAAATGTAATGATCCAAAGGGGCACCTGCATCCTTATGTTTATAGCAGCAGCGTCTACAATAGCCAAACTATGGAAAAAGCCCAGGTGTCCATTGACAGATGAGTGGGTAAAGAAGATGTGGTATATGTACAATCGAATATTACTCAGCCACCAAAAAAATGAAATCTTATTTGCAATGATGTGGATGGAATGAGAGGGTTTTACATTAAGCAAAATAAGTCAATCAGAGAAAGACAGTTATATGATCTTGCTCATATATGGAATTTAAGAAACAAAAGATCATAGGGGAAAGGAGGGAAAATAGAATAAGATGTTACCAGAGAGGGAGATAAACCATAAGGGACTCTGAATCACAAGAAACAAACTGATCGTTGCTGGAAGGGAGGAGGGTAACTGGGTGATGGGCATTAAGGAGGGCACATGATGTAATGTGCACTGGGTGCTGTATACAACTGATAAATCACTGAACTCTGCCTCTGAAATTAGTAATACACCGTATGTTAATTAATTGAATTTTAATAAAAATGAAAGTATTAAATATTTTTTGGAAGCTAATTAGTTTCTCTTTTTGCTATTAAGTTGAGATAATGTTAAAATACAACAATGAAAGGCAGTGACAATCCACTTAAAATTACTCAGATAATAATAGGAGCTTACATAGAGCATTTACAGAGTGTAACAATATTTTTACAGTAATTGTCTGAGGTAGGCAGTGTTATTTCCATTTTACAAAGCAAGCACAGAGGTTATGTAAGTTTTACCAGTCAGCTAGTAATTAGCAGAGCAGGGTTTATGAACCCATGCATAATGTTATGTTATGTACTGTTGAGCCTCTGAGATTTTTTTTTATTTCTAAAATTAAAGTTAACATACAGAAAATAACAGTTCTGATTAGAAGTCTTAGTTATGCAAACATTTTCTAGTGATTCAAACATTTTAACTGTCTTTTCCTCTTCAATTAAGGAAAAAAAACCCTCATAAATCCCCTTTTTGAGTTTTTCTTTTTAGAATTAACACGCAGAGTTAGGTATGATGCCTTTAACAGTAACATAATCTGTTCTGTTTGTAGGCAGTTATGGAGGCTGGCAACGCTAAGAACTCTGCACTGATGGCTAAAAAAGCCCCTACAATGCCCAAACCCCAGTGGCACCCACCATGGAAACTCTACAGGGTGAGTGAATCTGTATTTTATTCCACTACAGGAATGTTGATTGCTTTCCAGTTACTAAGAGCCAAGGAATAGAATCAGGAGGAAAAAGATTGAATATGAGAACTGATAAAGTGATCTGAGATGGGTTGGGGGGAAGGTATCAGGCAGTCTTAAAAGACGTGAAGACTTTTAAGTAAAAGCTATGTGTGTGTTTCCTATATAAAATATTGCCAGAAAGCTATTAAACATGGAGAACAGATGAAATAATTTTTCTACATGTTTGAAGTGTTTAATATGAATCCCAGGAGGAAAAATAACATACAATGCTATTTCTTTAGCCCTACTGATTATCTTTTTAATTATAGTAAATTAAAGTGATTCAAAATATACCAGATCTAAAATGAAATGTATGTAGTAGGAAAACTATAGCTACACATAATTAAATATATGTATTAAATTTTAGTTTTCTAATTATACACTAAAGTAGACTTTCTTTTGGTAAACCAACCAAATAAATTTTAATAGATGTATAAATTATAAATTTGGGTAATCACTTCTTTATACACTCAGTATAAAGAAGTTCCATCAGCTCAAAAAACTCCTTTATACTTATAACTTTCCCTACCCCTGGCAGCTGTTCATTTGTTTTTCATACTATTTTTGTGGGATTTTTCTCAATTTTGTTATGTAATGGAATTATACAGTATATACATTTTAATACTGACTTCCTTCCTCAGCTTAATGCCTTTGAGGGCCCTCCAAGTTGTATTAATATATTCCTCTTATTTGCTGAGTAAATATTCTATTGTATAGGTATATCATAGCTTGTATATGTATTTACTGTGATTGAAGGTAATTTATAATTTTAAAATCTAAGTGTCAAGTAATTTTATAAATGTATTTGAAGATATGAAGAGGGGCTCTTCAAACTTGACTTACATGTAATGAGTTGAAGTTGAACAAACTAGTGTAATGAGTCCACCCATTCTAATTTTTGTTTTATACAGGTGATCAGTGGACATCTTGGCTGGGTTCGCTGTATTGCTGTGGAACCTGGAAATCAGTGGTTTGTAACTGGATCTGCTGACAGAACTATAAAGGTAATAGGAAGGAGGAAGAAAAAAATACAACTTTGTATTTACTACGTAATTTTAATCTTTTATTTCTGAGGTGGGAATTGCTGTTGTAGTTTCTCTGATTTCTGAGACCTGAGTATGGAGTAAAATTTATTATCTTTATCTATTCAGTGTTCCAATTAAGTATGTTTGGAAAGTGGTATTTAAATAACAGGCTTTTCCAAACTGAACATATTGACTACCACTAATTTCTTGATATTTTTTTCTCCTCTGGCTACAAACTTAAAGCTTACTCATATATAAAAAATGTGGAAAATATAGAAAAGTACAAAAGAATACAGACCCATATGTAATTGAACACTGTCAGATAATTTGAACGAATTTCTTTTTAGTACTTACTTCCATGCATATGTGTCATTACATTTCCTTCTGAGCTTTCTTCCTTGTGTATAAATGTGTATCTTTAAAAAATCATGATGGGGGTGTCTGGATGGTACAGTCAGTTAAGCAACTGATTCTTGGCTTCAGCTCAGGTTGTGATCTCAGGGTTATGAGATCAGGCCCTGCATCGGGCTCTGCACTCAGCACCGTACCTGCTTAAGGCTCCCTCCTCCTCCTTTTGCTGTCCTCCCCACCCTCCATCCCCATGCACATGTGCACTCTCTCAAATCTTAAAGAAAATACATAAATAAAAATTCTTGAGTGTTATATAATTTTGTACTCTGCTTTTTTCCCACTTAACATATCAGAGGCATATTTTTGTGAAAAAATGAACGTCTTTTTAAATGGTTTCACAATCAGATATTCTATAATCTATTTTCCTATTGGTAGACATCAAAGTTTTTAGTTTCTTGGTGTTCACTATCACAAGTAATGCTATATAATTTTTGTGCCTAAAGCTTTTTGCCATATTTTAAATGATTTTGTTGGACAGATCCCCAGTAATGGAATTAATGGGTCCAAGATTTTTGTAATTGACACCCAAAGTACAAATATTTTCCAAAATGGGTGACTTGATATTTGCAGGGTATTACAGGATCCTTTTTTAACACATTGATCGTGTATCTTTAAAAATATCTGTGGGGATCCCTGGGTGGCTCAGCATTTAGCGCTGCCTTTAGGCTGGGGTGTGATCCTAGAGATCCAGGATCGAGTCCCACATCAGGCTCCCTGCAATGGAGCCTGCTTCTCCCTCTTTCTCCCTCTGCCTGTGTCTCTGCCTCTCTCTATATCTCAAGAATAAAGAAATAAGTCAAATAGATAAATAAATAAATAAATAAATAAATAAATAAATAAATAAATAAATACGATATCTATCTACTAACGTTAAGCAGAAATGGTTACCTAATCTTCTAAAAACCGCACAAAAACTTATAGTGGGATTCCTAGTAAAGCTGTTAAGTTTTTTCGACATGTATATGTTTTTTATTGAGGTATAATTGATATACAATATTATTAGTTTTAGATATACAATGTAATGATACAATATATTGGTATATTGTGAAATCACCACAATAAATCTAGTTAACATCTATCACCATGTGTAGTTACAGAATTTTTTTTCTTATAGTGAGAATTTTTAAATGTTGAGTGCAGTAGTATTAACTGTAGTTGCCAGGCTGAACATTATATCTCCATGACTTACCTATTTCGTAACTGGAAGTTTGCACTTTTGACTCTCTTAACTCATTTCCCCCACTCCCACCCCCACCTCTGGCAACCACTGATCTGTTCTCTGTATCTGTGAGCTTGGTTTTTATTTTTATTTGTTTATAGACTTCACATACCAGTAAAATCACCTAGTATTTGTCTTTCTCAGTCTGACTTGTCACTTATTATAAATATATTCCCAGTTTGAACATGCTTTTTAATTCTGTGTTTTCCCTGCTTAACAGAGGAGATCATGGGAGATTGTTTTGCAAGTTTTAAAGTTTTTCTGTGTTTACAACTTTCACTTTTTGAACACTTAATTTTAACATTAAGATTCTAAAAGTTTGCTTTGGAATAATGAAGAAAAATTAAATATTTTTTGATTGCAGATCTGGGACTTAGCTAGTGGCAAATTAAAACTGTCATTAACTGGGCACATCAGTACAGTGCGCGGTGTGATAGTAAGCACGCGGAGCCCTTACCTGTTTTCCTGTGGAGAAGACAAACAAGTCAAATGCTGGGATCTTGAATATAATAAGGTAAGCTTAGAGTTAAGGATTTAAAACATAGTGAATCACTGTTTTTCTTTATAATTATAGAGATTTTAACTTTCCCCTTTATTTTTAGGTTATAAGACACTATCATGGACATCTAAGTGCAGTGTATGGTTTGGATTTGCACCCAACAATTGATGTGCTGGTAACCTGTAGTCGAGATTCAACTGCACGGGTAAGTGGAATAGAGTTTTGTGTTTATTTGTAAATATATCGCATCTTATTTGGTAATGGAGTCATATATTTGTAAATATGTTGCATGCATATTTGGTAATAGAGTCATGCATTTACTTATTAGAGAATTAAAGATAGTTGCCTTGACTTGCAATAGCCTGGTCTCTGTTTCTTGGCTCATGTGTTTTTCCACCTTCATTTTCAGTTCTGTGGCCTCATGTTTATCACTGGGAGTGCCCTGCTTCTGAAATGGGACACTCACATGTTCCTTTCCATCACTACAACATTTTCCATTAGCTTTTTCCTTCAGTAGTCTTATTGTACCCATTCTTACACTTTTAGTACCCTGATCCTTTAGTTTTTTGGGTCTTTTTTTTCCTGTCAGCTGCCTTCTGTCTATATTCCCCAGCCAGCTTACAGATCATAATCTTTCTTTTAAACAATTTTTCATTACATTCAGACACAGTTGTCTAGTAAATTCCCAGCCTTGAATTGGTTCACTTACCTGTCTGAGATATGAATGCCTGTTTTCTCTGACAGTGTGTCCCTTGTGTTTTTATAGATTTGGGATGTGAGAACTAAAGCCAGTGTACACACATTATCTGGACATACAAATGCAGTTGCTACAGTGAGATGTCAAGCTGCAGAACCACAAATTATTACTGGTATGATTGATACTTTTTAAGTTTACAGTATATTTGATTATAAATGCATTATGATTATACATATACTTTTCATATTCACTATGACTCTTCATTTTTGTAGATACATTGTTTCTGTGCATATATGAAACTTACTGTGGTAACATTTCATTTGGTTTTTATCTCATACCCTTTACATATCATAGAATGTATCTTACACAGTATCATGTGATGTCTGACTAGAAAATAGTGCTGTTAGATACATTCAGACATTGTTTCATAGTATCAAAATTACTTGTTTAGGAAATTGAAGTCAAAAGACAAAATAGAGACCAATAACCTTTAGAGCTAGTTTGAGTTTGGTTTTGCTTATATAGTAAGATTAATAATACACCTTCACTCTGAGACCAGAAAATAATTTCTTTACTTGATGTAGTTTGTTAATTAAGAATCGTTCAGGTTTTTCCTTCCCCCTCCCCTCCAAGGAGTAACTTCATGTATTTGCTTTATTTGTTACTCACATTTGTTCCAGCTGTTCACTGGACAATGCTTCAATTATTTACTGCATTTTTTTAAGAATTAAATTTAAAACCAACCTAAAAGTTTAGAACTGTAAAGTAATTAGGCAGGAGTTAGTATGACTTTCATTTAATAGATATATATATATATGTCTACAGAAGACTGATTCATACATTGTTGTGTTTAATTTTTGCATTATTTTTCCTGATGTGTATTTTGTGGATGTGTATTTTCGTTATAGGAAGTCATGATACTACAATACGATTATGGGATTTGGTGGCTGGAAAAACAAGAGTCACATTAACAAACCACAAAAAATCGGTCAGGGCTGTGGTTTTACATCCAAGACAGTAAGTGTATTTTCCTAATTAGCTTTTCTTTTTTCTTCAATTTTTAGTATAAATATGGAAATACCAGCATTATTACTACCTGGTAGTCCTTTAACCACTGTTATTTCCAGGCCTGTGCCACTTACAAACATGGATTTCTTTCATTTTTCCTGTATAGTAGTTTGCTTCATGACCTATATAAATGATGAAGAAAATTTTCTACAAGGTGAAAGATGATAGTGTCAGATGAGACAATATGAATAAATCATGGCTAAAAGCTGCACGTCAAAGTAGAGGCTTTTGATTTAATGTTTAGTAGAAGATGGATTTAATGTTTTGACAGAAACGTTTATACTGAGATGTACATAGAATAGTTTAATTCATAAAGGAGGAAATAGTATACATAGAAAAAAAAAATAGTAGGACCCGTGAACATACAGGGTGTCCATAGAGGTGGAGCATAATATCACAGCCTGTCTCTTATATCACATCAGCCTGACGCTTTTCTCGTCACATTGATATTTCTGTCTACCCCCCCCCTTATCCATTATTTCTTCCCTCCTTCCTCCCTTTTTCTGTCTTCCTTACTCCCTTTCTTCCTCTCCTCCAGTTCCTTTTTCTCTCTCTTCCTCTTGCCCTCTGTTTCTTTCCTTCTTTTTCGTTCTTCCTGTAGTCCCCTCTATCTCCCTCTCTTGCTCTGTCCAAAATAGCTTCATAACCCCTTGCCCTCAATGTGAATTTAGAGGTTTGTACATTTATTTCTTTAGCTCAGTGTAGAGCACTGGGGAAATGAAAAACATTAATCTAGGACATTTAAATAATTTGAAGATCTGATTTGACTTGGAATAAATGTCTTTGTATTTTTATCTCTTGGTATGACAAATAATATTTTGCTACAACTATAGATCCATAAGCACACGTATAGAATACAACCGTAAAAGGCTTTTTTGAATTCTTTATTTTATTTAACTTGATCTCCTTTTCATCTTATTTCAGTTATACGTTTGCATCTGGCTCCCCAGATAATATAAAACAGTGGAAATTCCCTGATGGAAGTTTTATTCAAAACCTTTCTGGTCATAATGCTATTATTAATACATTGACAGTGAATTCTGATGGAGTGCTTGTTTCTGGAGGTAAAATAAGATTTTAATAATAAATATGTTTTAGGCTGTCATTTTTTTCCTTTAGTAAATGAATAAACATTTTAAAATTTTTTTTTCTTTTTTTTCATTTTAAAATTTCTAAGTCATCCCACCTAAGTATTACAACAGAACTTGCCTGAGTAGTGTGTTTTTGAATGTTGTTCATATATGTGTTTATGCATACATGTAATACATGCAGCATATTTCATAGTTTAGTTTTCTTTGAGTTCTTACATGATAAATCTAACGTATTCATGCTGGGAATTACCTAAATTTTGGTTGTTGTGTTCTGGAACTAGGTATCATTTTGTGGTGCTTTTTGGGCTCTATAATTACTGAATTAAGCACAAATGAAAGTAGACACACCAATATTAAGAGAAGCTTGAGTGCCTGTGTCTTCTTTTTTTTTTTTTTTTAAGATTTTATTTATTTATTCATGAGAGACAGAGAGAGGCAGAGACACAGGCAGAGGGAGAAGCAGGCAGGCTCCATGAAGGAAGCCTGACACTGGACTCTATCCCAGGTCTCCAGGATCATGCTCTGGGTTGAAGGTGGTGCTAAACCATTGAGCCACCCAGGCTGCCCAGTGCCTGTGTCTTGTATTAGAACTTTATTTAATCTTTGTTGTCATGGTGCTTGACTCCTAGATGGTGCTTAAATGTTTGTCAAGCAGAATTGTTAAAGGATACCAAGTTTAATTAGATTTTTTCCTTTAAGCTGACAATGGCACTATGCATCTTTGGGACTGGAGAACTGGCTACAATTTCCAGAGAGTTCATGCAGCTGTGCAGCCCGGATCTTTGGACAGTGAATCAGGAATATTTGCTTGTGCTTTTGATCAGTCTGAAAGTCGGTTACTAACAGCTGAAGCTGATAAAACAATTAAAGTGTATAAAGAGGATGATACTGCGGTAAGTTCTCTATTTCACATGCATTTTGAAGTAAAATAAATCAACCATACCATAATTTTGTGAGTGTTTTTCTCATTTTAAATATACTGAAATTTTCAGAAGAGAAAATAATCTTTATAGTATTGAAGTATTTATCATCTCGAGTAGTATCTGCTCGTAGATTTCTATATTAGTCCCATTGATACCAGCGAAACCATAAATTGTTTTAATTTTATCCCTACTTACTGTAGTTATTGGGAAAATCTTACATCGAGAATAATCACAAATAAATTGCTATACAAATTAATTCTAAAATCGTAAGCTTTGGTATTACTCGGTTACCTAAGTAGCAATTTTATTCGAGATGAAAAACCACAAACTGAATTTGTAGTGAACCCATTCATCCTTTATTAGTTCAGATAATGTCACTAATTTGTCAGCTATTCCTAAAATTGTTAAAGAACTGCTAAATATGTAATGTCAACCAATGTAATTTAGAACAGATGCCTTATTTTGTTAGAAAGAGAGTTATCAATATAAAGCCAATTAATAATACTTTGTTTATGGGGGGAGGGTGGGCAGGGATACTCAGGGACAGGGCATCATAGGGATTTGGCACAAAATGCAGCATTAAAGGTAACCCCTGCCCCCTAAAAAAAAAAAAATAATAATAATAATACTTTGTTTTAACTTACTTAATTTTCTGTTTCCAGACAGAAGAAACTCATCCAGTCAGCTGGAAGCCAGAAATTATCAAGAGAAAGAGATTTTAATATGGCATTTTCTTCATGGTGGCTCCCATTTTTTTTTTGTTGTTGTTGTTTTTAAAGAATAAGCTTGGTGTTGATGAGGATATCCAGTCGTTTTGTGCTCTGGCTAGGAATATAAAGCAGAAACTCACATGCTTAAATGATTCCTGCTTCATATTTTACAGTAAACTGCCCCTCCCTCCTGTTTTTTTTTTTTTCCAAAATAAAAAATTGAGGTCCTAGGAAGTAAGATGCAGGTATCAAGCATATGTAGGTTTGTTGAACATAAGTATCCTAAAGATAGAATACTTTGTCAGTTTTATTAAAAGATACCCTTTTAAAAAATACTTAAAAAACTGCTTACTATAATAAGGACTTGTTTCAAGGGAGCAGTTGCATTTGGGTTTTATTTTTATTTTTTTTACTTTAAAAACTAGTATCTGTGACTAAAGGGATTAAGGGATTGAAGTCTTACTTTTGTATGTTTATTCCAGAAACAGTTTTTGAGTGCATATTCTACAAAGTTCTGCACTATTGAATACAGTTCAGGAAATAGACTAAGGTGAATCTGTCCTCCAAGACCCTAGTTAGCGTATTACAGAATGCTGTATTGGAGTCCCACAGAGGAAAAGACCATCGCTCTTTTCCAGAGAGCATTGTGGAAGACTTCAGATTCGGGTATTTGAGCTGAGCCTTGAGAGGCCAGAGAGGGAAACTAGTATTCTAAGATGGGGCGTACAGTGAATGAAACCAGACTTGTGAAACTAGGATGTGTTCTAGGAGCAAAGAATTGTCTGCTGCAGTTGAGTAATGAGTACAGCTGGTGGAGGAGAAAGCTCATGTTTGGAGTTCGATTTTATCCAACAAGCAGTTGGATACCAACATAGGTATCAAAACCTGAAGAAATTAATAAGATACCACTGGTGGTATTTGAAGCTGTGGCATGGGCTGCAGTCTTTTGAAGACTTTCTGGAAAAGTGTTATTTAAGTTTCTGATACCTATTCCCTGTAAATATGAGTTTTCTAAACCCTGCCCTTAGGATCCTGACTCCCCATCAGTCAAGAAAATTTGTCCACCTTCTCTTTCTGTAGGTAGAAAACAACAATTACAAGAACAATTGATGATAGATATTTTTTTTCTAATTAAAAATCACACCATAAGTTTGAATAAACCTTTCTAAATTATACATATCCCATCTTGCATGCTGTAGGTGGGAGGATAATTTTATAACCTTCAAAGGGCGGGGGGTTCAGAGTATATTGAAAATGCTCGAACCATTTGGCAAACTTCATTAAAAAGATTAGAAAAATGCCAATAGGAATAATCTGACAAGTGTACAGAAGTTTACTGTACCTTTGCTCTTCAATGAAACTAGCTCAGATGTCCTGTCAATGAGGGACTAATTTAATAGATTATGGTACCTTCATGCAATTTATTTCTATCCATTAAGAGTGAGGAAGGTCTCTGGACTAATAAGATGTCCAAACTTTACTCTTAGGTTAAAAAAAGTTGTGGAAGCATTTTTTTTTTTTTGTAGAATAATTTGTTAATGCTATATATATATATATATATATAGGAATAGTAATACGACATTGTTACCAGTGGCTTTGTGAGGGAGTAAAATTGTGGGAGAACTTTCATGATTGGCTTTATATATTTCTATAATGTTTTAATTTTCTATAAGCATGTATTTTATAAACTTAAATAAAGAAAAATCCACTACACTTGCATCACTGAGAGATTCTCATATACCTTCTAACAGGAGAAAAATAGAGGTGGATACGGTCCCATCCCTAAAGGCCAACAAGAAATGACTGCTAGTACAAGGAGGTGAGAAAGCTATCCTGCCTAGGATTAGATGTATGGAATTCTGAATAGCATGTAAGATAAGTCCATTTCCCTGCTTCTGCTATCATGGTGTTCTCAAATCCTCTTGAAGAAATTTGATCTACCACATGGGTTCATGAACCCCATGGAATTTTAGGCAGAATTTCATGCATGTGCTCTTTTGTTTTACCTACTCGACAGAACCCCAGCCCAGGATACACCCGGGTCTCTGGCAGTGCCTGTCTTACGTACAGCTGAGCTGTGGAATGTTCCCGAAGGACAGCAGCTGTGCCAACCGAACTATTTCATTTACAACCACATACCTCAAGTGGACCATTAACAGTGGTCATGACACACCTTCCTATAGTTCATGCTTTCTGCCTCCTGTTGCAAAGGATGAGCTCTGCCCACCTCAGAACAATTTCAGATGTACAGCATCACGAGACCTAATGTTCCCTTCTAACTATGCACTTATTCTCTTTTATAGCCGAACTCCCTGAGTTTTCATAACTTCCCATGTTCCTCACTTCCCATTCTCTCAACTGACTCCGGTCCCAAAATAATCAAATGTGTTAAACATTCTTAGAGAAATGGAAGAAATCTAAGTAGCATGAAGGAGTTGACAGGAGATAGGTAAAAAAGATACAGAGTAAGCCTGAATAGTGATGGGGGGGGCATATAAAGTAGAAACTAGATAAACCAATTAAATAGAAGAATCATACATATCCTAACAAAAGCAAAAGGGGAGACGAGACAATTCTGTCGAATTCCATGCCATTATATTTAAAAAGCGAAAGTGGTTAATTTCAAGTAAAAATATATGGCTGATTCCAGAAGATAGGGAAAACCTAAGTAAAGTATCCTAGATGAAATAGTTTGTCAAGGAATTAACCCCTCCCACTACCACCCGCACACATCTCTAAGTGCATTAAGCTTTAAAGTGGAATTCTAATTTCAATGCACTATAAATTTTTATAGGATCTAAAGAGCTTTTATGTTCTAAAATGTGACTATATCAAAAATATCCAAGTCCAATGATGCACAAATGAAATGATTTCATCTTGCTTGCGTGAATATTGTTGGGAAAATCACTTCTAAAGGCAAAGAGTCAAGCAGCACTTAAGTGTATTCTAAAAGTGCAAGGAAGTTGGATTATTAGGAAATAATATGATTCACCATATTGGATTATATGGGGAGAAAAAACATTTTCATAGATGGTAAAGGGACATTTCAATATAATTTGAAATCCATACTTCATTAAACTATTACTATAGACAGATGATATTTTTAAAACTTGGTTAAATACAACTACTCTACCTTAATGATCAGTTGTCGATTGGGAAATACTAAAGATATTCCTATTAATGTAAGTAACAAGACAGGGATGCCCACATCCATGTTCAGCTTTTTAAAGAAGACTTCTGGACTCTCCTAACTTTTCTGGAAGTCTTAGAAGATGTAGAGGTATGGTAACTGGAAAGCACGGATATAAAATGATTGTTCGCAGATAATTTGATTATACACCTGGATAATCTAAGAATTAATTGAAAAATTATTAAAAACAATAGATACATTCATTAAGGGCTTGGTACAGAACCGGCACTCAGAAATCAATAAACAGATTTAATGAAAAAAACTTGTATAAAATGGCAACAAGATTAATACAGTTAAAAAGAAATGTGCAAGTCCTGTGTGAAGAAACTTTTAATTCTATCCAATTAACTCAATCCCAATAAAATTACCTATTAAATATATATTTTAGAACTAAAGCTGATTCCTAGTTCTTACAGAAAATTTTATTTTATTTTTTTAAAAAAGTATTTATTTATTCGTGAGAGACACAGAGGCAGAGACACAGGGGAGAAGCAGTCTCCGTGCAGGGAGCCCAATGCGAAACTTGATCCCGGGTCTCCAGGATCATGCCCTGGGCTGAAGGCGGCGCTAAACCACTGGGCCACCGGGGCTGCCCCATAGAAAATTTTAAAAGCAAGAACACCTAAGATAATCCTGAAAGCACAAAAAGGGAGGGAGGGAACTAATACAGTATTAGCTACCTGAACAGTGGGGTGGGGTGGGGTCCAGAATTAGACCCAAATACAAATTGATAATTACATATATGATTAAGGTAGCCTCACATAAGATACTCAAATGTACTTAACCCCAAATTTAAAACTACGATAAAACCTATAGTTTTCACCAATAAAAATGTCAAAGTTTAAAAAAGTGGTAATAATAGATGTAGAGGTGGTATAAAAAAATTTTCTATTTTGCTGATCCAGAAAATGCAGTGCTGAGAACTTTCACAAGTTTCAACCCAGAAATTCTAATTTTAAGAATTTATGCCATAAATGTGCTTGTTTGTGTGAGAAATGTGTATGCATTTTTTATAACACAAAATATTGAAAAACATGATTACCGGACTCAGGCTAAAGAAGAGAAGTGGATCTGATAAAGTCATAGTCTTACGTCAATGACGCCTTGTATGTTTATATTTTACACTGAGCTGTCTTGTCTACGACTGCGTGTGATCCCTCGAGATTTTTGAGAAGTTGGACTAATATTCCCATTTTACAGTTTGCAGGATCAGCCTAGTGGGCTCAAAGCATGACAGGGGAAGCCAGTGGGAGAACCCAAGGGTTGTTTGTTTGTTTGTTTGTTTGTTTGTTTTTTTTAATCTCTGTTCCATTTCTTTTACTAGGAAATGACACTATCTTATAATTTCTCATTAATTCCCATAGGAATTGACTTTCCATTGATTTAAAGGGAACTTTAGGGGAAGAGTAAAGCAAATATTTATGTTTCTTTTGAAACTGTCAAGTCTTGAACTTGACAGCATTGTTAGTTAGCCAAAAGTAGCATCTGTGTTAGGAATGGCCTCAGTCCATATATCTTTCCACTATTTGATGCTGAATACAAATATTTTTAAATCTATGTATCTACCTATCCATCTACCATCTATTTTTCTATCCATCATCTGTCTAAATTTACTTTCGAGTTAAGGAAATGCACATTTGTACATTGATATCTGTTACTTAGATTCTTATCATCTAGTGAAGATTTTAGGAGGAGAGAAAATTACTGACTTGATACTTGCATATTTATTGAATATTTTTTTAAGTTCATACACATTTAATAATATTGTAGAAGATAACGAAATCATGGTGTGTGGTATCTACTCCCCCAGCTGAATTCTAAGCAGGGAACAGAATATGAAATGCTTGTGTAAGGACTGAATAAGAACATAAGAAATTTCTTTCCACCAGAATCATAAAATGAAATGTTAAATGGATGTTACCTCCTGTGAGTGCCCCAGGAGGGGGAGGATAGCGTGTTCTGGAAGGCAGTTTTTGTGAAGGAACTCAGTCTTGGACTGTAGGTAGAAGGATGGGGACAGTTTAAGCAGAGAGACGAGCGGGGAATGAATAGATGAACCTGGTCTTACGCTGTCACTAGATGAACTAGACCGGAATTACGTCTAGGGTTCTGTTACCTCAGCTGCTTTGGTCTCTGGGAGATGAAAAAGAGCTGGGCCTCTTAATAGGGTTGGACTGACACCTGAAACTGAGCAAGTAGCCTAGGGTATCCTGAGAAATTCCATGAGACTGCAGTTGGCTCAGACCCCAAAGCTGAGCACCTTCATCTGGGCTCACACGATAGGCACACCCTCAATCAGATTTCTAGTAAGTGTGCCTGCACCTGACTGGCCCGTCAGAAGCCACTGTGACCTTGATCTCGGGATCGTGAGTTTGGGTCCTCTGCTGGATGTAGAGATTCCTCAAATAAACTTTTTTTTTAAAAAAAGTTTCTGTTAACTTGGACAAGATAATTTTAATAAGACACTATCATAAGCAGGTTTTGAATATTAGACTCCCCACCCAAAATGAGGACCTGAGTTAAAGAAGCATGAGAGGTGCTGGGAGCTTCACTGCACCTCACTGCAGAGCTAGCCTGTTCCCCCAGGGATAACCGCAGTGGGGCAGCCACTCTCTAGTCTGTGGGGACTCACATCTTGCCCACATACCCACATACCCAGAGTCAAGGGCCAGACTACCACAGGGTCAGGGAAATCTTGCGCTCTGCATGAAAAAGAAGCGAGAGATGTGGAAACTTCACATCATTTGGCTGTAAAGAAATAGGAAAAAATAAGACTTTGACCTAGCATGATTCCATTTTCAGCAAATGCAACAGTGGTTAAATGTTAGGCATCATTTTTGTTGTAAATAGTTTAGATACACAGGATCATCACGCTAATGATATGCAGAAAGATTATTTGACAGGATTCGGGAGAAATGTCACACCAGACTTCTGAAAGAATGGGGGACACATGTCAATAATTCCCTACAGAATAATTACTAGGAAGGAGCATTAAATCATTCTTCACAGAGGGGTATAGAAGCAGGCACAGGAATAATTAAAGTCCAGAATAATAAAAAGGTTGCCTGCACTCATTTTTAAAAATTCAGTGTGGTTCTGGGAACTAATTGAACTAATGGGATAAGACAAAATAAGAAACAAGGAAAATCAAATTATAATGATTTGTAGATAGCGCAAATAAAGTAAGCAACAGAAAGACCATTAACATGAATGAAAGTGCCCTGTAAGACGATTCCACACAAGGTAAACGGTACATGAAAATGAAGAGTTTTCCTTGGTAGCAGCAGTGCACTGCTGTATGTTGCCTAAAAAAAGCCACTTTCATGGGACGCCTGGGTGGTTCAGTGGGTTAAGTGTCTCTGCCTTTGACTCAGGTGGTGATCACAGGATCCTGGGGTCAAGTCCTGCATCCAGGTCCCTGCTCAGCAGGGAGCTGGCCTCTCTGCCACTCTCCTGGCTCCTGCACTCCCTCCCTCTTCTCTCTCTCTCTCTTTCTCTCTCTCTCCCTCTCTCTTGCAAATAAAATCTTTAAAAACAAAAACAACCACTTTCACACCGTGAACACAACCTATAGCACAAACAGGAAGTGTGGAAACTCTATATAAATGAATAAAATACTATAAAACTTCATCCAAAGTGTTTTCAAATGAAAACACAGACCCACTGTGCCCCTGGAAGAAAAAACCCACAACTTTTTAAATATACCATTTCCATAAAATTAATATACAAATTTAATGTGATCCCAATCAGACGTTCAGTAACTTTTGTTGGAATAACTTTACAAATTGGTGCTCAAGTGTTATCTGATAAACGATATCAAAATGTTTAAGAAACTTTTGGAGAAATAGAATCATAAGAGGTGGGAATGTCTGTCCTACTAGGTATAAAACACTCAAAATAAAAAGTTAAGTCAGAACAGAAGAGACAGCTCTGAAACAGATATGGTTATATGTGGAGATTTAGTATGGGCTCTGATACGGGAAAATCTCAGGATTGTATTGCAATAAAAAAGCTGTGCATTAGTCTAAGTGCAACATTTATTTAGACTCATCTAAATGTGTAATTTACCAATAAAATACCAGATGCATAGATATATGTTGAAGGACATATAAGAAATAACATCGATACCTCTTTGAGAGGGGATCGGGTCTTGGGTAGATGATAGACCCTTTTATTTTATTTTATTTTATTTTATTTTATTTATTTATTTATTTATTTATTTATTTTAGCCTATGGCTAACTTTAAGGAAAGCATACAAGATTTTACAGAGAACAAGTTTAATCACTTCTTAGAAAAGACTCTTTGATACCTATATGCAATTCTCTAGGTACCTATATGCGATTTAAGGATTTTGGCAAAGAAAGCCCTTACAGAATCTGATTTCTTTCTTCTGGACAACTAACTTACCATGATTCATGTAGCTTCCATCAGATAAATCCTGGGACCAGACTAAGCAATAATATTATTTAGCAGATGAACAAAGGCTATTTGGTATATAATTAGAGTTTATTATTGTTATAAAAAGGTTAGATTGCGATATGATTTTTACTCAGCAAAATTCACCCCCTTGGCATAGGGTAAAATTTTTATATTAGGCTATGATTGCAGAAAACCAACCAACCAACCAACCAACCAGTAGAAACAACTGAAATAAGCTACTGTGAGATTCTAGGTCATACACCAGGACTAAAAATTTCTAGGCTACAGTAGCTGGCTATATGTGTGCTAAACCCACTTCAGAAAATTGTTGGGCTAATAGTTCTTTTCACTCTGCGTAGTTAGTGGCTTCTCTAAGAGAGATAGAAGTGCCTATTGTTCAAGGCACAGTCTCTGTGTTGCCGGTTACAGTAGCTATACGACTTTGTGTAAATTATTTACCCAATATATAAGGTACTTGGGAGAATTAAAAGGCATGATCTATGTAAAAAGGCTTACTCCAGTGCCCAACGAATATTAAGCACTTCATATGTGTGGACTATCACCATCATCGTCATCATCATCATCGTCATCATCATCAGGCCAGATGATAGACCCCTTTAATATACACCCTTTGGTCTAAAAGCATCTGTTCATGAGTAGAGGACTGGTTAATACATATTTTTCGGTAAAAATAAATAATACGCTTCTCTGCAAAGAATACAGTAGACACTTCCCTGATGTAGAAAGATAGCTACAGAATATTGGGGGGGGATATTCAGAATATATAGCATCACCTTAATAAAAAAATCTATATTAATATAGATCTGGAAATATATCAATTAAGGTATAAAGGGAGAAGCTAAAGTGTAAATCGTTTACTTTCCATTTCATTAGGAACTAGCAACTGCTTACAGTCAAAACTGAAAATATCATCCAGCTAATCACATCCATTAGTTTTTTCCTCACCCCTACACCACTGTTCCACATCCAGGCACATTCATGGGGAAAAAAAAAAAAAAGCTCATCTTTATCTCCCAGTTCTCAAACTCTGACAATTCATAATTCATTTAATAGAAATCAGTTTAGTAGTAAGTGATAGAGCATGAATATTGCGGCAAGGGAATAATATGTTGCCGTTAAAAAAAAAGACCCAGTAGGTTTGAACATGCTGGTGTAGAAAAATGGCCAAAATAGAAAAAATAGGAAAAAAAAAGTTCACAGGAACATATTTAATAAGTATACAGACTTCTTTAAAGAAGTCCACTTAGAATTGCCACAGGAGGGATGCCTGGGAGGCTCAGTGGTTGAGCATCTGCCTTTGGCTCAGGGTGTGATCCTGGATCCCAGGATCCAGTCCCACATGGGGCTCCCCACAGGGAGCCTGCTTCTCCCTCTGTCTGTGTCTCTGCCTCTCTTTGTCTGTCATGAATAAACAAACAAACAAATAAATAATCTTAAAAAAAAAAAAAAGAAACAAATGCCCAGGAGGGCAGAAGAGGTACTGCTCATTCCACCGGGGTGAGGGGTGGAGAGTGGGACTTTGAAGAAGCTTCACTGAATCATTCGAATGAGATTTGCCTGAAAGAAGGGGAGAGGGAAAGACGTTGCCAGATGGACAGTGAGATCAAAACTAGAGGTGACAAAGTGTGTAGTGTGTTCTGAGAGTAGCCGAGCTTGATGGGGCTGGGTAGAAAAGATGATGTATGGGTGTGGGATGGAGAAAGAGTTTGGTCGTGTGGGAACAGCACGGTGTTGAAGGAGGACCTTGAATGCTGAGCTGAGAATTTAGCTTTTGTTCTGCCAAATTATGCATAGGCACTGGCGAGCCACTCAAGCAAGGTACTGAAACCAAGGAAGAAGTTAGATCCAGGCCAGGTGTGTTGGAGGCCAGGTTAGTGGATGAGATTCCTCAGGAAGGCAGAGCCGTGGAAGCCGGGGCCCTGTTGGTAAGCACTCACAGATACCTGCCATGGGAAATTTTATTTTATTTTATTATTTTTTAAAATTATTTTAAATTATTTTTAATTTTTTTTATAAATTTATTTTTATTGGTGTTCAATTTGCCAACATATAGAATAACACCCAGTGCTCATCCCGTCAAGTGCCCCCCTCAGTGCCCATCACCCAGTCACCCCCACCCCCCGCCCACCTCCCCTTCCACCACCCCTAGTTCGTTTCCTAGAGTTAGGAGTCTCTCATGTTCTGTCTCCCTCTCTGATATTTCCCACTCATTTTTTCTCCTTTCCCCTTTATTCCCTTTCACTACTTTTTATATTCCCCAAATGAATGAGAACACACAATGTTTGTCCTTCTTCGATTGACTTACTTCACTCAGCATAATCCCCTCCAGTTCCATCCACGTTGAAGCAAATGGTGGGTATTTGTCGTTTCTAATGGCTGAGGAATATTCCATTGGATACATAAACCACATCTTTATCCATCATCTTTCGACGGACACCGAGGCTCCTTCCACAGTTTGGCTATTGTGGACATTGCTGCTAGAAACATCGGGGTGCAGGTGTCCCGGCGTTTCACTGCATCTGTATCTTTGGGGTAAATCCCCAGCAGTGCAATTGCTGGGTCGTAGGGCAGGTCTATTTTTAACTCTTTGAGGAACCTCCACACAGTTTTCCAGAGTGGCTGCACCAGTTCACATTCCCACCGACAGTGCAAGAGGGTTCCCCTCTCTCCACATCCTCTCCAACATTTGTGGTTTCCTGCCTTGTTAATTTTCTCCATTCTCACTGGTGTGAGGTGGGATCTCATTGTTTTTTTTATTTGTATTTCCCTGATGGCCAGTGATGCGGAGCATGTTCTCATGTGCATGTTGGCCATGTCTAGGTCTTCCTCTGTGAGATTTCTCTTCATGTCTTTTGCTGCCATGGGAAATTTTTATGGCTCCTATTGTAAATCATTGCTTTATCCTGCTTTCCTCCAGGCAAACCTAATTTTCTCAAACTTCTTTTTCTAGTATTTGAAAAAAAATACATTTTTCTTTCTTAATACATATGTATCAACTCCAAAAATGTTGGTTTTTAGTCAAATTACATTAATTACACACTCATAAACACTAGAAGTTAAATATAAATTGCTAAAGTTACTTCAAGAACAATTGACAATGTAAATTATATCTCACTGCAATTTCATGTGACTTTTTTTCCTATTTTATGCTCTCTCACACCTACACACTATCTAGGCTTTATTGGTGCCACATGTACTTAGCAGAATGTTAATGGACTAAATGTTTCTGTCCTCCACCAAATTCATATGCTGAGTCCCTAACCCCAGTGTGGATCGATGGAATTACGAGGCGTCCTTTGGAGGTGTTAGGACATGAAGGTGGAACTCTCATGAAATAGATGAGTATCCTTATCAAAAAGACATCTTCCCCGCTCCCTAAACCAGCCCAAGGATACTGTTTAAGATAGTGATGTGGTGTGGCTATCCACCTGTATATGTGACGGAATATCATTAGTTAATCAGTTGCATGGCACCTGTGACTCAGTGGTTGAGCATCTGCCTTGGCTCAGGTTGTGATCCCAGGGTCCTGGATCGAGTCTGGCAGCAGGCACTGAGAGGGCCTGCTTCTCCCCCTGCTTATGTCTCTGTGTCTCTCATGAATAAATAAAATATATAATATAAAATAATATTATATATTTTTTTTTTTTTTTTTTAAGTGACCTCTATATAAGCTTTGGTAAGATTTGGCGGTCTGGCAAAGAGGTCTACTCATCTGGCGGTCATCCAAGACAAGCCTCGTGAGTTCCCTGGTTCATTAAACCCGCCACCTACCAATCTGGAAAGGCCTGCCTCTTTCTCCAGTCATTCTCTGCCCTCTGCATATGGTGGGGGTGAGGGTGGGGGATGGGAAGGGGGATGGAGTAGAGTTTCAGGTTTCAGGTTCAGTTTCACCTGGGAAGCTCCACAAAATATTGTGAACCAACATATGAATATATACTTTTCCATCCACCAATCAATGAACATTTGAGTGAATAAACCTTTCTACATTCAGAAGCTATAGCAAATATTTGCTTGAGCAAAGCCAATATGTTGAGGAGAAAGATCACAAATTATCTTAGGACTTTTAATTTGCTAAGCAAATTAAATTGCCAGTTGTTAGTCATTTGAGCCATTCCAACATTTCCGTGTTACAAATGGTACAGAGCAGGGATGTTTGCCTAACAGAAGTTAGAAATTAAGAAACATAATGGTTGGAGCTCCTGGGTGGTGCAGTCAGTTGAGCGTCTGAATCTTGGTTTGGGCTCAGGTCAGGATCTCAGGGTTGTGAGATTGTGCCCTGATGGGGCTCCATGCTCAGTGCAGCATTTGCTTGAGAATCTCTCTCCCTCTCCCTCTGCCCCTCCCACTCATGCTCATTCTTGTTCTCTAAAATAAATAAATTCTTTTTTTTTTAAAAGAAAGAAACATAACGGTAAAAGAAATATATAATTTCTAGAAAATGGGCAAATGCTTGAAGTTACATAAAAGAAAAATCCATTCAGGAAATACAAATACCATAGGAAATACATTTATTTAAACCTTCTTTTAACATTTTGTTGCAGATGATATCTTTATAAATCGCATATGGATGAATTTTTGTCTTATCTAAAAGAAATTGTCTCAACGTCTGCATCTTTTAATAATGATGATAGTAAAAGCAAACACTCATAGAACATTTGCTCTCTGCCTGGCATTATTCCAAGTAGCTTTATGTGTATTAACTCATAATCCTCAAAGCTAGAGTCAGCTACATAATTTGCAGGGCCAAATGCAAAATAAAAATGCAGAGCCTGCTGTTTAAAGATGAGGAAGAAAGCGCCATTAATGATAGGTACTAAAACATAAAGGTTTTTTTTTTCTTCCTCTTGTATAGTGTTTCTAAAATTTGCTACTTAATGTCAAGTAAAAAATTTGAAAATTTATTTTTATTTTTATGTTTTTAAAATATGTTTTATATTTTATTTATTTTTTATTTTTATGTTTTTAAAATATGTTTTATATTTTATTTATTTTTTCATGAGAGACACACACAGAGAGGCAGAGACACAGGCAGAGGGAGAAGCAGGCTCCATTCAGGGAGTCCGATGTGGGACTTGATCTGGGGAATCTAAGGATCACGCCCCCGGGCTGAAGGCAGATGCACAACCCCTGAGCCACCCAGGAGTCTCCAAAATTTGAAAATTTAAATTATTAATATGAATTTTAGCCTTCATCTTTATATTTTACAGTGCCTTTTTGAACAAAAATATGTGAGCATTTAACTCCTATGAAGCATTATCAAAATTGCGATTTGTATTTCCTGAGTCACACACATGAACATATATTCTGTTCTTATCAGAACAATGGAAATGCAGCACAAAACTAACTCAATAGTTTTATTCCATTTCTTAACACATGCAAGTCTTACCAACACTCTCTCTTTGGTTTACTGATGAATAAGGAAGAAGTGAAAGGGAGAGGAAGCATGGATCACCTCATCTTTCCCTTTCTTGCCGTGAACTGTCATTTTCAGCATAAGTAGTTGGTTAATAGGAGAAGCCACATGGGTAAGAAAGGGTATGATGGGCTCCTGGGTCATCTGTGTCTCTTATAATCTCATTGTCTTCATGTTGCATTTAGAGAAGGTTCTGGTTTGGATGACATTTTTGTGTTTTTATCATGTCCCAACCACGTAAGCCTCACCGAGTCACTTGGGGGTTGTGGGCTGTCTAGGAATGGATAAATTGAAAAGGCTTCCAGAGCTTCCTTTTGGTTACCTGCTTTAGGAGTTACCGCCAACACCAATATCCAGGATCACGGAATTAGCTTAAAGCTCCCAAAACTATTGTGAAAAATGTTAAGATTAGACTTTGGGTATTATTATTTATCAGGAGGAAACATGCTTGTCACCTCGTAAAATTTATATCAATTGTGGCAGAAAATACATTTTAAGAAATCCATGACATGGCACAAAATTAAAAATGCTTTCTCCGGAAGGCCTGGATTTCGAGGTAGACAAATCAGTGATGAAAATGAATGGATGAGAAGGCTGGAGGACAAAAGGCAAATCTGAGCTCTAGAATTCTCGACCACATTTTTCTTTCCAATGGATCGGAATTTTAGCAAATGAACCTCCTGGTTATCTTGGAAGGCATCAGCGCGTATCCATGTCTTACACACAGCTCTCACTAAGCATATCCTTGCTTTGTTGAATCGATACTCCTCTGGTTATTGCCCATCTCAGAATTGCTCATAGTGAAAGCAGGCTTTTTTATATCTTTATTTATTTTTAAAATTATATTCACCAACAAGCATTCTTCGACGGCTTACTCTGTTACAGTCATGGCTGATAGCATGGGGGCTATAATAGTTACCAAAATTTTTTAAATCTCTTTTCTCACAAAGACCCATGGATCCTTAGTAAGCTTTCCTAAATTGGACGCATGCCTACCATTTAATGGAATGCCAAGGCTTCTCTCTCAACTTTGCTCTTTCATTTATTTTTTCTGGTCCACTTGCAGAAATGTCAAACACTGAGAAATTTTTCTTTGATACATCTAGGCTTCTGCTGTGTGCAATTTGTTGCCAGATGTGAATGGGTTGCTTTCATTTTAGGAACTACAAAAACATTCCCTGCTCACACTTGTGTTCGGGTCCTTGAAAAAGACCTTGGATTATCCTCACACACTTTGATGAAGTAGGGTATGCAAGGTTTCTGTTTGTTTGTTTGTTTTCAATTCTTTTATATATAAATACAAGCCTATTTCGTAAAAGCATATTGGCACTTGGTTACCTAATTATGTTACCATACCGAATAGAAATATTGATACTTAAGTTTCACACATCATGGTTTAATTTGGTAAAAGCTGAACTTTACTGAATTCCTCTGCCTCATAATGAAAGGAACAGGTGTCCTTTCTACCTGTTTTAAAGTTGTGACTCTCCCATTTAAACCATGTAACATTCCCTATCCCCCCTGCATCTCTGCTTTAGTCTTCTCAGTTTTCATTTTTGATATGACTTATTCATTTTAGTTGTCCATTTTCCCTAATACAATGTAAGCCTCTAATAGCAGGGATGTGTTTACTCATCACTGTATTGCCAGCACTTGGAACAGCCTCTGGAATATAGTAGGTTCTCAGTATGTTTTGTTCGATAATTGAAATCAGATATTCTAAGTAATTGGGAAATTGGGAGAGTCACCTTCCAGTGATCTGATGAGATATTTTTAACCTTTGTAATAAAAAGAAATTATTGAATGAATTATTTTAAAAAATGGGGGATTGGAAGTAATTTTAATGAGGATAATTTAGACTTTTATGAATTTAAAATGTAATTAACAGTTAACTCTTAGCAAACTCACAGATTTGGGAGATACTTTGATGGCAGTGAGCTGAATTTGGAAAGTCTGAGTTATGATCCCACAGCATTTGCACTGCTCAGTTTTTCAAGAAGGGGGTGGGTGGGGGGGGCTCTGGAGTTTTCTTCTTTGAGCAAATTGCACCCTCTACTGCCCCTTTTTGGTACAGCTTGTGGTTTAAAGATCTCTACAAGGATTCAAAATTGCTTGAGGTTTTTCCATCCAATGTCACCTTTCACAGCATGCCCACTGCTGAGGGACCCTGGGGTCTTGAAGCACTGTTATAGATCCAATATGTGTCACAGTCTTGTCTAACTTCTGTCTTGAATTCCAAAATTCAAATAGATGAGGATGGTCCCAAGGCCAGTGGTGAAGACATTTCATTTGGCTACGACCCTGCTTCCTGTAGCTCGACACTGAGTGGAAAGACACCCCCCCCCCCCGGAGATAAACATCTCCCTGTGGCTTCATCATAAAAGGAATTTTTGAAAGGCAAGGACTGACATGCTTTTCAAGCAGCCTTTCTTTACAGCCATCATCTGCGGTGATTAAAAGGTAGCAACTGGAAATTTCTGAAGCTGGAATAAGAATGGCCCACCACTGAGAAAAGCAGCATTTGTTTGGTGTCTCTGACATCATTCTTAAAACGATGCTTGTGAACTTCTTCAGAATTTTCAGACAGTTCAGTTTTTCCACCATCAGCTCTATCCTGATGATTCTCTCGTGTCCTATTATCGTTTCTTCTGATCAGCTGGCTGCCCCTGAGGAGGACCAGAGGCTCAGGGTTCAGAGCACAGCCCGCAGACCTGCCCATCTGGTTCGACTGTGCCCTGCCACCGACTCACAGTGCATGTGCCCGTTGGCAAGTTACCAAGCTGTTCTGTTCCCTGATTTCCTAACTCATAAAAATAATACCAGCCCCATAGAGTTGCTGGGCCCGTTAAAGAGTAAAGTGGTGATAACAGGGCCAGCAAATAGGAAACACTCACTAAGTATTAACTACGATTTCCCCAAATACAGAGATTTCTAGCATTCTCAGTTGCTGCAGACTAAGCCTTCTGTAATTGCCTAAATATGTGGCAGCTTCTTTACTCCCACTTCTAGCTAGAGCTGCTAAGTTAGTTCTAAACGCAAGGGCATGATCTCTCCTAGGCCACTGGCAAAGCAGCTCTTTGGTTTCGGTGGAGATCAAGACATCAAGACCATCCACAGTCCTGAATGGGGCATCTATGATGTCTTGCAAACGTGTTTTCAATATCTCCTCCTGCCACACACTTTCCTTTTCCACAGCTTCTTCTTATATACATAAGATACATAATATATATAATACACTTGAAATATTTTGCTTTCTTCTTTTTTTAAAAGATTTTATTTATTTATTCATGAGAGTCAGAGAGAGGGAGAGAGAGAAGCAGAGACACAGGCAGAGGGAGAAGCAGGCTCCCTGCAGGGAGCCCAGCGTGGGACTGGATCCCAGGACCCCAGGATCACGACCTGAGCTTAAGGCAGATGCTCAACTGCTGAGTCACTCAGGAGCCCTGAAGTATTTTACTTTCATAATTCAAAATTCCTTAATTTAAAAATATTGATGGAAGCTTATTTACTTGGTAACTTATAATCAAACAAGGATGAATTTTCCCCACTATCCAGCCTCCCACCAGGTATGTACTTGTGTATTCAATCCTACACCAGCTCCCCTTCAAAGACCCAGATTTCTTTTTTTCCAGAGGAGGGAGGCATATGGTAAAGATTCAATACCCCTCTTTTCCTCATTCTTAGTAAATGAACCCTTATATTTTAGGGGGAGGGGGCAAGGCATCCATTTCAAATGCCACATATCTCAGATGTTTTTTGCAACTATGAGCGGCCATGTGGCAAAGTCCTAGCCAGTGAGATTTAATCAGAAATATTGCGTGGGACTTCCAGAAAGGTTGATTAAAAAATGTTGCCTCAGTTGGGAGGTGGGGAATTTTCACCCATTCTGTTGTCAATAATCAAGTGTGATAGTTGGAATTCCAGCCTCCATCTTGGACAAGTGTTGACCTTGAAGATGGTACCCAAAGCTGGGATAATGCCCCAGAAGTACGGAAGCCTGAGGTCTTTATGACCACAAGGCTGCTATCCCAGCCCTGGATTGGTCACCTCTAGACTTCTATTATATGATAGAAAAAAAATAAACTTCTGTCTTCCTTAAGCTACTGTCACTTTGGCTTTTCTATTACCCATAGCCATATAGAATTTCAATATGTATAGAAGTGGTTCCCCATCTGGGGCAAGTCAGATGGGAAGTTATTAAAGTCTCAGGGCAGGGAGGGGGAGAGGAAAGGGTTTTTTTTGTTGTTGTTGTTGAATGACCCGATGTTCAGGGTGCAGGCAACAGTGAGGGGAAGTTGTAGCTTCTTTGCCAGGGGCAAGATAATGAGCTCACCGGAATGGCAAGGGATGGGTCTCAGGGGTTAGCTTAACTTCCTGATGGTGCCAGGGGCTAGAGCTGGCATTTGGCTCACTCTTTCCTCTTGTAAACATTCCCCTTGGTGCTTCCCCTTTAAATCTTAAAATTCTAATTTGGGAGTCAAAAATAATAATACTATAAATAGTTTCCTTTTCTTTGAATTCCTGCTCTAACAATCTTAATTCTCCTCTGGGAAATGTGATTGCTTCTGGCTAATGAGTGAAAAGATCAGGAAGTAAGAGGGAGAAAAACACAAGGATTAATATTTATGATACTATCTTACTATTCGTTCCTACCCCCAGAATGTCTTCAACACTGTGATAAAATGAAAAAAAAAATGCTCAAGGAAATCACAATCAGTGTGATTTCTACTTATTTTTTAAAATTCTTTTTTTTTTAAATTTTTAAATTTATTTATAATAGTCACACAGAGAGAAAGAGAGAGAGAGAGAGAGAGAGGCAGAGACAGGCAGAGGGAGAAGCAGGCTCCATGCACCGGGAGCCCGACGTGGGATTCGATCCGGGTCTCCAGGATCGCGCCCTGGGCCAAAGGCAGGCGCCAAACCGCTGCGCCACCCAGGGATCCCATTTTTTAAAATTCTAACAAAAGAAAAATATTCGTCAAACCTCCTAAGAAGTATTGTCTTGTATTGAGCATGCCTGTTTTAAGAGAAAATTCTCAAAACGAGAACCCATGAATACTGTAGATCTTGCCCAAAAGGAAGCAGGAAATTATCAATCTTTAATAAATATTTTATGAATGAAAACTAGCTCTTTGAATAAAACACCTTGCCCATCTACCATCCTCTTGAAAGATATTTGCCATCACATTTCTTCCAATGCCTTTGGTGGCATTAAACGTTAATGAAATTATTGTTTTTCCAGAAGGAATTACTTGTAGAATTTTTCATTTTATTCTTATAAAGTGTGAACGTGGAGATGTATTATAGCCAACCCCTTACATCGGGAGTGTTGCAAGAGCAAACTGTGGAGAGTCTCTGTGAGAAGGTGGGGAGACCAGAACAAAATAGGGAAGCAAGATGAACTAAAACAGTTTCAAGTACTAATATGATCGGGATATTGGTGAGGAAAGAAAGAAACAAAACAAAACAAAACAAAACAAGAGTCTGTGACTGGGAGAAAGTGCTGGAGTTTGCTTTCACTGGGGTCAGAATGCCACCCCCTCTTTGTTCTCCACTGGGGTTTAATAAATTTGACATTCGCCTACTTTCAACAGAGGGTTCAAAGTACTGGTAGAAATAGCTTGCAGGCATGCACTTCAGGTGTCATGAAAGTAACTCTGTTTTATTTCTGGGGTCTTAGCTGTGGCAGGTTCTAATTTTAATAAGATATTGAATCTTTGCGTGATTCATTCATTCACTCATCAAACATTTATGGCCATGTCATCCTTTCTCCCTTTCAGCACAGATGCACATTTTTCTCTGTTTTTATCTCTTTATTTTAATTTGAAAACCTCTGGAACTATATGCACAATGTATATGTGTGTGCGTGTGTGTGTGTGTGTGTGTACATATTTATCTAAAATTATTGTTGAATTTTAAAAAAATCATTTATAAGAAAATGAAGTTTTGGCAATAGCATAACTAATATAATTATTCTCGCGTACAGGACTTGTAATGTAGGCAATACAAGTTATACTTGATTTCCGAATGTGCCACTGATTTAATTTCAAGTTTTACTATTTTGTGATTGTATTGATTTTGCAAGTCCATTTGATCCATTTTTAATTTATTAAATTACAAAACCAGAGGTGGAACTTTCTTAGCTATCAGTCCATTCTAGCCAGTAAGAATTTATTTTATCAAGTGTAGTAACAGGAGAGTGAGATACATGGGTTGGGATTTCATGTGAATGGGAAAAAATTCTTCAAGTATTTGACCATAATGGTATAGTTTTATATTGGATTCCAAACTTAAACGTGGTTGGGTACATTGTCATTTAGTTGTGAAATCCACCAACTTGCCTGAATTTAGCCTTTTCACATTTAGACAGTAAATTGTGTGGTACTGAGATTTTAACCAATGTTTTATGGTGAATTGTATCGATAAATATGTTTACAGGAGAATGAATGCTTTAGTGTTATTCTATTATTTAACTTGAATCAGAGCTGGAAAGTGGTGAGATATTCCTTTAGATACTTTCTGTTAAATACCTTGTAAGAGAGACGTGGGTTTGACTTGCAAATTTTACCCTAATTTAACTTCCTGGATTCATGGGTGGCTGATTTTAAATCTCTGGCATCTATACTTTTTAAAAATGACACAGAGAAAAGTCGGAGTTCCATTTATGAGGTTTTGGAGAAATAAAGAAAAACATAAACACCACCTGCCACTCCTCCCTCCCTTGCCCCATGCCCCAGCCACAGGATAGAAGGTACTCGTGGACGTAAGCAGTCTCAGGATATATAGCATTCTTGATTTATCCTGGTTCTCAAATGTGCTGCAGAGATCCCCATTCTTCCAGTTCTGGGGAGAGCTTGAGTAGTCGGGCTGGGTGTCTGGGAATTCTCCCAACAGGGTGGGTGTAAGGCCTTCCGCAGAGCCTCCCCTCTGGGGTCAGTGTTTGCACCAGGACACTGCTCACCAGCCACCCCCCAGCTCCAGCCCGCCCCTGCAGGATCTTCATCTGACTTTTCATGGAAGGCCAGGCTGGTGAACAACAGCTCCCTTCTCTTCGCTTAATTAATTTATCTTAAACAAGGAGATGAATTCTATGATCTGCAATATTCTTCTGATTTGGTTGTGCTAACCAATAAATATGTGATCTTTGGTATCTCGTGAAATAAATACATACTAGTTTATTAAGGACAGAAACATAGACACAAGTGAAAATCTCCAAATCAAAGACTGACACCAGCTTTATTTATTTATTTACTTATTTACTTATTTACTTATGATTTTATTTATTTACTCATGAGACACACACACACACACACACACACACACACACACGCACACAGAGGCAGAGACACAGGCAGAGGGAGAAGCAGGCTCCATGCAGGGAGCCCGACGTGGGACTCCATCCCAGGTCTCCAGGATCACACCCTGGGCTGAAGGTGGTACTGAGCCACCGGGGCTGCCCCAGCTTTATTTATTTATTTTAAAAATAATTTTTTAATTCTATTAATTGACATATAATGTAGTATTAGTTTCAGAGGTAGAAGTCAGTGATTCATCTGTCTTACCTAACACCCAGTGCGCATTCCATCGCATGCTCTCCTTGGTGCCCATCACCCAGTTACCCCATCCCCCACTCCCTCCCCTCCAGCAATCCTCAGTTTGTTTCCTAGAATTAAGAGGCTCTTACGGTTTGATTCCGTCTGTTTTATTTTTTAAATTTTTCCTTCCCTTCCTCTATGCACTTCTGTTTTGTTTCTTAAATTCCACATATGAGCAAGATCATATGATAATTCTCTATGATTGACTTATTTCACTTAATACCCTCTAGTTCCATCCACATCATTGCAAATGGCAAGGTTTCATTTTTTTGATGGCTGAGTAATCTTCCATTGTGTGTGTGTATATATATATATATTACATCTTTTTTTATCCATTCATCCCTTGATGGACATCTGGGCTCTTTGCATAGTTTGGCTACTGTGGGCATTGCTGCTATAAACATTGGGGTTCAGGTGCCTCCTTTGGATCACTACCTTTGTATCTTTGGGATAAATACCCAATAGTGCAATTGCTAGGTCATAGGGTAGCTCTATTTTCAACTTTTTGAGCAACTTCCATACTGTTTTCCAGAGGAGTTGCACCAGCTTGTATCCCCACCAACAGGGTAAGAATGTTCCCCTTTCTCTGCATCTTCATCGACATTTGTTGTTTCCCAACTAGCAAGTCAGGATTTTAGCCATTCTGACTGGTGTGAGCTGCTATCTCATTATGGTTTTAATTGGTATTTCCCTGATGCCGAGTGATGTTGAGCATTTTTTCATGTGTCTGTTGGCCTTTTGTGACACCAGCTTTATCCTTTAAAAATTCCCAGCCTAGCTTTGTATAATCATAACCAGAAATCTCAGAAATATTCTTCTCACAAAGCGAAATGTTATTTTTATGTTTCTAACACTCTAAGGAGATTTCTTTTTAAGGTTTGATCTCTCTCTATGTCCTCCGCTGTACCCTTTCCTTTGTTCTCCATGGCCTAGATCTCCCTAAGATCTAGTGGACCAACTCTCCCTTTACTCCCTTTCCTTCACTCTCCAGCTCTGGTTCTCCTCTTCCTTCCTAGGCTGCTCTTTTTCAAGTGACAAATGTTAAATGTGTTGGTTGGTTTCATCTTTATGTTAGGTCAATGTAATATGTGTGATTTATGTTTGAAAAGTAAATAAGTTGGAGAAAAATTTGAGAATCAAAGCTTGCCACTTCTTGTTCTTGGATTAAAATCACTTCTAGTTGGTGATACCTGATAACCCTATGCTACTGTCTATAAAGACTTTTCATCATGTTAGACTTGTTTTAGCTCACATGGATCAGGGTCCTACTATCAAAGAGGACGTGCTCAAGATTATGATCCTCTTGGAATTTTTAGAACAATGATTTATTTTTGTTTTCAATGGTTGAGATCTCTTGTCCTAACATCTCATACTTCCAAAAGAATTTTCATTCATTTTAATTTCTTTTAGCTGTGGTAAAACATGCATTACATAAAATTTACCATATTAACCATTTTTCAAAAAGATTTTATTTATTTATTCATGAGAGACATGGGGGTTGGGGTGGGGAGCAGAGACATAGGCAGAGAGAGAAGCAGGATCCCTGCTGGGAGCCCAATGCAGGACTCGATCCCCAGACTCCAGGATCACGCCCTGGGCTGAAGGCAGACGCTCAACCACTGAGCCACCTGGACATCCCCCATATTAACCATTTTTAAGTGTACATGTCAATGGTATTAAGTACATTCACACAGTGCAGCCAATTTCCATAACTTTTTTTATCTTGGGAAACTCAAACTCTGGACCCAATAAACAATTAAACAGCAACTCTTCGTTCCCCTTTCTCTCCACCTCCTGAAAAACCACCCTTCTCCTTTCTGTCTCTGTGAATTTAACTATGCTGGACACCTTATATAAGAGGAATATTACAGTATTTGCCTGTTTGTAACTGAGTTATTTCACTTAGCATCATGTTCTCAAGGTTCATTCATGTTGTAGCATATGTCAGAACTTCCTTCCTTTTTAAGGCTCAATAATATTCCATTGTCTTGTCAAAAATCCAGAAATAGCAAAATCAGAACCACCAGATCAAAAAAAAAATAGTATTCACTAAGAGTTTAGTATTCACAAAGGAACAGTTCACAAACTAGGAACTCTCAAAGCTGCAGTGGCATGAGGTTCGGCGGTATATTGTCATAAGACAGCTCATAGGGCAAAAATGTAATGATTCATTCAATGATTTCTTTCTTTATAATGGTTGGTTATAGCACTAGGGGTTTCCTAGTGATGAAGGAAGAAATCACACCAATTTTTGTGAACAGCTTAAGCTTTGCTTATGATTTTCAGAGGCATTTATAAAAAAAGTTGCTGAAATTTTTGCTTGTTATGCAGAATAAGTTAAAATAAGTTCTGCTTGTACGACTTAAATATCTGCTAGGGAACTTTCGAATCTGAGCTTCATTTTGGTTTTTCTTTAACAGTATGTGTATAGCACATCTTGCTTATCCATTCATCCATCAATGGATGCTTAGACACTTGGGTTGCTTCCGCTTTTGGCTGTTGTGAATAATGCTTCTATGAACATGAGTGTACAAATAGCTCTTTGAGATCCTGTTTTCAATTCTCTTGGGTGTATATATGCCCAGAAAGTGAATTGCTGGATCTTATGGTGATTGTATTTTTAGCTTTTGGAAGAATTGTCATACTATTTTCCATAGTCACTGCATCATAGTCATTCTCATCAACAGTGAGCAAGCATTGCAATTTCTCCATATCTTTGCCAACACTTGTTTTCTGTTTTTTTTTGTTTTGTTTTGTTTTTAACATAGCAGCCATTATGGGCATGAGATGGTATATTATTGCAGTTTTCGTTTGCATTTCACTCATTATTAATGATGTTCAGCATTTTTTCCTGTGCTTGTTGGCCATTTGTATATCTTCTTTAGAGAAATGCCTATTCAAGCTCCTTGCCCATTTTTAAATAGCATTGTTGATTTTTTTCATTGTTGAATTTTAAAAGTTCTTTACATATTCTGCATATTAACACTTTATCATACATATGATTTGCAAATATTTTCTCCCATCCCATTGGTAGACTTTTCATTCTGTTGATTGTGTCCTTTGACACACAGAAGTTTTAAATTTTGATGTAGTCCAGTTAATCTATTTTCACTTTTGTTGCCTGTGCTTTTAGTGTCATATCCAAGAAATTGTTGCCAAAACCAATGTCAAGAAGGTTTCCACTGTCTTTTCTTCTGAGAATTTTATGGTTTTAGCTCTTATGCTCTTTAATCTATTTTGAATTAATTTTTGTAAATGGTGTAAGATGAGAGTCCAGTGTCATTCCTTTGCATTTTTTTTTTATGATAGTCACACAGAGAGAGAGAGAGAGAGAGAGGAAGAGACACGGGCAGAGGGAGAAGCAGGCTCCATGCACTGGGAGCCCGATGTGGGATTCGATCCCGGGTCTCCAGGATCGCGCCCTGGGCCAAAGGCAGGCGCCAAACCGCTGTGCCACCCAGGGATCCCTCCTTTGCATTTTGATTCCCAGGTTTCCTAATGTCATTTGTAAAAAGCCTATCTTTTCCTATTTAATTGTTTTAACATCCTTGTTGAAAATCACTTGACCATATACATGAAGGTTTATTTCTGGTATCCCTATACTGTTCCATTAGTGTGTTTCTTATGCCAGTACCACATTGTTTTTATTCCTGTAGTTTTGCAGTAATTTTTGAAATTAGGAAGTATGAGACCTCCAACTCTGTTTTTCTTTTTCAAGATCATTTGGCCATTTGGAATCCCTTTAGATTCTATATGAATCTTAGGATTGGTTTTTGTATTTGTGCAAAACAAAAAACAAAGGACACAACTGGGATTTACAATATCTGGATCACTTTGAATAGTATTGACACCAGAGTATTCATTATCGATAACACAAAATAAATCTCTGCTTCAGAACTGTTATCCAGTTTATAAAGGAGAAAGGAAAAGAGCCAGGTTTAAGAAATTTCCAGAGATATGCATATTAAAAAACATTTACTCTGTGCCCTTGGGACTAGGAACTAAACATGTTCCTAGTTCTCTTTCTCTGGTTGGTTCATCTTTTTTTCCCAGCCTGCCTCTTCCTAACAGAACTAGATTAAACATTCCTGTAGAAGTGCTTCCATTTTTTTTTTACTGGTTAATTAACAGAAATTTAAAAAGTGAAATACTTGAAGCATCTGTGCTACTTTCAGTTCCAGAAAAAACAGGGGGCTTTTATGAAGCTACCTGCCAAATAATAGGTCTATTATAAATGTAAACTCCCTCCCTTGCTCCCATCAGTAATAGGCTTTTCACTACCGCCAAGGGATTTTTGCATTTGTCCAGTTGGCCTTTGATTTTTGTTTCTTCTTTTCAGGACTGAGAATGCGAATCTCTTTGACACGGCTAATGATATTTTAGGACTTTGACAATCATTTCTGTTTGTTTGTTTCCTTCAAGGGCCATTCAATCACTTGTTTTGTTCACATAGATAAAACCTAATAAAACATACATCATGATTTTCAAAGTCATATTGAAATAATGGAAACCCTACCCAACCCTTTAAAGAAAAGACCTTACTTTAATAGATTTTGCTGAGTATCCTAGCAACCACTCCGTACTTTCTCAAAGCGAATTTTCACTAAATCCATGAAAGAGACACTTCAATTTTAGTTTCATTTTTTTCTACACCATTCCAAGAATTGGATCTTTTTAGATATTTTCACTCTTGAGACTTCATTTAATGATCATTAGAAACATATTTGAAAAAAAAAAGAAAGAGACATATTTGATGTTAACCTGCTCACACTAGCTCCTTTAGTAGAAGTGGATTCTATCAAATGGTAGATAGATGATAGATGATAGATAGATAGATAGATAGATAGATAGATAGATAGATAGATGATAGATAGACAGATAGATGATAGATAGATGACAGATATTTTTTAATCCTATAAGCAGCTTGAAACTTAATGGAACAGTTGAATATGTGTGCCTTTTGGTTTTACTTCCACATATGCAAAAATACAAGACAAACCTTCTTGATCCTAAGGAAATATTGATTAACACTGAGGCTTGGAAAGCACATTCCTTCTTGCTAATCTTGGTTTTCCTGGGTGATCTGAACAGAAGAAGATTTATTTGGTTGTGTTTCAGATATTAGTTGTTCCCGACTTGATGACTTTAAAAACACTTCTGAATGCAAATCCAAATTGAAATTTCTCCCAGGTGTGTTCCAGGTGCGTGGACAAGTCAAGCGTGAAATAGCAAGAACTGAGCACACATTCTGCAAATAGGATTCAAAATTGAACAGGCTATTAAAATTAAACAGCGTTAAGAATGCAGCTCCAAATAATCAGGGAATAATGCCTGCATAGAAAATTTATATGTGTGAGCAAGACTTATTTTCGTCTTTTTTGCTATCTTGGAAAGCAGTATGAAATTGTTATGTGCATTGGTCTATAGGGATTTAGAATTCATGCACTGTTTACAAGACAGGCACTTAGTGTTTGTCTAGATATCTATGAGGATGTGTGTGTAAGGTCATGCATGTATAAAGGCAGGAAATTATTTTAATTAGCATTATGAAAATTCAGTTAGAGGGAGAGAATTTTCATGATCTAGCAGGCTTACTAATAATGCTTCCTTAATGTATTCTGGTGAAGTAAGCATTTAGAATTCAATATTTATAATGATAGCCTTCTTCTGGCAAAATGCCCATTAACAGAGTTGGAGCTGAAGGAAAATACTTTTTCTTTTAAAATATTTAGGTATCCAATAGAGAGGTTTGTTGATTTCACCATTCCACGTATTCTTTATGAAATTTTTATTTAAGTGTAAGCTAAATTATTTAAAATTGTATTCTTAGAGCTGTCTTAACATTAGTTTGGCTTTTTTAAAAAAAGATTTTATTTATTTATTTATGAGAGACACAGAGAGAGGGAGAGACATTGGCAGAGGGAGAAGCAGGCTCCCTGCAAGGAGCCCAATATGGGACATGCCCTGGCCCAAGGCAGGCGCTCAACCGTTGAGCCACCCAAGCGTCCCTAGTTTGGCTTTTTACACCCTTTGTGTTTATTTTTTTCATTCACTTTTAACTTGTTTACTTTAAAGAGTATTATTTCTTAAACTTTTGAAATTTACCACATTAAATCTTATCTGTTCTCCTTTACCTTTGGTTCTCTGGAGGGAACGGGGTTATTATTCGTTTTGGGTGCATTATAGGTGGTGGCAATGAGGCAATCTGGGCACAGAGCGACAGTGGCAGGAAGTGCCCACACCTTGGAGGTGGAAGATGGAGAAACCCCTCCACTGCCCTGTCTGGTCCTCCTCCCTGGCTTTTTTCATCCCCAACACCTCAGTGCCAATTCTGCCAATAATCTTAGCCAGGCTGATTTAAGGATCCCAAAGGCTGAGACCACTTTTCAAGAGAAAACACCTATGAACAGCACACTTGAATTCCAACAAAACACATGTGAACAACACACCTGAATTCCTATCACCTGAGGCAAGCCTCAGCTCACAAGTCACAGAACAGCAACTATTCATTAAATAGCTATTGCATGGCATCCACTTACAGCACATTGGCTATTCGGAACTCAGGAAGCATTTTCCAGAAAAATATTGGCATCTGGGTTGCTGGGTCTGTCAGCAAAAGCTCAAGGAAAGTGGACCAGCTTAACAACTGTTTAATGAAGCCTCCTCATCCCTTCTTTGATTAAAAAAAAAAAGTTCTGGTAACTGAACTCCTTCTGTACACATTTGTATCACTCAAGGACTTAGGTCTTATGTAGGTTAGTTGTAAGCCAGTCCTTCTAGGGTTATATGAGGTAACTAAAGGTAGACATGGAGATGGCAAAAACGAGGGCAGACTGTGAACTTCAGCCACAGAAGCCTCCTCTGGGAACAAAACATGAGGGGGACCCGAGAGAAATTCCAGCCTGAGGGACCCAGGGAAGCAGAGGCAGATAGGAGCCCAAACAGCTGATGACCGAGCATTTCAGAAATACATTGTTCATTTTCTTTGGGAAAACAGACACAGAGACCAATGCCTTTTAGTATGAATTTTATTTCTTTTTTTTTAAAAAAAAGATTTTATTTATTTATTTGAGAGAGAGAGAGAGAGAGCCTGAACACCAACAGGTAGAGAAGTTGGCTCCCCGCTGAGCAGGGAGCCCGATGTGGGGCCCGATCCCAGGACCCTGGGATCATGACCCAAGCTGAAGGCAGATGCTTAACCAACTGAGCCACCCATGTGCCCCTGCATTTTATTCTTAATAAGGCAAGTCAAATTTATGAGCAGTTCCCTAAAATGGGCTGACCGAGGGATCTTCCAAAGAGAGCAAAGGATGTCAAGTGGAAATTAATAATATAATTACTAATGGATTTATGCTCCTCTCGATGACCTTAAACCAGTCTTTCCTTAATGTCTTAGGTTTCTCCAGCTCTACCGCCACAGGACCGTTGGCATCCGGCCACAGAAGGGGAGAACTGAACCCTGAAAGCTCTGAAAAATAGCACCGTGATGCTGCAATGCCCTTAAGAAGAGAGCAGTCAACTCTGCCCAAAACAGAGCAGTGTGTTGCTTTGAATGCCGGTGCTTAAGGAGAGGCAAGTCTAACAATTGGGGAAAGATAAAGAAGATTCTGAATGGGACTTGTGCCCACTTTTAAAGGCTTTAACAGTGAGTGGCGTTGATTCTTACTGAACCTGTTGCTTTTCAGTGTTTCTACTTGAGTCTGGACGGTCGCCCCTTTATCCCCTCCAAGCTGTAGCTTGGCTCACCAATGGATGGAACAAAAATGTAACAGGAAATGTAACAAAAGGAAGGTAGATTCCTGAGATAAACTGGCAGGAAGTGGGAAAAGGAAGAGAAAGAAGGAGTATGGGAGAGGAGGATATTAAGGGGAAGACTTCTCACAGCAAGAACTGAGAGAGAAAGGGGAGCTAAGGACAAAGAACAAGAGAGAGAGGTGTGAGCAAGGGAGACCCAGAAAGGGCACAGTGGGGGACAGGGAGGGGTGGGGGTGGGGGGGGAGGCAGAAGCTTCCATGCAGATCTCCTGGCAACAGTCTCTGGTTAGATGATGCAGAGGAACTTTGCTCTTGCAGCTCTTTAGCTGGGCTTAGAGTGGGGCTGTGGACCTCGAAGGGCTTATTTTATGTCAGAGAAACCTGAAATCTTCTAGAAGGCCCTTGTTCTTAACCCTGGCTGCCCTTAAAGTCCCCTGGAGCTTTTCAGAACTGCAGGGACCTGCCTCATCTCCCAGAGATGGGCACTGGCCCAGGAAGAGGCAGTGTATTTTATTTATATTTATTTTATTTTATTTTATTTTATTTTATTTTAGATTTTATTTATTTATTTGACAGAGAGAGAGCATAAGTGGGAGGGAGGGAGAGAGGGAGGGAGAGAATATCTGAAGCAGATTCCTTGCTGAGCACAGAGCCCAGCCCTGGGCTCGATCTCAGGACTGTGAGATCATGACCTGGGCCAAAACCATCAAGAGTGAGACACTTAACTGACTGAGCCACCCAAGCTGGGTATTTTAAAAAGCTCATGTGGAGGCTTCTACGTGTAGCTGGGCTTGAGAGCCTCAGGGTGGCCCTGGAGATGACATCGGCCAGCTGGGAGGTGCTGGCTGTGGGCGAGCGGTCATCCTTAGGAGCAGGCCTGTATCTAAGTACTTGCTTGTGTGAGTTCCTTTGAGGAAGAGGACTCCCAGGGTACTCTCCACGCTGACATTTTCTAAGGCCTTTGGGCCCCTCAAAAGCCATAGAAAATCTGGAAAAACATGGCATCCGATATAATTCACAAATAGCTTCTTTCAACTATACCATTTCTGCATCATAAAATCTTTCTTTGTAAAAACAAAAGCTCCTGGTCACCCTTTGGTGAACTCTTCTACTGCCCAGATACACACAAAAGGGAAGGAAGCCTGTTAGCTTCCTACTGTCACTTAATGTTGTCAAACTTCTCAAACACTATAGAATTCTGTTGTTGGCTAATAAAAAAGTTCCTGCAACTGGATTTTTAAAGCAGGGGGCAAGAAATTTGAAAGAAAAGATCCTCCTTAGCTGAGGTCTATCATATGATTATTGTTTCATAGCGCTAATGAGTATCTGTTAAGCACCAAACATTGTATAAGGTGAATTATCTAGGTACCTCATTTCATCACACAAGTCTCTTTCCAGGGTTCAAATATTGTCGAGAGTGATTGCAGAAGTCGCCTGGAGATTACCAACAAGTGTCTGCGTTCCCTGAGAAATGGCAGTGGTATAATGGACTCTTTCCATAGAATTTAGAAGCCTAGGAGAACTCACTCACTTTTCCATGTTGTGGTTTCTTCATTTATCAAATGAGGTGTTGAGACTGGTCGATTTTATAAATTTATGAAAATAGCATAAAGTATGGAGCCGTTGAATCACTACGTTGTACACCTGAAGCTAACCCAACACTGTAGGTCAGCTAAGCTTCAGAAAAAAAAAAAAAAAAAAAACATAAAGTGAAGATAAATTATAAAAATCATGGTAAGAAGTGGTCAGATAAAACTATGGGCCGTTGATTATAATACTAACATATTTTTGGTGGATGGTGCTGTAGAATTTCCATTTCCATTATAAATGTTATTATTTTTGATTCTCAATCACAGTTCCCCAGGGGGTGGAGGGGGGGCGCGGGTAACCAGGGTGTATATCACCTCGCCATCCCTGGGAAAAAGCCTGGGAATAAGCCTGGGAATGTTATTCTTTCTTAAGAAATTCTACAGAGAGAGCAGTCAGTTTTTGTTTTCTTTCTTGCAGTGCGAAGCAGTGGGAAAAGTAAATGAAAGGTTGTATGATTGCTACAACAAATATACAAAGAAATGAAAAAGCTTGACTTTTTCAATATGCATTGCAAACATTTCACAAATTTTAATTTTACTAAAGAAGAAAATCATGTGAATTGTTTCTCTCTAAAATACTCCACTTGAAAAGGCAATTCAGTCTCCTAGCAACCAACACTTCTCCAGATGAGAAAAATGTCTGGAGGAAGAGAGAAACTCCAATTACACACAATGAATAGGATAGAATTCTCATGGGCCTGGAAGAGAATCATAAAGGGTCTCTTAGTCCATTTCCATTCTCCCAGTGTCAGCTTCTGGGATCCTTATAGGCTCCAAACAGGGTCACCAGCAAGGTCAAATGTAGTGTCCTACCTTATGCCTACGCCTGGGGCTGGGGCCTCTTCCTCCCCCCCCTCCTGGAGCTTTGCCCTTTCTGTGAGAGAGGGATTTTCATAAGCAGGTCCTGGAGATCCTCTAAAGCAGCCCAGTCCAAAACAGTAACCACTAGCCTCCTATGGTTAGTTAATTTTAAATTATTATTAATTGAAATGAAATGAAATGAAACGTCAGTTTCTCATTCACACATGTTCTATTTCAAGTGCTCAATGGCCACATGGGGTAATGGCTACCATATTGGATCGCTTGGACTCAGAATGCTTTCCTCACTGCAGAGTTCAGTGCTGCTCTGTGGAGCGCCTAGCATGAAGGCTTTGACCCGAGAAAGTGCAGTCGGGAGTGGGTGGCTGTGTGAGTAGACTTGAGATGGCCTCCCTGAACTTTACCGCCATGTTTAGATTTCTTTCCTCAACATATTTCTACTTAGATACTTGGGGTTTTTCTGTAGTTGGAAAAGTAATTTTGATAACTGCTAAGTTATGTTGTGAATGTAACCTAAGTAGAGGGTTACAGACAGGAAGACTATGAGAGGACACGTACTTTTTTTGCAATCAAGAGATTGACATTTTCTACAGATTTACATCTGAAAGTTTATAGTAGCGGTAGGAACAGCAGGCCACAAATAACACAATTTACCTCAAGATAACTCGATACGAATAGTCTGAGAACCTTACAAACTATTTGTTTTGGTTCCTGCGATTTGACTAGCTTGTGAGGTTATGCTGGTATTCGTGCGTAGGGATGAACAAGGATTTCAAGACCAATTGGGATTTTTCTCCTCGATTTCCTTATCTTCTCAGTTTCTTTTTCCTCCTTATATGCAGCCCTCATCAGGTGTTTTGGGGGCCCCATCCAGTGAAACACCTGAAAGTCTTAGGAGAGAAGATGAAGCAGGAAGGGTGAGCTGTGATCTCGTATTCTTATTTTTTGATTTTTTTAAAAAAATATTTTATTTATTTATTTGATAGAGGGAAAGCACAAATAGGCAGAGCAGGAGGCAGAGAGAGAGGGAGAAACAGATTCCACACTGAGCAGGGAGTCTGGTGGGGGGCTCGATCCCAGGACCCCGGGATCATGACCTGAGCTAAAGGCAGATCCTTAGCCAACTGAGCCACCAAGGCGCCCTGTGATCTCATAATCTGATTCCATCTGCACTGACACCTGAGGGTACTGGCTATCAAGACTCATCAGGAAAACATCCAGCACAGGCCACCACTGACACAAATCCCCCAACCTGAGCCTTAACTCTCACCTGGCTGGGGTGGGGGTCAGGGGTCAACACAGCCAATCTGTGCCTGTCCAAAATGGATGGGCTTCCACTCATGCTGTAATGAGTAACTCAGCTGAATCTCAATCTCTAGTCATTAGTCAAAGAGACTTCTCATGCTCAAGTTTTCATTTTAATTCCAGGGCTTCCATAGTTCAGTCCACATTTATAAAAATTTGCCCTATGCCACCGAAAATCAGTTCTAGGCTGATATTTCCCTTTCAATACGATTGAAAATTCTTTCAGCAAAAAGTACTCTTTTTCCCATATACATTTCTAGAAGTCTTTTGATTTGAGAAAGCATATGCCGGACTGAGCAGTGAAGTAGTAGAAGGAAAACCTAAGTAATCTCTGAAACTTTGACCTTATATGTATAAAATGTGGATTATTAAGATATGGCTAACTGTAAGGACTCCGAGCTTATGTGCCCCAAAGACGCTGGCCATGACATGATTGAACAGCATCGCCAACAGGGAGGGTATTTATTGACATGCTCAGCAAATGATACAGCACCCGTATTTCTGGCCACAGAGGATCGATTTTATATTAGAATTCAAGCAAGAATCGATTCAAAGCACTAGTGGAGGTCTCCTCTCTTTCCATGTGGCTGCAACATTCAGGGTGGAGACCATGGCAGAGAACAATCAGATGCACAGACCTGGTCAAGAAGCAGAAAGTTGTCAGCTCATGATTTCATTTCCTTCATGCATGGAGCTGGCAGCCAGAAATCCAGAGCAGAGTAAAGGGAAGGAGAAAGAGCAACCTCCTGGAAATCAGTTGACAAATAGTAATCAAAGGAGAAGAGCGGAGAGTCTCCAGTAAGACTCAGTTTGGCAACTAATTTTTATGCAAATCAACTTAGTCCTAAAGCCCCCATTTCTCTCTAGTAGTAGGGAAAAATAATCTCGCCCATCCAACGAACTGCAGTCACTTCTGGCTTGAAATATAGTCAAGTCAGGATTTAAACTTCTTCAGGTAGAATTTTTCTGGGCTGTCCCCCTTCGCACACACACACAAACACACACACCCCTACACGTACGCACACTTCCCTCCTGTGTCGTTGCTCTGGGACACAGCTAGTTTTCCCCCTTGTGACTCCAACTGTCACAGGGTCCCCCTGTGAAGCTATTTTCTCTTAGGGTTCCAAACAGGAATTGGGGAACGGGCCTCCCATGCTTTTGGATACCTAAGCACATTTGGAGTTTCAGGACAGCCTCTTCCTGGGATTAAGATGCTGATGACGAGGTCTGGGGTGGGGTGGGGCATGGAGGGGCCATTTTATTGCTTTCTCTCATCTTCTCCACCCTTCTCTCTCCAGTGCAGGGAGGGGTGCCCTCTCTTTTCTGTGGGGAAGGAAACTGCCCACATGGGGCCTGCTGCTTCTCTGTGTGGTGGTTTACAGCACGCCTCCAGGGCTCCACTTTCTGGGCCTGTGGAAACACAAGTCCTTGTCTCTCTCAACAAAACCAGGCTCCTGCCAATGAATGTGTGGCTTTCTAGTTTGTTATTTCTGTAATAGATGTGCAAAAACTAATTAAACACTTTAATGATATCTTGTTCTAGGTCTTACCCAGCCCAGCCTTCTCCTGGAAACAATGAGCGCCATTGATTCAAGATGCTGAGAGCCCAGGGGCTAATAGAATTTTTGAGGAATCAGTGGGAATGAAGAATGTATGACCCTTACTAGGTCAAATATAATGCTCTATTGATGATGACCGTGATACCTGTCAGTGTTGAGCTTTTGCCATGTGCCAAGCACCGTCCTAATACCTTTCTTTGTCTGTCTCAGGAAATCCTCAGATCTATTCTGTGAAGTAGGCTAGGCACTATTCCCCTCCTACTTCACCGATGAGGAAGCCAAATCTCAGGGGAGCATGAGAAACATGACCAAGCTGTCCATCTGGGAACTAGAAGAGTAGGGATGTGAATCCTTGCAACCTGACTCCTTGCAATCAGAACCACCACGCACTGCTTCCTTCCGGAGTGTCCTGAATGTCCCCCAAACTATGGGGCAACTAAAAATATTATTTAAGGAAACCTTAAAAATTATTAAAGCATTTTTGCCATATGGTGTTAACTATGTACTCTTTCATACTTTGAAAGAAAACTCCTGAGATAAGGCTATTTTAGAGTACTTGAAAAGAAAGAGTTTCCCAATTGATTTTCTGAAGTTACACTACCCTACTACTAAAAAATAAAACCTGATGAAGATAGTCTAAAAAGTGAAACTTTTGAGATCCCTGCGTGGCGCAGTGGTTTGGCGCCTGCCTTTGGCAGGGCGCGATCCTGGAGACCTGAGATCGAATCCCACGTCGGGCTCCCGGTGCATGGAGCCTGCTTCTCCCTCTGCCTATGTCTCTGCCTCTCTCTCTCTGTGTAACTATCATAAATAAATAAAGAAAAAAATATTAAAAAAATAAAAAATAAAAAGTGAAACTTTTAATGTGAGATAATATTAGAAATTATATATATATACATATATATATATATATGTATATATATATATATATTTCTGCCACTGGTTCCTGAGACAGACTTCCAAAAACCGTTGCCATTTCCCAAGTGATAAGAACACTAAGAGCATCTTTTGTGCTGATGATGTGACTCCTAGATCACTCCTGGTTGGGGGCTGGTCACCAGAAAGACCAAGGCATGATTGGAAGCTTGAACGTTCAACCCCCACCCCCAGCCCCACCCCCAGAGAGGATAGAGAGGCTGACAATGGAGCTAATGATCCATTATGCCTATGTGATGAATGAAGCCTCCATAAACATCCTAAAATACAGGATTCTGAGAGTTTTCATGGGGAGTGAACCCCACGTCCAATATGCCAAGAGAAGGATGCACCTCAACTCCATGGAGACAGAGGCTCCTGTGCTTGGGACCCTCCCCGACCCCTTTGTATCACTTCACCTGACTGTTCATCTGTATCTTTTATCACATACTTTAATAAACTGGTAAGCATAGGTAACTGTTTTCCTGGGTTCTGTGAGCCACTCTGGCAAATTAATGAACCCAAGGAGAGTGTCCCGGGAACCTCTGATTTGTAGCCAATTGGTCAGGAGCACAGATAACAACCTGGACTTGTGATGGCATCTGAAGAAGAGAGGGAAGAGTCTTCCTGTGAGACTGAGTCTTTAAACTGTGGGATCTGACCTATCTCCAGGCAGATCATGTCAGAATGGGTTAAACTGTTTGGTGATGGGGGAAACACCCCACCCATTTGGTGACCAGAAGTGAATGTTTTATGTGAGTAGTAAATGTGACACACAGGAGAACTATGGGCTTTTGGTATAATTCACTACAAGGATCTAGAGGCCGTATTTGACTTGCATATATGTGTTTGCCTAAGCCGGTAGTATTTCTAAAGATATCTATATTATTAATAGGGCCATGCACTAGGTTTCATCTATTCCCTACTGTCTTACACTTGACTGATTCACACATTTATATTATTTGCCAGTTCTTGAAGATATTTGAGTTGCCACTAAAATCACTCACGATTGTAGATATTTAATGGTATATACAATTTATTAGATCTTTTAAATTTGCAGATATATCCCTTGAAGCGTTTGATCTATAGCTCTTTTCAATTTTAGTACCTGAAAGTTTTGAGTCCTGCTCATGAGAAGATGTCACAGAGGGTCCTCTAGAGAGTCAGTCTGTCAATCACTAACACTCATATCTCCAAGTTTCATTCTCTAGTGATGAAAGAAGACTCTTCTACATATTAGGAGTGAAATCATCAGCTATCAGGATAGCAGTAAATGTGGAGATTTGTGAATGTTTTGGTACATACTAGCAAGTATAAAATAATCACCTATCACAGCCAAGTAAGGCTTAATCTACAATATACCAAGGGCCAGGGCTACTAAGAATAAATTCATTGAAATAAATAAGAAGTGGCCCCAGGAGACAAGAAAACATGTGGAAATTAAAAAAAGAAGGCCTAGAAAATTCAGTCTGGGATGTTTGTCTGTTTGTTTATTGAGGTACAATTGACCTATAACATTATATTAGCTTCAGGTATATGACATCACGATTTACTATTTGAATATCGTACAAAATGACCACCACAGTAATTCTAGTTTCTGTCATCAAACAAAGTCATAAAAACTTCTTTTCTTGTGGTAAGAACTTTTAAGATTTACTGTCTTAAGAATTTTCCAATATGCATAATACAGTATTATTGGCTATATTCCCCATGCTGTACACTACATCCTCATGATTTATTTATTTTATAACTGGAAGTTTGTACCTCTTGACTCCTTTCACCCATTTTGTCTATCCTCCAACCTCCCTCTCCTCTGGCGACCACCAATCTGTTCTTTATACCTATGGATTTTGTTTTGTTTATCCATTTGTTTTGGATTTTGGGGGGATATAAGTGAAATCGTATGGTATTTGTCATTCTCTGACTTATTTCGCTTAGCATTACACTCTCAAAGTTCATCCATTTTGTTGCAAATGGCAACATTTCATTCTTTTTTTTATGACTGGGTGGTATTGCACTGTATATATAAACTACATCATCTTTATCCAATCACTCATTGATGAACACCTAGGTTGTTTCCACATCTTGCTTTTGTAAATAATGCTGCGTGAACATAGTGGTGCATATATCTTTTTATTCTTTCCTTCTTATTATTTTTTTAAATTAAGGCAACATTTATTAGACACCTCATCTAAGTATGAAAGCTACGCAGAAAAATCACTATTTTAACTCACAGAACTGAAAATTTGTTTTCTGTTGCTAGATTTGATTGCATACGTCTTTTCAAGTTATTAGTTTCCATTTTCCTTAGATAAATACTGAGAAGTGGAATTACTGGACCATATGGTAGTTCTATTTTTAATTTTTGAGAAACCTCCATATTGTTTTGCACAGTGGCTGCACCAATTTACATTCCCACCAACAGTGCATGAGGGTTCCCTTTTCTCCATATCCATAACAATAGATGTTATTTTTTGTCTTTTTGATAACAGCCATTCCAACAGGTAAGAAGTCATATCTCATTGTGGTTATGATTTGTATTCCCCTGATGATTAGTGATATTAGTATCTTTTCATGTCGATGAATATGTCTTATTGGAAAAATATCTTTTCAGATCCTCTTCCCATTTATTAATCAATGTGTATATTCTTGCTATTGAGTTTTTAAAAATATATTTTGGATATTAGCCCGTTATCACATATATGACTTTCAAATATCTTCTTCCATTCAGTAGTTTGCCTTTCATTTTGCTGATGGTTTCCTGTTATGTAGAAGCTTTTTAATTTGATACCATTCCACTTATTTATTTTTGCTTTTGTTGCCTTTGCTTTTGGAGGCAGATCCAAAAAAAAATCATTGCCAAGACCAATGTCAAGGAGCTTACCCCTTATGTTTTCCCTTTAGGAGTTTAATGGTTTCAGGTCTTACATTTAAATATTTAATCCATTTTGATTAAAGAAATGGTGTAAGGTAGTGGTCTACTGTCCTTCTTTTGCACATGGCTGTCCAGTTTTCCCAGCACCATTTATTGAAGACACTGTCCTTTCCTCATTGTATTTTCTTGTCTCCTTCATTGTGAATTAATTGACTGGCTTTGTTCCTGATCTTAGAGGGAAAGCTTTCAGCTTTTCACCATCGAGTATGACATTATCTATGGGCTTGTCACATATGGCCTCTATCATGTTGAGGTACATTCCCTCTACAGCCACTTTGTTGAGAGTCTTTAGGTTGGATTTAGTCAAGTGCTTTTTTGGGGATCTACTTAGATGATCATATGATTTTTATTCTTCATTTTGTTTAGTGTAGCAAGAAACTGCTCCATATACATAAGCAGATCCTGAGAGCAGTGAGGAATTTGAGTCAGTGATGTTCCTAATTGCATCACAGATTCATTATGAAAAGTTTAGACTTAACAGACTTTATGTAAAAAGCAGGATGCAAATAATACATTAAAGTATATTATAAATATTTAATTTATTACATAAATACCAAAAATATATTCAAAATAGAAAAGGGTCTTTTTATATGAAATGGGGCCAATGATAATTATCTGAAGAATTTACTCCCATCTTTTGACATTATTTGGCTGGATAAATTATTAATCTGCATATCACAGTTATCAAAAAAAATTTTAAAATAAGACAAAATGTCTTTCTACCCATATGGTCTCTGCAAACTGTCTGCTTGTGGGAGATTTGTAAATGTGAACATGAATGTGCAAGAATCTGATGTGTTGGAATGAAGTGCCTTTCTTAGAGTTGGAGAGAGAGAACTGTATCCCCCAGACAGGGAGAACCTCTACAAAAACCCCTGGCTTATGCTTTGTGCAGGACTGAAATGTCTGTGCATTTCCCAAGTGATGGTGCTGGATTTTCTACATATAAACTAGAAAAAATTAGCATTCTGGTGAGGTGATGTTATACTATGGTGGCGTGTTTTTGAGGGGCAGGGAAAGCAGCCTTATGTGCATTATTATACTGTGCTGAAGTCAAACAGTTGGAATTGTCAGATCCGTTTTACAGACTACAGAGAGTATCTCTTATATGTTCACATAAAGAGATTCTTTCAGGAAATATTTTCCCAGCAAAAAGCAGAAAATGAAAAGTCTGACATCTGAATAATGTTAATTAGCTGCTGCCAACCTGTGAGGTAGAGATCTTTATCCACCATGTCTAGCCTTCTGTTTTTATCTGATCAAGGATGTAGGAAATGGCTGGTTTTCAGTGCAAAACAGAAATATGGAAATCAGAGAAGATAGAGAACGGCAAGTAGATCCAGGGAGCCTCTAGGTCCCATTTAAATTAAAAGGCTGTTTGCCACCCAAGTATGTCATGATCCATTTCAGGGTATAAGAATATCTCTTTCATTCTACTAGATTCAGCTAGGATTTGATACCTACTAAGATGGCAGTTTAACCTCAAAGATTTACTCCTATCTCTACATAATTCATGTTTTTGTTTGTTGTTTTGTAGCAAGGAGGGAGTTTGGAAGTTCTTCAGAAAATTAAATGTGGTATATAGTTAAAAAAAAACAAAAAAACAAAAGGCTGTTTGGAATTTTTCCAATATCCAATATATATGAGTTTCAATATTTATTAACATATTTGAAAAACTATTTTGTGTATGTAACTGTGTGGTTAGTTACATGGCTTACCACTCAGGGGGTTAAGGTTTTGCCACCTTATCCTGGGGTTGTATGGAAGCTGTGCTGGTAATTTTATCTGTATGAAAAATGGTTGAATGTGGAAAATTAGCATTTCAGATGAACATCTTGTGATCTTAAGACCTGAAACTATAACAACACTGAAGAAAATGTAGGGGGAAAGTTTTTGGTGTTGGTTTGGGCAATGATTTTTGCAATTGACACCAACAGCTCAGGCAACAAAAGCAAAAATAGACAAGTGGAATCGCATTATACTAGAAAGCTTCGGCATAAGCAAGGAAACAATCAACAGAGTGAAAAAAGGCAAACTTTGGAATGAAATAGAAAATGTTTGCAAGCATATGTCTGATAAGGGGTTAATATCCAAAATATATCAGGTACTGATATAACTCAATAGCAGAAAAACAAATAACCTGATTGAAAAGTAGACAAAGGACATTCTTCAGAAGAAGACGTACAATTTTAGTATATGTGCTGCCAAAGCGAGCACAAAAGAAGACATAGAAATGGCCAACAGGTATATGAAAAGATGCTGAACTGAACGTAGGTAGTCATTAAAAAAATGCAGATCAAAACCACAGTGAGGTGAGGTGTCATCTCACACCTGTTAAGTGGCTATTATCAAAAAGATAAAAGGTAACAAGTGTTGAGAATGTGGAGAAAAGGAAACCCTGGTGCGCCCATTGGTGGGAATGTGAATTGGTGCATCCATTATGGAAAACAGCATGGGGGTTTCGCAAAATATTAAAAATAGAGCTACATGATGATCCAGCAATCCCACTTCTGGATATATTTCCAAAGGAAATATAATCAGCATCTTCAAGATGCACTTCTATGTTCAGCGCAGCATTATTCAGTCATAAAGATTTTGAAACAACCTGAATGTTTGTCAATGGATGAATGGATAAAGAAATATATATATGTTATATCCATTATTCTAAGTGAAATAAGACATAGGAAGGCGAACAATGAATGATCTTATTTATATATGGAATCTAAAATAGAGTCATAAAAGCAGAGGGTAAAATGGTGGTTGCCAGGGGCTCGGGATAGGGAGGAATGGGGAGGTGTCCATCAAAGGGTACACATTTTTCAATTTTACAATATAAATAAGTTCAGACAATCTAATGTACAATATGATCGCTATAGTTAACAATACTGTGTTGTATACTGAAATTAGTTAAGAGGGAGGATGTTAGGTATTCTCACCACAAACACACAAAAGAAAGAAAATGGTACCTTTGGAAGGTATGGATATGTTAATTGGCTTGATTGTGGTGATTATTTCACAATGTATATCAAAATATCCCGTCGTACACCTTGAATATATACCATTTTTATTTATCAAGTATACCTCAATAAGGGTGGAGACAAAATTTTATGATGAGAATGGCAAACCCGTTAGTGAACATGGGCTTCACTAGCTCTACCTGCTGGTCCTCTTGGCCACGAGGCCCCATATCTGGACAGCACATCACTGAATTCCTGGAGCGAGGACATCTTCATATTTTTGGCTTTATGATCTACTTGTTTCCTGTGATAGTTTCTTTAGGCCCCCAGTTCTACAGGTAACAAATATTTGCGTTTTGTCTAGGGCTCAGCAGTCATGAAGATCTTGGTTTTACTGCACCCAGAATGGAGGTGTTTTAGCAAGAAACAGACCATCCTAGAATCCCTAGCCCAGCCAGAACTTCACTGTGTGTACAGGCAAGTCAAAAACAGCACAGAGAGCTTATCTAAATGGAATGGACACAGGTGGGGCATGGGGATACTGAGAGCAAAGGAGGACTGGATTTCCTCCGGCATTTGCCATTAGCCTGGTCATAGTCCTCACTGTGGCCAAAGCAAGTCCCTTTGTCTTGAAAACTTAATTTAAAAAGAAAAAAATGGTAAAGATCCTTGAAGAAGAGTGAGAAGAAAAGTTGAGTATAGAGACAATGCTTAATTGCCTCAAGCACTTAAACTAGTGGAGTTCTTGAAGGATCAGTGCCATGATTTCATTCTGCAAATATTTGTCTTTCTTTGACTTATTGCCTTGAGTGTGAATTCTGTTGTGTCATAGAACCTGCTTTGTCTGAATAACTCAAAACACAAAAACGTTTTCTACGATCAATGGTTTCTAAATTCACATCTTTGACCAGCCTTGCCTCACCTTTTCCATTTTTTATATTTTGTCATAATAATGGAGGGAGGGGTCGGTGGTTTGCAAAAGAAACATAAAGAAAGCAACTAAGTCAAGTAGTAATCCTGGAGCTTGCTGTCTGGTCAGTCAGCCAATCGTTTCCATGATGAATCCACTTAGACTTACTTTTCAATATTGATTTATTTATAGGGCATGAACTGGTAATTAGTTATTGACTCTGTGAAAAATGAATTATTTATAAAGCATTTATTCTATGATGTCACATGATATAAATGAGCTTTAGAATGACCAATGACTTTTCAGAACAGTTAATTCCTAAGTACAAAAGTCTCCAATGCCTACCATGCTACATATGAGAAATCCAGTTCTAAGTGATTTGAAAACAATAATTCTGAGAACAGCTTTTAAAAAAAATAACCTAGTATATGAGGTGAAATGACTGAGAAATAGACTTAAAGAAGGAAAGGAAAGAGCTCGACAAAGCTATTTTGTTCAAAGACATATCATAATATTTGTGAATTTCTAAGGTCTCCATTTGCCCACTCACACGGACTCCCTCTTTGCAATGCCCCTTGAACAATTGCTCTGAACCTATTATTGGTATATTATTGGACAGGTCACTTTACCTCTCTGCACCTCTATAATTTTTTTCTCAACCTTTTCTTAAAAGTAGCATGCTTCCAGGTGTCCTTGGTTCTTGGGTAATCAAGATGACAGAACATGTCAACATTTCAAGATGGACTTGAAATTTCAAAATGAAACAAGTGCCTTAAAAAATACTAGAAGACATTTGCCTCCACTTTTGAAGTTGTCACCATATCTGTTATCCACTTAGCTATTCATTTATTTTTTTCAATAAGTAGTTCTCCAGGACTTGTACATCCCTTGCTCTGCATTTATATTGGCAAATAGAGTTAATTACATTCCTGTCTTCTGAGAGCTGACAGCTATAGTCTGGAGCTCATATTAGCTTCTCAAAAGACTTTAAAAAGTTCTCTGAACCAATAGGAGATTTAACCTGCGAAAGGCACCTAAATAAATGTGTCTTTCAATATCCTTAAATAATCTGGTTAAGGGAAATCAATAGAACCCTCCAAAGGGAGTCACTTAGAATTATGGAAAGCAAAGTTTTTAATTTAGAGTTCCTAGTGGTAATTGAGTGGCTGTTAATTTTAAGGCTTGGAAAAAGAAATACTAGGAGAATTTCTCCAATCCTTAGCTCCTCTTGTATATACATATATATATGTATATGTTAAATTATATATAAATTATAAAGGGAGGATCACTTTGCTTTCCACCCTCTCCTATGATCACAAGATGGCAGTGTTTCTGAGCTTTGCTGCTATAGTAATTTGACTTAAAATGGAATTGGACACAATTGCTATAGGAAAATCAGAGTACATAATATGAAAGAACCTTGGCATATAAAATAAAACCAACTGGCAAAGAAAAACAAATGGATTGTTCAGGAATTTGCATTGCTGGAGGGATGAGCCTGTGCCTAGGTCTTGAATATATCTGGATATTTACAATTTAGTGACCTTTTCTAGAACTCTCAAAAGACTCCAGCTGGTTGAGGTCTTGAGAGGAAATAAAGGTGATGAAGTTGGGAAATAAGCTACGATTTGATCATGAAAGGCTCTGCATCCCAGACTAAGGAAGTTTGATTCTGATGCTCACTGGGCAGCCACTGAAGGGTTTTTAAACAAGAGGAGGGACACGAATCATCAGGCTGTGCTTTGGAAAGGTAACTCTGTTGGTATTTTAGAGGTTGATATGAAAGGAGGGAGAACAATTACATACTACAGGCAGTCTAGCTAGTCAAGAAGCAGTCTCATGGTTTAAATAAGACTTAATTATCTAGATTAAAACAATGTCAGAGAGATGGAAGAGAGATCTGAATCATATTTACAAGTGTAGTCAGTAGGCCTCAGTGATTATTTTGGGCTTTAAAAGAGAGAGGATTCCCGAATTAGGTACCTCGTCAGACAGTCCTATGATTATAACTAAATGAATTGTATAAGAGAGAAAATGGCACATGGGAGTTGAGGTGCCTTGCCTGTAAAATATCATTTGGAGGAGACTAGTCACCAGGTAAGAAAGGAATTAGGGTTTGAGGAAGAAAGGAGTGTGATTCTTTTTTTCTAAGAGGTGAAGGAGTAAGCCAAGTAGATCTCTGGGGGAGGGCATTCCAAGACCAGGATGGTGCTTCATGTGTTCAAGAAACAGAAAGAAGGCTAGTTCAATCTTCTCACTGTTGATTCATCAAATACTTATTGAGTACCTATAATATGCTAAGCACCAAGCTAGGCGTTGCAGAGGAAAAAGAATATTCCCTGAACCTCAAGGAGCTCCGGAGGAAATACAGCATTAAAAACCATATGTGGCGCTCCTGAGTGACTCAGTTGGTTAAGCGTTGCCTTCAGCTCAGGTCATGATCCTGGGGTCCTGGGATCAGAGCCCTGCATAAGGCTCTCTGCTCAGTGGGGAGTCTGCTTCTCCCTCTCCTTCTGCCCACCTCCCCACCACTCCTGCTTGCTCTCTCTCTTAAATAAATAAACAAAATCTTTACAGAAAATATCATATGGTTTGACTTTGTCACTGTGCCTTCTTGTCCTAGGACATTTTAAATTCCCTCACGCCAGTCTTCCTTTTCCCGACCTCTTTATTTGAGCTCTCCTTTCTGTTGCCATCTCTCTTCTAGGGCATGACATCTCCCCATTTCTTTTTCTCATCTCTCCTATCATCTCCCCTCCCCATTCTAGCCTCCTATCTCTCCTTTCTCTCTCTAGTTCTTTCAGTCTCTCTTTCTCTCAGGAGTTTTTCCTTATCTTGATTTTCTGTAGCCAGAAAATGATAGGCCTAGATGTAGGGTTTTTTGTTTGTTTGTTTGTTTTGGTTTTTTTTTTTGTTTTGTTTTGTTTTGCATTTATCTGGCTGGGTGTCCTCTGAGCTTCCTGTATCTGAGGTTTGGGGTCTGAAATTAATTTGAGGGAAATTCTCAGTCATATTTCTTCTGTTCCTTTCTTTTTTTCTTCTCCTTTTGGCAATTCCATTGTGCATCTGCTACACCTTTAGAAGTTACCCTCAAGTCCTTGGGAGAGTGTGTGATCTTAAAGTTATAGTTTGGGGCACGACAGGGTCTAGGTAGAAAGCTGACACCACAGGAGTGTGCAAGTGCAGGGAATGTCAAGAATGAGGGACAGTTTATCCCCCAAATAATAATCACCATGGTAATAACAGTGTTCTCTACATGACAACTAATATTTTCTGAATCATAAATACCTGTGTCTTACAGCAATTGCCTTTGTGTAAATTGGGCACAAGGGCATCTGGAGCACAATTTCGTATTTGTAGCATTCTGAAAATGTGTAACGCAAGTAAAAAAGATGTGTTTGCCATACAAAGGTAGGTTGTCTAACCTCCTCCCACTCTTCCATCCTGACAGTCACCTTGATGTCCTCCCTAGTTAAGTTTTAAAGCCTTCCCTGGACAAGAAAATGGGATGATGAGAAGAAAGCCAGGGGAAGTGGTTGTCCATCCCACCTGCACACCAGAATTACCTATCTTCTTTAAAAAAGAATTCGCAATGCGGGACGCCTGGGTTCTCAGGGATTAAACATCTGCCTTTGGCTCAGGGCCTGATCCTGGAGTCCTGGGATTGAGTCCCACATCAGCATCCCCGCAGGGAGTCTGCTTCTCCCTCTGCCTGTGTCTCTGCCTCTCTCTGTTTCTCTCATGAATAAATAATGATAACAACCAATAACAGAAAAAAATTCACAGTGTATGGGTCCTGTGCATGGAGATTTGACTCGGCAGGTTTGGGGAAAGAAAACCACGACACAAAGTTTTTGTATAAACTACAGGAGACATTTAAAGGAGGGAGCGGTCAACCCTGTCTAATGCAACAGAAAGGCCTAAATGTGGCTTCTGGAAATGCCTTGAAGCCCTCCTAGATGCATCGCCCCTGGGGTGTGGGAGGACACCACTTCAGCTAATGGAGGGAGGAGGCTGATCCTCTGGACTCAAGGAATGGGATTTGCTGATGAAAAGGTTGATTGAAGAGCTGGGAGGCCTCAGTGGAGGTTGGAACCCATAGATTTGAAATGGTGTCAATCTGTATTAACTCAAACTTTATTCAATACTGTTGTTGTTGGCAGTGGGGGTAGAAAAGTAAACAAAATGCACAAGAATCTTACTACAAGAAAAGCAGATAGTAAACATGTAGCCAAATAAATAAACAAATAAATAAAGCTGTTATTTTCACAAAGTGATAAGAAGTGATGAGATCCAGAGTGAGGGAAGGATTACCTGCCCGGCAGTACCTGCCCGGCAGGCAACGTCTCAAGGAAGACCAAAACAAAGCAAAAAGGCACTTGGATGAATCCAGAATGGAAGGCTGTGGAAGGAGCTGGAGCCTCAGAAGGGTCAAGGGTCAAGGATGTTTAAGTCGTTGCTAGGAGCTGGTTATAGCAATGGGCTCTCTTAGGGAGACTGGATCTGAGTGAAGGTGAAGCTGTCCTCTGAGTTCCACAACTTCCTGTAGCTGTATCCATCTTGTCATGTAATAAATGTTTTACTTGGCTGCTTCCCTGACTACATTGTGGGTTCTTCTAGGTAAGGGATTTTGTCCTACCAGATTCTTCCCTGGATTCCTGATACCTTCTACTTAATAGGTCTCTATGGTTTCTGGAATGGCAGCTGGAAAAATCTGGCTGTATCCACACCTTGCAGGAGCACCGCATGCCCCATATAGTCTGCCTGTGTAGGGTGTAGACGACTGACTCCCCAAGGCAGGCAACTTGTCTATACAGCCAAAGAGTCAAGTTAGATAAATCCTCAACAACACCAAGACAGAATTCAGTGGTTTTTGTTCATCTTTTTATTTTTTTAAGCTATTCATCTTTATGTTGGTTTAAAGATTACTGGAAGAAACCAGAAGGCAATTAGGAATGGATTTAGGATATGTAGAAGCTTTCTGCAAGACCCGAGGAAAACAATTTTTGTCCAAATCTGAAGAGAAAGAGGTTAAGAGAAAGAGGTTAATTTACTCGGCAGTAATTTATTCATTCAATAATATAGAAGATAATTATGTATTTTTCTACCCTGAGACATTATTCTTATTGTTTTACTCCTCTGTCTGCAAGCTCAGTCCACAAGAGGAAGCTTATATTCATTTGGATCCTTTGCCTAGGGAACAGCTTTGTAGTCTGATAGTCAGGCTTTCTGGAATTAATAAAGAGATTTCAGACTTTCTTTTTTTTTTCAATTATTCTTTTAAATGTCTTTCGATTTCAAAAATCAGTCATCATAAATTAAAAAATAAAAAGTTACCTCTAAAGAGAAAGCTATACCGTTTAACAAGAATTTAACTACCTTTTGTATTTATCTTTAACTGCTCTGTTCTATCAGTCAAAGAGTCCAAGGGTTGGGTGTAACACCTCCGTTTTAAAATTGACTAGATAGAGACTTCTAAGATCTTCTGAGTCCAGATCACAGCTCTGGAAGGTTCTGAAACTTCAGTCCAAAATAGAGATGAAAGCCCCCCTCTGACAATGTGTCCTTAATGTTCCAGCTGCTCATAATTTCTTTCAGCTTCATAAATCAACACCCTATTTCCCTTCAGGGCTGCTAAATCTAAATATAGATATTAAAATTTCCCTTCAAAATCCTTATTTAGAATTCTGAATGCATTTCTCTCTATAAACCACATTTCTAATGGAACATTTGAACCAGCTTAAATTCTGGTTCTGGACAGAATGGGCAGGTGAGCTTTTTCTGGGCTCACGACTGGTAGTTTCCTTCGGTATTGTTGGCTTCAAGGAAATAGGTGACATAGGCCAATGTTTTCTTGGTACCTTCCCAGCTGCCTTCTTATGTCCAGCATTTATTTTCCAGCCTCCTTTTTGTCCTTCTACCTTTCTACCACTTTCCGTAAAAGAGACCCCGTCTTTTCCCATAAAACAAAAAACTCTCAAGTTTGATGGGATTTAAAGGCCAAGCTACAAAGTAGTTTTGCTATACCGTATAGTCAAAAGGCTTCCAAAATAGTATGCATTATACATATCAGGATACTATTTTAAGCCTTGAATTATGAGGATCCTTCTTCAATTCTAAATGAAGCCATGTGGATTCTGTTTCTACTTTTTTTTTTATCTTTAATTTTTAAAAATCAAAGTAGCTGGAGTCACTCATTTACATCACAGTTTATTGACTTGCTGTATTTTGGAGCAAGTGCAAAGTCATTTTGATATATGGCGATTTAAAATAATTGCTCTTCTCAAAATAGAGGGAAAATTAGCTGGTCTGGTGCATCAGCCTATTTAGGCAATATGTCTCCATATGTCAGCTCGCTGCTCTCTGCACCACCTGCTTGAATCCCCATCAGGGACACAGACCGATGAGATCACTACAGCAAAGCTATAGATCTTGGGCAAGTTAACTGGTCCGATTTTGCCTGGTAATAAGGAGAGTGTCTCTGGAAAATGGGAAATTGGAATCTGTCACCGCTTAGCAAACTGATGAGTGATTGCTATTGTTTTGCATCTCTGTAGGGTTAGCACAGTTTATTAACTATTCCACGGCCCTGAGAGTTCAGTGTTACTGCCATTCTGCAGGCAAGAATCTGAGAAGTGTGTTACGAAGCATAATTGTTGAAAGCAAAGTGAAGGTGAGCAGTTTTCTGAGTCTTAGGATTCAAGTAATACCTGCCTTGAACACTTTTAACCATGGGGAATGGGGGGTGTGTGTGTGGGGGGCATTTTTGTAGCTAGGATCACAAATCAAAATCCTCTCAGGGAATGACTCATGGCTCTCCAGCCCTTAGCAGTGACTCTGCCTCCCTAATTCCTGAAATCAAAATTCACAAATACCAATGCCCATATGGCCAAAACTGTGACAATATTTTCAACAGTTCTTGATTTCGATTAGGGATTAATCACTGAAGAATAAGAAGTATCAGAACTATTTTAGAAAAAAAAAACCATTTATTTATTAAACAAACTTACTAAAGGGAAGTCTCCAAGCTGTGAATCTTAGCTTCATTTATTGAAAAAGAAACCGTGGATATAATAATGCTCCTTTTGAGGAGAAACTATGAAATCATAAAGTTGGAAGAGACCTTCAAAGTAGTCAGTTTGAAACTAGCGTTTCATTTTAAAGTTACTTGGTGATAATGAGAATACCTCTTAGTACTAATTGGGAAGGAAATGCCTATTTTAGTGCTAAATGTTACATACCTCAGAATATGTGTTTTTAAACTGCAGATCATAACCACTCAGTGGGTGCTGGCCAGCATTTTAAAAAATAACAATGAAAAATGACAATAAAAAATTAGGAAATATCAGAGTCTGTTTCACATTGTAAGGGTAAGTAGGGTGTCATAAAACCATTGTTTTATTGTTGTAGTGAGTGTGTGTGTGTGTGTGTGTGTGTGTGTGTCTGTAGTGGCATATGATACTGAAATATGTTTTAGTAGAGTGGGTCAGAAAAGTTTGAAAACCACTGCATTTACATCTGAGTATGAGGAGATGAAAAGAAATATTCCTTGCCTTTGCATTAGCAGGTTTCCTACCTCTTGGGCCTCTGACCCCCAACTGAGTAGATTTCATGGCCCATTATACAACATTTACATTGTTTCCGCAGCCAGGATTTATTTCTCTCCCCATTTTCTAGCTTTGGGGCCATGCATTTTGCTTTCAAAGTCACCTTTGTGTTCCCATCTCCTTTCCCAGAGACCCTTACTTTCTTCCCATAAGTTGTGGCTACTTCTCAACTGTACCCCAAATGCACATGGAGTTAAGGTCCTAGTCATCGTGACTGTGTTTTATTTGCACAGCGTTCCTTTAAGTTCCAGCAGGAGTCCTTTTCTGTTGCAGATGTATATTTTCAAACATTTTATACAAAGATAAAACTTTGGATAATGCATTTAAATCAAAGAAAAAAAAATTCATCTGGACATCATAAGAAATGTTCCCTGACATGAATCTGCCCAAATTTCTAGCTGGAACTAATCCCTGGAGATGCTGTTGGCTGGAAGCAAAACCAATGTTGTGATAACCTCCCCCTTCTTTGCAACTGAGGATCAGGTGTCTGAGAGACAGCAGAAGCCCTGGAGACATAGGTATTCGCTATGGAGAATGCCAGAAGGAAGACACATTGACCTTGGTACTGTCGAAGGAAGTATTAGTTTCTTATTGCTGCTGCAACAAATTTCCACAAAATTAGGGTCCTACAGTAATACAAATGTGCTATTTTACAGTTCTGGGGGTGAAAAGCCTGACACAGGTCTTACTGGGCTAAAATCAACATCTTGACAGGGCTGCCTTCCTTCTGGGTGCTCTCTGAGAATACATTCCTTGCCTTCTCCACCTTGTAGAAGCTGATTGAATTCTTTCCCCCATGACCTCGTTGCACTGACCTTTGCTTGCCTTGTCCCATCTCTGTCTCTGACTCTGACTCTCCTCCAATTGCTTATAAGGGCCCATTAGACAGCCTCTCCATCTCAAGATCCATAATTTGATCACATCTGCAAAGTCATTTTTGTCATGTAAGGTAACACCTTCACAAGCTCTGGGGATTCGGATGTGGACATCTTTGAGGGGCAGCATTATCTGGCCTCCCACAGGGGCCTGCAAGGATGCCTGTCAAGGAGCAAGGGAAAACGAGGTCACGAATAGTCCTTCAGACATATCTTGATTTGTGAAAATGGCTTCAATGCTGGTGACACGCTTGCAGAAGAAGGGCCTCTATCCTGGAAACATTCACTCTGGCACCTGCAGAGTCCAAGGGTTGGGAGCTGCGGCTATTCTGCAGCCTTGTACAAGCCCACCTTTCCCCTCATGGGCAGCATGACCCACTTGCTTGAAAACAAGCAATTAGGGGGCGCCTGGGTGGCTCAGTCGGTTAAGCATCTGCCTTCACCTTGGGTCATGATCCCTGCTCCATGAGGAGTCTGCTGCTCCCTCTCCCTCTGCTGCTCCCCCTGCTTGTGTTCTCTCTCCCTCTCTCTCTGTCACATAAATACATAAAATCTTAAAAAAAAAAAAAAGAAAGAAGAAAGAAAGAAAGAAAAAAAGAAAGAAAAAAGAAAAGAAAGAAAAGAAAGAAAGAAAGAAAGAAAGAAAGAAAGAAAGAAAGAAAGAAAGAAAGAAAAAGAAAATGAGCAATTGCCTCTCTGTTTGCTGGTGGTTGCTTGCGGGACCAATATTCATCTGTGCCTCATGAAGGTCTTCATCATTTGGGTCCTTAAGGCATCTCCTCTGGTGAATTTTTTATAACTGTTATTTTTAAGCCTCTTGTTCTGCCTGGATTGGAGAGACCAGGGCTTAAAAGAAAGAAGGAACATTGTATAATGCGCACAGGTGAAGCAGGTGAGCTGGGGATAAAAATGCATGAGAAGCTGAGAGCCTTCAAAAGAGATCTTGAATATAAAGCACAGAGCAAAAACTCAAAAGCTGGATTTATAAATAGAGGGTCAGAGACGAAAGGGAAAAAATATATATATACATTTGCAGACACAGGAAGCTGTATTGGAGGAGACGCTCCTGCAAATTCAGTAAAGTTGCTCACGGCAGATACCCTGGAGCTCAGTTTGATGGTGAAAACACTCAGTGTACAGTGGTCAGAAGGCGGATCACTGACCATGGGATTTAGGCCTGCTTTCCTGCAAGACTGTGGTTTATTCATTGACTGCATCTTGCCAGTCGAAGAACCTCCTTCGGGGATCCCATTCCTCTGTTTTTCTCTTTTCTTATAATGGATACAAATAGTTATGGGAAACAAGAAATTGGCAGTCATCGGAGGACATTGGAAGGGCACTTGAATTCATAAAGCAGTTCCTACCGTTGCCTGTCCAGGTATGGCAACCTTGTTTTCCGGGGGAAATCATTGGGTGGAGGAGACTCTCCCAAGACCTCAGGATCTCAGGGCCCTCAGACTCCAAATCTATGACTTTTCAACGCATAGTTTCTCTCTTCAGGATTAGTTCAACTATAATAGAAAAACATCTATAGAAGTATTAAGCACTGTTGGGGCACCTGAGTGGCTCAGTCAGTTAAATATCTGACTCTTGATTTTGGCTCAGGGTTGGTGAGATCGAGCCCCTTGTCTACTCCCAGGGTGGAACCTACTTAAAATTCTCTCTTTTTTTTCTCCTTTTGTTCCTCTGCTTGCTCTCTCTCTCTCTAGAAAAAAAAAAAGGTATTAAGCACCGCTATAATCCTTATAAATTAAAATAGCTGTAGGAAACCTCTGTATGACTTAAAGTAGGTAAGTACAATAATTATTTAATTGTTGTAAATATCTACCTAATTTTTTGGTTAGTTTCAGAGTCAGTAGTAGTATTTTTACCATGAGTTGCTGAAAAGTTATTTCGAAAGTGTAGTGAAAATGTTTCATTGGGTTCAAAGAAGTTTGTATAAAAAAGGGGGGGTATGTAGAAAATGTAAACTGTGTTGATAGAGATACAGGTTTTTGTTTTGTTTTGTTTTGTTTTTTTTCTCAATTTACATGGTTTTGAAAGGCCTGGAACATTCCTATTAGGATTATGCTGCTGCTTCGATACTAAGGAAAACCAAAGGGGCTTTGTTCACTTTTGCATTTCTCTTTATGGATACACACTGCTAAATCTAAAGAACCAGGGCAAGACACTCAGATCCTGTGTTTTCCAGGCAAACTGGATCAAGGAACAGCACCCCCAGACTCACATATGTTCCCTGAGAAAAATAACCGAGATATTGATATGGCCAAAAATCTGTGGCATAAGCTCTTACCAAATGTCTGTATATTGCAGGGGTTTCTTGTAGATAGTATCTGTACCCAGTCCATCCCCATCTGTGTGCGCTAATCGTGAACTGTGCTTGAATCCAGCAGGATCTATTTATTTCCAAAATAACTGTGTCTTGATCAAATAGGATTCATGTGTGCCTGTCGTACTGAGGAGACACACTGGGCCGGATGTGGCTCTTTTCCCTGACTGCCTTGATTCAATGGGATCCAGGCATTTTCCAACTGAACAGCTGTGGCTTGGGGAGAATCCAGGTGTTTTTCTCACTGAATATTTGTGGGATTGGCAGGGTCCTGGGTATTTCCTTTGCTTTCTCTTGCTTGGAATTATCATAACATATATTATGTATATGTATTTCAGTGAACTTTGCTTTGTCCCAGGAAACGGATCAGTTTCCTTTACTTCACACAAAGAGCAATTACACCTAGAAAAATATGAGCAGAATTAACCACTATTTATCTTTTTCTGCACTAACTACAGCCTTCATGCTACTCGATACAAATATATGAATATTCTAAAACTCCCTTTCAGTGAAAGCAAGTAAATTACCTTTCCACACCGAATAATTATCTACTCAGAAGGTGTTGCTTTTTTGAATGGGGGTGTCACACCTGTTCCAACATCCACTTGTTAAGAACCTGTTGGACTTGGCTTTGATTTCTGATTGAAGAAGTAAGTCAGCCTCCCTAAATTTGGCAATACGTAGGCCCTGTTAGAAAATGGTGTGTGGTTTTGGTTTCCACATCTTATACAATATATAGGGAAATTGGAAGGAGTTCAGAGAAAAGAAACAAAATGATTAAAGGGTTGGGGAAATAAGGAGCTGGGATTATTTTATCCAAAGAAAAGCGTTCAGGGAAAGCAAGATGGTGTGTGTATGAATGTGTGTGTGTGTGTGTGTGTGTGTGTGCGCGCGCATGTGCGCGCCAAAGACAGAGTCAAAGAAGCCAAATCTTAAAAGGCTATGTTTGAGCAGGTTTGATTGGCCTTTGTAGGCCATCTGGAGCCTGGTAGGGGGAGTGGGGAGAAGTTGGTCTGCCCTCCCAGTTATTGGGAAGGAGAGTAAGCAATTTAAGGGAGAGAGGAGACTTGGCAAAAATCAAGCAGAAAGTGCTCTAAGCTAGAGGGTCTGTCTTATAAACTTCAAATGTAGGGAGAACTTTGGTGTATGCAGCCCTTGCATTCTAGCTCATACTAGATTTGAAAAATAGGATTTGGTATAGTGGATCTGAATCCCCTTAATGATAAGCCATGTTATACCTCTCTCCAACCATATGATGAAATCTTGAGATAAAATTTTTTTCATCTTCCCAAAGAATCAGACAAAACAACTATATGCTGTTACAAAAAAACAGAGACAAGTGCCCTATAAAATTTGATCATATTCTGTTGGGCTCAGAAAGTAGAATGGCTGTGTATACAACCTGTGATCAAATTTTAAAAAGAGGGAAAAGACTGTCATCTCTTTTGGATACTTAGGTTCTAAGATAGGGAAGTAGACTTAATTACCTATCATATGTAGGTATGTCATATTACCTATCATATGTCACAGGGTGACATCATGTCCAGGATTCTGATTTTAAATCTTTAAGGACATGAAATATGTGCATGTCAAAGACAAACTATGATAATAGACATTAAATCATCTCCTCTTAGAAAGCTCTGCCTCAGTCAGGGTTCTTTAGAGAAGCAGAACCAATATATACTTTGTAATTGGTTCCCATGATTGTGTGGGCTGGTGAGTCTAAAACGTGGAGGGTAGGCTAGTGGGCTGGAAACTCAGGCAGGATTTCTCTATTACGGTCTTGAGGCACACAGTTCCTTCTCTGGGAAACAGTTTCGTCTTGAGGCCTTCAACTGATTGTGTGAGGCCCACCACATTATGAAGCGCAACTTCCCCTTAAAGTTGAGTCATCGTAGATGTTAATCGCATTTCCAAATTATCTTCACAACGACATTTAGACTAGTGCTCGATTACCTACTATGCTTGGCACCATAGTCTAGCCAAGTATGTTATATGTAAACATCACGAGCTCCATTCTTTAGCTCATCCTTTTAGAAAGAAAATAACATGTGAGCCAAAAAGAGCAGGGGTTTCCTGCTGTCAAGGTGTCCCTCCTAGCCTCGGAGGGCCTTCCTTCTGGGGGGAGAGGTGAGAAGAAACCCTTTTTCTTCCACAGGATACTTCTCACTTGGCCTTAAGGCTGCCCACTTCTTTTTTTTTTTTAATTTTTTTTTTTTATGATAGTCACAGAGAGAGAGAGAGAGAGAGAGAGAGGCAGAGACACAGGCAGAGGGAGAAGCAGGCTCCATGCACCGGGAGCCCGACGTGGGATCCGATCCCGGGTCTCCAGGATCGCGCCCTGGGCCAAAGGCAGGCGCTAAACCGCTGCGCCACCCAGGGATCCCTAGGCTGCCCACTGCTAAATAGTGTCTTCCCGTTGCACTCTCAAATAATCACTTCCTCGTGGCTATTCTCCTGTGCCATCCCACCATTCACACAAGCATGCTGTCCAGGGTTCTTCCTGCTGCAGTTGAGGAAAAGAGTTTGCCTTAAGCAGAAAATCATAGAGATGATAAATGATGGGTGAAAAGCTCCAAAGACCATGGGCACTGAAACGAAACTGTCTGGGCTCTGGGTCTGGGTTCAGATCGCAATTCCACCACTTTACACTTAAGTGACTTTGGCCAAGTTACTTGCAATGCCTTGAACCTCAGTTTCTTCATCTATAATACGGGGTAGTAATTATAATTCCTTCCCTAAAGGGTTGATGTGAGATGCTTTGGACATTTTGAGCACCTAGTAAGCATTTAGACTATTTATGTTAATGATTTCAAAGCTAGGGGCTATCTATAGTCTGAGAGAAAATGTTTTTTGATGATGGACTTCCTATACTGCTTAAACCATGTAAGACTGGGTGAAGGTCTGCTCTGGGTGTTTCTGCCCAAGATTGCTGCTGTCTGTGATACTGGGAAGTTTTCATCTCCCTCTCCACACACTCAGGAGGGCTAAGAAGTCAGAGTTTGACATGACCGAGAATCCCAAAACACTTCACCCCTAAAATACTTCATCGCACAAACAACAGGGGCAAGAGAAGTAACACTCGCTGATGTCTTCTACGTGACACACATTGTTTCCATAGGACGTCTCCATACATTGTCTCACTTAAGACTCAAAATGTCCTATAAATTAGATAGTGTAACCCCCAATTTAGGGAACAGGAAACTGAGGCTTAACAAGACTGTGAAATAATTTGCCTACAATTAAGGTGTCTGGGTGGCTCAGTCGGTTAGGCGTCTGCCTTTGGCTCAGGTCATGATCCTAGGATCCTGGCTGGGGTTGAGGCCAGTGTTGGGCTCCCTGCTCAGCAGGGAATCTACTTCTTCCCCAGCTCAGGCTCTCCTCTCTCTCTCTAATAAATAAATACAATTTTTTAAAAAATAATTTGCCTATAATTATAGAGCAGAACCAGAGTTGCCCAGCCTCAGTGCCCAAACTCTTGCCAGTTACACCATGATACCTCTCCCAAGTGGGTCAGACCTTGACTATTTCTTGTAAGCTGTTGGCTTCTGTGCTAGAATCTAAAATTATTTTTTGCATATTTGAGAACTGTTCTTTTTTTTTTTTTTAACCCCACCAAATTGAATTCTCAAACTAAAATGCTGATCAAGGCATTCGGTGAAGGGTATGAAGTAGGCAGGAGACCTTGGATGGAACGTGCTTAAATTATAAAGCCTAAGAACTAATGTGGAAATAGATGTTTGAAGTTTCTGATTTTTCATTTGTTTCTAAACCAAACCACTGTTTACAAAGAACGTCAGTGAAAGATGCAGAATAACTAGCTGCTTTTCCTTTATTTTTAGACTCAAGTAAATATTTGGTAACAATACACTTTGCAAAATAAGCTGAAGTTCAAAAATTAGTTCAAGAAGCCTTGTAGGATGATTAGAATGAATAAATTGTGAAGGTACAGTCCATCACAATAAAGGATTTCATGGTCAATTAATTCTGAATTATGGCTTAAAATCCCTCCTTTAAAAGACTTATCCTTCCATCTACCCATCAGCTAAACCAACCATCCTTCCAGTCATCCAACATATGTTTAGAGAATGGGGATCCATTTATGCGACAGGAACTGATCTGGGTTCTGGGATAAAGCCATGTTTCAAGAGCACGAAGAGGGTTGAGATCACAACATTCTAATAAACAAATGAATTAAGCAAACTGATATCAGGCATCCATAGGTGTTCTCAATGAAATATAATGGGAGGAGAAGGGTTTATGGTGGAGAAGTTTACTTGAGTAGAGTGGTCAAGGGAGGATTCCAAACAGTTGGCATTTGAATTAATGAGAATGGGCCAAATCTTCACAAAGCAGAGGAAATAACTCCCAGGGACAGAAAGGTTTTAACAATTCAAATGCACTGTCTGTGTCTGTTCAGGCTTCTATAACAACGTACCATAGTCTAGGTGGTTTATAAACAACAGAAATTTATTTCTTACAGTTCTTGAGGCTGGAAGTCTGAGATTAGAGCTTTGGCATGGTCAAGGAGATGGTCTGGGGAGAGCCCTCTTCCTGGTTGTGGACTGTTCACCTCTTGTGTCCTCACATGGTAGAGAACAGAGAGCAGCAAGCTCTCTCATGACTCTTATGACACTAATCCCATGACCTCATCTAATCCCAAAACCCCACCTCCTAATACCATCACCTTGGGGAGAGGGGTGTGTAGGACGACAACACGTAGATTTTTTTTTTATTGGAGTTCAATTTGCCAACATATAGCATAACACCCAGTGCTCATCCCATCAAGTGCCCCCCTCAGTGCCCGTCACCCAAGTCACCCCCACCCCCCGCCCACCTCCCTTTCACCACCCCTTGTTCGTTTCCCAGAGTTAGGAGTCTCATGTTCTGTCTCCCTCTCTGATATTTCCCACTCATTTTTTCTCCTTTCCCCTTTATTCCCTTTCACTATTTTTTTTTATATTCCCCAAATGAATGAGACCATATAATGTTTGTCCTTCTCCGATTGACTTACTTCACTCAGCATAATACCCTCCAGTGTGGATTTTGCGGGAGACACAAACATTCAGTCCGTAGCAAATACCAAGATCAGAAAAAAGGCACTATAACTGGATCCAGAGCGGTGGTATGAAATGAGGCTGGAAAGGTGGGTAGGGCCGTGTTAGTTGTACAACTGCAAGGAGTCTCAATTATAACCCGAGTGTAATGGAAATATATTGGCAGGTTCTAAGCAGGGGGAGACATGATTTGAATTAGCTTTAAAAACAATAATCCAGATGCTTGGCTGAGAATTACTTCTAGGGGGGCAGGCCTAGAGACCCGGGACTAGTTCAAGTGAGATTTTAAAGAGGTTAAAGTGAAAGAAGATTCTAAAGACTTACAACTAGTCTCTCCTAAATGGTGAGGAGACTTCACTGGTGAAAGGCAGCTGGCTGTATTTTAACAATATCTCCATTCAGTTGCAACGTATCTGCTATCAAACAAATTGTCTTATTATCATTTTGTCAGAGGTAGAGAGAATGGTGTAGAGGAGCCGTTATATATAAAAACCCCCTTCCCCAAATATTAAAAGGCATTTTATGGTTGCTGCCAGGAACCGTCATGCAGAGCTGTTGGTCCTCCTTAAAGGACGGCAACACTATCTAGGAAATTAATGCTTCCCTTTGGCCTAAATGCAAAATTTGCAGAAACCATTGGCTACATAGGACCAGCCATTCTCAAGAAGGCAGAGTGTCCTTCCTCAGGCATTTTTTTTTTTTTTTATTCGAGGCCACTTATCAGTTTCTACCTATCGTTACAGATAAGGGAAGAGGAAACCTGCGACTGGCAATTCATTGGCATTTTTCTCGGACTCCGACAGAAGCTAGTTTCAGTGTCGTCCGTAGCGGCCCTGGCCGCAAACTCCCTTGCTCAGAGGCGGTGGCGAAGTGCTGCAAGGTGGTCTGGCCTGAGCTGCCCCATTTTTCTGCCCATAAATCAGCATCGTAAAACACCCTGGAAGTGTTGGGATGGCGCTGAATGCATCGCAAAAAAAAAAAAAAAAAAAAAAAAAAGTGTTCACAAGCCAAATCTTTTGTCGTCATCGTCGGTGGCAGGGGGGAGTGACAAGCGGCTCACACGTCGCTGAGTAGTAGCGCGGCATAATAAAACAGGGTCTGCAGCATGTGTGTCACAGACTTCCCCGGGGGTTCGCGAAGGGTTTTTTCCAAGTTCCGCCTCCCCCCCCCCCCCGCCCCTTTGCAGCCATCCCGGCCCCAGCTGCGCGTCGGCCTTTGACTCCATCTGTCCTTCCGCTGGGGACGAGCCTCTCTCGCCAAATGCAGAACACAAGTTTGGCTCCCCGAAGTGATCGTAACCCCCGCCCTGTGCTCGGCCCGAGCCAAGCGTCAGGCCCGCCGAAGGCACCGTCCAGGGGACGGGGAGGCGGCGCCGAGGGGCTGCTGCTGTCGCCCCCCCCCCCCCCGCCCCACCGCCGCTCCGCCCGCGGGTCCCACTGCGCGCCCCGCCTCCTGCGCTCCCCGCCCTGGGTCCCCAGCCCGCGCGCAGGTTGGAGTCGCCCCCGCGTGCGCCGCGTCACCCGCGGGGAGGGGAGGGGAGGGGAGGGGAGGGGAGGGGAGGGAGAGGAGGGCGGGGCTGGGTGGGGGCTGGAGCCCCGCGGTCCTCGGCGCCCCGCCACGCGGCGGGGACAGGCCGCCCCCGGAGCCGCAGACCCCGCCGCCCCCGCCCCCGCCCCCGCCCGGCGCCCGCACTCCCTCCCCGCCCTCACTCCACCCCCTTCCCCGGCCCGACCCCCATCCTCTCCCTGTGTGTGCGCTTTAAATAATTTCATCCTTTTTGGCAAAAGAAATAATGCACCTGACTTTACCAGGGGGAAACAACGAGCCGAGCAGAACAAGGAACAGATGTAAAAGGAATAAAAGGAGAGAGAAAAGGAGATGAGAGTCCTTGAGAGGGCGCCCGGGGCCGGAGGGGTGGCGGCAGCGGCCGACGCAGCCGGAGCCTCCGGGGCTGCGTGAGCGGCGGCCGGAGCCGTGGTCCCGGCTGCGGACCGATCCTCGGCCCCTCGCGGCGGTGCCGGGCGCCGGGCACAGTCTTCTCTTGCGTGGCCCAGACGCCGAGGAGGCTCCCGGATTTCCCGCCCCCCCCCGCCCCCCTCCGCGGGCCGGCAGTTACCCGGGAGCCCGCCCGATTTGCCGGCGGAGAGATGAGCCCGCCTGGGCGGAGGATGGGCGACGGGCAGCCGCGGCCGGGGGGGCCCGCCGGGAAGCGCCCCGGGTTCCGCGGGCCGAGAGGGTCGCCCGGAGGGCTGCCGGGCGGCGGCGGCGCCCCCGGGGCTCAGCGCTTCCTGCTCGGGCTCTGCCTGCAAGCGGGGCTGTGGGCGGCCTCGGGGTCACCTGCCCAGGTGTTCAACCTCAGCCTCTCGGTGGACGAGGGGCTCCCTCCGGACACGCTGGTGGGCGACATCCGCGCGGGGCTGCCGGCCGCGCAGCAGCAGGAGGGGGGCGGCTTCTTTCTCTCGGAGGATTCGGATGACTCCCCGCTGCTGGACGACTTCCACGTGCACGCGGACACCGGCATCATCCGCACGGCGCGGCGGCTGGACCGCGAGCGGCGGGACCGCTACGGCTTCGCGGCCGCCACGCTGCTGGGCGCCGTGGTGCAGGTGGACATCCGCGTCAACGACGTCAACGACCACTCGCCCCGCTTCCCCCGAGACTCGCTGCGGCTCGACGTGTCGGAGCTCAGCCCCCCGGGCACGGCCGTCCGCCTGCCGGGCGCCCACGACCCGGACGCCGGGCTGTTCGGCACGCAGGGCTACACCCTGCTGCAGCCGCCCGCCCCCCCCGGGGACCCCGCGGGGCCGTTCTTCCAGTTGCGCTACGGGACCCCCGGGTCGTCGGCGCCGCAGCCGCTGGACCTGGTGCTGCTGCGGCGCTTGGACCGCGAGGCGGCGGCGGCGCACGAGCTGCACATCGAGGCCTGGGACGGCGGCCGGCCGCCGCGCACGGGCCGCCTGCGCGTGGAGCTGCGCGTGCTGGACGAGAACGACAACCCGCCGGTGTTCGAGCGCGGCGAGTACCGCGCGGCCGTGCGGGAGGACGCCCCGCCGGGCGCCGAGGTCTGCCGCGTGCGCGCCACCGACCGCGACCTGGGGCCCTACGGCCTGGTGCGCTACCGCCTCCGCGCGCGCCAGGCGTCCTTCGCGGTGGAGGAGCTGAGCGGCGTGGTGCGGGTGCGCAGGCCGCTGGACCGCGAGGCGCAGGCCTGGCACCAGCTGCTGGTGGAGGCCCGCGACGGCGGCGCCCCGCCCGAGGTGGCCACCGTGCGCCTGTCGGTCGCCGTGCTCGACGTGAACGACAACCCGCCGGCCATTCACCTGCTCCTGCTCACCGACGGGGGCGCCGCGCGCGTCTCCGAGGGCGCCGCCCCGGGCGCCTACGTGGCCCGCGTCTCGGTGTCGGACGCGGACGGCGACCCCGAGCCGCGCGAGGTGGCCCCGCGGGAGCCGGGCGCGGGCCCCGGAGGCGCGGGCGTCTCGCTGTCCTTGGAGGGCGGGGAGGGAGCCTTCGCGCTGCGCGCCGGGGGCGCCCCCGGGGTCTTCTTCCTCTGCGTCGAGGGGCCCCTGGACAGGGAGGCGCGCGACCTCTACGGCTTGCGGCTGGTGGCCACGGACGCGGGCTCCCCGCCGCTGAGCGCGGAGGAGACGCTGCTGCTCCGGGTCGCCGACCTCAACGACCGGCCGCCTGTCTTCGGCAGGGAGCGCTACGTGGGCTCGGTGTCCGAGGCTGCAGCCCCGGGCACCGCCGTCCTGCGGGTCAGCGCCACCGACGCGGACGAGCCTGGCACAGACCACGCCCGGCTGCGCTACGCGCTGGTGCACCTGCCGGGTCGCTGCACCCCGCGGGAGTGCGCGCCCGCCTTCGCTATAGATCCCGAAAGCGGCGTGATCAGCACCAGCCGGAGTCTGGACCGAGAGGTGCAGGAGGCGGTGGACTTGAGAGTGGTAGCCCAAGACCTCGGAGAACCCCCGCTCTCTGCCACCTGCCTGGTGAGCATCACCGTGGACGACGTGAACGACAACGAGCCCGTCTTCCGGAGGCAGGTGTACAACGCCACCCTTGCGGAACATGCCCCAGTAGGACACTGCTTTTTGCAGGTGAGTGCGTCAGGGCCTCTGGACCGACCAACCTCTGGGTTCCGGGAAGGCCTGGGAAAGGGGGTGGGGGTGGGGGGCAAGATCAGGCCTATCCAGGGAAGGAACGTTGTGATGCGGGTGGTCCTGTACCCTGGCTCCAAAAGCAAGGGGGCACGGGCTCCAGTTACCCCTCCACAGTGGGGTCAATGGGTGCCCTCTGGGCGCCGAGCTGTTCTCCCAGGGCTGGGCTCCTGATTCTGCTTAAGGACTCCCGGTTTCCTTCATGCTGGATATGTGCACCCACATGGGCTTGGAAGGAACCTCTCACTCTCAAGCAGTGTGCAGACGGCAGTGCCTCTTATTTTTGGGCCTCGTTGTGTGGGGAAATAAGGTGGTCCTCAAAAATTATTTTTTTTTCCAGATAATAGTAACATACTTTAAATACTGAAACTGAGTTACCATTTCCAGAGATTTCTTACACATTTTGTACATTCCTTAGAGGCTTACAAATGCTAGTTGAGGATATTAGGTCATTTTTTTCTTTTTTTTTTCTTTTTCTTTTTTTCTATATATATATATATATATATATATATATATATATATATATATATATCAATGGTGGGTTGAGTTCCTCCAATGATGCTTTCAGGACTCTGAGAAGTAGCAGGCTCCATGATAAAATGGAGCTCTTTACCTTGCTTTTTGCAAATTCTGCCTTTAGAATTCTGATCTCTCCTTCACTCTCAGAATGTGATTTGGCCTCTTCTAGCACCAGCCCTCATTGCTCCATCTTTTCTCTTTTCTCTTCCTTTCTTCCTTTCTTTCATCTCAAAGGAAGAGTTGACACACAAGGTCGTATTAGTTTCATGTGTACAATAAGGTGATTTGACAACTCCATACATTATACCACGCTCACAAGTGGAGCTACCATCTGTCACCATACAACACTATTACAAAGTCATTGACTGTATTTCCCTATGTGATACCTTTTATCCCTGGGACTTCTATAGTCAGTAACTGGAAGCCTGTACTTCCACTCCCTTTTACCTATTTTGCCCATCTCTCCACCCACCTCCCCTCTGGGTAGAAATTTAAATTGGTGCAGCCAATGTGGAAAACTGTATAGCGGTTCATTAAAAAACTACAAATAGAAATACCATATGATCCAGTAATTCCACTACTGGTAAAACAAAACAAAACAAAAACAAAAACACTAAATAGAAAAGATATGTGTACCCGTCTGTTAATTGCAGCATTGTTTATAATAGCCAACGTACAGAAGAACCTGAGGATCCATCAATAGCTAAATGGATAAAGAGGATGTGATACACACACACACACACACACACATGCACACATATACACACGTTGGAATATTATTCAGCCATAAAAAGAATGAGAGCTTGACTTTGGTGACAGCATGGATGAACCTAGAGGGTATTACGCTAAGTGAAAAAGTCAGACAGAGAAAGACAGATGCCATATGATTTCACTTATATGTGGAATCTAAAAAAAAAAAATAAATGAACAAAGCAGAAACAGACCCATTTTCAGTTTCTTACCTGAGATAAGCCAGATTTTTAAGATTGATTTATTTACTCCAAGATAATTTGAATAAATACATACAGCCTGAGAGACTAACTCGTAAGTGAACCTCTAACGCTTTATTTGGCTCTTAGGCTGGATTCTTTTAAGACCCCAACTGCTTTTTTACTGGTTCTTGGGGAAGGCCTTAACTTTTGTAGGCTATGTCTTCAAATAATAACCTTTAGATGACTAAGATGCTACTATACTATAAAAAATGAGTTTCATGACTGCTTCTATCCTTTTAATCCGTTGGATCTGTGGGCAATAATAATCTCCATCTCTTTCTCTAGCATGACTGGCAGTTCTTTGAGTTGCTAAGTTATTCAGAGAAGTCTTGGGAATCAGTTAATGCTTGCTGCTGAGACAGACAATTCCACAAATGTCAGTGAGCAGCACAATGGAAGTTTATCTGTCTCTCAAGCAAAGTTTGACATGATGCAGATTGATCGGTCTTCCTCCAGCCAAGGTAGGGCCAGGCCGGGGAGTGACTTAGATCATGCCCACCAACGTCTCATTGGCCAGAGTTCAGCCCTGCGGCCTCAGGTGTACCCCAAAGGAGGCTGACGAATGTAAAGGAGCACATGGGATGCCAGTGTGCACCGATAGTTTCTGCCATGGATTTCTAAAAATGAAGTCATAATAAGTGAGAAGTTAGACTAGATGATTTCTAAGATGTCTTCCATCTGGAAGACCTTGACCATCTTGGTATGAAACAGTGCAGCTTGGCTCCGTCTGAAGGAAAATAAGCAGGGTGGATTAATTGTGATTCCTTTGATTAGAACCTGTCTTTAGAGTTGTTTCTAAAATTATGAGATGATTCTGCTGTGAGGTGTGTTTATCCTGGTTTTATGGCTCAGTATGCAGCGGATCCATTAGGTGAGCTGAACTTGGCTCAAGCGTAGGACTGCATCTCTAACTGCAAAAAAAAAAAAAAACAAAAAAAAAAAAAAAAAACCTTTTCTGTTTGCCAAATATGCTGTACATAGCACTAAATCGTGCTAATTAGAATTTCTGGGAATTGCAGTGATCTAGCCCCTCAAGATTGCAGAGACCCTCTTTATTCACTGGGTTCTCTGGTGACCTTTCCCCAGTGGCTATGTGAACTTTCTGTGTTCTCTAAGTCCCCTAGCTGGCTCTGTTCCCTAACTTCCAGGGAAGCCTCACCAGGCATCTATTTATATATCTTCATTCCCTATCTTTCTTTATACCACTTTGTAAAAAAGGAAGCTTCCCAGGTAGCCTTTGGGTCTCATGGCCTCCCCTTTATTCCAGGGTTTTGTTTAATTACATTATATCAGTCCTTACAACCTTACCTTTTTTTTTTTTCAATTTTTTCCGTTGCTCTCCACCAGTTTTCTCCCTCTAGACTGTGTATGTGCTCAATTCTCCTTTGTCTGAATCAAACAAAATCAAAATGAGAAGCAACAGGAGAAATAAAAAGTTCTTTACTATATTCCCTGTAAGGGAATACCGTGTCACCTAATGAAACAAATCCTCGAACCTTCGAGATGTCTTGGCGGTCATCTCACATCACTGATCCTTGGGGTTCTCCCACTCTTGATACTGCTTCTGCTGCCACCGCAGTGCTGTCCCCTAGTGCTGCCCGAACCCCTTTATAGTCTCATCCCCAGATCAGAACTTTACAAAGACTTTAAATGTGGGGCAGAGTGATGTAGGAGAGCCAGTAGCAGCCTGAGATAGGTAACCGACGGGACCAGCGGGTTTTCACAACCTCAAAGGCACTCACCTGGATTCTTTTTTTTTTTTTCAATTTTTTTTTATTTATTTATTTTTTAATTAATTTTTATTGGTGTTCAATTTACCAACATACAGAATAACACCCAGTGCTCATCCCGTCAAGTCTCACCTGGATTCTTAATCTCTTGCTCCCCACTGTCCCCCATGTGGAGAGCCCCTTCCTCACCACCTACCCCTCAGGAGCTCCTTTCAGTATCTCTTTATGGTTAAGGCAGAGAGGGATTTCCACTCTGTAGAGAGTCGAGGGTTGCCTCTCCCAATTCAGCATCTGGCCTGGAGGATTCTCTTTTTCCTTGGATTACTGTCAAGAAGACTGACTTCAGCGAAGTACAGTGATGTGAACTGTGCTTACAGGCTTTATCTCCAGCGTTTATAGCTGAATCACAGAAGTGCCATAACAAGAATATTATCTCAGGCTTCCTCAAATACCATTACTGTGTTCATTCACTAATTCGCTTATTTAATCAAACAGTGACTCATTGAATAAACACACCATTCCATGAGCAAATATTTACTGAGTACCTCCTTCATGCCAGGAACTGGTCTCAGTGCTGAGCATGCAGCGGTGCGCAGAGGGGCAAGGTCCCTGTGCTAGCAGAGCATGCGGTGGTGGTGGTGGGGGCAGTGGTGGCGGTGGTGGTGGTGGCAGGCTCTCTAACTGGCACTTGCACCATCAGTTCTCCTGGTTCTCAGGCCTTCAGACCTATTCTATTGGCTCTCTCTCTCTTTCCCTCCCAGGCCAGTCCTCAGGAAGGAAGGACACCCGCCCCGCCTCCAAGAGCTCATCACTCCACAGCCCCCTGTCCTCACTTTCCCTCATCATTGTACTAAATCCTATCTCTCAAAAGGCAGCTGTGTTTTAAAATTTCAATCCAATCAGCTTTTCTGAATCATAAAGCACGTTGGACTGTGGCCCACTGCCTCATTCTTGAATGCTGCTCTTCTTTTGTCTACTGCCTTCTCTCTCTGCCTCTGTCTTGCCGGCCCCTCCTTTTCCTCTTGTGCCACCCCACTCAGTGTGCTGGAGGGGGGGGGGCATGGGGGTCTCTCCTCCCCTCGCTTCTCCTTTCCTATACCTTTTTCTATATATTCCTGGAACTGCTTCCCAACCCTTCCCCCATCTACAGGGTCAACCTCTCTTATAAACTCACATTAGCATTTCTCTACCTTGCATGCATCTCTACCTGGATATATTTTTTGGCTCCTTAAAACTGACATTTCTCAAAGCAAAGTCATTTCCCTTCCAGGACTAGCTTCTATCTTCTTATCTTTCAATCATTAGCTCCTTTTTGAAACTTGCCCGTTTTTGTTCATGTGTCCTTTCCATGGGCATTTTTTATGCATGTGGTATGTGTCTGTGTGTGTGGATTTGCTGTTTGTTGGGGTGGTTGTGCTTTGTATTGTGGGAAAGTAAAGTTCGAGGGTAAAGAGCATGATCATGTCTCAAACCAAACAGTTGGGTAAAGAGCATGATCATGTCTCAAACCAAACAGTTGGGTCAAAAGCAGGTCTGGAGATTCCAGCCTGGGGAGGTGGGAGGGGGCACCTGGCTGTGCTTATTTGTTCGCTCTCTCTGTGGTCTGACTTTGAGGAACCTGTCTAGGAAGGTGCCCCGGCCATGGACGTTAAAGGTGGCATCTACCTCTGGGAAGACCCTGAAGAATGGGAGAGCCTGACTGCAACTGGGGTTCCATGGACCAGAAAGGACTAAACCGTATCTTGTTTCTGATTCATTTTATCTTTTAGGGTTATTTCATTTTATTAACTATCTCCTGGCTGTTAGTAAAATGTTGTTAAATGTGCTGGCTTTGTCTCAGCTGTACTATCGAGGTAAAAATGGAGAACCCCAAATGCCCCCTGGAGGTGGTGTGATTTAATGAAGGGTGATTAATTGGCTTTAGTCAAAGTGTCCTGGGCTAGTGGTCACTTTCCCCGAAGGCAGAAATCCACAAGGGATGCTGAGATAAAGTGGTTCTTACTATGGTGTGAGGCCCTTTCTCTCTGGGGCCTCTTCTAGTGCCTTTGGAAGTAATAGACTTTATTAAGAAAGATGTTTCCTGAATTCTTAGTGTCATCTCTGATTCCCCTGCACATTTGACCATAGGAGTTGCCATGGGCTTCAGTGTTTCTTACATCTGTCCCTTCATTTACACCCAGTGCCATCGCCCTAGTTCTGTCCATCATCACTTCAGGTCTCATATTGCCTATTCTTCAAACTGGAGAGACTTGTAGACATATTCTAAATGCCACTTCCTCCCACTAAATGCCTTGTCATTCATTCTGCTGTTCTTTCTTTCTTTCTTTCTTTCTTTCTTTCTTTCTTTCTTCTTTCTTTCTTTCTTTCTTCTCTTTCTTTCTTCTTTCTCTTTCCTCTTTCTTTCTTTCTTTCTTTCTTTCTTTCTTTCTTTCTTTCTTTCTCTTTCCTCTTTCTTTCTTTTTCTTTCTTTCTCTTTTTCAAAGATTTGTTTATTTGAGAGAGAGAGAATGAGAGAGAGAGAGAGAGAGAGAGAGAGAGAGCGCACATGTGTATACAGGGTGGGGAGGGGCAGGGGGGAAGGAGAGAGGGAATGTCAAGCAGACTCCCCACTGAGCGAGGAGCCTGATGTGGAGCTGGATCTCATGACCCTGAGATCACAACCTGAGCTGAAATCAAGTGTCATTTAACTGACTGAGACACCCAGGACCCCCAGCCCGCTCTTTTCTCAATGTTCTTCAAAGTGCTGCAGTTGTTTACTTGTATTAGTATAAGAGTGGATTGTAAGTATCCTCTGAGGCTGCAGTTTAATGGTATTTGAGTCCCCTATAATTCTTGGTGTCCTCTATCTAATGTATTAGAAGATCAATAACCTTGTTGAACTGTATTGAAGAGTTACACAGAGAAAACAAATGCTAAGAGTTACTAGTCAGAGTTACTTTTTAATTTTTCACATTGCATCTGAGTGTGTATTAATTTTATTTTAAAACACATTTCCTCAACATAACTTATCATTGATCCTTTGGAATTTTACAGTCTGAATTGCATCGCTTATCCCTCACCTTACCACTACCATGCCCTTATTGTTGACCTTACACGCCTGCTTACATACTTGCGTAGCATAGACCTGCTTTGATGGTATATACTTTGATCATATCACTGTATTACCCTTATATGCACAATTGTATGATTGTCCTCTTCTGGCTATTTTACTTATTTTCTTTTTTTCTTTTCTGGTTCTTTTAAATGGACCTGTCCTCTCTGCACACATGCATTGAAGCATGTTAGATTTCAACAGCAGTCATTTGCTCCTGACTCCAGGATATGTCTAGATAACCTGCCAACTGTAATCTTCCCTGATTATCCAAGTCTTGCTGGCCTTATACCTTAGCTCCCAGCATGTGCCGTGTATGCCTCTGGCTCTGCTTTGATGACCTGTTTTAAGCACTGGACATCAACTGTAGAATTTTCTCTTGGACTTCATTTTGATATCCCTCCTCTTCCTTTCCCCACACAGCTGCTACCCAAGACCCATCAGCTGGCTTACTTCCTTTCTCCTTTTCCTGCTTGGGAAAGGTGATCAGATATAATATGTTTGGATGTGTTACAGGAAGGATATTGCCTAGAACCTGTGGGATGTGTCTCTAGTTATAGTCAACATTTAACTTGCCATGAATTTATCTAGTTCTTGGTTCTATAATTAAAGATAACTGACGTTACATGGTAGAGCGTTCATAGCTTTGAAGATTAAAATTAGGTTGCATGCAGTGATGAAAAACATAGGCAGACTATGGAGCTAGAGTGCCTGGATTTGAATCTCAGTTCCACTATTTCCTAGCACTGTGCCTCAGTTTCCTCCCCTGGAAAATACGGATAACACTAGTGTCAGCTTGATAGAGTTTTCATGTGGGAAATGAATTAATACATGTTTGCTTAGAATAATGCTTGACTCCTGGTAAGTACTTACTATGTATTATATATTATTAAATGTTAGTAAGACTTCTAGAAATGTTGCCTAATTTAGTTAGCAATCAGTAATTAAAAATGACATTTCAAATAAAGATTCTCTTGCTCTAAAAGTTGGAAGAGGAGCAGAAATAAATTTGAATTGTGTATCAGGTTTTAGCTAGATGGATGTTTCTGGCAAGGAAAGTAAAAATCTGTTGTACTTAATCTGAACACTGGTAATGTCTTATGGGCCTATGAATCCCACCTGTCTTAAGGAAGTTTCAGATGACCTCTTAATAGCAATCCTCCCCATTCCACCTCCCAGAAAGGCTATGAGGGTCTTTATCAGTTACTACTCTCTAGAGTCTTTTATTGGGAAAGCATGGAATGAGAGAGCACTGGATTTAGAGTCAGAATACCTGGGTTCCAACTCTGACTGTACCTCTATCTCTACTAACTCTTCTGGCCAGTTTCTCATCTGTGAAACGTGTATTAGTCAAAAATAAAAGTGTGCTTATACATTATGAGGAGTTGATTGACACACAATTACAGAGACTGAAAAATCCCGCAATCCCACAATCTGCCGTCTGCAAACTGAGGACACAGGAAAACCAGTGGTGTCATTCAGTCCAGGTCTGAAGGCCCGAGAACCAGGAGAACTGATGGTGCAAGTGCCAGTTAGAGGGCAGAGGACTCCGGTCCCAGCTAATCCATTCAGGTCGAGAGACAACTCATCCCTCTTCCTCCTTTTCATTCTCTTCAGGCCTGGTTGATGCCCACACACCCTGGGGGGAGCATTCTGTTTTACTCATTCCCTCAATTCAAATATTGATGTCATCTGGAAGCCCCTCACAGACACACCCAGAAATCATGTTTAGCTTGACACCTGGACATCTCGCGGCCCAGTCAAGTTGACACATTAACCATTACATGCGAATTCATTCTAACAGCACATTTTTGTAAGGATTTAAGATAATATGTACTATGTGGTAGAAAGTTTTTGGTATAGGAAGAGTTAAGGGGTTTTGCAGGTGAAAGGTTCTTTATGCAGTATCTGGATGAAGGTTTCACTAGATATGCACCTTCTAGGGAGTCCTCTGCCCACCTTTATGCCATATGTTTTTATTTGCAGTCCTGTTTTGGAAGCATTCTACTGTAACTCTGCATTTTTTTTTTTTTGCATAAAAAAGTATAATGCATTCCTAGCCATGATCACTTCCAAAAGAGCATCATTTAGGAAGGATTTCTGAAAGTTGTGATCAGTAAAATTTCCTTTCTCTGAGGATTGAAATTGACAATAAATTAATTTTATTAACACCTTGACACCAGACTTACACTAACAAGCCCCTTGCCTTCTAAATTATGAATTAAAAGTGAGCAACTATAGAAGTAATTTATACTTTCATAGCCCGTTAGGGAAATTATGCTAGATCATTTTTAGAAATGCAAGGTTACTTCTTGGAATCTCACTGAATTAAAATGTCTATTTAAAAGGATTTTGTGCTTTATGACACAGGTAGATCAGATGAATATTATGACAACTGTCAATTTTAATTAGAACACTATTTAGGATTGCACAGTCCATGTGAACTGGGATGACCACCGTGTGTCTTGTTCCTGTAGTAAAGACATAGGAAGGGACGGCCCATAAAGGACTTGCAGTGTTTACCTAGAGTTTGGCCTTTGTTATGGAAGCAAACAAGAGAGATGGGAGGTTTTCAAGGAGTGATTGACCTGTGTCAAGTAAGGTTTTAGGAAACTTTGTCTTGGGTTAGTAACAAGAAGAAGACAAGGAAACCAGGGAGGAGAGTCCCAACACAGTCTTGTAATAATCTCTATTCAGCCATGAGGGCCTGACCTGGGGGGGCGGGGGGCAGTGTTGGTGGTGGTGGTAGTGTAACGTAATGGAAAGGGAGGCCTTAGAGGTGTCATAAAAGAAGAATTGGTACAACCTGAATAAGATATGAGGGGAGACGTGGTGGAGGAAATTAAAGATGGTGCCACATTTTCAGTCTGGTTAGTGGGAGAAGTAGGAAAACCTGGAGGTGAGAGTTTTGGGGAAGGATGCTCACCCGGTTGAGTGTTTGGCATGTTGAGTATGGATTAAGGCCAGTAGTCCAGGAAAAGATGTCTTGATGGTTATGCAGATATTCAGAACCAAGGGCAGGAGAGAGCCTGAGTTTGGAGAGAGAAACTTGGAAGTCATTCGAGGGGAGGTGATAATCAAAACTGTGGAAGTGGAAGTGAAGATACTGAGAAGAGTCAATGGCTTAGGACTCTGGCTGGGACAAGGGTCTTGCCACTCATATGTGGTGGGAGGGCAGGTCTCTGTGCTGCTCCTGCTGTTTCGTTTGCTTGGTCTCCTCAGCCTAGTGGACCAGACCCCAGACAGCGCAGCTCACCCTTAACCTGTCTTCTGAGCTGCTCCGCGCTGCCTCTCAAATACTCAGCGTCTCTCACACTGCCAGGCACTAAGTGAGGCACATGCTCTGGCTCTACTGTTCTCTCTACCCCGCTATCTTTCCTTCCCACAGACCTCCCTGTCAGCCTCCCATATGCGTCTTAGCCATTTTTGTCTCCATTGTAACTCTTGCCACTCAGCCGAACTGGTCTTATATTTTCCCATTTGGCCTGATATTGAGGTCTTTTGTTGTTACTTCTACTCCAGGAACCCTCTCCCATAGCCAGACTCTATTAGCCTGGAATCATCTAGAACCACTCCTCTCAGCTGTGTGTATTCCAGTCTCTGATCATAACCTCCTAGCATTTCAGCTCTCTCAGTCTTTGATTTAATTTACATTTATTTTTTGAACCCAGATCTTTTTCTTAGGCCCCTTACTCTTCCTTTCTTTTCTTTAGATATCAGCCCCCTCCTTGCTTTAGTTCTTTCTCTGTCCAACTAGGATTCCTGGATGCGCCCTACTAACCCTTGTTCTTCTATACCTGTGCTCATACTATTGATGGTGGATCAGTAGTATATCCAGTGATAGGCTTTCCCCCACACTTGCCCCATGGAGCGCTGCTGGAGTAATTCTTAATGATGGTTGGTTCCATTGTAAGTGTGTGGTATGAGCTGGGTCCTCAGGACTGCTGGGCAATCTTGTCTTCATCTTGGCATCTCTCCCACAGCTTCACTCTCTGTGAGTATCATATCTTCTCCCTTTTCTCTTACAGGTAATCATACCTCCTACTCAGTAGATTCCAGAGGGTGAAAACTTGCTTGTGTTTTGCCTCCCACAATCAGACTTTCCTGTCACTGTACCATCCAGTCCCCAAGGACTAGGTGGCTCTCCTCTGTCCAAATCAAACCCATTCATGGCTTCTCCATACTTCACCTCTTCCATCTTTTCTGACATTGCTTCTCAATTATACCTTTTTATCCCTGCCTCTCTACTCTTCCCTTCTCTTTAGCATATACTGTGCCTCTCCTCTTATTGGCAGTGTGTACAAACCAAGTCTGTGGACGTGTTGCCCCAGTTTGCTCAACTTCCTACCTCAGCGCCCTATAATGATCAAGTTTGCCACCTGTTGGCACATCTCTTTTTGGACCTAGCCATATGTTAAGAACCTTTTCCACTTGGAGAAATGTTCTGGAAATTTCTGCTGTGTCTTATTTAGTATCTCATGTCCCTTGATGATGGATTGAACACCTCTAGAGCTAAAGTGGTCTTCTTCAGCATCTACTAGGATAATGAAGTTGTGAAGAAAATGTAGTCCCAAGTGTGTGGAGGTGTTCTAGTTCTCATTATTTCCAGGTGTTCTTGAGGTGAACAGAAGAAGAGTGGTCTAGTGGATAAAAATGTGTACTTAGAGCCAGGCAGAACTGTTTTTTTTTTTTAAGATTTTATTTACTTATTCATGAGAGATACACAGGGAGAGAGGGGGGAGAGACACAGGCAGAAGGAGAAGCAGGCTCCACACAGGGAGCCCGATGTGGGACTCGATCCCGGTACCCCAGGATCATGCCCTGGGCTGAAGGCAGGTGCTAAACTGCTGAGCCACCCAGGGGTCCCCCAGAACTGGGTTTAAATTTTGGCTCTGTCCCTTAGTAGCTTGACTTGGAGCAAGTTGCCATACCTTTGGAAGCCTCAGTTTCTCATTCATAAAATAGGGATGATTAGAGGATCTACCTCACAAGGTAATTGTGGGGATTGAAGGAGATGATGAATATCCAATGCATAGAGCAGTGCTTGGCACGTAGTAAACTCCCTAGAAAGTTTATTATTTGTACCTTCACTTGTATTTGATTAGACTGAGAGGCTAAGTGAGAGTGGAAGAAATAAATGTACGTCTTTTGTTTTAAATATCTCAATGACTAGTGTTAAATGGCTAGAGAAATATGATCCTGAACCTCAAATGACATTCTGGGAAAGTGCACTGGCTTATTTATTACATAGCGTTTCAGTCCCAAATTTAGTCTGGTTCTTACCATGGAGAATCAGAAGGGCCATGTGAGCCATGAGGATACCTTCACCTTCTTGATATAAAGTAAAGATTAGCCTGAGTATCTTGTTCCTGACAGTCTTCCATGGTTCACCTCTGGTCATACTTGTCAGTTCTCCTGCTTTTACTCTGGACACTTCTCTGGCCTTCCAAGGTCAGGGGCATTTTTAAAGAAAAAGGCACCACTCGGTTTTGTTTTGCTGCACCTGTCTCCGGAGAGGTAAGTTATCCCAGTGAGGGAGAAAAACATTGACTTCCTGGAACGTGGCTGACTGTTGTCTTCATTTTTTAATTGGTTGAACTTCTCCTTCTCATTCAGAAGTGGGGCAAAGGGAAGAAAGGGATGCCTTGTATTCACTTTCAGTTAAAGAGGAACACTATCATTTTTAATAACTTTTATTTTTTATTTTTTTTAAAGATTCATACCTTTATTGTATTTTTTTTCAAGATTTATTTATTCATGATAGACAGAAAGAGAGAGAGAGAGAGAGAGAGAGGCAGAGACACAGGCAGAGAGAGAAACAGGCTCCATGCTGGGATCCTGATGTGGGACTCGATCCCGGGACTCCAGGATTGCGCCCTGGGCCAAAGGCAGGCGCCAAACCGCCGAGCCACCCAGGAATCCCCTTTTAGTAACCTTTAACTAGCACACTACTTCAGCATGGGCTAAGAGTAAAATAAAGTCACTGGGTGATTTTGAATAATTTTATTTATTGTAGGAAATTTACCAACAGAATAAAAAGACATCGATTAAAATTTATTTGGCTATCTTCTTTAAGAAAGCTGAACAACATAAATCATTCCTTAAAAGTTCTTTTGCACACAAAATAGGAGACTAAGTGTTAAAATATTGTTAGAATATTCAAGTAAATTTTTCAGTTGTATTTTATTTTATTTTTATTTTTTAAAAAGATTTTATTTATTTATTTGAGAGACACAGAGAGAGTGTGCACGAGCAGAGGGAAGGGACAAAGAGAAAGGGAGAAGCAGACTCCCCCATCATGACCTGAGCCAAAGTCAGACGCTTAACTGACTGAGCCCCTGATTGTATTTTAATATGCTGTGTGTACATTTGTAATATCAAGATCAAGGAAGTTAATTTTTATGCTCACTTTTAGAAATTGAAACTTATGTTTTCCATTTTAAATCATGGTAGTAATTTTTAATTGTTGCATTTTTTTCTATGCTATTGTTGGCTTACTTCATACTAAATCCTCAGACCAGAAAATACCATCTACTTGGTATGCTTTTGGAAAATGTATTGTGGCAAAAAACAAGGAGGATCTATAGCATAGCTTTGTGTTCACAAGGATAGCAAAGAGAAGAGAACAAAAGAGAACTTGAGGCAATTTCTGATCAGTTTGGATACTGACGGTTGATCCCAAAATTCTGTTCAAGAGACTGTTCTCCACCTTTAAAAGTTCTTCTGGTCTGATTATCCTTTTGTTCTTCATTTCGATTACCTCTGTAGGCATAGCCATCGTTCTGATTATATTTTAAAGAGATTAAATATCATTTCCAGCCTCACCATAAATGGACTTAAACACTATTTGATTTTTAACGGTTGTCTCCAAAGAAACTTCCTGGGTTGTATACTCCCCTTGATGTCTGCATTTGGAAGCACAGAGGACATTACTGTTTACATAGAGCTTGACTTGTCTAGTTCTTCAGAGTGTCTGCTGTAAAAGAAACAAGTCATGAGGTAAAGAGCAATCTAAGCACATGCCTGTTTACTTTCCTTTGAAGTATAGATTGTTTTAAGTACTGAACTGTTAAAAAAAAATACAAAGGCTGTCCTGTTGCATTGCATATAAACAAGAACACAATATTTCAGTGCTGGCAGCTACTCTGTTTCCTGGACTCATCTCACAAGAATTTTTATATGATGTTCTTCTTGTGTAGAATCTGATTGGCATGCTTATGTCTACTCCATTTTCATTGCCTTTGTCAGTGACCAGCACAAAGAAGAGAGTGACGGGAAGTGCAATTTATAATGTTTGACAGTACTCTAGGTAAATTTGCTTACTTGCATTAAAAATATAGATTCTGTGTCTATGACAGCATACTCCTCATATCACAAGATGCATTTGATAAGCTTATCTTGAGTCTTGAATCTTAGTACATTTTATTTTATTTATTTTTTATTTTTTTAATTTTTATTTATTTATGATAGTCACAGAGAGAGAGAGAGAGAGAGAGAGAGAGAGGCAGAGACATAGGCAGAGGGAGAAGCAGGCTCCATGCACCGGGAGCCCGATGTGGGATTCGATCCCGGGTCTCCAGGATCACGCCCTGGGCCAAAGGCAGGCGCTAAACTGCTGCGCCACCCAGGGATCCCCTCTTAGTACATTTTAAAGGATGGACAATTCTTTTTTGGAACCTGATAATAGTTTTGCTACATACACAGAGGGGCATGATTGTGCTCTTACTCTGATTCATAATATCTTAACAATAATGCTATTATTTCTCTAAATGCATTTTAACCTATGAAGTGCAGTTAGTGTTTTCATCTGTAATTTGTGAAGACAGCTGATCTATTTTTTTTAATGAAAAAGTTAAGCTTATTCCACATATGTAGAAGAATCTTTCTAGAGGTTGCTTTTCCTTTAAGGTGTTTTTTCCCCTCCTACTTCATTCTTTCTATTCTGTGTTCTTGAGATTTCATATACACATATGTTAAACTTTTTGATCTGAGGCCTTGAGGTGCTGTTCATTCTCCTTTTCAATAACTCTCCTTCTGTTCTTCAGACCAGGTGGTTTCTGTTGCTTTATTTCATTCTGTTTTTAAGAATTTTTTTTTAACATTTCAGATGTTTTTTTTTCATTTGTAGAATTTCATTTTATTCTATTTTATAGTTTGTGGTTTTTTTTTATTTTTTTACATTTCGGATTTTTTTTCATTTGTAGAATTTCATTTTATTCTGTTTTATAGTTTGTGTTTCCTCTGCTGATATTTGCTATCTTCTCGTTCATTACAAGAGTGTCTTTCCCTAGAATAGCTGCCTTAGAGCCATTGTCTGTGAGTTCCAACATCTGAATAATCCTGGATTGGTTTGTTTTTTTTTTCCCTTGGAAATAGATCACATTTTCCTAACTATTCATATGCTGAATAATTTCGCAGTATTTTCTGGACATTGTGTATGTTATTGTGAATATTCTGGATTCTGTTATGTTTTTCAGAATAGTGTTGATATTTTTGTTTCAGCAGGCAATTAACTCAGTTGGACTCATACTGCAAATTCCTGGTGCCAGTACAGATCTCATTTCAGTTCTGCTTTTTCTTAACTGGGTTATTTGCAATCTGCCCCACTCATGTGTAGTTTAGGGTCAGTGAGAGATTTGGGCAGAGTATATATACAGAATTTGGGGCTTGCCTGGAAGGCTTTCTCTCATCTGGGATTTCCCTTCCACTTTCTTTATAAATAAATATATATATTATATATATTTATATATATTTTATATATTTATATATATATAATTTATTTATATATATATTTATATATATATTTTATTTATTTATTCATGAGAGATACAGAGAGAGAGGGGCAGAGACACAGGGAGAGGGCTCCATGCAGGGAGCCCGACGTGGACTCGATCCCGGGTCTCCAGGATCATGCCCTGCGCTGAAGGCAGTGCTCAACCACTGAGCCACCTGGGCTGCCCTCCCTTCCACTTTCTTAATGGCTGTGGTTGCCTGAATTCTGTGTTAAAGTTCTTCAGTTCAGAAATGCATGTCTTTGTTGGTGATTTAGTCACCTTGATTGATGCCTTGACTGATACCTATCGTTAGGTAGCAGGCCAAAATAATGATGATGATGATGATGATTATATGTAAAAATGAGAAACTCATTTTAGATCAGTCCATTCTTCCAGTTTTGACCACTTGTGAAAATCTACTTTTTTCAGTCCTTAGAATGTTCAGGTATTTTTTATTCCATTTTACTCAGTTTATAGTTGTTACATACAAAAGAATAGGTTTTTTTGGAGCATACTGGGTCATACCAGAAGCATAACCCATGTTCTTTCCCTAAACTCAAATCTCTATTAATTTCAATGAGATTCAGATGATTAAGACTTAATGGTAAAAGCCTTTTGAAAATAAAGCCTGTAGAATTTTGTTCTCAGATTATGAATGAGTGGCAGCTAATGTGTTCAACTACAAAGGTTTACTGATTCAGCGTTTCACAGATTAATGTTAGTGATAGTAAATGTTAACAGTTTAAAATCACTTAAATGTACTTTAGTTTTACCCAGACTCAACAAATAATTTCATGTATTTATAATTCTATAATTATAATTGAACAAATAATAATCCTTCATGAAAATGTGGTGATGGAAATCAACTCCGTGAGTTATCTGATATTTCCCATCATTGAATTTGGCTAAGATCTGTGTGGAATAGAATTTACAGTGACCCATTTGAGGAAAATCAGTTCTTCACAAGCCCTGTCCAAATGCAAACAACTAGGATCATTAAGACCAGGTTTTTACATTTCATGCCAGAGAATTTTTAAAAATCTATTTTATCTATATCCCCTCCCACTACCCCACTTTGGCAAACACCAATTTATTCTTTGTATCTAATAGTCTGTTTTCTCATTGGTCTCTGTTTTCTTTGTTTTGTTTGAGAAACTTTAGTCTAAGTAGAAATTCATTTCCTATGTTTCTCTTTTTTAAATCAAGGCTTTGAGCCCAAATACCTCACAGTTATCTTTTACCAAGTACTTATCATGTATCTGATAGAAACACATTTCCTTTGATAAGTGATTTCTTTCAAAATCTGTAACACAGATCTGATTATATTACTCATGCTTTAAAGACTTCAATGACTTTGCACTCGTTGTAAGATCAAGTTCAAAATCCTTGCTTAATCCATTCTGCCTGCCTTTCTATCCTTGTTCCAAGGACCTCTCCTCAATTCATTCATATTTCATGAAGGCACCCTGCTCTATCTCACCTCAGGCCTTTTTTCTGTGTTATATACTGAATGCTTGTCTTGTGTTGAAACTCTTATGTTGAAGCCCTAACCCCCACAGTGTGATGGTACTGGAAGGTGGGGCCTTTGGGAATAACTTAATTTAGATGTAGTTGTGAGGGTAGCCCCACCCAGTGGGATTAATGTCCTTGTGAGAAGAAGGAAGAGCAAAAGAAACCAGCAACAAAATGAAAAGGCAGCCTACTGAATGGGAGAAAATATTTGCAAACCATCTATCTGATAAGGGGATAATATTCAAAATATATAAAAAAACTTATGTTGCTCAATAGCAGAGCAACTTGATTAAAAAATATGCAGAAGACCTGAACAGACATTTTTCCAAAGAAGATATGTGGATGGGCAACAGGTACATGAAGAGATGCTCAACATCATTAATTATCAGGGAAATGCCAATCAAAACCACAGTGAGATATCTATCACTTCATACATGTTAGAATGGCTAAAATAAAAAAAGATAAGAAATAACAAGTGTTGGCAGGGATGTGGAGAAAAGGGTATCCTTGTGCTCTGTTAGTAGGAATGAAAATTGGTGCAGCCACTATGGAATACATTATGGAGATTACTAAAAAAATTAAAAATAGAACTACCTTATGATCCAGCAATTCTCTTTCTGGGTATTTATCTGAAGAAAACAAAAGCATTAATTTGAAAAGATATCTTCATCCTGTGTTCATTGCCTGTTATTTACAATAGCCAAGATATGCAAAGAGCCTAAGTGTCCATCAACATGTGAATGGTTAAAGAAATTGTAGTGTATATATACCCAATGGAATATTATTCAGCCATTAAAAAAGAATGAAATATTGTCACTTGCAGCAGTAAGGATGGGCCTCAAAGACATTATGCTAAGTGAAATAAATTGAAAAAAATAAACAAATACCACATGGTCTCTCTTATATGTGGAATCTAAAAAGCGTACAAAAAAAAAAAAAAAAAAAAAAAACAAAAAGCAGACAAAACCAAACCGAGCTCTTACAGAGAACAGATTGATGCCACAGGCAAGGGGGAGGATAGGAGAAATGAGTGAACTTTTTGTTGTTGTTGTTGTTTAAATAAATTGAATAATTTATAATTAAAAAAGAAAAACGAAAGACCAGAGCTTGTTCTCAGCATCATGGGAGGAAAGAGTGGGAAGAGGGCTCTCACTGGGACTGGACTATGCTGGCACTCTGATCTCAGGCTCCCACCCCCAGAATTGGAAGAAATGAATTTCTCTTTTTAAAGTCAGCCAGTCCATGGCATTTTATTATAGCGGCCTGAACTAAGACCCTAGTTTCTTCTCTTTGCTTGAAATGTCCTGTCTTAGTCCCCTCTGCTATGGGTCTCCCTTCTCCCACTACTCTTTTCGGCTCCTTGAAAATATCATGTCCTCAGGAAGTCTTCCTTGACCATCTAAGTCCCACCACTGTTAATTAAGTCCTGTCTTGTAAACACCCATAGATTATATGCATTATGCAATAAACCTCTTTCCTAGCACGCCTCATATAGGTAACCCATGTGGTAGCTCTCTTGCTCATTATAAGCTTCGTGAGATCACCGTAGAAGCTTAGCTTATCTATCTTGCTTACTGCTAAGTGTTTACTAAAATGCTCAGCACATAATAACAGTAAGATTTGTCCCATGATAAAATGAAACAACCTGCATGGTACCCACGTAGATGAGTGTTGACTGCTTCAGGAATTGAGCATATCCTATAGCATTCTTATGACTTTCTGAAAACCATGTCATTGAAACATCTACCACAAACATTGTAATACAGTTAGACAGTTAATATCCTGTTTATGTTGTAATTTAGTACCAGACAATTCTCATTTCATGTAAAAAACATGATCTTTGTCAGTGCCTCTTTTCACTCTTAGAATATGAAGCTATGAATTTTGCATATTTGCAGAAATACTACTAGAGTCTTTTTGATTCCTAAATGTCTCCAAGTTAACAATCTACAGGTTAGTCCTTTAATCTGTCTTTAAAGATACTCATGTATACACACACACACACACACACACACACAGTTATCCAAAGAAATAAGGAATTAATTTAGGAATGTAGCAATATTTTAATTTTTTAGTTTATTCTATTATCTAACTTGAAAAACAAACTAGTTTGAAATTTAAAAAAAAAAGAGCGATTACAGAAGATATATTTCCTCTTCTTTTTTTGGAGGAATGCCAATACTGTAAAGCACTTTTCCAAATCCTTTCAAGCAGAATATGAGCTGGTTTATTAATAGTTATATGCTCAGTGGGAGACAGCAAGAGGAAAGAATACAGATAGATTTGGGTCCGTCTGGCTCTGCATATTATAAGGTGTTTTTTTGAACTGCATTGTATTCATCTGGTAAATGGGATAATAATATGTACTTTTAAGGGTTATTATTTCAAACACTATCACACACTAAGCACTTAAGAAGTCAAAACTACTTCTTACAAGTGGAAGCATGTGAACTCAATCACCCATTATTCTTAGGACTGTTCTTCACTGACTGGGTGATTTCTGCACAAAGCAATGCAGAAAATATTTACTATATAACAACAAATGGAATACAAGTCCCCCCTCTGCAGGAATAGTTTTTCTTATAACTGTTCATTTTGTGCTAACAAATGGTAGACTGGACATGGCCACAAATGATACATCCTAATCCTGAGAAAAATGAATTCAAGTCATAGCTGCATTATAAGCAGGAAAGTTTGGCCAATTTACTCCTTTATGATTTCAGCTTATTAACCAAATGAACCTACCCTTAATTTTATATTGCTGTCCAAGGGCGACTTTATGGCTTTGATGGGCCGAGTTCTACAGTATGGATATGTAAGATCCAGAGCTACTCTGATAGCAAGGGTTGAGTTTATTATTTTTTAAATCTATTTTCATTCCAGTTTGGTTAAAGTACAGTGTTCTGTTAGTTTCAGGTGTACAATAGAGTGATTCAACAATTCTTTACATTACGCGGTGCTCATCATGGTAAGTGTAGTCTTAATCACCATCACCGATTTTATCTATCCCCTCACCCACCTCCCTTGTGGTAACCACCAGTTTGTTGCCTATCACTGAAGGCTCTGGTTAAAATTGTACATTTTTTTCTCCTTTTTTATTTTGTTGGGTTTGATATACTAAGTGTAGAATAAATATGTGAGTTGATAGAAGGAGTTAAGTACATTCACTCCTTTGATATTTACAAGGAAAGAACCAACTTCATCCCCATGTTGAAAAATAATTATACCTGGAAATTTGATAATGTAATAGTGATTTTTTAAATTATTAGCATATTAATTTCATTATAATTGGAATATCAGAATGTAACATAAACTATGACTTTTTGCTTTTGGTTTCATTGTTCAACTGATTTACAACTTGAGGAAAACTGAAAAAAAAACGCTAATCTAAAAACCGATTCATTTTTTAATATTTTCCCTACAGAAAAAAACAGGCCCATAAAAAAAGCTCATAATAAACATATATTGAATGCTTACTCCGTGCCAGGTAGCGCCTTAAGCAATGTGCGTGGGTAACTTGTTCATCCTCACAACACCCCACGTGGGAGGCACTATTATCATCTCTATCCTGCGGATAAGAAAACTCAAGAGCTGAGAACTTAGTATTTTGTCTAAGGTTCTGGAGCTAGTGAGGGGCAGAGTGTCTCAGGTCAAGCTCTCTGGAAACAGATGCTAAGGAGACTTGCATGGAGGGGGTCCCCGGGAACAACACCCCAAGGCAGGAGGGAGCAGAGGGGGGAGGTGGAGCATGAGGTAGAGACAGCAGACCTCAGCCTGTCCTCTAGGGAGCCTTGGGCTGGAGGAGCCCTTCAGCTCTGTCCTGAGTTGGGCCTTGGGAAGGAGCAGAGCCATGAATGAGGCAGCTCTCTCTGGCTGAGGGCAGGTCCTGGGTAGACACTGTGTCACCAGCTCTCCAGCAGCTGGGGGAATGAGTGTCTGGGGCCTGCACGGGACTCTTAGGGGTCCATCCCACCACCCACTCAGCCCTCCTGTGTGTCCATCCCACACCAATACCTTGTTTGGAAACAGGGACTTTGCAGACAGAAGAGAAGGCCTCCAGATGAGATCATACTGGATGGGTGGCTCCTAGATCCAATACCCGGTGTCATAAGAGAAAAGAGAAGGAGGTTTGACAAACCGGGGGGGGGGGGGGCAAGGCGGTGGGAAGGAGGCAGAGACCGAGTCATGCTGCCGCACACTGAGAAACGCTGGAGCTGCCAGGACCCAGAAAAGGCAAGGAGGGATGGCTCTTCAGAGGGAGCATGGCCCTGCTGATACCTTGATGTCAGACTCCTGGCACCCTTCCAGAACTGTGGGAGAGTGAGGTCCTGTTTGAAGCTCCTCAGTTGGAGGGACTTGATTATGGCAGTTCCAGGAAATATAGAAACCTTTGTGCTCTTGGGCCCATTGGCTTCCTGTAATAAGTTCATCCCATCCGGGAAGGGCTCCTCCAGGCTTCTGGTTGGTTCCTTTCACTGAGGAGACTTAACATAGGAAGACCAGTGGGAGAAGCCCTAACCCTGCTTGTGCTGCCGTTGGTGTTCTTACTGTAACTGATCCCCAGCACCTGGCCTCTTCTACCGCCTATTCTAGAATCACCTCACACTCGCCTGTTGCCTCCCTTGGTCCAGGTGCTGTGACCCAGCTCTCCAACCCTGAAGGGTCTCGCGTCTCTGATTGCCATAACCCTTCTCAGGCTGCATCTGCTGCTTCTGTCCAGCTGGTAGCAGAGTTGGGCAAGGCGGTACCAAAAATTATTTCAGTTTATGTCCCGAGTGGCAAGGGTTTTCTCTCCTATCCTCACTGGGTACTATCAGCTCTGGCCCAGAATGATCCGTGTCAGTTCCTGCTGTCAGGGTAGCAGCTTCTTTCCTTGCTGCTGCTCCCTTGGCACCGGGAGGCTGAAGTGACCCAACATCAACCTAAACTTAGTGCCATGGGGTTATCACCGTATCCTGTGAGGAAGTGCTCCTTCGCCTAGGGGAGCCTGGGTCTCTACACATATGGAGCCCAGGGTCAGGGGCATGGTTGGTGGTGTGTTTCTTTTACTTGGAGGTGGACTGGTCAGTAGAACCAGCAGCACTGAAGGACTGCTTTGAAGTAACTACAGACTTAGAATTTCTGGAGCAGTGGCTGAAGAAGTGATGGAGTCCATCTCGTCAACCTTCCTCATGTTGAAGCTTATTTATTTACTTATTTGAGAGAGAGAGAGAAAGGAGAGAGAGAGAGAGAGAGAGAGAGAATGCATGTGTGCACAAGCAGGAGGGGCAGAGGGAGAAGCAGACTCCCCACTGAGCAGGGAGCCCCACTTTGGCCTTGATCCCAGGACCCTGAGGTCATGACCTGAGCAGAAGGCAGACGCTTGCCTACTGAGTCCCCCAGGTGTGCCCTCTAGGCTTGGGGAGGTGCCACAGCTTATCCAGGATAACCCAGCAGAGAGGGAACTGAACTGGGACTAGATAACACCGGTTCTAGTCAGGCATCATGCTGCTTCCCATTACTCTATATGGATTAGCTTTACTTAATTATCCAGATAAGTTAGCTGGTATTTAAAATATTGAAAGATTTTCACATTTGGTTTCTAACTGAAATGTCATTAGTATAAAGCAGCTTCTATTAGTAGTGAGAGATTCCCATTGTGTGTGTGTGAGAGACGTGGATGTGTGAGATGTGTGTGTGTGTGTGCTTGTGTGTGTGTGTGTCTTTCTAACAGAATTGGCTCATCTCTGAAACGTGTATTGAATATCGCTGTTGAGAGCCAAGGCAGGTGCACAGCGTCTTCACGTTTCCATCGATGTTAGCTGCCCATTTAAAAAATTACACTAGAAAATGCATTACACTTTATTTTTAAGAAGAGTAAACTCTTTCCTTTGCAGCCAGTCAATAAAAAACTTCTAAGTGCTACTATGCCAAACTTTAGGGGGAAAAATGGGAACTTTCTCATATGTTGATAAAGAAGGTAATGTTCACAAATATACCAAGAGCATGAGAATATATGTGTACGCTCCCTGTTGTCCTGTGTAACTTTAGTGTTACCTGCTTGGTTAAGACCACAGTGGGTCCACATCGAATAGTCTGATTCGTCTTTCAGAACACGACAGAGCTCACTTCTGGGATGATTTTATTTTGTGAGGTTTAGAAGAAAGTAATTGGAACCAAGGTTACTTTTCAGACTGTCCTGTGATCGCAAATGTTAGACTTGGAAGAGATCTCAGTACAGAGTGTTAGTGTCAAGGGGATAAAGCAGAGAAGAGAAGAGGAAAGGGCCTTTTAAAGCTGTGGATTATTCACATATGTGTGACACCGTTGACAAGCGGCCAGAGAGCTGCTTTGTGGTTTCACATCCCGAAGGTTTGCTGTCATGTTAATTAATAACTTCGTGCAATCCAAACCACCTTCTTTGCCCAGAGCTGTGCTTTAAATAGCAAGTTGTTTTTGCTAGAGGCTCACGGAACATTAGGATATACAGTATTTTCCGTGGCATCCTTAATGGCATCACTGTTAAAGTAAGACCGTGAAGACGGTTTTCAGTCTGAAATCTCCAGCAGTGTTCACATCACCTACTGAAATGTGCATCAGCTTCAAGACCTGGACTGTGAGCTAATCTGTTTTCTGCTTCGGCTAGTATTTTCTCCCCTACACCTTTTGTGAAGATCTAAGCATCGATTTGCAATAATAAGGATTACTCTTCCAGGGAAAAGTTCAGTCTCAGACTCTAAAGCATTCTCTAATGTTTAGAGAATGGAAAAGACGGAACTGATGCTGTGCATGTGACCACGATGAGGCTTCAGTTCTGGCGATGGCAGAGATGTCTGCTCCCGAGGACCGTTGTCCTCTTAGGTTTGTGCATATGTATCTCAGAAAGGTCAGTGCATCTCAGGATTTATTAATTGAAAAGTGAAAATCATCGATGATGGGGACAGCCAGCAAGGTACTAAGATAAATCATTTCTAACTCAATAAGAAACATAGCTCTTTTTACAGCTGACCTTGAAAACAAAGGAAAGCATAGTTTGATCAAAAGTGAGAAGGCTTTCACACCAGTTACCCTCATGCTGTGATATGAAAAGAGCATTATCAGGAACACATTTTTTTTTTAACCATAATTTATTTCAGACCTGTGCTGGAATAAATAAAGCACATGAGCCTTAACAGATGCAAATAATAAGGAGTAATCTTTGTATGAGTAATTTAACACATTGTGTAGATGGTGGAATCATTCTGATACAAAACTGGGCTGTCAGAGGTACTGTGAGTTGAGACATTTTTAGTGTGTAACCTTAAGTAAGTCAGTGTGTCCTGAAGCCACATGGTAATGGTTATAAAATCCAGCCTAAATAAATAAATAAATAAATAAATAAATAAATAAATGTTAAATTCTGGCCAATAAATAGAAACCATTTGTAGGCTTCTTCTGTTCAACCACTGTGAATGGCTGGACTACAGTTAAGGTTCTTTTTTTTTTTTTAAGATTTTATTTATTTGACAGAGAGAGAGCACAAGCAGGGGAAGGGGCAGAGAAAGAAGGAGAAGCAGACCTTTGCTGAGCAGAGAGACTGATGTGGGGCTCCATCCCAGAACCCTGGGATCATGACCTGAGTCAAAGGCAGATGCTTAACCAACTGAGACACCCAGCAGCTTGGAAAGTTAAGTTTTGATGGTAGATTCTTCTGTAGCCCAGCTGCAGAAACCCACCAGTCTAGAAGATGCTTTTCCAAGTTACTTCTCTTGATTTCTAGGTGCGGTGGCCCAAATCTACATGTGGATGAAACTCCCATTTATCCCAGAGTGATCTTTAGTTAACTTTGACTATTATCAAATTTACAATGGAAAAGTTTCATAAAAATCTCATTTTTGAATCTTTAGTCTTTATTAATTTGGGGGGGGAGAGAACGCTTTGAAAAACAAATTCATTATGAATCAAACTGAAATTCAGGTGGTAATGACACTTTTAGGATGTTACTAGTATGGGTTTTCTTAAGATATATAGCTTGTGAGGTGAGTGGCTATATACAATGGCATCAAAATTTTGGGCCCTAACTACTATACAGAGCTGAACACATGGAGTTTAGACACACCAGCCCCGTGCGTGTGGAAATCTGTGTAAACTTTTGACTCCATGAAAACTTAACTAATAGCCTACTGTTGAGTGGCTATTAGTAGTTAGTTATCAGAGCCTTATTGATGGCATTAATAGTCAATTTGCACAGATTTTGTATGTGTACTGTATACTGCATTCTTACACTAAAGGGATCTAGGGAAAAGAAAATGTTATTAAAATCATAAGGATGAGAAAATGCACTTACAGTGCTGTATTAATTGTAAAATATCTGTGTCTAAGTGGGCTTGTGAAGTTCAAAACCGTGTTGCTCAAGGGTCAACTGTATAATACTGTAGGTCAACTGTACTCTAATTAGAAAAATTACAAAACTAGAAATGAAAAAAAAAAAGAGTGACTTAGAGAAACAAAACCCCCCTAAAAACCCACTGCTGCCACCAACAAAAAACTCTGAGCCCATCCTTGCAATGGTTGAAAATTGTGGATAAGCCACTGATGCCTAAAAATATCACATGAGGTAATGTCAGAGTTAGCTGACAGATATTACTTAATATTAGCTGAAGAAGTTTGGTTGGTTATGAGTTTTAAAAAATCCCTTCCTTCCTCTTTCTTCCCTCCCTCCATTCTTTCTCTTACTTGCTCATTCTTTGTCATCTACTCATTCAACTTGGCTAATATTTATTGGCTATCTGCCATGTGCCAAGCCCTGGTCTTGGCACTGGAGATACAAAATACAGAATGAACAACTTTCAGGGGTGTTTTCTTGTGGGAGAAGTAAAAAAATGAAAATAAAAAAATAAACTGTATTAAACATTACAGAGACTATAAAACATAGTGAGGGGCTATAGAGTGGTTGGGTACAAGATGGTGTTCCTTTAGCATTTCTCTAGGAGGGTGGGATTCCATCTAAGGCCTGAATGATGAGTAGGTGGTACCCGTGCTGCTACCTGAATGAATAGTTCTGACGGCAGAAAAGAGCAGGAAGTGCAAAGGCACTGAGACAGGTAGGTACTTGTTAGGGTAGGGGTTCAGAAGGTAGACCAGTGTGATTGGAGCTCATGACGCAAAGGAACATGGGAGGAGAGATAGGTAGGGTCATATTATGTAGGGTGTCAGAGATCATGGGGAGAGGTGTGGATTCGTTCTGATTCAATAGAAGGGCATTGAAGAGCCTTAAGTAGGGGCAAGATTGGATACCTCATGACTGTGTGTTTAAAAATGTTACTGAGATTGTCATTCACTCAATCACTCAATGTCCAATCAGTGAGTATATGGCAGAGAAACTCCTGTCAAATCTCAAATTGGGGAAACAGTTTAACTTTTTTTCAACCTTGTCTCTGATTCTTGAAACAGTTTCTCCATTTGGTTTGACTTGTAGGAAATTCAGAGCTAATTTGCGGTTTTCCTGGAGCAAATTAAATGCTATTGTATAGTATATGTTCTTTTTTTCAAAATTTTATTAGAATAAGTAATATATTTATGATATCCAAGAGTAAAAACAATATAGAAATTTATATACTGAGGTTTTCTCCCACTCCTATCGCTGCCCAACTCACCAATCACCCACCCAATAGACAACCTCCTACGTTAGTTTCTTATGAGTCTCTAGTGTTTCTCTATGCAGATACAAGCAAGTATAAACATATATTCTTATTTCCCTTCCTTTCTTTCTTCACCAAGGGGTGTGTGTGTGTGTGTGTGTGTGTGTGTGTGTGTGTGTATTGTTGGTATACATCTTGCTTTCTTTACCCAAAGTTGAGTCTGGAGATTTTTCATTTCGGCACACACGGATTTTTCTATTTGGGAGTAGGAAGGTTTTCCATTGAGTAGAAGTGCTATATGCTATTTAATCAGACTTCATTGATAGACCTGGGTTATTTTTTGTCTTTTGGTATTAAAAACAGTGCTGCCGCAAATAACTTTTTCATATATCACGCTGTATTTATAAGATAAAATTCTCAGAATTGGGATTGCTAGATAACAGTGTATGTTTCATAATATATAATTTTGGTAGATGTGTTTATTTTGCTAAATATTGCCAAATTTTCATCGGTAGAAGTTGTGCTTCCTTATACCTGCATTGGCAATGTATGGTAAGTTATCATGCTCTTATGGGTGGCTTTACTGTTTCCTTATCATTTACCCACATTTTTTTCTTAGTTCTAGCTCCCTAATTTATGTGTTTCTATTTTTCTAGGTTGTATATATTTTTATAGACCATTTTTAGGCTGATTTCAATTATTGGTTGAAGGAGAAATTGAATAAATACATAAATTTGACATGTTTTAGTTTTTGCACTTAACATTTTGTGCTGTTCATTTGCATTTCCACCCCTTTGCCTCCTAGACTCCACGTGGCTTCATAATAACATGGTTCATATTTTATTAGTTTTAGGAGACCAATGCCTGGCAGATTACTATCTGCAATAAATATTTGTTATATAAATGAATGGTTTAAAGTATAGTAGTATTACTCCTAAGCCTACTAGAGCTAGGTAATACCTGGTATTCAGAAAGGGATCAGTGAATAATTCAATAAATGAGTTAATGAATATAGGATTTTTCTCTTAAGAGACTATTGTATCAAAAGCAATGAGGAAATATTGTTATGGAATAGACTGATCTTGTTTTATTAACTGGATGCCATTATAACATAGATTAAAATGATATTGCATCAATACATGACTTTAGAGCAAATGTAATCCTATACTTTATGGCAGATGAGAACATTAATGAACACATTCATATGGAAAATTGTCCACTGAATAAACTGGAAACTCAACTTAGAGAATGGGCCAGGCAAAATAATGATTCTGAGGGAGAAAATTCTACATTAGGGAGCTTAAATGACATAGTGCTCTATGAAAGTTCTGGAAAACTTTTAAAATAAAATGCTTGAACTTTTCTAAGTGTAATAGTGTATGATTATAATTTACACATTCGGCAATCTTGCTGCATATTATAATCTTGGTTGTTTTATGATTTGTATCTAGATGAGCTGAAGAAACATTTTAAAATTTGATATTACTGCTCATGAAACATGTATGTGCAATAAAAATCTCTTGTCATTGGGTAAGAATGTCCGGCTGGAGTACTGTTCACATTTAATAATCCTTTATATATGAAACAACTAATCATGGAAGACTGTGGACACCAAATAAGATCGCAGGCAGATGAGGTTTTACTTTTAAGATAATGATGGTCAGGCATTAAAAAGCTCTACCTCGTCAAACTAATTTAAATGTGTACCTGCCAGATATTACACATCACAATGACTAAATGTGCATATATCTTCAAAATATTTTCATGCTTATTCCATAATCTTGGCATGAACACATGACAGAATGATTTCATCAGACTTCAGGGATTATGATATTGAATATCATTCTGTAAGTATTCATAAAACATGTATAAAGACATGACCTTTCTTTAAACAAGTCCAATTTATAAAAGTTCACATATTTTACAAAAAAGATTATTTTCTTTATAAATAATTTCTTAAAAATTACCTTTAAGTATCATTTTCATTAACATTTGAATTATTATTAAATATCTATTTTCATTAAACATTTTTCCAGAAACCTGTACATATTTTAGGTATTATTCTTGGAAATAGTTATACCTCTTAGCTTATGATAACTTACAAATATTTTTTAAACTTTCAACATTTCTCCTTCTGAAAAGTTGACTAATACTTCTCTTGAATATTTTTATTATTTTAGCAATTTTAAAAGATGGGGCTTCCCTGTTCAAATGACTATAATAGCTACCGAGTATATATATATTTAGAATGAAAACCACTTACAATATAATTTTAATAAAAATAAAGTATTGAGATATGCCTTACTTTGTTAGTAAGTATTATCACATAGTATCCTTTTATGCCTGGCAATACTTCCTTACTTGTATAAGACTCAAGTTAAATATAGAACCTAAGAGTATGAACTCTTTCTGGAGTATCAAACAACTCAACATCCAGCACACTTACGGTGTATTAAATCTATAAGTTACTTTTTATTCTGTATTAATGTACTTCAAAACATGAATACATTTTATACTCATGAACAACTTTCAATCTTATCTTTTAAAAAAATGTATACCAGATTAGCTAGAATGACCTCTGGATGAAATTAGAACTTTCTCTTGTGTGAATTTTCTTTAAATTTTTTAAAATCGGCAATATTGAGTAACCTTCATAGATGTTACAGGAACTGCTTGGAAAACAACTTTTCCTTTCGGTATCAGACACTGACAAAGTGTCGGTGTACATTTAATATCTGTGAATATGGGAAAGAAAGGTAGTTAAACTCTCAACAAAGTGAAGAATTTTGTTATTACTTGTATGCTAGCAAAGGAAGCTATAGTAAAAAAAAGGAATTATGGAAATAGCTAAGTTTTAAATTCCCTTTTGCATAAAAATATGTATCTACTACCTATATTTCTTGAGCTAAAACAGTAAAATGTTGAATCAATTGCATAAGCTCTAGTAGTAAACTCTTATTTGATTAAGAAACATTTTGAATATAAACAGTCTGGCTTCCTAAGTTGGCAAAGAATAATAGTTCAGTTTTTAGAGCTATAATTCTGACCCAGTTGACATGCTTCACTTTGATGAAAGGTACTTAGATGTAGACTAGGTCAGTTTCCCATAGGTCCTACACGTCTTGCTGGGTAAGCCAAAAATGCAGGGTCCTTACTCTTTACGTAGGTTATTTATCAGGCTATGTTTGCAGCAAGCAGCCTTGAAGGATGAGGTAATGTCTCCACTCAGAACAAAGAGCAGGCTTGCTTACTGCTTGCTCTAAAACAATGGGTTCTTCAAGCTCAGTGTCCGTCTCCTGTAAAGAAGCCCACTGCCTCCTGTGCAGGCATCATCTGTCCTTCTGCTCCACCCTTAATCATTGGGCATGGGAAACCGACATGAACTTGTTGACATCATGCTGCTTTTGCTGTGAGTAAAAGAGTCATTTCTGTCTGAGAGGCTTGGATTTTCTGTCTTCTTTCAACCTCTACACTGGGTGATTGTAAAAATCACATTGCTTCTCTCTGCTTCAGAGTCACAATTTGAGAAGAGTTCCTTCCTGTATTTTGTCCAGTTTTTTAGTTGCTCATGACAAATTGGTTAAGTCCAGTCCTGGTTGCATCAGGGAAGTACATCATGCCTGGAAGTAGAAATCTAGGGCTTTATTTTTTGATTTAGAGTTATATGTGAAAATTCATCATCTTTTTTGTTTTGTTTTCCATAAACAAAATAGAGAGCTTTTGAATCCTTTGAAAACTCACTTCAATATCTGAGACATTGTGGATCTGTTGTTGTCTATTGTTTTTTTTTTTAAATTTCGATCCTGTATTTCTTGGTATCTGTGTTTGCATGTGGCTATTGAATTTGCAGAACCCTTCGTAAAAATAATTTGAGTCTTAGGGTGTGATGAGGCATCCAGGCTCAAGATGGTCCCTCCCTGTGACCCTATCTTTGTGTAGTCTCCTTTGTTGAGTGTGGATTGGGCTTAGTAAATTAATTCTGACTAATAGAAAATACCAGAAATAATGGTATGTCACTTTTAAGATTAAGTTACAGACTCATTTTATGCTTTGTGATTTCAAACTGTACTACAGAATTATAGCAATCAAAACAATATGGTATTGGCATGAAAACAGACACATAGATCAATGAAATAAAACCGAGAACACAGAAATTACCTCACGCATATACAGCCAATTAATCTATGACAAAGGAGTCTAGAATATACCATGGGGAATAGATAGTCTTTTCAGTAAATGATGTTGGGAAAACTGGATAGATACACACAGAAGAATAATATTAGACACTGCTTTGTACCATATAAAAAACTAAATTCAAATGGATCAAAGATTTGAACATGAGACTTGAAACCTAGAATAAAACTCCTAGAAGAAAACATAGACGGTAAGCTCTTTGACATTTGTCTTAGCAACATTTTTTTCTTTTTTGGATCAATGTCCTTAGACAAGTGCAACAAAAGGTAAAATATGCAAACAGGACTATATCAAGCTAACAAACTTGCTCAGTGAAGGAAATCATCAACAAAATGCAAAGGCAACCTCATGAAAATATTTGTTAATCATACATTTGATAGCCAGTTAATAGCCAAAATATATAAAGAACTTACACAATGTAATTAAAAAAGAAAACCAAACAACTTGATTTAAAGATGGTCAGAGGACTTGAACAGATATTTTTCCAAAAAAGGTATGCAGGTGGCCAACAGGCACATGAAAAGATGCCCAGTATCATTAATCACCAGGGAAGTATGGTTCAAAACCTCAATGAGGTACTGCCTCACACCAGTCAGACTGGCTATTATCAAAAAGACAAAAACATAACAAGTATTGGTGAGGATGTGGACAAAGAGAGCACTTGTAAACTGTTGGTGGGAATGTAAATTGGTACAGCCACTATGGAAAACAAAATGGAGGTTTTTCAGAAAGTTAAAAATAGAACTACAATATGATCCAGCAATTCCACTTCTGGGTATTTATCTAAAGAAAATGAAAATACCAATCAGAAGGGATGTATGCATTCCCATTGCAACTTTATTTACAGTAGCCAAGGTATGGAATATCTAACACGAATAGATTAATAGATGACTGGGTAAATAGGTAAAGAAATTGTGATATATATATATATATATATATATTCACACATACTAATGTACATATATGTATACTCAAATATACTGATTATATATATATATATATATATTATTAGCCATAAAGAAGAATGAACTTTTGCCACTTGTGACAGCATAGATGGATTTTGAGGGTATTATGCTAAGTGAAATAAAATCAGAGAAAGACAAATGCCGTATGATTTTTCTTATATGTAAGTGTCTAAAAAGCAAAACAAATGAACAAACAAAACAATATGGAAACAGACTCATAGCTACAGGAAAGGCTGTTGGTTCCCAGAGGGAGCAGGGATTTAAGGGGGTTGAACAAAATAGGTGAACGAGGTTAAGAGGTACAAACTTCCAGTTACGGTATTAATAAATCATGGGGATATGTGTATAGCATAGACAATATCGTCAATAATATTGTAATGAATTTGTATAGTGACAGGTGGTAACCAGACTTATCTTGGGGATCATTTTGTAATGTGCAAAAATATTGAAACACTGTGATGTACATCTGAAACTGATAGGATATTTTTAAAAGATTTTATTTATTCATGAGAGATCAACAAAGAGAGGCGGAGACATAGGCAGAGGAAGAAGCAGACTCCCTGCAGGGAGCTCGATGTGGGACTCGATCCTAGGACCCCAGGATCACGTCCTGAGCCAAAGGCAGATGCTCAACCACTGAGCCACCCAGGTGCCCCACTAATAGGATATTATATGTCAGTTATACCTCAATTTAAAAGAATGGAGTCAGGACAACAAAAAGACTGGCTCCCATGTTCCTAGAGAGGGTATCCTCTCTTGCTCTTGGATGCCTTGCTTCAGTAGAAGCCATCCTGTAAGCTGCTCTTTGGAGAGCTCTCATGGTGAGGAACCGAAGCCTTCTGCCAACAACCATGTTGTGAACTTGGAAGTGGCTCCTCCACTCCTAGCCAAAGCTTAGCCGACTGCGACTCCATCTGACCCTTTGAATTAAGCCTGTTGGAAAGCCTGAGCCAGAATCACTAAACTAAGATGCTCCTAGATCTCTGATGCCCCATAGAAACTATGAGATGGTACATATTTACTGTCTTAAGCCATTAAGTGTGGAATAATTTTTCATGCAGCAATTGATAACTAATACAGACGATGATCTATTTAAACAGTTATGATTTCTGTTTGTTCTGCTGATTACCTGGGGGTGCTAGAACTCTAGGACACCTAGGGAGCCTGGTGAGCCCAGAATCACCTGTTAGCAGTCTCAGAAACTGAGATGATTCAAAGCTGAATTGCAGCCTCCTCGAGGGCCTACCTGTAGTTCACCCTGGCTCCTAAGAGATAGTCCGGAGGGGTCCCAGCCCATGGTAAGGGAGTTTGGCAGGGCTTCCCCACCCTTTATAGGCCTGGATAGCAGTCTCCATGAGCTAAGCTCTAGGAAGCTGTTGCAAATCCTGCTTGGCATCTCAGGCTTCCAGCTCTCTCTCCTGGAGTTGGTAGGGTTTCCAGGGGAAGAAGTTGCTCCAAACTTGAGGTGTATTAAGCTGTATTCCTTTCCCAGCAAATGTTTACTACATTGAGCTCTTTGATGCCATTGCTTGGCTATTTCTTTACATATTTTGTCCAGTTTTTCTAGTTGTCCAATGAGGAGACTGAATGGAACTACCTAGTCCAACATTATTGGAAGACGTCAAACTCCACCCTCATTCCTCTGTCAGAGGAGTTACAAAGCAATGAAGGAAAAGTTTCTTCTTCCTTATACTTCTTAAGACACAAAACAAATCCAGTGATAAGTTTCAGTATGGTGGTTTAACGAATTCCCTAAAAATTCTGCGTGTATCCTCCATCTGACACTCTGAAGGGTATTCTTCTGGTAACCAGTCTGATTTGCTCGGCTCACAAATTTCACATGGTGACTTGGTTACTTTTCCAGTCCATGTGAATGGGATACTCTGACATTAATTCATTTTCCGAGTTTTACTCTGCTACGCAAGTGGTATATTTTGACTTCACTTGGATAATGGGAAGCTAAATAGCATATTTTATAATATATTCTACCTCTTTGAATATTTGTTATTCTTTGCATGATCTTTTTATGCATAGTTAATCTTGATGGGTTTTATTTTTATATGGGATTTCTAGGAAAGAAGTAAATAAGCTTGTGTGGCTTAATTACCAACTCCAAACCACATGGAATATAAATGACTCTGAAAAATAGCATGATAGAGGAATTAGTAGTTGGGAATTGTAAGACCTTATGTGGGGAATAAGCCTGTGTAATTTTTGTTAGATCTATATATGTTAATTTAGAAAAAAGTCAAAATACATTCTTTTTTTTTTTTTTTTGTCAAAATACATTCTTACTGAAGAAAAAAAGGTAGCTGTATATCCAAAGCTCAGGATATGTGTGTGTGTGTGTGTGTGTGTGTGTGTGTGTGTACTTGTAAATGTCTACAAAATGTTTAAAAAGCTGAAGACACTGGGGAAGGGATTAAGGATTTGGTAAGGGAAGAAGTCTTACTTTTTCCTTTTACATCTTTGAATTATTTGACTTTATGGCATTTCACATGTCATTTTCCCAATTATCTAGTGGCTTTAAACATTACGTGGATACATATTAATAGTATTATCTTACATTACTTAAAAAGAATGATATGCAATTATTTCCTTGTATCATCCTCTTTTATAATCTTTCTCTCTCATGGTCTCTACTAGATATCGGATTTACACACTTATTTGTTTTAGGTTCTGGACAGTATGCATACTAAACCTCTTAGATGATCTTTTTCTTCATCCAAATGTTTAATGCCTTTTGGTTGTATGTATTAGAGTTGCTAAATCTCCCAAAGTCACATTTCAGACTTGAATAGTTGTCATTTGTATGTACAGAATCCAGAGTGAGAAATTCTGGAAGGAATTTAAATTCTATCACTTAGTAGTTGTAAAACCTTGTAACAGAAGTTTAAACAACTATTTCCCTCTTGTGTATCCCTCCATCCATCCAAGAACATAGAGTCAATATTAAAAACTATTTTCCAGACACTTAGTTTTCTGAGAACATGAATAATAAGATTTTTTTCTCACTTGCCTTATAGGTTTGTGAAGAGGAGCAAGAAAGATATAGTATGCATGAGAGCCTTTGTAAGCTGTACAACCTGCAAACATAAAGTATGATTAGGTGCAGTCCTTTCCTCCATTGTAAAGTGTTAAGTAGAGAGCAGTGAGTTGAGATGTTCAATTTTCCATATTTTGAAGTAAGAAAAGATGTTGAAGGAATCAGTATTTATGAAGCCAAAAGTCTAAGGAAAAATGTCAGGTATATTATTTGTAACTTGGGGGAGAGGGGAAGCAGCAAAAGATACTGTATGTCAAGGGGATAAATATTCCTCATGATAAAATGCGATTGTTAGACTAAAGAGAAGTAGTGGAAACATCTCATTTTTTGAGAGTGGGGTTGGGAGGGGTGAAGACAGGGTGGGGTAGGAGTGTTCCTGCCAGATGGCTTCTGTCCTTTTCCTTCCTCTGAATTTTAAAAGTGTGACCTTACCTCTTGTGCTCTTGATTAGTTTAGCATCAAGTGCAGGACTTTGAATATCAGTTCCTGACCTCAGGGAAAACTTTCTGGGAAACTGGAAGTTGAGCAAGTATGGTTAGGTCTTCCTTTGGAAAACTTCGCTTCCTTACCATCCCTTGGACACTTCTAAGTTCTTGGTCTGTGTTTCTGTAAATGATATAATACAGTTACTGAAGGATCCATCTGATGCAACCATATGGTAATAATCTTAGGAGCACAAAGAAAAAAGGCAACATTTTTAGACCTCCTTTCTATATATAGATTTAAAGGTGAATATTTATATTTATATCATTTATAATGATAATTTCTTTTTTTGGAACACTTATTTATTTGAGAGAGAGCGTGTGCATGCAAGTGGGAGGAGGTGCAGCAGGAGAGACTCTTCAAGCAGACTCCCCACTGAGCTGGGGCTACCCCCACACCACAGAGCCTGATCCTGAGACCCATGAGATCATGACCTGAGCCAAAACCAAGAGTCAGATGCTTAACCAGCTGAGCCACTCAGGCGCCCCTATAATGATAATTTGTATTTAATTATCTATATATGTTATTCTGAGGTATAATGTACCATTACACCATGTCACAATCTATTTAGTCATATATATATTTATATATTTTCTCTCTCTACTGAAAAATGTTTCTAGTAGCATAGAAAAATAAATGTTAACTTTTAAAAGATGGGTAAATATAAATTTCCTGCTGAGATACACTAAATACTGATATATCCTGAGATAGAAGATAGAATTATTTGTTTTCCTGATTCTAGAGTGATATTGTTTTCTTAAAACTATATCCATCAGCTTTACTTAGCTAAGCCCTGGGCAGCTATATGTTGGACATATAACAAAAGGATGCTGAAAGAGAACAGAAAAGGATATTTCATAGAAGAAAAGGATCAATATGTTTTTAATGAAAAACTCTAGATTCTTAGATAAGACCTAAAATTCTACTTGAATTTTGATTTTGCTCGGACTGCCATAACAGGTACCCTACACTGTGTGGCTTAAGCAACAGAAATTTAGTTCTCACAGTGTTGCAGGTTGGAAGTTCAACTCCAGGATGCCAGCATGGCTGAGTTCTGGTTAGAGCTCTCTTCTTGGTCTACAAACAGCTGCCTTCTTGCTATGTGCTCACATGGTGGAGAAAGAGAAAGACGTTGTGTCCCCTTTTCTTTTTTTTTTTTTTTTTTAAATTTTTTTCATTTTTATTTATTTATGATAGTCACAGAGAGAGAGAGAGAGGCAGAGACACAGGCAGAGGGAGAAGCAGGCTCCATGCACTGGGAACCCGATGTGGGATTCGATCCCGGATCTCCAGGATCGCGCCCTGGGCCAAAGGCAGGCGCCAAACCGCTGCGCCACCCAGGGATCCCCCCCTTTTCTTTTTATAAGAGCACTAATCCCATCATGAGGTCCCTATTCACATGATCTAATCTAACCTAATACTTTCCAAGTTCCCCACCTTCACCTCCCATCACGTTGGGTCTTAGGGCTTCAAACAAATGGGTTTGGGTGGGACATAGTTAGACCACAGGAAATTTTAGCGATGCTATTCCTTAGCCGGGGACTGGTATAGGAAAAGCACCCACTTGTATCCCCCTCAGGGCTTAATAGGGCCAGTGGAAATAGTTTTCTGGGGAATCTGATGTTTTTCAGAACCTCATGCTTCGTATCTTAATCCTTTGCTCACTGACTTACTTGTCCTTTTCCCCTTTTAACTAATTTTAGTTTTTCTTGGTCTAACATCAATTAGGTAACCAGGGACACAGTAATTCAATTATACCTTTTAGTTGAAATCCAAGGGTAAAAACAGGGATTGTACATGTTATATGGATATTTTAGGCTGATGGTTTATTATTGTTGTTATTTTAATCAAATACTGTGTAGGTCAGTGGCTTTTCCTCATTGTATTCCTTCCCTGTTACTGGCATAAAGTGGTAACTGGCAATAAATAGCTAACATTTATAGCATCCTTACCATGTGCTAGGCAGTGCCATACACTTTATATGAAATAATCTGATTTAATCTTAACAACTCCATGAGGTAGGTTCTGTTATTTAGCCATTTTATAAACATGGAAACTGAGTCTTATAGCAGTAAAATAATATGTATCAAACAGATCATAAATGGCGTTGTTAGTAGGATGCCTTTCTTGGGGATATTACGGAGGTTTACAACTCTCTGGTGACAAAGGGAGGTCCACTGCCCACGCATGGAAAATTTTTATATCGGCATTGAGTAAATCACTCAATAAAATATGCGCTTAAGAAGGAAAGTTGCAGGTCATCAGAATAACACTCAGCATTTACATAGCAGCACTTTTGTTTTTGTTTTTGTTTTTATTTCCTGCAAGCATCTCTTTAACCATTGGAAACTATTCAGTATAATTAATTCAGATAAGCTGGGGAAACTGAAGATCAGATTTTGAGATAAGACTTGACTTTTTCTGTGACAGTGGAATGGTCCCAGAGAACTTACTTTTACATCTGGATTGGCTTTTGTAACTTGGAAACAGTGAGAGAGAGAGAAAGAGAGAGAGAGAGAGAGAGAGAATGGGAGCTTAGACCACAGCAAAGATGCAGCCATTGCTAGAGACGCCATTGGAGGCAGTGAAACATTTTGGGGTTTCCAGCCTTGGGCTCTCCAGTCTCCTGTCACATCCCATTATGGGAATCTCTTGAAGCCTGTAGGCAAGGGAGCCTGTGAAAGGCAGCTTGCAGGGTCATTTTGTGAGACCTAGCAGAGCCAGGGAAGAGGAAGCGATGGGTGGCGGTACAGGTACAGCATTTGTGGGAAGAGTGGTAGGTGCTCTCTGCCTTTGTTCTCCCTTTGGTGACAAGAAAAGAGAACGCACTTCTGCCTTTGGAATTTTTCATGGTCTTTTGAATGTCATTTGTCTCCTTTTTAATGAAACATGAATTCCTCTTAGGAATGGTGACACCTACGGAGGCAAGAGTCTTATCATTTGGCTGTCTGCTTCAGTCTAACCTTCCTTTTCAGGATTTTTAAAAGAGGATTTCCCAAATGGACCCTTTGCTAGTGAGAATTCTATTTTGGATGACAAAATGCCACAGGAAGCATAACCTCCCCTGACACAACCAGTTGTGAAATATATCATTGATAGGAGCTACTACTCCTGATCCAGCTTCTCTTTACATGTGATGAACGGGAATTCTCCATAATTCTTCAGGGTTCTAGCCTCCACTGGTAACTGCAGAGATATTTTCTTAGAAATATATATATATATAATACTATATTTGTCCTATATACTATATATTTATATATAGTGGGGGGTTGCACTTTTGGAAGTGGTTTATCACTATAGTATTTTCTGTTGTAACTCAAGGTAATGTAATAATGTTTATTAAAACATTTTATAGGATTGGATTTGCTTTGCACACACATGCAGAGTGTCTGTGCATCTGGAAACTATACCGAGGGCAGTATTTGGAATCAATACAATCAGTCCAATGAACTTTAAAATCAGTGAGCATTGTAATTTAGGTTTTTTATTTTCCTGAGACTTTCAAGCATATATATATATATATATATATATATATATATATATATATATATATATATACATACATATTTCATGTATTATGTGCATGAATTGCATGCAGATATTTTGATCGTAACACAGATGATCATTTAATAACTATCTAAATTCAAATTCTAGATGTAGTATGGTGTGTGCAAGAGATGACATATATCTTAGTTGAGCTCACCAACTTCTAGAACTTGATGAGCCCTGACCTGAACAGTTAATCATCACCTTTTGAGCTTCAAAACAAACAAAAACAAAACAAAAACCAAAGTGAATTTCATAATGAAAAACACCATGCAGTGCTTATAATTTGAATAATAAAAATTAGCTTTTCTTGGAGCTCAGTTGGTTAAGTGTCTCCCTTTGGCTCTGGTCATGATAGTAGGGTCCTGGGGTAGAGCCCTGTGTTGGACTCCCTGCTCAGGGGGGACCCTGCTTCTCCCTAATCTCTGTCTCTACAACCCCTACCTCTTCATACTCTCTCAAATACTCTCAAATAAGTAAATAAACAAATCTTTAAAAAAAAAATTAGCTCTTCTCCGGGAAGGACTTAGAGGAAGGAAGAGATGTATGAAGCACTGGTTTCTAGTTTGGCCTTTGGAAGCATGAAGCTCTTACGTACTAAGTTTATGAACCAAGTAACTTGATTCTATGATGAAAATTCCATTCTTCTGGAAATAGGGTCTGATTTTCTACTTAAATAGGAATTTTTACTTAAAATTTTAGCAAATTACTGTTTAGTTTGACCAAAAGAAACCTGTTCTAATTTGAAATATATAATTTTTGAAAATAATTTGTCTTGCCTTAATTCTCTATGGTTACCCACTCCCTTTTGAGTTGTGTAATTTTTCTTCTTTTAACTCATTTTTATTAGCAAGAAGATGAACGAAACTGTAGTTTTCATAAAATAATTCATCTGGACATTAATTTCTGTATTTGAGGATTGACATGGGGCAAACATGTTTACTGAAGACAGATAAACACGAAAGCACAGATCATACTGGTGTAACTGCCATAAATGGAATGTTGCTGGTGTGATATTTTTGCATCTGGCATCAATAGACTGAGTTTCCAGATCTCTGGTTGTCAGAGTGTGGTCCCCGGACCAGCAGCATCAGCATCAACGAACTGTTTGGAAATATAGATTCTCGGGTCCCATCTCAGACGTCCTGAAACAGAAACCCTCAGTAGGAGGTAGGGGTGAGCAATATGTGTTTTAACACACTCTTCCAGGGCTTCTGGGGACCTGGAGTAGTTCCTGTAATGTGGTATCACTTTTTAAATCAGACCTCTCTGTTACAAACCAGGTGCAGCAGATGGCATAGATATTCGAAAGAACAAAATCACTAGGACTAATGATGTCGGTTATTTAATTTGTAAAAGTCCTTTCTTGTGGAGAAGACTTTGCATGACTGTTTTTGGTTTAAGGCAGCGTTCCTAACCCCAGGCAGGGGCGTATACCCTCTTTGTAAGTTTGCCATCACAGCAGTTAGGCCCCAGTGATGGCGGTGGGGGAGTGCTTCCGGATTAAAAGTGGGGCTTGCTTTCATTCGTCTTGGGCTAGTGAGATGAAAGAGGATATGAAAGTGATATCCTCTTTGTTGTAGAGTGCTGTATAAATGAGACGTGTGCATTTGTTCAATCAACAAACCGAACAAATTGAAGTGCTCTAGGTTCTGAGGAATCAGCAGTGAAGAAAACCCAAGCCCATACCTTCAGAGAACTCAATTGCAGTTGTATTTAAGTAAGTGGATGTTATCGATGAAGCCACAGATGGTAAGCTGAGGTCAGGTAGTAGAAAAAAAATTACAATTCACAATAGGTCCATGCAGCAGAGACAGTTTACCTACTCAGAGCTCAGTCATATGACAGTTTCAAACAGATTTTACCAGGGAGTAGGAAAATAGGCCTCTGCAAACCCAAAATACATGCCAGCAGGTCCATTTACTAATCCCTGTGCTTTTTACTTGTAGCTCTGACACAGAGTTTATTTTACAGTGTCTTAGCTGCCTCAGAATTTTTATATTGTCTACATTTTCTGAGCCCATCAGATCTTTTCATTACTTCGTGCTTTTACTCCTGTTCTTTTTCTTTGGTACCCATAATGCCCTTACTTTCTCTTTGGGGATTAACAAAATTGCATGTATTCTTCAGCTCAAAACTCTCTCCGGGGACCCATTCCCAGTCTCCTAGTCTGAGCCAGTTGCCTGTTCTGCATTCAAGTGTGGAATCCTGTTACTGAATTTCTCCCCCTCTCCACTCCTCTCCTCGGTGAGGCTGCGGAGTCCTGGAGGCCAAGGGTCACATCTCATGCAACTGTGTCATCGACACCTGCCAGCTGTAGGTGACAAATACAAGGAGTTACAGAAATATTTGTTGCATTAATGAATTCAACTGGGTAGACTGATTTCTAATCCTATAGCCTGTTAGACATAATAGTAAATCACAAGAGAGTTTCCTGGTGGAGACATAGGCTAACAGTGAGGAAGGACCCTTGACAATTTTATAGCAAAGGACAAAACAGAAAATCTGTTTTTAAAAAAAGATCATAGAAGCACAACAATCTGGAGAACAAAGGTTAATCACCTGATAACATAGGGAATTCTTGCCCATCTTTATTTTTATTTTATTTTTTTAAAATTTTTATTTATTTATGATAGTCACATAGAATGAGAGAGAGAGAGGCAGAGACACAGGCAGAGGGAGAAGCAGGCTCCATGCACCAGGAGCCTGACGTGGGATTCGATCCCGGGTCTCCAGGATCGTGCCCTGGGCCAAAGGCAGGCGCCAAACCGCTGAGCCACCCAGGGAGATCCCTCGTGCCCATCTTTAAAGAACTAAAATATATTCAAGTATTTGAGCTTTACAGAACTGATCACCTAAAGATATAAACCATCAACTCTCCAGAACATTTGGCTCTCTGGAGTTTCCAGATATTCAGAGCTTTAGTGTTTTTTTTTTGTTGTTGTTCATTTTCTAATTAGAACACTGTTTGACTCACTATAGATTTGAAATATATTCTAAGTAATAACATTTATTATAGTGGCCCATCTAGTATTATCATTTTCATTAGTTTTAGTTTGATTCTCTTTCAAAAGAAAATATTGCACTTTATAGTTTAGCTAGAGAAAATGCTTTCTTAAGTTTTTGAGAGACACGGGTATTTTTTTTCTCATTTATGTTACATTTAACCTTTTAAATCATGTAATGTGGTCATCTTTCATGGCAAAGAAATGCTTTTTTGAACAGCCTTTAAACTGTGGCTTGGATAATGAAGAGCTGTGTCATAGAGTTCATATGGGGGGTCTAGTCCCCAGTCTGCCATATAGTAAATTGGGGTCTCATCAAATCACTAAAATTCCAACAACAACCTTTTCCTTATCTGCAAAGCAGAGCCACTGCAAACCAATAGCACAGGATTGCTCTGTCAATTAAATAGAATAGCGTGTGTGAAAAATATTCAAAAAACAAGGATCGCTTGCAGAAATGGTGGGAACTTATATCGCAAAATATCTTATATGTTAAAAGACAGGATCCTAGTCATTGCCAAGAGTATTTACATTTTCCATTCCCAATCTCTTCCTTCCTATGATATTTCCCATGACAATTTATAAAGTCAGATGATTCTTTGTTTATTTAAAATGGCCCACGTCCAGTTGTTCTCATGAGCTGGCCTGGAGCTTTCTCAAGTAGGTTTGTTCTTGAGCTTAAATGGTTGGTAAATTAATTATAAATTCTAAGAAGGAAACCAGACTTTATTAGATGAGGATCAACAGCAAAATGTAGGTGTAGACCTGGGAAATTGAACAGTGGCTGGGATTTTTAAGAATCGTGGAAGACTGTTTACTGAACTGGGCTTCTAACATACAGACAAAATGAATGTTTATCTGTATATCTCGCTTACTTGAAATTTTTGTCTTTACCCAATTCTCTAGCATCTGCCTGAAATTAACATCTTTGGAGACAAAACCCACAGTAACACATTTTGACAATGAATTGTTAGAAAGCTGTGGTGCAGCCTAAAAGTGGAAGTCAACTGTGTCTCACCAAATCAATGAGGCTTTGCCTTTAATCCCTTGGGATTCAGGTCCCAGGGGCATCTTGGGAGGATAGTTTTCTGAGTGGCCCAGATTGTTATCTTCCTGAAAAGCAACTGTATTATGAGCTCATATCCCTCGTCAATACCTTAGAAGACACAAGTTATCCTTGAGTTTATCAAGAAAAAAAATATCAAGAAGAAAATAAGACACCTGGATTTGGAAGCTGCTGGAAGGTAAAATCCTGAAGCCTGAAAGTGCTTTTTGGGCTGGTAAAGCCTGAAGGGAGCACTGGTGTACCTGAAGGGGGAGAGGGGCCTGGTTACAGCCCCAAAGGAACAGTGAGATGAAGAGAGAAACTTGGGAAGAATCCTGAAGGAATAAAAATGAGTGGGATTGTGTCATAGGCCACTTTACCTGCTTTGCAGCTTTGCCTTGTTGTAGTGTCCTGGGTGCAAGCTGAAGAAATAAATTGTCTGATGATAGTTCACATAATTCAGATTAGTGATGTAGTGATTACTCAGTTCCTATGTAGAACGCATACTTTCAAGCCTAGATTTGTGATTAGTAGGTCATCGCTGACTTATTTCTCTGATTACAATCATTTCCTTTGGAAGACCTGCACATGTGCCAACTGCATTGAGATCCCGGAAGCTAGGTGTAAGTATGTGTACCAGGGCCATTCAGACTATGAAGATGGATACAATCCCTGCACTATGCAAAAACAATTGTAGTTTCCACTTAGCATTTTGTTCTTATCAATTACATTTGTCAAATCACTTAGGAGTCTTAGTGTATGACAGCTAAGAACTATATTAGTATTTGTCAAATGAATACTTTTAAAAATAAGCAATTGCTTAGCATTCATGAAGTTTATTTATTTATTTATTTATTTATTTATTTATTTTTAAAGATTTTATTTATTTATTCATGAGACACACACAGAGAGAGGCAGAGACATAGGCAGAGGGAGAAGCAGGCTCTCGATGTGGGACTTGATCCCATGGCCCTGGGATCACAACCTGAGCCAAAGGCAGACGCTCAACCACTGAGCCACCCAGATGCCCCACATTCATGAAATTTAATGTGCTGTGTACCTACACTAACAGTAGTCTCTCCTTCCAAAACCATATAAAAAACCAATACAAAATAGCACTGAGGATTAGTACGTCAATGAAGGTGCTCTGAGAAGCAGGTTCCATGACAGAATGAGGCCTGCAGAAGATTCACTGGGAGACAAACCTGTAAAGAACAAAGGGCAGGGGAGCAGGATTAAGTGGGAAGGGACTCAGGTTGTGGTTGAGGTAAGACCCCTGTGAAAGGAGAGGGGGAAAGCAGGGAGGATTGGATGGGAAGATGCTCAAACTGAATACAGCCCTGAAAAACTCTTGGCTCGGCCAGTAAGGTGCCTGGGTGAAGACTGCCCATTAGAAGGGCCCCTCATTGGGCTCAGTCATTGGCTGACAGCAGGTGGGAATGGCTTGGCCTTGGCCCAGGTGCCCTGGCAGCTCCTGAGGGGCGGCAGCTGGAGGCTACCTCGTTCCTCCCAGCAGCTTCTCCCTGGAAGGGAGGGCCGAGCCATCCAGGACCCTGGCTGCCACAACCACGCGGGATGGTAGGCTATTCAACCTATCAGCAAGCTTCAGCGTTGACATTTGAAATATTCCTGCATGTAAACATTATCACTGGTAATTAGGGATTGTTACAAACACACTGGAGTTATGCAAAACATAGAATAGCCAACATGAGATTGTATTTTCTCTGCTAACATAGAGGCTAATCTTATTTTATTTGAAGATTTATAACCATTATTACATTGTAGTATTTATTTCCACGGACATCTAGGATCTAGAAATCAATTCTTGTTTTCTTTAAGAGTAGTATTAATTGCTTTCTCTGATTTTAAATATGGTACCTATTTATTTTAGACATACTGGAACTTTTTTAAAAAAAATTTTAAAAAGGTGGGGCACCTGGCTGGCTCGGTCAGTTGGGCATCTCCAGGGCTTGATCCCTGGACTTCAGGATCATGACCTCAGCTAAACGGAGATGCCTTTAACAATTGTGATCCCGGGGCCATGGGATCAAGTCCCACATTGGGCTCCCGGCAGAGAGCCTGCTTCTCCTTCTGCTTATGTCTCTGCCTCTCTGTGTGTTCCTCATGAATAAATAAATAAAATATTTAAAAATAAATAAATAAATTCCATAAATGTTGAAGAATTGCTTATTTTTAAAAGTATTCATTGGTATTATATTAATATAGTTCTTAGCTGTCATACACTAAAACTCCGAAGTGATTTGACAAATATAAATGATTAAGAACAAAACGCTAAGTGGAAACTACAGTTGTTTCTGGCTCTGCTCAGCAGGGAGCCTACTTCTCCCTCTTCCTGTGCCCCTCCCCACTCATGTGCTTGTTCTCTCCTTATCTTTCTCAAATAAATAAAATCTTAAAAAAATTTTTTTAAAAGCATTAAAAAATCACCCTTATTTCCACCACTAGAAAATGAGTACACAGTTAACTCTTCATAATGGCTCTTTTGTAATCTTTTAAAATATGTGCATCTAACAGGGATTGTTAGTAGTGTCTGTAAATACCCATTGAATTAGGGGATGTGCGGTTTCCTGTGAGAAAACCCCAGCCCCACCCCAGGTGCATCTCCGCTATGAGCTGGTGGCAGTGGCCTGACAAGCCTGCCAGTGCCTGGCTAAGAGGGAGCTCATGCTAAGAGAAGAGAGACCCAACCAAGGTGTATTTATCCAATTAAAAAAGCCCCAGATTCCCCCAGGAGGGTGGGACTCTGTTGGTGACTGCCAATTATAGGTGTTTTTCAGTCTTCCGGGAGCTATGGAACTCATGTCTGGTGACCATCAAGAGCTTTGGCTCAGAGTATGGCTTTGGAATCATATCAAGTGTACCTCAAGAGAGAGAATGGCCAACCTTTGTTGTGTCAGCATAGATCACCTTGAAGATGGCACTTGTGCTGAGCATGTCGGTGGAGCAGGTGCATGTATTTGTTAATGAGACACGATGGTACTTGGAGGGTGTTCAACGGATGCCCAGAAAATCATTGAAAGTGTTTGGCTGGAGCAGGAGTATTAGGAAACACATAGGCAAGCTGATGATGCCCAGAAGTCATGCGAGGTTAGCACTTCTGCATGGGTAGCTGGGCTGGCCATTGAAGATGGGCTGTTACTAGTCTAACCCCATCTGGAACCTGAGAGGTCTACATAGGAAGAAATATACTCTGTGTGTGTGTGTGTGTGTGTGTGTGTGTGTGTGTGTGTGTGAGAGAGAGAGAGAGAGATTGTGTAGTTAATGGAGATCATTTACAATTTCTCATTGTCCACTTTTTAGCTAACATTACAGTGAATTGGTATTTGCCCAAATCATTAAATTTTCCTTGAAAACATGGTTTTTAAATGGATGCAGGTTGCTTTCATGATTTATGTGTGCTAGCATGTATTTAATTATGATATCAGCATGCTTAGGTGTTTTTTTAATTTTAAAGAATGATGAATATATTTTCACTTACATCTTTTATCATATCATTGATTATTTAAGAGGAATCACTACAATGAGATTGCTGAGTCAAAGTTTATTCTCATTGTAAGATATTTAACACATATCACTTAATTGCTTTTAAGATATTTGTTGTTTTTTCTCTGATTAGCTATATGAGATTATCTATTTCAATAAATCCACCTCATCATTGTATGTATTTTTTAAAAATGCCTTTCCAATTTGTTATGTAAAAAAGTTAGCTTATTTATACTTTTTAAAAGCAGTTAGATTGGACATTTTTCCCCTGTGTTTTTCTATTTAGTTTTCTGTGAGTTTCTGTTCTTGTCCTCCACTTACTTTTCTTGTAGGACGTGAACAATTGATTGGAAAGAGTTGTTTTTAAGAATATCAACCTTTTTGTATTTGTTCTTTTTTTTTTCCTCTTAATATGCCTTTGCCTTTTCATTTTATTTGCGATTTTTTTTAATGTATACAAGTTTCAAGCTTTTTTTTGCAGTCAGATCGTTCCCTCTTTTCCTTTGTGACTTTTGGATTCCCCATCCCTGAATGAAAAAATCATTTAAGTACTTGGAATAAAATCAAGTTGGAGTCTCAAATTAAACCACATGCCAAAATTAATTCCAGCTGGAATAAGAAATTAAATATAAAAGGAGCCATAAAATTCTGTTTGCCATAGCAGGGATTTGTCAGTCCCCCTCACTGTCTGGATTGCTGCTGTTAAAGTAATCCTTACAGCTCAGAGGGAGGACTAGTTGAAGCATGCACGTCCTTCTCTGACTAGCCTTGAACTCCGGCCCTGAGGCATGCCAGCCTTTAGAAGAGCATCTACAGCTTCTGTTATGTGATCCTGAGCTAGTGCTGGAGGAAATGGTTTCTGGAAACTTTGAAGCAGTCTCTAACTTTTCTTTTGCTAGACAAGGTGAACAAATCTTTATGATTTCTCAAATATCATCCTCACGAGGTCACCTTTGACCCAACCCCACCACCACCTTTTGCACATCTAGGGTGCAGCACGGCCTCTGTATCTGTTGCCTTACTGGGCAGGGCCCTAAAGCCTCTAGTCTCAGTCCCCTAGCAAATACACAAGACAGTTCTTCCAAGAGTTCTTTTTTTTTTCGTTTTTTTTTTATAATTTATTTTTTATTGGTGTTCAATTTACCAACATACAGAATAACACCCAGTGCTCATCCCGTCAAGTGCCCCCCTCAGTGCACGTCACCCATTCACCCCCACTCCCCGCCCTCCTCCCCTTCCACCACCCCTAGTTCATTTCCCAGAGTTAGGAGTCTTTATGTTCTGTGTCCCTTTCTGATATTTCCCACACATTTCTTCTCCCTTCCCTTATATTCCCTTTCACTATTATTCATATTCCCCAAATGAATGAGAACATACACTGTTTGTCCTTCTCTGATTGACTAACTTCACTCAGCATCATACTCTCCAGTTCCATCCACGTTGAAGCAAACGGTGGGTATTTGTCGTTTCTAATGGCTGAGGAATATTCCATTGTATACATAAACCGCATCTTCTTTATCCATTCATCTTTCGATGGACACCACAAGAGTTCTTGAATGCAGTCCTGACCCCGACCTTTGTCTGAGGTTTGGTCAGGAGCAGTCTCAGGTTTGGCTGCCTTCAAAGAGCAGTCTCCTGTCTCCTTGCTTTTACTGCCCTCTAGCACCAGGCCTGGACTTCAGCTTACAGCTCGCTGTGAGACCTGCAGTGAATTAGGGCTTGTTGTTCTCAGCCCAGTTTCTGTTTGAACTATTGCCCAAGGCAGTTTTAGAATACCTAGTCTTCCATACTGCTTGAAGTGGAAGTGCTTACCCATGATCCTTCAGATGTTTATAAAGCTAGTATCCTCAAGATGATGCTTTTATAATCAGCAAATAAAAGAACCTCCAGTTGCCTGGATCCATTACATTATTTATTTGTAATAAGTAACATATACTGCTTTTTTCCTCAAGAATTTTTTTCCTGAGACTCATGGAGATATTGTTTAGTTTCAGTTGTTTAGATCAATTGAGATTTTTCACTTTTGAAAAAAGGGTCACTTTTGAAATATGTGAAATGAAACCCAACTTCTGATTCTTGAAGCTTCTTTAGTAGAGATCATTTAAGTTCTTGAGAAGCTAATATCTTTAAAGATGTGGTTCTGCCTTTATTAAATATGTAAACAAATGTTAGTATTCTTTTCCTCCTAGGTAGTTATTATGCTAAGTTATAGTATCAAGTTATATGATAAGCAGTATGTATCACCATGGACACAGAACCTATGATGACAATTGACACTGGATTTTGAGTGGTATGTCGCAAGAACCAGATTAAGGCAGTAGTATTATGGCCACTTCATTCATGAGCTCTTTGGTGATGACAGGTATATCTTAGAAAGGCACTGGTTGGTATCAACATAACAGGTCATTATTCTATCTACTTGATTAAAATTCTCCTCTGCTGAAATAACCCTTTGCTGAACATTCACATGGACAAAATATCTTTTAGGTTTGTTTTCTCATTTGGAGAGGTCTGTCTACATACCTCTTCCCTCCAGATCTCCCCTTTGTCAGTTTTTTGATCATATTCCAAGTTCCTGACCATCCAATCAAACCACTGGCCACAGCCCATGAAGCAGTATAGACTACATACCATGCAGAACCACCTGTAAACCAGGCCTGAGCCCTCTCTTCCTCAGTCATATGATTAAATAGAACCCCCCATGAGATCACAGGTATGAATGAGCTGGAAGAAAAGGGGGACCGTGAACATTTGGCACACTTCTTCATATAACTTGTGCCCTCAGGACATTTTGGTCCTGTATAACACTTCCACTTGATAATGGAGTGCTACTGTGCAAACTCAAACTTTAAAGCTTGGAAGGTCCAATAAAACCCAGTTCATGATGGGCAGCTTGGGTCACATGATAACTTGGTGGCCCACGGTTAATTTTCTAATCTCTATTAAGGCCCAGTGGCAATCTAAAAGCCATTTCTCAAAAGGAGGGTATTTATCGGCAGAGCTTTGCTCCAAAAAATCCTAAGGGTCTCTGCCATGAGTCACCTTTGGAGACCCATTTTTAGACCTAAAGACCAAAACACAGTTTGAAATTCAGCATGGAAAATCCAGATCTGTTCAAAAGTAGTTTTTCAAAATACCAAAACCCCCTTAATGTACGTAGTTTTAATAATTTGTAGCTGAGGGACGCCTGAATGGCTCAGCAGTTAAGCTCTGCTTTTGGCTCAGGGCATGATACTGGAGTTCAGGAATCAAGTCCCACCCACATCGGGCTCCCTGAGGGGAGCCTGCTTCTCCCTCTGCCTGTGTCTCTGCCTATCTCTCTCTCTCTCTCTCTCTCTCTCTCTCTCTCTGTGTGTGTCTCATGAATAACTAAATTAAAAAATCTTAAAAAACTAATTTGTAGCTGAAATTTTTACTGGGATGTACCTAGATGGGTACTGTACTGGGTACTGTAGATGTACCTAGAATTGTGAGGAGTAGTACACAGAGATCTTGCATACCATTTACTTAGGTTCCCCCAGCGGTAACATTTTGCAAAACTGTAATAACAAAATGAAGATATTGACATTAAATATAACCCATTTATTTAGGTATTCCTCATTTTACTTGTATATGTATATTAAATTTAATATGATTTTTGTCACATGGGTAGGCTTGTATAACCACCAGCACAGTCAACATTTTTTGCCAAGAAAAAAAAGTTAACCATCTAATTTGGAATAGTTCATAACAAATTATATGTGAAGTGGTCAAAGAGGAAATATAACCAATTTTTTTTGCCTTCTTTGTACTAGTCAGTGATTTCCTTTTACTTTTGAAATCTGGTCATTTCAGAATGTGTTTGAGAGGCAGCCCTTTGCCTTTTTGTCTGTGTGGTCTCGGGCAGGTTACTTCACCTCTCTCTGACTCAGTTTTCTTATCTGTAAAATGGAGACGGTAACAGGGCCTACCTCTCAGTATTGTTCTGAAAATAAGGTAGTACATTGTATAAGCAAGAACTATGCTCCTTATTACTTTAGAGTTAATTCCTTCAAGACTATAATCTATATGTCAGTGAAAATTCCAGAAACAAGTTCTGAGACTAAGCTGCTTCACTCTGTGGAAACCATGACATTGTCTTGATGGAAGATCTGTGATAACTTTAGGGTATGTTTATGTTTTTGGTATGAATATAAATGTGTTGCTGTACATTTGCCTCCCAGAGATATATCGACTATGATAAAGTATTTCAATTTCAGAACTATGATGAAACTTTTAAAGATAACCCCTTTAACTTTCACATTTTTAGTGTAAGCTGTTACGGATTACACTTTTAAATCTTTTCTACTTCCTGAGAAATCTTATTGATTTATTAAGAGCTGATACCACATAGGAGACTACTAATATAGGAGAGTGAGGCTGGTTACTGGAAGCAAAGACAAAATGTTCTGACAGGAAAATGGTGATGAAATTAGCAATTCTTTAAGGAATTTTCTCAGCCTCTGTAAATTCAGTTTTGAATCTCTTTTCTGTATTGTACCCAGAGAGATTTTGGAGTCATTGTTCAGGGATAGATGAAAACATTCATACATTTAGGATTCTATAATCAGTTTTTGTTCTACTCAGGGGACATGGACAGGTTCAAACAGGAGGGCAGGTGACCTATGCTTTCATAGTAGGAGGAAGTGTACTTATAAGACAACCAGTTATTTGAGGTTATTCTAGGGTGTCCAGGGAGGAAGACGAACATATATATACCTGTTTTCCTTCAGTTACTTGCAAAAGTGAGACGGAAAATTGCCTCCTATCCCAAATACCCTGGAGAAATGGAGTTCCTGTTCACATGAAGTAGTGCACAAAGACAAGAAAGTTTCACACATTTATTCATTCAGAAAATATTTATTTATTGAAGAATTATTAGGTTCCAGATTCTGTTCTAGGCCCTGGAGACATAAGTGAGCCAAATCCCCTCATTCAGGGAGCCATTCTAGGAGGGGGGAAAGATAATAAAGTAATAAATAATGAATAACATGTAGTGGCAAATGCTGCAGATAGAATTTAAGCAGAAGGAGAAGCGAGAGTGACAGGTAATACTCTCTGAGGAGGGGACATTGATCAGAGACCAGAATGAGTGGGAGCCAGCTACCAAACCCATCTGTGTGGGACCAGTCATCTAGGCAGAAGAGACATCAAGTGCAAGCACTCTGAGAAACGATACTGCTTGTTGCCTGTGGGACCACAGAGAGACCACTGAGACTGGAGCTGAATGAGGATTGAATGGTAAACGTGGGAGAGATGAGTTTGGAGAGATGGTCAAAGACCAGCTGGTGAAAGGCTTCTTATTTTATTCTGTGTGTGATTGGAAGTGAGCAGAGGCTTTCAAGACCAGCAAAGTACTATGATCTGACTTATCTTATCAGATATATATACTTATGTATTTTGCACTTTGTGTGCTTTAAAAATGGACTTCACATGTATTAAGTAAACTGGGAAAAACACCGACCATTTATTTAGTTAATTCATGAACTATTGTAATCTCTTTGCTTCCAAGACTGCTAATCCAGTATCTTATCTTTCTGGCTCTCAGGGCATCAATAGATTGCTACACTCAATGTGGAAATCGTTTGAACATACTATATTATCATATTGAAGAAATTTTGGCCAAAGTTTAAAATGTGATCACACCAATTTCCATGTAGCTTTTAAGTCAATGAGGTTTTCCATTCTATTTTAGTACATGATTCCAACAAAGAGTTAGCATCCTTTCTTTTAAAAGTACGCTAATATCAAAGGACTGTCAAAGTTGCAGTGCCTCTTTATTTTTGCCCTTGCCAGCAAAAGTCTGAGTCATTTTTCTAAAATGCTGGCAAAGTTCAAAGAGACTTCATAGTAACTCTCAACTTACTGGTGATATATATGTGTGTGTGTGTGTGCCGTTTGCACATTATAACTCCAGGCATCCCATGCTTTTTTTCTAATGATATATGGTATAATAAACATGTGAAAAAAATTATTTGGTGAAACAGAGAAAGCCTGAATTATGTGGCAAGAATGGGGTTCAATTGTGATTTTTAAAACTTTCTTTCTTCATAACCTCTTTATATTGTATTTGGTTTTACACATTCATAGCCTGTAGGGATAAAGAGGGTAAGACCTAATTGTTTCTAGAATGATCTGGATTTATATGTCTTAGAATACAAATACATCCAGTAATTCATAGAATTTGATCTAGCCTATGAATCTTTAATGGAGGCAATAATCGGTTTTGCCCAAGAAGGCAAAATTGTTTGTTTGCTTTTTTGGAGGTGGGGGTGGGGGAGGAGTAAAAAAACCAAAATCTGACACCAAAGTTTTTTTGGCCCTCCAAAAAGTCACTGTACATAAGTATGTATGTAGTATATCTCTAAATTTCATGGGAAGGGAGGAAGGAAAAATGCCTAAAATGGCTCCTTAGAAGGACAGTAATTTAAAAAAAGGCTGAGAAACACAGATTTAGTCTTTGAAGATAGAAGGCCCAGCTCTATAATATAGCGAGGACCACCGGCATACTGATAGAGATAGATTTAGAAAATAAGTTCCAGTTGCATATTCCTTAAGTACATTTTAATTTGCTTGCTAACCATCAGTCTTACACTGAGTCTTCAGTGCATCAGCCTATTTATAGCTGGCTCCTTACATGCCAGGGTTCTGAGGCAGAGTACTGGCTGGCTCAGCTTTGCTTCACCCTGTCCTCTCCTCTAGGAGCTGACTGTCTTTTGGGATAAACGAGATAAGGAAAGTAAAGCACTTGGCATGAAACACTCTGTAAGTGCAAGTGTAGACAGCTGTGGGATCACAAAGGAAGAAATAGTTAACTTTGTTAGAAGGTGATTGGAAAAGATTCAATAGAAAGATGACTTTAGACCAAGGAGTTTACAAACTTGGATGGGAAAACAATTACATCTTTGTTTTCAATTAAATCCATCTGAAATTTACTGTTTCCTTCAATTATGACGTGGCAAACTACAGAATTATAGCAGTATCTGGACTTTGTCACAAATGGAAATCATAAATATTTCATAGCACATGATAGTAGTTGCCGATATCTTAAAATATAGTTTATAGTGATCAGTACTTTGAAACTGCAGTACACTGTTACTAGACCTACCTCTAGATCTTGTTTAATGTGTTAATAAAGCACATTTCTTATAAATCTCACATTTGCCTATATAAATGGCTAAATGTCACATTTGTTGGATAAGAGGCACCACAAAGTTGAAAGGAAAATGACACGTTATGCATATATAAGAGATATATATTTATAATAAAAATAAAGATCCTATGGCAAATTTATCAAATTAAGGAGAAAATTCATGGCCAATCAAAGAAGGGTTATGACAAGGCAGGTTATAGGGGAAGATACTGATATGGCCAATGTGAGTATGAAAATGCCTTTTAGGTCCTCAGGGAATTACGAATTTTAAAAAATTACTTAACATTTTAGCAAATTACCAAAAACTAAGAGTGAAATGTAAAATATAAAGGGTATGGGAAAATGAATGCTTTTATAATGTTGGTACAAAGTGGTAAATCCTTTTCTAGGGTCATTGGACAGTAGCTTTCAGTTTTTGTAAATGCTTATTACCAGAATCCCAGAATCCTATCTTCAGAAATGTCTCCTACAAAAATGTGCCCATAGATGTCATGTACAAGAATGTTTGGCAAAGTAATTTTTTCATTGTGAAGAGTCAGAAGTGATTTAAATTTCCATTAGTGGAGAAATTTATTAAATACATTATTAAATTCTGATAATGGTATAATATGCAGCTATAGGTATAGCTATAGCTACGGACACGGGAAGTCTTCTAAGACGTACTGCTGTATGAAAAATCATAGGGAAAATATGCAGCATGATCTTGTTTATGTAAAACATAGCAAAGCCAAAAGCTCAACAATATCCAGAGAGCGTGGAAAATTGTCCTTATGGATACAAGCCCAACTTTTCATAGATGTTCCTGCTGGTGAGAGGGCTGGGGGTTGGCAGGATGAGTGACGAGAGATTTTGTTTTTACTTTTCTGTAATGTTTGGACTTTTTATTCATGTATTACTGCATGATTAAGTAAAAGGAAAAGAATTCTAGAAAATGATTGCATTTACAATGAAAACAAAAGTATAAACTACTTGGAAATAAACCCACCAAGAAATGTGCAGGACTTGTAGAAAGAGAACTATTAAATTTTATTGAGATATATAAAAGAAAGCCCCAATAAATGGAGAAATGCACTGTGTTCTTGAATTGAATGATTCAATATAACTTTATAGATTTTAGTGCAAATCTAGTCAAAGCCCATGGGAAATTAAACTTGATAAAATGATCTTAAAGTTCTTTTGCAAGATAAAAAAAAACCACATAGGCAGGGTTAGCTAAGAAAATCTTGAAAAAGAATAATGAGAGTGTGCCTGCACAGCCAGATATTCAAGAGTATTCTAAAATTAAAATAATGGAAATAGTGAGCACTTGGCCCATGATTAGGCAAGAAGATCCATTTAACGGAATGGAAAGTCAGAAATTAGTTGGCTATCCGCTACAACCTCTTTGGCATTGATTGGCATTTGTCTATTGGAAACTTGCAGTTAACCCTCCTAGCTCTTTATTATCACTCAAAACAAGCCAAAATCATCCTTGACTCCTTTGTTGCCTTCACAACACCTTGTGCCAACTCAGTGTTTGGTACTCTATTAGGCACGTATGACAGGCAGAGGGCGACCATTTGATGAGGTTTACCTGGCAAAGTGATTTTAGGGACAAAGTCTTGTAACTGTAGTGCCCTTGGAGAGAGGGATGTAGGGGTCTGCCTGAGGTAGTGAGCATTTACAGAGGGAGGGTCAATTTGAAATAAAATTTTACCGTAGAAGAAAAAAGGAGTTTTGAAACAATGTGTTTCTAAGTAGGAGACCGAGAGGCACTTTTTGGAAGTTTTCTCATATATGGTGATAAATATTTTAGTGAAGAGTCACTAAAGGTCTATAAATTATCAAGGAAAAACAAAATAAGCCAGGTTCAAAAACTGCTACTGAAAATCAAGGTTTATTAACAGGAACAGTAATAAAGGTAGAGGCTGTAGCACAAACTGGTTATGTAGATTCTGAAATTTTACTCCTCAAATGAAACCTGTAAATAGTAGGAGAAAAACTCCAATGGTATTTGCATGGCCTGATTATAAACGTAAGGCTGTGCCTTAGTCTGTTCAGGCTGCCCTAACAGAATACCACACACTGGGTGTCTTATAAACAACAAATTTAGTTCTCATGGTTCTAGAGGAGGCTGGAAGCCTGAGATGGTCAAGTTCTGGTGAGAATCTTCTTTTGGGGGATCCCTGGGTGGTGCAGCAGTTTAGCGCCTGCCTTTAGCCCAGGGCGTGATCCTGGAGTCCTGGGATCAAGTCCCACGTCGGGCTCCCTGCATGGAGCTTGCTTCTCCCTCTGCCTGTGTCTCTGCCTCTGTGTGTGTGTGTGTCTCTCATGAATAAATAAATACAATCTTTAAAAAAGAAAAAAAAGAGAGAATCTTCTTTTGTGTTGCAGACTGTCAACTTTTCTTTGTATTCTTGCATGGTTGAAAGAGCAGAGAGAGTATTTTAGGAGTTTCTTTTATAAGGACATTAACCCCATTCATAACCACATCCATCTTCATGACCTAATAGCCTCTCAGAGGTCTCACTTCCAAATACCATCATATTGTCGGTTAGGTTTCAATATAAGAATGTTGGAGGGAGACAACTATTCAGTCCATAATGGACTAATAGGCAATATCTTTGTTTTTGTGAATTGATTCTGTACCATTGCTTTAGGGAGTTCCCAACGATCCACTTGGGTGGAAGTGCCTCCATCTCTACCCAAGGAAAGCCTGGATTAAGCTTGTTTTGTTTTAGGTTTTCAATAGATTGCTATCCCCCTCCCATGTCACTGAATTTATTTTTCCTAGACTTTTTTCCTCATGAGGGTGATCACTGGCAAGATCTACATGGCAAAGTTTTGAATATTAATCTAAAGCAGTCATTCTTACTTTATTGTATGTATAGGCATCTCCTAGAGAAGTCTCTTAAAATGCAGATCCTGATTTAGTAGCTCAGGAAATGGCCCTAAAACTTACATGTTTAAAAGTTCCTACTAAACTCTCAGATTGGTCTAGGGGCCACACTTTGAGTAGCAGGGACCTCAAGCGATAAAACAGCCGAGGAGGGTTAATTTGGCCTTAGAATCTAGATCAGCATTATCCAGTAGAAATGTAGTGTGAGCCACATATATAATTTAAAAATTTCTAGTAGTCACATCAAAAGAAAGAAAAGGGAACAGGTGAAATTTTAACAATTTATTTAAATCAGTAAATCCAGAACTTTATGATTTTAACATATAGTCAATATAAGAAGTTATTGAGATATTTTACATGCTTTGTTTTGGGATTAAATATTTGAAATCTCCTGTATATTTTACACTTAAACCACAGCTTGATTTCTGCTGTAATATAGATATATTTCAAGAATCAATAGCTACTGGCTACCATATTGGACTATAACAGGATAAAAAGGGCCTTTCTGGCTTATACAAATTTTAGCCTAGATGAAGATTTGGACTTACTAGTTTCTACTTTATGTATAAGAACTGAATGCATGTTTAAAGTGTATATTTAAATATATGTATGTTACCTCACATATTCCAAAATAAATTCCTAATGGACTAAAGACTTTAAATGAGACCATATGATATGTGTATAAAATACAGTTGACAATATTTCCTGATCTTGAGAGTGCCACAGGCTTTTATTAACATGAAAATATATGGGAGAAGTCATGAAAGAAAAAAATAGCTTGATTTGGCTACATGCAAAGCTAAATTTTAACTAATCAGAAACACTGCATCCTGAATTAGAAATCAAGCAACAAAGTTGGGAAAAATATTTATAACATATATTGTAGCATAGATTATTTCTTTAACCTTTTATCAAGGGCTACTTCTTATTTGTTAGAAAAATGAGAAGGGTAATGGTACATAAAGACAAAGAACCAATAAATTATTTTTTTAAGATTCTATTTATTTATTCATGAGAGACACACAGAGAGAGGCAGAGACACAGGTAGAGGGAGAAGCAGGCTCCAAGCAGGAAGCCTGATGTGGGACTCGATCCCGGGACTCCAGGATCACGTCCTGGGCCAAAGGCAGGCGCCAAACCACTGAGCCACCCAGGGATCCCAGAACCAATAAATTAAAAAAGAAATACAACTTCACTATTAGCAAAAAAATTAAAACTATCAGTGAGGTTCAAATTCTTCCCATCAGTTGGGCATGGGAGGGTTTGATAATACAGCGGTAGAGGGAAGATTGTCTCAGTCTTTGAGGAACCCTCTGGAAGAATGCTCTATCAAACACCATGAAGATGGCTACCCCTTGACCCAACATTTGTTCCAGTTTTGGGAATTTAGCTGAATGAAGCAGAGAGGTTCACAAAGTTTGGATAAAATGACGTTTATCACAATGTTATGTATGAAATTGGAAGTTACCTAAATGTCTAGTAATAAGGAATTAATAAAATGTATTGTGGTTCATTATTAGTTAGGTCAATATTTATTGATATAGAAGGATATTAAACTGTCAGGCAAAGTATAAAAGCTAGCTTATAAAACTGTAGGGATAATATGAGATAATTTTTTGCTTATATATAAACATATAAAAATAAAAGATGCATTGAAATGTTAATACTCTGAGTATTTATGGAATTTTTGATGATTTATATTTTTCTCTGCTTAACTGTATATATAGCCTTTTCGACAATGAATATGTATTATGAAATAAAATAAATCTTGGAAAATATTGAAGGCCACAGGAAACGATCATCATATAGTAAATGGAAAATAACATGTTATAAATGCAGTGGCATGATCCTAGTTTGTATTTATAAAGGTATATAATAATAAGAGTCTAAGAGATATGAATCAGTTTATCAGTGGTGCACATGTTGATTTTTTTTGTATTTTTTCATTATTACTAAATGTTCTATAATGGAACTGATTATACCTATAAGCAGGCAAAATGGTATTTCATCATTTTCAGGAGAAGTACTCTCTAGAGAACATGTGCTTGTGATTCTGACAAAATAGTTCACATATAAAGAACTTTAGTTATTAATAATTGGTTTATATTTTCTAAAACTAATATTATAATAGACTCTTTGTATGAAGCTTTTACATAATCATGAAATTTAGATTGACAGGATTTAGCCAATAGTAGTTTGAAGGATAGTTTTGCCAGACGTAGAATTCTTGGTTGACTTTTTTTTCTTTCAGCATTTGAGGTATGTAATGTCACCTCACTGTCTTCTGGAGTCCTTGGTTTCTAGTGAGAAGTCTTCTGTTAATCTAATTGAAGATCCCTTATATGTGGCAAGTTGCTTTTCTCTTGCTGCTTTCAAGATTCTCTTGTTAGGTTTTGAAAATTTGATTATAGCTTGTTTCAGTATGGATTTCTTTGAATTTATCCTACTTGGATTTTATTGGTCTTCTTGAATATGTATATCCATGTATTCCACCAAACTTGGGAGTTGTGCCATTATTTTTTCAAATATTTTTTCTGCCCCTTTAGCTTTCTTTTCTCCTTCATGGATTTCCATAATGTGTATATTGGTCCATTTAATGGTATCCCATAGATCCTTTAAGTTCTATTCACTTTTCTTCTCTTTTCTTCTACTTCTTAGAGTGGATAATTTCAGTTTGTCTTATCTCTAATTTTGCTGATTCTTTCTTCTACCTTCACAAATCTGCTGTTCAATCCATCTGATAATTTTTTGATTTCAGCTTTTCAGCTCCAAAATTCCTTTTTGATTCCTTTTTATAATTTCAAACTCTGTCGATATTGTTACGTTGTTCATACATCATTTTCCTGGTTTCCTTTAGCTTTTTGAGCATATTTAAGTCATTGGAAAGTCTAATGTCTGGGCTTCCTCAGGAACTATTTTGTTGTTTTTTTTTTTTCCTTTGGACTGTATTTTCATGTTTCTTTGTATGCTTTGTAATTTTTTTGTTGAAACTTTGGCATTTTAAATATTATAGTATGGTGACTATAGAAATCAGATTTCACCTTTCCCTCAGAGTTTACTGGTGTTGATTTTTTAAAGCTTCAGGTGGCCATTTGTTCCATGACATTTCAAAAAAACTATTTTTGTTTTTCCTCGACTGTGTTCCTTCTTCTGTGTAGTCACTGAAGTCTCTGATCCTTGAATTTCTGTTCAGCTGTTGTTTTGACCAAGAGTTTCTTAAATTCCAAAAGCCTAATGATGTTTGGGGCGGGGTGGGGGGGAAGAGTAGAGACAAAGATAGAGATGGAGGTAAAGATAGAGACAGATAAATAGATAGAGAAAATTCTTTTCTCAGAGTGTACATATTGGGGTTTTAGAGGTTTTTTATGTCTAGAAGCAAACACTAATGTCACTAACAATAAGAACAATTTTGGCAGCTCACATTTAACATTTGTGTAACAAGCCCAAAATAAAATCTTTGATATTCTAACCTCATTTATCAGTTTTAATTTTTGGTAGTTAGTGTTTATGATTTGGATTATTTTGCGAGGAGGATAACAGGGAGGATGTAAATTCTGTGCTATTTGTCTTTTGTTTGTCTTTTATTGGTTTTACTTCTAAAGTAGTATTGTTTTTATGATTCCTGTAATTTTTAAGTGTTACCTGGGATGGTACCTGTGATGACCAAGAATTTGCTTTAGAACCTTAGTTTTGTTTTTGCTTTTAATAACTTCCAAATCACTTTTTAAGTTTAGGATAGTTTTAGATTCACAGAAAAGCTGCAAGGATAGTGTATATTTCCCTTATTCAATTTTTCCTATTGTTAGCATCTTGTATTACCATGGTACATCTGTTAAAACCAAGAAACCAACATTGGTACATTATTATTAACTGAACTCCATATTTAATTCCCTGATGTCTTTTTTCCAATCCAAGATCCCATTCAGGATACTTCATTACCTTTAGTTGTCATGTTTCCTTAGATTTCTCTGGTCTGTGGCAGTCTCTCAGGCGTTCCTTGTTTTTGTCGACTTTGATGGTTTTAATGAGTACTGGACAGGTATTTTATAGACAGTTCCTTAAATTGAGTTTCTCATAGGCTATTCTCATGATTAAACTGGAGTTATACGTTTTCTGGGAAAAACGTCATTTTCATCATATTATATCAGGGGTACATGCTATTAACATGACTGACCACCAAGAATGTTATAATTAACTTTGTAATATTATGATTTTTGTTGTGACATACATCACCATCCTTAGCCAGAGTTTATAAAATATACATGTACAGTTAAATGAATGCTAATAAAGAGAACACTTAGTATACCTTACCCAGCTTAAGAAACAACTTGGAAATTTTCTGTTGTCTTCGTTTCTATAACTACAATCCTGGATTTTGTCTAATCACTCTTATAAATCTTACAACTTAAATGTGTATTTCTAAACAATATATTTTATTTTTGTGCCAGTTTTTTGGATTTTATATAAATATGTAATTTTACATGTATTCTTCTATGATTTGATTTTTTCACCCAACTTTATGATATTTATCTACCTGATGACTGATATTTGGGTTTACTATCTTAGTCTATCATCTTGTTGTGTACCTTCTCTTTATCAAGCTTTTTTTTTTCTATTTCTTTTTCCCCTTCTTCTCTTCCTTTCTGTCTTAGTCAAGGTCCTGGCATGAAACTGGTGAACTCTAAAATTGGGTAATTTGAAGAGAGTTGTTAAAGCTCTTATTTACAAAAGCAAAGTAGGTTTACAGGGTGTAGGAAAACCACAAAAATAGTGTGAGGACCTGGAGCTAGTAAGAGCAGCAAAGCCATTGCATGAATCTAGAGGAACAAGGGGACTGTATTTATTTCCTAGGGTTATTGTAACAAATTACTGGCTTAAAGCAACAGATGGTAATTGTCTTACAGTTTTAGAGACAAGTCCAAAATCAAGGTATTGGAAAGCTATTCTCTTTTTGATTTAGAATAGATTCTTTCTCTGCTTCTAGCACAAGGACACTCTTTGGTATTCCTTGGCTTGCAGCTGGCTCACTCAAAATGCTGCCTGCACCTTTATATGGTCTTTCCTGTGTCTCGTTTGTATCTCTGCACCCAAAACTCCTTCTCTTTTCTCTTACAAAGATGCCAGCCATTGGAGTTAGGGCCCACCTAATTCAGTCTGACCTTATCTTAACTTGGTTACACCTGCAAAGACCCTACTTCTTATAAGCTCTTATTCACAGGTACTAGAGGTTAGGAATTGAACATACCCTTTTGAAGGACATAATTCAAACAACTATGGGGAGGGAGAAGTTACAGGAATCGTGATGGGGGAAGGGAGAGAGACAGGAGAATGAATTTGTAGAGATCCTCCTTCAGAAGCTGTAGCTCCTGTGAGGATAGTGCTGGGGAATAGATACTCTGTTACACTCTTTCTCCCCACTCCCTGCCCCCAATCATCTACTCTGCCTTTTATTGGCCAAGCTCTCTGGGAACCAAGAGAGTAAGAGAGCTTCAGGGTGTGGTCCAAACAAGTCAGCTTTGAAGGGCACAGACCATGCTAGACAGGGCAGAGACAGGATTGGGGGTTGGGGGTACGGCTGTTGGATTGATTGAGGCTTTTTTCTCTATCTCTTTTTTTCTCATTTTATCATTCCCTCTATTATCCTGAAAACTTTATTCTCCACATCTATTATTCTAGTTGTCACGCTGCCTATTTTAACATGCATATTTGACTTCAAGTCTAAAATCAGTAGCTTTACTCTTCTACTGAGCAATGTAAGAACTTTACCTCCCATCATTCTTTTCCAGCTTATACACAATTATGGTTTCTTTGAAATAGTTGTTATTATAATGCAACTTGATGAGGAAAATGAGGCTCTGGAGGTTATGTGGCCTGCCTTAAGTCAAGCAGTACTCCACTAAAGAGTCTTTAGCATTATTATGTGCTTGACTTTGAGAATTGGAAGGTAAAATATGTTCCATGCTGTAACATCTAGTAGAAAATGTGAGAAGATTATACTCACTATTAAGATTGTCTTTTAGACAAAGTAGCTAAAAGTATCTTGCTTTTTATTTTTTAATTTTTAAAAAGGTTTTATTTATTCATGAGAGAGAGAGAGAGAGGTATAGACATAGGCAGAGAGAGAGAAGCAGGCTCCATGCAGGGAGCCCGATGCGGAACCAGATCCTGGGACTCCAGGATCATGCCCTGGGCTGAAGATAGACGCTCAACTGCTGAGCCACCCAAGTGTCCCTGAGAGTATCTTGCTCTTTAAATATTTGCCAATGATCTCTTAGAATTTCACATTTACTTTTTAGTTTTTATACACTGTGCTTTATCCAAAAAATTTTCCATAGTTAAGACATTATGAAGACGATTGTATTATATTCTGAGAAAGTGTCATGGGTAGTTTATATCTTAATAAATTTCTTTCTTTACAAACATGAATAATGGCAGAAGAAATATTAAAATAGGAAACTAAAATACATATCCAAGCTCTAAAAGAGCACCTTCCTCTCTGTGGAACAGAAATGAAGCAAAAATGAAAAATGGTGAGTGGAGCCAAAGCCTTCAGCTTATTGGGCATTGGTCCCAGGATGGTCTGGCAGCAGGAAGTATGGCTAAGAGTTCAGTTTTTGCAGGTGAAGAGGATTGAGAGTCCATGCAGCCTCGGGACTCGGAGCCAGGTGACCTAGGCTTCCTGTGGACTTTGAGGCCAGAAATCTGACATCCCAGTGTCCTCATGGAATGGGAGCCCTGAAATGCCATCACAAGTTCTAAAAGAGATTCAGCCAACCAGTGTTATTGTCTACATAGAAAAATCCAAGAAAGTGTATCAACTAATTATGGAATGACTTCTTCGAGGTGTGTAAGATTTAACACAAAAACTCAGAAACGTTTCCGTGTAGTAGTAATGCACAATGAGAAAAATAGAAGAGAAGGTAACTAACTTTTTAATAAAATACATCTAAGAAAAGATGTGCAAGACACTTTCTGAGAAAAGCACAAACTGGTATGGAGTGATACCCGTTGAGCAAGCACTGCTTACAATATAATCAAAATGCAACTTGAGTTTTGTCTCTTATCTTCCCTTTAAAATGTATCCAGCAGAGGAATCTTCCCAGCCCCAGGATTGCAACTTGAGCAGCCCCTCTTTTCTGGTTACTGGTAATAAGTCTTAGGTTCTCTTTAAAGAGTTACACACATGGTCTTATTTCAGTAAATCGAATCCTCAGTACCCAGTCATAGCCAAAAGTCAGAATTTAACTTAGTGTTAAATCTCTCCCAGCTGAGGTCTGTTTGCTCTTTCTCTCTTTCAATATTGTAAAGATGTTAATCTTCCCCTAGATTGACCTGTAGATTCAATGTAATCTCAATACAAATCCCGATGGGTTGAAGGTTTTTGCGTGTGTTTTTTTGTTTTGATGGAATTTGATGAGCTGATTCTAAAGTGTGTATAAACTGGGAGAGGGCCAAGAATAACGGAGGCACTTTTGAAGAAGAATGAGGTCAGGGGACCTGAGCTACCAGGAAAGAAGACTTAGAATTAAAGCATAGTAATTAAGATAGTGCATCACTGGCATAGGAATGGGGAGATCAATCAGTGGAAAAGAAGAGAACACAGAAACAGGCTCGTGCATGTGGACACTTGATTTATTTTAGAAGTGACACTGCAGGGCAAGATGTTTTTTTTTTCAATAAATGGGGCTGGAACAACTGGAAACTTATAAGGAAAAAATGAAACTGGATTTCTAAAGGCAGGTATACTAGATGTTGTTAAAATTGAATCCTGAAAAGTAGTTGTCTTAGGTGATGCAGAGATGTATAAAATTTCAAGACTATTGATAGATGCTACACCACACAACTCATGCTTAGATTTAAAAAGATGTGTGATTCAGGGACGCTTGGGTGGCTCAGCAGTTTAGCACCTGCCTTCAGCCCAGGGCGTGATCCTGGGGTCCTGGGATCGAGTCCCACATCGGGCTCCCTGCAGGGAGCCTACTTCTCCCTCTGCCTACGTCTCTGCCTCTCTCTGTGTCTCTCATGAATAAATAAATAAAATCTTAAAAAAAAAAAAAGATGCGCGATTCAGACTTTGGCAATGAGAACAGGTCCAAGAATTCTACAGCATCTTCTGCTTTGCAGAAGAGACTTTATTTGGATTATGGTTAACTCCTCATCAGGGGGATTTAGTCTCACATTCCCTCAGGAAGGATCTTATGAGGTCATGTCTTAATTTTATTCTGCCTACGATCCCCATGTGTCTGGCCAGAATCCTTAGGGAACACTGAAATAGACTTTCCTGAAGTACTTTGGAATTTTTGACACCACTCAGGCTTGAAACGAATGTCCTATGCTCATTCTTCTTTAATCTTTAGCCTGTCATCAATTCTTAGGTGAACCGTGGAAACTTTTCATGGCCTTAAGGCATGGCCTAATTTTTCAGTGGCATAAATGTGGCTAGTTTAAAAATGAACATCCATAAGTTGACATGCTAACAGGGTGTAGACTCATATTTGTGTCCTATGTATTCATGCTATACCATCCTTTCCTACTTCCAGAATATTGAATAGGGACACCTCTTGCCTCTTCAATTGGATTCCAATGTGCTAAAGACAGCGATCTTATTTGAGGGACACCTACACTATTATTGTCATAGTGTTATCAATAATCACAGATGACATTTATGTTCACTGTGTGCCAAGCCCTCCCATGGGCACTTTATATTATCAAATTTATTCCCAAGTCATCACCATGAGGCGTGTCACTGCTGGGACCCCTATTTTGCCAGATGTAGAAACCGAGGCATAGGGTGTGAAGTGATTCGTGAGGATCACACAGCTAGTAAGGAACAGAGCTGGGGACAGACACAGGGGAGTCATATACTAAGGTCCTGGCTACCCACTACTGTATAATACTTTTTTATTATGCAGACAAGAAGTTGATTACTGAAGAGAAGTTTTCAAGTTTTCAAGTTCTGTGGCCATAGTAACTGACCCTGGCTAACTTAAGTAGAAAAAACAAATCTTGTAAGGATATTGGATAGTTTTAAAAATTGATCCAAAGTCCAGGAAAGTAGGACTAGAATATGGACAGAAACCCAGAGAGGGTGGGGCATGTTGAGAAGTGGCTGATAAGTCTACTGCTGCTAGGTGCCACTGGTAACTCTGAGCTCCAAACTGTCTCCTGGGCCTTGCTTCACTTGCTCAAAAATTTAAGTTTTCTTTTTTTTTTTTTTAAGATTTTATTTATTTATTCATGAGACACACACGCACACACACACACACACAGAGGCAGAGACATAGGCAGAGGGAGAAGCAGGATGCAGGACTTGATCTCAGGCCCCAGGGATAACACCCTAAGCCAAAGGCAGACACTCAACTGCTGAGCCACCCAGGTGCCCCCAAAATTTCAGTTTTCTTATAGGAACTTCTGTTTGGCCAAGCCTCGGACACCTGTGCATGCTCCATCTGCCAAGGGTGAGGAGAGGGAGTATGTGGCCTTCTCCCTTGGCTTTTGCGGTAAGAAGTAGGACTTGGCTTCCCATCAAAACCCACACATTGAAGGCTTCCCCACAGGAGGAAAGGGGGTTAGACATTGAGCAGCCAAAAAAATGATAGTCATGACAGCGCTCCTATTTGCTGTCTTGTGTCCATCCCATCAGCCAGTTCTGCTCACCAAACGCGGCACTTGCATCCAAGCCAACAAATGGGAGCGTCGTCTGCAAGAGCCAGACTTAGGATATGCAACAATAGCCCTGTGCTCCCACACAGGAAATAAATAATATTTATACCGCTGCCAGATGACGCTCTAATTTTTGAAGGTTTTCCCAAGTGTTTAGAACTGTTATAATCAAATGCTCTGCTAGAACCTCAAACATAATTAGGTTCATTTTTTATCTTTTTAAGCTTACTCCTTCTTTTGGGTTCTCTAAATCTATCAGCACTGCCTTTTTACCCAACTCCCTTTCTTCTGTTCCCTTTGACTTCGACATCCATATAGTTACCAAACCTGAACGGTTATTTTTTTTTTTAATGTCTAGAATTGACTCTTTCTTCTTATTTTCACCCCCTTCTCTCTCTCTCTCTCTCTCTTTGCATGAATTCCTTTATATCTAATTGGATTGTATATCTCCAGTCTACCCTCTTCCAATCTGCCCTCCCATGTGGCTACCAAATTAAGTTACTCTGAAGCACAGCTATGTCTGCATGACGCTCTTACTTTATACTGTTCTATGGCTGTAGCTTCCCTGAGTTTGAGCTCAGAGTGCAGCATGATGTGGCCCCGGCCTGCACCCCCAACCTACTTCTTCCCTCACCACCTTCAAATATTCTTCCCTCCAGCCGAGCTATGAGTGAATATTTGTGTGTTGACTACATATAATGTGTAGGGCAACTGACTGTCTTTGGATATATATGTCTTTGGATATATACATAATATCACAAAAGTCATATGCGAAGTTATTTTATTCTTTCTATTTTACAGTTGAAGAGGAAGAGAGTTGACATTTGGGGCTTTTTCCCTAGGCCACTGTGGTAGGAAATGGTAGGGCTGAACTTCAAAGCCCGCCTTTGTAGTTCAGAGGTCTTTGTTCCTTCTAGTACATTCTGTCATCTCTTTGCATTTACTTTTTTGTTCTCACTGAAATCCTCTTCCCTTTTTTTCTACATGACCCAAATCTCCCCATCTTTCAAGACAACTCAGATCCCACCTTCTCAGTGAAGTATTCTTGAATCATTTTAGCTCTGAGAAATTTCCACCACCTCTGATTCCCCATGGTATTTCATCTCTTTCATAGAGCAACACTTTGTGTTATGGCCTTTCACATACAGGTCTTATGAGGGGCCATATGGGACTTCCTGCTTATTCTCTTACATTAGGTACTATCACTAAGAGATGGAATACATCCTGATATAAAGAATGCAAAATGGGAAAACAGTGATTTTGAAGGCTGTGATCATCACTGTTACTAAGCAAGGGCAGCTTTTCTCTGTTAGCCTGTCACTTCTTTCACTGTCCGCTACTATGAAATAAAGTCCAGTGAGATATACCATGATACTAAGATGAGATGAAATAAAATGGATTTTTCTCTTGCCTGTTTGTCACATGACAACTTGGATGACAGCAGGACAACCAAGGGGAGCTGGAGTTGGGCAACAGGGCTGAGGCCCCTGGAAGAGTCTGGCATGTAATTCAGGTCTAGGAGGGGGATACTTTCATCGTGAGGAAAAAGAGAGGCCAAGAGGTCGGCCAACCAAGGGAACTGAGAGTGCAGGGGCAGAGGATCAAGGAAAAATGTGGCAGTTCCGTGCAGGCTGGGCCCCAGGGTGTCTCGGTCCTAGGGAGAAGGCTGGGGAATAGCTACAGAACATTTTAGTAATGAACGGAGTGCGACACTGGACCCGTCCTTATTTTTTTGCCCAGGGACAGAATGGCTCCCAGAGTGCGGGTGGGCCCAGCAGAGAAGCAATTAGACACACTTGGCTGGGGTGAGGGTCTGTGGTGTGTGGATTGAGAAGCTGATGACAGTATTACTTTTTTAAAAAGCCCTGTTTAAAAATTGGTCATGGTTCATTTAAGCACTGCGGCTTTGAGAGTTACCTCACAGCTATGTGTTTTGCCTTCGTTAAGTGGAGCCTGATGAACCAGAAATGCACTTTCTAATATATAATGCAGAGATCTGATGGAATGGAAATTCAGTTCCTGCTAAGTGTTAAAGTGCTAAATTCTCCAAATTAACTAACCACCACGTCAGTTTGAGAGCTCAGTCTTAATGATGAAGGGGACCTGCTAATTGGTGTTTGGCTTCTAAATAGAGCAGCGATCTTGTATTCTTACTAGATGTTTTTTGGGCAACATTTGGACATAAAAGTGATCTCGGTCAATTAAATTATTCTATCTGGGAGAAATGTAGCTTTTACTTAGTTTAGGATTGAACAGAGAAGAATCTTCTAAACTCCACTTGAGGGACCAGGGATAACTGGGGTTGCTGTTTCCAAGCATTTGCATGACACAGTCCACAAAGCTGCTTTTTCCTCTGAAGGTGCTAGAGCTTTTGAAAAGTAGTTCGTCCTTTCATTCGGCTGCGACTTTGGGATGACTTTGATGGTAAATCTCTTCACTAAGGGGATAGACCCCACCAGGCCTTGTTGCACAGCCCTGGTGAATAATTTCTGTCACGTTACTTGGCTGTGATCCCTCAGCCTGCAGATCCTGTTTATCTGCAGCTGTCAAGGTGTGCTTATCAGGAATCTGCTTTCTGCAGCGCGGACTTCTCACTTGTTTGGAAAAGATGTTAATTAAAAAAGAAATAGAGCTGCCAAAAGTGAATTATTGAGTTTCGTGGTTATCTTTATCTTTGGACTCTGTATCTGTTGTCAATGTCATTATCATGGGGAGAGGAGGAAGTCCTAGAGCTGAGCCCTCCAGCTCCCATTCATTACCTGGTGGAAGAGGAGACAGTATTTGCAGATAATGCAATCCTGAATCTTAAATAAAAATAAGACAGACTCAAACGAAGATTACCTTCCAGTTTAGTGTCCGGCGTCTGATTTGTGGTAAAGGCTTAGTGAGGTACCTAAGCCTAATGCATTTCCTGAGAGCCTATGAGCTTTCTGTCAAGTTGTAGTTTTTAAAATTCCTGGTATCGGTGTTCATACACTTCTTCACAGTGTGCTTTTGTGCTGTTTATCCTGAAATCCAAGAGATTGTAGTTTGACTTAGTAATTCAGTTTCATGTCTGCATGATTCATTTTCTCAAAAGAAAATTCATTTTTGTTGTTTAGATCTGTAGCTGGCTTTCATCTTCATTTTCTTGTTCTTGCATGTTTTTTTTTCTTCTATCCACTATAAATTTTCATTTTTCCAAGGCTGTAGTTTCTCATTTGCCTAAGCTCCTTATAATCATTGTATAAAGACAACTGAAGCTTTTTATTTTCTTTTTTAGAGAGTGTAAACATTTGGTTGGTATGTTCACAAGTTCTTTCCTGGCTTCATTTTTATTATCATTTATACTCAGCTCAATGACTCACCTCTCCTTATACCCTGAATTATAGTTGTTTAGGATCTGATTTACTTCTTTTTTGGATTCCTTGATTCTTGAGGCTTCTTATTTTTATCTGCTATTTCAGAAACAACCCCAACTACTATCACTTGTAAGGGAGCCTTTTTATATTTGAATGTTGTTTACTCATTTGCTAAGTAGTATTTCAACAAATATTTGATAAGTTCCTACTGTATGAATCTCAAGTACAATAATATATCAAAAACTATTTGAACACATTTTTAAGTGCCAGCAAGCTTGAAGAGCATAAAGTATGATGGCCTAAGGCCCTACTTCTCAAAGTGTGGTTCCTGGAACACCAGCATTGGCATCACCTGGGTGCTTGTTAGAAATGCCAGTTCTCAGGCCCCACCCAAGATTTACTGAATCAGATTCTGCGTTAAAGCATGCAGAGGTATGTAAAATGTTAAAGACACATTTGTAGATTTTTTATCATTTGCAAACTATTGCTAAAATGTACAAAAATAGATTGCAGAGTGACTTTTATTCCAGTGATAAAAAGAAGCTTAATTGTATTCTCCACCTTCAAATTTGGAGTGATATGTTGCAGGGGCTTTGGGGAATCTAGAGACAAAAAGTACTTTAGTGTTAGTTTAGGGCTGGGGCAGAGATGCTGGGGATAGGGCAGTGATAGTAAAGGGTATAGGTTTCTTTTGGAGGTGATTAAAATGTTCTAAAATTGTAGCGGTGGTTGCACATATCTATGAATATACTAAAAATCATTGAACAATATATTTTGGGTGAATTTTATGGTGTGTAAATTGTATCTCAATAAGGCTCTTAAAAATTATTTTGGACAGGATTATGGAGAAGGAGCATTGGATGCTGTGAGCAGATATAGTGGGGACTTCAGGCCCAGGCACAAGAGGCTTCTTTGATTGAGTGTCCCTTCAGCTGAGCTTTGAAGAATGAGTGGGAATCACCTGGACAAGGTTCAGTGTTGGACATAGTGAGTTTGTGGGATCTGTGGTCACCCATATGGAGATGCTAAAGAGTTAGATTTGAAGGACTAGAACTCAAATGAGCATTACAGGCAGGTAATAAAATTGAAAGGCTCTCAGCATATGGGTGGCAATTGAGGTCACAGAAATTATGTGCAGTTTAATTATAAATCACTTTATTTTTACTTTTTCTTTATATTATAGCTAGGAAATGATACTGATTTTATAAAGGATAGAGAAAGTTAGATAATACGGACACTTGACGGGATGAGCACTGGGTGTTATTCTGTATGTTGGTAAATTGAACACCAATAAAAATTAATTTATAAAAAAAAATACGGACATTTAGCACACAAAGGGGTATGGATTTGAAAGGGGAGAACAACTGGTATTTAGTGTCAACTTTTTATAGCAAACACATAGCTTGTATTTTGTTACATTGATTTTTAAAAAATAAGTAGGTTTTTAAAAGTTTTAAGTAACTGCCAGTTTGTTAACATAGGGTGTAATATTAGTTTCAGTTGTACACTTAGTGATTCAGTATTTATGTATAACAGCTGGTGATCATATTTTTAATAAATGCTTATTAAGCCACTTGGATACATTTTCTTGTTTTCTCTGCAGGGGTATGACATTCTCCCTTTTGTAAATGGGGAAAGAGGGAAAGAGAAGCTCAGTGACTAGATTAAAGGCACTCATCGGCCAGGGAAGACCTGGCTGGGGGCTTCGGCCGATGGAAAAGTGGCGTCCTCTCTTTCATCAGGCATTGGTCTGGGCCCTGAGACACCAAGTTTAGTTATTGACACCTCAGGGCCATCTACCTAACTCTAAGCACGTTCTTAGAGTTTTCTGAGCCTCATTTTCTGCTTATGTGAAATAAAAGGAATAGATTTGATTAATTTGATGTTTTTCACATTTGTTCCAATAACTGTCCCTGCAAAAACACAATGAGAGACAGATGTATTTAAAGCCATCCTATTAACTGGGAAGAACTTTACTATCAGAAAATTTGACCATACAATATAAATGGAACAAAATAAGAATACTTGTCCATGAAAAAGGCAAACTTCCAAACCAAGGATGGTTAAGTGCTTTTTCCTATTGACAGCTGTTCCCTTTTTCTGACATAGCTGATATTAGCTGGCAGGTAAGCAGCGCTAAAATGGTTAGGGAAGCTATTGCTAAAGAAAAGATTAAAATTGAGAAAATTCTTTCTATTGTTTTGCTTTCTGAATGTTGGGAGAACAGCATGAGGTTCTGTTTTGGTGGTGGGACATAGGAAGAAAATTGGAAGTCTAGTTGATTATTAAGATAGTTTTTACTATTAAGAGGTATTTTGTATTTTTTATTATTAAGAGGTATTTTGCCCCAAGTCCTGGACATTTTTTTTTCCCCAGGGCGTGGTAGAGTTGTTAGATTTAACAAATAAGAATACAGGACACCCAGTTAAGTTTGAATTTTAGGTAAACAACCGATAGTTATTTTAGTAAACTATGTTCCAAATGTTGTGTGAAACAAGCTGACTTCTAGGACAGTTAATGTTATCAGTCCACTAGTGCCTGAGGGCTTGAAGTCCAAAAATATCACAAGATTTTTGCCTTGAAGCAGCTTATAGGGGTCACAGGTGCTTTAAGGGAGTTAATTCAAACAACTATTGAGTAAGAACAAAGTGCTTTGGCTTGAATATAAGTAGCTATTGAATTTGGTCAAGCAATTCTGGTAAGGGTTACCAATCCTGAACATTAAACTGTCAAAAATCTGCTCGCAGTGACACCTGGAAGTCCACAGGATAGACTGGAAAGAGTGACTGAGGCCTCCAGCCCCCCTGACTAGCCTCCCACTCAGGACTGCCCTAAGGTGGTGAGAGTGATCTCCGTGTGGTTTTCACCCTGCGAACCCCATTTGTACGGCCTCTCACAGAGGATGACCCCATGGCAAGGGTGTTCATGTAAATATTGCAATAAAAAGGTGCTTCTCTGCCTCCGGGATCCTGGCAGCTGGGGTGCCAGTAATGGGGTGGGGAGAAGTGACGGGGACAGATGGTGTCGGCATTTGACAGGGAAGGAGCAGTTGGAGTTTAGCTTTGGTCGTGGAGCATAAAAACATCTGGGAAATAAAATGAGTGAAGCTGACTTGGAAATGTGAACCTTTGCCAAGCCTGTGTAAAAAAGGTGTGTGAGGAACTAGAGCAGACACTACTTCCCTCTTCTCGGCCCCCAGCCTTGAGAATTAGAAAAGGAAAAAAAGAAAAACAACTACCATGGAGAAATCATATTGTTACACATGGGAAGACCGGCCATCTTTAGAAACATTAATTTTGGCTTTCCCCAGCTCCCCTTCTGTGGTAATAAGTGGGGTGCTTAGGAGAGGCGGTGGAGTTACCGTGGGACCTGGGAGGATGTGAACCAGCAGAGCCTTAACCCCTTCTCGAATCTTCAGCTGTCTGAGCGGCCCTCTCCCAAGGCAGGAACAAGAGGAATTTCAAGGACCAGATGGCAGAAACAGGGAAACAATAGTGAGAAGAGTCAGAGAGTGTGAAGACTTAGAAACAGAGGAAGACTCATTCCTCAGTGGATGGAGACTAGCCCCGGAGGCCTGGAGGCAAGGAAAGGATGTTGGGTGAACATAGCGTCCCTGGCGCAGTCAGCTAATGACCAGCTGCTGGGGAGACTGTGAGGTCAGCCATGTCCGTCTGGCTCCTCATAGGCCTCTTCTCCTGGCAGGAAATAGAGACCGGCAGTGTGTGCTTCGTCTTCCTAGTGGCCACAGTCCTCCTGTGCCTTTGATCTGGACCCTCCTTCCAGGCAGTTCTCTGAGTTCATGCTGCTCTTTTTCTCTGGTATCTCATCATTCTGTGCCCTGTGGGTGCTCCCCAAACTCTTAGCTCGCTCTTCCAACTCGCTCTTCTATGTCCATCTCATTTCTACTAGTCTTCGAAAATTCTTGAATTTCCTGTTCATATACCTATTAATAACAATTTTTGAGGAGTCATTTCCAAAAATGTTTATTTCCTTATAGACCATATAAAGGAATTATGTATGGATGTGTATAAATGGAAGTATATACAATGTATGGAGTTTTATAAATAAATATATACAATAGTAAAATATGCATTGAAGTATATCTATAAGATAGAAATATTAAAATACAGAAATAAGAAAATGGAAGAGGTCAGGAAATGATTAAAATAAATTTGTGTTCTTCCCACCTCTCTGTCTGTGCCCTTGACCAAACCTTGGAGTGCTCCTCTTCCTTTTGGAGACCCCTGCTGGGCAGGAGCTTCACCTTGGTCTGAATCCTGTCTCCTAAGACATCGCCCTCGCCAGCGTCCCTCACCTCCTGACTGGCTCCACCTAACTTACATGCAGGGCCTGGAAAGACCACAGTTCTAGCTCCCGCTACTTAAGATCAGACCTATTTGAGAATCTTTAGCTGAGAGTATTGACTTTCTAGCTTTCCCTCAGTATCGGGAGTCAGTGATAAATATCTAACTGATCTCATCGTGTCTCTCTGGTTGCTTCTCTGAGCAAGGAGAAATTCTGTCAAATGGCAGCTCATTCAAGAGTAGATCTGGGGGTCGGTATGCTTCTAAGTGATAATGTGGTAACATCCCCAGAGGCGGCAAATTTCTGGGAACTGGGAGAGGCTGTATCTCTGAGAAACCTGAGAATACTGAAAATGAGGTGAAAGTTTTAGGAAATCCTATTGCAAATGAGTCATGGGCTCCAATCAAATGTATACACAAATTTATGTAAAAGTCAAAACAAATCATGAAACATTTCATCAGTATTTGAGAAAGAATATTGGAAATTAATCCTACTAGTAAGTAATGGAAAATACCACTCAAATTTCTATCAAATCCCCGAAAATCCTGTTTACTATATTACATTATTATTTTTATATGGTATTTTATATAGTAAATATTATTTGCTATATTACTGTTCAGTATATTTTATATACTATATGCTGAGTTTCCTCATCTGTTGATTTGTAGATAATATCAGCTTCCTTAGGTGCATTGTGGTTCTGACTAGGATAATTCAGTGATAATAGCCAAAGAAAATAGCCATTTGTTAGTAGTTGAACAGCTGTTAGAGCTTCTTGGAGGACATATTATAGGGGACAAGATTTTTGCTACACCCACATGAGCTCATTTTGGAACTGTAGATCCAACTTCATTTTTTAACAGCTGTCAAGAAAGGAAAGTACTTCTACCACTGAAGTGCTGCATTCCCCAGTGGCATGACTGCCATAGAAGATTCAGGTATTCTAAACAAATTTCTTTTGTGCATCTCACTCTTGGTTTTCCTCACAGTTCACAATATCTCATTCAAGAAAGAGGTTGGTAGGGTCTCACTTCCCATCTTTCCTTCACTTCTCTGTCTTGAACACCTAAAGTAATTTTTAGATATTCATGTAAGAAAAAGAGGGGCACCTGGGTGGCTAAGTGGTTGAGTGTCTGCCTTCAGCTAAGGTTGTGATCCCCAGGTCCTGGGATCAAGTCCCATATTGGGCTCCCCAAAGGGAGCCTGCTTCTTCCACTGCCTCTGTCTCTGTGTCTCTCATAAATAAATAAATAAAATCTTAAAAAAAAAAAAAACCCTCTAAAACACATGTGAGAAAAAGACCTATGCCTTATCTTGGTAGATATTAATGTACTTTAGAAGCATAATTTTAGGCAGGAAATAAGGAGATTATAGTTGAGGGCAACTCAACAACAGTGATAAATTTTTGTTTTGAGTTGGGAAACGATTTACAGTGATATCTGAGATGCTTCTTGAATTACAGCCTAATTTCTTGGCAAGTATCAATTTCCCTTGGGGGAAAAGAAAGGTTGTTTGGAGGTTGTCTTCCTTCTACATTATACCCCAGGATTTTTCTGCTTTGTTTCCCTTTGTTAGAAGTTCAACTTTAGGAAAATAATGTGGAGAGCTAAGCATTTTGTGTTTTGACTGGGCTTAAAGAAATGCTACATTCAGACTCTAAATTAGTGTGTTGTTGTAAACCTTGAAAATATGAGTCAATAACTGACTTAGTGCTTTGGAATCATCTTTTAAATCTATAGACTTTAGTGATATTACTTTGAATTAGAATATACATGTACTTATTGAACAAATTTTTATTTGTTCAATAGACTGCCTCTTCTCTGTCTGGCACTATTCTAGAAGCTGAGGGTAATAGTGGTGAACAAGACAAGATGCCTGCCAAATGGACCTAGAGTTCCTTTATTAAGGGATGAGGAAGGAAAGAGTATAAAACAGTAAATACATAAATTAATAGGATCGTTTCAGATATTAAGTGCAAACAGGAAAATGGAGCAGATGTATTTATCAGGGTCCCAGCAAGAAAGAGAGAGTGTACTTAAATTATGATAATTTGACAAAAGTTTGATAAAAGCTCTATTTGCAAGGATATGAACAGGGGCAAGGTAAGGAAACCTCAGAAATTAATGTAGTATTTTGAGGCTAGTAATAAGCAAACCCTGAAGAGGAAGACCCACCCAGTTGGATGAGTGGAGATGGGGGTCTCCATCTCCAAAGAATGGAGAGAGCCAGGTGGAGAGAGCTGCCATAAAGGGCTCTGACCTTCAGTGGGGCCTCAGCCAGTCTTTGGATCTCTGCAGGGAGGGAACTGGGGAAGTTTGTTGCCAGTGTTAGAAGTTCCCCATTGGCCTAGCTCACTGTAAGTCACAGAGTGAGGGATGTGGATGATGCAGTCTATGCAGGGCAATATTCTAGGGCCCAGAGCAAGAGGGAAAAACATGAACAGTGTAGACTGAGAGGGCCTGGTAGACTATTCAGCACCAGAGAGAAATGGAACATCATTTGAAACATACAGTGGGTGGTGATCTAAAACATCATAGAATTTCTACCACAGAAGCACGCAGAGTTTATTTGAAGTGATAAAAATAAGTTGATGAAAAGATAACTAACAATATAAAATTGGTTATAGGTAATAGAAGTGTTATACGCTATAACTTATGTTTGAGAACAGTAGAGGTCGCTTCTACTTTGGAAGGTGAGGACACATCTCATGGAGCTGGTGTAATTGAAATTGAGCTTAAGAAATGGATAGACTATTAATAGTTGAGAAGGAAGGAAATATTCCAGGACTATAAAATGTCATGTGTCAAAGTGCACAGATGGGACACATTTTAGGAACAATTTGACTAAAGTGGTTGAATGATTCTAGTCCTTTTGGAATCAGAGACCTCTAATTAAAATAAACCTACTCTCTTCTAAACTCCCACTCAGTGTAGAAATCACATCTGTAGGCACTAGCGAGCCTTCTTTCTTCCTCCCTCTCTTCTTTTCTGTTTCTCTTTCCCCTCCCTTCTGACCTCTGTGCCTTCCGGCAAGCCTTTATTGAATATCCATAATTTGCATAGTTGCAGTAAGTAAGCAGTAAGACAGTGTATTGAACAAGACCATGTTCCAACTCAACTGGGGAGTTTAGTTTCAATTCCACCATTCCAGAGTGTCTCTCAGTAATTCAACAAGAGCATGATATAATGGCTAACACTTACTGAGCACTTTTTATATATCAGACACTCTTCTTATTCAAGAAGACTTGGTTTTCTTGTGAAGAATGCATTAAAGACTAAGGAGAAGGGATTACTGAAATGATTACACATTTTGGCCCTACAAAGGTGGGTTTGTTGTTGTTTTTTTTCAAGAGATAAAGTTTATTTTAACTTCTTCTTCTTCTTCTTCTTCTTCTTCTTCTTATTATTATTATTATTATTTCACCATAAGTGCACTCCTTAATCTCCATCCCCTATTTAACCCATCGCCCCCCCACCTACCTCCCTCTGGTACCCATCAGTTTGTTTTCTATGGTTAAGGATCGTTTCTTGGTTTGCCTCTCTTATTTTTTCCCCTTTGCACATTTGTTTTGTTTCTCAATTTCCACATGAGTGAGATCATATAGTCTTGTCTTTCTCTGACTTATTTCTCTTAGTATTATACTCTTTAGCTCCATCTAGTTGGTTGCAAATGGCAAGATTTCATTCCTTTTTATGGCTGAATAACATTCCATTGCATATATATTTCACATCTTTATCCATTCATCTATCAATGGACATTTGGGCTGTTTCCATAGTTTAGCTATTGTAAATAATGCTGCAATAACCATAGTAGTGCATATATCAGTTTGAATTAGTGTTTTTGAATTTGGGAGATAAGTACCCAGTAGTGCAATTACTGGATTGTAGGATAGTTCTATTTTTAATTTTTTTCAGGAACCTCCATACTGTTTTCTGCAGTGGCTGCAATACTTTACATTCCCTGAAAGTGGGTGAATTCTCAATTCCAAACCATTTTCAGAGAAGCACTCCTTTGCTCAAATATTAAATTGACTGGATAACCTACTGCACATCAAGTGTCCATAAGACTTTACTTTTGCATAAGCCATAGAAGAGGAAGACTTTCTCAGTGAGAGACCCATAGTAATTGAATTTGGGTCCAAAGTGATTTCTTTCCACTCCATGGGAGCATTTCCTTCTCTTCCTTCTTTTGAGTATTCTAGGCCTCAATTCAGCAATAAGCTAGGCAGGTTAAAAGCTCACACAGGAATGGCAGGGAATTGAGAGAGAGTCAGCCAGACTGAGGAGGGGAGAACCAGGGAGCTCACCTCCAGGAGAGGCTGAAGTCTGTGATGGTGGAGCATTGGTAAATCTCCAGAAGAGGTAAGAAATCTGACTTGGCATTGCCCATTCACAGAGATCTTTCTTTAGGGACTTGATGTGGTTTTTCTTTATTTCTGATGTTGACAAGACAAGATTCATTTAGAAAAAAGAGCTTCATGATTCACAAGTAGATAGTGTGTGTGTGTGTGTGTGTGTGTGTGTGTGTGTGTTTTAATTTTTAGGAACTGAATTTGCCTTATAACTCAAACCTTTTCTTTTTAACTTTTGGCTAGTTTTAAAAAATAAATTATGTACAAAAATAATGATCTATTTTAGGAAAGACCAATATATTTAATTCTCCCCATTCAACATATATGAATTATAGATTGATCTCCTATGGAAGTTCCTCTAGAACTGTTAACCTTCTTGGATAGACTTTCAGTGCTAGTCTTGTTAAATTTGTTCATTAATCGTAACTCAGGTGCGATCATAATTTGTCAATTGGAGTAATCACTGGATATCAAATGAGATATTATTAATGTGATTTTAAAATGACACAGCTGAATATATTTCACACATGAAAGAAATGTTTTAAATTTGCATTTTTACCGCTAAATCCTGGAACCTAGGTATTTGAGAAATTACTCGTAAGATTATACTTGTGTTAACCTTCTCATTTTCTAACTTGCTTTTGAAGATGAATTCCATATCAGACACACTTGGAGATGAAAGGTACTGTTGAGAGAACCAACCAGAAGGACCACCAATGAAACGAGTGGTCTGAGGGTGAAAGGCAGACTGTGCTTGGGCTGGGTCAGAGCAGAAGCAGGCAGGTCCAGCTTCAGAAATTCTAGGTTTTAGAAGGAAATCAGAGAAGAAGATGGTCAGGAAAGAGGGGAAAATGTGGGATGTCATTTTGGGAATGCATGGAGATAGGCTTTTGCCCTATCCCACCAACAGAAAGTGGTTCTCCTGGCACTGCCGTGGTGCTTGCAGTTAAGCAGGCTGTATAAGCATTGGCACAGCTGGCCTTCTTCCAGACCCTCGAGGTAAGAAGCACTGGACAAAAGACCAGGGAATAAGAGACTCAAGGTTGTGTGGAGGAGGATCTCACTGACCCAGCCAGGGATTGTACATGCGTATGCTCACCGTGTTTGAGGGAAAGTGAACAGGACCTCTTTGCCTTGGTAGACTATGTGAATGCTCTAATGCATGTGGGAGGGAAGAGCGTTCTGGGACAGTTGAAGTCCTAAGTGATTGTTAATAAGCAGGAGAGAAAAGTTTTCTGTGTATATTCAGTTTGAATGTCTGCTTGGCCAGGGTCTATGCTAGAGTCATTGGTAGTTCAGTTACCACATAATCTCGGCTGCACCACACACTTGGGAAGGCTCTGAAATTTGCTCTTGGGGAAACAGATTGAGGTTGACATAAAAAAGAGGAAAATAAGTAGCTTTCTTACAGGAAGCCAGGTATGAGATATTTTTTGAACAAAAATTAAGGTAGATATGAATCCTCCTCCTACAGTGAGATCTGTAATAAGTGAGAAAGTTCTCATGATGCGCAAGGAGGTAAAGAGCTCTCAATTCCAAGCAAAAGGCCCTTAAGCCAAGAATTTAGACATTTTAGTGTGTATCCTGTCCTCCCCAACATTGTCATAAAGGAAATTTCTGCAACCACTTATTTTCTAGCTCATTGCACACCTCCAAGATATGTGGAACAGTCTCAGGACTGCATAGAACTTTGGGAGTGTGGACATCTCCATATTTCTGGCAGTATTTGGTTTCTGGCTACAGCCAGGAGGGAAAGGACTAGGCGACTTAGCATTTTTCTTCTTCTCTGGTGAGAGGTGTAGACTCCAGAGGAGGAGAGGATTGGAGCCTGATGCTGACTGCTCTTTTTCCAAGACAGACACATATCCTAGTTTCAAAATTTGTTAGAAGAAATTTTGGCGTATATGGTCATATGCAGTAGGGAAATTGGTAATGTTGCCCAACAATATAGCAGCAGAAGGAAGAAAAGTGTGATCTATGCTGCAAGTCAAGAGATTCAGTAGCCAAGAGTCAATATTTTTTTAAGATTTTATTTATTTATTTATTTATTTATTTATTTATTTATTTATTTATGAGAGCGAGCATGAGTGGGGGAAGGAGCAGAGGGGGAGGGAGAAGCAGACTCCCCACTGAACAGGGAGCCCGTCATTGCAAAGCCATTCCCAGGACCCTGGGTTCATGACCTGAACCAAAGGCAGACATTTAACAGACTGAGCTACCCAGAAGCCCTCCCTCAAGTGAACGTAACACACCATCCCTCTAAGAGAAAAGTATGTAATCGATTTGTCAGGATTCCAAAAGGTTTTATTGGTGTAAGGTGTAATGAAGTGAAGGAATCTACTCATCAACATTCTTGGAGGGGGTGGGGTGGTTCTCACAAAGAAACACAGTAAGAGCTATCACTTGCGCTCCTGGCCACAACAGAGTAATCCTCCCACCATAAACAGCTATGAAAACAGGATATTCAAGACCACTGTTCTCAGGTGTTCAAGAATAGGCAGAGCAGGACTTTTCTAAAAGTGGAGAAGTAAACAGGAGCCCAAGAGAGGTAGTGGTCTGCTGACTTGAGAGGCAGTGACTGGGAATTGGGGCTGCTCACTCTTGTGGGTAGAGCACTAGAGAAGAGGAAGTTGCCCACGGGGGACCCACAAACCTGATGGATGTTTATCCCAGGTCTGTGGTCTAGGACTGAGCCAAGACTGTTTGAAATACAGCAGAGAGCAGTTGCTGTGAGAAAGAGAGGCAACATAGAGAAACCTCAGCTCACCCAGTGCTATGAGATATTGGGGTTCCATCACAGAGTGGGGAGACCTCACTGAACGACTTGGGCATTCTCTTGAGAACACAGAAAGGCCATGCCCTGAAGTAATGCCATACCCTAAGAACAAAATGCCAAGTCTTTAAAGGAAGACAAATGCTTTAGCTTCTTTACTGTGTGTCACACACAATACCCAGTGAACAATTAAAAAAACCCAAGCATATGAAGAACTAGGAAAATGTGACCTAGAGAAATAGACCTGAGATTTAACCAGAGGTTAAATTTAGCTGACAAGGACTTTAATTTTTTTTTTTTTTATGATAGTCACAGAGAGAGAGAGAAAGAGAGAGGCAGAGACACAGGCAGAGGGAGAAGCAGGCTCCATGCACCGGGAGCCCGATGTGGGATTTGATCCCAGCTCTCCAGGATCGCACCCCGGGCCAAAGGCAGGCGCCAAACTGCTGCACCACCCAGGGATCCCTGACAAGGACTCTAAAGCAGCTTCTATAAATATGGTTAAGGACTTAAAAGAGAAGACAGTCCTAGTGAGGGAATCAATGAGGATATCAGAAAAAAAAAGCTATAAAAATAATCTAAATGGGAACTCTAGAAATGAAAAAGTGAATATCTGAAATAAATGGTCCAATCTGAAGAATAGAAAAAAAAGATTTTTTTAAAAATGAAGAGAGCCTTAGTGATACTTGGGACAATATAATCTGTTATACACATAATTAGAGTCCCTGAGGGAAAATAGAGTAATTTGGAGCAATATAAAAAATACATATATGACCAAATTCCCCAGATTCGGAGAAAAACACAAATGCACATATCTAAGAACACCACAAATTAGCAAAGCAGGGTAAGTAAAAAGAGAAATGTACATAGACATATCATCATTAAAAACTGCCAAAGACTAAAGATAAAGAGACAATTGTGAAAGTGGTTAGGATTAGAGTTGGGGGCACATATTATATACTAAGGGACAACAGGTTAAAAGATAAGCCAAATGGACAACAAGCATAAGAGAGCTGATGTGGCTTTGTCTTTTCAGATGAGGTAGGCAAAAACTATTACCACAGGTAAAGGAGGACATTTCTTTTTTTTATATATATAAGGATGTAATCATCTTAATGTGTAAGCATCTAATAATGGAGTTTCACAATACCTGAGGCAAAAATCTGATAGAACTAAAAGGAGAAACAATAAAATACGTAGGTTGGAATTTTTCATAGCCCTACTCAGTAATTGATGCATCAAGTAGACAAAACAAAACAAAAACAAAAAAAAACATATAAATAACTCTTTCCTCCATTTGACATAGTATTTATAGAATCCTCTATCTGACAATTGGAGAACACACATTGTTTCAAATACACATGGAAGGTTCTATATCATAGATCATATTATGGACCATAAAAACCTCTCAATACATTTAAGAGACTGAAATCACAGAGACTATGTCTTCTGACCACAATGAAATTTAGGTATCAATAACTATAGGATTTCTAGGACAAAAAAAGCCCCACATATTTAAAAATGAAGAAATAATCTTCTAAATAATCCATGGGTCAATAAAGAAATTGAAAAGGAAATTAGAAAATATTTTGAACTGAATGATGAATATCCAACAATAAAATTTGTGGGATGCGGTTAAAGCAGTTAGTAGAGGGAAGCATATTGTTTTACATACTTATAAAAGAAGAAAGATATAAGATAGAGTGAAGTAGTAAATAGGAGGGAATTATAAAGAGAAAGGAGAATTCTATAAACTAGAACATGAATATTAAAGATAGTGACCATATGGAAACTTATTGAAAAGATTAATAAAACTGATTAGTTCTTAGAATCATAAGAAAAAAAGAAAAAGAATGAATTATCAATAGCAGGAATGAAAGTAAAGATATTATTACAGATCCTACATATGTTAAAAAGATATCATGTAGAGCTCCATGTCAATACATTTGATAACTTATATGAAATAGACAAATAACTGGCATTACAAAACGGACACAAAAAGAAAAAAATCTCAGTAGCTCAATATCTACTTAAGAAATAAGAATTTATAGGGGTGCCTGGGTGGCTCAGTGGGCAAGCATCTGACTCTTGGTCAGCTCAGGTCATGATCTCAGAGTCGTGAGATTGAGCCCCATGTTGGCCTCTGCACGCAGCCCAAGTCTACTTGAGATTCCCTCTCCCTTTGCTCTTCCCCTCGCACATGCTTGCACATGCTCTCTCTCCCTCTCTCTCAAATAAATAAATAAAATATTTTAAAAAAAGAAATAGAATTTATAATAACTACCCACTACCTTCCCTCAAAATAATATATCTTCAGGCTCAAATGGTATTATGGGTGAATTGTGTCAGACATTCAAAAGGATTAATACTAATCTCACATAAACCCAGAAAATAGAAAGTGAGAGACTGTTTTCCAAACTGTAGTGTGAGTCCAGGATAATCCTGACATCAGAACCAAGACATTGGACCAAAATCAAGATATAAGTAAACAAAATTATAACCAGAATCTTTTAGAACATAGATACAACACTCTTCAACAGAATACTAGAAAATCAAATCCAATGATGTATGAATAGGATAATAAAACCAAGTGGGGCTTATCCTAAGAATGCAAGTTGTTCAGCATTTGAAAACCAGTGTAAATTAACCACATTAGTAGAAAAAAAAAGTGAGATATTTGTATGGCTATCTCAATAAGTGCGGAAAACATATTGACAAAATTCAACACTTATTGAAAATTTTAGAAAATTGCTATCAACAAACTGCAAATAGGATCTAATAAAGGACATCTACAAAAAACTTACAGCTAACTTTATACTTAGTAGTGAAAAACTGAATGCTTTCCTGCTAAGTTCAGCAAAAAGGCAAGAATGTTTATTTTTAGCACTCTACAATATTGTAGTATGAAAGTGCTTACTAGAAATAATGAGAAAGAAATTAAAGGACAAAAATGTAGGAAGAAATGAAGTGGAAAAGTCTTTATTCAGAGGTGATATGATTTTTTTATGTAGAAAACTCTAATAAATCTTCAACTTACTAATAAGTGAATTTAGTAAGATCCCAAGATATAAGATGGATATACAAAACTACCTGGTTTTCTATATACTTGCAGTAAAAAATAGCAAATGAAATTTTAAAAATTCAATTATTAAGTAGCATTGAAAATTGTATAAAAGGTATGTGGGATTTGAACACTGAAAACTGCAAATCTTTGCTGAAAGAAAATGAAGATGTCACTAAATAGAGAAACATATACTCTTCATGATTAGTACACTTAATACATTTAGGATGTCACTTCTTTCCAAATTGAATAGCTTTCTCACAGTCCCAAGGAACATTCTAAAAAGCTTATTTGATAAAAGTTCATGGTGAGTCTAACTCTGTATAGTAATACAGGGGCCCAGGGTGGCTCAGTCAGTTAAGCAACCGACTCTTGATTTCAGCTCAGGTCCTGAACTTAGGGTTGTGGGATCAGCCCTGAGTTGAGCGCTGCCTTGGACTCAGTTCAGCAGGGAGTCTGCTTGATATCTTCTCCCTCTACCCCTCCTCCCGCACATGCTCGCTCTCGCGCTCTCTCTCTCTCTCTCTCTAAAATAAATAAATAAAATAAATCTTATAAAAAAAACCTATGGACAATCGTAGAAAGGATCTAAAATAGCCAAACACTTTTGAAAAAAATTTTGAGAGACATCAAAATAATAAATAGATAGATAGATAGATGATAAATAAAAAGTTGAGAGACTTGTCCTGCTTTAAGACTTTGAATAAAGCTACAGTAATCAAGAGAGTGCAGTATTGGCATAAAGACAGACAAATAAATTGGTGGAACAGAATTAGAGTCCAGAAAGAGATCCTCACAATTGATTTTTGACAAAGGTATAAAGGCAGTTCAGTAGTGAAAGAAGTCTTCTCAATAAAGTATTGTGGAATGATGGGATGTCTCTAACCGGGGAAATGCTTGATCCCAATCTCACACTGTACACAAAAATTAACTTGAAATTTCTCATAGACATAAATTTAAAAGACAAAACTTTCAAAATTCTACAATAGAACATTCTGCACTCTTGAGACAGGAAAAGATTTCTTGGAGGGACACCATATCTCAAACCATAAAAGAAAAAATAACCCTGATAAAACTAAAAATTGGATAGTTCTACTCATCAACAGGCATCTTTAAGAAAACAAAAAAGTAAGCTACATTTTGGGAGAGCATATTTGCTATATTGCTATAATCAATAATAAAATCTCAAGTCTACAAAAATGGGTAAAATACTTGAAATGACACTTCACTGAAAAAAAACATATCTAGGAATGGCCCGTAAACCCATGAAAAAAGTGTTCATCATCATCAATCATCAGGAAAACGGGAACTAAAATCATAATATACTACTTACGTCCATTAGAAAGGATAAAATGACAAGTATGAGAACATCGACGTACTGGAACTCACATCTTGCTTGGGGAGAAGTGTTTGGTAGTTTCTCATGAAGTTAAAGCTCACACCTATCTCATGACCCTTCAGTTCCACGTCTAGATTTTTACCCAGGAAAAATGACAATATATGTCTATGGAAAGACACGTACAAGAATGTTCATAGCGGCTTCATTCATAATAGTCCCAAACTAGGAACAACACAAATGCTCATGGTGAATGGAAAAATCAGTTGGGTTATGTAGATTCAATATAATACTACTCAGCAATAGAAAAGATTGATGATGCATTAACACATAAAACACTATGGATGAATCTCAAAGTCCTAACGTAGAATGAAAGAAGCCAGCCACAAAAAAATAATCACACATGTGATTTCATTTATGTGAAATTAATGAACTAGCAAAATTAATCTATGTCAACAGAAATTACACAGTTGCGTATTGGAGTGGAGAGTGCTTGGGAGAAGGATAAAGGAAACTCCCAGGGTGATTGAAATGCTCTATATTTTGATTTCTATGTTGGTTACACAGATATATTTATATATTATACATTAGGTTTTATATGTTATGAATATATATACATCCAGACTCATCTTGCTCTACCTTAAGCTCAATGCATATCACTGAATATAAATTCCACGGTAATAAAAAAGTGAGGGGAAGCACTTAAGAGAGTGGACTTTTTCGTTTCATTTTCTGGATCTGCATGCGTGGATGGAGGTGGACAGAGAGCAACATGGAGACAGGGTAAAGGGAGAGGTGACTGTGAGTGTAAGGTAGCCTGGGAGAGAGGGAGGGATTTCCTTGCTCTCATGAGGACAAAGTGTGGGGAGCAGGGAAGGCTATTTAGGGAGCTTTGTTTATTTGCAAGCAGTGTGAAGTCTCATCATCTCTTCAAGAAAACCTAAATGAACTAGGGGTGGTGGAAGGGGAGGTGGGCGGGGGGTGGGGATGACTGGGTGACGGGCACTGAGGGGGCACTTGAAAGGATGAGCACTGGGTGTTATTCTATATGTTGGCAAATTGAACACCAATAAAAAATACATTTATTAAAAACAAGAAATTAAAAAAAAAAAAAAGAAAACCTAAAGAGTTCCATTAGTCTTGGCTCTCAGGGCAGATTTGTGTTGTTCCGTAATGTCACCACACTGAGACGAGGCATGTGTGTGGCTTTCCGTGAGCAGGCCCACACATTTCCAAGTCACTCCTCATAGGGCAATAGGAGGTGGGTACTGGGGAGCGCAGTGTCCAGTGTCTGGTTTCCTACATGAGAAGGGCCATTCAAGGTAGTTCTTCAGGGGTCCTTATGTCATCACACAATAAGGGCCACACCTGACAGTCTAGTTAGTTTAAAGGAAAATGTTACTTGTGTTTTTATGAATGAAAAATCCTGGTGATTTCTTCATGGGTTGCTGGTACAGACTGAAACATCCTACGGATTTATGCTCTCTTGCAACCTGTTCACGGCAGTTTGGAATTCCCTCTCTATTCCTTTGTTCCCAGGGGAACCCCTAGGTTTCCCTAACTGTTGTGCAACAGCTTGGAGCTACGGAACCTCAGCAGAACATTCTGGGCACAGCTGGAATTTACTTTGTTTTCTGCTCAGCCTCTAAAGGCCTGCATTAGCTATGGACAGACTTTGGTGTATGAATCCCTTTGCCACCAACTCCCTCTGCTGGCCTGGAGTTTGCATCTTACTACTCAACCCTCTTCCCCATCTAGTATGATTGTTGTCTCTTTGCCATATAAAGATACCAGCCCCAAACTAAAACAACATGTTTATGAGGAAGCTTAATAAAATTTAGTTACTAGTATCCCCAACTCCCATTTTCCTGCCCACCTTCCTTCTGTTTTCTACTTTGTGACTCAGTTGTCCTTGACCACCTTACCCCACCCCCACCCCCACTCGATATATCATTGTAGAATTTAGCAATAAAGCATGTCTTAAAACCTGTGAGGTTTTTTTTTTCTAAATGCAGAGTACTTAAAAATGTATTTCTGTAATATATTTCTAACTATTAACAGATTTGTGCTCACTAGTTTTTCATATTTCTTGGCAGATTTTAATAGTAAAATCTTGCATGCCATCTGATTTGAGGGAAGGATTAAGAGCAAAGGGGGAAGGGTGGGTAGGTAAAAGTTGAATTATTCTTAACAGTTCTGGGAATGATACCATATTTTAAAATCAATCCAGAATGGAAAATGGAAGTTGCTTTCAGGCATGGCAGTCTAACATTTTACAACTCAGTTTCTGTTTCCAGTTCTCCCAGAAGACAGATCTAATGAAATCTTCCATGAAACTCCAAATCTCCTCTTAAGATGATGTTTTGGAGGCATGGAAAAAACCCACAAACACTGAGAGCTTATGCCGATAAAGGGGATAAGTAAGTCTGTTTCCTATTCCCCTTGGATCTAGTGGGAAGGAGGAGAGAGTAGAGAAGGGAGTCCTGATTAAGAATTTGATGATGTTAAAGGAAAAAATGTCCTTCTAAAACCATTGCCAATGTTTTGCTTCAAGCAGTACAGATCTGTGATGAATTGCCTCTATTAAATATAGATCTTCCTCGATTTAAGATGGGGTTCTATCCCAATAAACTCATTGCAAGTTGAAAATGCATTTAATACACCTAACCTCTGAATGTCCTAGCTTAGCCTCACCTGCCTTAAACATGTACAGGACAATTTCATTAGCATACAGTATACAGTTGGGAAAACCATCCAGCACAAATCCTATTTTATACACAACATGAAAAATCTCATGTAATTGATTGAATACTATACTGAAAGTGACAAACGGAATGATGATTTGGGCACAGAATAGTTGCAAGTGTATTGGCTGTTTACCCTTGTGATGACATGTCTGACGGGGAGCTGCCACTGCCCAGCATCACATGAAAGTGTGCTACCATGTACCACTAGGCCAGGATAAGATTGAAATTCCAAACTCAAAGTATTGTTTCTACTGAGTATGTATCACCTTTGCACCACCACAAAGTTGAAAAATCCTAAATTGAACCATCTGAAGTTGGGGAGCTTAATGAGTTTGGGTATATATAACTAGACTCAGGCCTTAGTTTTGAGTAGGAATGGAGAAATAAATGTCTTCATAAAATAAATTTATATGGCTTTAGTGACCAGGGCTGGCAGTCAGCCTCGGGGTGTCCTATGTGGGAGGTTATAGAATGAGAATAACTGGAAGTAGCATCATCATGGGGATATCCCTGTGAGGTTCAGCATCAAGGATGCCAAGCTCACTTTCCAAATTATTCAAAAATTTTGGAAGTTATTCTATATCAAAAACACAGTATTTGAGACGTGCCTTAATGCTGAGCCTTATACCTTAGAGCACGGGGTTGAGAACTGCTGAGTCAAACCGTGTGATAACAGAAGGGCTGGAGGTGGGGTTGGGTAAAGAAAGACATGAGGGTGAGCAGGAGAATGAGAGCTGGGAATAATAGTAACCAAGCTTTATTCAGGGCTTATTACATGTCAGGCATTCGGCACTTTCTGTACATTATTTCATTGAATCTTCACCTTTACCCCTGGAAAGTGCTTGTTACTCCCATTTGACACACTTAGTAAATGGTGGACCAGGATTCAGGCTTTTATGTAGTGCCCCAGTTCTTTAGGGCACAGGGAAAATTTATCATATGTAATCCTTTATTTGAATGACATTAAAATCAAATCAACAGATATTCACTGATCATAGTATATGGCCTTGTGGGGAAGTAGATTTTGGACTATTCAGCCTTAAAACAGAAGGAGACCCTGCATTTACAGCAACATGGATAAACCTGGAGGAAATTATTCTGAGTGAAAAAAAAACAGTCACAGAAAGAAAAATACGACATGATATCACTTCTATGTGGAACCTAAAGAGGGTTACTGCATAGAAATGGAGAGTAGAACCATGGGTTACCAAGGGGCAGGGAGTAGGGGAAATGGGGAAGTATTGGTCAAAGGGGACAAAGTTTCATTTATGTGGGATAAATACATTCTGAAGATCCAATGTACAGCATGGTGACATTAGTTTTTAATACGGTATTGTATACTGGAAATTGTGTACCGTAAGAGTAGCTATCAGGTGCTCTCATCACACACACACACAACATATAGTTGTGAGATGGGTATGTTAATTAATTGACTGTAGTAATCACTTCACAATGTGTATGTATTTCAAAACATCTTGCTGCACACCTTAAATATATACAATTTTATTTTTAAAATTAAGTTAAATTAAAAAAAAGGGGGGAATCCCTGGGTGGCTCAGCAGTTTGGCACCTGCCTTTGGCCCAGGAGTCCTGGGATGGAGTCCTGTGTTGGGCTCCCGGGATGGAGCCTGCTTCTCCCTCTGCCTGTGTCTCTGCCTCTCTTTCTCTCTCTCTCTATCATAAATAAATAAATAAATCTTTAAAATAAATAAATAAATAAATAAATAAATAAATAAATAAATAAGATAGAAGGTAAACATGTATCAGGTGGGACTTCTCCCCCTCCCAGAAAAAAAACAAAAATCAAAGCATACCTACTTCCATTCCTTTCCCTTTCTCCTTTTCCAGTCTGTTCTTAGACCATTCAGTAACCCCTTCTTTTATATTTTCAGATGCTCCTCTTACTAGCTGCATCCCTCCTGCAAGGTTTTACTCTATCCAGCCCAGAGATGAGCAGATATACTGAGATGATGGGCCAGATTTTCATTATTCATTATTTTGCAAATGAAAGAGAGGGGGAAATGACTTCTCAGCCTTTTCCTCATATCTTCATTTTGAGAAGCTGTTGCTGTGAAAGCAGCATTCAGAATTCATTGGCAAAGGTGAGATCTGGGGCTCAGGAAATTTTTTTTCACACTTCTCGGGTTGCTTTAATGTCTGTTTAGAAGAGACCTTTTGTAGACAGTAAATGCTTTGTCTGTCCTTGAGCGAGTTAACCGTGAGATGGGCACACTGACTGTTAAGCACAGTCAGGCTTAAGGAGAAGGTGAAAGAATGCCCATTAGGAGGGCAGTTGTCTACAAAACCAAAAGGCGCAGTATCTGATTAAAGGATTGCCACAGTTTTGTGAAAAAACAAGTTGTATTTGGGAAGAAGCTGAGGAAGTAAAAGCGAATTGCTTTTATTTTATATCATATAAAATAATAATGTCCTGGGGCAGCCCGGGTGGCTCAGCGTTTTAGGGCTGCCTTCAGCCCAGGGTGTGATCCTAGAGACCCGGGATCAAGTCCCATGTCGGCTCCTTGTATGGAGCCTGCTTCTCCCTCTGCCTGTGTCTCGGCCTGTGTTCTCTCTCTCTGTCTCTCATGAATGAATAAATAAAATCTTTAAAAACAATAAATAAATAAATAAATAAATAAATAAATAAATAAATAAAGCCCATGTCCTAAATTGAGCCACATTCAGGAATACAAATTGGCTCTCTTCTTGAATGTAGAACAGGTGTTCTAGACCTAAACAACCTTAATTTTAAACTGTTGGCTTAATTTATGAAAGAAGCTGAGAACAGGCATAGAGCAAATAACCAGCCATTAAATCCTAGCCCACTATATATGTGGTGGAATATGATTAGACAAATGTGTTGCTTATTTTTTTGCCCTAATAAATGTTCATTCAGATAACTGTTTATGTCCCTTCCCTATCTCAACTCTCCCGGATTGTTGATGGACTTCCCAGGATTGTTAAAGTACACATTTGACTGCATGCTCTACTTCCTAGGACAATACCCTTGTCTACCCTTGGCTTATACTACCTGCCTCCATGCCTCCTCCACTCACAGCCATGGGATAGATAGCATGATTCTTAACATTTTTGCTCAGGCCGTTTATTTCACTAAGGATATCTTCCTCTTCTCTTGGGCTATTCATTTCTTTGAGATCTTGTTTAATAAGTGATGGAAGAAGGTTTAAGACATACAAATAAATAGGGAATGGTCAGTATTATAAGAATGAAACAGCTAAGTGGTTATGAGAATTCAGTGGAAGGGAAGACTACTTCAGTGGAGCACATCAAGGAAGGTTTCTTGGAAGAGGTAGCAATTGCATTGGGCCCTCACATTCAGATAAATGAATGACTTATGAATAGGATTTGATCATATTAAAGTGGACGGGGAAGGAATTCCATGCAGAAGGTACACCATGAGGCAAAGCCTGGAGCAAAGAGTATGTGAAGTGGTACATTGTGCATCTTGATGGAATATAGACATTACAAGTGAAATAAAAGAAAAGAGGTTATAAAGGTGGGTTGGGGGCAGCCCCGGTGGCTTAGCAGTTTAGTGCCACCTTCAGCCCAGGGCATGATCCTGGAGACCCGGGATCGAGTCCCATGTTGGGCTCTCTGCATGGAGCCTGCTTCTCCCTCCACCTGTCTCTCTCTCTCTCTCTCTCTAATAAATAAATAAAATATTTTTAAAAATAAATAAAGATGGGTTGGGGACATCATTGAAACTGAATGTAAAGTGTTGGCATTGGGGCCCAATAAACTCTTTTCTCTTTTTGAATTCAGAGGCAATTAAGTGATCACAGTAGTCGACAAAATGTGACTACAGTGTCATCATTGTTACTTTTAAGGCTGATTAGAAATGGACTTCTACACCGGTGGCTCACTGATACCTCACCACTGAATTCACCAGAATCACCTAATTGGCATGGAAAACTTTGGGCAGTTGAAGACCTATCTTGCATAGTCAGGCCCCTTACCACAGGAGAGATTGTTCCCTCCCTCCCTCCCTTACTCCCTTCCTTCCAAAATAACTGAGCATCTGTTATCTGTACCTGTTATGCCAGGTAACCTTCTACATGCGAAGGATGAAGATTTAACAGACCGACATAGAACCTATATTTGAGAGTGAATTCTAGTATTCCTAAGACCAAATCTGAAACGCAAGTCCCAGAGGCCTCAGCTGATTGCGTTCAATTTTTTCTCGTCAACTCAGGATGCTGTGTAACCACAAAAATGACAAATGTTTACCTCACTCAATTTTCTAAACTATAAAATGGTAATAAGAATTCTTCCCTTGAATAACTCCTCGATTTTTTAAGTCAAATGAAAGCACATTGAAATGTTAGCATACTCTTCACACATAAAGAAACGATTAGTTAATAAACCTTAGTGTTTTCAGCTTATGTGTTCTTCTTTTTTTCATAGCAGCTCTTATTACTATAACTCCTCTTTGTCCTCTGATTCATCCTGTAACTTCCCTTCTTAACTTTTCTGCTTTTCTCCACTAAAGATACTTGAATACTTTCCAAGACAACCCCCTCCCAACTGCTTTCTGTAATAGTCCTATTAACTACTCTTCACTGGAAAGAAAGTTTGCTTGTGCTTTGGAAATGCTTTAACTCATCATTTAAATTTGACAAACTTCTGAGTGTACCAATAAAACTTGGTCAATGATAAAATGTTTTTATTAGAACAGGGCCTTCAATGAAGGGGTCTGTGCTGGACCAAACAGCACACTGGGCAGTGGGGAATAACAGTGAACAACATAGAAACAAACGGTCCCTCTCCTTGCAGAGTGTTTGATGTGTGGGCGAAGAGAGACCACAACCCAGGAGGCTATGAGGATAGATGGGAAGCATCAGCCAGCTGATGCTTAAGGATTCTCTCGCCGTCTCCCTCTCCCTCTGCCCCCCCCCCCGACTTGTGCACGCTCTATCTCTCTCTTAAATAAATACTCTTTGTTTTTTTTTTAATTTTTATTTATTTATGATAGTCACAGAGAGAGAGAAAGAGAGAGAGAGAGAGAGAGAGAGAGAGAGAGAGAGGCAGAGACACAGGCAGAGGGAGAAGCAGGCTCCATGCACCGGGAGCCCGACGTGGGATTCGATCCCGGGTCTCCAGGATCGCGCCCTGGGCCAAAGGCAGGCGCCAGACCGCTGCGCCACCCAGGGATCCCAATAAATACTCTTTAAAAAAACTTTGTATTTAAATAAACAGATTATGAACACTGTGTAGAAAGAGTATGTGGTACTCATGCTTATTGATGTTATTAAAAATATTCTTAATAATACAAACAGCTCTTTTTTTTTTTTTCCTTACCATTGTGGTTGCTAAGTATTGTGCTAGGAGCTTTACACACATGATCTCAATTACACAATGGTCCCATGAAATAGCACAGCAGAGCCCAGTTGTTGGCTACCCAACAGTTGTCTTAGTACCTTTACCCTTGGTACGCAGTCCTTGTTTCCTTTATCCTTCTCCCAAAGGGCATTTCCTTGTTGGCCCTTCCCCAGTCCTTCCCCTAGAAGCAAATTGCAATTGGTCTAAACAAATAATAATGGTCTAAGTTGCCTTGCTAAATAATTGCTTAAGTCTGTGCAGGTCATGCAGTTCTGAGACTTAAGGGAAAGGCTGGTAGGAACTTTTGAAAAGAGGTGTCTTGCTCTAAAACACAGAGGCAAGGCAAACATGCTCTCCTTTCTATCTCTGCATGTTACCATTGGCAAATGATGTATGGCACCAAATAGCAAACCTGGTCCACAGTGAGGGTCAAGCCCAAGAAAACAAGCTGCACCAGGCAGGGGGTGGAGGAAATGAGGTATAAGGACTGAAAATCTTGATGGGATTGCTTAGCTGCTGAACTAACCTGTCCTGGAATTCCTCTACCCTCAGACTTCTTGACAAGGGGAATGACAAGTGCTCTTATTGTTTAAGATGTTTTGGTTGAGTTTTCTGTTACTTGCAACTGAGCACATGCCTACAGATGGGTTATTTCCTTTTCATAAAATGGAGACATAGAGAAGTTACTGCTCAAGATAAGGTGCTAAGAGGGGAAACCAGATTTCAAAGCTACTCTGGCTCTTGAGAGAAGCCCTGGGCTTAATCACCAGCTGTAACACCACTCTACTTGTCCTGATCTTTCACTTCTTTACAAGTGAAATAGTGCCGACTTAAGTAAAGAATGAAATTTGTTGTAATATATTAGTCTGGCCTGGAGTAAAATGTTGGTGGCCCTAAGGCCGGCCTGGACTCTAGCCGCCTTCATTAATAACAGTTATAGAGCGGGGGAGAGAGCTTTCTGTTCTTCACCTTTACCTGTGCTTTCTGAGAGAATTAATATATGACTATATCATGGATATAAAAGCTATGTGACCAATCTTACTTACATAGATTTTTAAATTCTTGAGTATGGATGTACCTGGGACCAAGGAATTATTCCCTATGCACATCAAGGTTATGTATGTATGTGTTGAGTGATTTGTGCCATCCTGGGAATACAAATAAGGCCGTGTGAGGAGACATCATTAACCTCTGATGTAATTAATTCTGAGCGTCCCTGGACGTGCTTGGAGGAGTAGTGAGGAGTTGCTCCTTAGACTTCAGGGTCACAAAAGGAGCATGTCTAATTCAGGACTGAAATGGTGGAGAAGACTGATAGGACATTTTTGGAAAACTGGAAAATTTAGATTGGTATATGTCATAATGAAAAAGTCTGTAGCATACGTTGGCAAGAAAGTACTGCTTTTTGGCTTAAAAGTTTCCTTTAGACATAGTCGTCAGCACTGATATGGCACTTGTGGCATTTGGGATACAGAAAACCTCATGATTATGTTGACATGAGATAAAAGAGCTGATTATTATATGAAGATACACAGCTTGTTTTTTTTTTTTTTAAATAACCATTTACTTTCCTCGTCCTGTCTTTGTCTCACTCCCAGCCCAAAGGTTTCAGGCCCAAGTGTTTATTGAAACATCGTGGGATGAGTTGGACAACCATGTGAGTGGGCCTTCAGTCAACTTATAGAGGCTCTAATTTGCAAGGAAGAGGCTATGCACTTAATTCATTTTAGCTACGTATTTAGAGTGGTCTTGACCTTTTTCTGGCCTCTCTTTTTTTTTTTTTAAGATTTTATTTATTTATTCATGAGAGACACAGGCAGAAAGAGAAAGAGGCAGAGACACAGGCAGAGGGAGAAGCAGGCTCCACACAGGGAGCCCAATGTGGGACTCGATCCTGGGTCTCCAGAATCATGCCCTGGGCCGAAGGCAGGTGCTAAACTGCTGAGCCACCTGGGCTGCCCCTGGTCTCTGTCTCTTAAGTTTGCATTCCTCGTTCAGTTATCAGTCATGTAACTGTTATGCTTATAGTATCTATTTCTATAAGATAGTCTTCATTAAGTTAATGTACTTTGTACTCCACCTAATTAAAAAAAATAAGAGGAAGCTACTAACAAAATTACATGAGATTCAGAAAGATAGAATTAAGGAAATCAAGGTGAGAGGAGCACAAAGTTACATAATAAGACAAAACCAGGAAGAATTTAGTACATGGAAGTAGAGTGGACAAGATCATGCATATGCATTAAAGCTGATGCAATTCCCCATAAGAACAAGGATTCATGTAGTCTCCCAGTTAGAAACATTTCTGCTGCTCCAGAGAAGTGGCATTGACTTTCCTGGAATGAAAGCCTGGGGGAATTTTTTCCCTGTAGGTCTTCATAAAGGGAACACTGATATGTGGTAGGAAATTCCCTGAACAGTATATATACATATATACTTATGGTAATTTGCAGCTCTACAGCAGTTGGCTGCATCAGGGCAGGGAGGTAGAGCCACGCAGCCCAGGCTTTTCTCTTCCATCTACCTACACTGCCTTCTCTTTTCCTCCCAGAAAGCAAAGCTGCTAAATGGAACTGAAGTTTCCAAACCTTAATACTTGTCAACTGTGATTATGGTGCTTTTGCAGGTGTAAAAACAGCCCTTAACTCTGTTGGAGCAACTCAGAGGTCATTCTGGAACTCCTCACAGTCTTAAGTTTAGACTGTGGACTTCCTACCTTTGCCTTCCCACCATTTGTCTTTTCCCGAGGAGTTTCCAACCCATGGGAGTCCTGGAGTTTAGAGTGTATCTGTTCATGTTTGTGTCTGAGAGTGCTCCCTTCTACTGGGAAGACCCTGTGTGTTCATAAATTTAGCAGACCTCTTTGTTTTCACAAAACACGTGCAGGGAAGGTTACAATTAAAAGATAAAAGTCACATGATTCTAATTTAGGCTATTCATCCTCAAAAGAGAATGAGACACTTTTTTTTTTCTTTTTAAGAAGTTAAGAATTTTGGAAATCATGTTTCTTAGAAGCACGTATGTATTGCACCCACTTGTCTTTAACTACTTCCAGAGTGCTATCATCATGAAACAAGTTCAATCAATTTTTTTTAAAAAAATGAAGAGTCTTTAGAAGATTCGTTCTTGAATGTAAATAAAAAATAAAGTGCAGAAAAATAGTAACAAAAAAGCATGGCTGCAAAAAATTAAGACACAGGCATATACCCAGAATGTATTCTGAAATGCAGAGATACGGAGGCCCTTCTCTCTTCTACATGTGCACTCTCTCCTTCCCCACCCTCATTTAACGAAGCAGCGACTGGCTGAAAGAACATTTAATGTTTCACAGAAATCCTTTAAAAATATATATATATAGCAACCAGCTCCCCTTTCCAGACTTCGCAGGCCCTGAAGGGTGTCCTTTGTGGGCGGAGTGAGGAGAGGGTGGCCCTTAAAAGTCATACAGCATAGAAGCTTTGTGTATCAACCCAAGCATGCTCAATAGAGAATGCTGCTTACAAAAACACATCTTTTAAAAAGTGAACATTTGCCATGGATTGCATCCCAAGAGAGAACACCTGTTAGTAGTTTGGGGCATGCTCTTCAGATTTTTATTGTCTCTGGAAATAGTAACATTTATGCAACTCTGCACAGTGGTGTTCTATCTTGAGTTAGGAAGCTGGTCAAGAGGAAGTAAGCCGTACTTTTCAGCAGGTCACGTGGTACCATGTGGCCTATCGCTTTCACCTGCTCTTCATGTTGAAAGAGTCCAGGTGATGGTGGGGAGAACTGTATCTGCTCTTCTTCCTCCGCTGGTGACCACACCCATGGAACCCCAAAGCATGTAAAGTCCCCTTCGTACTTTAAGTCTTGCAGTGCAGTTGCAACCCTCATGGTAGCGAGAGGGTGTTGAGAAGCCAAGCATGATGCCCCTTGCCCAGCTGCTCCTTCGCCCTGTCCCCTGGCCTGGCCTGTGTTCCCTTGGACATGTGGACACACTCCTGGAGAAGCATTAGTTTGCCTCCATTTGTCAGTCTTTCTCATTTTAGTCTACTCCTTCTGCACCTAATTCTCCCAAACCTGGCTCTCCTCATTCTCTGATCCATCCTTTTTTGCCTCTGGAGTGGAGGACGGATCATTCTAGTTTTGGGTGGAGGGGAGGAAGAAAGCCTTCATCCACCTTGGAAAGCTGTGAAATATCCAAGTGTTCATACGATGGGGGGGGTGTAATGCCCCCCAGCCCACCTACCACAGTATGCTAAAAGAGCTCTGTCTCCTGAGGGTCATTATAAAAGCCCTTCTCTTCCCTTGACCTGTGAGATCCTAGAGTCAAAAGCAATAGGATTATTGTACCACATATAGCATGTTTGAAAATTCAAAAGTGGGACCTTACTGCAAATTTTTAAACTTTAATTCTTAAAAATATATTCCAGTTATTTTTCTACGTGTGCACGCATGGATCTATCTGCTTTATTCTTTTTAACAAATTCTTACTAGTCTGCTGTATTGCTCTAAAGTTAACCATCTCCATTTCAATGGGCTTTTGTATTCCCATTTTTTTACTGAAAGTGAGAATATCTTCAACATTCACTGGACATGATCAACACCTTTCATCTTTTCCAACCTGAAAGGCAAAAATAATATAAAATGATACCCAAAAAGATCGGATCGGATTTACTTAATTACTTAATAATTTTTGCAGTATTTTTATAATGTGTTACATGGCCTGTATTTATCTGTCTTCGTATGTCAGCATTGTATCAGTGAATACATAACAGTGAAAAGTAACAGTGAAAAGCATATGAAATTCAAATGTTGGTATTTACAAATACAATTTTATTAGAAAAAAAGCCATTCATTTACATATTGTCTATGGTTCTTTTGTGCTAAAATAGCAGAGTCGAATAATTGGAACAGACGCCTGATGACCTGCAAAGCCTAAAATACTTATTATCTACCCTTTTACAGAACAGTTTGTGGGAATCTGCTTCTGAAGTCCATGATAGTGTAGGCCTTATGCCTCTTCTGTATCTGCACCTGGTGGGTTTGCAAGAATGAGGTACCGGACGCTGTCCTCACAAATGGCTGAATAAATGGATGGCAACTGCTTATCAGATACAATTTTTTTTTTAGCTTTGTAGTTTTGATGCTCTGTTTTTTTTTTCCATAATATTGTTACCATGAAACTAAATTTATGAGAATGTGCACAAAAAACTGAATGGAGTGAAAATAAAAATCACTTATTCCCCATGTTATATTACTTAATGTTTGGCTTGTTTTCATTTATTTATTATATGACGTCAGCTTTACTGAGGTATAATTGACATATAAAATTGTAAGATATCTAAAGTGTATATACCATGGTGATTTGGTGTATGTGTACATCATGAAAAGATTCCCCCCATCTGGCTCATTAACTCACCCACCACCTCACATATTTATTCCCTTCCTCTTTTTTGATGAGAACTTTTAGTTTTAGTCACTTAGCAAATTTCAACTATACAATATAGTGTTATCAACTACAGTTACTATGTTTTACATCAAATTCCCAAACCTTATTCAGTTGATAGCTGAATACCTTTTTACCAGCCACTCCCTATTTCCCTACCCTGCCCCAGCCCCTGGCAAGCAATTTACTGCTGTTTCTATGAGTTTGACTCTTTTTCTAAAGATTCTACGTATATGTGATACCATGCGGTACTTGTTTTTATCTGACTTATCTCACTTAGCATAATGCCTTCAAGGGCCATCCATGTTGTGGCACATGGTGGGATTTCCTTCTTTCTCATGACTGAATAATAATCTGCTGAATATACGTACCATATATTTTTTTTATCCATCCATCTGTTGATAGACTTAGGTTGTTTCCGTGTTTTGGCTATTGTGAAGAATGCCGCAATGACCATGAGAGTGCAGGTATCGCTTCAAGGTACTGATTACATTCTCTTTGGGTATATGCTCCAAAAGTGGGATTTCTGGATCATACGGTAGTTCCATTTTTAATTTTTGGAGGAAATCTCCATACTGTTTTCCACAGTGGCTGCACCAGTCTGCATTCCCACCAACAATGCATGAGGATTCCCTTTTCTTCATATTCTTGCCATCACTTGTTATTTCTTTTTCCTTTCCTTTCCTTTCCTTTCCTTTCCTTTCCTTTCCTTTCCTTTCCTTTCCTTTCCTTTCCTTTCCTTTCCTTTCCTTTCCTTTCCTTTCCTTTCCTTTCCTTTCCTTTCCTTTCCTTTCCTTTCCTTTCCTTTCCTTTCCTTTCCTTTTTTTTTTTTTGGGGGGGGGAGCAATTCTAACATATTTCCTGGTGGTGATTTTTGATATCCATTTCTCTGATGATTGGTGATATTAAACACCTTCAAAAAATGGCTGTTGGCCATCTCTAAGTCTTTTTTTGGGGGGAAAATATTTATTCAGATCCCCCCTTTTTTGTTATTGAGTCATATGAGGTTGTTGTCTTTTAAAAATATACTTTGGATATTAACCCCTTATCAGATAAATTATTTGCATATATTTTCTCCCATTCTGTGGTTGTCTTTTCATTTTGTTGATGGTTTCCTTTTGTTTTGTTTCCTTTTGTTTCCTTTCCTGTTGGTTAATTTTAGAGCGATACAAGTTTCCTTTCCAAAATTAGTTTTATGTAGTCCCACTTGTTTAATTTTGCTTTTGTTGCCTTTGCTTTTTGGTTTCAGATCCAAAAAATCTTAGCAAGCAAGACCAATGCAAAGGAGCTTACCCATTATGCTTCTTTCTAGGAGTTTTATGGTTTCAAGTCTTATGTTCAAGTATTTAATTCACTTTGACTTGATTTTTGTGTGTGATGTAAGAGAGTAATCCAGTTTCAGTCTTTTGCATAAATGGCTGTCCAGTTCTTCCAGCACCATTTATTGAAGAAACTTTCCCCATTGTTTATTCTTGGCCCCTTTGACAAATTGATCATATAGGTGTAGGTTTATTTCTGGGCTCTCTGTCCTTTTTTTTTTTTTTTAGATATTATTTATTTATTTATTTGAGAGAGAGAGAGAGAGCAAGAGAACACAAGCAGGGGAAGTGGCAGAGGGAGAGGGAGAAGCAGGCTCCCCACTGATCAGGGAACTGGACATGGGACTTGATCCCTGGACCCTGGGATCAAGACCTGAGCCGAAGGCAGGCACTTGACCAACTGAGCCACCCAGACACCCCTCTCTATCCCTTTTCACTTATCTTTCTGTGTGTTTTTAATGCCAGTACCATACTGTTTTGATTACTACAGCTTTATAATATAGTTTGAAATCAGGAAATGTGATGCCCCTAACTTTGTTTTTTCCTTTCTTAAGATGGCTTTGGCTATTCAGCACCTATTGTGGTCACACAGAAATTTTGATGGCTTGTTCTATTTCTATGACAAATGCCATTGGGATTGCTTTGTATATGTAGCTTGCTTTGGGTAGTATGGATATTTTAGCAATATTAATTCCTGCAATGGATGAGCGTGGAATATCTTTCCATTTGTTTATGTCTTCTTCAGTTTATTGCATCAATGCTTTTATAGTTTTCAGTATACAGATATTTTACCTCCTTGGGTAAATGTTCCTAGGTATTTTATTCTTGTAGATGCCCTTATAAATCAGATTTTTTTCTTAATTTCTATTTCTGTTATTCATTATTACTGTATAGAAGCACAACAGAGTTTTGTATATGGATTTTTTTTTATCCTGCAGCTTCACTGAATTCATTTATTAGTTCTAACAATTTTTTCTTTTGGTAAACTCTAGATTTTTTTTTCTGTATAATATCTTGTCATCTGCAAATAGAGAGTGTTAATTTTTCCTTTTTGATTTGGTGCTTTTTTTGCCTAGTCTCCCTAAGACTGCCAGTACTCTGTATGTTGGATACTTTTTGCAGAAATGAGATATCATATATGACTTTTTAGTTGACTTACTTCTTTTTTACTAAACATGTGTTTTTAAATGTACAATTTTCATTATACATTTATATTCTACCGATGGAAGAATTATAGTTTAACAACTCTTATTGTTGGACATTTGGGTTCTAGAATAAATAATGCTACATTATATGTCTTTCATACAAATAGCTGTCTGCATATATTTTTAGAAATATACTGAGTCGAAAGAGATGACTATTTTTAAGTTTGGGAGAATATTTACCATATGCATATAGTAAGAACAAAATTACTTCCCAGATAGGCTTAAAAATGACTGCATATTTATTTCATCCTTGTTGTACTTAAAACATTATTTTAATGGTTGCCAATATTTTAAAAATATTATTTTAATTTTCATTTATTTGTGACTAGTAGAGTTGTATCTCTTAAATACATGTTATTTTTCTGTGACTTTGCTTTTGTCCTTTACCCATTTTTTTTTTATAATGAGAAGTCAGTGTTGTTTTTAAATGCCTATTTCCATGTTAAGGACATTGGCTTTTGTGTATATGCATGCTCATATTTGTATCTATATTTATATCATGGGTATCGCACCTAATTCACCTTTAAATGTTTTTGTGTATGGTATTTTTGACATAATAGAATTTTAAATGGTTATGTAGTCATTGTATTGATTTTCTCCTTTGTGATTTTTATCCATCTGTTTTAGTTTTGTAATCCTTTTTTGCTTCTAAATTTCTTTCCAATACAAGCATCAGCCAAATATCCCCCTATATTTTTTTGGTGCTTTAAACATTTTCATTATTTACATTTAACATATCTGTGTAGAATTTACTTTCGTGTAAGGTTAATATCAAACTTGATTTTCCCCCCTGTACTTTGCCAATTTTTCTAGCAACTTATGTGGATAAACCTAGATTCCTCAGTGGTTTATGATGTTTCCTTTGTAATATAAAAATAATTTAGGTTTACTAGATTCTTATTCAGGTCTTGCTTTTATGTTCTACTGATCTGCCTGCCAATTCTTTTTTTAGATCACACTGTTTAATTGTTTATTTGTAATACCTCATAGGACAAGTTACCCCTCCCTCCACCCATAGATCTCCTTTTACAAAATTTCCTTTGGTTGCTTTTTTAGGGGTGGGTGGGGCAAAGAGTAGTAGAATTAGTGGTTTCTTAATCCTATTCTTCAATTAAGGCAATAGAAACATGTTATTAGAACAATAAGGTTTTTTTCTGTAACTTGAAAATAGATATACAGTTTATTCCTCTAACAGCTCTATCAACTTTTATGGAAATACATTTTAAAAGGTGAAAATAAAATATAGTTCTGTTTCCAACCTCTGAATAGTTCCACATGTCTTAAAATAGTCTTTTTTTTTTCCTTTGTCAATTCTAGCATTTTGGATTTTATTCTATGATGATATAGGTTGGTTAATAGATTGTGTCTGAGGTGTTAAAAATTATTCCTTAATGAATATTTGATGGAAGTTCTGAAATATCTTGTTCTTTTGTTGTTGCTATTGTTTGGTTTTTATTCCATAATCATAAACTTAACTCTGCAATCCAGCAAGACTTGGAGTCAGATAAAGAAAATATGGAACCCAAAGAACTGAAGTGTGAATACAAAGATTATAGACGTTAGAAGCAAACAGGGATGAGGGGTGTTCCCCTGAGCAACAGAAGGAATGGCCTGGTAGTTAAAATAAAATGCAAGTCACATTTATCGGTTTTCCACACCGACAATGGAGATCTTCTTTCTGGTCTTGCCATTCCTAGACCTGACTGTTCCATGGCTTCCACAGTATTCATGCACTTTTTTTTCACTTTGCCAAAGGTCACAGGCTTACCATCTAACCACACAGTCTTGGCATTCTTGGGAACCATTTATGTTTGGCATAGCATTTGATACGGACAAGGTTCTGGGATGTGTATAATTCAGGATGATATTCTCATTGTCAATTTTTTCCATTAGATGGATTTGTTGCCAGTGCTATTACAGCATTTGAAGTCATCGTCCTGCCACTTAAACCCCACAATAATTTCTTTAAAAACAGGAACATTTATAACCAAATCCCTTCTCCCCAATGCTTAGAAAGTTTTCTGCTATCTTTGAGAGTCTTTCTGAAAACAGCTTTCAGCTTTTATGTGGCTGAAGGCCTCATTGGCGATGGTGATGTCAAAGAATATGGTGGAGAGGGGCATGGCTATGCGGTGTGGTACAGCCCCAGGAGGTGGTGATGGTGTCTGCACAGCTATCTTATTCTTTTTCTTTCTTTCTTTCTTTCTTTCTTTCTTTCTTTCTTTCTTTCTTTCTTTCTTTCTTTCTTTCTTTCTTTCTTTTTCTTTCTTTCTTTCTTTCTTTCTTTCTTTCTTTCTTTCTTTCTTTTTAAATTTAATTCCAGTATACTTAATATACAGTGCTATATTGGTTTCAGGTGTACAATACAGTGACTCAACACTTCTATACATTATCAGTGCTTATCCATGGTGCATGTACCCTTCATCCTCTTTGCCTATGTCACCCATCGCCCGTCCTCCACCCCTCTAGTAACATCAGTTTATTCTCTATAATTAAGAGACTGTTTCTTGGCTTGCCTCTTTTTTTCCATTGTTTGCTTTGTTTCTTAAATCTACATATGAGTGAATTCATATGGTATTTGTCTTTCTCTGACTGACTTATTTCACTTAGCGTTACACTCTGTAGGTCCAGCTATGTTGTTGAAAATGGCAAGATTTCATTCTTTGTTATGGCTGAGTGATATTTCATCTTCTCTATCCATTTATACAATGATGGACATGTGGGCTGCTTGCATAATTTGGCTGTTGTAAATACTGTTGCAATAAACTAAGAGTGCTAAAAGTGAACATACTTTTTTTGAATTGGTGTGTTTGTATTCTTTGGGTAAATACCCAGTAGTGGAATTACTAGATTATATGGTAATTCTATTTTTAATTTTTTTGAGGAACCTCCCTACTGTCTTCCACAGTGGCTGCACCAGTTTGCATTCCCACCAACAGCACACAAGGATTCCTTTTTCTCCACATCCTTGCCAACACTGGTTGTTTTTATTTGATTTTAGTCATTTTGATAGGTGTGAAGTGATATCTCATTGTGGTTTTGTTTTATATTTCTCTGTGATGAATGATGTTGAGAATCTTTCATTCTTGTTTTTCCAAGGTCAAAATAGGGAGAATAATAACGAAAGCTATTTCTAGAACATGCTTGCATTTTATGACAACATGAGATTGATTGATTCGTGCAAAAAATATTTACAGCATCCTCACTATGAGCCAGGCATTAGCATTATGGGTGCTGGAGATACACCAAGGAGCAAGATAAGTGTAATACTTCCTCTGAAGATTAAATTCCATGAGGAGAAATAAACAAATAAATAAAAATATATAATGCAGTATAAAATAGAGATAAGTACTCTGAAGATAAGCAAAGCAAGGTAAAGAGCAAGAGTATGGCAGAAATGAGGGTGACACTCTTGGGTAGCATGATTCAGAAAGGTCTCTGTGATTAGATGGTCTTTGCAGATACTTGAAAGAGATGAGGAAGCAAGTTACACAAACTGATAGGTTCTGGAACCTTTGAGGAGCCCAGCATATCCAGAAAGGAGTGAGTCAGAGAGTAGTGGGAGATAAGGTCAGAAAAGTGGTCAGGATCAAATTAAAGGGTCTGATTTTACTGAAGTGATTAGGAGAAGCTGTTGGAAGATTCTGAATAGAAGAATGACATGATTTGATGTCATTTGAGTTGTATCTTTCTGGCTGCCTTTACAAAAAGTGGATGGCATCACCATCACCAAGGACACCGGGAGAGTAGCATATTTGCATGGTAGGTAGGTATCAAGAGTTCTGTTTAAACATACCTCATTTGAAGTGCCTGTTAGCCACATGAGAGGTGATGTCTAATTGGTAGCAGGATGATGCATGAATCTGGAGCACCAGACAAAGATAGCAGTATTGGGACACCATATGTTGGTTTAGTACTGTGGGCCTGGGTCGGATCACTCAGGAGTATATTCATTTCCTACGGCTTGTGTAACAAATAACCATAAATCTGCTGGCTTAAAACAACAGAAATTGTTGTTACTCATACTTCTGGAGGCTAGAAATCCAAAGTCCTGCAGGGCCTTTCTCCCTCCCTCTCTTTGTCTCTTCTAAGCTCTAATGCTTGTTGGTGTTCTCTGGTATGTAGCCTCTCACTCTGATCTCTGCCTCTGTCTTCTCTGGGCTCTTGTTTTGGATGAAAGGCTCATCTGGATAATCCATGACATGCTGCTCTTGAAATCCTTAACCTAACCATGTTTTGCAATATAAGGCAATAATCACTCTTTGATCGTGTAAGGCAATATCTACAGACTCCTGGGATTACAACACGGACCTGTCTTTGGGGTCCACTGTTCACCCACCATAAGCAAGGTAGTGTGGATTGAAAAGAGAAGTGGTGTCAAGACTAAGCTGTGGGGGAATATTACTCAGCCATTAGAAACGACAAATACCCACCATTTGCTTCAACGTGGATGGAACTGGAGGGTATTATGCTGAGTGAAGTAAGTCAATTGGAGAAGGACAAACAGTGTATGTTCTCACTCATTTGGGGAATATGAATAATAGTGAAGGGGAATATAAGGGAAGGGAGAAGAAATGTGTGGGAGATATCAGAAAGGGACACAGAACATAAAGACTTCTAACTCTGGGAAATGAACTAGGGGTGGTGGAAGGGGAGGAGGGCGGGGGGTGGGGGTGAATGGGTGACGGGCACGGAGGGGGACACTTGACGGGATGAGCACTGGGTGTTATTCTGTATGTTGGTAAATTGAACACCAATAAAAATTAATTTATAAAAAAAAAAAAGACTAAGCTGTGGGGCACTAGAGCACTCAGAGGCCAGGAAGAGAACTCAGAGTCAGTGGAGGAAACTGAAAGGAGGTCAGAGAAGTGTAGGAGGAGCAGGAGAGCCAGAGCATGGTGTCTGGGAAAGAAATACTGCAATAAGAAAACAATTAACTGTACGGAAGGCTGCTGAGTTGTGTAGAAATAAGGACCGAGCCTTGATTATTAGAATTTATGAAACACAAGTCATTGATGAACTTGCCAAAATTGTGTTCAGAGAGTAGCATGCTTGCATCTCTTGTGGTCCTCAGTGCTGAATCCAGCTTCCACTGGAATATTATAATCCTGTTTTCACTGTGGGATCAGTGGTTGGCCAAGCACATAGAATTTAAAAAGTTATTTTGTAATTTCTTTTTTTTCTTTCTATTTGAAGTCATGTTTGTAATGTGTGTTGTGTCAATAGCTTGGTTTCTTCAAACAAACTGTTATATGCTGTTGGTAGAAATTTTGGAAATTACCAAAAGAAAAAAATTAAAATGGGTTATTTCATTTCAAATTTCAACTAAACAAGTCATTTTTTGCAACCATTTTTTCCTATGACTTTCCTGTTTGCTCATTTTTTTTTATTGAGCTTTGAGGCTTTTCTAGAAATGTCACTGAATTCAATGATGTGATTTCCCAGGAATACTTAGAGGACAGTGTTGTTCACAGTGTGTCACCCTATGACTTTGGGTTGACTTTTGGGCTTAGGGGTACCGATGTGAATGGCTGGGCAGGTGACTTCCAGCAAAGCTGCCCAGTTGTTAAAAAGGAGACCCTACAAAATAGTGAGGTCTGTGCTGGTGAATGAAGTGTAAATAGATCCATTCCACTTATAGAACATCCAAAAAAACATGTATTCAAGAGTCAGTGTTCTCAGTTTATCTCCCCAGTTGTTAATATAGGGAAGCAGTAAAAAAAAATTTTTATTTCAGAAAGCTAATAAGGCAACCAGGGTAATCTTAATATTATATCAATATTTTGCTTTTTATAATGTCTGCATTAAATTTGTGAGAGATCAGACTAAGGGAGAACAACTCTGACTCAAGGTCAGTTTAGAGTGAAAATCTCTAGATTCATCTCAGTCTAAAACAGGTAGATTGAACATGGCTCTTTGAGTAGATTCAGGAATCAATCCTCCTGAGATCTCTTCTCGATCCAAAATTAGCGCCATGAGATGGTGATAATAGACTCTGACCAGATGTTTCTCTCCTTTATATGAGCAGCTATCTCTGAAGCAAAGGCCCAGTGAGCTTTTACTAATCAAATTTCCTCTTGAAGATCTGGCAAAGCTTTCCCCATTTTTCTATAATTTAAATTGCCTAAATTTTATGTGTAAGTCAACAGATACTGGAAAATATAGACCTCATGAAGGTGCCAAATTCATTATTGGTATTCAAGACCAAATAGTAGCAGGAAAAATATGTTGTTCTAAAATACTAGGTCAGTATTTTTAAGGAGTTGAGTAAAACCAGGGAGGAATAAATACATTTTTATTTTATGATTTTGAAGCTCAGAATCTGAGCGTCTGACATAAATTGAGATCAGTACTCTTATCCCACTTCTGACTTTTTCTGTTTTGCCTGCCAAAAGTCCAGATGAGAGAAAGGTCTCAAAAGTGGAAATAAGGAAACTCATTTTATGTAAGCCAGATTATTTGTTAATATGTGCTACGAAAGGCTGAGAATGAGTTTTAGAATTTAAAGTTCATTATACTTATCTTCCAATCAAGCCAAAATTATTGAGAATCCCATATGCTCTTAGAAAATATATTTGGTGTCTTTGAGAACTTGAGGCTACTAAATCATGAACAGCTGCCAGAATGGAATAGACCAAATGTACTTGGAATTTAGCTCTTTGTAGTTGGGAAGTTTGTGGATTTCCTGGTTCAGCCCATCTGATGAGAAGAATAACTCACAAACATGTTAGCTGGTTGCACAGAATAAATAATATTGCCAGAGAATATGAGATAGATGGGAGTGAAGAGAAATTTACACGACTGTGTCATCAGTTGAAAATAAATAAAGGCAGTTAAAGAGGGAAGTAACAGTGCCCATTGTTGAGTTTCATCAGATGCAGCGGTTCTCAGCCTAGGCACTGTTGACATTTTGGGCCAGATCATTATGTGTTGTGGGGTTTGTCCTGTGTATGGTAGGATGATGAGCAGTAACTCTGGCTTCCACCCCCAGATGCCACAGCACGCTCTCCCCAGTTGTGACATTGCCAAATGTCCTGTTGGGGGCAGACTTGACCCTGATTGAGAACCACTGTGCCAGACTGCATGAAGAACCCCCAAAGTCACATCCCAGTTATACGCTCCAGATAGAATGGAATGAAGAGGAAGGCATATTATTGATATGAAGTTCTATTTGGGAAGCATAATAATGAGGGTTGAACTCCTGCATATGTATTGTGCTGATAAAAAAAATAGATCATTTTTGAGATGGCTGGGTGGCTCAGTGGTTGAGCATCTGTGTTTATTTCGAGTCATGATCCCGGGGTCCTGGGATCAAGTCCCACATGAGGCTCATCACAGGGAGCCTGCTTCTCCCTCTGCCTATGTCTCCGCCCCTCTCTCTCTGCATCTCTCATGAACAAATAGGAAAAAAAAAAAGAAAAAGAAGAGAAGAAAAGAAAGAAAGTATAGGAACAGGCTAAGGAGACTAAGAAAGAGAACTGTCACAGAAGGTAAAAGGAGAGAGTTGAAACCAAAGCCTATTGCTTCATGAATGAATGGCTGTGCAAATCGTGATAGTAATTAATGACCAACTGAAAAGTAATGTTAACATTTTCATTTCCTTACTGATTAAAACCTCTTGTCTTGTAGGTTAAGGCGTCCGATGCAGATGCAGGACTCTATGGCTTTGTGGAATACTCTCTTTATGATGGATTCCAAAGCTATGATGCGTCTCCAGCGTTCCAGATCGACCCACATGATGGGCGAATCTGTGTTTCTCAAGATATTGATAGGGAAAGGGATCCAGCAACCTATGACCTCTTGGTGAAAGCTAGGGATGGGGTAAGTGTTCATGCATGAAACTTCAAACATACTCAACAGTGAACCACTATGTACATATCAGAGAGTACCATTGATTACCAATTAGCCAATCTCGTTTCATAAATCACTACCTCTTTCCTTTGCAAATACCAGACATTATTAATTTATTAATTATTAATTTATTTCATCCATAAATAGTTCAGTCATATCTATAACAGATAATTACTTTTTAAAAGCAAGACTGCGGTATATTAATAATTCTTTAATAATATCTAATATCCACTCCATTTAACATTTTCTGGATTATCTAAAAATGTCTTTTAAAAGGTGACTTATTTGAATTAAGATCCAAATGAGTTCAAAAATTGTGCAATATCCCTTAAGTTTCAATCTGTAACAGTCAGCTGCCCCCTTCTTACCTTTTTCTGATGGTATTTGGTTTTGGAAGAAATCAAATTATTTGACCTATAAATTTTCCACATTCAGAATGTGGCTGATTACATCTTGGGATTCATTTAATGTCCTCTTTTATCATATTTCCTATGAACTGGCATTCCAAGTCAGAAACCTAATTAGTTTTGGATTCATTTAGGTGGTACTGAGTGCTTCTTATTGTATCAGCCGACACAGGCCATTGTTCCATTAGGGAGTGCAATGAAGTGACTTTTGAATTCCGTTATTCCTCTTGAATTTATTATCTAGAAGTCTTCAACTAAGAATGTTCTCTCATCAACAATTCGATTATCCTGAAATACGATTCATAGAGAAGAAACAGGGTAATGCTTGTTTCTCATTATTTTATCAGTTTTTAGAACAATGAGTTGGTACATTTACTATCTCTGAAGGGTATGGATGATTTCTTTCCTAGTGTGCTATAGAGTCCTGGATTTTTACATATTTGATGTATTTCATACATTGCTGACATTATTCTAATGTTCATATTGACTCATCTTAGGTCAGTAGAGTCACCTTTAATTTGATTTTTATGTCTTTTTTTGGGTAAACTTTTAAATTGACATAAAATGCATGCATAAAGGTGCACAAATTATAGTACAGTTTAGTGGGTTTTTGTAAAATAAACACGTGTATGGAAGCAGATGAAGAAACATTACTAGAACCCTGGAAGCCCGTCTCTAGGCCTTTTGCTTATCCCTTGCCTCCCAATCATCCCCACCCTCCCAACCACTGCCTTTCAGGTTAATCACTAATGACCTTTTTTTTAAAAAAAAAAAAAAAGATTTTACTTATTTATTTGAGAGAGAGCACAAGCGAAAGAGCATGTGAGCCAATGGAGGGGTGTAGGGAGAGGGAAAAGCCAGTAGCCTGAAACGGGGCTTGATCCCAGGACCCTGAAATCATGACCTGAGCTAAAGGCAGAGGCTTAATGGACTGAGCCACCCAGGCGTTCCCATCACTATTGGCTTCTAACAACAAATATCATTTGCCTGTTTTTAAACTTTCAGCAAATAGATTTGTACACTACATGTTCTTATTGTTTCTTTTGCCAAACATTATTTCTGAGAATCATACATGCTGTTGTGTATAGCAGTAGTTCATTCATTCTCATTGGTTTATAGTATTCTTTAATGGGAATTTTTTATCATTTTTTATCTATTCTATGATTGATAGCATACATTTTAGTCTATTACAGATAGTGCTTCTATTAACATTGTTATACCTGTAATTTGGTGAAGAAATGCAAGAATTTTTTTTTAAAGATTTTATTTAGTTAGTTTTTTAGAGAATACAAGCAGGGGAGGCGCAGAGGAGGAGAGAGAGAGAATCTCAAGCAGACTCCCCACTGAGCAATGACCCCCCAATGCAAGGCTTGATTCCATGACTCTGAGATCATAACCTGAGCAGAAATCAAAAGTCGGACTGAGCCATCCAGGCACCCCAAGCATTTCTATTGAGTATATATCTAGGAGTGAATTGCTAGATCATAAGAAAGCCAAACAATTTTTCAAATGACTGTACCAATTTATACTCCTACCAATAGGGTATGAGAATTTCATTTGCTCCACATCCTCCCAATAATTGGTATTTAATGTCTTTTTAATTATAACAGTTCTGGTACTCATGCAGTGGTGTATCACATTGGGGTTTTACTTTGCATTTCCTTGATTACTAATGAATTGAGCACTGTTTCATAAATTTATTGACTGTTTGTAGAACTGATTTTGTGACATGTCTTTTCAGTTCTTTACCTATTTTCTATTGTATTATTGGATTCCTTTCTTGTTCTGTATATGAATTCTTTATATTTTGGGGATTCAAGCCCTTTGTTGTATATGTTTATTGTGTATATCTTCTTCCATTCTCTGGCTTGCCTTTTTACTCCCTTAGCAGTGCCTTTTGAGGAACAGAAGTTGTTAATTCTAATAAAGCTTAATTTATCAATTTCCTTATCTTTAAGCTGATGCTTTGTCCTTTTTAGAAGTAAATGCCTACCTTAGAGACATGAGGCATTACCTTACATTTTCTTCTGAAAACTTTGTTTAACCTTTCATACTCATTTTTTCAATCTAGTAGGAGGAAGGCTTGTTATTTCTTTTCTAATATGGATACTAAGATGACCATTCTCCATCATTGCACTGGAGTGTCTCTTTGTCCTGAATCATGTGCTTATGTACGTATATGTCTATTTCTGGGCACCCTCCTATTTTTTTTTATCTATTTATCTACCTCTGTACTGGCATCAAACTCTCTTCATTGCTTAAGCTTTGTAATAGGTCATGATATTGTATATCCTTTTAGCTTTGTCCTTCATTTTCAAGATTGCCTTGGCTTTTCTGGCTATTCTATTTGCATTTCTTTTTTTAAGATTTTATTAATTTATTCATGAAAGACACAGAGAGAAAGAGAGGCAGAGACACAGGCAGAGGGGGAAGCAGGCTCCATGCAGGGAGCCTGGTGGGGGACTCGATCCTGGGACTCCAGGACTACGCTCTGAGCCAAAGGCAGGCGCAAAACCACTGAGCCACCCAGGGATCCCCTCCATTTGCATTTCCAAGTCCATTTCAGAAACAGCTTTTTCAATTTTCATTATGTTACAGCAAAGATAACCTATGCATACTATTCTGTGTTTTTATTTTTTCAGTTATTCTGCTTGGGAGACTTTCCTTGTTTCTTTTTTATCTGCTTACTACTCCTTTGTTGGGTACTACTAACACCAATCTGGTCTAAACTTTCTGTTTTGAAAGTAATAGTCAGATTCACCTACTTAAGACATAATTTGTTAGGGAAAAAATGAGTTTAAATATATTTACTACATGGGGTGCCTCGGTGGCTCAGTGGTTGAGTTAGCTCAGGTCATGATCTCGGTGTCCCGGAATCAAGTCCCTCATTGGGCTCCCTACTCAGTGGGAAGTCTGCTTCTCCCTCTCCCTCTGCCCCTTTTCTGCTCTGTCTCTCTCTCAAATAAACTTAAAAAATATATTTACGACAAGTAAACATGTAGAAACTACCATGAAAATGAAGTCATTTATATTTGGTAAAACTAGGATGATTTGACTAGATTTTATCAACCCTTAACGATGTGGTTTTAGGAATTCTTGCTTCTTTGTAAGAAAAGATGTAGGAAACAAAAATAGGGATAAACAGAGGAATTTAGATTAATTCAAATCTATGTGACTATTTAAAGCTCAATAGATGCACACACAAATATTAATGCAAGACTTCAGAAATATATTCTTTTTTTGTTGTTGTTTTTTTAGAGAAAGAGATATGTGCATGTGCAAGCCAGAGGAAGTGGGAGAGGAGGAGACAGACAATCTGAAGCAGGCCCCATACTCCACCTGGAGGCCAACCTAGGGCTCAATTGCATGACCCTGAGCACATGACCCGACCCAAAATCAAGAGTTGGACACTTAACCAACTGAGCTATGCAGGTGCCCCCAAGAAATATATTCTTAATAGGTTTTGAGACAATTGTAAAAGCCCATCCTAGAAGTGAGTAACCAGTTTAAATCCAATTCTGCAGTAGTTGAACATCTGTTTCTAATTAGTTGGTTTTCAGATGATCTTATAAAAGTGTATAAAGAAATTATCTTAAGAGAAGTAAGATCGGTTAATGCCGGAAATTTTTTATCCCCCCAAAGCAGTGCAATTAATTACGATTATTGGCAGTGGAATAAAAAAAATCAACCCAGATATTTAATTTAAACCTCCTTGCTTTCGTCTGTTTTCCTATTGAGCCGAGTCTACACACATTATGAAGAATGCTTCCCTTTCCTCTCAGCTTACCAGACTCTCTTGCAATGTTCACGTGCATCTTTAGCCACAGCATCTCTCCACAGAGCTTTCCCAGACTGAACAAATGGGATGCACTCTTTATTTCCTAGCCAAAAGGTATTTTATTTTTAAAATAACCAATAAAATGTTTACAAGCTCTGCACAGCTTTTTGATAATTTTTAGAAATCAGAGAAGAGACCATCTCCAGGCTGATGATTGCTATGGTCTGAATATTTGTACACACTTCCTTCCCCATTCATATATTGAAAACCTAATGCCCAAAGTAATGATATTAGGAGGTGGGGCCTTTGGAAGGTGATTAGGTCATGAGGGTGGAACCCTCATGAATGGGATTAGTGCTCTTATAAAAAAGAGACCCCAGAGAGCCTCTTAGCCTTTTCTACCAATTGAGGACACCAGGAAAAGTTGGCAGTCTCCCGGCCTTCCCCCAAACTTGGCTGTGCTGCCACCTGAACTTGGACTTCTAGTCTCCAGAACTGTGAGAAATCAGTCTCTGTTGTTTGTCAGCCCCCCAGTCTATGGTACTTTGTGAGAGCAGCTGGAATGGACTAAGACAATGATGTGTGTGAGGCATAACATTCTTCTATTTGAAAACTCCTTGCTTTGTAGAAGGAAAGCGCTCCAACGAAGCACAACATATTTTAGTTTTGTTTGAACAGAAACAACCTCCCTATGGGTACTTCGTATTCAAATTCTCACCCTACTCTTTAGGTGATTTCATACTAAACCAGGCCCTGGCACAGATTGGAGCTGCTGTGTCCCCTGAGTGGCTTACTATTGGTTTCATTATTATTAGGAATGGGCAAGGAGATGGCTGCCATCGAAAAAAAAACAGTTTGTTGTACTCATAAATTCCAAGATGGGACAGGGGGTGGAGGAGGTGTCATACACCACCCCATGGGGTGGGCTGGGTATGTGCACAATGGAAAGCACTGAGGTAGGTGAGGGGACGGGAGAGGGGGGGATCTGTGGGCAAGGGAAGGAATGAGAAAAGCAGAATAGGGTGGTTTAGGATTGGCTAGTTTGAGTACTTTCAACGAACCTTGGGGCCTAGAGGCCATCTCTAGCTCCCTTGGAGTAATTAGGGCAGGTGAGTAGTGGCCTGGAGTGGTGAAAGCCCAATAAAGGATCTGGTTGGGGTTGGGGCTCTAGATTGATGGGTTTGCATTGGAAAAGCATGCTCACCTGATCCTGGGCAATCTTCCAGGATCGGCAAGGCCCAGTGTCAAAGCATCGGAACACCGAGGACAGGGCTCAGACACCACCCTGGTGCAGAGTCCCCTCCTAAAGGAAGGCGTAGGGCTCACCAGAGCTGTTGGTATACTTAAGGCTCTGGAAAAGACAACCTTTGCAGCTCCCTTGTTTTACTCAGTGTATTGGAAATAGCACCCAGTGATACTGAGAGAATTCACTATCCAATTTCACTTTTGTTCCAGCGTAACATCTTAAGTAATCAAAGACAGTTTTTGTCATGGCCTGGGCTCCTTTCAGCATTTTGTTGTCAGTTGTGTCAGGCTCCATGTGGTGCCTTGCAAGCCTCACCCACTACTACTAGGTCCTGGGCAGGTGGCCCACATACTTTTCATCAGATGCCACACGTGAGTGCTCTTCCGTTTCATCTTCCTCCCCACTTTCCTCTCTGATGTCATCCTCCTCCTCATCTTCATCTGCATTTTTTACCTCATCTCTGCCCTCTTCCAAATTTATCTCCTTTGGCTGCTCTTGAGTTTGTGAATCCATCTGTATTAATGTCTTCCATTTTTCCATCCTGTGGGGTTCAAAGTAGTACAAATCATTCAGGATAAACTGGCAGTCACCTGTTTCAGACATGCCCCCATAAACAATAGAGCAGCTCATGCTTCTTGGTCAGCATGGCGTTGGTGTAAGGACTCAGCTCTGTCAAAGGGCTACTGGCTTCATCAGAATCATCTTCCTTCTTCCTGCCACCTGGGGCGGAGAGCATTTGTTCAATGCGAATCATTGCCCCATCCTCTGTGATGACCTTTCTGACCACCTAGGGACTCCTGGGTGCGGCTTCCCCACATTCCTGCTCATTATCACTTTCACTGCTCTACTTTTTCACTTTTTTTTTTTTTTTGCCTTGTTTAGGTTTTTTTCTTCTCTGACCCAGTCCCTTTAGCTGTTCTTGCAAACCAGAGGCTCTTTGTGGTGTTATAGAAGTATGACTCATCAAAGAAGTATGCTTCCAGACTCTTCTTTCTTACTATGGACATCCCCCAAAAGCAGTGTTTGAGGCATTCAGACCACAGCTATCAAAATGCTAGATTTAGGAGTAAACTATATTCCCCAGGGGATAATCTGAATCCATACCCATTTTCCTTTTTTCCTTCCTCAGACTTTAGTGGAGCGTATCTGAATGCAGGGTGTGTTTGTCCACCTTTGTTGACTGTTTCCAATAGCCTCCATTCATGGTTATGCTCCCCCATGGAGTGACAGAAATTTGGCAGCCCAATTTGGGTGTGGACCCTGTTCCTCATGGGACAGCTTGCTCCACGTTAATGCATCCAGATTAAAGTCATGCATGTCATAGTACGATAGATGTAATCCCATATACCCTCCTTGAAAACACCAAAAAAAGAATTAACAATGTCTTCCAGGTTACCATCTGATATCCGCTTTGACTTAAAGGACCCCTCGTTGGTTTGACTTGGTCTCAGACCTTAGTTGCCAAATGAAAGACCCAAAGATCTATGTAGGGAATATGGCCAATTTATCTTTCTCAGGATGATCAGAGAAAAACACTTTCAATGTTGGTGAAGGTGGGGAATGTGCATTTCTACAATTTGAGTGTGTTTAGTATCTCATGTCTGGAGGTGGCCTATCAGAGCTTCAAGGTCTCCTCCTTCCCCAGCTCTCGGACATTTTCTTCCCCTTATAGTGGCCTTTTCTCCTTTTTGACCATAATGTGGGTCTGAAGCCGCACAGGGAGACCCAAGGAGGGAGCTGCATGTGCAGCCCACCAAGAAGTGGATCCTCACTGGGGCAGGCCTGGTGATGCATTTTTAAAGACAAACTACAAAATTTGTCCCACCTCCATCTCAATCATAAGCATTTAACAGCTTACTGTGCAGTTTTTTTGTACTTAATATTGTCTCCAACTTTCCTCTGTTTGCCTCAGAAAATACAAGGGCAAGCAACATAGTGCTTATGTGAGCATGTGTGTACATCTGTGTATATATGTATTATCCAGTGTGCAGTATTTATACTGTTGCCTGCATAATCTTTATAAATTTATTCTGTGATGAACTGTGCATTTCTACAGGGTGAAGCCTGCATCCATCATAATTATTCTGTGCAATATCTACTAGTAGCATATGTCCCTAATAAAAAAGACTGGTAACAATGATGATAACAATCTAGCTTGGATTTGAAGAATAAATGAACTCAGACAAGATATTTTAGGTTCAGGATATTGGATTCTAGGTCAGACTGAATTTATTCAAAACAATGAACTGCATCTTAACAGAAGACCTTTAACTTTATTTACATAATTACCCTCATAATCTATGGTCTTTCCTCTGATACTTTTTCCTTTCTACTATATATCCTGAAAGCTCTTTGGAAGAAAACTGCTAGGAACACATTTGCTGGTGGTCACTAGGAGATTGTTATCTATCGATAGAAAATTTTTTTCTTATGAAATACCTAGATGTTCTGGGCTTCTTTGCTGCTGTTATATTTATCCTTGTGATGACTGTCAATATTTTTTAACTTAATCACTTCTCCTATTCTACTGGTATTACTTCTGAAATAATCTATTTTTTTGCTGCTACTGCTGCTGCTGTTTATCTCATAGATGGAAGCCATGAGAATACTATAAAATTGCATAATGGAAACAATTGGATTACATTGGAAAGCAAGTGGTTTTCCACAATAAAGTGCTTAGGTTTAATTATTCCGTGCTTATCTCTAATTCCTTGTTTCCTTTTCCCATTCATTTTTACCAAATGAATCTCTCTTTTTGGTATGTATTTATTAACATTCTATCTCTATTTTTTGTGACATCTGAATTCAGGAGTTGAAATATGTGTCTGAGATAAGCTATTTCAATTCTATCTTGCCTTTGCAGGCTTAGGGGAGGGTAGCATCAGACTAGCAATATAGAAAGTAAATTGAGTTAGCCCTTCACCATTATATATACATGATAAAACTTGGCTATGGAAGTTGTACTGCACAGTTACGTCTAATGCAGATAGATCTCTAGAAGCAAACTTGCAGAGTGAAAGCACACACTCATCTTTCCATTGGCTTTATTGAAGTATAGTTGATAAATAAAAATCATATACATCCAGGTGTACAATATCATGTTTTCTTAAAAAAAAAAAAAAGATTTAGAGGATCCCTGGGTGGCTCAGCAGTTTAGCGCCTGCCTTCAGCCCAGGGCGTGATCCTGGAGACCTGGAATCGAGTCCCACGTCAGGCTTCCTGCATGGAGCCTGCTTCTCCCTCTGCCTGTGTCTCTGCCTCTCTCTCTCTCTCTCTATTATAAATAAATAAAATCTTTAAAAAAATAAAATAAAGTAGAGGAAGCTTTCTGGTTTGAAATTCAAAGCCATATTGATTCTAAAAAAAAATTAAAAAAAAAGATTTATTATTTACTTGAGAGAGAGTGCACACAGTCATGCAAGCTGGGGGGGGGGACGGGGAAGGGGCAGAGAGAAAAGAGAGATAAACTTAAGTAGACTCCCCACTGAGTATGGAGCCCAATGCAGGACTTGATCTCATGACCCTGAGATTATGGCCTGAGCTGAAATGAAGAGTCCGAGGCTCAACCTACTGGGCTGACCAGGTGCCCCAAAGCCATAATTTGATATATGCATACACTATGAAAGGATTACCATAGTCAAGATAATTAGCATGTCCATCACCTCACATGTGGTGAGTGCACCTAAGTGCACCTAAGTGGTGAGAACACCTAAGATCTATCTAATCTCAGCAAATTTCATGTATACATACAGTAATATTAGTTATAATCACCATGCTGTACATGAGACCTCCAGAGCTTACTCATCCTGCATAACTGAAACTTAGGGTGCATCCATTTTAATTTTACTAGATTATGTTATCTCACTTTCCAATATTCAGCTGCTTTTGTTCTATCTTATGTTTCACTGACTACCCCCCACCCCAATTTCAGGAATAAGCTGCCACACAGTTGCTCCTGTTTTCTAGCTAGATTGTCTGAACTATATCTCAAACTGATTGCCTACCGGTTTTAAAAATATACTACCATGGGGGAACCTGGGTGGCTCAGTCTAACAACCCTGAGATCCTGACCTGAGCAGAAACCAAGAGTCAGATGCTTAATTGATTGAGCTACCCAGATGCCCTGAGGCAAGATACTTTTGAAGAAGAACAAGATTAGAGATTTAGGGATGCCTGGGGGGCTCAGTGGTTGAGCTTCAGCCTTTGGCTCTGGTCATGATCCTGGGTCCTGGATCAAGTCCAGCATCAGGCTCCCTTCAGAGAGCCTGCTTCTCCCTCTGCCTAAGTCTCTACCTCTCTGTGTCTCTCATGAATAAATATAAATAAAATAAAATAAAATAAAATAAAATAAAATAAAATACTACCATGTAATTGCTTGAGGGACAAATCCTGACCTTCCTGCCTAGTATCAGCTCACATTCCTTGCTTTCTTTCCTATTACCTTGTTAAAGATGTCTGTTTTCATCAAAAACAAATCTCTCTAATGTTTGGTGTCCCACCCAGTATAGCCTTCCTAAGGGCATCACTTTTGTAAATATTTTCTCTTTTTCCTGCATCACCAATAACTGAAAATTTTTTTAAAGATTTTATTTATTTATTCATGAGACACACACAGAGAGAGAGAGAGAGAGAGAGAGAGAGAGAGAGAGAGAGAGGCGGAGACACAGGCAGAGGGAGAAGCAGGCTCCATGCAAGGGAGCCTGATGTGGGACTTGATCCCAGGACTCTAGGATCATGCCTTGGGCCGAAGGCAGACACTGCCCACTAAGCCACCCAGGGATCCCAATACCTGAAAATCTATTGAATGTCTCTCAGAAGCATTCAAAGCATAATAATGGTTTTCATCTTTAAAAAGGATCTCTTTTTAAATTTCATGTACCTTTTTAGAAAACCATTTTTTTCCTCTTTTTTGACAGCAAATCAACTTAAAATAGTTGTCTCTCCTTTCCTCACTTTGCTGTCTTTCTTTGATCCATTCTTTCCAACCAACCTCTCTAGTAAAACTGCTCTCTAATAAAACATGATTTCTTGTGTGCCACATCCTGAAATTCTTTATTTTCGTTTATTCGAATTCTCAGTGAACTTGAAATGATTCTTTGAATGCTGCTTCTCTTGACTTTGGTGACCCCACAGCTTACTGTTTTGTTCTGTTTGTTTTCCTTAACCTATTGGACTTTCATTTCCCTTCACTTCTGCTCACTGAATTATGAACTCTTACAAAATGTATTGACAAAGAGAACTGCAGCCCACAAGAACTATGAGATATTAATATTCTACTGTTAAGAGCCTGAGGCGGCCTAGAATGCAAGAACAGAGACAATGAATGGCAGACAATGGCTAAAGTAGAAATAAATATAATGGCAGAAACTTTTTCATATCTGCTGATTGCCCTAGACAACCAGCTTCCAATATGTTTTCAAGCTTGGTGCTTTCCCAAACTACTCCCAACTTTCAGGGCATGCCTTGAGGGGATTGGAATTCAGGTAGATTAAGAGTCTCTTACTATATATTTTTCAAAAGTTTCTATTTAAATTTCAATTAGTTAACCTTGTAATATTAGTTTCAGGTGTATGATATAGTGATTCAACACTTCCATACAACATCCAGTGCTCATCACAACAAGTGCACTCCCCAATTCCCATCACCTATTTCACCCATCCCCCCCACCTCCCATCTGAGGTAATTCCCATTCCCATTTTAATTTTAATCACCTAATCTTTAAAGATTTATTTATTTATTTTAGAGAGCACAAGTGAAAGGGGCAGAGGGAGAAGAGAGAATTTCAAGCAGACTCCCCACTGAGCACAGAGCCCCACACGGGTCTCCATCCCAGGACCTGTGAGATAAGGACCTGAGTCAAAACCAAGAGTCAGATGCTTAACCAACTAAACCACCTCGACATCCTTAATCACCTAATCTTTAAAACTATAGTGACAGACTCTTCTTTCTTACTATAATTTAAAAAATTAAGTGATTAAAATTATGTCAAAACAAACCACGACTTGTTGATAGAATGAGAAAGAATAAGACAAAGTTAAGAAATACTCAGGGATAGACTTTATGGGGTGTATTACCTGTTCCAAACGTAGCAGCTTAAAATAACAAACATTTACTATCACACAGTTTCTAAGGGCCAGGTCTGTAAGTAGCTTACCTGGTTAGTTCTGACTCAGCATGTCTTAGAGGCTGCATTATCAGGGTAGTCTTGACCAGATGGACAGAAGATTAATTACAGAGACTTGGGAGGTGAACACTATGAGAGAAATGAAGAAAAATCAGTTCAGATTAGCCTTCTGCACACTGTGTTGTGTGAGATACTTGTCTCCAGATGTGCTCCTTCCATAGAAGGTTCAGTGGTCAAATAAGAATGGGAAACACCTTAAAACTTACCCCTCTAGAAATGGGCATAAGGAAGCCTCTGGGAGAAATCCTGAGGCACAGGACCTATTTGACTTGGTTAATTCAGTATTTCCTCAACTTTTGGGCTAAGGAACCCCTTTATTCATTTTTAAGGCACATTTTTTAAAGGATTTGTTTATTTATGTTGAGAGAGAGAGAGAGGGAGAGAGAGAGAACATGGTCGGGAGGGGCAAAGGGAGAGAGAGAGAATCCCAAGCAAACTCCCTGCTGAGCCCAGAACCTACACAGGGCTTGATACCACAACCCTGAGTTCACAACCTAAGCTGAAATCAGGAGTCAGATGCTCAACTGACTGTGTCACCCAGGCGCCCCAAGACACAACTTTTGATTACTACCTCAGATATCTCTGACACTTAGATTTGATCGTGCCCCTTCATTAAGGACAACAATAGTGTCCTTAATTTAAGGATTTGGGAAGAAAACAGAACTTTGAATTTTATCGTTTGAAACTCCATTTTGTGTGATGTTTTAATATGGATAATACATTAATATAGTAAAAGTAAAATAAATTAATATGGAGGTGTACCTGCCACATTTTTTTACTGATTGAATCCACTGATGTACAGAGCAAAGTTAGTCAGGTTCCATGAATCTGATTCTCCAGGCTTTTCTGTAGACCCTGCCGGACCTCTCCCTGGACTCACCCATCCCCCTCTCCATCCACACTAGTGTGCTGACTCTTCTTACAACATCTCAGAGGATTTGTTTAAATGCTATTACATTTTCCAGGGTATTATTTTCACCTGTTTCTGTTTGTCAATTTCTTTAAAGAGTTTAAAATTTCTTTAAAGAGTTTCAAAAATCAATTTGAATCTGGTAGCACCTAATTCGAAGTGGTTAGCAGCACTTCACCCTCAGAAGCTGGGGGAAGATTTTTATAGAGAAGAAGCAGAAGTAAAGCAAGAAAAGGATTTGACTGGCTATGGCTTCAGTGACCAGATTCTGTTTCTGTTCATTTCTCTTTAAGATTTTGTTATCTATCTCTAAAGTGGACTGGATCCTGAACTCCTCTAGTTTGCTAAAAAATCTGTCTATAACTCTTTGAACTAACTTTTCCAGTATTTTCCCAGCTTTCTGAATTGGAATCACTAACAACAAAGACTTCCCTTGAACCTTATTGGAAGGGACCATACCAGGCCCTCCTTGATACCCAGATGGCAGCCAAACTTTAGCACCTCGAATGTTGGGTCCATATCTCCCAATTTCAAAAGGCTCCTTAGACTCTTGGAATTGCACACCAGCTGGAGATCCAAAGTCCTGATTGTTTCTTGAGGACCCATCTCAAGGATCCCTTCAGCACTGAGGTTTCTCTCCACTTAGTGTTCCTACTCTGTGCCTACGTCTGAATCATGAAGATCCACAATTCCCTATCTGTAGTTCTGAAGCCCCCAAAGCTCTCAGATGGCAAGTTTGTTTTATTTTATTGAGCTACTTATTTCCATCTATACAAGTATTATATTAGCAATCAAAAGTAATGACTTAAACGTTTTGGTATAAATTAAAGATGGCAGAGAGATTGATGATAGCCCTGCATGAAGAGAGAATTATACAACACAATTTTATAAGATTCCAATTGCAAAAGAAATAATAAGAAGGGGCAGATAGTACCATCATAGTTGATTAGAACAGAAACTTGGAACGGGCATTAGAATTGACCTAATTCAACATCCTCTCAAGATGGAAAGTTTTAAAGCCTCATTTGGAGAGAAAGCTGATTTGGACTGACAAAAAGCTATCCATGTTTTTTGAAATCCCTCTAAATGTGTCTATTCATACATTTTGCCGCAGGATATCAAGTGTTTGGTTATGCAGTACTGCCCCAGACCTGACTAAGTAGACACACTATCTTGCCTTTCTAAAACTTGAAACATTCCAAGACAAACCTATCTGGCCCCAAGTGTTTAGAAAAATGAGTCTATGAAATCTTATTATTGATAGTGATTAACCATTATGAGTACTTTCATACATATTATATCCCTCCTTCCAGTAACAGGCCTGCAAGGTGAACAGGTCTCCTGCTTTGCAGAAGAGGTGGCCCAGACTATCTGATTTTCTCCAGTCTATCATCCCAGATGCAGGCAGGGCAGGCATTAGACCTAGATCATTCGGCTCCAGATTGTTCTGCTGTGCTGTAAACCCAGTTGTACAGTGTTTGTCGCATAGATTTTAAGTCCATGGACTCTGCCTTCCTTTTTTCCTTGAAGACTGAGTCTGTGGTTGACATCGCCCTTACCATTGTGTTTAAACAAGCCTTTCATGAAAGGTAGAATTTATCTCATCGCAATACTTTAAAAAGTCTAATTTAAAAGAAGTCACAAGGAATTTTAGGGACGGAGAACTCTCTGGTCCATTTCCAGATCTGCAATGAACAGTCTCATTTACCTTGGGCAAGTCACTTAGTTTCTCTGTGCTTTGGTTTTCTTATCTGTAAAAATGATAGAAACCATAAAAGTCTTTAAAAGGGGGGGATTAGAACAATAGAAGGAGAAGATACACAGAATACACTTAATACACATTCACAAATGGTTGTTATGAGAGAAAAGCACCACCACTGGTGAATTCAACAGATGACAATTATGAAAATTGAATTCCTACAACAGGAAACCTGAGATCTATGATAATTTTCCTGCAGAAAGATTCACTGTTTCATGAGGATATATTTTTCATGTTGTCCATCTAACATTTTACGTGTTTTTGGCAGCGTTGCCTGATTGAGGATTTTCATGGACAGCCTAGAAATTAACATCTTTGTTCTTAAAGATCCTAAGTGGAGCGATACCCATTTCTTCACGTCTTCCCCACTTTCTCATCACTTCTCCCACCTGCTTTCTCACCCCCTCCTCAAACTGAGCTGGCTTCTGGAACCCGAGGAGAAGTATTAAAGCAAGGGGAAAGGAAAGGCCAGAGGAAAACAAGGGAGAAGGAAGGCAGGTTGGAGAACCAGCGGGGCCTCTGTCAGATGCCATGTGGGACTCCATCTGTTGACCATCAGCCTGCAGCCCCTCTTGCTGCCCTCCACTGTGGACCTGCAGGTCATGCAGGGCTGCGGCAGACACAGCCCCAGGTTGTTTTATAAGCACAAGGCAGGGAGGGGAGAAGGGGAGAGTAGTGGGGCACTTGCCTTATTTTCATCACAGTCGTAGCCAACCTCCATTTCTCCTGTTCTATTTACTAATTGACATGGCCCTGGCAAGTTATTCAACTCAGAACATGGAAAACCACTCTATTTTTGAAGGTGTATTTCCCAATGGTTTTTTAGTTCCCAGTACCTAGGGTACTTGGGACCTCAGAGCCTGAGAGCCATCTGCAGGTTTGTTGTTAGCCTCATCCCAGAGGATACTCTCTTTCTGCCCTCCCTCCCTGTGAGCATGAGCTTCCCCCTTGATCTCCTGCCAAAGCTTTCTTCTGCAGAATCCTTCTTCCTCTTTGCTCAGTGCATCCCTGAACAGTAATGGAGAGTGGGAGGGAGGGAAGGGGGGAGGGAGAGAGAAAGAGAGGGAGAGAGAGGTAAGTGAGTGAGTAAGCCCAGGCTGTTGTGACTTACCAAGGATTTTTGTCAAAGATGAAAGTATCCAAATGCACCAGACAGAAATGGAAAATGGTGCTGTAAACTAGGAACACATGTTTTACTTTAGAAAAGTAAAAATTGCAGAGGATTATTTTCCTCTATTGTATTCTCTCCCCTTCCTCTGATTTTTAGTTGGAGGCAACACAAAATAAACAGTATGGGATCTACTTCTCACCACTACTAAAGCTACTACTGCTACCACCACCACTACTCCTTTATGCCCTCTATTATCTTTCTAAAACTTAAAAAATTCAGAATTCCAAAACAAATCTGATACCGGATATTTAGGATAAGTACCTTCATTGCCACCATCCGCTCCAGACTTGATGATTCTAATAAGGTCCTAACTGGTTGCCCTCCTTCCACCCTTTGCTGCCCATCAGTTTATTCTGAATGGTGCAGCTAGAGTAACAGTTAAAATCTAAGTCAATTCAAGCCACTCCTTTGCTCAAAACCCTCCAATAAGTCCTTTTTTGAGAGACCCATAGAGCCCTCCATGAGCTGCCCTTGCCATCCTAACATCACCTAATTGGCTTCCTTGCTGTTTCCCAAAGAGGCCTGGGACGTACAATGTGCTCTTGTCTCAGGGCCTTTGCACTTGCTCTTTCCTCTATCTGTTATGCTTTTCCTCCAGACTACTGAAGTCTAGCTCCCTCCTATAGGTCAATCTTTACTATTCCTTCTAAGTGAGACTTTCACTGACAACCTTTTCTGAATTACATCTTGCTCCAAAATTTCCTTACCTTTCTTCTTTAGCAGTTAAAAATTATCTCAGGGATAAAAGTGTTGGGTTTTCTTTTTTCTCTTTGGACAAAATAAAAACTTGCCTTGAATATCTTTGGCCTGTAGTCTGAAATTATTGCCTCATAGGAGTTTTAAGTGATAACCTCATTCATATTTAAGAATCAGTGCTGAAGCACAGACGGATACACGTGAACGCATATCTCAAGGTTAAAAGTAAAATGAATATGTATCTTTGTTGTTCTTTTAAAATTCTATTCTAGGATCTTTGAATTATTCTACATCTTAGTGTTCAGGAGAAATCCATTTGTAATCATTTCTCATTTATCCAACAGGGTGGACTAAGTGCCCAAGCTTTTGTTCGTGTGGAAATGGAGGATGTGAATGATAATGAACCTGTCTTTAATCCATCAACGTACGTGACGAGCATTAGTGGCCAGACCCAGCCAGGCACCGAGATCATCAATGTTCTTGCCACTGACAGGGATTCTGGGATATATGGAACAGTGGCTTATGAGCTCATTCCTGGACACCTGTCATCCCTTTTTACCATCGACTCTACTACAGGTGTGTGCTCTTGGAACAGTTTTCCTCTGAAATCAACAGATTCTGTGTAACAGCCAGAAAACTGGCAAAAATTGTTTTGTTGTTCTGTTTTATTTTGGTTTTAGCAGGGATGTTGCAGGACTCACTTCACCTTCCAGAAGGCAGCAAGGTGTATTGTAAAGAACCAAGGCTTTGTAGTTACATGAGACATGGATCTGAGTTCAAGCCTTGTTTCCTCCTGGTCTTATAATCTTTATTGGCTTCAGTCTCTTCACCTTAAAAGCAGTGCTATCAATCCCTATGTTGCAAGATTTTGTGAGGGTTAAAGGCAGTAAATTATGAGAAGCAGCTGGCCAGTAATATTTATTTTGCAAATGTCTATTCACTCCGTTCATATGATCTTGCCATCGGAGGATGATGGCCATGATTTCAGTGTATGAATAAATAAGATATCTAAAGCTCCTTTTACTTCTCTAATATGGTAATTGCATATCTGCCAAAGAAGTCCAGTGGATAAACTGAGTCTTTTGGAAATAATAAAAATTTAGGAGGTTATCACCCCCTTCTTATTGGTTAACAGAGTGATGTTTGAAATACTTGATCACAAGAAAATCTAAAATCTCAAGTATATAATCTAAAATCTCAAGTATATAATATTACATTGTAGTACTTCTGAGATATTGAAGATATCTGGTCCCAAAATGATGCTTAAAAAACCAAAACAAAACAAATTTTTTTCTTTTGCATTTCTCCTTTTACAAATTTTTAATTTAATTTTACTTTATTGTAGTAAGAACACGTAACAAATGTTTAAGCATACAATGGATTATTGTTGTTACAGGTACAACGTACAATCTCTAGAGCTTACTCTTCTTGCTTAACTGAAACTTCATGCCCATTGGTTAGCAATTTCCCATCTCTCTCTCCCTCCTTGCCAGCCTGTTGCAACCACCATTCAACTCTCTGATTTTATGATTTTGACTATTTCAGAGACCTCATGTAAGTGGAATAATGTAGTATTTGTGCTTCTGTTACTGGCTTCTTTCACTCAACATAATATCTTCCAGATTCATCCATACTGTTGCATTTTGCAGGATTTCCTTCAGTTTTAAGGCCAAATACTATTCTGATGTAGGTATGTACCATATTTTCTTTATCTGTTCATCTGTTGTTGGACATTTAAGTTGTTTCCACAACTTGGCTGCTGTGAACATGGGAGTGCAGATATCTCTTTGACATTTTATTTCTTCTTAAAGCACCTGACCTGAGCATGGGTAAAATGCACTTCTACGGTGATGAAGATAATGTCAGGTGCTACAATAGACATTTTCTGTACATTGTCTTTATTGGATCTTCACAATACCCTTTGCAACAACCATATTCACTAGCAACAAACAATAATTTACATAGCAAATCTAATCTGCCAACTTAGTTTGGCTTCCCATCCATCCCTGGTAGATGGAGAGTCTTTGCTTCTTGTTTGGAAAATACACTTACATGTGGTGTGTGTGACTGGCTGGGGGATTAGTTGTTTACAATGGCAGTCTTAATAAGGCAGACCTTCCCTTGCTCAAAATAATCCACTGACATGGCTCCTTTAGCATTTCAAAGATCAGAAGAAAATACTTTTTTTTAGGAAATTAGTCTGCTTATCTTGGCTTTTTCAAAATCCATCTAAACTGCTTGTCAAATTGTCGGGCCCTCTAGGACGCTAGCATTGCCAAAAATATATAGGTCAGCCAGTGATCAGGGCACAGGATCTAAAAACATTTAGTAGATTGTTTTTAAAAGACATCAACATGCTCATCGTCTAGTTTTTCCTGGAAGGTCTTGAAGAATGAGCAGTACTGTGTTCTGTTTTTAGAAGAGATCTCTTGCTGCTGCACTGGCTTCAATAAAGCCACAGGCTTCCATTCCTGGCACAGGCTATAAGACAAATGCCATTGTTAATCAAGGAGAACGCTTTACGTGGGTCATTATCTAGGGAAGTATCACAGTATTTTTTTTTTTTAAAGCAAAGACCAAATTCGTAATGGAAGTAGCCTTGGGGTATTATTGTTGGCAGTTTTGATGCCGGTTCATTTAGGTTGAAGACATTTTTCTAACAGTGCTTAGAATTTGGTTGCGCTTAATCACAACTCATGAGAAATTCATGAGGCCTGGTAATGCTTTACTTTAACCTTTAGAAGAGAATTAAACAGCATCACGACTAGCTGTGGGAAAAAGTTGCCTAGTGAACAGGCAGTCTTCAACTTGAAAAGTTGAATTCAAGCTTATCTGTTGGCTGACCACAACTCCGAATGCATTTTTTTATATTGTACATAATAGGCTTCTAGGCCATGCCATAAAAGCTAATTTAACTGTTGATGTCTTGAAGAGTAGAACAAGGAATATGGGATTGGAATACAGTTTTCCTCTTCTGAATCTGTGTGTGTTGCTGTTGTTATTGCTGTAACCTATATTAAGCTGGACTTTCATGCTTTTGCCATAAGGTCTGTTTTCACTGAGGCTGCCAGTATAAATGCAGTATCTAGAAATTGCTTCTATCAATATATATTTGTAGAATGAATGAATAAATGACATCTAGAAATAATTAAAAAGTGATTTAAATCCTTACTACATATTCTTAAGAAACTGTAAGGGAGTATCATTGATAACACAGAGCAAAATTTCATTTAAAATCTTCTTTCTCCATCACAGTGTGGTAGGTAATGCTATGGCCTACCCCCGCTTGTTGTCAAAATTCTCCCAAGACTCTTCCCACCTGGCTAGCACTTTTCTAGATATATATGCTAAGTATACTAAATACACTTGTACTTATATATAGGTGTATATCTGTGTAGTTTTATATTATATGAGAAGACTTGAGAATTCATGAGCTAATTTGTACATTGTCACTTCTTCCTGAATTACTCTAAAAATCTCTCTTAGAGACATTTACTCATTTCCTCACTGGTTCATCCATCCTTTCATTCTGTTGCTTCCTATATCAGACATGCTCTTTTATAAGCTAACACACTTTGTGTTTAGCCTCATGTTTTACTGAAGGCAAAAGATTGCCCATTGATCTCTTTGTGTCACAACCAAGACTAAAACTTTAAAAATAGAGCTCTTTGACTTTCTGTGTTCATCTGGTAAGAAAAATGTTTTGGAGAAAACTGGAAGGGGGTGTGGTGATGTCATGGTTGTTTTCTCTTGTGGGTTTATCTTCCTGTTCTGTTTCTGGTTTTCTAAGTTTGTTGTTGGTTCAAAGAACATTTTTGTAAAATGTGCTTGGGCACCAGGAGAGAGATATTGAACTGAGCCTTCATCTCTCCTATTCTCAGTTAGTTGGGTTCCTTTGATGTGGGCACGAGGCAGACCACACTGTTTTGAGTTTTAAAAGAAGGAAACACAAAAGTCATACTTATTAATAGCTCTTTTTATGTCTTTAATCCTATTTTATGAATTGTATGTAGATTTTTTGCTTCTATTGTTTGAAGTGTTCTCTTCAGTAGCATGAAAAGTGTAGTCCTTTAGCTTTTGTGTTTGTCCTATTTGCTTAGTAATTTTACACTGAAGCAAATGTTACTGCTAAGCCAGATTACTTTAGGGTGTCAGATTTCAAACATTTGTGTTGGTCATTTACAGTAGCCCAACTACTTCTTTTGCTAAAACTGCCTTTGGTTAAGTTCTTCTGGTTTACCTCTTTTTACAGAAGCAAGTTAATGATATAAAGAGAAGTCCATTAAAGTTTCGAAGAGTGTAGTTTATCTATCAAAAGAAGAAAATGGAAGCAAACTCATCTTTTCAAGACATATTTATTTGGTACCTATTATGTACCAGGCACTGTTTTAAGTATTTGGGATACATCAGCCAGTAAGACAGCTAAAAATTCCCATTCTCATACAACTTACACCAAAAGCTTATGTTGCCTTGCTTATTGTCTGATCTATGTTTAGTTGTGGTGTACACAAAATCCAACTTTAGCATTACAGAAGAACAAGTAATTAAAAGGGTAACTGAGTGAGTTAAAGGCAGCTATGCCTCTGTGTTTGGTTGTAATCTTTTGTTTGTACAGGGTGCGTGGATTTTAACATAGGCTGTGAGTAATGTAGCACAGACTTTGTTTTTCTTCATTTCAAGGGCAGATCTTTTTCTAATGTTAGTTTTAAGCTCACATTTCATATCATGTAATGATTCTCATAATTCTCCATGATTGCCACTTTCCTACATTTAGAACATTCAGATATGTAGCTAATAAATTAAAACCACATCTCATTTCATAAGGGATGTGAGCCTACTCATGCCAAAAAAATAATGACTTCCTTTTATTTGTACGACAGAGACTAAAATTAATCATGAACACCTAATCAGTATGCACTGATTTGTAGGAAACAAAAGCATTTTAGAGAGTTTTCTTACAGATTTTTTCAGTATAAGATCACAGATTCTCGGGGACCTTATAATTCAGCTCCCTGATATAGTGGAGGAAGGAATCAAGGCTGAAAGGGATTTACTGACTTGCCTGAGGATACACGGTGAGTAAACGGCAGAATTGAACTTAAACCATCTCCTAGACCGTCATCTGTCCCTGTATTGCTCTGTTTCAGATGACAACACCTTTCAATATCTTTTCCAGTAAGGTCTTTTCCCTATGTGGGCCTTACATCAATTTATGGCATAAATGAAGCAGATGCTTTTGTGCCCATCTCCAAATTAAGAGAATAAAGGCCCTAAGAGTCTTAGTGACTTGCCGAGTCACAGTAACAAACCTGACAATTGAATTGACTTCTTAGAGTTCTATTTCAAGGCTCTTTCCATTATTATGCCTTTTTTCCTTTTAAACTAAACACAAAGCTAAGATAAATATAGGTTTCATTGTCTGAATTGAGTAAGATAGAAAAGTGATCTCTCATTGTGACTTCCTGTGTAAGCCTTTTTGAAATACCAAATTATCTCCTGGTTTATATGCTCTTTTCAACTGACTACATAGAATTTGGTGGAATCTTCCAAAATGAGTATGTTTTTCTTATGAATCCTTTTCATTACCAATATGAGACAAAATTTTCAGTCCATTCCATTCCTTTCAGCCACTCCAATTTAACACCCCAGATTTGTGTGTGATATAAATAGCATAATGTCACCTCTTTACTGAATAAGTTCCTATATTCTCACAAACTGAATATAAGAAAGACATCATAAATGCCAATAACCAATAAGAAATTGGTATAGATATCCCATAGTTTTTTTTTTTTTAATCCATCTCTATTTTTGAGAAAGCCACACTTATAGACTTCATGTTTGGTGATGGTCAAGATTTTATGGTTGGTTGTTTGTTCGAAGTAGGCTCCATACCCTGCACAGAGCCCAGTGTAGAGCTTGGACTCAGGACCCTGAGATCAAGACCTGAGCTGAGATCAAGAGCTGGATGCTTAACCAACTGAGCCATCCAGGCACCCCTTGTGCTTGTGCTTGTTCTTAACTATATCATAGCTTATAAGTCTAGTAATGACCCACAGGCTGCTTTCTGACTATGAATAATCACCTTGGCTAAGAGCATCTCAGCTTTTTCAGGAGATTGGATTCTGAAAGTCAGTATTGTTTAATTAGTACAATCACATGTATATTAGCTTTTAATTAAGAGAGGACCTTTGTCTTTAAGTTCTTTTATTAGTCTGTCAATTAAAAATATTTCATTCCAATACTTTCCTCCAGTTAAATGAGAAGTGACAAGATTAAGAACTTAGGCAAAACATTATTGCACATTATAATTGGATGTACAAATCCAAACACTCAGTAATCAAGCATAAAATAACCAGAGCTCACGAATAGCCAATAAGTGAATCAATGTCTATTTTTCTAAAGTTAAAGTTTGTCCCTGCACTGATGGTTAATGATAATTTGCAAATATCATGAAAAATGAGAGCCAAATAATCACTGTACTTTAAAATATGAAAATATAATGCCATAAATCCTAAGCTGATAAATACATAGGCAAACAGAGCTATTCATTTTATTGACCATCTTATTATTATATATAAGTATGCATATGTATAAGCAATATATATTATAGAGCTATATATAATATTTTCTGGTTCCTCCACCTTTTTTTAATATTTATTTATTTGAAAGAGTAAGAAAGAGCATCCAAGTGGTGGGGAAGGTCAGAAGGAGAGAGAGAGAGAGTTTCAAGCAGACTCTGAGCAAAGCCTGGCATGAGACTTGATCCACAACTCTGAGACACAACCTGAGCCAAAACCAAGAGTCAGATGTTTAACCAACTGCACCACCCAGGCACCCCTAATCCCTCAACTTTTAATAGATGCCTCAGTTTATTTAAAAATGTTAGATTGAGGGCTGCCCTGGTGGCTCAGTGGTTTAGCGCCGCCTTCAGCCCAGGGTGTGATCCTGAAGACCCAGGATCACGTCCTGTGTCCAGCTCCCTGCATGGAGACTGCCTCTCCTTCTGCCTGTGTCTCTGCCTCTCTCTGTGTGTCTCTCATGAATAAATAAATAAATACATTTTTTTAAGTCAAAAAAGTAGTCACTGCTCAAAAGAGGCCTAAAGAATTCATATATAGAGACATAAAATGGACCTTGTTCAAATATAAAGACAGATTTGGTCATTTCACTCTCCTATCTAAAATGTTTCAGTGACTTCCCACAGCTCTTTGGCTGAAGACCAAATCTTTGTTAAGGGCCACCAGACTTTTTCATGACCTGCCCTGCTTCCCACCATGGCTGCAGACCCAAGAATTCTTCTTTTTCATGTGTTCACTTGTTCCTTATACCAGCTACCACTTCTCTCCCTCCTCTTCTTTTTTTTTTTTAAAGATTTTATTTATTTATTCATGAGAAACATGAGAGAGAGAGAGGCAGAGACACAGGCAGAGGGAGAAGCAGGCTCCATGCAGGGAGCCTGACGTGGGACTCGATCCCAGGTCTCCAGGATCATGCCCTGGGCTGAAGGCGGCGCTAAACCGCTGAGCCACCTGGGCTGCCCCCTCCTCTTCTTTTTATACTCTTTCTTCTTCCTCCCCCTTCTCCTTGTTTTTCTTCCTCCTCTCCTCTTCCTCCTATCATCACACTTACATTAAGCAAACTCATTTTACTGATGTAGCAAACTGAATGCCACTTATCAGGTTATAATGGAAACCATAATTACCACAAGACTTGAATACTTGAGGCTTTATGTCCAGCCTACCTTTCCAGTCTAGGCACACTATAGAGAAAGCAAAATCATATCTGGAAGAGTTTATAAATGAGCATTGTTTTTTAAAGAAGGAAATGAGGTCATTTTAATGTTTAGTGGTATCAAATTAAAATTGCCTGATGGACCTTTCCCATCATAAGGATGTTCTTGTCAGTGGAACAAAGATATGAAAGCCTATTGACTTATAGCACTCTGCATTACTCTAATTTTCATTGAGAGTGAAATAAACAGTCTGAAAAAATAATAATAGGAAAGTCTGTTTGCTAACAATCTCTCTTTTTTTCTGAGGACTGGACCTGAATCTGTGCACCTAACATTTGCCTCTCTTTTTTTTCTACTTTTCCTAGACTCATCACCTACCCTTTGGGTTATCTTATTTTTAAGAGACCACTTTCACATTTCAAGTACAATCAAGGTTATAGGTCACAGAGTCACACTGTCCTATTAAGATAATTTTGTTTTAGCCTTCCATGAAATCAAAATGTTAAGGGCAAACTCCATCTATTGATCACAGTAATGACTATAGAGAGTGTAGGCTTTCAGAAGAGAGATCTGGAAAATACTCTAGAGTATTCAAGGAAGGAATTAAGGACCATAGAACTTGAGCTGAACCTCACAGGGTAGTTCACATTTGAATGAGCAGGAGTTCTGGCAGTTATTTTTCAAGACACACATTTTCATGTCCAGTCTAAATCTTCAGTATAGTATCCATTTCCTATACAAGAAGGTAGTAGATATATTTTTATGACAAATGTATCTTCTTTTCCTGAATATTTTAATATTTTAACATATGTAATTCTTTTTTTTTAAGGTTTTGTCTATTTATTCATGAGAAACACAGAGAGAGAAAGAGGCAGAGACACAGGCAGAGGGAGAAGCAGGCTCCCCTCAGGGAGCCTGATGTGGGACTTGATTCCGGGTCTCCAGGACCACGCCCTGGGCTGCCCATATATGCATTTCTAATTTCAAAGTTAACATATTAGTCCATTCAGGCTGCTCTCATAAAACATGACAAAGTGGCTTAAATAACAGAAATTTATTTCTCACAGTTCTGAAAGCTGCAAGTGTGTTGATCAAAGTGCTGATCAATTTGATTCCTGGTGAGAGATCTTCCCGGCCTGTGGACAGTTGCCTCCTCTCTACTTTCACATGGTGGAAAGAGAGTGAGCTCTCTAATGTCTCCTTGTATGAGGATACTGATCCTATAAGATCAGGGCTCTGCACTTATGTCCTCATTTAACCTTAATTACTTACTTCCAAATGCAGCCCTACTGGGGGTTAGAACTTCAACATGTGAATATTTAAGGGACACAATTCAGTCCATAGCATGTATGTTCATTAAAACTATAGGAATATGAGGTAGAAAATGAACTGTCCCATAATCTCAACCCATTGACCTCTTTTTATCATTGTTCAGATCCTTCCGTGTTTTCCTCCTGTATATTTTTCTGCTTGTGTGTGTGTGTTGGGAGGGATACAAATAAAGTATGTGTTAGTGTCTATGATTATACTTTGCATATTGTTCTGTATTTTTCCCATGTAAAATGTAGCATGTAAAATTTTTTAAAGTGAAAACGTGCGTATTCATTCTTTTTAGATGCCACATTAATAATCTATTGTATTAATATACCACAATGGATTGAACCATTCAATTTTTTCTTGTACTGTCTCTTTAAGGGTGGGGACTCAGTTTCCTCTCACCCTCCCACCTCTCCCAGACCCAATCTTGCTGATTTTTTAAAATTCCAGGTTTTAGGTCCCACTGGTTATAAGAAGTCATGAAATTCAGCTCCTCTGGTTTTCAAAGCCAAATATCATGGGGGTTCATCCTCCTCATGCAGGCTCCTGGATTTGGGGGTCTATTTCTCTGCCCTCCTCTTCCAGGCACTGTCCCTCCCTCTTGCAGACAGCCCATGAGTCTGTTTAGTTCGACCTCAACCCTTCCTGCCACGTCTCTTATTATTAGGATACCAAATTGTTGTTTATATTTATATTTATATAGTTATACTATATAATATAGTTATATTTTCAAAATGTTGTCTTTTGATTTTAATTATAAATCATCAATTAAATTAAAGAACACGTAAATGAATAAGAAAGATCAAAACTGTTCATTAAAATACGTGTTAAATTTATGATAAGCATGTGTATGTAAGCCACTGTGGGATCGTAGAAGGTGGATCTAAAACAAAGTGGGGGTGGCCCCGGTGGCGCAGCGGTTTAGCGCTGCCTGCAGCCCAGGGTGTGATCCTGGAGACCTGGGATTGAGTCCCACATCAGGCTCCTTGCATGGAGCCTGCTTCTCCCTCTGCCTGTGTCTCTGCCTCTCTCTCTCTGTGTCTCTCATGAATAAATAAATGAAATTAAAAAATAATAAATTTTTAAAAAATAAAATAAAATAAAACAAAGTGGAGGGTCTGTGAATCCCACCTGTACCAGAAAAAAAATGTAAGCTGTGCTTCAAAATGTGACTAGAGGTCAGAGAAGATCAAGAAGTTGTTCTAGGAAGAGGATGAAGCAATCCAAATGAAAAAGAGCAAAGTCTATCCTGGAAATTATAAATAGTTTATATTTATAAACTATTTGTGCCTGAGACAAAAAGGACTGCCCAGAGATGGGTTACAGAGGTGGAAAGGGCTCATTTACCAACAACTTGGTCAATAGAGATAAGACATTTGAACTTCATCCTGAAAACCTGGGGAGGCACCAACATATCTAGATGTGGATTTAGGAAGCCTATTCTAATACACGCATGAAAAAAATGGTTCAGAAGGAGTCTTCTGGATTCAGGAAGACCAAGCTGTGGTCCAGTTGAGGCAGACATTAATCTCTTCATTGTCATAATCATCAAGGGTGCAAAATGAAACTCTTACAAAATTTCTCTGTAATTGGAACTGAGTTAACTCTGGAAGACTATATGCCCAGGAAGTAGGGATGATTGGGGGTGGAGGGACTTTTCATTTTCTTTTGTAGTCAGACACTTTTGTATTATTTGGGTTCTTATTTTTTTTTTAACCAAGCATAGACTTTAACAATAAAGAATTTTTAAAGCTCATCGGTAACAGATAGGAAAAATCTGACTTAGAAATTTATGTGATAATTATGGAGTGCTTTGGTGGATCACCAAATCAGTATAAACCCAAATTTTAATATGGCTGCTATAGCTGGTGTAATGATCCTTGGTTACATTAATATTTAAAAAATATTCCAATGAAGAGTGTTTATACTCTTTTTTGTAATAGATTGTAGCTGGAACCATGTGTTCACCAGTCAACTTGGCGCATGCTCAGGAGAAATGAGCCATGAGTGAAAGGACCTAAAATCATGTTAGATAAGGAACTGCTACAGAAAATGGGTTATGTAGACCATAGACCATGTAGACCAGAGCAGGTCAGACAAGATATTTGACTTCAGTTATTGATGATGTGTTATCAATAGAGAAACATTAATAATTATGATTTAATTATGTTTCATTAAATTTCTAATAGAAATAGAAAACCAGGAGTTGGAGTTGTGAGAGGACAGATTTGACTTAAAAGAAAGAAAAAAAAAACCTGAATGGATATCATCTTTTTTTATGTCTAGAAAGCTGACAATTCAGATGTTTTGGCCAGGTTCTCATAGAATGGCAAAAACTGTACTATTCCTTCATTTGACTATCCTGGCCAATTATATTGTGATAGGCTCCACAAAGTTCAACTACATTTATTTGTATGTAAATTCATGTGATAAGTTTGTGTTTTTTTTCTTTCTCTTTAAAAAAAACTAACATGTTCATTTCTGAAATATCTGTTGTATCTGTTTTCAAACTGGCATATGAAAGGGTGGTGTTAATAATATTAAATAACTGGTTTCCTCGGCATTACTGGATCCCTCCCCAACTTAACCATTCACACCTTCTCTTCTCACCCACACTATGTACCCCAGCCTAACTTGCCATTCTTGTTCCCATGGTTTTAGCACTTATTTTAAAAATATTTTTATTTATTAGAAAGAGAGAGCATGATGAGTAGGAGGAGGGTCAGAGGGAGAAAGAGAAGCAGACTCCCCGCTGAGCAGGGAGCTCAGTGAGGCTCAACCCCAGGACCCCAAGATCATGACCTGAACTGAAGTCAGATGCTTAACCAACTAAACCAACCAGGCACCCCCCACAAATCCCCCCCCCTACCATCACAGTTTTAACACTTATTCAAGTTTTCTTACCCCAAACTGTTGACATTATACCTTCTCACCAACAAAGATAGAGCCAGTTGAAAAAGAGAGCTGCCCTAAACCATCTAGTTCAGGTCAGGTGTCAAATCCTCAGAAGATGACATTGTAGTTTCATTCCATAGGTTTAGGATCCTGATGCCTGGGCAGATCATGACCACCCTACAGTCCTCCATTAGCGGAGGAGTCAGGTTTATCCAATTTGAGGGCATTCAAATCAATTACTGCTTGGAACTTTGAAGAGAGAAACATTCAGGGACAAGTGTAAAAGCACCAGAACTGTTCATGCCTGTGCCAGATTGTTAAGTTAAAAAATTTAGAAGCTAGTGTCTAGAATGAGATGTTTAGAATTCAGGAAGGGGTATGTTTTAACTTTATCATATAATAGCAAGAATTGGTCTACTGTGATGTTTGGGGGACAGGAGAAGGAAGAGAGCAGTCTTTCACTTATGTACTTGTATATGAAGACAGTTTATATAACACAATACAGAACTTTTAAACAACAACAACAAAAATTACATTGGATTTTGGGGTCGTGCTCTGCTATTCCATCATCCTGGGCTGGTGATATGATTGTAAGGCCTAACAAAGGCAACACAATTTGTCTTTACTGCTGAACTGATATACTTCCAAGATGGCTAATGTTTAAGCTCTAGGAAAATATCGATTACCTAACAGAATTTGGACCATAATTTTGCAGATAGGCTCAAGTTCTTGGATTGGAAAGTAGATGTATTAGGGTTCTCCAGGAAACTGGAACTGATAAAAGAGAGAGATAATAAATAGGCAGATAGATGATAGATGATAGATAATAGATAGATTATAGTTAGAGATAGATAGATAGATGATATATGTAGATATAAAGAGATTTATTGTAAGGAATTAGCTCATGTGATTATGGAGGCAAACAGATCCCAGATCTGCAAGTGAGGTGGTCACCTGGAGACCCAGGAGAACCAGTGGTGTAGTTTCAGTCTGATGCTGGCAGTCTCAAGTCTTAGGAAGAGCTGATGTTTCAGTATAATACTGAAAGCAGGAAAAAAAACTAATGGCTCATTTCAAAGGCAGTCAGGCGTGAGGAATTGCCATTACTCAGGGAAGGGTCAGTCTTTGCGTTGTATTTAGACCTTCAGTTGATTTAGTGAGGCCCAGCCACATGAAGGAGGACAATCTGCTTGAATTAGTCTACCCACTTAAATGTTAATCTCATCCAAAACATCATCACAGAAACATACAACATAACATTTGACCAGATGTCTGGACACCCCATGCCCCAGTCAAGTTGACATAAAATTAATCATCACAATAGAATTCGCAGATCCAGCGTTACTGTTGCTTATCAGTGTGTACTGCATGCTCTGTGCTTTTTAATTCTCTCTCTCTCCTAACCAGGAATTCTTTACTTAACGTCAACTCTTAGTCATTTGGAATCTACTACACTTTTGTTGATGGTCTGTGCTCGAGATGGCGGTGGGCTCACGTCTCTCATTAATGCTGACATCACTATACACATTCTTCAGACAACACTGGCACCTGCTGAATTTGAAAGTCCTAAGTATACTTTCTCAGTTTATGAAGATGTACCTGAAGACAGTCCTGTGGGAACAGTGAAAGCAAAAGAGTCCTTGAGTAAGTACTTCTTATGCCCTCTTAAAATCCATTATTGGAACATTTCCTGTGTTTTCTTAGGCTGTGTAATCTTGAATAAATCTTTTCCTTTCTCCATGCAAGAAGAATGAAGACCACAGGATCTGTGGCTTGCTTTGTTGTTTCAACATTATTCCTATCCTACATTTTTTCCTAATCAAAAAAGTAATAGATACTTTTAAAAGTCTAAAACAATACAGAATGATTATAATGTAGAAAATATGCATCTATAACCCATTCCTCCAAACATACACACGTGCACGCACACACACACACACACACTTTTCAATTTTTTAATGAAAATACATCCTACTGTATTTGTGGTTTGACAACTACCCTCCCCCCACACTTTTATATATTAAGGACAGTTTTTCAAGTAACTGGATATCATTCTGTCTCATTAAAAAAAGACTGCATAGTATTTTGACTTAGATATAAACATGTTTTCTTTAAACATTTTCCTTTTTCTATTAATTGGAATGATTTATAGTCAGTTTTTGCTAGTTCAAATAAGACTCAAGCAAATATCCACATACAACTTATAAAGGTTTCTGTGCAGGGTAAATTCCTAGAAGTGAATTATTTGTCCAAAGATCTTGTTAGGCTCACAGGCTACTTCCCTGTCCTCTTTCGCTTCCCTTAATCTTGGTGGGGATATTTGCCATTCACAGGTAGTAATCATAGGAAGCATCAAGCATAAGCTTAACTTGGCTTCCCCAAATATGTAAAACAGGGATCCATATTATTTTCTGAATATCTTTCCCTTTTACTTAATGCAAAATGATTGAAAGGAAGGTAGTGAAATCTGTGGCTTGCTCCTTGTCCATTGGATATTACCTTTGTCTGCTAATACATCTTAACTACCTGTCCACTTTTCAGTATATTTTGAAGGAAGATTTAAGATATCACATAGTGTTTTCCATGGATATAGTATATATATATATATATATATATATATATATATATATATATATATATGTATATGTTGATGCTTTAAGTTTTCAGTGTTTCCAGTAAGTGCATATGGGGATTGCTTTTTTTTTTTCTCTCTCTCTTTTTATTCTTTTTATCTCCCCCACCCCCAACCTTTCTTTTCCAGATTCTTCAGAGCCAATTTTCTATAGAATCTCCTCTGGTGATGTGGACAGAAAGTTCTCTATTCACCCATGGCTGGGCATCATTCGAACCCAGAAGCCTCTGGATCATGAAACACAGCCCGTGGCTGTGCTTACAGTACAGGCCCAGCTTGGCAGCTCCCCAGCCTACGGCAGTACAGAGGTCAACATAACTGTAATCGATGTCAATGACAACCATCCAGTATTTCCCAAAGCCTCTGATGAGGTTAAAATATCCAAGACCACACTGCCTGGCACAGCCTTGTACCTTGCCCGAGCACAAGACGAAGATAGTGGGCAGAATGGATTCATCAGATATACTATTGCAAGCCAGATCCCAAGCATCTTTGCCATTGACTCGGGCCGTGGTGTCGTGTACCTCAATCAGAGTCTGGGGAGTGACGTGCCCCAGAAGTGCACACTAACACTCATGGCCCAGGATCTGGGCATTCCTCCTCGGGCATCCCTGCTAGTGCTGACAGTAGGAATTGAAGAACGAGAGCAAAGCCCATCTTTGACTTTTGAAAACTTGGTCTATCAAGTGGAAGTTAGTGAGTCTCTCTCACTGATGACCCAAATCCTGCAAATCCGGGCCTACCCACTTGGCCCACAGCACACAACCTCGCAGCTCCTGTACTCACTGGAACCCAACACAGACTCTGCTGTGTTTGGCATCCATCCTTACACAGGTTGGATTTATTTGCGACGACAGCTTGACTATGAATCCACACAGACATATAATTTTAGAGTGTTTGCCTGGATCCCGGAGGACAGATTGTCGCAAAATGTGAGCACTTCAGTAATTGTTCATGTCCTGGATGAGAATGACAATTCCCCTACCTTCTTGCATGATGTGTTGTTTTTGAAAGTCGAGGAGAGCCCTGTTCCCCAAGGGGTAATAGGCAAAATTACAGCAATTGACAGAGACTCGGGAAAGAATGGACAGCTGTCATATTTCCTTTTGTCTGATGGAAAATTCTTCAAGATGAATCCTAATACAGGTAGCATTTTGTAGCTTCCACTTACTCCTTTAAAATCAAAATTAACAAAACTCAAGTCTTTTAGTTATAACATTAGTACAAACATGTAGTTGAAATTAGTTTTTAGTAGTTACCTTATTCAGTTAGAGAATTGTGATTTTAAAATGAAGTCAAAATTGAATGGAATTTTACCTGTATTGATCCATATTTCTCTTGCCTCACACCCACATATTGCCAATATATGGCTCTTATTCTGAATTAGAGGTACACTCAGGATTGGACCAAATAAGTCCCTATGCAAAGTTTAATTATCTCCCCAACCACTCTGTTTCACTTGTAGATTTTTTTAAAATAAATAAATAATAATAATATTTTTTATAAATAAATAATATTTCATAAACTATAAATGTCATTGAACTAAAGCTAGAAAAAAATCCAATTAGGTAAGATTGCAAAATCACTCTATTGATGCATTTCCCTATTCTCATTCTGATAAGGGAATCATGATGAAAGAGGCAAATATTTCCACTGAGTATTTTTTTCAAGTCTTCATTATGAAGCTAAATATTAAAACTCTATTATATTTTAAATTTTATATTGCAGAAATTTACAAATATTTTATTTCGCTCTGCAACCACCTACAAATAAAATACGTTCATATGGCAACCATACAGCCTGTAGAAACTGAGACGCAGCTCAAAAAACATGCCCTAGATTATGAAGCTAGAAGGAAGTAAGAGGAGCCCACCACTTGTACAACTCCAGGAGGCACCATTTATGTTGTAATTGGTACCTTCTCCCCCGTGGTGGGACAGGATTTGAATTCAGTTCTGATGAACTTCAAGCCTTTACTCCCTTAAAGTGCCTGTTGTGTGAATTAGGAACAGGTGCTCCTTCGTCCAGCAGATGGAGCTTTACACCAGGGCACATGACTTGCCCAGAAGGCTGCTAAGTGGATTTCAGTTCCCATTCACGCCCAAGCTGGGACGCCCTCTGCAGGGCACAAACTGCACAGCAGTACAGGATGATCTGCTGGCTCTTGACTTCCGCATGCTAGGTAGTTTTCCAAGGTCTTCTATTTCACTTGATTTTTTTTTTTTTAAATAAAGTATACAGTTGGTTTCCCCATGGTTTTCTCTATCCTACAATTAGCCCAGTGTCCAGATTCAGAAGACCAGGTGTCCTTTCCTAGAATTGCTGTATGGCTTTAAGCAAGTAGCTTAACCTCAGAGCTCAGTTTCCTTACCATGAATAGAGGAGATAATTCCTGCTCTGAGAAGGAAAGAGTTAAAGCCTATGAAGGGGATTACAAGACTACCTTCTTGCAAATGATTCCAGTTCACCAGGGCTGGGTACAGTGTGCCAATACAGGGGTCAGGGGCCGCCTTCTGAGTATGGCAGGTGTGCCGGTCTTCCATATCTCCACATCCTGGTGCTCTGAGCCTAGCTCAGAGGGTGCTCTGGGACTAGCTCCCATGGAGGCCTGTGTTGGCGTCCCCATGCCCAGTTCCAGACAGAGCTTCAAAGTCTTTTACACCACTGACCTCCAAACTGCTACTTGTCAATCAGAGTTGGCTCATTGGATAAAAAGCTGCTTGCCATTCAGGATTTAGTGTTTTCAGAGGAGAATTAGTTTGGCCTTTTAAAATGCAATTGTTGGGTAGATGACTTTTGTTAAAAATCACACTTCTTGCAAACACTATATAAATGTAACTTATATACTAGATGTATATATAGTAAACACTGCATTTAAGCTCAGCAATTCAGCAACTTACCCAATGTGAATATTCCTTTCTGCTCTTGATTTCATTCTTTGTTTTTACTGTCCTTTCATTTGGATGAAGGGGGTAAAACCAATCTTAGAAATGGTAATGTTAGCTAGAAGTTCCTTCATATTGACTTTCTCACTAATAGATATTTCCATAAATGGTGAGGGTAGCCATGACCAGTGGAACTCTACAGCTGAGCTGTCGGGGGAGACTATGTGCCTTCCAATGGTTCTTTGCAACAGGTAGAGGCAGCTATGATTTTATACCTGAGTCTCTTCCATGAGGAAGGTTGCTAGAAAGCAGTTCTGAGAAAAAACATGGACAATAAGGCTTGCAAAGCATTGAGTCATTTGGGAAGTCACTATCCATTGCTTCACATATGTTTTGTGACATAATAATGAAAAACAACTATTTACAAAGACAAACCATTGCCTACAGAATGTATTTGATTTTCAGGAAGGTATTTTGGCATTGGATTTTAAAGTAATGATAACAACTGTCACGTTTGTAATCATTTACAGCTTACAAAATATTTTTGAATTTAAGATTGTATTTGTTTCTGGTAGCCCTCGAGGTAGGTTAGGGAGAGATCCTTCCATGTCTGAGGTGGAGAAACTGGGATCCAAACCCAGAACTTGTAATGTCAGAGCTGGGATGCTTTTCATTATTCTGTGTAGGAGTATGAAGAAGGATATATCATAATTTTAAATCTCCTAAATTACTACTAAATTCCCACAGAATATTTTATCATTTATTTTTATGACTTCATTTTTTTTAGTTCAAATAGTGGATGGTAGACAGTTTGACAAATTTAAAGTGGCATTTTCAGGAGAAACTTCAGAAAATTAACAGTCGAGCCAAACTACTAGTGTACATCATCTTAGAACTGTGCATTTACTCTGAGTTTTATATCTGGTTTTCCTTCCTGTGAATTAGCTTGGATGTGGTAATTTTAGTACATAGTGATGGCCTCTTTTGTTCTACTCTGTATTCCTTAGGTGAATTTATCAGTTGGGTGGCATTGGATCACGAGCATCAGGTACACCATCAGGTGACTGTCCTAGTGACTGATCATGGCTCCCCATCACGAAATGCCACCATGGTGGTTTATGTCTCAGTTACTGACATCAATGATAACAGGCCGTATTTCCCACAGTGTCTCCCTGGGAAGGAATTACACATCAAGGTTTGTGGAGTGAAGTAGCCTTGCAATGATTTTGTAATATTCGTAGTCGTTTGTTTTGAGCACCATCTTGTGGTAAAAAGTGTGAATTTAGCAAATCAGTGTTGGTGTGGCAATGCATACATTTCCAGAAGATCTGGAAATTGTGCACGAGTCAAAAACAAAAACAAAAACGCACAAAGCTCCACAAATTAAGAAAAAATAAAATGGTCATATGTGTTATTTGGGATCAGACATCTAGTTTTATGATAATGTAGTTTTGCCTGTTGTTTGCAAACATAATGGTGCCTCATTACCAGTAATGCTCAGATAATGGATTGTTTTTCCAGTAATTTGCATGCATATCTTTATGAAGATCTCCTTATGGGCAACTGGTACACATCGCTAAGCTGGTTAGTTAAATATAGGGGAGCAATCTTTACCTCTAAAGTAGAAAGACATACAACCAGAGATTATAAAATTCAATCTTTGGTAGCACATGTGGAAATTTCTAATTACATTTATATTATTTCATCTTTTTCATTTCCATATTTTCTATGTCTTATCATATACATAATAAATTAGAGTGTTTGTTCATGTACATAATTAATAAATAGATCTTGGAGGTATTTATACTTCTTTAATTAATAGGTTATTTGAATAAAAGGTTTGGAAGCTGTTGCTCCAAAACAACTGAATTGGACATTCAAATTCTATTCAGATATGTATATTGAACAACTCAAAAAAGGCTCTGAGACAGCTAATAACTTTAAAGTCATCTTCCAAAGCTGTATTTAAAGAAAATCCTATCAAAGCAAATCATTTTGATTCGAGTATCATTTTGATTTTAATTATATCATTAAAATAGCACATGGTAGCAGGACTCTACACTTGGATTTCAGTTCCATATGTAAATTTCAGTATTCCATGAAAGTTCCTGTTAACTAATGAGTTATGTTACCTGAAGGGATGGGTCTCCTGAAATAAAAGGTTTACATTTGTCTTTAGCATATTTTGGACCTTTTAAAAAATGAGAAGATGCTAGAATCCTTAAAATATATACAAAATCTAAGATTACTTAGTCAATTTGATTTTTTTTTCTCAAAATTAATTCAAATGCTGCAGATAACTTGCCCAAACTGAATTTGAACAAATTTATTCAAATTTGTAGTGTTGTTTCTTTTCATGGATTTGCACATATAAAGCTTTTATATGGTAGATATTTGAGTTGTGGGTGGATTTTAACATAGTTTTTAAGAAGCTTAGTAACAACATGTTCTTTCACTTAAAGGTTCATATTTCTTTCTAAAATTTCACTAATTTTTAAACCATTTGTTTTAATGATAGGTTCTGGAAGGCCAACCAGTAAATATGTTGGTTACAACTGTGTTTGCAAAGGATTTTGACGAAGGAAACAATGCAGAAGTTGTATATTCAATATCTTCAGGTAAAAGTCACCCCTCATAAAGGATTAGGAGCTTTTAGAATTTCCTCTTTGTCTTCCAACTATCTACCCTCTTCTGGGAAAATAGTTAATGTTGCAAACAATACCAGGTACCAAAAAAAAAATGCATTTGTGATTATTCAGAATCACCTTTTCATTGAAAAAAATGCATTTGTGATTATTCAGAATCACCTTTTCATTGAAAAAAAATGCATTTGTGATTATTCAGAATCACCTTCACTTTTAAATAACTTAAAAGTTTAATATAAAATTATAGTAGTTTTTCTGTCTTAAATAGAAACCAACCAAACATCCATCTTAAATGGATCATTTTCAATAATCTGAAATACAAATATACTTTTATTAGAATTAAAGTAGTATTGAATTAAAATTGATATTAAGTATAAAGAAATATGATTGTGAATGCTAAATATCCATGAATCTCTATGAAGACTAAATATCCTTAAGGTCAAAGTAAATCATACTTAGAAAATGTCACAGTACCTTTATATGAGTGTATGTTGGAGCTTCATTGAAAAAGTCTCATGTTTATGTTTTTCTTTTAGAATGCACAGATATCAGATTTATTCTGATGATTACCTTTAGTTGGCATTGAATTTTAAAATATTTTTAAAGATTTTTGTTGCTTTGTCATGTTTGTCACAAAATGTGACATAATGCTGTCTCTTGCTCCCAACGTTATCTCTTTATCTCAATAAATAAATAAATAAAATCTTTTTAAAAAATCACTATCATTTTATTTATATTTTCAAAGTTTGTTTTTTTTTTACTTTTTTCTTAAAGATTTTATTATTTATTCATGAGAGACACAGAGAGAGAGAGAGAGAGAGAGAGAGAGAGATACATATGCAGGGGGAGAAGCAGCCTCCCTGTGAGGAGCCTTATGCAGAACTTGATCCCAGGACACGGGGATCATGAGCCAAAGACAGATGCTTAACCACTAAGCCACCCAGGTGCCCCCAAAGATTTATGTATTTTAGAGAGAAAGAGAGAAGAGGGGGAGGGGCAGGGAGAGAGATTCCCAAGCAGATACTCTGCCGAGTGCCAAACCCAACAGAGGGCTCAATTTCATGACCCTGAGATCATGAACTGAGCTGAAACCAAGAGTCCATTACTCAACCAAGCCACCCAGGCACTCCCCAAAAAAAATTGCTAGCATTTTACAAACTAAGCATATTTTCAAAGATCTTGCTCACCATAACAGGGTATTGGGGCAGATTTACTATGAAGTAATAAAGTTTAAATTTCATGTCCCTTTATTTGAAGAGCTACTCTGGATGACAGTAAGGGTGAGTGGACAATTTATATTTATTTGTAATATTGTCCCATTTTTCTTAAAGGGAGCCCCTCACATTATATGTTTTAAAGCCCTCCAAAACAGGAACATCCTAAAAGGAGCATATGGAGGAAAATTTCAATAATAGACATTCAAGACCTCTATGTAGAAAATTATAAAATATTAACAAAGGATTTTAAACAAAAAAGATGAAAAGCATATTACATTCATGCTTTGGAAAGTTCAAGATCCTAAAGGCAACCTATTCAATGGTAATAAACCTGTTGCACACACACACACACACACACACAGAAATTAGTATATTAAAATATAATCCTGCTATAATACCATTATTTAGAAAGAGACAAAACCAGGTTATATGTTATTCATGAATATATGGACTAGAAAAATAAAACACCACTTTAGAAAAGAGGCTAGATACAGGGAAGAAGGAGGGGAATGAGACTTGGGGGTATACCCAGATCATCTGAGGTAGTGATACTATGTTATTTATTTAAATTTTTTGAAGAATTTGGGGAATTCACTAATTTGGAAATGTTTTCATGGTTCATCATATATTTTCAAATGTTTGAAATTTTTTTAAATTAGCTTTTAAATGATACTTGGGGTGTAGCAATATAAAAAATATGATGGTATATATTATGTTATTTATACCATTGCTTTTACTTCATCCAGTTGCTAAATAGAGACACCTATAAAGTGTAAGAAAAAAATAATGAGTTAAAAATAAATATAATACAGAGTGGCTGGTGGCTTAGTCAGTTAAGTGTCCAACTCTTGATTTTGGCTCAGGTCATGATCCCAGGGTGGGGAGCTCAAGCCCTATGTGAGACACCACGCTTAGCATGGAGTCTGTTTTGGATTCTCTATATCCTCTCTCTGACCCTCCCCCCAGCTCGTGTGCTCTCTTTCTCTAAAAAGAAAAAAAAAGAAAGAAAAGAAATTAAATAAAATAATGTAAACAAATACAGATATAACATTTATCAAAATTTCATTCAGTATTGATGTCAAAATGAATAAATGGATCAAAGCATATAAATCACAACTAAGGGATGTTACATAATTTCCTGCTCTACCCTCTTTCTTAAGGGCAAGAGTTCTTTCTTATTTGTCTTTATATTTCTTATAACTGGTAAATTATCTATTCTGTGATAATGATTCATCAAACTGGAACAAAGTGATGAGAGAGAGACACTAGCTGAGGCTTTGTCTTGAGTTTTTTGGGGGTTGTTTGAAGTGTTTAGATTTTATTAAAGAATATAAGCCTGTTATTTAACAACAACAGCAGAAAACCCTGTATAATCAATTTGATTAGAAGTACCAGTATGAATTTATGATATATTCTAGTGTGTGCATGTGTGTATTCTCTGTCCACTGAAAAAGGCCTAGAAACTATGACTGGCCCAGAAGCAATAAGCACCCCCTCATGTTCAGAGTATGGCCTCCTAACAATGTGTTCCATCAAAAGGAACCAGGAGTCCTTGAAGAAAATGGCTGACTTCAGGTCTTGGACAAGAAATTTGCAAGATGCGTCTGTACCATTTTGTCACACCAGATATAAGGAGGCTACTAAAGACTACTAGGATCATATAGGAAAAGTTTGGGAATTAACTTCAAGAGAATTCCAATGTTCAAAGATGGAACAATTTGAGCATTGATAAGAATAATAATGGCAATAGATTGAAACTCTGCTAATGTGTTTATTTTATTTTTTAATTTAAATTCAATTAGCCAACATATAGTACATAGTCTCAGGTTTAGTGTTCAACACTGCTAATGTGTTTAAATTCATGCTTATGATTCTTAAAACAGAAACTAAACAAACTTTTAATGATCATAGTGCAGGAGGATGTTAGTGAACCAATCCACTATTTTGAACACTATTAAATAAAAGCTTAACATCAAGTATTTATCCTGATTTTCCATAATGAACCATTCCAATGATAGGATATCTGGGATTTGCTTCAAAGAGAATGGTAAAGAGGAATGAGTAGGGAAGAAGGATTGGTCATGAGTTGATAATTATTGAAGTGACGTGACAGGCACGTAAGAGTTCACTATGTCATTCCATCTACTTTTATATATGTTGGAGTTTTTCCATAATAAAACATTTAAAATTTGTCAAATAAAACAAATTTGTCTCTATGTTTAATATTATTTTATGTTCATACACTCACAGAGCTTAAAAGAAGCAAATCTTCCAAATTATCACAGGTATATGTAGATTCTCTGTTTTCTGCATTGTCGGTTAACATCAATTTCTTAATTTGTGTGTGTATGTGTATAGAAGACAGTTCTGATCACTTCAAGATTGATGCCAACAGTGGTGAAATAAGAACTACCACAATCCTTTCATATGATTATAGACCTTCCTACCGGATGACTGTAATTGCCAGTGACCAGGGAGTGCCTCCTCTTCAAGGCCAGGCAGTCATTAATATCCAGGTAATGTTCCATCGTCACCATAAAGTGTGGAAAAAATGTCCAGAAGCTTTTTGTTTTATTTTTATACAAATGTGTACTGTGAAGGTACCTTAAACATCTTAATGCTATTCGTAGAGAGCATTGCAGATTTTGTGTCTTTTTATCATCACTTGAAAAATGATTAGACCCCAATAACTTTTCATTTTAACTGTACAGTTCCTGACAAGATACTCACCTTTATCACTACCTAGGCATTTATGTTGCTTTGCTTATAAAGAACAAAAAGGTGTCTTGTCTTTTACTTGTTCCTAATCGCAAGGACCTGGTAAGTTTGCAGGAGAAACTTGTATATAAATAAGTCGTCCATAATAAATCACATAGTTGTTTGTAATTATTTTTAAATTTAGAAAAGTCACTTGAGAACCATATTTTAAGGCTTTGCTTTAATCATAATGAGCAAACAACTTGTGGGAAGTCTTCACTGTAGGAAAAATTCACACTAACCAGTGAAAAATGAGATGACTGTGCATAGCTAGATTTCTTTACTCATGCACATAATGACCAGTAATATTAATGAAGATATGTATAATAATCAAGAATATATATATATATCTCTAAGAGTTTTGTTTCCAAATTACATTCTTTATTGATTGAGGATATGTGGGTTAGGAGAAAATTCTGTATCGTAATATTTCCAAGGCTCTGGTTTCAGATAAACAAAGACACATGATACATAAATGTGCACAGATGTTGTCATTATGGATATATTGGTCTCTAGGATTTAGAGTAATTTGGAGAACCATTTATCCCACATTCTCATTGGAGAATCACAAAGCTACAATTCAACTTAACTATAGTATGGTCTCACCAAACCTTATTTCACACATTAGAACAGACAGGGAAGTGGAAAATTTTGTACTTTCTTATCTCCTAGATGTTATGCAGTTTTCAATCTTCAGAGACATAATGTGATTCTATCATTGGAAAAGACATTTTCTCACCAATTAACATACACGTATTATACAAATGGAAGGAACTAGCTTCCAAAATAGTATCATTGCATCTATTGATTCAACTGTTTAAAAGGACCCCAAATTAACAGCTCCTTTCCATTCTTATTTCAGGTGATACCATTATCTAAAGGGAGACCTATCATTTCTCAGAATATTAGGCACTTAGTGTTACCCGAAAACTTGAAGCCTGCAAAAATAATGAGTTTGATAAAGTCACCTGATCACCTTCAACAACATCAGAACAGAAAGTTACATTTTAGTATTGCTGCAGATGACAAGGATGGCCACTTCGAAATTGACAGCTCAACAGGGGACTTGTTCCTTTCTAAGGAACTCGATTATGAAATGACATCTCATTACCTTTTCAGGGTGGTTACCAAAGACCATAGCAAAACCCCTCCCCTGAATAGCACAGTCTTCCTTAGTATTGATGTGGAGGATCAGAATGACCATTCCCCATCTTTCCAAGAAGAGCTCATTGTGATAAGCGTAGAAGAGAATGTCCCTATAGGGACCCTGGTGCATGTCTTCAATGCCAAAGATGGGGATGGCAGTTTTTTGAACAGTAGAATTCAGTACTTCATTGAATCCCACCACCCTGGAGTGAGTCCATTTCTCATTCACCCCTCATTTGGCACATTAGTCACTGCATCCCCCCTTGACAGGGAGAGAGTTCCAACTGTCATCCTGACAATAACTGCATCGGATCAGGCTGTGAATGTGACAGACCGGCGATTGAGGTCACTGATGGCAAAGGTCATGATTTTGGATGTCAATGACCACAGCCCCACATTTCTCTCTTTCCCCATTGCCCACATCAAAGAGAATGCCACGGTAGGCTCTTTGGTGCACCACATCACGGCTCAAGATCCAGATGAAGGAAGGAATGGAAGAATAACGTACGGTATCCTCTCAGGAAATGAAAACATGGCTTTTATGCTAGATGAGTCATCAGGTACTGTCTGCCATTATCAGTTAAAGTTCTGATCACTTGCTCACATTTGTCCTCTTCATTTTCCTCTGTTAAAATGGCAGTTCTCAAGATGTGTAAGCTTTAAAGAAACTTGACTTGATTTACTGGTTAACTTATGTATAGGAAAGGCACAGAGGTTGTACTCAAACAGCCACCTGTAATCGGCCTGCTTGCTAATATTGATGATGCTTTGTGGCTAGCTCATATTTCATGGGGTGAGTAAACTTGTTTGCTACTTGTTTGTTGCTTGTAGTAAACTTGTTTGCTACTTTGCACTGTGGTCCTCTCAGGGTAGAAGATGGGACCAAAATGAGTCAAGGCAGAATGTGACTAACCATCAGCATTATTCAAAGACTGTAAAATGGAAACTTATCTTTAAGATCGTACGAATATACATTTGTAAATAGTTGGAAATACTGTATCTCTAAATGGTTGGGTTGATTTGGGCGTTAAGACCTTTACTTCTCACATCAGCCGTAACATTTTATTTTTTGCAGAGGCATTTATTCACTGTCAACACTATAGAAATGTCACTTCGCTTGTCTTGCTGTCACCATGTTGCCAGATAACATCTACTAAAAGTTCTGATGCAGTTTGATGGAAAGCTACATGTATAAAGTATCATTCTTGTGAAATTGGAAATGAACATCCCTCAACCTGATTTTTAAGATATATGGAAGAGATGGACTACCATCTCATTCTCTCAAAACTAGAGAGTCTTAGAAAAAAACATCTCAGATGCATACCATTTGGCCCAACTGTTAGTTAAGAACGTTATTTGGAATGGGACTGAATGTGTAGGATTTGGAAGTCATGATGATAGGTTAGTTATATACTGTTGGAAAATTTCATCAAAATATTTATTAAATCCTGTACATATGGTTCCATTCTGAGGCATGCATGACCACCAGCTAAAAATCTAACTGACAGAGAGATAGTCCAGACCCGGTTGCTGAGTTCTGTTAGAGCTGGGGTCTCCATGGACCTGTTTCAATGATACTTAAACTGTTTTCCAACATGGCTAAGGAAAGTCTATTTCAGATTGTTAAAGAGGATGGATAAAATTAAAGTCGTGCCTCAGTAATATAGGTATTATGACTCGTGAGCAATTGTACTAGCTCTTTCAGTTTGAGGTATTTTTCAAAGACATAAATGATCATTGCTGAATGCATTCAGAGGAGACGGGCTATTTTTCTTTGCAAAGCTCACATTTCTTATGAAGAAGATACAGTGAGTTTTGCAATGGCTTTGGCTCTGAAATAAGAAATTATTGAAAACCTATTATTATAAAATCTGAATTGGTAAGCTTCTTTAATTATTTGAAGGCAATCTTATGAATGCTCATAGGATGAGCATGTGTTAAAGAAGCAAACAGCAATCCTCAAAGAAAAAAAATGGGATTATTGGAATCATGGGACAGCTGTGTGTGTGCCAGACTTTATAACACTTTGCTTAGATGAGTTATTTGCTTAAATGGCAGTAGGATGGAGACACGTTTTATCTGTGAAGTCTATTTCCTGAGTTAAAGAGTCTTTGTATTTTTTTGTTAGTAAAACAAGATAGTTAACTGAGATAGTATAAAGAGACTATACCTCTTTATCCTAAGGAATGTAGACATACTCACCTTTTTGTAGCTTAGTCACTTTTAAACATGAAGTGTCATTTGACATGGAGGAGTTTACTGTTTCAACCTAGATTTTTTTGTTTGTTTTTTAAGCAGGCTTCATGCCCAGTGTGGGGCTTGAGCTCACTACCCTGAGATCAAGAGTCACATGCTCTACTGACTGAGCCAGACAGACACCCTTCATCTAGATTTTTTTTTTAAATGAAAGTAGAAAAATAATTTTGATGTAATCATCTCCGTAGATAATGATACATGATAGATTATTTCTGAATTCTCATTCATCTTTATAATTTAAACCAGAATGACTCTTTTGACTAAAAAGTTATCTTTTTATTCTTGATAATATAGAAACTTAACATTGGTTTAATAAGATTTATTCTTTAACGAAGAAAGTTTCTGAATCTTTAGCAAATTAGGTGTATTAGACAAAGGTAGAGTAAGCACAACTTCTCTAGAAAATGTTTTATATTGCTTTTCTCTTCTTTCAAATCAGGCTTACTAACAACCACTTGCCCTTTGGACTATGAAGTAAAAGCTCAGCACGTTCTGACCCTCCTGGCCCTGGATGATGGCATACCGGCACTATCTTCATCTCAAACTCTGACAATTACTGTTCTTGATATAAATGATGAGGCACCAGTGTTTCAGCAGAACCTGTATGAAGCTTCAGTTAAAGAGAACCAAAACCCAGGGCAGTTTGTCACAAGGGTTGAAGCTACGGACAAAGATTCAGGTAATTTAAAAACATAGAAACTTGGTGATTAATACTAAAAACAAAAATTCACATACTTTAAACTAGTTATGGCCTGGGAAAATGAAGACAATTGCTAGGTATCTCAAACTTCTAATACCTCTTTGATTACCATACACATAAAGACCATATACATGTAAAGATAATGTGTGCTTTAAAAAAAAAGATTATTTATTTTAAAGACAGAGTAGCAATGAGGGGGCAGAGGCAGACAGAGAGGGAGAAAGAATCTCAGGCAGACTCCCCCATGGAGCATGAGCCCAATGCCTCAGCCAACTGACTGAGCCACCCAGGCACCCTTCAGTTATGTGTGCTTTTTATATGACATTTGTATCTATTTATTTACATTATTATTTATGGTAGAGTGATATATAACTATCATATACTTTTTTGATCTTGATAATAAACCGCATCTATAATAATCTAAGGGGTAATAGATAAAGTATCACATATTATTCAGAGTATAGTGGTTAGATACATAGCGTACAAAAAGGTAAATGGATCTGTATTTCCTCTCTGTATATATATAGCACAATGGAAGAGAGAGGATGCCAGCATCAGATTGCCTGGATTTGAATCCTAGAACTACCCTTTACTTCAGCTCTATAACTTTGAATAAGTAGCTAATTCTCTCTGTTGCTCTGTTAGCTTTTCTGGAAAATGGGGATAATGATAGGGCCTAAATTCTAGTTTTGTTATGAGTAGAAATGAGTTATTACCTGCAAAGAGCTAAGACCAGTGACTGGCACAATAAATAGTCAATAAAGGTCAACTTCTGTCATTACTATTATTATTCTTATTAATATCAGCCACTATGTCCAGACAAATAACTTTGAAGTGAATAGCTACTATAGCTAGGAATTTGTAAATGTCTTAGAGTTGCTTTTCAATATCACTGTGACTTTTTTGGTATTTAAGGTTCAATAACTTTACTAATATTGTTTATATCTTAATTAAAAAAATTTGTAAAGACCTTTTTTTATTTATTTGAGAGATACAGGAAGAGTGTGAGAGAGAGAAAGAGAGAGAGAGAGCATGAGCAGGGGTGAGGGACAGAGGGAGAAGCAGACTCCCTGTTCCATTGAAGGAATTTAATGCAGGACTCGATCCTGGAACTCTGTGATCATAACCTGAGCCAAAGGTGTCCTATATTTTAAACAAAATAGTTCTGAAGATTATGGTGAAATATTTGTCATTGAAAGCATATGTGATTTTTCCCCATCTGATTTAATAGAAATAGTTTAATAAGCCAGCCTTTGTACCTCATGTATATATATATTCTTTTTGTTGTATGAGCTTCAGGTGTACATTTGTCCATATATGTGTGGGTTTATTTCTGGGCATTCAATTCTGTTCCATTGATCTGTGTGTCTGTTCTTATCCTAGTACCATACTGTTTTGATTATTATAACTTTAGTATAGTTTGAAATAAGGGGGCATGACACCTCCAGCTTTGTTCTTTCTCAAGATTGCTGTAGCTATTTGGGAGCTTTTGTGATTTCATACAAATTTTAGAATTATTTGTTCTAGTTCTATGAAATATGCCACTGGAGTTTTGTTAGGGGTTGCACTGAATCTGTGGATTGCTTTGGATAGTACAAACATATCAACAATATTAATTCCTCTAATCCATGAATAAGCCAATCTTTTTAAATTCATATTCATATATAGCAAGTGGCATTATGTAATCTGTATGATTTTTATTACAAGAATTGTAATAGAGGTGTCCATGGAAAGAATAGCATTAACAGTAGCATTTTCTTCCTAAATTGTTCATCTAAAGGGTAATAGATAGATATCCTTGAGCTTTTAAATTATATATCATTTTAGATGCTTTGCCCTTGTGGAAAACATCATCTTTTCATGAAATGCATTTTTCATAAGTTTGTATATGATGCTACAAAAATTTTCTTTTCAAAGACTAACCTAATTTTCTCTTTTGACCAGAATGGGGCAGTATGATCATAAAATTTTTCTTACTATGCTCAAAGACACATGACTGGAGAGTGGTAACAATTGCCCCTCCCAGCTTGTACTTACAGAATTCATTCAGCACATTTCTGGCAGTATGGTTTTTAGGGTGATAGAAACAATGGAAAATATACATCAGCTTTGTGTTTCACAGTAGTTCAATAAAGTTCTCTTAGAGTACTCTGGTGTAAATTGAGCACTATAGGGCTCTGGGCAGCACAGAAACTATTTCACAAGGTTCACAGACCTATGCTGAACCTGCCACTGATGTGGATCAGTGCAATAGTTACTCATCAGCAATTATTAAAATATGTAAAATGCTTCTCGTCTTTGATGTTACTTTATCTTATTAATTTTATTTTTGGTAATGGACACTACCAGGGAATCCCTCCTTTTAATGTCTGAAGAGAGAGAAAAGCATTTCTCTCACATTTTTGCATCTATCAACTAAAAATGATTACTGTAAATATGCATTCTGACTTTTACTGTCAAGGTGAAATGTGAAGTGTTACTGTTCATTGAAGAGTTCATTATTCTAGAGATTATGGTTTGCATGATGGAGGGTTTAGATGCAAAATTATTGTTTTGCTGGCTTTGCCTTTATGGATGTTTGAAATACACATCAGCATCTTCAAGAGTCTCATGCACCTCCACATGTTGTGGAGACAATTTAGGTTTACTGTTAATCTCAGTGTTTTTAATGAGGTCAGATCTGTTAAGTGCTTTTGAATACGTTTTCCCTTAGTCTTTTGTTATTGTTTTTTGTTTTTTATGTCTGCTTGTTGGGTTAAAACTGAAAGCCTGAATGTCTGTCCTGGTCCAGCCATTCCCCCAAAATGAAAACAAATTATGCAGAAGAATTAAATATCATCGTCAAGATTTTAACATAACTGGCATCACATTGGAATTTATGAATGGTTTACTTTATAGTATATATTTTTAAAAATACGATAGTATTACTTAATACTAGAAAGCTGAACATGTGTTTTCTAGCACTCTGCAATGCAGTTTTTAACATCGTAAGCCTAGAGTGTTGTTTGGCATTCAAACCCCACGGGACTTCGAGCGCTGCATGTTTATGATGTATGACTCACACTAGTTCTAACATGAGTTTTTTCATGTATTAAAAGGGAAAAACAACTACCAGGTTTTAACTAAGATATTAAAACTGCTACAGCTTTTGGTACCACCAACAAGAGTTCTATTGTTAGTGAGAAAACATTTATCCCCAGGGCGCCCCTCCCCCAGTCCCCAGAGAAAGGGAGCCTTACCAGGGAAGATGACTCACCCCCTGCTGATGTATTTACTCAATAGTGGTGAATACAAAATAATTTAACAGCACACTGCCATGCAAAAATGCCAAATTCCATAATGAGATCTTATTCTCCATTCCATAAAAGAATGTATAGTTGACCCTTGAACAATTTGGGGTTTAAGGGTGCTGACTGCCCCTCCCATAAGTCAAAAATCCACGTTTAACTTTTGAATCCCCCCAAATTTAACCACTGATAGCTACAATTGGCCAGAAGCCTTATGGATAACATCAACGGTCAATGAACACATATTTTGTAAATTATATGTATTTTATATGGTATTTTTTCTTTTTGGATACGGGGTGGGAGAGGGAGAGGACAAAGGAGAGAGAGAGAAAAAAACTCAAGGAGACTCCCCATGAGCGATGAGCTCCAGAGCCTGACACAGGGCTCGATCTCACCACCCCAAGATCATGACCTGAGCTGAAATCAAGAGTCAAACACTTAACCAACTGAGCCACCGAGGTGCCCATCTATACTGTATTCTTACACTAAAGTGAGCTAGAGAAAAGAAAAATGGTTTTAAGAAAATCAGAAGAAAAAGACATTTACAGTACTGTACCGTATTTATTGAAAAAAATCTGCATGTAAGTGGACTTGTGCAGTTCAAATCCTATTGTTCAAGGGCCAACTGTATTCTCTGTCTGGGTTTATTTTGAATTCACTCCAGAACTAATGTTCTAGAAAATGTCCTGTGCTGGATTACAACTGTGCACAACAGCCTGCATTTGAATGAAAGGGAGAAACGCTGCCATGACACTATTTCATGTTTTACCGACTCTAAAACATCATTAATTATAAAATTCATCTACCTTCAGAAATGTTAAAATGTGGGGGGAAATGCGTCTTAGGGTTAATGAAATAGTAAGCGTGAAAAAGAAAAAAAGAAGAATCACTTATAACTTCACTCACACAGAGATAGTCACTATTAAAACTTTGATTGAGTCTTACTTCATTTAATACAGGGTATTGTAATTGCTTCCTTGTTCACTCATCTGCCTGCCCTTTACGCTGTGAAATTCTCATGGATTCAGGACACGTTTGATTCACTGTTGTCCCAGGTCCCTAAGACAGTGCAAGCTAAGACATAAGAGCTCAGTACATATTTTTGATTCTGTCATCTGAGAAACTGGAGCTGCTTCAAGTTGCCTTCACTCTTCAGAATTCATTCATTTATTTATTCCTTCATTCAATCAGTCAGGCATGATCCTGTTTTTGCCTTAGAACTTTGAGTTGGGTGAGCATTGTACAGTTGAGGGATTCACGACAAATGATCTTCCTCAAAAGTAATCTGAAAATAACACTTCCATGGTCAGCATTTTTTATTAATTCCTCATGGTTTTGAGGATGAAGTTTTATTTTCTTTTGCTTAACAGCCAGGCACTTTATGAAGTGACTCTAGCTTTCCTCTCTATCCTCAACTGCTATCACTCTCTCACCCTTGACTCCAGGACCCAGCCCTGCAAATATTTCTCTGTAAAGGGCAAGATAGTAAATATTTTAGGCTTTGCAGTCTACAAAATTTCTGTTACTCAACTCTGACTTTGTACCAAGAAAGCATCAGTAGATAATACATAATGAAATGAGTATGGGTGTGTTTCAGTAAAACTTTACCCAAGTGGGGATGTGCTGGATTTGGCCAGTGGGCTGTAATTTGCCAACAGCTGGGCTATTGGTATATCTAATTAAGACATCTAAGTTACTTGCTACTTTCTGCACATTAGATCCAATTATAATGTCATCAACATAGTAGATCAATATGATGTTCTGTTGGATGCCAAGATGAGCAATATCTCTGCCAAATAGATGATGGCCAATAGCAGAAGAGTTTATGTAAAGATGTCCTCTATCATTTCTGCTGAGCAAAAACAAATCATTTTTGATTATTTTTTCAAGTTGGTTTAGAGTGTTTGATCTCAAAAGATGGTCTTAAGACCGGTGGTACCATCATTCACAGCCTCCAGAGGCCAGCCAGCAGAGAGCTTTTACAGAATGTTGGGATCCCTCCAACCAATGTCTTCCTCAGGATCTTTATAAAGGAGAGTCCTCTGAACTTTTGGGAAGTGTTATAGGGGTAAGGTGGTAGGCATGTCATACATGGTAAACGTGCCCTAACATGGTTAGGCTGGTTCTTCAAGATTTTGGATTCTTACTATACAGTATGCAAGAGATCTGGCATCTCCACCTTCGTGAGGATAGGCCATTATTGAATCAGTCCATCAAAGAAATTCTTGATGGGACACCTGGGTGGCTCAGCAGTTGAGCAACTGCCTCCAGCCCAGGGCGTGATCCTGGAGACCTGGGATCAAGTCCCACATTGAGCTTCCCACAGGGAGCCTGCTTCTCCCTCTGCCTGTGTCTCTGCCTCTCTCTGTTTCTCATGAATAAGTAAATGAAATCTTTTTTGAAAAAAAAGAAAAAAAAACTTTCGAGATAAAGAACTATATGAACTAACACATTCAATTCAGAATCTCTGCTAAGCACATGACACCAATAATTGCAGCCTAAACCAAAGTTCTATTTTATTTTCCTGAGTCTCACAACCTTAGAAATGACTTGCACACAGATTCCCTAGGTTTATTCCAATAAAATTAGAAAACTCCTGCCATTCTTTAGAAGAGAGTCAGATTTGCAAATGACTGCCTGCAAAAGTTGGGATGACTCTAGTCATGGGTCTTTATGTGAATAAACATCTCCTTGCTGGAAGTTACCTGTTGTATTTGCCACTTGGTTTGGGTCTGATCTTCAGGAGATTTAGGGCTCATATAGAAGCATTCTGGTTTTGGAAGTACCTGGGTGGCTCAGTTGGTTAAGCAACTGCCTTCAGGTCAGATCATGATCCTGGAGTCCTGGGATCAAGCCCCACTCTGGGCTCCCTGTCAGTGGGGAGTCTGCTTCTCCTCTTCCTCTGCAGCTCCTCATGTTTGTCCTCTCTCTGTCTCTCTCTGTGTCAAATAAATAAAATCTTAAAAAAAAAAAAAAGAAGCATTCTGGTTTTTAACTATGACTGAGCTGCAAGTTGAAAGCTTGAGTTTGTTTTCTTTGTGCAAGTTGCTAGTACATGCAGAGATTAGCTATCTCCCATCACACTCCCTTGTACTCCCCTGCAGCCAGAGTCATTTGGTCCCCGGGGGAACTGGGGTCCTTCGATTGTGATTTCTTCACCAATGACAAAGGTGATAATTTCATTGATTATGATATCACCACAACACTGCTATTCCATTTACTCTGGTCAAAGAACTCAGCACTGCATGCAAAGCCAAGGCATAACCAAACCCAGAATCCCTCATACCTGAGACCCACTCCTGCTTCCAAGTAGTCCAGCAGTCAGGTGCTGTCAGGACCACCAGAGATTCTAATACAGGTGTTGAAGGCTGGGTAAAGCAAAAAGGGAATCCGGAAGTAACCCAGGAGAAATCACCATAGGAACATCTAACACCCCTAACACTTGGGGAACAGAAGAGGTCAAGGTTATCCAACTGTAAAAAAAAAAAAAAAAAAAGAGAGAGAGAGAGAGAACCTAAAGAGAAAATGGGAGGCCAGGTCTTGCAGAGCCTGGTTCTGGGACTTCTCAAAGACTCAGAGCCATGAGCGTGCTGCCGCAGGTGCAGCGACAGTGCCAGCAAGGATAGTGAGCAAACAGGAGTCCCACCTCCTTTCCTGCTGACTCTCACTCTCCCCTCGGAGTCCCCTGGCAGCAGACCCAGGGAGAGGGGAGATTGGCAAGAGAAAAATGTGGCTTGCGGGTCCCTGGACCCAGCATCACAGGGCAGAGCAGGGCAATATACATACACACCTGACACACAATGGCTTCATGACTAGTATGCCATGGAAAGAACTGAGGGAGAAGCAGGCAGAGGAAACAGCCATGACTCAGACTCAGACAGAAAGAAATGTAGCACATTCAGAGAGGAAAAAGGAAGCCAGCGGACCGAGACCATAGCGAGCAAGCATGTGAGAAGAGGTGGGGAAATAAGCGGAGCCCATATCATATGGGACTTCCTAGACTGTGCTAAGGTGTTTGGATTTTACTTTGAATATATTCAAAAATTCTTTCTTCTTTCTTACTTGTTAAATCCTATTTATCTTTAGAGGCTCAGCTTATGTAGAAGGCAACCATCCTTTCCTAGTGATGTCTATTTTTTTTTTTTAAAGATTGTATTTGAGAGAGGAAGAGTGAACACGAGCAGTGGGGAGAAGGGGCAGAGAGAGAGGGAGAAGCAGATGCCCCACTGAGCAAGGAGCCCAACGTGGGACTCAATCCCAGGATCCCGAGATCATGATCTGAGCCGAAGGCAGACACTTAACTGATTGAGCCACCCAGGTGCCCCTCCGAGGGATGTCTTATATGAAATCATAATGGCCTGCTTACTTATCCGTGTGCTTACTTATCCTGCCAGCACTGTTAGCGTAGAGAATTTGTCTTCCTGCTGGCAGTTGTAGTCTTAGAACCTGGCATAGTACCTTGGCACCTGCTATCACTCTCTATACATGTTTATTTAATGAAGTAATCAATGAACAAACTGTCTACCTGGGGCGAGTCTTCCCTGGTCCACTTCCTTAGTGATTTCAAGTATCCTACCACACTGTCCGTAATTCATTGATTTAATTGTCCCCCCTCTAAAGGGGAACTTTGAGGACCAAAATAATTACTTATTACTCAAGGGTATCTTTCCAGTTCCTGGCACTCAGTAGATATGCATTACATGAATGAACAAACGAATGAATGAATGAATGAATGAATGAGCAAGCAAAACAACCACATAACTGGAGCTCAGTGTAGATACATGGGTGTTATCTGCAAATGGATAGAATCCAAAGACAGTGAATTGGGCAGGAGGTAGAATGAATTCCACTCCCCTCTCCTTCTCTCTTCTCTTTTCTCTCTCCCTCCCACCTCTCTCCCTTTGCTCCTTCCTTTCACATCAGACAGTGGGCACCTGGGTGGCTCAGTGGTTGAGCATCTGTCGTTGGATCAGGTTGTGATCCTGGGGTCCTGGGATCGAGTCCCACATCGGGCTCCCTGTGGGGAGCCTGCTTCTCCCTCTGCCTATGTCTCTACCTCTCTCTCTGTGTCTTTCATGAATAAATAAATAAAATCTTAAAAAATATACTTAAAAGAAAAAAGTAACGTATTGGGTAGGATGGTAAAACACATTACAGAATGATGAGAACAATGAGAGGGAGGGAAGACATAAAGATTTGAGTTTATGTTAAACATTCTCTGGGTTTGTTCACTCTCCCTCTCTCAAATACAATCTTTAAAAAAAAAATAGACATCACTAGGAAAGGATGGTTGCCTTCTACATAAGCTGAGCCTCTAAAGATGAATAGGATTTAACAAGTAAGAAAGAAGAAAGAATTTTTGTTGAAGTATGAAATCATACTTCATACTGAGTACTATGTCTATTCATGTCTATTTGTATTGGGAATTAAAATATCAAATATTTTAAATAAGTCTTAAAATAACATGTAATGTATAAAATATAACATAATGCATAATGTATGATAAAATCATATAACAAATGAGTGAATTGATTTCAAAAATAAAGGGTCCCAAATTAAAAGGTGCTGTTCTCCATGTAAGTACCCTGAAGGCAGAGGCCATATCTGTTTGATTCACTGCCATCTTTTGGGCAAATAGCACTGTGCTTGACATCTATTTTTGTTCACCAAATATTTGAGGAACAGGAAAGTAGGTGTAAGATGGTATTGTTTCCATTTTCCTAGTGTACAAAGAGACAGACAGGAATAACAAATTTTACTTGGGATTTTTAGAATTTTTGTCTTGGCTGTAGAAGAGATTATGTGACCATTATGTGACCAAAATAATCACCATGTTTATTAAATAATCATTAATGGAATAATGAGCCTAATGTCTACTGACTGGTATTTTTTGGTGACCTCTGACCATACCAAATCGAATATATTGATTATATTTTATTAGGCTTTTTTTTTCCTCTTAAGGTCATTAATATGCCTGAAGACTATGTCAAATATCCTTTCTTTCAAGTGACAGAGTAAGAAGACACGCATATTCGTTCTTACATAAAACTAGACTTATATTCTGCTCCCTCTGGCACTCAGTCCTGTATTATATCTAGTAAATAGTGGAATGAAAATTTTTAAGGCTGGAAAGATGGGATTTGTAGTTGAAATTTGTTCTTGTTTTTTGTTAATGCCAAAAAAAATGTATTTTATCTTCTATTGAAGTATGAAATCCTATGTTTTGAGTACTATGTCTATTCATGTCTATTTGTAGATTATTTTAAGTTAAGAAAAAAAGATAGGAAAATAATTAAAAGAAACTTGTATAAGATGCAAATAAGCTACAATAGTGTGGGATGAACTCATTAAATTAATGGCATGAATGATTTTCATAATCAATGATGGAAATGACATTATATTTTTCTCCAAGAAGACATGAGACCACAAAAAAATAGGAAGCGTTGTTTTCAAAATGCATGCTAATGTGGCACCACACCTCTCACTCCAGATAGGAGACTAAAGACTAAGTAGAAAATAAAACAAAAATATGCATATAAGCAAGCCTATGTGCTTGCCTCTTGTGCTGGAGAATAAATAGAACATAACCAGTACAAGCTTTTAAGTAGAGGTCGATCTACAGAAATTGTCATTTGCCCCCTAAGCTTACAATTATGTCATTAAATCACAATCGGGTGTTAGAAGGAGTAATTAGGAATATATTGTAGGGTTGCGCACTCATAAGAAATTTTTTATGGGAGGGAAAAAATCTTAAGCATTCACTGTTGGGAAGTCTCCTAAGACTTTTGAAAATCAAGCATTTCAGCCCATGAGGCTTTTATTTAGCAAGAACAGCAAAGGGGTGTGTGTGTGTGTGTGTGTGTGTGTGTGTGTGTGTGTGTGTGTTTTACCTTTATTTGAAGGTTGTTTAGTATCTTGCCTTTTTCATCTATGGCCTAACATGGTTTCCAGAGAGCTAATTAGTAAGTTTTTCTTTATATTTTTCTCAAGGAATCAATTCCAAGTTTCAGTTTGAAATCATGCCAGGTGCTTCATCTGGGTTGTTCAAGATAAATCCTGACACCGGAGAGGTAGTAACGACAGCCACACTTGACAGAGAGGTTCAGGAAGTTTTCATGCTTCGAGGTAAGGGATCCCCGACTATGCTAATAAACAAAAGTAGGCAGCAGGAGGTTAGTGGTGAAATTTTACATTTCTGTAGAGTGTCTTTAAGCACAATGTCATTGACCCAGTGCTACCAGTTAGTTTGGTCTGATGCGGTCTCGTTGGGGCAATATATTCTAGGCATGAATTAATGGCCACAATCTGTGCCACCTTCTATTTCATATCAGTACTCGTACGAGATGGAGGGGTGCCTTCTTTATCCAGCACCACAACAATTCTCTGTACTGTGGAAGATGAAAACGACCACGCACCGGATATTACTGTCCCTGGTCACAACGTCGAGGTTCTGGAAAACCAAGAGCCAGGGGTTCTCTATACTGTTTTGGCTTCTGATATGGATGCTGGCAATAATGGAGCTGTCAGATATCACATAATTGGTAAGTATTTGCTCCGCAAAAATTCCCCTCAGAACATACTCCGAGGAGCACCCCGGTGGTTATTCTCTACGTGGTGTGTGTTGCAGTGTCTAAAGAATACACACTCAGTAAGGACTGTTTGGTGCCACGTGTGTCCTTTCCACAGACACCCTGAGCCACTGGCTTTCAAATTCCTAAATCTCCCCTCAACAACTCTGGTGAATTTTTCTAGGGTAACATTACTGGATGTGCAGATGGAACACATAACTTTTTTTTTCTATTTTTGTGTCTTTCATATGATCACTAATATTTTTATTATTTTGAGCCATCAAGACTTCTGTTAGTTCTTTCTTAAATGGAACCTAGAGGACACAGAAATAGACAGTTCCTAGATCTGAATACCAGCATAACACTTAAGATCTACAGCCACATCCCACCCTTGATCAGAGTCTGTAGGAAATTCTACCCAGAAGATCATTTTGTGATATTGCTCCCTTTGAATCAGAGGCACAAAACTTTCTGGCAAAATCATGTTAGCATTTGTATGGAGAGAGCCACATCTTCTTATTCATCTAAAAGAAAAAGTGATCGAAGAATCTGATTTTTGGCGTATGTTGGCATGCACGTAGAATGATAAAAGTTGAGGAGAAAGTAATGCTTCAGAGACTGCATCTGATGGGGAGAAGCTGCTCTCAGCTCTTGTAAAAACAGTTGTGGGACTAGCTTCTGAAAGCTATCACTTTCTATTTGCTAAAAATCCATAACCAGTGGCTTTTTCTATATACCATCCATTTTACTCCAAAATGAGAATGGCTTTATTGCCCTTTTGACTAATTATAAAGATGATACATAATTGCTATAGCATAGAATATATATACAGATTTATGGAAAACAAAAATTTGTATCTTGCAGAGGTAACTCATTTATTTTGAAACACACTTATCCATGAACCTTAGTGAATGGAGACATCAATTTTACATATATTGGACAATTTATATATGCTATCTTGTTACCACATTTTTTAAGTCCTTTTTAAATATACTATGTGATCTTTTCATATCAGTAAATATACATATATGTTAGCATTTCTAATGATGTCTCTTATTGCTGCATGTGTAAAATATCACTTATTTCATCCATTCCCTTTTATGGTCTTTTAGATATTGACCATAATAGCTGTCGTATTATTATAAAAATGCTGCAGTTGAACACTTACCCAATTATTTCCTTACGATAAATGTAAGTGGAGTTATTACATCCAAGGGCATATGTATTTAAAATGTCTATGTGTATTGTCATCTAGAAGAACAATGCCCTTTCAAGCTAATTTGTATAAGCAAGCCCAATTTTGCTTCTTTTGCATTGGGTACTTTCTTTCCTTTGTAAACTCTGCTTGTTTTCTAGAACTTCCCAATCTGTGGTTAAGGACTAGGGTTTGGATCTATTTTTTTTTAAATTTTCGATCTGTTGTGCGCTGAAACTTTTGTAAAATGCGATAAATATGAATTACTCTGAGGAGAAAAAACACAAGGCATACAAAGTGCAAGCCCCAGAGTTATAAATCAGTGATGGTATTATGCAGACATAAAATAACTCCATCAAGTCTCTGTAAGATTTTCTAAGTGCTTACTCTGAAATTCTGTGTCTATCTTGTCAGGCACTGATTACAAACAATCCCCAGAGTGCCACCCATCACTGCATCAGTATTTGTTCATTTTCTTCTTTTCCCCATACTGTCAGTTTCTCCTTCTATTGGTTTTACCCATCAATATTTATCAATCCTTCCCATCTTGAAATAAGTCTTCCCTCAGGTGTATCCCTTCACTGTCTCTTTTCCTTCACAATCTAGCTTCTTAAAAATTGTTGTGTACACTCTGGTTTCTGTATCTTTACCTTACTTTCATTTCTTAGCCTGCTATAATGTATATTCCAATGAAACTACCCCTGCAAAAAGACACTTGGGATCTTGCTATTGCTAAATCCAGTGGATCCTTGTCACTTCTTTTTTTTTTTTTTTAAGAAAAAAAATATTTTATTTATTTGAGATAGAGACAGAGACAGAGAGAGTGTGCATGTGAGCCCGGGGAAGGGCACAGGAAGCAGCAGACTCCCCGCTGAGCAGGGAGCCTGACTCAGGGCTGGATTTCAGGACCCTGAGATCATGATCTGAGCCTAAGGCAGATGTTTAACAGACTGAGCCACCCAGATGTCCCTCCTTGTCACTTCTTAATTTAATCGTACTGCTTTAGGCCTTTATGCACCATGATCTGGACCCTTGATTCCACCTTGATTTCAGAAAGTCACTTTCTCCTGCTCCTTCATCTGCCTTCCTAGACAAGCCTTCCCAATGTACTTGTTCTGTGGATGGTTCTCTGACTTATTGGAGTTTCCTGGGTGTTTTGTGCTTATTCTTTTACTTTTCTCATAGACACACTCTTACTGCATCATTTCATCCCATCCTCATCTTCAGCCACCACTGGCACCCCTGTATCTCCTTATCTTTATCTGCATCTGAAATCTAAGCCCCATTAAAGGACATTTTTATAGTATATGTTGGCAAATTGAATTTAAATAAAATATTAAAATAAAAAGGGACATTTTTAAAAAAGTAAAATAATGACTTTCATACAAAAATGAAATAACAGTTGCCAAAGATTTATTTAAGCCATTGATTAATGAGCAAACAAAAAGATGTTAAAATTGGTCCAAGAGAATCCCAAGATAGACACACACACACACACACACACACACACACACACAACTCGCACACCCAGAAAATAAGGAGTTCTGAAATATAGAGGAGGTCTACCTGCAGGACAATAACCAAAGACTTTCCACTAGACATAATTAATTTGCATTTGTGGACAAGAATCTTTACATTATTATCAGGTTTCAACAGTTTAGAGAGTGATAAAATAGATAGAGCAGAGTGAAGGGAGAAGCCAACTCAAATGGCAAAGCCAGACCAGACATTCACCAATCTTTTTTTTCACCCTAGCACACCCACTTCTTTCCCTCTCATTTCAAATTGTTTCATCTCAAGAACCCAGTTGTTATACCCAACAACATCGCATTGCCGGTGTGTCCCCAACTGTACTCTGCTCTCAGGATCTCCTTCTAGAGTCTCTGCCAGACACCTTGCTCAACTTATCCTTAGTGGAATCTTGAAAAACCATGTATTCCCAGCACATGTTTTTTTTCAAGTAATTGACTAAAAATTTTTATTAGAAGTTTAACTAGTATTGCTCAGAATATTATAAATATTGGCATGTTAAAACAAACAGCTATGTCTCCTTTTAAAAGCATCAAATAGAATAAAAAATACTTTTAAAAAACATACATGAACTTCTAAAAAAAACATACATATACTTCCCAGGCAGGGGAAGGCTTCTGTTCAAGACCAGGCCATGCCCCTTACCTTCTCTCATTCCCACCAGCCCTGCCCAAGCCAAAGGCACCTGTGGGGTCAGGCCTACAACTGAGAGTCCTGCACCCTGAGACACTGAGAGACTTAGAAATCTTTCCAGAAGCACCCCGCACCAGCAAAGTCACCTGCCAAGGCACCATGCTCAAGAGATAGACTAGAGAAGATATGCTAGAGGTAACAACATTACAGAATGTGGAAAGGACAGACTCACGTGATTTTAGGTGATTTCTCAGGCAGAACAATTTTCGGAGTAAGAATATGTAAACTAGGCTTCTGGGAATTACCTTAAAACTACTAGTTTCCAGATACTTCTTAGAAAACTTCATATGACCCCCAAGGGTACTCTGACCTCATTTTAAACACAACTTCACTCTTTCACCCAAGCCCCATCATGAATCCTTCATCCCTTACTCCTTACTTTTGTCCCTAATATCTTTGGGATGTGTCCAATTCCTCTATGCTCGTATTCATTTAGAACCTCCCGGCTGCTCAAGCAGAGTACTGCAATAGCCCCCTAACTTTCCTATGTTCTAACCCAGCTTTGTCATTGCTGTCCAGCTCCTTTCCAAAAGCAGAAATGTGACTCATGACCTTTTCCCTTCTCAAATCCTTCAGGAGCTCCCTATGGATGTCGAGGTAGACTCTTCAGCAGTGTACACAGCGTGCTTCATGACTTAGCCCCCTGCTTATCTCCTAAATCTGAGTCTTCCCACCTGTTAACCGTCTCCCTACCCTCTGCACACAAATCCCCAGGAAACCCTGTGTTCTAGCTACATGAAAACATTTGCAGCCTTTAGTTCCCATAGTCCTAAGACTTCCCTCAGGCTCTCCCCTCTGCATAGAACACACTATCCAAAACTCTTAGCCAGGCTTCCTCTGCTTTAGAAACCAGTTCTGATGTCGCTTTTTGTAATAAACATTCCTGCCCATCCTCACACAGGACTGTGCACCCTTCCTCTGTGCTCCTGGGTGCCCTGTGCATATGATTTTCACTTTAATGTCCCAGTACTGACTCAGTACTGACCCACGTTCTTTCTGGACTGTAAATTCTTGCACACTGGGATCATGCCTTACTGTCCTCGCAGTCCCAGCACCCAGCACATACTTGGTATGTGGCAGGTTCTCCTTAAATGTTTGCTGAGTGAATGCATCATTTTATCAACTACAAATGCCACAGAAATGTAGATTTATCTGAGCACCCCTATATTTGGCACAAATTAGTTGTGTTTTATGAACAAAATACAAATGCAAGTGCTTCTCCTCAGCCTCCAACCTTACTTCTGGCTGTTGTTTTCTTGAATGCTGTTCTGCTTCTTTCCCCTTATGCCCCTGGTAGACGCACCATTCCCACTCTGTTTGGAATGGTGCATCTCATCCAAGAATATGCCCCTCATACAAGATGTTGCCAGCAAGTCACTGAACTGTATTTCTCCTGATTTTTAGGATGACTTTAAAATGTCTTTGAAGGTTTTTTTTTTTTTTTTTTTGTCTCTGTGTTCAGGCTTAAATTTAATTCTGCTTGGTACCATGGGCAATAGGAAAGGGAAGATTCTTTTGGAGAATACTGAAAAGAATAAACATATCATCCTTCCTTATGTTGGAGAAGAAATAGACAAAAATTCTCCTATCTCTTACAGAAGTGTCATGATTCATGCACAAGGTGCATGGGAATGTAGAAGAGAATCAGTGTGTCCACATTACTACTATGAATCTGTTCATTTGTTATTGATATCTAAAAACGGACGTGATATCCTGTTTCTTATCCCATCTGGTATTGTTTTATTTCAAATAAAACAAACATTTTAATCATCTCAAGAGGAAAATATGTGAAAATAAAAAGTTGTGAATACATACACAAAAATCCATACTGCCGCAAATCAGTCCAAGCAAGTGTTCTAATTATTTGAATTAAGATAGATATTGAATTACATTATTTTGTTTATCCCTTGATAATAGAAGCTTCATGAGGGCAGGGCCTTTATCATGTCCACTGTTATATCCTCAATAGTTATAAAAATGCTGGATGTAATAATCATGAAACAGATATTTGTTGATGAATGAATCCTATTTATATATATAGGATGATATATATATGCTTGTATATATATGTTTCATCACATGTATGACTGATATATATCATATATACGTATATATATGAATCATATGTATAAGTATATATACTTAGAAGAGGGTTACTACTTCTTCAATTCAAATGAAATTTGAGTTTGAATTTATTTTCTTTAACAGATGGAAATACTGATGAATACTTTGCTATTAATGAAACATCAGGAGAACTCTCAACCACTCGAGCTTTGGACCGGGAGCAAGTCTGCAATTTTACCCTAGTCATCTTGTGTTCTGACCTGGGGGATCCACCAAGGAGCTCTCTAGTGCAGTTGCAGGTTAGAGTTTTGGATGACAATGACCATGGCCCTTCCTTCCCCACTCTGCTTTACCAGGCCTCCGTGAGAGAAGATGCCCAGGTGGGAACAGTGGTTCTTATGCTGTCTGCTGTGGACAGGGATGAAGGTCTGAATGGACAAACTGAGTATTTTCTAGTGGATGAGGCTTCTGGTGCATTCACCATTGATCCTGTGACAGGTGCATTGAGAACCCGCCACACCCTGGACAGAGAAGCCAGATCTCAGCACACATTTAGGGCTGTGGCCAGAGACTGTAGTGTCCAGGGCTCTAGAAGCACCACAGTAATTATAAAAGTACATGTCACAGATGTTAATGACAATGATCCAGTTTGGGAGCAGAACCCCTTTGAAATTTTTCTTGCCCCCCAGGCACCTACTAACCAGACAACTGCTGTCCTGACAGCCAGTGACCCAGACTTGGGACCCAATGGAACTGTTGTTTTTAGTTTTGCAGAGACCCAGTCAATGTTTTCTATTGATAAGTATACAGGAGAAGTTCAACTTCAGCACCACACATCTTCAGAATATTTTCCAATCTGGCTGCAGTTAAAAGTTAGGGACCAGGGGGTCCCAGCTAGGACGGCCACTGGCCTCTTGGTCGTTCACATGGAAGGAGAAGATGTCAAGATTTCCTTCAGTCACCCTCTGTATACAGGGACTGTGACCGAAAATTGTGATGCAGGTGAGTGTCCCCTCAAGTTTTTGTATGTTGTACCTGATTTGGCAAAATGCTTAAAACTAACAATTATACAACAGGAGTGCTGTTGGAGATTAAGTTGCCAATTTCTGAGTTTAGCCAATTTTTGATATGCTGATGTTCATCCATAGTACAGTATTAGCACGGTACCTTCAAATACAGTGAAACACACACACACACACACACACACCTTTATAGACAACAAAGAGTAAAAATACTGAAAAAGAAATCATTTAGGGCTTTTGAAGTTTCAGTTAATTTAGGCTTACAATTAAAAAAAATTCTTTTTATTTAAATGTATCTGAATTCCTTAACAAGTGTATATTTCCTAAAGTACTTTCTTAGCAATACAATAAAAGAGGAGGTAGGTTGTGGTTAAATGCTTGGGCTCTGCCAGAGTTTATTTATTATCTTTTTTATTTTTTATTTTTTTAAAGAGATTTTATTTATTTATTCATGAGAGACACAGAAAGAGTGAGGCAGAGACACAGGCAGAGGGAGAAGCAGGCTCCATGCAGGGAGCCTGATGGGGGACTTGATCCCGGGACTCCAAGATCACGCCCTGGGCCAGAGGCAGGCGCCAAACCGCTGAGCCACCCAGGGATCCCCTCTGCCTGAGTTTAAATCCAAATTCAGCCACTGTTCCTCCTTGGGCAGCTGCATCCTCTGAGCCTCAGTTTCCTAATCCAAAAATTAGGAATAAGAATCATGCTTACCTCACTAGGTTCTGGAGGCTGAATAAGCTGGTTCATGCAAAGCACTTAAAACAGTATCTGACACATAGTGAACATGTAGTAAATAGAAACTACTAGTACTATTATCATTCATTTTGATACAGTCAGCAGTGGCTTTCAAACAGTGCAGTAATATCTGATCCCCAAAGAATTCAGCACAGCTCAGACCAGACTTCTGTGAACAGTAACTGTTTTTCCTACTAACACTAAATTATTTTCCGATTATTTCCTTACATTTATGCCATAATGGAAAACGTAAATAAAAACTAATTTTAATTATCTTTCTAACGCAATGTGAAAAAAAAAAAAACCCTCCCGTGTAGATACTTGTAAATTGAAAGACATTTGACCAGGGTAATTATATCTACCTAGAGAGTGGAGACAGGAATCTACCGATTCTTTCCACCAACTAGGCAAAGCACAAAGAGGAGGAGTTTGGTTGCTAAAGGTGTGCTGTGTGCTGTGCACCTGCTAGTGGCATTTTTTTGTTTGCGTTTTGTCATTCTGTCATGACTCAATCTCACTTTATCCATACCTACATAAGTTGTTACTTAAAAGACAACCCGCATTTTCTGAAACCGACTTACTAATTTCATAGTGAAAATACCTGTTACACATTTCATACTGCCTTCTCTATGAAAAAAGAATATTCAGTTTAATACTGAATATTAAATTAGGGTTGTTTTCAGTTACATTTTTTTAAAGATTTTATTTATTCATGAGGGACAGAGAGAGAGAGAGAGAGAGAGGCGGAGACACACAGGCAGAGGGAGAAGCAGGCTCCCTGCAGGGAGCCCGGCGCAGGACTCGATCCTGCGACTCCAGGGTCACACCCAGAGTCAAAGGCAGATGCTCAACCACTGAGCCACCCAGGCGTCCCTCAGTTACACATTATTAACTTGACTTTGACCCTTTTCAGAATTATGGTTATTCCATAGGTCGCTTCCTCAGAAGGCCTCTTATTGATTCTAAACATAATTAAGAGTAAATTGCAGTTATCTGCATCAAATGAAATAATAGTGACTTCCAACTTCTATTCTTAGGTGTAACGAGACTTCCACATAAGCAGAAAATGTTTAATAATAAAATATACTCCTCGGGCTGTATTTCTATTACTCTTAAGATGCACACATTCCAACACCAGAGCAGAACCTGATGGAAAGTAAACAGTTTCTAAATAATAGAACACAAAATACAATATATTAATCAATCTTGAAATTGACCTGATAAAATTACAGAACCTTTGAGCCCAGCTTTTCTCTGCAGTACAAATATGAACATTTCTCTAAACATCCTTGACATGTGGTCTTATCGTCTCTACTTGAATATTTTGGTGACTGAGCACTTAGAAGGGTGGTTCTTGAAATTGGGTGTGAAACTAATGATCTGTAACCCACCTGGGAAGTTTCTGCCTGCCTCATTAGGTCTGGGAGCCAGGAACTGTTTTTAACAAGCTCCACTGAGGATTTGACTGCAGGGCAAAGTTGGAAAATCTTACTTGGAAAGTCATTCATATGTTGGAGGCCCAGCTCTGCCTCCTTTCTGTCTATCCATGAATCTAGTTCTGCCTTCTGGAGCACTCCACTGCTCTACACAGTTGCTTTTCAGATATTTTATTTGCTCCTTGCACATATATATATTTTTTTAATTAGTATTAAGTGCCAGGTACTGTCTCCTAGGCTATATTCACAAATTTGTCCTTGTGAAGCTTACATTCTTTTTTTTTTTCCCCTCAAAGATTTTATTTATGTATTTGACAGAGAGAGAGAGAGAGAGAGAGAAGGCACAAACAGGGGGAGCAGGAGAGGGAGAGGAAGAAGCAGCTCCCCACTGAGCAGGGCACGGACCTGGGTTTGATCCCAGGACCCCAAGATCATGACCTGAGCCGAAGGCAGACGCTTAAGATGCTTAAGCCACCAAGCCAGCCAGGCACCCGTGAGGCTTACAGTCTAGCAGGAATAGAGGGACAGTGTCAATGAACATAATAAATAACTATATTTAGATGGTGGTAAGAGCTATCAAATAAAAAAAATGCAGAGCAAAGTTAAGAGGGACTTGGGAGCTCTGGAGTAGGGGACAGATTGCAGTTTTTAAATAGTAGGTAAGGGTGGGCATCATGGAGCAGGCACATCTGGGCAAAGACCTAGAGAGAGGAGACAGTATTTTGGGGGGTAGAGGATTTCAGAAAAAAAAGGAAAAAGTGGTGGGAGCCTGCCTGGTTTGTTCAAACAACAGCAAAGAGGATGTGTGGCTGGGACAGAGTAAGCGAAGACAAGAATAATAGGAAAGGAAGTAAAAGGACTCACAGACCATGTGGAGCCTCGCTGGGGCACTTTAGGTTTTACTCAAGTAGTTTTCTCTTTAATTCATTTGGTTGTCCTTCACATAATAGGGTTTCTGACTACTACTAGTACACATTCACATCCAATATAAATTCTGCAGAGTAATAGGCATTACATATATTATTCCTCAAAAGAATCAGCATGGGAAGTCATCACTGTTATCACACTTTTTGACATTAGTGAATGAAATTGCTAAATATTAAGTAATGTGCCTGGGCTTTCCCTAATTGTTAGAATATTCTTTCTCAACTCACCCAGGGTCAGTTTGTTTGCAGAATTAAACCTAAATATAAGTCAATATCTAAGGCACCCCACAGAAAACATTTCAATATGAAATCAAGTTATGGATTAGTAAAAAAAAAAAAGTTATGGATTAGTAAGTCTATTTGTGGTTGAATTCAGGACTGAATTAAAATAACACTAATAACAACTGCCATGGGAGTACAAGATTTGCACCTGTTTTTGTTTTTGCTACGTGCCATTCATTTGTAGGTCACAGGTTCACCTCCTGATAGGAGGCAGCCATTTGGCAGAGGACTACCTTGACTCTAGCCTGTTGCCCACCACTCGGGCAGCATCACCTCAAATCTGTACACCTTCAGTCCACTCGCAGCATCACAATCGGGATTAGTCAGTAAGGTTAAGAGTAACAAGTCGGAGATAAAAGTTAGGGCCGGAGACGGTGAGGACCAAATTACTTTCTTACCTCTGATGACGGGCCTCCTATTTGAAATTAAATCAGAAAAGCTAATGAATAAATGGATGGGAAGCCTTCATCCAGCTGTCCACACCATTGTGTTTTCTTTGACCTCTGATCAGAATTGTTCTTCTTAGTCCTCTTGTATTTAGAATTATTGAATTAAATTTGACTGTTATCTTAATAGACCTTAACACTCCAAAAAATCAATTTATTAAATTTTAATCATAAAGACGACTAAAAATACTTCTGGCAGTACCACAAGCATATGGAATCCATAAACATTCAGGTAGGTATACATATCAAGACGACTGAAACAACGGTTGTGACCTACACTGTGACATGTGTAAAGGGCATAAAGTCTAAATTGAGAAAGGAGCTAAACATTACGCATAGAATAGGAAGGAGAAAGAGAAAAGGAAAAGATGACAGTTAAGAAACCATTGAATTGGGGATCCCTGGGTGGCTCAGCAGTTTGGTGCCTGCCTTTGGCCCAGGGCGCGATCCTAGAGTCCCGGGATCGAGTCCTACATTGGGCTCCCGGCATGGAGCCTGCTTCTCCCTCTGCCTGTGTCTCTTCCTCTCTCTCTCTCTCTCTCTCTCTCTCTCTCTCTCTCTCTCTCTCTGTCATAAATAAATAAATAAATAAATAAATAAATAAATAAATAAATAGATAAATAGATAAATAAATAAATAAATCTATCTTTAAAAAAAAAAGAAACAATTGAATTTGATTAGATACAAGTAACCTACACTTGGATTTCCTAAGCTCCTGTGAATAACAGTGACAAGGTGCACAACATATTGATTGACATTTCAAGCTGACCAGAGCTTTGCCTGGACCTAAATTCAGTTCAGACTGTTGGATCATATCTTTTTGCTTTTGAATTCCAGTGGTTTTAAAAGACTGTAAATCCGTTAATTAGTGCTAGTGTGGCCTTGATATAAATTAATAAATAGCTTTTTATAGCTTCCAGCATTATTTCCTCCCAAATATGTCTTCAATTTTTTATTTTCAAATTTAAAAATATGTGCCTATTGGAAGTTTAAATTTTCTGTGGGTTATTCAGATTATCCTATCAGTGGGTATCACTTGACATCCTGAATGAATTATTTTTTATATCACAAATTTCATCATCCCAAACTAATTTTTACATTTAAATATTCTTTTACGAAAATAAAAAGCTAAGGGACACCTGGGTGGCTCAGTCAGTTAAGCATCTGCCTTTGGCTCAGGTCCTGAGATTGAGCCCCATGTAGGGCTCTCTGCTTCTCCTTCTCCCTGTCTCTATCTCTCTCTCAAACAAATAAATAAAATCTTAAAAAAAATAAAATAAAATCTTTCAAAAAGTTGAAACAAATGACTCCAATGTATTTATATTTGTTTAACGTTTCTTTCTTGGAAAGCCCACAGGTTTGAGTTTTGCTTAACATTGCCTTCATCTACTAACAACATTAAGTTTAACATCAACTGCTTAAAATGATATATAGTTCAGTACATAGTTTCCATTTGAAAAGCAGATCTTTCATAGGTAAAGTTTCTTTAAGAGTTGGTCATGATATGTGCACTTACAGAAAGAGTCACTCTCCAGGATACCATTTGCCTGTAAGAGAGAGGCTGCCCGTATAGCAACATGAAAGAAAGAGTTGAAATCCAAGTTATTCCCCTCTTTTTACTCTTGCCATTGTTCCTCTTCAACCCAGATGAGGAGAAATCTAACTGTCCTGAATTTTTTGAAGTGAAAAATCAACCACTTGCTTGTCTGCGGTGTTTCAATCCATTAAGTAATTGAAATGAACTTTCCAGAAGCCAACATTTATTTCTTGTTTCACTCCCAGTGCTTTGGGTATCCTGAGGTCACGATTCCCAGTGTGGACAATTCACAACTTCGTGCATTTCTTGTAGTGACTAAGAGGGGAAGAAAATGAAATTATGAATTGTATTGATACTGTGATTAAAAGTAAATACTCAGACCTTAAAGAGCTTGAGATAAAATTAAAACATGATGATCCATAGGGGCATTCTAAGTAGTCAATTATGTATATTTAATTTTGTATCATAAACAAACCTGATTCTGATGGGTCAGAGGACAGCCCCTTCTTCTAGCCTTTTGGCAATTGATCCATTAAATTTTGGCTCTTACTCTTGGTAAGCTGGGCACATACATGTAGAGTATGGTGTGATGGAAGTTAGTGTAGCTACATGGGTCACACTCACAGTATAGGAGCTCTCTTTCTTCTCCTATAAAGTGGAGGGGATAAGGATTTCCTCGCAGGGCTTCTGTAAGGATTAAATGAAGTCATAGAGTGTGCTAGTCATTGTTTTTATTCTTCTTATTGCTATCCTCCTTCTGCCTCAAATCCTTTATAGAATTCTCTAAAGTTCACCGAGTGTAAATTCTTACCAGAGCAACCAGTTATTACACCACAATTCTGTAACAATGGTAAAATACTTAGAATTTTTTAAAGCCCTACCATTCCATTCTGCTCCATTCTGTCTCCAAACAAGATAACAATTAGACTTTCCAAGGTGACAAAATTCCCATAATTTTAAAAGAGTTCCCATAATCTATGTTATCAATGACTTTGGGACAGGCCCCAACATATAGATTTTTATGATCATGAAAAAAAAAAAAGAGAGAGAGAAGCAATTATTCCCTGTCATCCCTTTTTCATTATTTTATTTAAGGCCAGTCTTTTTTTTTTTAATTTTTATTTATTTATGATAGTCACAGAGAGAGAAAGAGAGAGAGGCAGAGACATAGGCAGAGGGAGAAGCAGGCTCCACGCACTGGGAGCCCGATGTGGGATTCGATCCCGGGTCTCCAGGATCGCGCCCTGGGCCAAAAGCAGGCGCCAAACCGCTGCGCCACCCAGGGATCCCCTAAGGCCAGTCTTATATGTGGAATGAAACTCATTGGAATGAATGCTGTCTAACTGTTTCCAAACAGTATGGAATTTCATCACCTTACCTAAGACTAAGATAGCTTTGGAGGAGATAGAGAAGACTGCCTTAGGCAGGGTCAGCCAGCTCAGAAGAAGATAAACATCTCAGAGCACTTGGGTGTCCCATTGGTTAAGCCTCAGCTCTTGTTTTTGGCTCAGATCATAATCTCAGGGTCATGAGATTGAGCCGCCAAGTCAGGCCCAGTCTTGAGGTCCATGCTCAGGGGGGAGTCTGCTTGAGATTCTCTCCCCCCCCCACTTCCCTCTGTCTCTCTCAAATAAATAAAAATAAATCTTTTTTAAAAAGAAGGGGTGCTGATGGCTCAGTTAAGTGTCTGCCTCTGGCTCACGTTGTGATCTCAGGGTCCTGAGATCAAGGCCCATGTTGGGCTCCCTGCTTGGTTGGGGAGGGGGGCGCTGCTTTCCCCTTTCCCTCTGCTGCTCCCCCTGCTTGTACTTGCTCTCTCTCTTTCCCTATCAAATAAATAAATAAATATCTTTAAATTTTTTTTAATTAAAAAAAAGATAAACACCTCATAAGCCAGCTTTCATCTTTGCATATTAACCCCAGTCTCATATCTGGGCCTCGGCCATTATAGGCTCAAGACCTTATCTTATTAACAAACTGAGGAGTTCTTCTCCCAGGATTTGGACTTACTAACCAATATAAAGGAGACTGATGTGTAGATCAGAATGTCAGTTTTTGATTGCCATGTGGATGACGATGATCATGCCAGGATAACTTGGTCTCTCTTTCTAGGAGAAAGGACACAGGAAGCCAAGCTCATAATCAGAAAATTGTTTTTTAATCCTAAACAGTTGAAGAGGCTCTCATGAGCTTTTTAGTGCGATGTTAATGGCCTCTAAATTATCAAAAAAGTGATAAAACAGCTGACTTTGGATGTCTTGTGGAAGCTGGGGAGAGATCTGAGTTAGGAGGGTACTATGGTAATCCACATGTAGAGATACCTGGGGAGCTTTTAAAAATTATTGCTACCCAGACATCCCTAGCCCCCAAGCAATTAAATGAGATTCTTGAAGATACACCAGACATTGTGAATTGGTAAAAACTCCCATGTAATTATGCATGCAAGCCAAGGGTAGGTGTGGAGAGAGCGCCTGGAAAAAATCCAAAGTAATGGTAATATCTTACAGAGGTTGAAGTAATGTATCTGCCAAGGAGACTAAGGTGGATGGACTGGCATGTGCACCAGTGACAATTCCTTGGAGGGTTGTGGTAGGGGAGCAGGAAAGTGACACATTTAAGAAGCAGGAAGTGGCCAACAACTTCTGATTTGCAGCAGAGATTAGGTAAGATAAGGTCTAAAAGGTGACAACTAGCTCAGTTGGAGGTCTGTCCCCAAAGCAGAAGTGCATGAGGTGGTGGGCTGTCACCCAGCGCTCAAAGAACCTCTCATCCATGGAACTGAGGAGTATTGCCTGAGATGATCTGAGGATGCCACCTTGGTATAAGGAGGTGAGAACACAGTAAAAAGGAAGGCCTGTCTGAAAAGATAAGTCCATGCATCAAATATAAAGGACAAGACAATAAGAGAAAATGACACAATTGGCAACATAAGAAGGTGGGAGAGTCCAGAAAGGAAGCTCTGAAAAATAAGTTTGCTTTGGTGAAACAGTTCAGGATTTGGCCAAGAAGAGAGACCAAGAGCTGAGACCACCTAAATGCACTCCAGAGTCATCTGTGGCTGCTTACAGAAACTGTGTGCAGCCAAATAGAATTTAGCAACTTTGGAGAGGATGGTAAACAGTAGGGAGAATGAAGTGTCTAGAACTTTATTTTAGAAGCCAAAATACAGTGAAATGTAGAGCAAAGTGGGGGTGGCGAGTTCAGTCTGTTTTCACAAGGCTTGGCCATGAAGGGTGACAAAGGAACGTGCCAATAGCTTGAGGAGCCCTGAAGATCAGAGGGGCATTTTGTTTTGTTTTTGAAAGCTGGAAGAGATTTGGATATTTGTGATTATAGCACTGTGAGGTTTACCAAGATACGTCATTTATATTTGAGTACAAACCAGAATAAAACACTTAGAAATATCAAAATTTCCTTTCTTTCCTTTTTGTTTTCAATTAGTATTTATCATTTCTGGATGTTGAACCCTGGTTTCGGATTCATGTATTTTAAGGTCAGCAATACATCTCCCTAAAGCTATGACAATCAAATGGAATCATTAAAATAGTTTATTAGAGTAATCATTATGTGGCAGCTAAAAATATCGTAAAAGGCATTTCTTTAATCTGAGTAAAGCATATTTTTAAGATTTTTTTTTTGAGGCATTTGCGTTGTTTCTTGAAGTAATTGGAAATATGCTGGGTATCTAACAACCAAAGTCGAGAATCATTCGTTTGGAAAAATTGTGCAACCTTTCTTTCTGGACATGTGCAGGCTCTGGATTCAGGCTGGCTTGGGATCTGCAAAGGAGAAAAGTGATAGCCCTTGAAAATGATGGGAATTTGAAGTCTGGTCATCAACTTAGGGATGCAGACTAGACAGGGAATCACTGACAAATGAGGGGAGATTAGCAGCATCGGGTCCGCACACAATATTTGGAGTCGATCCAATATTGAAGCAACACTGAAAACTCTCAAGCTCATGCTTTAAATAAATAAAAATCTTCTGTAAAGCACAGAATTAGAGGGGTTGTGGGAACGTCAAGGGATCACTTCAGCACCCACCTCTCTCTCAGTTGCTATGAGTGAATTTCAAACGATTGATTGAATCCATTTATAGATAATCCTTCTTTTAAAAAATTTGGCCACTAAAATCTGTAATCCCATTAAAAATACATTTCAGACTTAATTTTGTTTACTTCTCATTTCATGTATTAATTCTCTGCTGGCTTTCTTCCACATCTCTCTTTTCCTAAAGCTCACGAAAGGTCAATAAGCACTTTGTATAGCTTCCTCTATTATTTCCTCAGGTGTTCGCAAAAGCAAATGTGTTCAAGATTGCATACCATTTATGTTTTAAAACATGGTTTTCATCTGTTCACAGATTATAGAAAATTATTTATTTTGAGATTTTCCATGCTTTGTCTCATCTCAGGGGTGAATTTCTTGGAAAGCTTTAGTAACATATGTTCCGTCATTTTTGATGATGGGAAGGTGGGACGGAAAAAAATCAACTTTTCTTCCTTTTATTTATTGTGGTAAGAAATACATGACAAAATTTACCATCATAAAGAGCCATTTTTGAGTGCACTGTACAGAAATGATAACTTCATCGTTGTGCAATGGATTTCTAGAGCATTTTCATCTTTCAAAACTAAAACTCTATACTCACTGAACGACAGATCTTTCCCCTTCTTCCAGCCCCCAGCAATCGCCATTCTACTTTCTGCTTCTAAGTGTAGGGCTACTTTTGATACCTCATATAAGTGGAGTCATGAAGTATTGTCTTTTTGTGACTGAGTTATTCATGAAATCAAGGTTCATCAGTGCCTATAACAGGATTTCCTTATTTTAAAAAAAGATTTATTTATTTGAGAAAAAGAGGGTGCATGACCTGGATTGGAGGAGGTGGGGGGAGGGATAGAGGGAGGGAGGGAGAGAGAGAGAGAGAGAGAGAGAGAGAGAATCTCAAGCAGACTCCTGGCTGAGGGCAAAGCCCAAGACTCTGAGATCATGACCTGAGCCAAGATCAAAAGTAGGTTGCTTAACCAACTGAGCCACTCAGGCACCCCAGGATATCCTTCTTTTTAAAGACTGAATAATACTTTACTATATGTGTATACTACATTTCTTTATCCACTCATCCATCCATCAAAGGACATTTAGGTTATTGCTATCTCTTGGCTATTGTAAGAAATACTGCAGTGAACATGGATGTGCAGACATCTCTTTGAGAGCCTATTTTCAGTTCTCTGGATATATACCCAGTGGGATTTCTGGATCATATGACAGCTCTAATTTTAATTTTTAGAGTAACTTTTATACTGTGTTCCATACTGGGTACATCATTTTGTAACACCTACCAACAGTGTCCAAAGATTCCAATTTCTTCATATCTTTACCAATACTTGTTATTTTCTTGTTTTTATTTTTCTTTTATAGTGGCCATCCTAACTGATGTGAAGTGATACCTCATTGTGGTTTTGATTTGCATTTCCCTGATGATGAGTGATATTAAGCATCTTTTTAAAAACCTCTTGGTCATTTTTGTTTCCTTTGGGGGAATGTCTATTCAAGTCCTTTGTTCATTAAAAAATTTTTTTTTGCTCTTGAGTTGTAGGAGTACCTTATGTATTTTGTAGATTAACTCATTATCACATGCACAGTTTGCAAATATTTTCCCCCTTTTCATAGGTTGACTTTTCACTCTGTTGATGGTTTGTTTTATTGTGTAGAAACTTTTCATTTTGATGTAGTCCCATTCATCTGTTTTTTTTGCTTTTGCTACCTGTATTTTTACTGTGATAGCCAATAAATTATTGCCAAATCCAAGGTCATGAAGCTTTCCCCCTGAAACTTTTCTTCTAGGATATTTACAGTTTCATGTCTTACATTTAGGTCTTTAATCCATTTTGACTTAATTTTTGAATATGTGGTAAAGTAAAAGTCCAAATACATTCTTTTGAATGTGGATATACAATACAATTTGTTAAAGAGACTAACCTATCCCCACTGTGTAGCATTGGCACCTTTGCCAAGATCATTTGAAAATATGCATGATGTTTTTTTTCTGGCATCTCTATTCTGTTCATTGGTCTCTAAATATCTTTATGCCAAGATTGTTTTGATTACTGTAAGTCTGTACTGTTGAAGTTAGTAAGTGTGAAGCCTCCAGCTTTCTTTTCCTTAGGATTGTTTTGGCTGTTAGAGTCATTTAAGATTTGAGTTAAAAGTTTATATATGAGTTTTAAAAGGTTTTTTTCTATTTCTGTAAAAAATGCCTTGGGATTTTGATATGGATTGCACTGATTCTATAGATTGTTTTGGGTGGTGTGAACATTTCAATAATAGTGAGTCTTCTACTCCATGAACACAATATTTTTCCATTTCACCTCCTTGATTAAGTTTATCTTAATTTTTTTCATGCTACTGTAAATGGGATTGTTTTCCTAATTTCTTTTCTAGATCATGCACTGTTAGTGCATAGAAACACAACTGATTTTTTTTTCACAACTGAGTTTTGTGTGGTGATTTTGTATTCTACAACTTTGCTGAATTCATTTATCAGTTTTAGCAGTGTGTGTGTGTGTGTGTGTGTCTGTGTGTCTGTGTGTGTGTGTGTGTGTGTGTGTAATCTATAGCGTTTTCTATGTATATAAGATCATGTCACTAAATACAAGAATCATTTTATCCTTTTCTTTTTTTTTCCAATTTTGGTGCTTTTAATTTCAAAGCCTGATTTCTCTGGCTAGGACTTTCAGTACTATGCTGCATAGAAGTGGTGAAAGTGGGCATTCTTGCCTTATTCCTGGATGAAAAGCCTTTTTGCTCTCACTGTTGAGTAGGTTGTTAGAGCTATGGGCTCTTCTTCTATGGCCTTTATTTATGATGTATGCTAATTGCCTTATGTTCCTAGTTTACTGAGTGTGTTTATCATGAGTGTGTTGAATTTTGCCAAATGCTTTTTCTGCATGTATTGAGATGTATTGAGGTGATTTTTATACTTTATTCTGTTAAGGTGGTATATTACATTGATTGAATTTCATACATTAAACACTGAACCATCATTGCATCCCAGGAATAAATCCTATACTGTTATGACATACAATCCTTTTAATGTACAGTTGAATTCAGTTTACTAGTATTAAATTGAGGATCTTTGCATCTAGATTATAGGTTCCTTGTGGTGTCTCTCGTTTTGGTATTAGAGTAATGCTGGCCTTATAAAATAAATTTGCAAGTGTTGTCTTCAATTTTTGGAAGAGTTTGAGAAAGATTGGTGTTAATCTTTAATGAAAGATTGGTTTACACCAGTGAAACCATCTGGTTCTCTTTATGGGAAGGTTTTTGATTATTGATCCAATCTCCTTACCACTTATATATCTGTTCAGATTTTTCTCTTTCTTCAGATTCAATAGAATGTGTGTGTCCAAAAATGTATTCTTTTCTCCTAGGTTGTCTTATTTGTTGGTGTATCATTGTTTGTAGTAGTCTCATGATATTTTTTATTTCTGTGGCATCATTTGTAATATCTCCATTTTCATTTCTGATATTTGTAATTTGAGGCTTCTTACCTTTTTTTATCGAGGCTAAGAATTTGTTAATTTTGCTGATTTAAAAAAAATTCTTAGTTTTACCGATTTTTTTCCTCTCTATTCCACTTATCTCTGTTCTAATATTTATTATTTCTTTCTTTCTGCTAACTTTGGTTTTAGTTTGTTCCTTTTTTTAGTTTCTTGAGGTGTAAAGTTAAGTTATTGATTTGCAGTCTTTCTTTTTTCTTCCTTTTCTTTTCAAATATCTATTTAACAGAGAGAGAGAGAGAAGGAGGGAAGAAGAGAGGGAGGGAGATCTAGAGGGAGAGGGAGAGAGAATCCTCAAGTAGACTCCCCGTTGAACACAGAGCCAGATGTGGGGCTCGATCCCAGGACCTTGAGATCATGACCTGAGCTAAAAATCAAGAGTTGGTTGCTTAACCAACTGAGACACCCAAGTGCCTCTCTTTCTTCTTTTTTTAATGTAGACATTTATGGCTGTAAAATTCCCTCTTAGTATTGCTTTTGCTATAGCCCACGTTTGGTATGTTGTGCTTTTGTTTCATTTGTCTCAAGATAATATCTAATTACCTTATAGATTTCTTCCTTGGCCTACTAATTGTTCAAGAGTGTGTTATTTAATTTCCATGTGTTATGAGTATTCCAGTTTTCCATTGCTATTGATCTCTACTTTCATTCCATCGTAGGAAAGATACTTGGTATGATTTTAATATTCTTAAATTTGTTAACAGTAGTGTGGTGCCCTAACATGTAATCTATCCTGGAGAGTGTTCCATGTGCACTTGAGGATATATATGGGAATGTGTAATATACTTGGGAATGTGTGTTCTACTTTTGTTGGGTGGAGGGTTCTGCGTAGGTTCTGTTAGGTCCAATTAATCTATAATATTATTCAAGTTCTCTGTTATCTTATTGATCTTTTGTCTGGTTGACCTATCCATTATTGAAAGTGAGGTATTGAAATCTTCTACTATTACTGTGTTACTATCTATTTCTCCCTTCAATTCTGTCAGCGCTTTCTCTATATATTTTGATGCTCTGCTGTTAGGTGCACATATATTTATAATTACTTGATCTTCCTGGTGAAAAAAAACCTTTTATATAGCTCTGTCTTTGTCTCATGACAGTTTTTGACTTAAACTCTATTTTGTCTGATGTAAGTATAACCACCTTTGTTGTCTCTTGGATACTATTTGCATGGAATATCTCTTTCCATCTTTCCTCCTGCAGCCTATGTCTGTCTGTATATCTAAAGTGAGTTTCTTGATGGCAGTATGTACTTGGATCTTGGTTTTTTTAATCCATTCAGCCATTCCATGATTCTTTTTTTTTGAATATTTTATTTATTCATGAGAGACAGAGAGAGAGAGAGAGAGAGAGAGAGAGAGAGAGAGATTGCCAGAGACACAGGCAGAGGGAGAAGCAGGCTCCATGCAGGGAGCCTGATGTGGGACTCAATCCTGGGTCTCCAGGATCAGGCCCTGGGCTGAAGGCAGCGCTAAATAGCTAAGCCATCCAAGCTGCCCCATTCCATGATTCTTGATTCGAGAATTTCATTGATTTACATGTTTAAAAATTACTGACAAGGAAGGACTTATTACTGCCATTTTTAAATTGTTTTCTGTATGTTTCTGATTTTATTCTTCTTTTCTTCTTTTGCTGCCTTCCCTTGTGTTTCATTGGTTTTTCATAGTGACATGTTTTGAGACACTTCTTATTTCCTTTTGCATTTCTTCCATGGTATTATCTTTGTGGTTACCATGGGGATTACATAACACATCTTATAGTTTTAACAATCTATTTTAAACTAGTAACAACTTAGCTTCAATTACATTTAAAAAATCTGTTCCTTTCCCACTTCATGTTACTGATTTCATAAATTACGTCTTTTTATATTTTTATCTATTCACATAGTTTTATAGTTATATTATGCTTTTATCTCTTAAATTTTATACCAGAATTAAAAGTGATTTATACACCATCATTACAGTGTTGTGAGATTTGTTTGCTATTTGTCTATATATTTACCTTTACCAGAGAGCTTCATATTTCCATATGCTTTCACATTGTTAATAGTGTCCTTTCTCAACTGGAAACATTTAGCATTTCTTGTCAGGCAGGTTTAGTGGTGATGAACTCTCTCAGCTTTTTTTTTTTTTTTTTTTTTTTTTTTATCTGAGATCTTTATTTCTTTCCCATCTCTGAAGGGCAGTTTTTCTGGATATAGTATTCTTGGTGGCAGGTTTTTTTTCTTTCAGCCCTTTGAATATATCATACCACACTCCCTTCTAGCCTGGAGTTTTCATAAAGGCTTTTTGAGCCATATACTATCGTTTTTCATTCAATGTCTATAGAGGACGAGGTCTCGGACTTTATTCAGCCATCTTGCTGTGTCACTCCCAACTTTCTTTCTTAAATGACTGAAATATGTTCAGCATTTCAGTGGCAGGATGATTCAAAACCATCCGAATGCTTAAAAAAAATATGAAGTCAATAATCAATAAGAAAATACTTTTGTTGCTTAGAAATGACAGAAGTAAAACTCTAGAAGCACTTACTCATGAACAGCTCTGAATAGAATGTTTTTATTATTATTTTACCTAAATACTTCCATGAATATTGATTTTTATAACATTAATTTTTGCATAATTCTGCTATTAAATAGTTCACTGCTGCTGTAGATATTATTAGTTTTTTAACTGTATTTTTGTAAAGAAGAAAAAAACAAGAACATTGAATGTATTATACTTTTTCATGTAATGTTAGGCTTAAATTCATAAAAGCTGAAAACGTACATTTTTTTTATGTTTCACTTGCTTCAAGGGAATTAGAGGTACAGTGTTGGTTTTCATTTTATCATTTCTACCTTGGTATGAAATGAGAAGTAATTGCAAATCTTCTCTGGATGCCCAGAGATAGACTTTTATTTAAAATGTGCACATGGCACCTGGGTGACTCAGTCAGTTGGGTATCTAACTCTTGATTTCAACTTATGTCATGATCTCAGGGTTGTGAGATCAAGGTCCTCATCAGGCTCCATGCTCAGTGGGAGTCTACTTGAGATTCTCTCTCTCCTTCTCCCTCTTCCCCTCCCCTAGCTTGTGTGCTTTCTCTGTCTCTCAGATACATACAGACAGACAGACATAAAATGTGCACAATAAGCTGTGGTGTCTGGCTGGCTCAGTTTGTGGAGTGTGCAACTCTTGATCTCGGGGTTGTGCTTTTTAGCCCCATGTTGGATGTAGATATTACTTAAAATAAAATCTTTAATAAATAAAGTAAAATGTGCATGATAAGCCAAGACCTAGAAGGATTCAAGGCCCTTCAGTTATTTCCTCTTTCGGGGGACAGTCTCAAATTTAAACTTCATCTGAGGAAGAACATATATAAACATTTGCAGTTCTTTGCTGACTTTAGCATCTAGTATGAAGTATTTTGAATGAAATTCTGTGTGTGCTACAATTTTACTTGATATTATGAACATTTTATTTGCAATAAAGATAAGATTGTTCCTTTTATGAGGGAGTCCATATGTGATTCTTCTTTACAATTCTGTGCTCATCTTTGTCTTTTACTTGCAAGCAATCTCCATGTTTTCTTTTGTAATCAGGCATATAATTAAAGCATCCTAAGTGTGGAGAAAAGACCATCAGCAAGATTGTACATCTTGCCTGCATAGCTATTTCTCTTTTCTTACTGCCATTCTTAAGAATATATGACAAGCTAGTTGAAATAAAATTTCCTGTGTTTAAAAACTAAATTGTATCAGGAAGCACAGAATTGTGATTGAGCACTAAAGATAAAACACACTGCACTACTGTGAAGGCATATTCCTAGGAACATGTAAGGCATTTTTGTATTAACAATATGTCTCCTAAAATGTAACAAAATAAACGTTGGATTATAATGCAACTTGAAAGATCCTCAACATGTGCAGCAACTTGATTCCACCATGATTAATTAAAATTCTTTACATTGTCACTAAATGACTTCATATCTGGCTTGAAAAGAACCACCATTTGGAAGCCTCAATAAATGATTTTAAAACTGTCACAGTTTATGTTAAACATAACGTTTTTAAAGAGAGTAATATATCCAGCTTTGGTTTTCCCGTTCTTTTTACATATTGAATTCTTTTTTATGCCTTTTCTCAGTAAATTTTCAGTTTTGTGAGCAGTACCACATACGTGTTTCCTTTAATGCATATGGTGATCATGGCATTTGTCTTTGAATGTTGCAAAGGCTCCTGGGGAAAATATTATGTGTGCTAGGGCCTTTTCTTTCTTCTCTTCTTTTTAGTGAAACCCTTTTAAGAATCCAGAAAAAAAAAAGTATCTATTGATTTGGTCTAGTTTAGGGATTGTTTTTACTGTAACCTATAGCTGGATGGCTTTTGAGTTTGTTCCCTGGGGCTTGCACAGTAGGAATCAGTGTGGATGCCCTGCAGAGGTCTTGAATAGATGTTATATATTTTTTTAACAACTGCAAATCCCACTATCAGGTAGTATATTATAGCAGGGAGCGATTTTTAAAATTAATTTAATTTATTTTTTAAAGATCTATTTATTTATTTCAGTGAGAGATCACAGTGTGAAGGGGCAGAGGAGAGGAAGAGAGATATTTAAGCAGACTCCATGCTGAGCACAGAACCCAACATGGGGCTTGATCTCACACCCTGAGATCAGACCTAAGCCAAAACTAAGAGTCAGACCGACTACACGACTCAAGTGCCTCTGATTTTTAAAAAAATAATTGCTGCTGCTTTATAAGGGCCCTGTAGGCAGAGTGGCATTCTCAACCCTCTCAGGATAGGACAATTAAGTGAGCATCTCCACCCCTTACTTCCTCTGTCTCCTCTATTACCTCCTTTCTTCTCACCCTTATTGAGCACCTATTATATACAAAGGAACAAACTTTTGATACACAGAACTATGATTGATTCTCAAAAAAGTATGCTAAGCATAAGAAGGCAGGCACTCTGTGAGTTTCAAGTATATGAAATTTTAGAAGCAAAACTAATCTAAAGTTGCAGAAATATACAGAACACAAATATATAGAGAATCTCCTGTGCTTTCATGGAATTTAGTCCAACTTAGTAGGAAGATAAGATGGGTCTTCAAGTACAAGTCCATGGATGATAAATATGTACCACAGTCTAAGTGCTGGAGGCTGATAACAAAAGAGAGATTTGTCTTCTCTATCAGAGATGGTAAATGAGCAGACTCAGGTCAGGCCACAGCTGTGTTTTGTTCAACCCATATGATGGCTAATGTTCATCCTCTAAATGAAATTATTTTCTGACACTTATGAACTGGGAGATTTCACATGAAAATAAATATGAATTTTTTAGCATCCCTTAAAAAGACCTGAATTTCAAGCATCTTAAAGCCGGTTTCCTTCCCTACTGGCAGTGATGAGTTGAAGCTGAGTGTCTCAGGCACATCAGACAGTCTCTGGCTCCTTCATTTGTCTGTACTTCTTACTTTTACCCAAAGGCATCTGAATTAGTGATCCTTGCTCTGTACTCATCTCTGACACCATGTCAACACTTGTGTTCCTATCTAATGTTTCCTTTTACTTTTCCTCTTGTGCCTTTCTGACACCATCCTAAATCAGGCTCCCACTGCTGCACACTCAGCAGCCAGAGAGCCTCCTACAGAGCCTACCTCTTTCCCATCTCCCACTTAGGACAACGTGCATACCTTTGCCAATAGGTGGCATTTCACCAGGCAGCATGACAGTAGGAGGAGAGGCAGGGGCCACTATCTGAATGGGCGTCCAAAGTAGATGCTGTAAATTACAGGCCAAAGATAAAAGGATTAGGACTAGTAAAGAACTATGAGAAAGTTTCTCAGAAGTGGTAGGTAAATAGTGAACGAAAGCCAAGAACAAAGACCTGAAAAAAGAGTGAAAATGACCAATTAGCACATGAAAAGATTCACATCATTAGACATCAGTGAAATTAAAATTAAAACCACACATCCACTGGAATGACTAAAATTTAAAAGCCTGACAATACCAGTGGATGTGGAGCAACTAGAATCCTCATATATTGCTAACAGGATGTAAAACAGTATAGCACCATTTTGGAAAACATTTTGACAGCTTTTTGTAAAGTCAAACATGAGTAAACATTCACTGTAGGTGCTAACCCATGAAGAATGAAAAGATGTGTCCACACAAACGTTGATACATGGATGTTCGTAGCAGCTTTGTTCATAATAGCCCCAAACTGAAAACAATCCAAATGTCCATATGTGGAAAAATGGATCAACACATGATGGTATGTCCATTCAGTAGAATACACTCTACAATAGAAATGGAATGAGCTCTTGATACACAGAATAACATGCTTGATTCCTAAAAAAAATAATGCTTTTCAAAAGAGGAACTATATAATTTTTATATGTATAAAATTTTAGAGGCAAAACAAAGTAATAGAAAGTAAATCAGTGATTGCTCAGGAGGTGAATAGCAAAAGGCATGAGATATTACACACGAAGACAACAAAGTGCTAACCTAGAGCCCGAATGGATTCTTGAGAACCTTCCAGTGAAATCTCAGTTCTCATCGCACCGATTGTCTCGTTGCTTCTATTAGTGCTTGCTAATTCTTCTTTCATGCTGGTCATCAGTCTGTTCTCTGTACCTTGAAATGTTATATGTCTTTCTCCTACACATTTCAAAAAAAAAAAAAAAAGTGTTTCCTATCACGTGACCTTGTTTTTTTTCTTCCCGGGTACTTGGCACATCTGAAATCTACTCTGATTACGTATTTGTCTAATGGTTTCTTGTCTGTCTCCTTCTTTTAGTTAATAATCACCATCAGGTAGAGATCTTTCCCAACTTGTTTGTCACACTCTCTCTCTAGCACCTAGCATGGGATCTGGCTTACTGAAGACACTCAATGACTACTCACTGAATGAACAAATGAAAACGTAGTAAGCAAATAATAAATACCCAATGTTTGCTCTTGTTTTTGCCTGTAATTTTCTTTTCCTAAAATTCTTTCTCTTTTTACCTAATTTTTTACAGGTACTTCTGTTGTGACTGTAAAAGCTGTTGCTCCTGACCCAATACAAGACAACATTAAATATTCCATTTTTAGTGGAAATGAAGATGGGGTTTTTTCCCTGTGCTCCAACTCAGGTGATCCTTCTCTCTCCTGTAATAGCTTCATTTTCTGCTACATTTAATGTTACTAGTAAGAAATACTTCTGCAAAAGAAACTCAAAATTTGAAAGGTAGAAAACTGAGAAGTACATCATTTGAAAGGCAAATAAGAAACAATTTTTTATGGTAGCTGATGAGAAATCATGGGAAATCAAGACTACTTTTTGTTTGCAGGTACTAAGAATCCTGTTCTTCACATTTCCAAATTAGGCAGTACCTAGCCTACCCTTTGAATTTTTGAAGATAAATTGGTTTCCACTTATAATTTATTCATCTATTTGGGAAAATGGGAGATATAGTAGGAAGACCATCAATATTGAGTTTGAATTGAAAATAACCACACACGTCTAGCTGGAGGGCATTTTCATCATGAGATTCTTCTAATTCGCCACTGAATGTCAACAATGCAACAAAAAAAGGACAGCTGGAAAGGTTTCTGTGTGGTGGTAAAGAAATTACTTCCAAATACAGCATGTATTAAATTTAACTTTAATAAGACCATTATTGTGTTTTAAATGAATACCAATTGATTATTTGAAACATACTTTTTTGACTAACAACTATGTAGTAGATACATATCTACTGCTCCATTGTCAAACCTCAAGAAGAATGTTTTTAATAATCTCTATATTACCATACAACTGCCTTATTTAATCTGTACTACAGGCACATGGGAAGAATTGAGAGGGGATAGTTTCTCAAGCAAATGCCTTCTCATCCTGGTAGTGTTATGACTTTTTGGTCTGCACCGTCTTTGGTCAGCAACATTTCTGAGGTAGCCAGGTAGCTCTTCATCTTTTCACCCCATCATTTGGCTATGGCGGGACAAGCGGGACATTTGTGAACACCCTCAAGCCTTAGGCCCCTAGAAGTCCAGGTGTCTGAAGGTCCTGGGAAAGGAGCTGAGATTAGAACATTTAGGAAGAAGGAGAGTAGCAGAGTTTGTGCAATTTCCCAGACTAACCCACACCCCTCTGCCACCTCACCCTTGAACACAGCCCAGACATGGCCTTATTTCTTCTGGAATCTCTCATTAAAATTCAGGTAAAATAGAGTTAGTCCAAAGGGATCTTCCACAGAAAACTCTTTACTTTTCAATTGAGTATTTATTTATGTTGAAATTTATTTCACAAGTTTATTGTGAAATGGCTACAAGATGATATGCTAACACAGAGAAAACTGTTTCGAGGACATGTACTTGCCATCCATCTCCAGAGATGAGACATTACTAGAACCTCAGGAAGTCCTGCGTGTGTCCCTCCCCTGTCACATCTCTCTTCTTTTACCCAAGGCAATCCATAACCAGTAATCTGAGTTTGGTATTGATCATTGCCTTGTGTTCATGATAGTTTTCAGACTGTGTTTGAATCTCTAAAGGATGAGTTATTTTGTTTTTGCTTGATATAAACATTATGATAGAATCATGCTAATGTCCTCTTGTCTGTGACTCAATTCTTTTGCTCAACATTTTGACTGTAGTTTGTAGTGCATAAGCACACTTTAAAGTACACACTTTTAAAGAGGAGTAGCAAAGAATGGTATGTACCTGGTGCCTAGGACACAACCATTATCATCAGTGCTCCCTTTGAGTCCTTTTCCAATTGCTTCCTTTCTGTCCACTGCTCCAGGCTGACTCAGGTCCCCTTTTCAGGGATAATCATTCCCTTGTGACTTAAATGCATTTCAGTATAATAAAAGTGTTTAATTTTGTTTGTTTTTGAATTTCATTTAAATGGATTCATGATCTGTGTATTTGATTGGGATTCAATTCTTTGCATTCAAAATGAGAATTCTTCATGTTAATGTGTGCAGATGGGTCTCCTGCGTTTTCATTTCTTTATGGCCTTCTGTTTTAAGTCTATGTCACAACTGATTTATCCATTCCACTGTTGATGGACAGTGAGGATTTCCTGTCTGGGATATAATAGCAAGGGCTGTTAGGAACAACCTCATACGTGTCTTCTGGTGCATATGTGAGGAGTTCTGTAGGCCCCAGAGTCTAGGCTGGGCATATACATCAGAGGATGCATATGTTCAGCATTATAGATAGTGCCAAATTGTTTTTTGAAGTGGTTTGTCCCACTTTACATTCCATCAGCACTGAATGAGAGCTATCACGGTTGTTTGCGTCCTACTTTCTATTGCCAATCTGGTGGGTGTGAAATGGTATCTCACTGCGGTTGAAATTCATAGTTCTTTATTACTAATGAATGTGAGCATTTTTTTCATAGTGTTTTGGCCATTCTTGTTTTCTCCCATATGAAATGCATGCTGATACACTTTGTCTATTTTTCTACTGGGTTGTTTGTGTTTCTCTTTCTGAGGTGTATGGATGTTTCATATATGTTATTAGAACTTATCCTTTCTGTTTTTTCATTGCAAATATTTTTTATAGTTTGTGATTTGTCTTTCACTCTCTCACTGGTACATTTTTATTTTGATGAATTAGAATTAATCAGTCTTTTACTTTATAATTTTCCCATTTTGTAAGTGAAGAAGCTCTTCACTACCCTGAGATCATGGAAATATTGTTACATTGTCTTTTAAAATTTTTAATAGTTTTCCTGTTTCACGTGTACATCTGTAGTGCACCTAGAATTTATTTCCTGTTTTGCATGAGGTAGGAATGACTTTCCTTTGCTTTTTTTTTCTCTTTCTCCTCCTCCTCCTCCTCCTCCTCCTCCTCCTCCTCCTCTTCCTCCTTCTTCTTCTTATCCAAGAGGATTATCAGTGATTCCGGTGGCAATAACCTTCCCCTGTGACATGAAATACCTTCATTATATATTGTTTCCATCCTGTCTACGGGATCTTTAATTCCTTTGCACTCATCTGTCTATCCACACACCAACACCTTACTCCCTTAATCACATAGACTTTAGAAACAGTCTTTATACCAAGAAAGCAGCCCCCTTCTCATGATCTTCATGAGTATATTCTGTTATTGACCCTTTGTTCTAATATGAGTCATTGTATCCACTTGCCAAGTTTTCACAGGCACATGTGCACACACATACATACCTACATGCATGCGCGTGCGCGCACACACACACACACACACACACACAATCTTATTGGGATTTTTTTTCTCCCCAAGGAAAGGAGATTTATTCATAAGTCTGGGGTGATGTAAGAGCTATCTGCACCTTTCATGCATGAAACCTAGGTACTCATGGCATGCACATTCGATTTCAGATAAACCTCAAACTAACAAAGAAAATGTCGCAAACAATTGCATTGCCTCAATCTAGAATTAAGTAAGTTATCAAGTCCAAGTATCCTCCTCCCAAAGCCTGTATAGCTGTGCATTGCAACTAATAATCATCTACCAAAACTTTTCTTTTTAACTGTGGTAAGAACATTTAACATGAGATCTCCTCTCTTAGCAAAATTTTAAGTGTGTACAATACAGTATTGCTAACTCTAGACACAGTGTTGTCCAGCACAGTTCTAGAACTTATGCATCTTGCATAACTGAAATTTCACACCCACTGAACAGCACCTCCCATTACCCCTCCGCCATGGTCCTGGCAACCACCATTCTACTCCCTGTCTCTAGGAGTTTGACTATTTTAGATACATCATATAAGCTGAATCATGCATTATTTATCTTTCTGTGACTGCCTTATTCCACTCAACATAATATTGCCAGGGTTCATCCATATTATCATGTATGGTGGGATTCTCTTTGTTGAGACTAATATGCTGTTTTATGTATACACTACACTTTCTTATTTTTTTTAATTTTTATTTATTTATGATAGTGAGAGAGAGAGAGAGAGAGAGAGAGAGAGAGGGAGGCAGAGACACAGGCAGAGGGAGAAGCAGGCTCCATGCACCGGGAGCCCTACGTGGGATTCGATCCCGGGTCTCCAGGATCGCGCCCTGGGCCAAAGGCAGGCGCCAAACCACTGCGCCACCCAGGGATCCCCTACACTACACTTTCTTTGTCCATTTATCCATCAACAGACATTTAGGTTGCTAGAAGTCTTTGTTGGAATTATGTTAATTCTAAATATCAGTTTGGAGAAAACCTATATCTTTGTAGTATTGTTTTCTAACTCAGGATGATATGGAAAATCATCCATTTTTTTCCTTAAATATATTTTAATGAAGTTTTAATTTTTATAGTAGGCTTGCATGATTTTCATTAAATTTAGTCTATGTCCTTTATAGTTTTTCATGCTAAAGTAAATGAAAAAAATGCTTTTTCTGACAGTGCTATTAGGTATACTTGAAATTGGCTTTCATATTTTGTTTCTGTATCTAGCAAAGCTATAAACTCCTATTGATTCTAATATTTTCCTGAGCGTTTAACATAAACAATCATTACCTGAAAATGACCATTTTCTCCTCTGTTTGTTGGAATCACATAGCTATTTATCTTCCTTTAATGGTAAGCCTAACTACTTTAACATACATAATTAAAGACTAACCTTAATCAATATCTTGCTCCTGAGGGACGCCTGGGTGGCCCAACGGTTAACCACCTGCCTTCCACCCAGGGCATGATCCTGCAGTCCCGGGATCAAGTCCCACATCGGGCTCCCTGCGTGGAGCCTGCTTCTCCTTCTGCCTGTGTCTCTGCCTCTCTCTCTCTCTTTCTCTCTCTCTCTCTCTCTGTCTTTCATGAATAAATAAATAAAATCTTTAAAAAATATATATCCTGCTCCTGAATAATACAAGAGATTTAGAATCTTTATCTCCACATATCCCTTTTTCAACATACAAGCTTTTGTGGGCCACAATTATAGTTCTTTCAAATGAGACATTATTAATATTTTTAAATAGATTTCTGTGCTTCTTTGCTAACTGTTCTTTCTTACATCAAAGAATTCTTCTGGTGTCATTTTATTTCTGGCTAAAGTAAATCCTGTAGTTTGGGTCTATCATAGTAAATTTTTTCAGGTTTTGATTGTCTATAAATGTCTTTATTTAGTTATTTTTAAAAGGTATATTTGCTGGTCTTAGAATTCTAAGTTAACAATTTTTTTTCTCTCATCGCATTTAAGATATTATCCCACTGCTTTCTGGTTTCCAATTATTGCATTAAGAAGTCAGCTGTTGATCTAAATACCATTTGTTTGTATCTTTTTTTTGTAACTCTAGTTAGATAAGTATTGAGCCACTCTCTCCTATATCTCTTTTGCATACTTTTCTTTTCCTTGTCCCTTTCTCTTCAGTCTAAGGAGCTATATTTTTTATTTCCAGAGATTTTCTTGGGTTCTTGATCAACAATTCCTGGTCTTATTAAAAAAAATCATCTTTTTCTTTTAAATTGAAGCATAGTTGACATACAATGTTATATTAATTTCAGGTACAACATAGTAATTTGACAACTCTATACCTTATACTATGCTCATCACAAGTGTAGCTACCATCTATCGCCGTACAACACAATTATTGTATCATTAACTATAATCCCTATGCTGTACCTTTTATCTCCATGGTTTATTCATTCCATAACAAGAAGTCTGTAAAAAAAGTAATCTCTTATTCCTTGCTCATGTTTCTGAGCTTCTTTTATATATAAACATATGCAATAATCACACATCCTGTGTCCAATAATCCAGCATTTTAAGTCTTTGAAGATTTATTCAGCTTTCTCTAGATTTGCTAGCTCTCATTCATGGTGCCTTGTTTCTCTCTGATTTTCGAGCTTGTTAACTATGGGCTGCTCATTGTCCTTAAAACTTTCTCTCTGAGGGTTCTTTGATGACTGGAGTGAATTCATGCCCTTTAGAGAGGAGTTGCTTTCCTTCAGCAAATCAAATCTCCTGGGTAGATCATCAAGCAAAGCCTAGCTTAAATGTAAGTTTTGATGGTTTTAAAGACATATAACTGTGATAGTGTGGCTTCCATAAATTCAGGCTTAAGTTAATGAATTCACAGCGGAGACTTTTTCTCCCTTACAACCAACAGCAAGACCAAAAAAAGGAAGGTTCTGTGCATCCATTTTGAATTTGTTTTTTTTTTTTTTCTAAAATATTGATCACTCACTTGGAGCCTTTGGGTTTATACTTTATTCTGGTTTTCCGATTGGACTCTTCACCTTTTGTCGGTTCAAGCTGCTTCTCTTGTTTCTTATACTCTGTGCAGCTGTCAGAGATGAATTTCAAGGAAGATGGTTGTGTTAGGGGCCCTTGGAACAAAAATGGTCTCTTAGTGTTTGCTTACCATCCTGGATTATTGTTTTCATTGTTTTTTTAGTAACTGGAATCCGAAGATTCCTTACTTGTATACCAACTCAATAACCCATTTCATCATACACACACTCACACACAATTTATCAAGCATTTTGGTTGTATTTGTTATGAGGTGTTCCATTCTGCTGTCAAGAAACTTTAATTATGGTATTAATTTTTCATGTCACCTTTGTCACAGAATCTTCAAACTTATGTGTAAAGATACCTAACATAGGTTTTATGAATATATGTATTTTTTAGCCATCTACCAGTTAAAATAGAAAACTGGTGTGTATAATAAACCAGTAAATATCTCTAAGGTTATGGTTACTCTTCTTAAGGGCAAAAATGTGAGAAAACCATTTTATTAGTTACTGATTTAATAGGTTATGATAAGGATCTCTAATGAGTTCCGTGTTGTCTGTCCATTTGTGCCAGCATTTGCCCCATCCCATACTCACAAACCACATGTTCACTTTTGTATTCACACTCCTTGTCACATTAACTTAAAAACATCTACTATTCACTGTCTAAACCAGCAAGAATTTGGGGGTTTTACTAACATCGTACATATAAATAACAAATAGTAGTATTCATTCCATGATTTGCTAGGTTGACAACAAAAATGATCAAACTTTGCAATGTTTCAAGGATGTAGTTTTAGCAGGAGATAGTTTAAAAGCTTTTGGATAACATACATATTTATCACATTCTGCTTTGGATATATTCGTATGCATGTGCACAGTTCGTAATGGATTGACGTAACCTGATTATGCTACCAAACGTTTATCATTTGAAGGATCTTAATCACATTTTGATGTATATGTCAGAAAGAAAATATTACTGCAATTTCGTTCTCAAGTTATTATAGAGCTGGCATATGAACACATACAAATGAACATGCAGTTGGTATCTATGAGACTTCTACTGGAAGGAAAACGTGGACTTCTGCCCACACTGAGAGCCCAGTAGTTCTTGCATATCACTAGTGACAGTAAATCTTTGCTATCTCTGAGAAAAATATGCATAGAGCATCCAAGGCAAATGTGGGTCTAGTAGGTGTGCCAGCCTTGAGTCATCTCACAGACGGGTTATTGTCTTTCCTACTTACACAACTTTCTCAGCATATGCCAATTATTATGCCAAAAATAAAAACCAAGCAAGGAAAGCATTAGAACTGCAGATCCATTCCAAGCACAAAATTCCAATTATCAAAGCCGAAACACAAGCCTTTTATTAAAAAATCTACTTTGATCTGTGCTATAATTGGCACACTTTCTACTAAGTGACACTGGCAATTTAGTGTTGCGTTTCTATTTTATTTTTCTTTTGCTAATAGTAACAGAACATGATAGCCAAGCTGAATGCTCTGTTCAGTGGAGATGGAATGCTGGATGAGAGCTTTGGAACTACCCTAAACTGGGATTCCTCTATCATTTGGGGGTGCTGGCTTATCCCTGTTTCCCAGAGGTTTCAGAAGGCCAGCTTGTTTCATTACCAGCTCATCAAAATGCACCTTAGTGATTTTTCCAGCTGCCAATAGTCATATCTACACTAACTTTTTTTGCCAGGGATGTTGGTAACATCAGACGGTGGCTCATATGAGTAATTTGGTTTTCTGAATTGATAAATGATGACAATAAGTGAAAGTGAGTTTATGGAATTTTAAATTTTGTTGTATAGTGAGTTTCTTACTATACAATATACTTAGTTTTTCTTAACAACAGAATAGAAGCAAAAAAAAAATCCCCGGAAAACACTCAAATACTGAAGTTAGAACACTAGGGCAGGGCATGATTCCCATTAACATCCTGGTAAGTATGTAAGAGCCTGACATTTTCTTGGATTAGGTTGGTTGTCTAAGGAAACTGGTTCAGATAGAACAGTAAGAACTGGGGGCACCTGGGTGGCTCAGTGGTTGGGCGTCTGCCTTCAACTCAGGCAGTGATTCTGGGGTCCTGGGATTGAGTCCTGCATCAGGCTCCTCACAGGGAGCCTGCTTCTCCCTCTGCCTGTGTCTGACTTTGTGTGTCTCTCATGAATAAACAAATAAAATCTTAAAAAGAACAATAGAAACCGTGACTTCCAGGCCATATTTTCAGAAACAGTACAGGTTCTTTCACCTGAATATTAAACTTTGATTAGTCCATGGCTATTAAATGTTATCTTTCTAAATTCAGAGTTTTTACAGATATTAAAGCTATCCCTGATGATGGACAGGATGAGAAACATGAACAGGACACTGGAATTTCTATCATGTGCCTGCACCAGAACATGATATAGCACATACTAAATATGTACTATATTACTTCTCCCACAACTCTACAAAGTCGTTATTAATATCCCATTTTTACAGGAGAGGATGCTCAGCTCCATAGAACTTGAATAACTTATCCCGAGTCACAAACATAATGGTGGGGAAGCCAGGTAATTAACCTATGCTAAGCAGCTAGGGCCAGGATTTATACTTGGTTTCAGGTATCTCAAATTCCCAATCAATGTTCATTCAATGAATTTCTATTCAATGGAATTTCTAACAGTGAGAGCTAAATAAATTATGGTAACAAAATAATAGTAATAAATTCAGTAAGAAATTTGACAGTAAAAGGGAGGAAAAAAAACAGAACAGGAAGTACAGAAGAAAATTATTATCAGTGGAGGATTTTTCTTAATTTGGAGGAGAAACTTGTACAAGGCATAAACCCCAAGAATCCGTTTCCCTAACCCATTTATACCTTGTATATGAGGTTATAACATGTATTAATGGATGCCTTCTATAGGCCAGACCCTGAGCTAGGCACTGGGAATATGACAGTTGGTGTAAGAGATAGGCACCCATCCTCACCTTGTAAGCTTCTAAACCAAGAGGAAAAACCAATCTGAAATAGGTGAGCACAGTACATGCGAGTGGTCCGTGAGAGTCTGTTATGGAATGACCATAGTGACAGGATGGGGCTGGCTGGTCTGGAAAGATCCCTGAGGAACCACAGCAGTAGGGACCATGGAAGGCAGATGAAAAAGCATGCATGGTGACTCTGAAATGAGCATTTGAAGAACAGAAGAACATCTATGAGTGTTCTAAGCATTCTGCACAACAGAGAGAGCAAAGTGGGGAATGGCAGGAGAGGCTCAGGCATGTCCATCCTATGGAGGTTAAAAATGCTGAACTTTGTCATCATCACCAGGGAAAGCCATGGAATGGGTTTATGTGGGACAATGACACTTCTGTTTTTATTATTCAGTTCAGAATGGTAACTGAATTAGTAGGGGGACCCAATGAGTGATGCCATGGGACCCTTCATGCGGGGAAGAAGGTGGGAAATGCCAGTGGCTCGGAGGAGGGCAACAGCAGTGGTAGTGGAGGATGGATTCATGAGATGCTTGAAGGCTAGGCTTAGCAGACATGGCAATGGATTAGCTATGGAGAGAGAAGGGAGATTTAAGAGACAGCTCCCACTTTTTAGCTATTTCATAGTTTCTTACCCTCCTATGTGTTTGAACCTTGCAAAAAAACCACATTCTCAACTTTTTTCATAATGACCCCAGTTGGGAGGGAAGGGCAGCCATCCAGTGGGAGACTTTTAGGAACAGGTGAGCATGTGAGCATGTGAGTCAGAGGTGATTTGGAACTTTTTAAATAATGAGTACAACATCATTTTCTTTTATTTTTTCTCCCTCGAAATAAAAATAGGAGAACTCACTGTGAAAGAACCCAAGTTTCTTGATTTTGAAGTCAGAAATGAAGTACAACTCATCGTTTTAGCAGAAAGTAGGGGGCAGAAAGCCTACAGCAAAGTAGCAGTCGTGATACAAGATGTGAATGATAACTTACCATGCTTTGAGCAAAGCATTTACCAAGTGTCAGTGTCTGAAGGCCAGGTCTACAATGCTCACATCATACAGGTAACAGAAATGTGTTTTTTTTTTTTTTTTGTATGTGTGTGTGTGTGTGCGTGTGTGTGAATTATCATGAGTGTACATCAAAATATCCAAAGCCTTTTTCTAGGACATAAATTAAATGCTTCCAAGGGCACGTGAAATGTTAGATGGACTGGACAAAACCTTAGGGTTCAGGAAGTTTGCAATTTCTGAGTTCAGTCTTCCTCTCTCCATCCCATGGCCAGTGCTCACCCACTTTCTCTTGGGACTTTGTCCGACACTTTGTCCAGCATGGAATCTACAGGGGCATAAAAATTGGCTCTTCATACCATGTGTAGACTTTAGTGGGGGAAGTCAACAAAGCAAACAGATAATTTAAATGCATATTATTTTTTTAAGATTTTATTTATTTGTGAGAGACACACAGAGAGAGGCAGAGACATAGAGGGAGAAGCAGGCTCCCCACAGGCAGCCCGATGCAGGACTCAGTCCCAGGACCCTGGGATCATGCCCTGAGCCGAAGGCAGACACTCAACCACTGAGCCACTCAGGTGCCCCTAAATGCATATTATTAATGTTAAATAGAAGTGTCTAATGTCATGAGAGAAAATAGGAGATACAGACTCTTCCTGGAGGAAAAGCATATGACTTCACAGAAGAATGATATTTGCACTTGGCCTTCAAGGGTGAGCTGGCATTTGCCAGGTGGAGCTGCAGCCAGACGAGCATGGACGGAGGCGCGAACACATGGGAGAGCTCCCTGGGTTCGAAATTTGCAGACATTTCATGTGAAAGACACAAATCTGCTGTTTCCAGGCCTAACCCCATCTCAGAAAAAAGGCTTAAGCTATGAAAAAGAGAGCCTGTCCCTAAGGCTGTCTTGTGCAGGCTCTAAGACCCACTGACCCTTCATGGCCTCTCTCCCAGCTTCTGGACTAGTACCCAGTTCAACCTTTCCCTTCACAGTGGAATTGCCGTTTTGTGTTCAAGAACCTGGGCCTCAAGAAATGCACAACCTCTTGGGATCCACACAGGAAATCAGTATAAGACCCCTTCCTGGCAAAGTCGGCACCACACCCGGACATTCCCTCTGGCCTCTCTTACCCCCCTGCTGTGATCCAAAACCTAGTGATGATTACTCCCCTCTCTCTCTGGGTAGATGGGGTCCAGTAGCTAGATGACATGTTAGGACACTTTCTGGACAAGATCTACCCCAATGCTTTACTGTGTGGCTACCTCTATTTGCATATGGCAAACTTGCGTTTGCCTTCCAGTCCAGTTCCAGATGCGCAAGTTCCCCCTCTGTTGGGGCTGAAAAGACCAGCGGAGTCTCGGTAGTGTCGGAGTCTTGGCTGTGTCGGAGTCTTGGCTCTGTGCCCCCCGACAGTCCCGGATACCCAGGATGTCCTCCACTATTTTTGCAGACTTATTTTGTATGACAGCACCCTAATCGCTTCAGTCACCAGCATGTTCCAGAAGCCCCTGAGATCTGGCAACAGCATGAAGGACAGATTGAGAGTGGAGGGAGTTTCAGGCCACGATGGGAACATGAGGTCAGGCCAAGGCTGAGGGACACAGAGGATAAAAAGAAATAGAAAAGAATTGTAATTAGTCCATCAGCTTATTCCAAAACAAGGTCTTGAAATCACTAATAGAATTAGTTTTTTTTTTTTAGAATTAGTTTTTGATTAAAATGTAATGCAGACTAAATAACAGAACTCCATGGAGAATGATGCAAAACTTTTATCTCATCCTCAACACTACTTTGATAATATACTGATCAGGATCTAAATCTGTTAGCATGAAATCTAGGTTGTTTCATTAACTAAAAATCCTTCTAAAATGAGACTTTCAATAAGATATTAAAAAAAAATCCACATGTGGCCCGTTTTACAGGCAAAACTTGAAGCAGGAAAAGCAACAAATTAAAGACCACCATTCACTATGCAGAGATTTCTTTCCTTTTCTGGTACTGGAATGGATCTAAATGTAGTTGGAAATCTCCTATTCAAGCAAATCAGATTTTTTTTTTCAAGTACACTACCTCACTTTATTGCTCTTCACAGATATCACATTTTTTGTTTTGTTTTGTTTTGTTTTCTTTTTACAAACTGAAGGTCTGTGGCAACCCAGCATCAAGGAAGTCAATAGGCACCATTTTTTTCCAACAGCATTTGCCCCCTTGTGTCTGTGTCACAGTTTGGTAATTCTGCAGTATTCACGCTTTTTTTTTACATTATTATTATATTTGTTGTGGTGATGGTGATCAGTGGTTTCTTGAGATGGAATCTATACCTGGTGAAACTTGTTGAAATAACAGCAAAGGATTTAAAAATTCCATAAACTTAGTTGATAAAGCAGCAACAGCAGGGTGTGAGAGGACTGGCTCCAATTTTGCAAGAAGTTCTACTGTGGGTAAAATGATTCCAAACAGCATCACATGCTACAGAGAAATCATTCATGAAAGGAACAGTTAATCAATGTGGCAAACTTCATTGTTGTCTTACCTTAAAAAATTGCCACAGCCACCCCAACCTTCAGCAGCCACCACCCTGGTCAGTCAGCAGCCATCAACGTCAAGGCAAGATCCTCCACCAGCAAAAAGATTACTACTCGCTGAAAGCTCAGATGATGGTTAGCATTTTTTAGTAATCAAGTATTTTTAAATTAAGGTATGTACATTGCTTTTTTAGATAGAATGTTAGGCCAGGGCAGCCCAGGTGGCTCAGCGGTTTAGCGCCTGCCTTCCTCCCGGGGCATCATCCTGGAGTCCTGGGATCGAGTCCCACGTCGGGCTCCATGCATGGAGCCTACTTCTCCCTTTGTCTGTGTCTCTGTCTCTCTCTCTCTCTGTCTCTCAAGAATAAATAAATAAAATATTTAAAAAAAGAATGTTAGGCCGTTGCACACTTAATAGACTACAGTATAGTGTAAACACAACTTTTATATGCACTGGGAAACAAAAAAATTCATTTGACTTGCTTTATTACAATATTTTTGGATTTGGGTGGTCTGGGACTGAACCCGCAATATCTCTGAGGTATCCCTGTGTTTTTGCGTCTTGCTTAAATCTGTAGTTCAAAACATGTGCTACTCCTACTGAAAGTTGTTTGAAAGTCCTTTGAATGAGCCTGCAGAGTACTTTTCCCACCCGTTACCTACTATGTTATAAACGTAAGCTTCAGCCATTTGTTGCCATTCCTCTGATCATTGTTTTTGAAGTGTTTGACAATTTGTGATTCTTTCATCATGCATTTGTCTGAAAAGCAGTCTTAACTCATCTTGTAGATTGAACCCTTATCTAATAGAAGAGCTGCTTCCTCACAGGTTTTTGCTGTGGACCTGGACAGTGGGATGAATGGCCTCACCGAATATTCCATTCTCTCTGGCAACCAAGGGGAAGCATTCCACATTGACGCACTGAGCGGTGTGATCACAGCAAATGTGATTCTAGATTATGAGCTCACCAGCTCCTACAGGTGGGTCCCAGATTCCGATCCGTTTGCTTGTTTATTCGGCTTGTTTCTGACAAATGTGTTGCTTCAGCCATGCCTTCCTCTCATGTAAGCTTAGTTATAAAATGTGTTTTCCTTTGATCCAACCTAGATCACCCTTTCAATATACTGAAGGAATCTTACAAAGTATTTGCTCTTTCGGAAAGGTGATTAGATGAGAAGTACCTTAGGGGTCCCTTGTAGTTCTTAGCTTTTATGAATTTTTTTATGCTACTAAGTACTAAATGAGAGACATTAGAAAAGACAGTATTTGTGAAATGCCTACTAAATGATAGAGCGCTCTGCTACTTTTTGTTGTTATTGTTTTAAAAAAATAGTGAAGACAAAAAAAAATAGTGAAGACTCAGTGACATTTCTTTTTTTAATTCTTTACTTAATTAATTCTTCTTAATTAATTCTTTTTTTAATTCTTTTGTCCACAACTGTGTGTGGACAAAAGTACAACCCTGTCGTCGGGTCCTTGTTGCAGTACTGTGCTCTGATGGAAATGATCTGATTAAGCACACATTCAACATTAAATATATTTTTTGTCTACAGTTCAAGGTGTACAAAATTATGCAAATTCTATAAAAGAGAGAATAATGGTCTCATAGTTCATCTAGTTATTTTAAAAAGTCAGTGCTACAAAAATCTAGCAATATATACAGATATATTTATGGCATCACAGTCTATAAAAGGAAAAGGAGGACTCTAAGGAACCAAAAATGTTCAGGAACGGGGATTGCCGCAAACACGGCAGCCCAGCCTCCCGTGGAATACCACCATTTGACAAGAGAAGGTGGTTTCTCTGTAAGTGCCACTGAGGAGAGAGCTCTAGGATATATGGGGAAGTGGGAGAAATAACCAGCTGCACTCCAGAACTTACTCTGCAGGCCGATTTGAGTCAAGGCGCACCCATAGACTTGGATGACTTCAGGAAGAAAATATAAGAAACTTAACGTTGTCTGTCTCTGGAGAAGTGGTCACAGGGGAAACATGTCAAAGGCTTGGCTTTCTCAGTGTGCATTTTAATATATTCATATCATATTTTTGTATGGTCTTCCAAAAGGCCTTGCACATAGTGTTTCCTTTCATTCTTACAGTCGCCCCCAAAGAAGCCAAGTTAGTCATTTTTTCATTCACTGATAAGACAGCTGATATGTGGTGGCTTGCTCAGGGCCACAGAACCATCTAGTGATCAAACAGAGGCTCGAGTCCAAGTGTTCTGATTTTGACTCCCACTGTTTCCACTGTACAAGCTACGGAGCAGACCTTCTACACAGAGGAAAAACAGGCATGTGAAAGCCCGGAGTGCCAGTGTTCTCCTAGGCCAGACTGCTTTCATGTTTAATGAAGAAAGTGCAGTAGATGCATGTGGCTGAGCTGATTACAGTGGGATCTGTTACAGGACGGGTTGAATTCATTAACCTCTGAAAACCTTCCCGGCTCTAAAAATTTGATTGTTTAGTTCTTTTTGTTTAATATATTTCAAAATATGACTTCAAAAGCATTTGCAAAGTTTAAGGCCTTACCCTGTATTAACTAGTAGGATTCTTTTCGGTAATATTTTAATGTAATCAATTGTTATGATGCTTATTGTATAAATATATTAAAACCGGCTGTATAACTATGTTACGCCCGTCTCTGCTACCTTGTCTCTACAGTCATTTTACGCATAAAGCTGATTTTCTTGCTCTGTCGATGACTGTAGGTTAAGTCTCAGCCCCATGCCACCTGAGTAATGACAAATTCAGAGCTTATTGAAGATCTGCTGTGTTCCAGAAACTAAGCACTTCCGGATTGTAATGACCTTCTGTCCTTATGTTCTTCTTACTCAATGGAGCCTAATTAGCAATTAAATCAGACTCCTTTAAGCTTTTTCCTATTTGCGTCATTGTTTCAATGTTCCCAACGTCTAAATTGGTCCCAATATTTAAAAGTGCCCCTCTCCAGTTCACCATGAAGAATTTAACTCAAGGCCTGGAGAACTGAGAGAATTTGAACTATACACACAGGGCCACAGAGAGGTACAGGGACAACCACACACAGACACACAGACACACACACATACACAGTCTCAACTATCACCAAAGCAAGGAAGTATTTTAAACCTCCTGCCTGTTCATGCTTTCCCCAGTATTCACCCCCATGTGGCTTCTCTTCCTCCTTAGTGCTTTCCCTGATATTTAAAGTAACAGGAAATATAGGATCACTTTTCCCTTGTCAACAGGCGTAGTTAGTGGATGCTTTGGAAATGGTAACATTCAGCTTTTAACTTTTCTTTTGAAGTACTGCTATTTGTCCAATTGAAGAAAATATTCCCAATTCTAAAATGAAGGAGAAAAAGATATTTTCAGTTCTGATTATACTCAATATACTGAGGCATTAAAGAAAAATTAAATAATTTTTAGGCCTCTTATTAAGCCATATATAAGAAAGCTCAGTGGAGAGGTCATGACAGACTGTAAAATAGACCTTAAGTTCTATCTGACTGATATTTCTGAATTTTTAAAAACTATTTATGAAGCATGCCACAGTTCTTGTTTTTAGGGAACTAAAAAAATCAAGCACCATTATAACCCATGGCAAGAGGCATATTAATAATCACAATAGTTGCCATTTATGGAGCTGCTTTAAATGTCGAATTCTCATAACCGATTAAGATTTACAGAAAGAGGAAATTAAAGTTCAGAGAATAAAGTTGTTTGCCAAGAATACACAGCTAGTAAATGGTAGAATTGAGGGGATTCTTGCCCGTGTGAGTGGTCTTAGTAGGGCTTCCTGTTGTAGCATGTGAATGAATCTGCAGAGAACATACCTGTGTATTTATGAAACACAAAATGAGAAAAAAAAAAACTTTAGGCAAATAAGAGTTAATTTAAAAGTTTAAATATTCAGTTTCTGTAGCAAAAATATTCAAGTTCAAAGAGCTTGAACTTTTTATTGGCAGGAGCAACGCCAAACTCATACTCTCCACTGAGGGCTTGTTATGACCGTGAGAAAAATACTGAAAATCAATTATGTGTACAAGGTAGGAAGTCAGCTGAGATGTTCATTATCTTTTCCAAAATACATGACTCATAAACAGCAGAGTTGGGACTGCAGCCCCATCCTGCTGACTCCCTGTGGAAAAAAAAAAAAAAAGAATAAAAGACATTTCAGGCAAAAAGCAGGAAATTCATGCATATGCAAAAGTGTTTATACAGTATGTTTGGAAGTAACAAGTGGTACAGTGTACCTGAGAAGCAACTGAGTGTGGGGTAATGAAAAAAAGGCTGGGAATGTGGAGGAATAGGAGGAAGGTGGCCAAAGGTACAGAGTTTCAGTCACAAGATAAAGAACTACTGGGGACATGATATACAACATGATGACATCGTTTACACCACTGTGTGGTATAGCTGAGAGTTGTTGAGAGTAGGTTTAAGAGCTCTCAATACAAGGAAAAATAATTTCTCTCTTTTTTTGTATCTGTGTGAAATGATGTCAACTAAATTATTGTGACAATAATTTCACCATATATGTAAGTCAAATTTTTATGTTATACGCTTACACAGTGGTGTATGCCAATTATACCCTGGTAAAATTGTTAACTTACACAGTGGTGTATGCCAATTATACCCTGGTAAAATTGTAAACAAATTTATGATGGTCTGAAAAACAAAACAAAACCAACAACAAAAAAGAGACTGGTAGGTGGCAGGCAAGTTTTAAGGGTCTCTATATCCCATGTAATGGAAATACTTGATTCGATAGGCCATATAGAAGTATAAGCAATTGGGTGCATGCTCAGATCTTCATTTTTAAAAGACATCTGGTAACAGATGAATAGCAAGATAGGGAACCAGCATCAGACAGATTAGTTAAACTAGACAATGACTGTGAAGAGTCTACTAATGAGGATGAAGCAATGGGCATGGTAGAAGAGAACATACTAATTAACTCAGGTACGGAAGTCATAGGAACATGGCCAATAGTTGGATTTATTCAACAAGGAAAGAGATAGAAAATGATTTTGAAGTTTCCTCATAGGAAAGGCAGGAATTAGAATTGGGGTTGGAATGGGGATTGGGATTGGGATTTTTCTGGGCATTTTGAATTTGAAGGGCTAGTGCAAAACAAAAGTTAAGACATTCCTTAGGCAATTAAAATACTGATCTGGAACCTGGGAAAGAGGTTTCCATCTAAGATTTAGATTTAAGATTCATTTAGGAAAAATATGTAAAATGGAATTACCTAGGGAAAGTCTGCAAAATGAGAATTTGGAAGATTATCACTACTTGAGGATCAAGCATACAAACAGAAGTCAGCAGAATAGATTCAGGGAATAAAAGGAACAGAACCTGGAAAAAATGGTCATGGAAACCACAGGGAGAGGTTAGAATACATTAAAAAAAAAGTTTCAAAATGTGTTTGGGTTAGAATCAGCTAAAAAAAAATATTCCTCATTTTAAGGAGTTTAAGGAGATGTTATATATTTATAGGTATATATTTATTTCCACAAGCTTTCTTGATCTTTCTGCTTTTCCATAGCATCTTGTTCTTGTTTCATGCCTGTATTATCTTCTGATAGCTCTCCAAGAACATTAATTAGAATTTTTTTTATATTTTCTTTTGTTCTTTCAAGATCTCTGGTTCTTTGGGGTTTATTTCTTTTCCTTGTCTGTTCTACACTCTTTTTTTCATGTTGGAGAATTTCTGTAACTAATGATCCGTGGTTCTGAGTGAGGCAACAGCAAAGTCATTAGAGTCTCTGAGTAGGCTGGCACAGCTTATGACCAGCACACTTCACTTTCAGATGAACCAGAGAGGAAGTTGACTACTTTGCAGAATGACATACAAATAGAGAGACTTCCTTTTTTACTTTGGGAAGGACTTTTATTGCTCCAAGGATAGTCCTTTTATGTTCAAATTAAATAATACTGAGTATAAAAATTAGGCATTCTTTTGCCTGGGAGTAAAGAGCAATGGGCAAAGGATTAATTGTTCTGTATTTTGAGTTTAAAGTAATCTTCAAGTTATTTTTTAACTCAATATCTCACCCTACCCCTTGTCATGTCTTGTGTCTCTCATTGGTAATGTGGGGCCAAATCTTCCCCACTCATCCTTATGTCCCTTCAAATATATTTCAATCTGTGGTTTCCTCTTACCCACTTGTCTATAACCACTCCCAAATCTGCTTGCATTTTCCAGAAATTTGTTGAGACTTTTTACCACCTCTACCCACCAATATCTTCTTCCATTTTGTTTTAGCCTTATGGACAGATACCTTATTTTCAATTCTTCTGCTACCATTACCATAGAATCTTAGGAGGAAGAAAAGATAAAACCTGTGTAGATATAACTGAAGTCACAGCTCTTCTTTTCATATATGTTTCTGATGTTGGCTGATATTTTTGTTTTTCTGAGAATTTCAGAAGAAACCTGCAATTCTTGGTAGACATTTAAGATACTGTTGAGACAATATTTTGAAAAATCACCTACCACCTTCAGTATTTGTTAAGGCAATAGGGAAGGATACTTCTTGCTCAAGGTCCCATCTAAAGTTTAACAGGATAAAAGAAGCTTCCTGTGGTTGGTTGAATAGGAGAAATATGCTCTGAATTAGAATGGGCTGGTTCTAAATCTGCTCAGTTTCATTTTTAATCTCTGCTGATGTACTAATCAGGGCAGCATTCTGAAAGCCAGAGCCAGTTGGACTGGTTACAACCAATAATTTTACAAAGACTGCCAAGGAGCCATCAGAGAAAACTTGAGGTCTCCCAGAAGTTACGTGTAGAATCTTGGTGGGTCTGCCTTCATAGTTTTTCATCTGTTCTCCAAGCTACTGAGGAACTGTTTACTCATCTTTATATTTTGAAACTGAATTGTATATTTTCCTCCATATCAAAGATTCTAGTTTTTTTTTTAAGTTGACATAGGCATTATATAAAACCCCTGATATTGTAACATTGTAAAAATAAGGGTGGACGCAACTCTAGTAGAACTGACAGAGCCATAACTTTGATATCTTGGCTGAGCTTTTATTTTTTTATTTTTATTTTTTTTTTAATATTTTTTAATTTTTTTTATTTATTTATGATAGGCACACAGTGAGAGAGAGAGGCAGAGACACAGGCAGAGGGAGAAGCAGGCTCCATGCACCGGGAGCCCGACGTGGGATTCGATCCCGGGTCTCCAGGATCGCGCCCTGGGCCAAAGGCAGGCGCCAAACCGCTGCGCCACCCAGGGATCCCTTGGCTGAGCTTTTAGTATGACACTGAGGATGGGCAGGCAGCAAAGGCAGAGAACATTATGATTTGTTTATTTTTAGTAAAAATTTTCCATATGTACCTGACTTAGGTTCATGCTAACAAAACAAACTTTCCAGATGGAATGATTCCTAAGCTCCAGAAGTGTGAAATTCAAGTAGTTGTTTTACTAATGTCGCAGCTCTGGTAGTGTAGAAGGCAGCCTGTGTGCGTCATGAACAGTAGATAGACAGTGATTATTTGCTATTAAGTGGAATTTATTTTTTTAATATTTATTTATTTGAGAAAGAGAGAGAGAGCAAGAGAGGACAAGCAGGAAGCAGGGGGAGGGGCAGAAGGAGAGGGAAAAGTAGGCTCCCCACTGAGCAGGGAGCCTGGTTGTGGGCCTTGATCCCAGGACCTTGGGATCATGACCTGAGCCAAAGGCAGATGCTTAACTGACTGAGCCACTCAGACACCCCTATGTGGGATTTAAACCAAGAAAGAGTTAATGCTTATTTTACATGTAAGATTGGAAAGATAGAACACTTACTCAGGTAAGCTAAGGGAAAAGGAAGTAGAATGTGTCAACTTCCAAGACTCAGTTTCTCTTTTTTTTTTCAAGACTCAGTTTCTCTTTTTTTTTTTCAAGACTCAGTTTCTTAAAAGCTAGTATCAATCACGGACTAAGACTCGCATCACTTCTGAGATAAAGACTGTCTTCTGATTGATAACTCACATCACTACTCAGCTGCCCTCCTGGAATTCATAGTGTTTAGAGGGGAGTGAAAAACTAATGATTATACATTAGGGCATAATATATGCACAGTAAGAGAGGCATGTTGAAAATGTATAGTGGACCTCAGTTAGTAGAGCACAGGCTTTCCAGTCAACCAAGACTTGGGCCTGAATCCTGGTTCTGTCATATAATACACTCATAATCTTAGACAAGTCTTGAGAAAACAGCCCTCAACATATGTTTTTAAAAAATCAAGTAGAATAGCTCACATGCCCTCAAGAAACTTAGAGGAGAGGCAGATAATCAATGCAGAGGATGATGCAAAGGATGATGACTGCTGTGTTAGAAGAAAGTACAGGGTGCTGTGGGATAGAGAAAGAGGCATCCAAATCAGAGCAGTGGTCAGGGAAAGCTTCCCAGAGATGTGAGCTTTGGAAGATCAAGAGGATGGGTAGTACAGGGATAGGAATTCCAGGCAGAAGCCAAGTCAGAAGAGGTCATGTGTATGTATGTGCTCAAGGCCCGGACTACCTCTGGCAGACATGCAGAGCCAAGGAAAAGTTTTCAATAGAGAAGTCAGGTTTTTAGTTTAGGATGTTAGATGGAACTGTTGAATTGCAGTGTGTGGGATTGACAGGGGCAGTAGGAAGATTGGTGAACAAACATGTACTACAGGTGGGAAAGGATATAATGAATACAGAACATTCCAGGTAAAGATGATGCAGGGATGAGGCTACAGAGACCAACTTGCCTTGGTTTGCTCAGGGCTGTCCTGGTTTTATTTATTAAAAAAAAAAAACAAAACTAAAAAACCAAACCTGAAAGTCCCATGTCCCAGGAAACCTTCAGTCCTGGGCAAAGCATGATGGTTGATCAGCCTGCCTGAGGCTCTGAAGGCAGGACTGAAGTGGTTGCGAAAACTGATCCAAGTGATATTCAGGAGGTAAAATCTGTAAGGCTCATAATTAGTTGGATATTGGAAGGTTGGTGACAGAAATGGAAAAGTTGAAGACACTAAGAAGGTTTCTAATTTAGTTACTGAAGATAGGTGTACCATCTTCCAAGAGAGAGGAAATCATTGCATGTAAATTATTTCAGATCATGGACTTTCCCTCCTACTCTATAGTTATAGCCAATCATGCATTTTTGTGTGTATATTAATCATGCAGCATCCTCTCTTAATTCTATAATTGCTATCAATTTTGAATTTGGATCTAAAATAATATCAACACAAAGCAATCTTCTAATGGCTCTATCTTGTGTTGTTACAGTAAAATGTAAATATGTAGCAATATCCAGGCCATGCATGGTAAGGTGGAGGTAATCTTCTTATCCAAAGACCAGATATTGGTGTTTGCATTTTTTAGGTTGTTCTTGGTAGGAACGGATTAAATTCTACAGTCTGTCTTCAGAAATGGCTCATTGGTTTTAAATGCCACATGACTTCTGGTGGCTTGCTGGATTTGATGCTCTAAATGCATCAAAAATAAATAAATTTCAGGCTCCCGTTCTGATGAAATAAATTTTCAAATGATGCCATTTAGAAAAAGCCAGGGGGAGAAATAAAAGTAGCTAGTTAGCTCACTTTTAAGTTTTCAACTAGATATTCAGTATTTATGTTGTTTTTGTAATTCTCTGGAAAATGGATTACATGCCTTGATTCTTTTTCCAAACCAGCTTGATTGTGCAAGCCACAGATAAAGGGATACCCAGGCTTTCTGGTACAAGTGTGATCAAGATACGGGTGACTGATATAAATGACAATGCCCCGGCTTTTCTCCCCTCCGAAGCAGTGGAAATTGCAGAAAGTAAGTGTGCCAATATGGAATCATGGGTGTAACTTGTGTAATATCATCTACCAGCCAGGCGTTATAAGAAACACAAGTACTAATCTTCAAGAACCTCGCAACATGGACAGCTTCTGTCTTCATTTTACAGAATGGAGAATTGATGGCCAAAAGTTAAATATCAAATGTCAAAGACATTAAATGTTGAAGCTGGGATTTGCCTTTAAGTCATCAGGAGGCCAGTTCCCCAGGCTCGAACTGCCATTGCACACATTGTTCTTTGTGTGCAGATAGTTCTCAAAAAACAAATCTACTCCATGAAGAAGCATACTTTGTTAGCTCTGATGATCATTCCAAAGCTCCTCTGAGAAGAAGCAATGTCCATAGACTGGTAATTTTGTCAGTCTTGGCAGTATACGAATCACAGGTCATAAATGAAGGGCTGCTCATTGCACAAAGTCATCACTTTCCTCTAGTGTAAACTAAAGTTCAGCATTTACAGAAAAATTTTACCACATTAATGGTAGAAGTAGAAAATACAAAATTTTACATGATATGCTAATTAATCTTAACAGTTTGGGTCCCTGGCTTCTACGACTCCATAGTCTGCAATCCCACAGTTATCCATGGTCAGTGGCCATACTGGTAAATCCAAGCCAACTCTTTATCACTGAAATTGCAAAAAGTGCTGGCCTCCCTCCTTTCACTATTAATATCCAACTTATTCCTAAGATGTCTCTAACATTTTAGGATGTTTAGCTTCCAAACAAATAATCACTCACAGAGGGATATATTTGTAGATGCATAGGGATACCCACAAATACTCTGAAATATTCTACAAAGAAAAGATTCTCCAGTTCTTGCTTCTCACCCATTTGATATACTTCCATTTGCTTTGCTTTTTACCAAAGGTATTATTCTTAAGGATGTGTATTAGCATCAAAATGCAGCAATGTGCCCATTATCAGCACATCACAAGAACAAATGGCAAAAAATCAAAACATATACTGAATAGGGTAAGGAGTGGTGGATGCACATCCAGAATGTTCAAACCCAAAATATGAAAATTACCTATGTCTCATATAGAGGGGAACTATTCGGAGTACCTTTCTACCTGCACCATACTTGTCAGCTTAAAAACCAGGTCCCTTTTATGACAGTTTGGACTAAAGAACACATGTAGCATGTTTGATAGACATTTAGCATGCCATCTATTTTGTGGATTTTTTTTTTTTTTGGTAATATGAGAGATTTGTTCTTATCACTGCCACAATACATACTTTGTCTTTCCATAGTCTGGATAATTTTGAGAGTCAGGTTTTTAAGAGAAGGAAGCATTATATATGCCACTCCATAAGCAATAATTTTACAAAAATAAGTACAAGGAACCAAGTATTTCTAAGTTGGTATACCAATATTGTCATTTAAATCTTGTTTGCGTTTCACAACTGTATGCTTTGTATTATTGTTTTGAGTAATAACCTTCTTCCCACCCATATTCCCCATGAATATGTGATTTTAATACAGAAACTATGTAGGATAAATAAGTGGCTGAGAATGTTCCTTCGTCCTGGAATGGTGTTGCACGCATATGATAAAAAAAAATGCAATATAAAAATCGAATATACTTTACCTCCTCAATTCCCTACTCACTGGTAGATTTTCACTTTATTGGGCTCATAAATTCTTCAGAGTTTTTGTTCAGCTCGTAATGAGCTTTGTATGAGAAATCATGCCAAGAAACAGAAAATCATGTTGGACTTAAAGTTAAAATGTTTGGATTGAACTATTAAAGAAAAGTATTTCAAAGGATGGATTTTAATGGAGGCTGACATTGGTCATGACTATTGCAGATTCTTTGCCTGGTGTAGTTGTGACTCAGATATCAGTTCATGATGTGGATTTGAATCCAACTTTCATCTTCAATTTCGCCAAAGAGAGTAATCTTGGGACCAAGTTTGCTATCGATCGGAACACTGGAGCGGTGGTGCTAGTGGAAACATTGGATTTTGAAGAAGCTACCGAATATGAGCTGTTCATCCAAATTTCTGATACTGTGCATGACACAGAGGGAACGCTCATTGTCCGTGTGGTGGACGTCAATGATAACCCACCAGTATTTTCTCAAGATTCTTACCAGGTAAAGAGCTTAATAAGGAGATACTGAAACCATAGCCAAAGTCGAAAAGAATAGGGAATAATGTAAGCCTACCACTGTTGACAGACTGATTCAGACAGGCAGTATTCACAGGTTTCAATGACTTAGTTGAGGCTGAAGGTTGTATATTCAATATCGTGGAAGCTCTGGTAAGTACCTGTGGAGCTAAATAGCTCATTCAAGTCAATTTCTTAGCTACATATAGCATCTTTTTTTTTAATTTGTAGGGATTGGAATCCAGTTATTCATAACAATCAGAACTGGCCTAATATTTGCAAAGGTACCAGATAATACAGTGGTTTGGGTTATCACCAATTAATTTGGGAAAACTCTTTCTTTCCTAGCCATATCTTTGGAATATACTGATGAACCTTTTGCAGAAACCAATCATGAACAAAACTGTGAAGTGGAAATTTTATTTTTTTACACCTTAGTATATGTTTATAGAAGTAAAGACAATAATAGCATTCAACTAAGTACTTGGAAATGGGCTTCAGGACTTCTGCATGTAGCAAATGCATGGTTTAAGCAGAAACACAGTAGGGAAACTAACCTAAATAACGATCTTCTGTCTGTAAAAACTGCGCTAGTGGATTTATTAACTATCCTCTACCATGCAGAAATAATTTAGATGGATTTTTTATAATAAAAATCAAAACTAAATGAAATGTTTTTAATCTTGTTTTTCTGAATTCTGAGACTTCGAAACAATGTTCTTAATATATCAGCTCTATAAATTAACATGTGTATTTTCCATAAGCAAAATGAATATAATGATTTTGCTTTCTGGCCCTGTTCATGAAAATAGCTCTAGCCTGTAAGCACAAGACTCATTTCTTTCTGTTTCCTTCAGGTCACTGTTCCCGAATGGGCACCTGTGGGGTACTCAGTGCTGACCGTGGCAGCCACAGACATAGAAAGCAATGAGAACATTTCTTACAGAATCCTTTCCTCTTCTAAAGAATTTTCAATTGATCCAATGAATGGTGAGTTATTTATTGTGGTTGTAGTGTTCATAGGTTTGAGTTACAGGGTAGAAGCTTGAAATAATCTTTTCCAAATGCTCCTCAAATGTTTCCACCTCACTCCCTGATATTATAGATGCCACCCTTCTAATTTCTCTTCACATCAAATGCCGTGGTAACAAATCCTGGTGTTCCTTCTCTACTACTACATCTCAGTGGCTGGAAAGCAAAAGGAATTGATTATATTCTGGCAAATGCACAGAACTTCAGAGACCCCAGTGTAGTAAACACCCAGTTCATCAGTCCAACCCAGGACAGTTTAGGTATTTGTCTCAGCCCTCAACAAGCATCAAAATAAAGTTGAAGGGATTCATTTACTACTGAGGATTTCAGGCTACAAGAGTGTGGGAACTTTTCTTCCAAGCCGAGTACATTGAGTTCAATAATAGCATAATACATTCAATAAGGACAAAAAAATGAAAAAGGAAAATTATTTGAGCATCTGCACCCAGAAAAATTGTAGTATTCCGGTTTATTTGATGCCTTCCAAGGCTCTTTATATTTTTATCAGAAAGCAAGTCATTTGTGGTCATGAAATGCATTCAAGCAAGTGATTTCAGATTAGAACAGTTAAGAATTGTATAGAGAAAGCATGGGTAAATGGGAAAACAATGGGTAAATAGGAAAAATTAAATTTGATACGATATCATGATTAGCAAAACATTGTCCCTAACAGAGCACACTCTAGAAAAGAACAGGGCCTGGGACATGTTACTCTGTGTGTTCCCCATCTCCACACACCCATTATTTCATAAGTGAGAAGTAATTTAAAAATTGACCTCAGGATGATGGATGATAAGTAGACTTACTGTGGGGACCACTTTGTACTATATACAGATATTGAATCATTAGGTTGTACACCTGAAACTAGCAGAATGTTACATGTTAGTTATATCTCATTAAAAAACATTAACCTCAGGATTGCCCCCAAGAAGAATTTAATCACAAAATACCAGTGTGAGGCCCATGGAGTGTTTCACCAGGGAGAAGTAGGTCATGCTGCCACACAACCTGCGGGTGGATGCTACTGTATGGATATAAACATGTTAGAAATTTGGCTTTTCTTTTCTCCTCTCTTTTTTAGGGGGTGGGTGGTAGGGGATGCACAGTGCTGAAATGACATCAACTGCTATCCTGGCCACAGCACATCACAGTGTAAGGTCGTCCCTCTGAGCACTTAATCCTAGCAACACTTTTGCTTGACATGTGTTATCAACAAGCTTTGCAATGAGATATTGATTAGAATGTATTAAAACATTAAGTGGGGGGCGCTTTGGTGGCTCAGTCACTACAGAGTCAAACTCTTAATTTCAGCTCAGGTCATGTTCTCAGGGTCGTGAGATTGAGCCCAACATTGGGCTCCATGCTCAGTGTGGAGTCTGCTTGAGATTCTCAGCCTCCTTCCCTGCCCCCACTTGCTCTGTCTCTCCCCCACCTCAAAATAAATAAATCTTTAAAAAAAACATTTAAATGCTATCAGATCAATTTAGTTCACGGTGAGACTCTACTTACATATTTCTATCTTAAAAATAATAAAATGTGTGAAGTGTATCTCATCAATAAGAAAGAAATCTACTTGCTGAATTAGCGAAGAGCTTTAGGAAAGACACCTCCATAATTAAGCAATAGTTGCAACTCAGCATTATCAGATATACTACCCTCCTTTGACTAGAATGAATGTCAGTCTGTGTTTCCAGAATCAATATCTTTATACTAGAATGTCTTTGTACAAACCTGTGTCTATGGGTAGCAGAATGAAATATACATTTTTAAAATAACAATGCATTTTTAAAAATTTTTTAAATTAATTAATTAATTTATGATAGTCACAGAGAGAGAGAGAGAGAGAGAGAGAGAGGCAGAGACACAGGCAGAGGGAGAAGCAGGCTCCATGCACCGGGAGCCCGATGTGGGATTCGATCCCGGGTCTCCAGGATCATGCCCTGGGCCAAAGGCAGGCGCTAAACGGCTGCGCCACCCAGGGATCCCAACAATGCATTTAAAAAAAATGGTAATGGGACAGCTTATTATACAAAAAAAAAAATTAAGAGACATGTGTGGCAAAGTCATCTTCAAGTGGCACATGTATTTAATAGAGCGAATGCCGGGAATATTACTTCTGGATCTTAAGTGTTACCGAAGTATAATTATGGTAATTTAAAATTTCTAATTGGAGTTACTCTTGGTTGTAACTTAAATAACAAATCTACCAAATAACTAAATACATTAGTACATATTTGATGAATATTTGCTGACAACTGGGTCCTGAAATTTTAATTTCACAGGGTTGAAATGCTATGTCTTGTTTTTCAGGCACAATATTTACTATCAATCCTATATTACTTCTGGATAAAAAGTCAACAGTTCAGTTTCTTGTTGAAGCCAGTGATGGTGGAATTCCTGACCTGAGGGCTCTTGCCTTAGTAGAGATAGAAATACAGGATGTGAACAACTATGCCCCTGAGTTTACGGTAGAATATTATAATCTCAGCTTAAGGGAAGATGCTCAAGTTGGAGGCACGCTTGTCACATTTTCAACCATTGACCATGACTGGACCCGTGAAAACACACATGTTGATTATTCCATCATCAGTGGTAATCTGCAGAACAATTTCCATGTGGAAACTAGTTTTCTTCCTTCAGAATATCCTTCTAAGCAAATTGGTTACCTGGTGTTGCTCCACAGTCTGGATAGAGAAGCAGCTTCCTGTCATAAGCTCGTCATTCTGGCATCTGACCACGGCTTCCCTCCATTGAGCTCCACAGCCACTGTGGCAATAGAAGTACTTGATGTCAATGACAACCCTCCGAAATTCAGCAGTCTGAAATACCATGCCCACGTCAAGGAAAGTACCCCTCTAGGGAGTCACATCACTGCGGTCTCTGCAGATGACCGTGATGTGGGTTCACACGCAGAAATCATCTACCACATAATCTCTGGAAATGAGAAGGGGCATTTTCACTTGGAAGAAAACACTGGAGTTCTTTATCTGATTGCACCTCTGGATTATGAAGAAACGACAAAATTCACTTTAACGGTTCAAGCCTCAGATGAAGAAAAGAAGCATTTTTCCTTTGCAGTTGTGTTTATCAATGTCCTGGATGATAATGACCATGCACCTCACTTTATGTTCTCAAGCTTAAATTGTGTTGTTCCTGAAAATGTGCCTGTTTTCTCCACCGCATGTTCCGTGAATGCTTTGGATTTTGATGCAGGTCCTTATGGAGAGCTGACCTATTCTGTGTTATCACCCTGTTCCATCACTCAGGGGATACCTCGTGATCATGATCCCTTCCTCATTGACCCCTTAACAGGGGAGATTCACACTCAGCAAATCCTTGACTATGAAAGTGACAATAAATACTGCCTGACAATTCAGGCAAAAGACAAGGGTGACTCAACAGCCTCTCTAACGGTTTGGCTGGATATTGAAGGAGTAGATGAGTTTGAACCCATCTTTACTCAAGATCAGTATTTTTTCAACCTTCCAGAGAAGAATAAAGTGAGACAGCTGATTGGCAGGGTGGAAGCATCAGATGCAGATGCTGGTCTGGATGGAGTTGTTCTGTACTCTTTGGAAACCCCGTCTCCTTTCTTTTTAGTAAACAGAACTAATGGACATATCTATTTGACTAGGGCACCTCCCCTAGTTAGAAGTCAGTTCCGTGAACAAGACATCATTGAAATGAAGATAATCGCTCATAGCCCCAAACCGGACTCCAGGTTTACCTTGTGTACTGTGTTTGTGAACGTGTCCTCTTTCTCGGAAGGACGAGCCTCAGTGGTATCAGGCCACAGCTTTTCAATCAGCCTCACGGTCTCCTTTGTAGTGTTTCTGATGCTCATCTTCATTCTAATTGTGTTGATTGTAAGACACAAACAAAAGGACACAACAAATAATTACGAAGAAAAGAAAACATCGTCATCCTTAGATATCAGTTTGAGACTGACCACAGATGGCAGCATGCTCAAGCCCTTCCAGAAGACTAATGAGGGCGGTAATGAGGCAGTGCCCACAGACTCCCTGCCAGAGTGGCTGAGCCTAATGAGTATCATGGAGAAAGACATGGTGAATCTGTACAGGCACTCAAACTCTAGTGGCCACTGTTCTGTGGAAGGAGAAACTGCAGAAGATAAGGAAATCCAGAGGATAAATGAGCATCCTTACAGAAAGGAGGCTGGCTCAGCCCTGAGCGACCGGGAGTCCAGGGTCCCAGACTCTGGAATCTCTAGGGACTCAGACCAGCTCTCCTGCTTGTCTGGAGAAACCGATTTGATGGTCACTACTGAAATAGTAGGAACCAGCCATGCATTTGAGGAAGAAGAAAGAGAAAACTGTGACACAACCTATGTCCAAAATAATGTGTTACCCCAGACTCTAAAGAAGAGAGAAAGAAAAGAGAGCATCCAGGCCGATGTCAGGAGAGAGTCCGTCTTTATTTCAGATGATCAGGAGGCCAGATGCACGGCTCTTTCCACCCAGAGAACCTCTAATCACAATTCAAGAGGCAACTACCACTGGAATTATCTCCTCAGCTGGGAACCCAAGTTCCAACCTCTCGCCTCGGTATTTAACGACATTGCAAAACTAAAGGACGAACATTTACATACACCTGGCATTCCTAAAGAGAAGTCTTTGGTTTTCCCACCACCTTTGATTACAGCAGTAGCCCAGCCTGGGATTAAAGCAGTTCCACCAAGAATGCCAGCCAGAACCCCGGGCCAAGTGCATCACAAATACCCACATTCCCCACTTCCCTACCATCTCAGTTCTCTGCCCGAAGCCATGGCTCCCAGCTTCTCTCCACCACTCTTCCTGTTGACCCCACAGACCCCTGCCTTGACCCCACTGTCGTCACGTGGGGAATCCCCAGGAGCCCGTCTGAGTGGTACGTGCCATGGACTTAAAGCAGAAGATGAAGTTCAAATCTAATATGATTGTGATGCCAAGCACCCCCTCACCATTGGTCGTGAATGGTTGAGCAAGACCTCCTTAAGCTCGCTCCTCAAGATCGGTTAAGGAGCAGTGGGGGTTTTCGCAATCTGCTCATTTAAGCCTCTCAAATTTCTTCCAGCCTTAATGAGAAGTTACCCCCTCTTTTAGCCTTTATGTTTTGCTCTTAGGACTCAGATTTGTATATAGAAGTAGTGTATATTCTCTTATATCTGCTTTTCTGTAGAACTCAACCTCCAAAGGAAAACAATGAGCTAGACCGGCTGCCAAAATGCTTATGTGGAAATAAATGAAAAATAAGTATTGTGCAGTCCGGCCATAGTACTGCTGATTACGCCACCATATCTAAAATAAGTGAGTAAAGACTGAATAAGGAATGAGTGTAGGACAGAAAATAATGGAGAGGGAAAGTGGGAAAGGATAAACGTAAATGTTAAAATGAAGTGATTTTCTGTAGATCTGGTATGTTTAGAGATATATTTCTCTCCTTTCCCCATATGCCACAGTTAGGGAGTTTTGCCATAATTTGAATTTTAATATGATGTCTTTCAGAAATCTAATGAGAAATTAAGAATGAAATTTGTCATAACTGTGCCAAATAAGAAAATTATTCCTGATTAAATGAACCAGAGATGCATGTCCTTGATAGAGGGCCAGGACTGCTAGAAGCAATAAGTATATGGTTGACTGCCACCCAAGACATATTTGCGTGGCCTTCTTTACAAACAGAATGATGATTTTTTTTTTCCAATGCTCTGTCTTATAACATGATTCAGGTACAGACATTAAATTTTAAAGATTAATTTGTAAATAGTTTCTCATTTTATTTTCTTCTAGATACAGTAACTTTGGGTGTGAAATAATTTATCCTTTCAATGTCACTTTCAAAAGTTAGCCTCGATAAAATTATGTTATTAGCTAATAAAAGATTCATAGAGTAATTTACCAATATATTTTTAAATGAAGATTTTTTTATATAAATATTTGTACTATAAAAGTTAAGAATGGATGTTGGAAGTCTCTTCCATTTGTTCATACTCACCTTTAGCTTTAACTGTCATGAGATGGAGCAACCTGGCAACGTGGCTAAAATAATTGTTCTGTACAGCTACAGTTTCAGATGTATAGTGGTATTGTATGGTGCTTGCATATAATGTTATGTAGCCTTCGCTCTGGTGAGCCTGAGAATCCAACAAAGATTCTTATCCCTTCCAGGAAAGCAGAGCACATGCTGCTGCTGATGGCCCGGAAGTCATCAATGGTAGGCAACATGGCCAGGCTTTGGGATAAGAATTTAGGATTCTAATGTGTCAAGTCTAGAAGGCATCTGATATGGTTTTCTTAATACTTAGTGTGAGCTTCTGCTGTAGAACTATTTCCTTTGGGTTGTTTGTTTGCTTGTTTGTTTCCAATAGGCTTCATCTGTAAACTTATGTGAGATACCTAATTTCTCTTAACTAGAAAACATGGAGGATGCCATGTTTGACATCTGGTTTTGTAGATAAATAATCCTAAGGCTTCCTATACTGATTTTATTAATTATATATCTGCTGGTTCTTAGATTGGAAACAAGTATATAAAACCACATCAGAAATTATATGAAATATAAAGGCTTTTGGACGAGCCTAGAATCCTAGGGAAAGTCATTTAGTTACGGAACACTTAAATATTAAAGGATGGATGCATGTCTCTCTTTTTCTTCATGGCATGCAGAGAAGAAGATTTCATGGTTTTCCTTAAAAAGTGAATCATTTCAGTGTTCCAATATTTATTCTCTCTTTGACTTCCTTCAAAAAGTTACTTTGAGCATACAAAAAAAAAAACCTATACTGTTTTTTTTCCTAATTATATATGGAAATTCTGTTTTGCAACAGATTTATTTCTAGGAACCAAAAACATTTTGTTGTTTTTAATTAAACAGGTTCTTCACTGACTTATGTTTTAAAGAGAGTCATCCATCTAATTCCTCCCTGAGTTATTGGCCTGAGATTTATTACCCGTTCTGGACATATTTCTACCTTTTTCTAGACATGTAATAAAAACAGAAGACATGAAGTATTTAGAGCTATCCCTTACCAATACCTGGTGGATTTTTAATTGACGACTTTATTATACTGTATCCAGTGCCACACCACCACCAAATAAGTGCTGCTAGTTTAACAAACTGAAACTATGAGCACACTGGCTAAATGTTTGCAATAAATCATATGTCGGCCCTTTCAACTAGAGTGCTTTTTTCCTAAGTAAACAATATAATTTGTATAGTTTTCCTTCAAGTTTAATATTAACTTGCCTCATATGTTCTGTGTTACTTTGCTGATCGACACACCGGCTTTAGCACTCTGGAGGGGGTACAGGACTTGTTAGTGGAAAATCATATTAAGCCCCAAATTCATAAGCTATAAAATAAAAGACAGTTGTCTCTTGCGGAATTTTGGCTGCCTGAAATTCTGGACTTTCTTGTTGGCAGCCTTAAAAATACTGGTGTAAATCAGTACCAAATGGATATCAAAATTCCATGTCCTAGTAGTAATCATTGAATTGGCTTCCAAAACAGATTCCTGGGCAAAGAAAGGGAAAAAAATGCTGTATCTTTAGGGATTTGGTCCTTTAACTATTCTTTATGAATACTAAAATGTCCTATAAACTACTGCCTGCCTGCATATACAAATACCTTGTCTGTGATAGCTGTCCACTTGAGACAGGAGCTGTGCTTCTCAGCACCTCCATCCTCAGGTTCAGAGCCCTCCTTGCTGGGTTTTCCAGAAGTTATAGGGATGAAAATTTATCATTAATTTTCAAACTATTTCTATCAAACATATGTTTTGTTATTCTTTTTCCATTTTACACATACCTTAACTTAAAAAAAAACCCACAAAACATAATTAAAAGGATATAAGACAATGATCCACTTCAAAGCAACAAGGTACATGGAGTGGTTACAGTTAGTGGATTTTCACATGGTATTACAGATAAACGCTTTGGGTTCGTCTTCAACAGCATGTTTCAGTTGAACTCCAAAGACTATAATACCATCTGTGTGGTCCTAGCTGAAGAGAGTTAGGAAGGAAAATCATTCTTTCCAAGAGTATACCAAGATCTGTGAAACTGTAGAAGCTTTGCTTATGACCAAAATGGGCATCTAGCATGAGTCACTGAGGTAGGTGAAACCCTTTATAAAGATGGAGGGAAGGCTGGAAGAGGAAATAGAAGAGTAAATCTGAAAAGGAATAATTTAGGGCACAGGTAGAGAAATGTAAGAAGGCCAAAGGTTAGGACTTGTAAAAACTATTTTGAAGTGTAAAGATTTTGCTGAGTCATTTGTCTTTCATAGGTTCATCTTGTGAAGGAATCTTTTTTTAAAATGTCTTTTCTCCTTCTTTCTGTTCCTTTCACGGATCTCCCTTCATTGTCTGAAAATTTAGGCTTTTTGAATTTTTGAATTGTGAACCTAAAGCTATGTGACAATGACCTAGAATACATTCTACCATGAAACAGTGAATTTGTTGTGGTTTTTGTTTTTGAGTTTTAGGATGTGTGTGTGTGTGTGTGTGTGTGTGTGTGTTTGTGAATTACAGACTAAAAAATTCAGAATGATTACTGCTCACTCCACATAACTTTGGCATTGAGAGTGACACATTTTTAGTAGGTGATTTTACACATATACCAAGTAATGTATCATTTAAAAAACAGTTGGGACAGAATATAGAATTTTAGTACCTAGTCTTTTTTTTCTGGTAGCTCATCCCTTTTAAAAATGAGTGCTTGCCTAAAAAACAATGAGTTGTGATTTATATTAAAATATCACATTTCATATAACTTTTAAGCCACAGTATAACACAGAGGCATGGTTGATAGTTTTCCAATATTGTGAATTTTACTTGAATTCTGGTGGTATAAATTATTTTGATTCCACATAAATCAAAGAAATGTGTCTATTAGAAACAAAATTACAGCATTCTTAGAATGATCTAATCCAGAGTGACTGGAGTATCAGACTCTACCTTTCACTTATAAACTCAGAACTTGGCTATTTGATGACAATTTAGCACTTCCTACTGTTTTGATCTACTTAATTTTCCTCATTTCACCCAATATATTTGCTAAACCCAAACTGTGAAGTGAGTAATAGAGAGGGAGAAAGCATACCAAATAAATAACAGATGCACAAGTGCATCTCTTGAATGAGAAAGCATTATTTTGGTTAGAAAGCTAAATACATGGATTTCGTTGTTAGATAGTAAACCTTCAGGGCAAAGGCCTGGTCTCCACTTTCATTATGAAATACAGATGTTTTTTAGAATGAATGAGTACATATGTGTAAGGGCACAGAGGGTGCTGTAAGGTGTGGGTGTGAGACATAGGTCTTGAACCCATTAGGTGTGAATTCTAACAGTTCTGTGATTTAGCCAATCAAAAAGCAGAAAGAAAGTGTAAGATCTTGTCAAAATATTATACAGTATTTTAGATAAAAATAAAGTGACTAGACATTTTTTTCTGTAATATGGTATGTTTTCTCTTTCTCACAATAGTCACCATTTCTTGTGAGTTTTTGACTTAATAGAAACAAGTTATTGATGGCATTAAAATATTATTTGAGTGTCTCTCATGAGTAAATAAATAAATAAATAACCTTAAAAAATTGAGACAGCAACGTTACATGGATTCATTTAATTTAATTTCAGATCCTGTAATAACCATGGCAGCCCTATGGCTGGCAGATTAAAGTTCTATCAGTATGAAAAGAGAATGCAGATCTGTAAATATGCCTAGAATATTTAAATCAAAATTTATTAATATTTTTAATTTATTAATATTTAAAGCAAAAACGATATGAGGAATTTATGAAGGGTGTTCTAAATATGCATATACTTAGTATGTGCTAAAAGTGATATTTTTTTTAATTTTTTTTTTTATTTATTTACAATAGTCATACAGAGAGAGAGAGAGGCAGAGACACAGGCAGAGGGAGAAGCAGGCCCCACGCACCGGGAGCCCGACGCGGGACTCGATCCCGGGTCTCCAGGATCGCGCCCCGGGCCAAAGGCAGGCGCCAAACCGCTGCGCCACCCAGGGATCCCTAAAAGTGATATTTTAAATAAGTACCGAGTATTTAATAAATGTATACTAGGCAGGAGATAAATATGAAGTTATTTATCCTCATACCATAAGCAAACATTAATTTTAGTTAGATTAATGAGTAAAAACTAAAATGAAATCACAAAAACTGGAAGAAAAGTATAGAATAAAAGCGAGAAAGATCTTTTTTAAATATGAAAACAAAAGCAGGGTACTAAGTTTGAACTTACAACAATAGAAAGCACTATAAGAAGTTATAAGAAATAAGAACTGAGAAATGCTTCATAAATTTAATCAACATATATTTACTTAGCACCTCTTGTGGGCAAGGTATGGATCTGGGCTCTGAGAATACAGGAATCAACAAAACAGGAAAAACCAGTGTATTTGCTTACATTTTACTGAGGGAGATAACAATAAAAATATGGTTTCAGGTAATGTTGAGTGTTATGATATGAAAAAAAACTAAAGGATATAAGGAAAAACAAAGAAGAGATTGACAAGGTGGTATGGGAATACAGCAGTATTGTTTTGATTGAATGTTCTGGGGAGATGTCTCTGATACGATGCTATTTGAGTTGAATGAACTAAATGAGCAACGTAATGATCTGAGGGGAAAGCAGTGAAGGTACATGTATCAGCAAGTATGGAAGCCCTGAGGTCAGAGTCATATGGAATGTTTGAGAATAAAGCCAAGGTGCCTAGAACTAGTGAAAGAAAGAGTAGTAGGAAGTAAGATCATGGAGGAATCTAGAGTTCAGACCCTATAGGACCCTTTAGACTGTGATAAAAGGGTTCAGATTTTTTTCCAAGTGTTAAGGGAAGTCACTGGTAATATTATATGATTTATATTTTTAAAGAGTAAGTAGCTACTTTGTGGAAGATAAACCAAGGTAGGGGTAGGAGAAGCATGGTGTAATAATAGTACCCCAGCTAATTGGTTATTGCAGTAATCTCAGCTAGTGAGGATTGTGGCTCAGCATGGGTGTTGTAATGGAGGTGAACAGAGTCAAAAAATATATTGAAAGTAGTGTTGCTAGCTCTTGATAATGAATTGAATGTGAGGTTTGGAGAAAGTTAGACATCAGTCTAATGTAAAAGAATTTAGGCCTACAGAAAAAAATTTTGGAGTCATCAGATTATGGATTATAAAATCATGGGATTTGATGAGATCACTGAGGAATAAGTGTAAATAGAGAAAAGAGAAAAGATCTGAGGACTGATTCCCAAAGCACTAAACAAAAATTAAAAAAAAAAAAAAGGGAAAGAAGAGGAGCACCTGGATGGTACAGTCAGTTTTGTTTTGGTTGTGATCTCAGGGTAATGGTTTCCAGTCCCTAAGGAGGCTCCGTGTCTCAGGGAGAAGTCTACTTGAATTCTCTGTCCCTCTCTCTCTCTGCTCCTCCCCACTCTCTAATTTAAAAATGGCAGTAATAAATCCTTCCTTGTCAGTAATTTTTAAACATGTAAATCAATGAAATTCTCCAATCAAGAATCATGGAATGGGGCGGCTTGGATGGCTCAGCGATTTAGCGCCACCTTCAGCCCAGGGCATCATCCTGGAGACCCAGGATCGAGTCCCACGGCAGTCCCCCTGCATGGAGCCTGTTTCTCCCTTCGCCTGTGTCTATGTTTCTCTTTCTCTCTGTTGCTCACTCTCTCTCTCTGTCACTCATGAATAAATAAAGTAAAAAAAAATGTATTTAAAGAAGCTGAACTTGACGGGATGAGCACTGGGTGTTATTCTGTATGTTGGCAAATTGAACACCAATAAAAATAAATTTATTATTAAAAAAATAAAATAAAAACTGAGGAAGGGATATAGAGCTCCCACTTAACTACAGATGAGTGTAGAAAGATTAAAGTGTAAATTATATTATGCTGGTATGTCCACATTCCCAGGGTTTCCAGAAATACACAATCAAAACTTCTAGAAGAACAGAATTTCACACTAATAAAGTCTACTGAAAGTATAATTTAAATTTATATGATTAGTAAAGGGGAAGAAGTCCTAGATACAAAGCAGGAAAGGGAACCAGAGAAAGTAGAAGGCATATTGAGGTCCTATTTATAAATATTTTCCATAAACAAGAGAAGAGGAAGCTCTGGAACCATGAATCTAGAAAAGCTGTCTTTTCTGCCACTACCCCATATGGGAATTTCCTAAAATAGGAAGTCCCATCTCAGTAAAACATGAGCAGCAGAAAATAACTGCAATATAAAATATATTGTAAGCAAAGACACTAATTCTCTGAATGAGTTGCCAATGTAAGGTGAAGATACATAAGAAAAAATGGCCCAAAAAAAGCCAAAGAAAATTGTGACTAAATATTTCAAAACTAGCCAAAGGAAGTTAAGAAAACAGTAAAAACTATAAAGGTTGTATAATCAATCAGAAACGTTCAGAGACAAAAAAGACTAGTTAAGAGGAGGACATTAAACAAAAAACAGCTCAATGAATAAAAAGAAAAGAAAAAAACTCAGAAGACTAAACTGGAAAGAACAAAAAGTTAATAGACACTAATGAAACCATAGTAAAGTAAAATGAAAAATGGAAAAGAAAATGAAAAAAAATCAAATGGAATTGAAAATATGGTAAGAGTTTTAGACTTGATAGATTTAGCACAAAGGAAAATATGATTTAACACATGTCTAAATATAATTCCTAAAAGAGGAAACTAAAGAAATGAAACAGAACAAGTATAAAAGCTGCCATTCAATAAAGTTTTCCAGACAAAATCCAAAATTTGAATCTACATATTAAAAAGTATACCATATAAAAATCAACAGAAAGCAGTTAATACTAAAATATATTTTTAGAATCTATTGATCTTCAAAGAGAAAGAATATATCCTTTGGACTTCCAGATTTAAAAAAAAAAAAGTTACAGGGAAAGAATGTAAGATTGACTCGCTTTTCAGTAGCAGTATTGTAAGCCAGAAAACTGTGGGGTACCATTTTTAAGATACTTGAAGATAATGTAAGCCAAAAACATACCGACCTAAACTTACCTTTGGGTATATATGTCATAAATGAGGCTATCAATATGCAAAACCTCAAGGAATATTCATGAAGAATTAACTAGAGAATGAATTCAGACAACTGAAAAATACTGGGGAAGGTTCACCATAAGGACATTAAATATATTTAACTGTAGAGTTGATGGTAGATGTAAAGATGATCTAATAGTATATATTTAATACATGCCCTCATAATAGAAATAAATTACAACTACAAAAAAATGAAGGCAGAAAAAAAAGAATATATGGAAATAGAATACTTGCTAATTGCCTTATAGGTACAAAATGGTGGTAAAAGTCATTAAAATTAAAAAGATGAACTTTAAATGAAGAAAAAATTAAAAACAAATTAGTGAGTTAGAAAAACAAACAAAAAGAAATCCACAGATCTTATGAATAAAAATTGATTCTTTAAAAATCAATTAAAGTAAATCAGTTACATCAATGTGAGAAAATACAAAACAATAAAATAATATATGAAATAAAATAATATACAAAATAAGAAATAGCAAGGGGAGAATAATGATAGCTGTCAAAAGAAAGGAAGTTAAATCAAAAGACTTTTATCCACAACTCCATACAAATTCTTTTGAAACCCTAAAAGAAATAGCTAATTTTCTAGGAAAATATAATCTACCAAAATTGACTCCAGGAAGCATTGAGAATCTAAGCAGAACAAATCTAAAAGATGAAATAAAGATGTAAAGAATCTTCCTACAGATAATTTTATAGTGAAATTTTACCAAACCTTTAAAGATTAGATCATACAAATGCTACTTAAACTATTCCAAAGCATGGAAAATTAAGGAAATAACGAATATAAAATGGATATCAAAACCTTAAAATATTGTACAAAACAGAAAACTATAGCCTACCCCCGTTTATAAACAAGTATGCAAAATTCTTAAATAAAACATTAGCCAAACGTTAACAAAATATTAAAAAATAATGCATCAAAATTTTGAGAATTTATTTCAGAAAGACAAAGATAATTAAATTTTAAGAAATTTTCATGTTCTAATTACTTTCTTGTTTAATTGTACAGACTAATTTCTCCAATATTGGATTGTGGTGGAGATATGAGGCATATTCTTTTTCTTAGCTTTTTCAGCAAAGAATAAATATAATTCTTCAAATTAATAGAGCTATGAAGAAAAAATAATACAAAAATATTCTTTAAAGGCAAAAAAGGCACTTAACAAAATTTATACAAAGAGTACTCAGTAGTCATTAATGGATACATCCTTATAATAGATAGTTCCTTAAAATGATATAATGATATGCAACCCAACAGCCAGTCTCTTCTTCAATGGAGATACACTAGACACTTCGCAGCAAAAACCAGGAACAAGACAATATGCCTAGTATCTCCACCAAAATTTAATACTGCAGGAATTAGGAATTAGTCTGCACAACTAAACAAGAAAACAGAAACATAAAAATTTGAAACAACAAGGTTAATACTATTTTATTTGTATATATACATTAGCTTATTTCTGAAAAACTGTAAATAATTGATGGAAAAAATATATATACAAGGAAAGAATTCAGTAAAGCTGGAATTTATAACATTCATATGCAAAAATCAAAACAATATTCTTCACATATATGAACAGTAATGAATTAGGAGATGAATGGAAAAGAAGATTTTACTTACATCAGAAAAAAAAATCTAAATAAAACCTTAACAATACCTAATATCCATGTGAAGCAAGTTGTAATATCTCCTAAAGGACACAGGGGAGACTTAAATAGATGTTTTTGAATAGACTCAATGCTAAAAAGCTGTTCCTACATAAATTTACAAATTTAGCCTGATCCTAACACAAATACCAAATTTTTCTGAAATTAAGTAACTTGATTATATAGTTTATTTTGAAGAATAAACAAGAAAGCAAACAAAAATAGCTAGGAAACACTGAAATGAATATAAGCTTTGTGTGTGTGTGTGTGTGTGTGTGTGTGTGTGTGTCCATCTGTGTCTGGGCATCCAAGTGTGCATTCATGCACTAACCCTATCAGATATAAAATTACATCACGAGTTTATAATTAAAATGGGTTGGTATTAGTGCATGACTAGATGAATAGAATAGAAAATCCAAAATGAATCCACGTGCATGCAAAACCTTCTTGTAACAAAGGATTAGCTTGTTATATAGCAACTGTCCTGCTGCATAAGTAAAAACCTGAGTAATAATAAGGAAAAGAAAAAGAAACAGTTTCATGTTTCATGTGTGTAGAAGCATCAGACAACTGCCAAAGTAGTGAAGACCTGAGAAACCATGACTCTGGAGAGAACAGAAACAACAGAGAGGTATACCTGATATACTGTATCTCAGATCCCTTGAGCCTGAGTGGAAAATGTCAACTGCATGGTTGAAAGACTAACAAGAGCTCCTGACAACTTTATGGAGACAGAAATTAGAGTTAAAGTCCTATCATGGAGGACGGGCTCTCATAAATACACCAGCCTAATACAAATTGGAACTCCCAGAAGCCTACCCCAGAAGTAAGAGTAAACCAGAAAAGGAAGCCCTCATGAAGCCGGTAGGCAAGCTTTGGATAAAATCCATTACATATTTGCATATGGTGATCTGTCCCCACTCTAACTACTTCTCAAAAGAAGTATTTATTCCTCTATAGGGAATAAAATTATTATGAACCTTTGTCATTATTCATAACAGTATCCATCATTGAATCCAAAATGGCTAGGTGTACTGAGGAAAAGAAGACATGATTAAAGCTAAAACAAAAAAAATATAATAGAACTAGATGCACAGGAGATTCACATATTGGCATTATCCTATGTGGACTTTAAAATAAGTGTTCAAAAAATTTGATGCCATATGGAGAATTTCAGGAGAGAACTGAAGTATAAAAAACTATAAAGCAGAAAAAAACTACAAAAAAAACTATTTTAAACTATAAAAAAGAGGAAAAAGACATTCTAAAGTATGAAATACTATTGCCTTTTCATGCCCTCTAGGATGACTATAAAAAGGGTGACTTACACAGATAATAATAAGTGTTGGTGAGTATGTGGACAAATTGGAATTCTTATATCATACTACTAATAGGGGTATAAAATAGGGCAGTCTCTATGAAAAACAATCCAGAAGGTCCTTAAAAGTTAAATATACATAGAGTTACCATAATGACCTAGCAATCTCACTCCTAGGTATATACCTAAAAGAAATGAAAGTTATGCTCATAGAGACTTGTCTGTGAATGTTCATAGCAATATTATTCACAATAACCAAAATGTAGAACTAACCCATGTCAATTAACTGATACATAGATAAACCAAATATATAGCCTCACAATGGAATATTCTTTAGCAATTAAAAGGGACGAAGTACACTATAGCACAGATGAATTTGAAAACATTATGCAAAGTGAAAGGAATCAGTCACAGAAGACCACAATATTTTGTGATTCTCTTCATAGGAAATGTCCAGAATAGGCAAATACGTACAGACAGGATGCAAAATAGCAGAGTCTAGGACTAAGACCATTTGGAGAAAATGGGGAGAAACTGCAATGGGTAGGGGGTTTCTTTTTGGATTCAAAGATGTCCTAAACTTGATTGTGGTAATAGTTGTACAACTCTGTGAATGTACTAAAAACCATTGTATTGTACATTTTAAATAGATGAATTATACAGTATATCAATTATATCAATAAAGATTGATACAATAATTATTAAATTGAAAAATTTATTGTTAATTGTTAAAAATCACTAAAAATACAATAATCAAAGTAAAGGACTCAGCAAATATGTTTAACAGATTAGACACAAATGAAGAGAGGATTAGTAAATTAGAAGATAAATCAAAAGAAAATATGCAGACTAAAACCTAGAGAAATGTTTGGAAAATATTGAAAAGAGATTAAAATATGTGTGAAACATGGTTTAAAAAAGGTCTAACGTGTGTAATTGGAATAGCAAAGGGAGAATGGAGAGAAGAGGCAATATTTAAAAAGATGGTGGCTGAGAATCTTCCAAAACTGATACTAAATCACAATCCAGAATGTGCTACACACCCCAAATATGATAAGAAAGAGAAAAAAAAACTATGATGAGACACATCACAGTAAAATTTCTATAAAACAAAAGGAAAAATATTAAAAAGATTTAAAGAGAAATGACACATCATCTCGAAAGAACTAAGTGCATATGGAAATATAACATGATCAAGGCTGCACATCAAATTAATGAAGAAAGGTAAGAATTTCTTGATAAGTGAGGTGGGGATAACTGGACAACTGTGTGAAAAAAAAAAGATCAAATTGATCTATTCTTCGTACTACACACCAGGATAAGCCATACAAATAAATACAAGTAAATACAAGAAGGAAACCTGAATGTATACTTTTAAAAACTAAAAATGGAAATATCTCTAGCAAGAGTCAAAATCTAGAAGCAATAAGGGAAATGAGTAATGAATTTCACTAAACAACTTGAATGGCAGAAAAATCTCTAAACTAATCACAATGTTCAGGAGGATGGATTCTCTGTCTCCATATTCAATGTTGTGGTAAGAGAGGTGGGGCCATGTGATTGGTAAGCACTTGATGAAGAAAGGCCAGTTCCTGAAATGAACAAATGTCAAACACCATAACACCATGAATTAGATGCGGCTTTTCACATTGATGTTCACTTTGCAAATATACTTTTTTGGCTAAACTATGAATTGGCCAGTTTTAAGTGGCATTTCACAGGGTAGAGTTTGCTTGTACTAAGGGAAAGGTAAAAAAAAAAAACTTATAATGTTAGTAACTGAATATTTGGTCCTAAACTGATTTTATCTCATTTTAATTACCTTATTTCCTTTTCCATCATTTCTAATCTGTCATTTATTTTTTCTCTTCAGATAATGTAACAGATATATTTTTCCTATTGTTAGAATATTAAAGTAGTTTTCAACAATGAAACAGACTCATTGGAGTTTATTTTATAAAGTCTTACTTTTCTAATTTAATTTATTTAAAAATAGAGATTCTACTTCCTATCTAAAAACTCTGAGAAATTCCTGTACTACACTCTAATTACCAAAAGCATGTGTGGTTAATTTTATGAAATGGACAAATTGAAAGTAATGCAATTAAAAGGCTTCAGATTATTGTCATACTATATGTCATATAAAAGGGAAATATATTAACCGCTGTGAACTTAAATAATAGTGAAATTTTATTGAGTGTTCATTATGTGCCAAACATTTTGCTAAATGTTTTATGTACACCCTATTTTGTTTAATCTTCAAAATAACCCTTTAGGGTAGATACTAATATGGTCCCTTTTTACCAATAAGGAAACAATGGCTTAAAGAGTTAGTAATTGGTGAAGTTTGGAATCCAACTCACTGGTGTTACTAGAAGCTCTTCTCTTAGCCCCTTCACTACAAGACCTCATACTCTAAAGTTCCTTAAGAATGTCTAAATTTGTTTTAATTTTTAATTTGAATTCAATTTAGGCAACATATACTGTATTATTACTTTCAGAGGTAGAATTTAGTGATTGTATTTTTTTAATCATATACTTCTATTGGCTCCATTTTAAAAATCCTTTAATATGTGCAGATCATGTTCAACAAACAACAAATCAGCCATATGGCAACTGGACAGGTAGTTTTCCTGAATTATGCAATTCATAATTTGGAAATTATTTTACTAAACACATTATAAGTATAATTTTTCTGATTCTTACCTTTTGTTACATACAAAGAAAATAATTTTTAAAATAGATCCAATAATATTTCTGAACAAATGGCTGTGAAAGTTTGCACATTGTTTCATTCTCCACTGCAAGCAAATAGCAACAAGAGATAAAATGTTTTAAGCAAAAGTAAAAGGAAAAATGACATAAAGACAAGATAGCCATCTCCATGGTAATGTCTAGTAAAGTTGGGTATATTTCATTCTATAAATTGGTTAATTCCTTTTCTAGGTATATATGCTAGAGAAAAATCTCCCAGGACACTGAGTAATACTGAAACCTAAACTCAACAGAATGGGCATGACTGAAGTGTGGGCTTGCTCTACTCCAGGAAGTAGGCATTGCTAGACATGGACATTCAGCAAAGTGCTGAAAAGGGTCTATGTGAGTTGAGAATCATTACTAGACTAAGCACTTACTGCTAGGGGCTGAGTCAGGCTACTGAGCTCCTTTACCCCATAAAAAGATGGACAAAGATAGGTTGCTGATCACCTGGTATTTTGGCTCTTAGTGTAAGCTGGGGAACTTGAGAACCTGAAGGTAAGAACCCAGTCTCATGAATAAGAATGAAGCCAATCTGTGCACAGTTCAGAGATAATTCTACAAAATCCCAGTATTACTGACAGTAATCCTACTTTGAGAGCCATATAAGACATGGTTCTGGAATTAGCATTCCCATTAATGTCAAGAATAATAGAAATATCTCATATGACTATTTTAAAGTGTGCCTGTAGTTGTATATAATGCGATAGGTCTACAAAAAGAAATAAGAGGTACACATTTGGAAAGAAAGAGACAAAGGAACCTTTAGCTACAGAAAATACTACTCTCCAAACAGGGGTTCTATATGTAAATTATTAGAACTACCAGAGAATTCAGCAGATTTGTGAATACAAGACCAGCATCAAATACCACTGACATCCTTATATGCCATCAATAATTGACTGAAATATGTAATAGAAGAAAATCTCATTCATAATAGCAATGAGAATGATAGGGTACCCAAGAATAAATCTCACAACCTCTTGAAGATATTTTGAAAAGTTTTAACAATATTGTTACAGGAAATAAAAGACTTAATTAAATGAAGGCATGAAAGGAAGGGGAGACTCAATAATTTGAAGATTCAATAATATGAATTCATCTACAAACTCAATGCAATTCAATCCAAAGGCCAATATGCATCTCTGTGGAATTAGACAATGCAATTTAAAAATTCAGACAGAAAAGACTCAAGAATAATGGAAGTAACACTGAAGAAAAAGAGATGAGAAGGAAGGAGTCACATTTCTTACCAGATATAAATAGATGGAATAGAATAGAGAGGCCTAGAAATAAAAATATGTATAGAAATCTCACATGAAGATGCCTTACTAAATTAGGAAAGGTTGGATAACTTAATAAATGGTGCTAAGTTAATAAGTTATTTGTATAAAAATGAAATTGGATCTTTTCTTCTTACACACAAAATTAAAGTAAAAATCAAAACTTTTAAATTTCGAAAAGAAAATATAGGAGAATATGAATAGAGTAGGGAAGACTTCATTAAACAAGAAATAAAACAAACACAGAAGAAAAGGCTGATAAATATAATTACTTCAATATTAGGAATGAGGGACGCCTGGGTGGTTCAGTGGTTGAGCGTCTGCCTTTGGCTCAGGGCGTGATCCCCGGGATCGAGCCCCGCATCGGGCTCCCTGCATGGAGCCTGCTTCTCCTCCCTCTGCCTGTGTCTCTGCCTCTTTTTCTGTATCTCTCATGAATAAATAAATAAAATATTTTCAAAAATAAAAAAAATTAAAGCAAACATTGGAAACAACATAATTGTCCTTCAAAAAGAATATTGACAAGTATCTGTGGTGCATTCATAATGCTATTCACTAGTTAAACTGAGGGAGCTGGAATTATTTGTTTCAATACGAATAAGTCTCTAAGACGTCATATTGCAGAGTAACAAATACCAGATGATATATCTACATAAAGTTTAAAACATGAAAAAACAAGGCTGTACAACTTCTCTATCGATGTATACATATGTAGTATATGTGTAGCATTAGTATAAATACATGCTTAGGAAAATAAACAAATTCATGATGCTTACCACTGGAAGAGAGGGGCATTGGGTCTTCAAATGTGTTTGTAATATTTTACCACTTTGAAAAGTCTGAAGCGGATCTAGCAAAATATTAAAACCTCCATAGAGCTGGGTTCTTAGTAAGATTTTTAAATTAAAAACATATAGCCCTGATCCCAGATATCAACATCGCATCAAAGGATTTTCCTCTAAAAGCCTGGCTTTATCGAAGTTCACACTTCTACTTCAAACTTGGAAAAAACGGATTTGTCTTCTAAAGGACAGTGCTTTCTCCATGCGAACGGCAACAATGAATCCAAGCATTCAAAAGCGCTGTGGAAAATTTTTTAGGCAGTGTGCTTTAATCAGCATCTTCTGCCAATGATTTTTCTTTTCTTTCACATTACAAAGGATGCCAGTAGAGTGAGCGCAATCATGTAGCTGCACAACATTACCAGGGGTGAACCACAGAACCTGAGGCCTGCCGGGGGGGGGGGGGGTTAAATCCACATTTTAATTTTGAGCAAAAGAGTCCCTTGTTTCTGTGATGAATGTGATGTGGCATTTTCTGATTGGCAAGTGACCCATAGAAAGCACCCAGGGAATAATCATGTCACAGTCCAATTTCGTAATTAAGTGTAGTTTTGTTTGTGGCCTTAATTGCATTTGTTGGAAGCTCAGCCCTTGATTTCCCAATCATGGCTGTGTTTTTTACTTGCCCGATGTAAAAAATGAATAAGAGGAGGTACGTCTCCAAAGCAATACAAATCTGGGAGATTTGTTTGGTATGGATAGCGGTAGAATGTTTATCTCATGCTGGAGCTGCCGTAGTCCCCCAAGGAAAAGACTGAGGCTTCATATCATGTGGGCATCTTAGCTATCACCGGGAATGTGTCCTGTCAGCTAAATGCTGCTCACCTGATACTTCTCTGTAACCTGTGTCACCTCGATTAATAAGTGGGCCTAAGGGTCCGGCTCCTTGGTCCAGCTTTCTATGGAGGGATGTTTCACCCTGGCATGACCATCACTTTCACCTTCCCTCCAGAATGGCAGAAGGAAGTTTAAAAATAGGAGAATGCACATCAAAGTGCTTTGTGTGCTGAAAACTGTTTTTACAAGTGTAATAGAACCACACTGGATGTAGGGGAGCATCACATTTATGGAACTCCATGTCCATTTCCTTTAAAGGAAAAAGGATGCCTGGTGGCTACTGGCTCTTTGGAGCATGAGGTTTCCTTCAAGGAGAGGTGGGTGGAAAGAAAGGGTATGGTATTCACTACGACCAAGCAAGCCTCAGTTTTCTCACGAGGATGAACTGTCTCAAGCCCACAATCAGTATCTGGCAAGCAGCAGGTTCCCAGTGTACCCGAGCTGATTCCAAAAGCATTACACCCCACTAACGAATGCGTTGGGACGGGGAGAGGAAGAGCCCATTCGCAGTTGAGCACGCACAGCAGACTGTGTGCAGAGACAACTTGGCTCCACCTGCAGACCGCTTTGGGTCCACTTGCACAAGCAGTGCTGCTGATTGATGTCCTCCCCACCCCTGAACCTCACCATTTCCACATCAGCCTTTTCGAATCTCTTTTCTAAGAATGAAGCAGACTGTTTTGAGAAGGAAAAGGACAACAAATGATGAACAGCAGACCCTTCTGCAATACCAGGAAGAGAGTGCATCTGGAGGAAGATAGGTAATACTGGTTAGACATTAAGTTGCCTGGGGCAGAGGAAGAATGGGGTGTGAGTTCACCTCTGTACCTGGTGAAGTGTGTTGTGTTGTGATGCCATTTGACAAGCCAGTTCAATCATGTAAGTTCATTTACTTAATTAACTCCTCAAGAGTACTCATTCTCTAAAATGATGTCATTTTTCCTTAATTGAGACATAAATTAATGCATCAGGATTCAGAGAAGGTAGCCCTTCTGAAATGCTGGTACCCAAGAGAACACAGGAAAGGCTCCCTCTAAGTAAAGGCGAAGACCACAGAATGTCCCCGGAGTGACGACGGGTTATTGTCAGTGCATTCATTCTGAATTTCTTCCAGAACAATACCTTTGGACAATGGTAGGTAGTAGTAAATATTCATTTCAATTTCTTCAAGAATTACGTGGTCAAGCAGAGCCATAAAATGTCTTATCTCCCTGCCCTTCCTTGGCCAATCCTCTTTCTAGGGCAGCACTCACATCGCCTCCCACCAGCCTCTAGTCTTTCCTCCACCAGGACCACCCTTCCTCACACATTCAGTTTTCAATATGAAAATTGGAGCCTGGGGGAGGGGGCGGTAGAGGCAGCGCCCAAATAGTCAAACCTCAGCAATGATGTTGACAATTTATGTTCACTGGAAATAAAAGATCATCCTAAAAGTCCATAATGATCATAATGGTTGTCATTGCTATCATTGTTCATTGCAAAGAGACAATTAGAGGTAATAATTTGATCTGAGATCATTTAAGGGTTCCCATTCTCTTCATTTAGTAAAATATTAATAATATAAAATTGTTATCTCTTAGGAACAATGATAGTAATGTATGGAATTTTTCTGATAAAAGGAAGTATTATATAAAAGCAAACGCTGGACCCAGACTTCCTTATGAGCTGCGTCACTCGAGCAAGTCCTTAACTTGCTGTGCCTTAATTCCCTCAGTAGTATGATCAGGACAATAATACCTCCTTCCTCATAAGGTTGCTAATCCATATAAAACACTTAAGATGATGTCTTGCACGTAATTGCTCCATCAACATTAGTGCTATCCTCTTTAAAGGAGCATTAACTTCAAGTTTATTTACTTTTAAAGATTTTATTTATTCAGGGCATCTGGGTAGCTCAGTGGTTGAGCATCTGTCTTCAGCTCAGGCTGAGATCCTGGGGTCCTGGGATCAAGTCCCCCATCAGGCTCCCTGCAGGGAGCCTGCTTCTCCCTCTGCCTATGTCTCTGCCTCTGTCTCTGTGTCTCTCATGAATAAATAAATAAGATCTAAAAAAAAAATTCATTTATTCCAGAAAGAGAGTGCACATGGGGGAGAGGAGCAGAGGGAGAAGGATAAGCAGGCTCCCCACTGAGCCCTAGCTTTAAGTTTAGAAGTAAAAGTAGCTCAAAATCAATAGGGACACTGGCACCATATATCTTTCCCTCTTGGTAGTCAAGTCACTTTAGAAGCTAACGATTTCTGTGGGGTCTGAAGTTCAACATTTAATAATGTCAAGTGGCCTCCTATCAAGACTCTCCATGGTAATTGTCAATTAGTTATTCACAGGCCTGTCACTAGAAGTTGCTCACATCTGGTAACACATGAGCACTCCACTAGCAAATATATTTACAGAGGAAGCACGATACATTGAATCTTTTCTTTCATCTAGGAAGACCACTTCCCTAGATTTAATTAGTTTTAACTAGAAACTATAGATATCCTGTAGAGATATAAGGAAAAATTTTATGGAGCTGCAAATTCCTCCAGGAACAGAAATGGGCATTATTTGAAATATAATCAAAAGCTAATTTTGCTACAATTTTAACCCCATCAATATATTTTAATACTGCCTAAAAGGGTTTTAAATATTCATCCCAGGTTTGACTCTATAGAAAAAGTCATGAAATAAAGAAAGAAACACAATCTTTAAAACAATTTTTTTCACATTTTTCTGTTTCTGATCTATCCAGCTTTTTCCATTCCTCAAAAATATTACTATCAAGAACTTTCCTTTTCTTTAGAAAAAGGAACTCCATACTCTCCTATGGGAGAGTTCCTATGGGAACTCCATCCTCTCCTATGGGAGTAAATAAATAAATAAAGTTGTCATGAGAAACAGCTAGAAATTCTAGAAAAGAAACCTGATTCATGATGCCAATTTTTATTGGGTGTAAAATATATATATTTTTTCCTACAGTTTCCCCATAGTACAAGATTACTTCTTCTATTTGGTGGACCTTCTGAAAAAACAATCTATGCATCTCTCCTGCCGTCCCCTTATCTATCTCCTTTCCCCGGCCAGGGAGACTGCTGGAAGGAGCACGGTTTGGGAGGACAGCTAGGAACTTAGGTCCCAGTCCCATCCTCTAACTTCATGGCCTTAAGGAATCACTCAACCTGTAAACCTGGTTCCTTGACTTAAAATTAGGGGTTGGAGAGTAAGATCTTCAGGGGACCCTTCCGAATGCTAACACTCTATAAACATAGATTTCAGAAGTCTTAATTAGCTGCTTTATGTCTGTTAACATAGGAATATTTGCCTTTGAAAGGTGTTTTTGTTCTTGTAACTCAATCTGTAGGAGATGGAGGCCAGCCTACTAAATGATGAGGCCCGCCTTGTGGGCCTTCCTTTTCAACTACCCCCTAGCTTCTTAGAATAAGGGGGCCTAATACGACAGCAGCAATGTTTGAGGGCAGATACCACATGGAAGAGCAAAGAAGGATAAACAACATTTTGATATCAACAATTTGTTGTTTTTACAGTTATTTTTATTTACAGAGTTTAATTTTTCCAGCACAAAATGCCCAGCATAAGATAGAAGCACTTGAAACTAAAAAGCTTGGGGGATCGCTGGGTGGCTCAGCGGTTTAGCCCCTGCCTTAGGCCCAGGGCGTGATCCTGGAGACCCGGGATCGAGTCTCGGGTCGGGCTCCTGGCATAGAGCCTGCTTATCCCTCTGCCTGTGCCTCTGCCTCTCTCTCTCTCTCTCTCTCTCTCTCTTTGTCTATCATAAATAAATAAAAAAAGAAAGAAACTAAAAAGCTGTCTGATATTTACGAACCTCTAAAAAGTGTGCCTAAGAATGCTTTGGAAAGTCACAAGCTGCCTGGACAACCTCACTGAGTGACCCACTCAAGTCCCAGGCACAATGAAGGAGAGAGCCTTCTGCAGTGACTCCTCTGTCCCCACTCCTTGCATTCCTTTAGTGGGGGGGGTTGGGAACACCAAGGTTCTGTGATTTGTACTCATTTTCTGTAACTGGACTCTCATTGGCTTCCCCTTGGTCATACTTGTCTTATACTCCAGCTTTAATGACATCATACAGATCTTGCCCTCAGGTGTTCCTCCTGAATTCTAGCTGGCTGTTAGGTGTGACCCTGTCCACCACATTTTCATAGCTTCCTGAAAAAAAGTGGTGTCAACTCTCAGAAGTTTGGGTAACCGTGCTTTTGCCTTGGCTGTCAAACCATTCAGCTATTATTGTAATCCTCTCTACGAGGCTTTGGTCCAAACCTGTCTGGTTCTTGATGTCTATGCTACTCTGTTAAAAGAGCATGAATCATAATCAGTGTAACCCCCAAAATTGTAGTGTGTCTGTGAGATGCCTGGCTCCATGTGAAGAGTAGGGGTACAGTAACAAGTAAGAAACTGTTCTTATCTGAAGTTGCTAACAGCCTAGAGGCAGTGTTCTCTGTGGCCTCAAGGTCAGCAGAGTCTCCTGAAAAGCCACACGTACTCCTTGGCCTTTTCAACCATCACTTCTGGGATTTGAGGGGGTTTGTTTGTTTATTTTTGTTTGTTGCCTGTGTCTGTTCAGCATCTTTTGTGAGAACATAGCACACATTGTCTGCTTACCAAACATAATTCAATGATAAATTGAGATTGGAGTTTTGTCTGACTTCTTTGGAGAAGATTCCACTGTTAAATGAAGGCATGGTCATTTTCATTTCTTTTTAATCTGTCACCCTTTAAAGAAAATACCCTTAACAATAAACTTGCCTTACGTGATTAAAATGTTCTAAGTCGTTTGATACATTGTGCCCAGATGAGAGATGCAAAATAGGATGTTTGCCTGAAACTCCTCTTCCAAAACTTAGCCGACGAGTTGGGTAGGAAAGAGCAAGAGTCTTCCAATTCTCTGGATGTATTTATTTAATTCATCTGTTTGGAAAATATTTCTGTATCTCATTTTTAAAAATATTATCCCAGGAAGAGAGTGACAAAGAGCGTTACAAAGTTACCGCTTTATACATGAAGAAACTAAGGTTAGATGAGTCAGAGGGTCTTCTGGGAGCAAATGGGTTTGTCAGAAGTGGTGTAGAGCCCAGGGATGGGATCTCAGGCATGGGTAAGAGCAATGTGACAGGTGTCTTTCCAGTTCTGCTTCTTGATCCTGCCCATTTTCTCCTCGTCCTTTCCCATGGGCTTAGTGATCTGAGTGGCCCTTGGGTCCATCATCTAGAGGTCCAAGCAGTAAGGCTCTTGTTCCTTTTTTCATCACATTTGCCAACCTCTATGTGCAGCCCCAAGGGTACCTTGATCATTAGGCCCTCCCCATTCCCTGAGAAGGTGGTCAGACCCAGGGGAGAGCTCCTGGAGATACTCTGAAACTCTATTCCTAACATTATTCTCAGGGATTCTGAGGGATGGAGGAGTCCTTCAGAATTTGGAGTTTCTGTGCCTCTATGTGCAGACAAACTCAGTAAAGCTCATCTACCTCAAAGCCAGACAAAATTCTTACCTTTGGGAGAGCCCAGCAAGGCTCTGGGGCAGGGCAGTCCTAAACGGGCTCAGTTATGTCCCTCTCCCTTGGGCCTACCTTTGATGCCAGCCATGAGCTTACCAGCTACTGCCCTCTTGAATGCCCAGCCCCTACCTATTGCCCCTTCATCCCTGGATTCCACAGAGGAGGAGTAGGTGGAGAAGATAAGCATAGCAACAGGTCTGGTACTGACCACAGGACACAGCTTCCAGAAAGAAAAAAGAATTTGGATTATGTGTAGGAAATAGCAAAGCAAAAGAAGGATTAATTAATCTATTATCTAAAATATCAGAGAATCTCACAAAAAAATTTTTGTTCATTTCTCACTTGGGTTCAGGGACCCAAGAATAAATGATAAATATATCACAGTCTGACATGGTCCAACCCACCATCTGATGAAAGTGAGTGTCTTTGCTCACAATGGCTGTACCGCTTAACATAGAAATGAATGTATTTTGCTGTTAACATAAATCATTTTCTTCATCTTACTTTGCCTTTTGTCATTGTGGGGGTGGAAAGTAGAAGTGGGCAAAGGATTTAGGACAATTAAAGGGAACAGAGGACAGGGAAACCATGCAGAGTCTAGGCTGGCATCCTTCAGTTTCTAGATCCATTCCTAACAGAGGTCACCCTGTATTTCCTTTGCCTGCTTCCCAGGGCCAGGATAGGGACAGAATCCCATGTGGAAGCCAGCTAGGGGGTCCCTGCCACCCTGTGCAAGAAAATAAACCACAAATCAACAGCAGGAGATTTGCATTCAAGAAAGGAGATTCTTAGAATAGTTCCCAGTCCCATTATGGAACCGAGTATGTCAAAACCAGATGATTTCGTTTGTGCTGATCTCTGGAGGAGGGAGGAGAGGAGGAGAGAACATGTGATTTACCACATTCTGAGGGATTTGCCAAAGCTTCTTTATCAACTAAGCACATATACATAACTCTTTTTCAAAAAGTCTGCAAACCCTTTAAACAGTATGACAAGATTAACATCAACACCGACCAGTAACTTCATTCTTTTAACCCACTGGACACTATACAATGCAACTTCCAAACATTTCTACCAAAGGAATTGCTTAAACAATGGGCAAAGCTCCCAAAGAGCAAGAGTTGCTAGTTTTAGTAAGGCACAAGTGTCCAGGATCTGGCTAGCTGTGTGAGCTCGGGTCCATATATTTCTTCTCTCCATTCCAACTATCTATCACTCCTGGGCACACAGCCCACTGCATCTGGGAAGTACTTCAAGGGATCATGTTCTGTGATCATCCTCACCCTCACACCAATCTTTCCAAGGAGTGGTAGCCAAGGACATTTTAAAAGCACCTCAGTGGAGAGGCCACATAAACTCAACTCTCAAGGCAGATGGCCACCAGAGTGAGAATTAGCTTTGCAATGGCAGAAAATGCAAGACAGTCGCATGGTACCACAATACCATAGACTGGCTCCTACAAAGCCTTTAGGCCATGCCAGAATTACACAGAGGAAGGGCTAGGTTTCTCTGCAGTTCTCCCTGGGAGTGCACTATCAAAAGGGAGCAGAGTCTTCCTGGGTTTAAATGAATACTTAATTGAAAGACTGCATGGTAAGAAAGCCTCAAAGTGGAAAGGAAGCTACCACTTGGTGATGATGCTACTAAGGTCAAGGTATCTCGAAAGTGTGGTGGTGTGACAGGATTATGTTTCTTAACTGATTGCTGTGGGTTGTGTGTAGGCCTCACATTTATTTTCCTGTAGTCGTAGCTTAGTAAGAGTGGAGAGGAAATGAATGGCAAAATGTCCTATATTTGTAGTGGGTCCCAGAGGGCTCTCTGATCTAAACTATCCTTAAAAAAGATAAAACACAGTGGTGATGTTTGGACAACTGTGAGTGCTGAATGTCACTGAATTGTACACTTAAAAATGGCTAAAATGGTAAATGCTAAGTTACATACATCTTACCACAATAAAATTTTTAAGAATGCAAGTATGTAGGAATGAGACCATCTCAGGATAAGCATGAGATGTTTTAGAGACCAAATGAGAGAACCAGAAGGTTCCATTCAGTTTGACTTTGGGAGCTGGACCAGAAGCACAAAAGAACTCATCCTGAAGTCACAACAATTGAAAAAGATGAATACATTTTTTTTTACTGCTATAAATCATTCCCATTGACTTTTGTTATGATAGAGATGGAAGGTAGAGGTAGGGCCTAGGATTCAGAGCCATCACTGGGGGCAGATAGGGCTGACAAGAAGGTGTTTTCAAAAGAGTTCCCCTGCTCTTTACTAAATTATAAAACAAAGGTAAATCCAAAGCTATTTCCTCTGCTTAGCGGGAATTCTTTGGGTAGCCTTTATACTTGATTTTCTACTATTTGAATTATTCTATTATTCAAGGATGCCTGCTATCTGGTAGACTGGGCTGGCTCAGGAGCCAAGAAGCTTGATTCTGGCAGTAGGAGTACCAGGAGCCTGGACCCAGGCACAGCAAGTGAGGCTAGATAGACACATCACATGGGAGTCATCGGGCCAGAAAGCATTGTGATCTCTATCTTGATAATAGTTTTCTAGTTGAAGATGTCTGCTTTGCTACATATTACCATAGCCACTACAGTTTTCTATAATTAGGTTTGCATTTTATAGCTTTTCTCCACCTCTTTACTTTTAAACTATGTAAGCCTTTATATTTTAAGTGGATTTCTTACAGACAACATATGATTGGGTCATGATTTTTTAAAAATCAAAACTGACAATCCGTGCCTTTTAATTAGAGTGTTGGGGACATTGACATTTAATGTAACTATGAATATAGTTGGTTTTAAATCTACCATCTTGCTATCCTTTTCTGCTACTGCCACCATCTTTCTTATTTCCGGTTTGTTTCTAATTTGTCAGGTTTTCTCCTGCTTATGGGTCATATTTTCCTTTTGTCAACCTTGCTAATTTTTTTTCTGAGCGTATTAGTATTCTTCTTTTCCTTTTTATTTTTAAATTTAAATTCAATTTGCCAATATATAGCATAACACTAAGTGGTCATCCCATCAAGTGCCCGCCTTAGTGTATCTTTGCTAATTTTTGATTGGCTTCAGGACACTGAATCTGAAGGATTTTACATCGTAGGAAGCTATACTTTGTCATATTCCTTTAAATAGTATTAAACTTTGTTCTGGTGTGCAGATAAGTTACTTGTGATAAGTCTGATCATTTTGAGACTTCCTTTTAGATTGTCTTAGAGTAGGGAGAGAACAGCCTTTACTTTGGGCCTAATTTATCTTCACTGTTTTGGTAACATCTTCCTGAGGACTCTACACAATGTCTTGTGCATTATGATGTCTTTTCACTCTGGCTGTTGGGAATATTCTTGGCCCTCTCTGAGCTGCAGAATTGTTTAGTTTACTGCTTCAAATGTTCTTTCCCGCATTTGAGTAATTTCCTCTCACTCATGTGCAGATCAGAGTTTTGCCAAAGATTCAAAAAGATTCCTGTGCAGTTTGTTCTCTGTGTTGGAGGAGGTTGGAGGCTGGGTGGGTAATATGTGTCTGGCAACTTCCACTATGATACTCCTCCTCCCAAAATTCTAGCTGACTTGTCCTCCCTGAAATTCAATCTCCAATCTCTCTCTCTTGAACTCAGTGAAACTAAGAGGTTCTTTTTGGTTACCCTGCCTGCCATGGTCCTGGCCTACAAAACCCCCTCTAGCCATGAACTGGGGCAGTTATAGGGCCCACCTTTTTGTGTTTCCCTTCTTTCAGAGATCACAATTCTGCACTGCCCGATTTACAAACGTTTGAAAACTGTTATTTCATGTATTTAGACCAGTTTTCTAGTTGTTTAAAGCAAGAAGGTAAATCCAGGGACTGTTACTGTATTATGACTGAATGTGGAAATCTGGCACCTTGATTTTTACAGTTTATATTTCATTAAATATACAGTTCTGGTGGGTTTTGGGTTTTTTTTTTCTAATTTTAAAGATGCCTTTTTTACTGTCTCTAGATTCTGTTGTTACAGATGAGAAGGGTGCACATTTCCATCATTTTTCCCTTGTACATAGTATGAAAATTTTCTTGGGCTGCTTTCAAAATGTCTACCACCTTTGATTTCAGGCAGTTTGACTATGATATTTGCAGCAAACTTTTCTTTGCATTTATCTTGTTTATGGTTTGCTGAGCATCTTGAGTTATAAATTTATGTTGTTCCCTAAATTGGCAGAGGCTTTAGTTATTATTTCTTCTAATATTTTTATTGCCTCAATCTTTCTCCTTTACTTCTGGGATTCTAATTTGAAGTATGTAGGCCTTTTGATATTGTCCAATAGGTCACTGAGGCTTTGCACATTTTTCTGCATTTTTTTTTCCTTTATGATCCTTTCTTTTCCTTTCCTTTCCATGGTCTACTTTATATGAAACTTTCTTCAAGTTCACTAGCACTTTTTTCTATCATCTCCAATCTCTTGTTAAGCCTATCCAGTAGATATTTCATTTCAGATATTAATGCTTCTGTTCTATGATTTTAATGTTACTTTTAACATTTTTTATTTATCCTCTGACATTCTCTATTTATTTACTTACTTGAATATATTTTCCTTTACAGGATTAAGCACACTTAGAAAGCTTCTTTAAAGTCTTTATTAATTTCAACATCTAGGTCACCTTTGGGTTTGTCTTCATTGGTTCCCTTTATTTGAGCACTAGTCACATGTTCTTATTTTTTCACATATCTACTAATTTTGGCTTATATCCCAGCCATTTCAAATGAATATTGTAGAGGTTTCAGGCTCTCATAGGCTTTTTTTTAGAATTCTGAATTTTGCTTTATCAGGCAATTTTCTTGACTGCACTCAAACTATATATTCTGTATTTCCTGTTGTGTGAAGCAGCACAAATCTAGTTTACATCTTTTAGCCTTTGTTGGGCTGCTTGGAACCTGTCCTATGCTTGTGTAGCTCAGGGATTAGTCAGGGATTTGAGCAAAACCTTGATATACAAAATAAAAGGTTCCTCCTCCAGGTTTCCCCTTTCTGGGATCCTCTTCAATTCCTAGCTGCTATATTGCCCTCTGAAATTTGTCCTCTGTTTCTTGATGCCAGTAGGACTACGGATTTTCTGGCCAAATTTTAGCCCACCCCACGTAGGTTGGATTTGGGTCTGTTTTTAGAGAAAAAGTAAATAAAAAATGAGAACTAATCCTATGATAGTTCTTTCTTCTGCTATCAAGTTTATGCCTGTTTTTATTTGCTCTCCAGTGCTTTCAGGTAGTTGTTATATTGTCTCTACAGTTCATAGTTTTTTGAAGGATACTTGGTCCAATAGGAGTTATTCTTTCATTACCAGAAACTAGAATCCCATTGCTCTGGCTTGGATTCTTTTTTAATTCTTTTGATATACAAATACAACTCCTTTTTTATTTTTAAAGATTTTATTTATTTATTTATTTATTTATTTATTTATTTATTTATTTATTCATGAGAGACACACAGAGAGAGGCAGAGACATACAGGCAGCGGGAGTAGCAGGCTTCGTGCAGGGAGCCCGATGCAAGGGCTCGATCCCAGAAACCTGGGATCATGGCCTGAGCCAAAGACAGACACTCAACCACTGAGCCACCCAGGCACCCCTAAATACACTTTCTTATACTTGTCCATCATACACAATTTTTCTGTTCATTCTCACAGGTAAACCCAATCTTTCATAAATCCATCTATTCTTACCTCAACTACCCAAAGTGATGTTATCATCCTGAAATATTTGTATTTGGCTCTTTAAGGATGTCAGTAAATTAACAATTTTTTAAAAATGTTCCTTTGGAGAGCTCATGTTGCCTTGTAGATTATTTTATTTTAAGAGTTTGATAGTCCAATCCTTTATTAATTGTAATCTAACATCAGTTTATCTGGATTGGAAATAATTTAAAGCCCTTGGATTCTTACTGAAATTTTTTTTAATGAAGATTAGATTTGCAATCTTCTAGTCTTCTGACATGGTGGTCATAACATGTCAAACTTAACATTTTGGCCACACATCCTTGCTGTGATACTCTAAAAGTATGATCTGATTTTGGTAATGTAAATTAAATTTATTTTGCTAATAATAACAACTAATATTTATTATACATGTACTATATGCCAGACAATGTTCTAAGGATATGATCTTTCTCCTCCAACAACCCTATAAATTGACTATATTCCCATTTAGAGATATAAATCTATTTTAGCACATTTAGAGATATAAATCTATTTTAGCACATCTTAGGTATTGACCATCATTTGGTCTAATGCTTCCAATTTTTTCATTTGGAGGAAATTTTGGAACTGCACATCTTCTTTTCCAGTATACTTTCAAAACACAAGCTTTCATGATGCATTGTTTAAACTTGCTCTAAAAGAATAATATAAGCTTCCCCTAGGCAGGGAGTACTTAAATAGTAGGAGAAATGGCAAACATAAGAGGTTGTCAATAAAAAAAGTACAAGTCCTGAAGCTGCCAATAGAGATACACTAGCATCCTGCAAGATAATAAATCACATTTTATTACTTTTGGAGCTCTGTTCTTTCATTAATGGTTGAATAAAGCAGCCATGTTTTGTAATGTGTGTTTTTGTGTGTATTTCTTACTCAATTAACCTGCCTAAAAATGTTGTCTCTTTCTTTACTCATTTGGGGGTATAGTTTTTCTTTTTCTGTCATTTAGTGTGAGGCACCCCTTTGGGCTCCTTCTCATTCTTGAGATGTCTTCTCATTTTTCTAAACCTCGCTTTTTGTTGGAAGAGTCTTTTCCTCTTTCATTGTCTCTTTAAAAAAATGTTTTCTTTTTCCATTCTTCACTTTTCATCTGCTCAGCCAACTGAGACTCATTTTTATTCTTTGTGTTCTTAATTGCAAGCTTCCGCCCACAGTGCTCTTTCTCTGTTCCCCTCATAATTTTCCTTTATCTTTCCACAATTCATTTTTAATTTCCACAATTAGCTGGCTTGTTTAATTGCCCCATAGCAGCATCCTTTTCCTTTCGTCTTTCCTAAAACTTTTCTTCCAGCACTCAATCTGGTAATGTGCTGAGTTGAAACAGGAATTCATTGCTTTCCACTGCTTCAGTCATTGTCCTGCTTTTCAAAAGCAGGTCCTTCAAATTAGCTACTCTATCTTCAGATTACAATCCTCCCTTCAGCGTAGGTAAAAATGTGACAGGCATAGCTAGAAGACATAGTTGGAAGTCGCCTGCGTTCATCACATAGAATATTATGTGTTAGGACACAGCAGAACGTGGTTCACTTAATCAAGGATATGAAAAATGAGGGGACTTATCTTTGTTTCTGGTGTCCTGAAGTTGTAATCCAACGAAAACCAAAGCAATATTGAAAAACATTGCTTTAAAAAGTGGTTTTCTTGAGAAAAAAATTGTTTTTTTAGAGTCTTCCTGCCTTCCTTTGGAAGTGGCATTTTACACTACCTTGTATCTGTACAAATAAATTTATTTCCAACATGTTTTCAATACCATCTCCATTAATTCTGGTAATTACTCTGCGAGAAAAGGGAGTAATTCAGGGAAAGGTATGGAATTTCACTTGTCTGACATGTAACTAATAACAAACAAAGATTGAAATGTATGTCTGCTGAGTTGTATACTTTCTCAATTTTCATTTCCCTGCCACTGTCCCCACCTACCTCAGTACTTCCTGGTTCTATTATACTCCTGTTTTTCCTCTCCTTTCATAACTCCTAAGATATTTCACATATGTTGCTAGGAGAGCTAGGACAACTTGTAACAGAGGAAGAAGAAAGTGGTCATCATCTTCCTCCATTCAAATGAAGCTGACCATATATACTCTACATATTTAAATCTCATCTCGTAATTATTCAAGTTCAAAGTTAATTCCTATCCCTGAGGGGTTCCTTAAAAAAAAATCAGCAGAGAGAAAGGACTGAAGAATCAAGGATGGAAATGATAGGGAAGTTGTTTTCTGAAGGGAGGAAGGTTAAGAACCCCTACATGAGTAGGAGGCAAGGGGAAGAAAACATTTTTGTCATCTTTCTTGTTTCTACCTCCATGGCCTCTGTGGGAACAACAACTGAATGTTCCCCGAAAGACTTCTTTTCTTTATCACAAGCATTTGAAAATTCTTTCCAGGGGCTTTCAAGCTATCCTGGTTTTTGTCAGCTGCCTTATTTCCTTTCCATGAAGCCTCAAGGGACTGAGCCCCTGTGTTTTCATGAAAATATTCACTGTCCAGGTTTCCCTACCATTCTCAAGTTTGTGCTCCAGGTCACCCATTTCACTGCTCCTGTTTAGCTTCCACTGGCCCTGATGTAGTGCTGAGGAGGTATGAGGAAACTCTGGGCTTGCCTCCAGGTAAAGTGGGCAAAATTCTGTTGCACAGCATGCCTTTGCTTAGCTTCCTCTGGGTCTTTTGTCATCTGCTAGGCTTCCTCACCAACAACCTCAAAGGTAGGCATCTGCTTGATCAGCCTCTGTTGGGGAGTGGGGGAGGCAGTGTGGGAAGTGGCTAGGAATAGAGGCACAGCTGAGCATATACACTCTCTGTCTACCTCATCCTGCAAAACATTTGATGGCCTCCTTGCACTAATTAATAGGAGATGCCAGCTGGATAGCCGAGTGTCTGTGGTCTGTGGTCACAATTCTTGGTCCAATCTAAGTCGATGAAAACTCCTCTTAAAAATATTTCATTCTAAAACTAACTTGAATAACAAATCTGGTGTGAAATAAATCTTATCCTGTTTCCCTGCCATCAGTCACTTTTCAGATTTCATCCTGGAATACAAATGTGTTGGATACGTTTAGTCTGAGGAGAAGCACTATATGTTTTCAATGGCCAGTAGCACTTTATCAGGAGCAGTCTGTTTTCCACTTCTGTAGCCCAGTAAATGGCTTCGCCTTTTCCATAGCCAACAAGTCTTGCTGATGCTTTTCCAAAGAACCACATACAAGAAAAGTATACTGTGAATGTTACTGAAAAATAAACTGGTTTTTGAGATAATGAAAACATTTTATTTATTTAGATTAAAGCAGTTTGGCAGTAGCCTGCTTTTCAATCATGTCTCTGAAATTGAAACAATGCATTCATCTTGATTTCTCATGTTCATTGTCCCTGTTTTAAGATGGTCGGCTTCAACTGTCTGTTATGGACTTGTTTAACTTTGAGTCTGTTTGGGCCCAAAATTAACCAAGTGCATTGAAATGCCATCACTTACACATAACCAGCAGCCTCCTTTGGCCAAGCTGCTTGACCTTGCAGAGTCTTCAAGAGCTCTCAAGATGGGATTCTCTTGGATAATGAAGCCATAGAGTGCTCTGGGATTTGGGAAGGGGAAGAGAGTATGTGCTAGGATCGGAAAAGCTAAAATTGGGAAACTTCTCATGAAACAGTTAGAAGTCAGCCTGTGTGGTCCCTTTGAGTCCAGCATGTCTGTATGTCTCATAATCTCCAGAATCAGTCTGACAACGAACAAGGAAGAAAGGATGAATTGGCACAGGTTCCAATCAGTATCAGGTGGCTTCGTAACCTGATACTGATCATTTCCAAGATCATTCTTTGCCCCAACAAGTATAAGATACAGTGTGAAAAGGCATACAGAAATATCTTCAAGATAAACACTAAGCACTAGTTTTTTACCCTAAACTGGTGAGGGGCACCTGGGTGGTGTAGTTGGTTAAACATCCGACTCGTGGTTTCAGCTCAGGTCATGATTTTGCAGGGTCCTGGGATTGAGCCCAGAATTGGCCTCTGCACTCAGAACCAAGTCTGCTTAAGGCCCTTTCTCCCTCTCCCTTGGCACCCACCTACCCTCCTTGCTCTCTCTCTCTCTCTAAAAGAAATACATAAGTCTTTATAAACTCGTGAAATTAAATGGACAGCTTACGTTAAAATGTCAGCTTTTGCAACTGGCACAAAATTTAAAAGTGTTCTAAATGTCTATCTCGATATCCAAATATTTGGAGTGTTTTAAACATACTCCAAAGTAAGCGACTATGTAAGAAACATTGCACCTCAGAAATGAAGATGGAAACATTTTTTTGGGCCTCATAATCAGCGATGTGCAGATACATTCTCTAAATGTCCCTTGGGTTGTACATAACAGCACCATTATTCATTTATAATTATTTCTAATTAAGTAACTATAAGTAGCACACCCATTTTTCTTTTGTTTTCAAAAAAGATTATCAAATTACATAATTAGATGATGAATAATTTAATTTACATACTATTTCTTTTTTTTTAAGATTTTATTCATAAGAGACACACAGAGAGAGGCAGAGACAAAGGCAGAGGGAAAAGCAAGCTCCATGCTGGGAGCCTGATGAGGGATCCCAGGTCTCTGGGATAACCCCCTAAGCCAAAGGTAGACGCTCAACCACTGAGCCACCCAGGTGTCCCTACATAGTATTTCTTAAAAAAATCTGATCTTTTTCTTTTACAAAGTGCAATTAAATCATATTGAATATTGATAAGTGGAATGAGGTAGAGAAATTTTGGTTCTTAACAGGCGTACACGAAAAAAACAGAAGACCTTTATAAGAAAGGAATTGTTAGATCTGGAAATGAAAGGAAAAGAAAAGAATCTGTAATCTTTCAGTTCTTATTTTGAAAGACTAAAAAACTGCTTTGAAAATCAAATATTTATTCTTAAGGGCCCAAAATATTTTCAATAAGGAAATAATTTTCAATTTTCTATTAAATAAGAGTCGTAAGAGTGGTGTTTAAATTATGTAAAATGCTGGATTAGTAGAGTACAAATTAAAGAGGAATTATAGTAAAATAGAAACAGATTGTACAAGTTTAGTTTTAGAGGTACTTCAAAAATTCAGCCACAAAGTAGGATTTTGGAACACGCTGTGATTATTGACTGTGGGTAGCGGCTGTCTCCTGAGTTTGGAAGGGGCTAAACGTCTGAGTTGCCAGGGCTTCATTTCTCATAGTATGCCATATTGAAATGGCTTAGCAATCTTTCCCCAGAATTTAGTCTGAGAGGAAGATAAATTGGAACTTCAGAGCAAAAGTGAGCAGCTGAGCTTTCGTCATGGGAGAAAGGGAAGATTTATAACTGGACACAGATGATAGTCATTTACTTTGTTATTAATGCTTTTGAACCTAAGTGCATCTAGCATTACAGATATCACACAAGGAAGAGGCCATTCTTTGGTTGAAATGAGCTCAGAGAAAGAATCCAGGGATTTCTCTGGTGGACCTGAATACTCTGGGCAAGTTTTTCCTATCACTCCTTATTTATTGCCACTCTGGCCTCCTTTATTATTCCATTACAGGCTACATTTATTCACTGATTCACATAAGCTCATATTGTGGATTTAGAAGGAAAATGACACCTCAGATCCTAGTCTGAGTTCTGACTTAACTGAAAAATAGAGTAGGACTCCTGAGGTTAGAGATCAAAAGATCTGATTTAGTAATAATAAAGTTATTTGTTCAATAGAGTTTAAATGTAGCCAAAAATGAGCTTAATTACACTTTCTGAATAAAACATTCACCCCAGAATATAAACATTCTGTAGGCAGGCATCTCCTCAAAAAGAAAGTAGAAGCTCAATTTTGCCTCTTAAACTCATCCATCTGTAAACTTAACCATTTATGATAAAGGAGACCTTAGGAGTATTACTTTACTGTGATAGTTATCAAATATGTTCCAAGGCCTGGGGATTCCACATACTTTTTCAGGAATCTACAAGGCTCCTTTTACTTATTAAAATACATTATGGCTTTCCATGAATCACTAGTTTGTTGTTTTGTTTTTGTTTTTTAATAGTTCGTTGTTTTTAATGAAGCATTTTTCATTGTACGGAGGTACCATAGTTTCTTTACCTACTCACTCATTGAGAGATATCTGGATTGATTCCAGGTTTGGGCAATTATGAAGAAATTTCCTATGCACATTCACATATGGGTTTTCGTGTAAGCCTAGTTTATCATTTTTCTTCCTCATTGGACTGTGCTTTGGTAATGTATTTAAAACTCTCAGTCAAGCCCAACTGTCACACAGATTCTTTTCCTATGTTTTCTTCTAAAGGTTCTAGAATTTTGAATTTTACTATCATCTAGTTTGAGTTCCTTTTTACATAAGGTTTCAATTAGAAGTCCTTCTGGCCCATTTTCATGATAAGAATGGGAATATGTTCCTTGCAGTTGATTATATCCTAGTGCGAAAACAGAAGTCTACTAAATTGAGGGTCTTTTGTCCAGAAAAATACAGTTTTTTCCCTTTTTTGCCACTTAGTTGAGTTTTTCTAAAAAATTTTATTGAGATAACCTAGGCATATTAAATTATATATATATTTAAGGTGTACAAGCTGTTTTGATACATCTATACATTGTGAAAAGATCACCACAATTAAGCTAAATAACTTATCCATCATCTCTAGTTATCATTATGTGTGTGTGTTTAGAAGATTTATCTTAAGAGTCATAAGTTTATAGTATTCATATTAGTAAGCAACTAGGTATAATATTGTTTTAGCTAAATAAATAAACATTTTTAAAATCATTCATTTTTAATTTCTAATGTGGAATGACTTCATTTCCTTCCAGGTTGAAGTAATAGGGATATATACATGTACATATATATACCTTTCTACATTAAACAATTTAAAAAGAAAGACAAAAGGGATCCCTGGGTGGCGCAGCGGTTTGGCACCTGCCTTTGGCCCAGGGCGCGATCCTGGAGACCCGGGATCGAATCCCACATCGGGCTCTCGGTGCATGGAGCCTGCTTCTCCCTCTGCCTATGTCTCTGCCTCTCTTTCTCTCTCTCACTGTGTGCCTATCATAAATAAATAAAATTAAAAAAAAAAAGAAAGACAAAAAACATGAAACAATGGTGTTACTGGACAGCAGGTAACACATGACTGTGACCTGAAGAGAGGGGAAACAAAGAATCCAATAGTTGCCCCAACTCACTTTTTTGAGCATTTCCAGGCTTCCAGGAAGAGAAGGAGAAATCTACACAAAGTATAGCCATCTTTTGGAGTTGAGGAAATGCAACCAGGCATGTAGGAAGGCTGGGCAACTAGAGCTCACAGGGAGGGGTAATGGAGAGAGAGCTGCACAGAGACAGAGCATCGGAAATGCGCAGAGAACCCCGTCGTGTCTTCAGCTGGGTGCTGATGAGTGCATGATTAAAAGGAAAGAACTACCTGAAAGGAACACTCAGAACAATCACCTCACACGTGGCTAGGACAGTTTGGATCCCCATGTGTCAGAGTGAGAAAAAAGTCCTGTAATATGTAAGGCCCTGGGTGGAGTACTCAGAAGTGCCCGGTCTCAGCAGTGAGGTGGTAAAATTATATGTAGACTAGAAGCTATTTTAGTCTCACTAAACAAAGCTGAAAAGTATACCTTAAAAGGGTCAAACTATTTATAATCAACTTTAGTAGGTCTCAAAATAAGGCTCAAAACCATTTTAAGATGTATTAGAATATCCAGCACCCAAAAAGGTAAAATTCATAATTTTTGCATCTAATAATAAGTGACTGGGCATGCAATGAATCAGGATAATCTGACCCATTGAGGGATGATGGTGTATTTCTCATCAGAAATAATGCAACTTAGGGTTCTATACTGAGAGAAAATATCTTTTAAAAATAAGGGCAGAATAAAGACTTTCTCAGACATACAAAACCTGAAAATATTCATCATCAGCACACCTGCCCTGGAGGAATCAATTAAGTCCTTCAGGCAGAGGGAAAATAATACCAGAGGGAAATCTAGATCTACATGGAAGAGTGATTAGCACTGAAGTAGCAAATACATGAATATATATATATATATATATATATATATATATATATATATATAATACAGTTTCAAAATCATGTTTAAGTAAAAATAATGAGAGTGCATGGTGGTATTTGCCACAAATGGAAAATTAAAATGCATGAGGTAGGGGGATGGGTGATACAGATAAAGGGGCTCAAGAGTCCACTTATCCTGATGAGCACTGAGTAATGTACAGAGTTGTTGAGTGATTCTACTGCACACCTGAAACTAATATAACACTGTATGTTAATTATAATTCAATAAAAAAATCTTTTTAACTTCTTAAGCTAACCTATCATCAAGGGTAACTTGTTCATGAAAAAATGAACTAAATGAACTTGAGATATTCAAGTAAGGGCTACATGAAAAATGTATGAAATGGTTACTTAGCACATGGAGTATGTAGCATGTAGTGCTAATAGAAGTGAGTCTGGGATTAGATGAAAATTGGATTGGATATAGTATGTATTTGTCACTTCAAATTATGTGTAATGGTCTGAATATTTCATTCTTAAAGTCACCAAAATATTTTAGGTATGTGTCAGAGGATTTAACGTTGACCTCACTACCACTTAAAGTTATTAAAAGCTTTCCGAGGAAAGAAAAAGCATGACGACACTAGGACACAGACAGGGGCAGGGAAATGGAAGTGTACAGGTTAAGGGTCTTATAATATACAAGAATTTATATAATATTACTTAAAAGTAGATGATAATGAGGTAAAAACATATATTATCAACCCTAAAGCAACCATTGGAAAAACAGAGAAGGTATAGCTAGTGTATTCATTTCCTATTGCAGCTATTACAAGTTACCACAAACTTAGTGGCTTAACAAAACAAATGTGTTCTCTGACAGTTCTGAAGGTCAGAATTATAAAATGGGTCTGCAGGGTTGAGTTTCCTCTGGAGGCTTAATGGGAGAATCTCTTCCCTTCCATTTTCTGGCTTCTAGAATCGGCCTACATTCCCCAACCCACGTCCCCTCCTCCATTTTCAAAACCAGCAGCATAGGGTTACCTTGTCTCTGACCTGCCTCCCTCTTAATAAGAAGTCTTGTAATTACCTCAGGCTCACCCAATAATCCAGGATAAACTCTTCATCTCAAAATCCTCAACTCAATCCCATCTGCAAAGTCTCTTTTGCTACATAGAGTAACCTATCCACAGGTTTTGAGGATTAAGACATGGATTTCTTCATTATCCAGGGTCACTATTAGCCTACCACAGCTAATAAGCCAACAAATAGATCAAATAGAAGAATAAAAAAAAAATTCTACTAATCCAAAAAAGCAGGGAAAAGGGAAGAAAAGTGAACAAAGGCCAGTTGGGGGGAATAAAAACTATTAAAATTGTAGACTTAAACCCAAACGAAACAATGGGATTAAATGTCAACACTCCAGTTGAAAGGCAGAGATTTTCAGATTAGATAGAAAAGCAAGATACAACTATTTTCTGCTTGTAAGAATCCCACTTAGGGTTAAGACACAAGTACACTCAATGAAACAAAACCGCAAAAGGTCTGTTGTGTTAGTGCAAATCATAAGAAAGCATTATCATTTCATAGTGAGAAAGAGATCACTTCCTCAAAAGGATACAGTAATTCTAAATGTTTATATATCTCATAGAGTTTCAAAACCTATGAAGGAAAAAAACTGATAGGAAGGAAAAAAAGTAGACTAATCTACAATTATAGATAGAAATATCAATATCCCTCTCTCAGTATTCAATAAAATAAGGGGAAGAAAATCAGAAAGGATAGAAAAGCCTTGAAAAAACACTATGAACTAACTTAACCTAAACATTTACGGAATACTATACTGAAGAGCAGCCAAATGCACATTCTTGATGGTCCACAAAAACATAACTAAGACACAATGTGTTCTGGGGCATAAAATAAGTCTCAATAAATATTAAAAGATTAAAATCATACAAAATATATTCTTTGACAACAATGGAATTAAATTAGGAAACAACAATAGAGAAAGATCTGGTAAAAATACAAATAATGAGAAACAAAGCAACACATTTAAAAATAATTTACGGGTCAAAAAAGACAAAATATTAAAAACCCACTTTAAATTGAATGAAATTAAAAACACATCATATCAAAATATGTTTGATGCAGTGATAAAAAAGAGCGCTAAAATGCTTACATTAGGAAAACCAATGAATGATTTAAGCTTCCAACTTCACAAATTAAAAAGCTAATGGTAAATAAAAGTTGAATGAAGTAAAGGTATAGAAATAACAAATGTAAGGAAGCACAAATCAGTGAAATTGAAAACAGGAAAAACATACAGTAAATCAATAAAAACAAAAGCTGGTTCTCTGATAGGGTAAATAAAGTGGATAAATCTCTAACCAGACTGATGATGATATAAAGAAGAGAGATCTAAGTTTCCAATATCAGGAATCAAAAAAAAAAAAAAAAAGAATATCACCAGAGATTCTATAGACATTCAAAGTAAAAGAAGCTAGGATGAATAATGTTAACCCAATATATTCAACAATGTAGATGAAATGGACAGATGCCCTGAAGGACACCGTATGAGTTTACCAGGCTGCTGTAACAAGTACCACCAACAGGGTGGCTGAAACAACAGAAATATATTCTATCATAAGTGTGGAGCCTGGATGTCTGAGATCCAGGTACGGCGACTGGTCCCTTCTGAGACCATGAGAGTCTGTTTCATGTCTTGCATCTGGTGGTTTTCTGGCAATCTTTTGTAGTCCTTGGCATGTAGAAGAACCACCCTGATCTCTGCCTTCATCTTCACATGGGTTTTCTCCCTCTCCGCATACAGTCCTCCATCCCTCTCTCCTCGGCCTTCTTATGTAAATCGCATGATACATGAAATTGCAATTAACTCAACCTGCAGAAGCAGACATGAGAACCGAGCTGTCTTCTATTAAGCCAAACATCGAAGAGATGTAAAAAATGTAAAACAATGTTACTCCTCTCACTAAATTTATTTTTGCTGGGGAAAATAGAGTTAATTTGCATAAACACATATATGCTAATGTGAAATAAGCTTGTTGCTGTTATTTTTTAAGTGAATTAATAAATACTTTAAAGAAAGATGTGCTCATTTTAATTCTCCATACGGTAATTATCGATAAGCAGAAGCTGTGTCAACAAAGGCTCTTCCACAATAGCCAAACTGTGGAAGGAGCCTCGGTGTCCATCGAAAGATGAATGGATAAACAAGATGTGGTCTATGTATACAATGGAATATTCCTCAGCCATTAGAAACGACAAATACCCACCATTTGCTTCAACGTGGATGGAACTGGAGGGTATTATGCTGAGTGAAGTAAGTCAATCGGAGAAGGACAAACATTATATGTTCTCATTCATTTGGGGAATATAAATAATAGTGAAAGGGAATAGAAGGGAAGGGAGAAGAAATGTGTGGGAAATATCAGAAAGGGAGACAGAACAGAAAGACTCCTGACTCTGGGAAATGAACTAGGGGTGGTGGAGGGGGAGGAGGGCGAGGGGGAGGAGGGCGGGGGAGAATGGGTGACGGGCACTGAGGGGGGCACTTGACGGGATGAGCACTGGGTGTTATTCTGTATGTTGGCAAATTGAATACCAATAAAAAATAAATTTATTATTTTAAAATAAATAAAGCTCTTCGGGGTCCTCAAAGTCTTTAAGGGTGTCGAAGGTCCTTAAATCGGAAAGTCTGTGATCTGGTCTAACAGAACCGTTTTAAAGATGACTAAGCTGAGGCCCACAGAATGGAAAACAAATTATTTGCCCAAAGCAGGTACTATTTGGCAGAGCTTAGACGCAAAGCCAGGATTTCCCACTCCAAATGCTTCTATCACACCACTCTGATCCTCTCTTGCCCTGAGTCTAGATGAGGCTTTTCTCTATTTCTCTATGTTGTCTGCCCAACTGCAGCCACTGCCCTCAGAGGCACAAATATAACAGATTTGAGTTAAAAACAGTGGCCACGACATGTCACTAGCCATACTGACCTGCCCCCTCTCAACCCAGGTGACTTCTTCATCCTCACCTGGTCTGGAATTACTTTAAACAACTCATTCCCTTCCCAGAGGTCAATTACAGTAAACAGATTTTGAATCTCTACAGCATCCCAGGGTGGTCCTCATGGAGATTTTTTTCCCTGAAGCTCTATTTCTAAATTCCGTTTCTCTTCTTTAATTCATTGGCACAATAAGGCATTTGCATGAATTTAGGATTTCTATAAATGAATTCTGGAAAGCTTAGCCTGTGTCAGGGTTATTTAGAGAGCCGAAGGAATGTGTCTTATAACATGAGGAGTGGCAGGAAGGATGCCATCTCCCTGTCTGCTCACTCACCAGCGAAGAATGTGTGTGCTTTGGAAATGAAAGATGTCATTTCTACAGATGCTAGTGGACAGACTCTAGATTCATTGGGGGAATTTCTTCTGTCTTCAGTTGGTGGTGCCCAGGAAAAGAAATGTAACAGAACTAAAAAACAATTCCTCGGGCATAGTTTTTTCAGCTACCAACAAGATCACCTTCCTCTATGAGAAATACCAGTTCATGTTAAGACTACTTACTTAACCTGCAAACATCAAAGGAAAACTAATTATTCTGTTCACAATATCACTGTTGAATTAGGACAGAAAGGTAGTCCTTTTAATTAACAGAGGTCTTTTTTTGCATTCCACTGCCACCCTGTACGATGCAGTGTACCTTCCCAACTGAAGTCACTGCACACCTGAGCAATCTGGCATTTCCGGCCTCGAGTGTCATCACACAGTTCACTGGGGTGGAACCTCGGTGTTTTGAGCTGTCATAGCTATTGCCCAAATGGAACTGTCCCGTGGGTTCTCTCCAGTGGGTCCTACTCCTCACTCAGGTCATGCGTTTGTCTCACAAATAATGCATCAAATATCAAGAGATAACACTTTGTTGTAACAGTCTGCATTTTTTACTTCCTTAAACTTTTTTTATTCGGTACATCTAATATGGACATTTGATGGAAGGGAAATCTCTTGACGGGTTTGTGGGAGATAATGCCAAATAGAACAGAAATACGTACATTGAAATGTGGATAATTGGAATCTGATCCCTTGCTCATTCAGAGTCTCAGCATAGCTCAGTGACTGATTTCAGTAACTAAATACCAACCTAGGAAAACTTCCTATCTGCTCTTAATTATTTGTTTTCCCCAATGCTTAGATTATTCCTGGAGAATAAAGCCCTAGCCAAGTGGTGACGAAGGGCTCATTCTTCCCCTCGGGACATTAAAGATTCAGCGCACGTTTGATGAGCCTCCAAACTGCAGCACAGGCATGCTTAGGGCAACTTTTTCCCCCCGAGGCCACTTGTGCAGAGCACTGACTAGTTGTACAGTAAAGGGGAAGACAGAGGGACTTGAGCTCCCACCCCAACCCCTTGGCAAGAAGGGTCGATTTGCCCCTTCATACTTCTCGTTTTCCACCAAACTTTCCAAAGATGTTTCACCTAACAGAAAGCATTCATTACAGAGAAACTTGAACCAATGAAATAAAAAAGGGAAGTCAGTATTTAGAAATTGTTTTAACCATTTCCATACTTGAAAGTCAACAATGCAGCAAAAAATACTTTAGCAGATGTACTGAGCAGCACTCAAGTTGTTAACATAAGATGTTTCTGGATAAATAATAAAGTGTTGAGTATGTCATATCCCAATGAGTGCAAAATGGGGGCTAGAGGAGCCTTGTATGGGAACTGAATTACAAACGCAGAGCTGTCTGCAGAAAAGGGCCCAATAGAAACAACTGGTACTTACTTTCCAAATCCATTTCGTTTATCCGTCCTTGTAACACAACTGTTGCACTGTCCTGAAACCCAAAGTGATGCAAGACCCGGTTCTGAAGCAGAAGGCACTGATTTGACACATAAAGGTAACTTGTGTCTTTATTTTCAACATTTAATAAGTAACTGCCTCTGAGAATCACAGTTTCCCAGGCGGTCTGTGAGGAGCGCATGAGCCATACTACAGGCAAGTCCCAAGGCAGCCGGCACAATTGCTTGAGGATTTTGCCAAATAGCTAAATGCTTATGGTGGAAAATGTGACCCTCAGCACATTGGCATGTGGCTTCTGTGACTGCCATTGGAGAAGAGAAAGTAGGGAGGATGGAGCTAGTTGGGTTTGGGCGGCCCTGCCAGCCCCAAACCACTGGGGTTGACAATGGAGATCCCCCAAAAAAACATTAACAGCTTATCCCACCCCCAAAAAAGGTTCACATAAGTTGAATGAATTCACTTCAATTTCTCTTCATCTTACACTGGGGGAGAAAAGGTAAAGACAAAAAACTTTGATAATAATCCTGACAATGGAAGAAAAGTTTATGGTTTTTTTTTCCTCCCTTCAAACAAATCTCTTTTTCTTTGTGCATTTTCCTTCAAAATAATCCTATGCTTTATTCACAAAGAATTATACATAACTTGAGATTCCAATGTATTATTTGGGGTGGGAAAGCTGGCAACTGAAGCGTAAAACCCCACGTTGTTGCAATTATCTTTCCTTTGCATCCCCCCCCTCGTGTGTTCCCCAGCAAAGGAGCAGAGCTGAAACGTGGGGTAGAGCGTCCAAGGAGAGAACTTAGCAACTCTCACGGTGAAAATGTGCTGACTTTAAAAGGTAGTAAAGAGCATCAGTGAAAAAGTTCTGTAGACTCATTTCTTATTTCTCACAAAAATACAGCTGTTTACTGTTGATTTTTATGCCACTTAAGCCTATAAAAATATTTTATTTAGATGACAAATAGTTTTGTCCCAATTAGCTTTGAGGCTAAATCATATTATATTTGTGCCCTCATGAGGCAATTTGGAAATAAAGGTGAAGATGTTATCTCCTGAAAGACTGTATGTATAGTATGAGTGGCCTTTCTCTCTCTCCCTTTGCATTTCAACAGATGGAAAAACAGGAGGTTTCAAAAATACAAAATGTATCCTCTATTTTTGCAAAGCTTGAATAGAATTGGTTAAGAATTAAAGAATTTATCAACAAATGGAAAAAGCACAGAACACGTGTTTTTTCCCTAATTAAAATCTCTTAAAAATTAATAAACACCAAATGTAGAGGCCTAGATGGATTCATGCACCAGTATGCACACGGTATTATATGTAGAGGCACAGAAGTATTTCCTTGCTGTTGTTTGTTTGTTGACTCATCACTACTGCCTCGGAAATGGGAGGAAGCTGAATGACATGGTAGTGCTGTGTGCAGTTGCCTACATTCAAAATACAAGTCAGATCCTTAGGTTGTTAAAACATGGAAAGGAAATATAATTGCCTTGTATCCAAATGGGCATTGACTTTTTCCATGGTGTTTTTTGGGGTAGGGATGAGCTTCACAGAAGTAGCTAGTGAGTCTCAGCCTTGTACAAGAGGTTGAATGGGGCGAGGTGTTTCCAGAAATGACTGAGAGCAAGAGACAAATAGGAACCATGGACAAGAAGGAAGGCCAGGAACTAGCCTCTGGGGTGAGAGTGAGGAATCAAGTTTGAAAAATTGACCCAAATTACAGATAGAAAGTGAGGTGAAGGATCAGGAGCCAAGGAGGTAATGTGCAGTAAAAACTGAAGCATAATGTGTATTTTAAAAACAGAATATGACAAAAAAAGATTTCAGGATATAGACTATAAATGAGACAAGGAAGCAATGGAAAGGAAACAGCAATGGAAAAGCTGTGTTCTTGGATGAGCATTAGTCTAGGAATGCTTCATGTTAAGTGAAGATTTAGGGGCGCCTGGGTGGCTCAGTTGGTTAAACATCAGACTTTTGGTTTTGGCTCAGGTCATGATCTCCCAAGTCGTGAGATGGAGCCCTGAGCCGGCTTCATACTCAGTGGGGAGTCTGCTTGAAGATTCTCTCTTTGCCCCTGGCTCCACTCATACATTCTCTCTCTCTCAAATAAATAAATATTAGGGGGAATAAAAGAAGTAAAGATTTAGCTGCTGCTAAAAGAATTGCAAGATGCTGTTTTCTCAGGGATCCAGCCTGGGGAGGAAACTCCTGACACCGAGACAAGGCCCCCATTTTAACAAACTCTCACAATTCATGGATTTTTGTTTATTTGGGTTTTGATGGTGGTTTATTTAGCTTCTGTAATTTTTTTAAACCCCAAAGAGAAAAGTGGTGATAAAATATTTACCCCAAAAAAAAAAATATTTACCCAAGTAGGTGCAATCATCTTAAAATTTCCTACTTTCTTCATGTCAGACTCAATACACCAACATATTCTAAAAAAAAACAAGTATGCAAACAAAGCCAATTGACTCTAAATCCATTTAAAAACGATGTAGATCTTTCCTGAAGGGGACTTAGAGAAAAGAGAAACCAATTTCACTGTATACCTTTGAAAAGCTAAATCTCCTAACAATCTTCCTTGAATATTTCTTTTCCTCTGGGAATTCCACTCCTAAAGCAATTTCTGCCCCCTTACCTCCTTCTTTATATACTTTTCCTCTCTTCTCACTCTCCTTGCTCTCTTCTATTTTGCCTCTCATGTCTTGGCTTCTGCTGGAGGCATCTGCTGTGATATATAGGAGATATATCACAATTTCTGCACCCAATCAAAAATGACTAGATATACAGTGAAGCATGATTGGCCTTCTCAGCTGTTCCCATTCTCTCCACTTATCACCTCTCTCTTTAGCAGAACAAACTTCAGGTACCTAATATGAGAAAGTGTTCTTTTTCTTCAGAAGGCAGGAGAAGGTAAGTGTTTTAAATACTTAAAATTTATGTTTCCCTTTCGCATAAGGAATTCAAATCATTGCTTTGAGTTCCTTGCTCAGCATGATACAAATTTGAGTCAAGCATCTCAATTTAGATGCTGGCATGGAATAGAAAGAGGACTAGGTCCAGTTGGGACTGTTGGGCTCGAATCCCAGCTCAGCCACTAAACTGATTGATGTGTACCTGGCAAGACTAGACAATTATGAGCTTTGTGCAACATGAAGATGTTGGCCTGGAAGAGAGGAGCTCTAGCGATGGCCAGCACTTGAGTAATTTATCACAGATTACAAAGCACTGGTCACAGTTATTAATTCATTAAATTTTCACATGGTCTCTGAGGCATCAGGGTCTCCATTTGACAGATGATGATCACCACAGGGATTAAGTAATTTGTCCAAGGTCACACAGTTAGAAAATGGTCAGAACCGTATCAAAACTATGGATTTTTTTGGTACAAAAGCATGAAATTTTAGTGCTTGGGATTTGATGATGCAAATCCCCTCCAAGGATGTTTTATTTATCTATCGAGAAAGGTACAAATACATGTGATGTCAATGAGATCCCATAGCTTTAGGGACACCTAGGTATTTCCATTATATTTTAACTTTTTATAAAAATTTATTTCTACCTCTTAATTATATTACTTAGCATAAGAATCAATGTTTCTTCAAATTCAACTCTCTAATCTTTTGAATAAACTGACATTATACAGATGGCACTGCTATCAGAGAGTCAATGTGTTGGTTCAGTAATTTCCAAAATGTTCAAATCGCTGGAGAGAGTGTTAGAATTCAAATGACCAAGCCCTCAAGTGGTCTGGAGCTTGGTTCCTGGTGACTTGGGCAAATGGCCCGGGGGACACATATTAAGAAACAATGCTCTTATTTACAGCCTCTGTATATCCATAGCTACTGAGTTTTCTTGAAACAGTCAGAACAGGCTATTTCTTTCATGAAGTGCTTTGAGTTTGAGTAGAAATACAAAATCCACCCCATAACCTCTCTGATATTGGCCTGCCATAGTGCTGAGAATCAGGTCTTCCACTTAAAACATTTTTTTTTCTCCAAGGAGGCCAATTTGACTTTAGGGATGACATTAAGCTTTTATGTTGGGGGCGCCTGGACGGCTCTGTGGTTGGGCATCTGTCTTCCACTGAAGTCGTGATCCCGGGTTCCTGGGATCTAGTCCTGCGTAGGGCTTCCCGCAGGGAGTCTGCTTTTCCACTAGCCTATATCTCTGTCTCTCTCTGTGTGTCCCTCATGAATAAACAAATAAAATCTTAAAAAAAAAAAAGCTTTCTTTTTATTGTGAAATAGTTTTATGCAGAGGAAAAAATCATTTGGAGAATGGGGAATTTAGGAAGGAAGAAAGGAGAAGATGTGATGAAAAACAAAGAAAGGAAGCACGGAACAGGAAATGAGGAAAAGTAACAAGGGCACGTGTTACACACAGCCAGCTCCTCGGCCTGGGCACACATCCACCTGGGAAGACTTACACTGCCTGTGTCCCACCTCCAGCGAGTCTGATACAATTGTTCTGGGTGAATCCAGATGATTCAAATGTGCAGCCCAAGTTGACACACTCCTGCTTCAGTTTCACCCCTGCTAGCTCTGCTTAGCGAAAAAGATGTGAGGGTTTTGCACAAAGGAAAACCATAGCTGTGAAAAAAGAACATCCAGGGAGCTCAAATGGGAGCAGAAAACTTTATTTTCTGTGTTGCTGCACTCCTGGGGACACGGATGCATTGATTGGATCAAAATGTAAGATTTTTTATTTTTTAAAGGAACAGCCTTTGTCTTGCATTTTGCTCTCTAATGGCACCGATGCACATTCAATGGATCTAGACAATAGTGAAATGATTGCAGGCCCTCTGGTGTTTAGTGTGCGTGTAAAAGTTTATGGTTTATTGAAATGTGAACTAGCAAGGGTCTCCTCGCCCGCAAATGGAGTCGTTAACAGCATGCGGACTGGCCGCTCACAGTAGAGAAGGCAATTCTCTTCTCTCTCTGTGTTGAGGGATTTGGGTTCATGAGTTTTCATGATTTCCACATATGTAAAATCCCAGCCATAATGTTGCACTTCCATTAACTTAGTGGATTACAGTTGTGTGTTCTGGCATGACTTCCAGCAATTGTCCCCATCCTGGTGAAGTCTTGCTGTTTGACACTGACCTATAAAACGTGTTATAATGATCTAAAATAAGGGGAAAGAAATGAAAAATAAAACCAGCCACAAAGGCATTTTGAAATGAGGTAAGATTTGGAAAGGCTTTGGCACGTGCAGTGTTCTATAAAGTCAAGTCCAAGACTCAAGCTTTCTTTCATTTTGAAAAGATTCTTGCAAATAAAAGAGTAATATTTATACGACAGAAGACTAGAGATCGTGACTTCATAACAAAAGCAGGCTTACAGACAGAATCCAGAATCGAGGGCCTGTATGCTTATAGTTTACCTTGCACACCTTACAGCCAGCCACAGGCAGTCACGGAAACCTCAAGACCGCGTCTTCGCCAAGCTCAGGGAGTCTTATAAAAATGTCTATGATAGTTATCAGAAACCACCCCCCCAAACACCTAATTTCCACATGTTTGACTACCATGTCATGGCCAAAAATAATATCATCAACATTCTTCTAAAGAAGAAGCTTACACATGCCAAACTCAAAAATAAGATGAAATACTCCAACCACCACCCCCTACCGAACCAGACCCCAGGGCCACCTGCAGAGAAGACGTCTATTTCAAGTCTGAGAACCATCTCCCATAGATGTAGATCTCTTAAACTCTCTTTTCCACTTTTTAAGTGAAAAAGCTGTGTAAAGTCATGATTAAAAATCAGCTTTGAAGACACGAAAAGCTGAGTGTGACTTCTAGCTCGATTATTCACTAGCTGTGTGACCTGGTAGGCTACTTGTCTTCTCTGAGAATCAGTTTGCTAACTTATGAAGTGGGGATAATGTTACCTAGCTACATCATGGGATCATTGGTGAGACCAAGTAAAACAATGAACAAGAAATGCCTAGTAGAGTGTGTGGTACAAAATAACTTCTCCATAATCCCCACAGCTGCAGTGGTCATATTCATATGGAATTATCTTAGACCTGGCATGTAGGGGATGTTGCACATAAAGGACAAAGAAAATGAAAGGTGACATCCAAATATTTTGCTTGAAGATTTTGTCTCCTCCTCATTCATATCATTATCTTCCCTACCAGGATGCTCTTTTAGGTTAATTTAGAGATTTTTACCATGCTCGCTTCGGCAGCACATATACTAAAATTAGAGATTTTTACCCACATTTTTAATAGTGAATTTTCTGACACTGGGTCACTTTCTGCATTTTACTATTAACCAAGCCTCCTCTTCTTAGTCCTCACCAAGAGAAACACTAAGTAATGAAAGAAGGAGAAGGTGGTGAGAGGGAAAGAAGAGAGAAAGAGAGAGAGAAAACTGGGTTACACTTTAGCAAAGTGAGATCCTTATAAATGCAGAGCCCCCAAGCAGGCTAAAGCTGACGTTTGAATGGTAGGTGGCAGGGCAGCCATGTTTTTTCTACCTCCCACCATGTGGCCAGTAAATATTTATGAAAATGAATGAATGAATCAACTCTGCTCTGTTCTGTCCTTAACAAATATTTGAGTGAATTAATGATGACACATTCTGCCCTGAATAGTTCAATTCCTGTGGAAGTCATTAATATTTATCCTGAAAACACTGGCTTCATGGTATCTGAAATATTCAGCACTTCCTAAGTAGTTTACCCGTGCATAATACCATCGCCAGTGTGTTGGCTATAAACTTCGTTATGAATAGAGTAGACAATTAGGAGCATTTTTTGGCCTTCCAGCATGTAGGCCTCCTTCCCAAGATTTGGGAAATCTTCCATTGTATGGGTCTTAATTGGAAGTGGAGTGCCACTTCCCAGAAGCCCTGAATACCCTTATTGTTCCATACCCCTCGCAATTGGAAGGGACCTAAACTCAGCTCCACAGATGATCACCATGAGGTCCCAGGGTCTGGGAGTGAGTATGACACAAGGAGCAGAGACAGTTGACAATGCCTTCCAGAGGCAGGGAAAGTGCTTGCCTCTAATCTCCAGCCTCTAAAGAGATATCAGGGTCAAGAGTCCAGTGATGCAGCCAGGCATCCATCATTTGTACTGTGACAACACTATGTTCCCCACATGTGTTCTCGCCTAAATTGTCACCTGCTCCCAGTAACCTCCTTAGGTGTCCACCCATTTTCTAAACCTGATTCTCCAGACTTTCAGTTCAGCCTGTAATCTACAAGGTATGGCTCCAATAAATTCCTTTTCTGCTTAAGTTGGTTTGTATTGTTTTCAACCAAACTGACAGTCTCAGTAATACCAGTCAGCATTTTCTGTGTATTTTTATAACCCATCCAATGCCTAGCACGGGAGGCACACAATAAATAACCTTGTTGAATGAATGAAGAGAAGGCAATAATTGGAATTAAAAACTCAACAGAAGAGCTCGACACCAGATCGGATATGCAAAAGACAGGTGAACAGGAAGAGAGCTGAATAGAAAATGTCCAGACTGGAGCAGCAAAGAAATCTAAGTTTGTGGTTTATGTCTCCCACGAAACTTACAATCTAGTCAAGAATTGGAGACTGGAGACTGACATCTAAGAAACATTTGCAAACAACAGACATAATTGTATATAAATAAGGGGTAAATGGGGAAAAATGATGGAAGAATGTACGTATTGTGTATGTTTGACATTCCGCCTTTGGTGTTTGTCTGTCAAATTATCCCTCATTTGCCAAGCGTAAAGATGTGGGTAGGAAGCAATCCAGAACAGAATATCCATGTTCTCATTGTATTAGTTTTAAATGATGTCAGCTGAAGCACTCATTCTCTGGGATCTGTATATGGACAGAGCCATAATACCAGGTTTGTCTGTTGGGTTTGGTTCAGAAATAGCTATTGTGGCCTCTAATTAGAGAAGACAAGGAACAAAAAGCACTGTTCAATGACATCGCTCATCCCAATCAACCTTCTGTTGAAGTTCCTGAGTCATCCAGATGGCTTCTCTGCCCCTCTATGCATCAGCAAAACACACTCAAGTTAAGATAATTTAAGGATTTAATGGAGGGACTATTTTCAAATAGTGTAGGGAAGTCACAAGGCAGAGCAAAGTACCCCAAGACTGTTACCTCTTCTAGCCCCAAGGGGACAGAAGGAAAGAGGAATGGTCAAAAACTGGAAGGAGAAAGTCATAAAGAAGTGGCCACCTAAGAGAAACCGAGACCTTGATTCAAGGGAGTCAGCCTTCCCTAGAAAACCCTGCTGAGAGAGAACCCAGAAAATAAACATCCTGGTCTCACTCTCTTCCCTTACTCACTGAATAAACGTAACCAGAAGCCACAGGGCAAGAAAGGCTGATCATATTCTGTGTTTAGATCAGCGTCCAGAAGCAGAGAACAAGGTGGAGAAGAGTAGAGAATTAATTTGGAGGGAAAAAGGAACATTACCTAGCATACAATACAACAGTGGTTTTCAGAGTGACACACCCTCACCCAATTGGAGAGATCGTAAAGATGTTCCAAGGGGCATGTGGCAAGGAGAAAGGAGAGCTTTAAGACAAGCAAGTTCTGGATCCATAAGTCGCATTTGTATCCTTTCCTAACACTGATCTGCCTGCCAATGTGCCTTTGGTTGAGGCTACTTCTTTCCCATCTCCCCTTACAAATGCCTTTACTAATCATTAACAAAAAGGCAGATCTTACCCACCTAGAAAGAAAAGCATACATCTTACCCATTTTGATGTGTCCAGTGAAGTATGAAAAACCTTTGAAGTGACAAAGGTACAATTTGAAACATCAATATCTATAAACTCTCTTTCATCAAAATGCATCATGTATTTAATTTATTGCAATCAGTTGTATACCAGTAAATTTGCAATGTTTACTCAAACTAGAAGAAAAATTTTTTAACATTGAGAGCAGTGATTACCAACAGTGGCTGCACATTATGACTACTTGGAGAGATTGAAGATATCGTGATGCCTAAATTGCACCAAAGTCCAATTAAATAAGAATCCCAAGGGGTAGGACCTACACATGAGCAATTTTTAAAGCCCCCTAGGTAACTCAAAATGCAGACAAATGTGAGAACCTATTCAATTACAGATTTACAGAACTAGAAACTATTGGTCATAGGAAATTAAATTTTAAAAATATTATGTGCCTATTTTGCTTAAGAAAAATATTACACCTAGATCAACAGACATCTTGGTCTAAAATTATATTACATAGGGATCCTCTGTATTACATAGGAAAGAATTATAATTCATTGCAAAGAAAGGTGAGCTGACATTCTCTGAAACAAATTGCAAATTCAGGCATTTGCTGAGTTTAGCTCTGGATAAGAGGCTGAAACTCAAGGAGAGCATCGAGGCAAAGAGGCCCCAAAGCCCACAGAGCTGTAGGCAATTCTACGGACTTGAAAGACAAAAATTATAGTTTGAGATGCCAAGGCATGGCATCTGGGACTTGGAGGCCAAGAACTTAAAGGAAGAAAATATAAAGAAATAAAAGTCCAACACTTAGTGTTGTTCTCTGTAAGGAGTTGGCCAAGTGTTAATCTGCTTTGGGCAAAAATGCTATGTAACTAAGCAAAAAGCTCCAGAAACACAGAATGGTGCTTTCAGCGGTTCCCAGAGGGTTAAGAAGATCAAGAATTTGCCTTTCTCCACAGAAGCCTCTCCTCCTCAAGACTACCTTTCCTTTGAAACTGTGGAACCCGACTGACCTGGCCCCTCTCTCACCTCCTTAGCTGTCATCACTCCCTCTTGCCATATAGCCCGGTAAGAGGGGAGCTCCTTCAGGTAGTGGGCTGGGAATGCCTTTCATTGCACCCCTATGCCATTTCTCTTGTCTCCTCATTCATTCCCGCCATGTTGGCCTTACCCGTGTGAACTCGAAATACGAGATCTGAGGCCCAGTGAGGGCCCTGGGGCAGAATCTGTTGATCCCTAAGACATTTATTTGATTATGTCCCTCCACTGGATAATGTTTGCGTGGTGTTTTATGTGGGTACAGGTCTGGAATGAAGCTGGAAGTCTTTTCAATGTGAGGGTACCCAAGGGCAGAGGCATGCGCATTCAACTAACTCCCCACTCTCTAGGGCTGATGATATTGGGGATTTGAAAGCCTCATCTTTCTTACCACCTTGAGTGTCACAATGAGATCTCCAGTGGCCATTTTTGCCCCTGCCTATCCCAGCTTTTCACCCCCGACTCAGCCTCCAGATGTAATGGCAATCCATGCGAAACCAGTCAGAAAGGAACAGTGCTTCTCAGGCAGTGTGTGAATCAGCAGCCACAAGTTTGCATTCTGGAAATAGTTCTGGCATTTGGGGAAATTATCCTGAGCTTGTGGGGACTGTTATCTCTGAGTGGAAAGAAGGAGTCATCTGAGGGTGAGGTGGGGCAGAGTGAAATCAGTGGAGGAGAGGTAGCAATTAGGATAACTCAGCAGCAGCTTGGGAAAGGTTAGAAACGATTATTCTGCTGAAACTGAATGTGATGGAGAGCCAGCGAATTCCTGGCAAACCACATCAGCCAACCCCCTCATTTCACAGATAAGCGGCCCAGAGAGGTCGTTAGTCCGTTTCATGAGGAAGTCTACCCCGAACCACACCAGGACTCTGCAGTTCCATTTCCAAGTCCAGGCCGCCTCAGATGCTTCCAGGACACACTCTGCCCAGTGTTCAACAGGATGGGCTTCTCCATTTGGGCTTTGAGGCCTGGGATTCTCTAAAAGCACAATCAACCGACAATTTAGTGACACTTCTCACAGAAAGTCAAAGAGGCCAACAACTTTTCAAGAGCTAGGCTGCCCACGTTGTATCCACTTTTTTTTTTTCTTCTCAGCCAGAGCCTTCCCATCATCCTGGAAGAGATGGAAGATGTGTTGACTCAGCCATCTTCCCAGCCTGCGGTTCCTTGGCTTCATCCTCTGTTCCTACGCATTAGGCCACTCCAAGGCCCAAGGTCCAGATATCACCACGACCAGGACCTGTGGTCTCAGAATTCCACTCTCTGATTTCTGTCTCCAATTCTTCCATTTCTCACTCTAGTTATGTCTGTTCTGTGAAATTTCCAGCCCAACCAGACCTCCCTCCCCTCCCCTCAGCTTCAATTTTCTCCCCCAGCTTGGACCCCACAGTCAGTAATTCCAACCAAAACCTCGCCGGCATCTTTGGGTCCCTCACCCTCCATGATCTCCGAGCATTGGCCCCAACAATCCATTACCCTCACTCAACCCCATCACATCCACTCCCTCTGCTCCTGACCTGCTGAGTTCAGTGGAAGGAAACTACAGAGTTGTAAGATTTAGCCACGGGCGGATATTTATCCTTTCAACCCTCACCTGGGCCCTCATTACAGCCCACCAATCCTTTTATTCTCAGCCTTTCTTATTTCACATGTGGCAGTGACACCAGAGTTCTCAAATCAGCTCCTTTGACTTGCATGACTCACAGAGGGGACCTCAGCTCCTACGACACCAAAAAAGGACCCACTGATGTAAACTCCTTCAACTTCCACTTTCCCACCCCCAAATAAACATATCTCACTCTTAACTTTCTTTAACCTCCTCTCAAAGTATCCGGAGCTCATTGGATACAAATGCCAGTTCTTTCTCCACATTGTCCACACCTTCTGTCCCAACTTACTGCACAGAGACATTAAAAATAACTGTTTCACTAAATCTTCCTCTTTCTTTCTTTTAGTAAAAAGCTAATTGAATGTCTCAGCCTATTTTCCTTTAAGTTTTACACACACACACACACACACTCAGACGCATACAGAAATACACATACACAGACATGAATTTAAGAAGTCTGTATAAGCCTGTAAAATTAATGTCTTTATTATGGATCATTGTTATAGAGCTCAGGGAAAAATTAATGTTGGTACATGTTAGGGGTTTATGCATTGGGTTTCTACACAGTCTCTTACTGGGCAATTCATACTAGTTCCACTCGTAATAAAATACTGATTCTCGGCACTTTACAGCAAATAGTTCACCTACTGACATCATATGAAGGGGGGTGTTCCAAAATCCCAATCTTTTTATTTCCAAAACTTCTAAGTCAACAAGCCAGCTTTGAGGTCACTTTATAAGGCACTCCTGCTACCTAGGAGCTATGTTTCCCAGAATTCTTTTTTAACTAAGTAGCAACTGCACACATGAAATTCTCCCCCAAACACCATTTCCACTGAGAGAAATTACCTAGCCATCTGCACATCAGAAAAATAGACACTGCGATGGCCCAGGATCCCAGCAGAAAACACATTCCTTATTTCACTTAGGAAGGTTAAGAGAAAATACAAAGGATGACATTCACTAAAATCAAAATACTTGTCCCTCCTTATCAAATAAACCTAAGTGATCATTTGAATGTGTCTTGACTTGTATCTAGGCTCTATCTGTAGTGCCATTAAGAAAATCCCCATAATTTAGGTGAAGGAGATTCTATGTTCTTTGGCTAAATTTCAGTATTTTCAGTTTAGATGTTTTCAAACCCCAGGCTGACGGCCATTGCAATGTTCTGTCTTTCATAAATGTAGGGAAGACTTACATTCATACTTCCTAAGGCATCCCCAGGTAGTTGATCCTGACCCTAGAGGCCTTTAATGCACAGAGAGGGATGAAATGGAGAGAATAAAGGCATCTGTTGTTATGTTTTATTGTGACTTGTTCAGAACCTACTTATTACACTTGGCACATGACATGGTGTCCACAGCTGTACCTCTCTCCTGAACTTATTTGGAGCTAATAGATGATGGTCCCTGAGCCCGGCTGGGCTGGCCCCCGTGAATAGTGCCTTTTTGCACAGCTATTTTGCCCTGTGTCTGAAATAACTTCGCATAACTCATTATTTTTCTTTATTGAGTCTAAATAAGGATGCATGTCATCTGATAGTTTATGAAGTAATGCACACATGCTCCTAATATGGTGAGCAACACACGGGGCTTGGGAGAACTGAAACATTTAAAATCTCCTGCCTTTTCTCCCTCCTTTTTTTCCCCCCAGGAAAGAAAGAATGGGGCAAGTTATCTTACATAGGACTTAACAGGAAACTCCAAGAGTTCGGGGTCGGGGTTAAGGAATTGTTGTGTGTGTTTATATGTTTCATCTTTTAAAACAGCCACAAGGTGAAGACCTGGGACAAGTTCAATGCAATGTAAGGATTTGTGAATATTTAATACCTAGGGCATTTTGAAGACTCCAAGAACAGGAACCTCTCCCCTTGCACTGACTGTCCAGGTTCCTGCTGATGTTGCCGTGGCCCTGAGCACCTCTGTATACCAGACCCCCAAACAATAAACGCAGTAAATTAAATGTGGCTCCAGTGGGTTTGGACCTGAACCAATAAGTTATCTTTATTAATGCATTTGGGGAAAAGGTCTCAATTTTATTACGTTGTTTCCTTAATGATAAAGGCGGTAACAGCCCTGAACAAAAACACACCAAAGAAATCTGTGGCTTTTGGCAGCCAGGTTAACTCCCCCGTGTGCTTGGTATAGTTGGGGTTTGGCATCACACAGCTCACCCACCCCTGGGTTCCAAAAGCAGCCCCTCCCCGTTTTCTCATGCTGCCTCTCTTTGCTTACTCTGACATTTTCTTGGCTTTAGCCGAAATTTTGACACATAAATCCCACTTGTCAAATGATATTGTAAAACAAGCATCCAAGTGTCAGCACATGGCGGTATAGTCTGGGGACTAGAGAAGAGAATGAGGAACACCTCTACGGAGGCTTTCATCTGCCTCCAGCCATCTGCAAGTAATTTGAAACCAGTTTCCAACCCAGCTAGGTTATTTGGCCCCGTAACCCAGGCACAGCAAAAAGAAAGGGCCAGAGTCATCAGAACCTGTTAACTCTGTAAGGAGTAGATAAAACCGTATATTTTTAAAACCTGTCTCAGACCAATCCATTAGCATTTAGTCAGATGGTCTGAAATCTCTTTTTAGTTACAAATCCCACCAAATGGCCCTGGCCCGTTCCGATCTCACATTTGCCAAACACCCCCTTGCCTCTTGGCCTCACACTCTGGACTTGAAAATTGCTGAGACCCTGCTGAAACTTCTGTGATCCTTCTGGAGTCTGAATCTGGGACTCTTCCCCAGCACTTCGGGATAAAGCAGAGACTCAAAGTCAAGATGTGGAAAGTCTCTTATAAAGAAGCAGGTACTTTCTTTGTCTGGCCAAATCCATTAAATGTCTGTGGTTGCTCTTTGTTCTTAGCAGCCTTACGGGGATTTCTGTGGAGATTTTGGTTTGGTCTGTGGGAATGGTAGAAAGTTCATGCAGAACCATAAAGTGAAAATCGAGGAAGACAGATCAGGGGAGGGGGACCGATTGTCCACTAGTAAATCTGAGTCAATTCTGTGTTCCTGCTTAGACAAAGTCAATCTCACTGGATGTCAGCTTCCTCATCTGTAAATGGGAACACAAATTAATAGGTATCTCACAAAATGGTTCAATCTATATTTTTTTAAGATTCTATTTATTTATTCATGAGACAGAGAGAGAGAGAGAAAGGCAGAGACATAAGCCGAAGGAGAAGCAGGCTCCCTGCAGGAAGCCTGATGCCAGACTCAATCCCAGGACCCCGGGATCACCACCTGAGCCAAAGGCAGATGCTCGACCACTGAGTCACCCAGGTGCCCCCAAAGTGGTTCAATTTAATCTGGAGATTTAGCTCAACCAGGTAGCAAATATTAGTATGACTTTCTTCTCCCTTCACCCTTCCAATAAGGATCAAGTATATGAGTCAATCAGAGATGGTCTTACTGGGAGGCTAACAAAGGTTAGTTTCCCGATCCTTCACTTGCACCTTCTTTTACCTAAAACGGGCCCCTGGCAGTGCAGCAGGATGTCCATACACTTGTAATAGTAAAATACGGCTACGGTAACAAACTGGTTTTTGAAGGACAGTGGTTCAGGTTAGCTCTTGCACAATAAAGCTTGAAAGAACCTGAAACCTACAGTTCTTATGTAAAAGAGACTTGATAGAGCTTTTTCCAAATCTGACAAGCACCTTCACTATTTATACAACAACAGCATTAACAAGAATGTTATTCAACAATGATGAAAAAATAAATTCTGAGCATCCATGCTCAAAGGGAATATGCTGAAGGAAATACTATTTTTCATTTCTCTCAGGAAAAAAATATCACAAAAGCACTGTCTTTCGAAGAGGTGAACAAAGAATATGCAGACAGAAAAAGTAGGAGGAAAAGTATTTTAGAAGTGTGTTATGAAATCGATTAATTAAAATACATCTAAATTTTGGAGTCGGTCATATGGTAATTGTGGGGTTTTCAAAGTTTGTAATTTGCTGTGATCGCCCATCTCATTATAAAATGATATTCACTTTCATATGAAATCCTCTCATAATTTTTATGATTTTTCTCAGAAAGGACCCATCAAATTACACAGCTGCAGGCCCCAGGAAATCTGGATTTACCTGTGCAGCCAAGGAACAGACTACATACTCCTGGGACTGAACGCAGGCTGGGTTGTGCCAGTTTGTCTGTGGACGCCTTGTCCTTCCTGCCCTGCTCTCGGGTCATGGCTCCCATTTTCTGCCTGCAGATCATGCCAATGTCACTCCAGTAGGCCCAGAAACCAGCACCATTGCCTGCACCCTGCCTTCCCTCTTCTCTGGTTCTACCCCCATCAATATTCACCTATGCCAACTGATACTCTAGGTCAGGACTAAAAGACCATTCATAGTATGGGATGTGACAATAAATTGCCTGAATAAATACTAGACTATATACATTAACCAAATATATAGTCACATCATTAGTGAGTTTCCCAAAGCCCTGGAGAAGTCTATCTAAAAGCAAGAATAGCAATATGACATACTGGGGCAGGAGATACTTTCTGCCTCTCTCAGAGATGGAGGTTGCTTTTCTAGCTTGCTGGTGGTTAGCTGGACAATGTTCCGGGGTAACCTCTCCTACCGCAGCCAGTATGGAAGAGCATCTAAAGACAACAGCTGCCTGCTTTGTTTCTATCAATCAGACCTTTGCACAAACTATTTCCAAGATGTTTGGATAACGTAGTCATCCCAGAGGACAAACTTAAGGGCTTTTGTTTATGAAGTTGTGTAGACTTCCCACTCTACTCTGAACCATAGCATAGAACAACCTCTGCCCTCCTTTCCTAATGCCAAAACCCTTCCCTTAGCAGCCAGCCCAAGTCGGTGGTGTCCCCATCACTCACTGCCCAGTTTGGTCATCAGTCTCCTTTCCAACCTCATCCTTGTGCACACTGAAGTCCATGCACCTCAGTGGTCCCCAACTTGGCTGATTGGCCAAGTCACGTGAGAGCATGTGATTAGTATAGCTCCTAGCCTTCAGACACAGAGTTAGAATTTTGGGGACATGGGGCCGAGAATATTTGACATATCCCCGGGTAATGACAAGGACTTGTTCCTCATTCTCAGATATAGTTTCCACTCCAGTTGCTGGCTAGTCTCCCTGATGCTAGGTTACTAGCTTTACTGTTCAATTGCCTTTCTTCCATAAAGCCTCGATCTACCTGATTGAGGTAGATTGAAAGATCCTACTGAAAGAGAGTTGACCTGAAAGAGAGTCTAATCCTCCATGTTTAAGGACCAGAACATTCTTCAAGTCACCATCATTTTTGTTTTGTTTTGCTTTGGTTTTTTTTTTTTTTGGGGGGGGGGGTTTGTTTTGTTTTGTTTTGACAGTAACAACCTGAAGACCAGCATTCATTCTGGGCCCACTTAAACCATTTTCCACACAGCAGCTAAGCTGATCTTCACAAAATCCAAATCCAAATATACCACTTAGAGTCTGTCCTGGGTCTTGCACTATGCAGGCTCCTTCTGTGTCTCAGTGTTCTTTGGCATATCTTCCATCTCAGTCACACTGTGCTCCTCCAGCCTGTCCCTCCTCAGTTCTTGGAATGTTCCATGTTCCCCTGCCCCAAGACCTTTGCACATGCTGTTCCCCCAATGCTTATTGTCCAACTAAGCATATTCTGAAAGCCACAAAAGCCCAGGCAACCAAAAATTGAGCAAAAAAACCTTCAGAGTACATTTGGAAATTGAAAAGAAAACACAAAAATTATTACCATAGGAAAAGATCACCATTTTGTTGGTCTTCCTAAATTATTTGAAATTTCAGTTTAGTTAAATATTTATTTTTAAACACATGCAACAGGGAGGGCAGCATCATTTTTTTCTGGGCTCCAATACCAGAGTCTCTCATTCAATAGGTCTGAGATGCACCTGAGAATCCATGGTAACAATTTTCACGGTGCTGTTGGCACTCCTGGGATTGATCATCCAGCAGGTACCATTCTGAGTACACAACAGAGTCTATACAATTTGCTGAGCATTTAAAAGTACAGTTGTCTGGGCTTACTCATGACCAATAGGAATCCCTGGGGATAGAAGCAGGAAGCTTTATCTTAAGCTTCCCACAGGATTTTACTACGCAGCCAGTGTGAAAAAACACTTGTTTAGGATTTACAGTCTGAAGCCACAATCTCTACCCTCCCATCCCAAAACATTCCCTACCCTCAGCTGCTTGACTTTTACCTATCCTTTATTTTTTTAAGATTTATTCATTTGAGAGAGAAAAAGAGAGTGCACAAATGTGGTGGGGGTAGGGGCGGGCAGTGAGGGGGTTGAGAAGAGCAGAGGGAAAGAGAGAGAATCTCAAGCAGACTCTGCACTCAGAGAGGAGCCTGACATGGGGCTCCATACCACAACCCTGAGATCATGATCTGAGTTGAAACCAAGAGTCAGATGTTTAAGCAACTGCACCACTCAGGTACCCCTTTACCTATCCTTTTGATGCAACTTGTATCACTTCCTTTTTCATATATCCTAATCTGTGTCTCTTTCCTTCAGAGGCTATCTCAGACTATAATAGCAGATCATTGATCTGATGATTTCTGCACTATTTCTTTGCAAGCCTTGAAGTTCTAGGTCTTATCATTGAAACCCTAGAATCTAACAAAGTGCATAGAACACCGTAGTTGCTCAATAAATATTTGTGAAATGAATGAACTGTAAACTACATAGTTGCTAGTTACCTCTTTTGCATATTGTGAGACCAACTCCAAGAAACATTAGAAAGAGCTTCATGACTTTGCTGGCATCTCAGTGGTTAGGAGATAGCTCAAGTCATGTGCCACAAGCAAACAGAAACATAAGGCTCAGAGCCCTGAACCAGTGCACATGTCCTGGAAAGAAGAAGAGGAAATTCTATCCACAGGCTCAAGAAAGGGCAAGGAAGAGCTCCTTTTTTTCTGTGAGTTGGTGACAAAAAAAAACAATGTCATCCATGAGAAATCAAAAGATTAGATTTGCCCATGGGTGAGTAAGGAGCCCGAAATGAAATGATTTGGATAGCCCTATAAAGCCAAGCTGGAAAGGTTCATTGACAGGGGCAAGATGGGAGGTTCAGGGGGAGACAATCTATTGGAGATGCACTAACAATAAAAAAATTTGGAGGGATCCTGGGTGGCTCAGTCGTTTAAGTGCTGCCTTTGGCTCAGCCCACATTGGGCTCCCTGCTCGGGAGGGGAACATGCTTCTCCCTCTTCCTCTGCCCCACTTATGCTCTCTCTCTCTCAAATAAATAAAATCTTTTTAAATTTGTTTTTAACTTTTTAATTTAAAAAAAAAAATTCACAAACCTCATGAGAACTCAAACCTCTAGGTTGAGAGACATAGTGCAAAAAGACCAGCAATACCAAAGGCTAGGAGAACAATCAAATAAGTATGTTTAAAATAAATATGCTTTAAAATGTTTAAAGATATAAATGAAAAAAAATAAAAACCTCAAAAAAAAAAAAGCAACAAGTTGTGAATAAAGGGATATTAAAGAGGCTTCAATGTTGAGTACATCACGGCCCAAGAGGTGCATTGGTAAACCAGGAAGGCCTCAAAGTATCCCAAGTATGCCTCCATACTCCCAAGGGGGCAGAAGATGGAGCAGAGAAAGGGACAGTCTTAAAAGGAGATGTGGGAGCAAAGAAAGAAGAAATGGAGCCTCTTTACATGGGCAGAGGTGCCTAGCCAGTGAAGGTCTGCTATCTCCTTAGTGGATGTGTAGGTGCAGAGGCTGATGCAGAGATCAGAGAGGCCAGGCCAAGTGGTCCGACCACAAGCTGTCCCAAGGAAAAGAAGGAAGTCATCCTGGGTGGGAAGGAAATAAAGGAGCATAGGAAGAATTGAAGTCAGCTAAATATTTACTCGAAAGGCTGACTCTAAATTAGAAGCAACTAACTACCTGGAATGGACTATTTGTCATCTGCCATCAAGGGGAACGGGGGCTGCATAAACAGAAATAAAGATACTAAGAAAAAAAAGAAAGAAGAAAGACAGAAAGAAAGAAAGAAGAAAAGAAAGAAGAAAAGAAAGAAAGAAGAAAGAAAGAAAGAAAGAAAGAAAGAAGAAAGAAAGAAAGAAAGAAAGAGAAAGAAAGAAAGAAAGAAAGAAAGAAAGAAAGAAAGAAAGGTACTAAGCTGTCATGACTCATTTTGCTTTTTGCACCTCTGAAATCCTTACCCTCAATTCTGTTATGGACACAGCAGCTCAGACTCCAGCAGGAGCACTTGCACTATAAATGAACACACTGGTGTTCTGCCCATATAGTCAGTCTTATAATCCAGTGAATGGAAGGTTGCCTTTAACAGATGGAGTGTTCTCTCTCTCTCTCTCTCTCTCTCTCTCTCTCTCTCTCTCTCTCCCCCCTAAGCAATCAAGGCTGTCAGAACCTTTAAAGCTGAAGGTCAAATTTTGGACATAGAAAAATCACACTAAAGAGCCCAAGGGATGGGGCACCTGGGTGGCTCAGTGGTTGAATGTCTGCCTTTGTGAGCCAAAGCCTGAGTGGTTGTGATCTCGGGGTCCTGGGATCGAGTCCCACATTGGGATCCCCACAGGGAGCCAGCTTCTCCCTCTGCCTGTGTCTCTGCCTCTCAATGTGTGTCTCTCATGAATAAATAAATAAATAAACTCTTAAAAAAAAAAAAAAGACTCCAGGGACATGTTATTCATGTTCCATCCATTGGGGGCCAGCATCACATATATAGATTTTAGCACTGCCATCCCCACTCTGCCATCATTAGGATTCTGAACCAGACAGAAGTGATCTCTGCTCACTTTCATCCTGCCTGGTGACCCATTTCCATTCATATTTGGACATGTAAAAGGAGCCAACTAAGAAGAGTAAGATTAGCTCAGGGGCTTCTAGTTTCTATTAGTAACAATTTCTTAAGTAAGAGCTTTTTAAAATATTATCATTGAAGCCTCAAAAGAGAGAGATTTCAGCCCTTTTTTGATGTGGATTTCATCAGAAAAATCCCACCACCTAGAAGGGCCAAAGGAGACACAAAAAGTATAAAGTACTTTAAAGCAAACCTAGCAAGAATGTGCAAAACATTTATGAGAATATCTTTAAAATATGCCCAAATGAGATAAATGTAGATTTGAACAAATAAAGAGATATATACCTTCTTCTTGGATAGGATGTGTTAACATCATAAAAATGTCACTTCTTCCTGCAGGGGCTGGGGAGGCCAGCCTTTCTTCCTCTGGAGATAATGGCCTGAGCTGTGCTATGGGGCAGGCCAACTGATGTGTACAGTAGCAGGGCATCACTTTTAATCTTTTGTTGTTTCTATTGAACTGAGAAAAAAAAATGTCACTTCTGTCTGAGTCAATGTATAAAGATACAGTGACAAAAATACCCCTGAAGACTGACAAGTTGATTCTCAAGTCCTTATGGGAAATAAACATACAAGCATTGGTCAGGGTAATCCTGAAGTGGTTCAACAACTACTGTAAAAACCTCCCAAAGCCCTCTTCCCTGCTTGCATTCTTCTCTCAAAAGCCTTAGAACCTCTAGGGAGAAGCAGCAAGCTGTCCTGCCCCAGGGCATAAGTAAGGACACATTGTTATTGAGGAAAAGAAAAGGAGGGGAAATCCTCTAATCCTGTCAGTGTGGCAAGGAACAGTCCTGGGCCTCCAGATCCTATACCAACAGTATTGGTAGTCCTCTCTCTGGGGCCTCTCCCAGACAAGGCCTGATATAGGTAAAAGGTGGCATTTGCCTGACTGCCAAGGGGAGAAAGGGTAGAAAACTCATCACCAAAAGCCCAAGCACACAAGGTTTACCAAAGACTGAGGCTGGACCCAGATGACAGAGAAATTCTCCTGGCACCCTAGCCTAGCAAGGAATGATGAGCAAGAAAGAACAGTTTCTCAGTGAGTGGAGGCATGAGGGTGGGGGAAGCGAGACCATGGAAAGATTTCCCCTTTGTGGTACACATGGACGGAGATGTCTGAAAACTAAAGGTTAAGCAAAATACTGAGACAAAGACTCCTTCACTCCAATCTGCACCCTAAGTACAAGGCATCACTATTGGAAACTGAAAGCAAGGAAAACAAGAGAAAACTCAAACCTAGCTCAGGTCCTAACTAAATGACTCAATTTTCTGATTTAATTGTCTGAGAGGAGGTCCACCTATTTCCAGACATATGTTCTGTTTATTTTAGTATCTTGGTATCCTGTAAAAAATTGTGAGGCACATGAACAAGCAAGGGAGAAAAAACAAAAACAAAAAACAACCAAAACACATCTTCAAGAGGCAAAGCAATCGACATAAGCACACTCAGATATGACCTGGCTTTTGGAACTATCAAAAAGACTTTAAATAACTATGACATATATAAAAAGATCTAGTGGAAAAGAGGTACCACATGCACAAACAGATGGTAAATTTCAGCAGACAAAAAAAAAAAAAAAGACTCAAGCAGAAATGTTATAAATAAATACATGGCACCAGAGGTAAATATATATAACAGATGAAGAATTCCATTGATGGGGACATCACTAGACTTGACACAGATGAGGAAACAACCAGTGAAGTTGGAGATACTTTAATAGAAATTACCCAAAATGAAATATAGGCTAAGATATTATAAGGAAAAAAAAAACACTATCCTTCATAAATATATACACAAAAGTCCTCACCAAATTATCACTAAGTCAAATTCAGCAATATATAAATATGATAAATATGATAAGACATTATATAGTCATAATGTGAGGATTTATCATAGAAATTCAAGGTTGGTTTGACATTTCAAAATCAATTAATGTATTTCATATTATTAACAAATTTTTAAGAAGACAATAGGTTATCTCAATAGATGTATTGGACAAAATTCAAAATCCATTCATAATAAAAATTCCAAGAAAATGAGAAATTAAAGGTAATTCCAGTCTATGGCCATACCATGCTGAACATGCCTGATCTTGTCTGAAGGTAATTTCCCCAACCTGATAAAGAGCATCTATGAAAAATTTATAGCTAATATCATCTATTTCATAATGAAAGACTTAATGTTTTCCACCTTAAGATAAATAGCAAGGCAAAAAATATGACTTTTACTCAACATCATACTGTTAGGCCTAGCCAGTCATATAAGAAAAGAAAAAGAAATAAAGAACATACAGATTTAAATGTAATAAATTAAATGTCCTTTTTCATGGGTGACATAACTGTCTACATAGAAAAACTCAAGAGTCCAAATAAGCTACTAGAACCATAGGCTAGTTTAGAAATATTAATACTCAAAAATCATTTGTATTTCTCTATATAGCTTATTTTTAGAATTGGAAATTGAAATTAGGAAAATAGTCCTATTTACTATAGCACTAAAACTATGAAATGTTTAAGTATATATCTAACAAAATATGTGGAATTTTTATTGAAAACTAATATATATTGAGAGAAATCAAAGAAGATCTAATAAATGCAGACATTTATGAAATGGAAGACTAAATTTGTAAAGATGTCTTTTTTGAATTGATATATAGATTCAAGCCATGCCAACAAAATTCAAAGTATGGGTGTTTTTTTGTAGAAATTGACAAACTGAGGGTAAAATTATGGCAAAGAAAAAAATAACCAGAAAAGCAGATGCAGGGTACAAGTATTCTTATAGTAATAAGAAAATCTGGGAGGAAATCTTTGCCACCACAGGTTAGGCAAAGACTTAAATAAAGCAAAAAAGCACAATTCATTAAAAAATTGATTAATTAGACTTAATAAAATTTAACATTTTTGTTCTCAAAAAAGACTATTTAAAACATAAAACACCCAGAGAAAATATTTGCAAAACACATAATTGATTTAGGGCAGATATCCAGAACCTATAAATAATTCTCAAATCTTAATAGTAAATCAAACAATCCAATTTTTATTTATTATTTTTAAAAATGTATTTGTTTATTTATTTATTTGAGAGAGAAAGAGTGCATGCACATGCCAGTGGGGCAGAGGGGCAGAGGGAAAGAATCTTCAAGCAGATTCTGTGTTGAATGTGGAGTTCAACATGGGGCTCAATCCCACAACCCATGAGACCATGACCTGAGCCAAAACCAAGAGTTAGACACTTTAACTGACTGAGCCACCCAGATGCACCAAACAAAAAAATCCAATTTTTAAATAGTGGGCAAAATATTTGAACAGATTCTTTACCAAAAAAGATATACAGCTGGCAAATAAAAACATTAAAAGATGCTTAATATCATTAGTCTTTAGAGAAATGCAGGTTACAAACCACAATGAGATACTACTATATAGCTATTATAATGGCAGGAGAAAGCATGGAAGGCAGGAAGGCAGGAAGGCAGGAAGACAGAAAGGAAGGAAGGAAGGAAGGAAGGAAGGAAGGAAGGAAGGAAGGAAGGAAGGAAGGGAAATTTTCACACTAATAAGTGCAGCTAAGGACTTAGAACAAGAACTCTAATTCAGCACTAGTATGAATGCAAATTGATACAGACACTCTGGAAAATAGTTTAGCAATCTCTTATAAAGGTAAAAATACACTTAAAAAATCAGCCATTCCACTTTCAACTATTTACCTAAGAGAGATGAAAAATCTATATCCACAAAAATGCTTACAGGGACTTCTTTCAAAATTATGTGAAGCGTCCAAATGTTGAACAAATTTTAAAAATTTGTGATACATAAATACAAGGGACTACTATGTATCAATAAATCAGCTGACGTGCACAACATGGATTAAACTGCATTATACTAATACCTATACTAAGTGAAAGAAGACAGACTTAAGGTTCCACAATGTATGATTCCCTTTACAGGACATTTTGGAAAAAATTAAACCATAGAGACAATACAGATTAGTGCCAGCCAAGGGCTGGGTGTTAGAGGAAGGACTGAGCAGAAAGGAGAACAAGAAAATTAGTGGGGTGACGAAAATGCTCCATAGCTTGACTGTAGCATAGCTACATGACTTATACACTTGTAAAAACCTCATAGAACTCTAGCAGGGTGAACTTTACTGTGTATAAAATAAAATCTACCTACAAATTGTAAACATAATTAAACATAGAAAATAATTAATTAAATTAACTTTTAAATACAATTCCTCTAATTGCACATCCTCTATGGGATATTTTGGGCTTTTTCTCCCTATGGGATATAATTCTAAGAACAAAAAAACTGGAAGAAAATTTTAAACTTAGAATTCATAGTGTTTGTAGTAAAATTAGTATTGCAATTATGAAGCTACTTTATATATAGTATAGGATTAAGCAAGCAAGTAAACATTAATATTATTAGGAACAAATATTTGAACTATAAGAGAAGTATTAATATAAAATTAAGGTAAGTAAAAATCTTATACTTCTTTATTTTTCATTGGAGTTAATATGAACTCATAATTTATATGCATTCTAGCATTGTCTACCTGAAGCAGTTAGAAATAATAATATCTCAATAGGAATGAACAGAGTCAATATTTAACTATTGATTTCTAAACTATGATTTCTCAACATTCCACAGTATAAGATACCATGGCTTGTTACAGAAAGAATTCCAGGTTTGAGGCAAGGAAAACACAGCAGCAGTGTAGTGAGAGAAAACAGCAAAGCGCTCAGACACTAATGGCACCATATCAAAGGAACACAGGAGCTTTCTTGGAGTAGCTTTCACTAACCAAATTGGGAACATTTGAGTGTCAAATAGAACAAGGACGGCAATGAATCATAACACATTGAATTTTTTTTTAATGAGTCCATATGATATTAGAGAAGGCACAAGATTGAGAAATTAAAAATCTATTCTTTGTAGAGGAATAACAGTTAATATATTAAGAACTACTATTTGTTAAGAACAAATAAGAACAAATAATAATATTGGAAAAATTACCATTTTGCAATCCTCAAGTAATAATTGTAGCAAGCAAGAGTCATTGACGGATCATGAAAATATAAGATGAGAAGTTTTTAGGGAACAGAAAGTCACACAAACATTTCCTTGGATTCCACGGATTATTTATTAAAACCAAAGGAAGAAACATACCTTACTGTAGAGACACCACTCTGGTTACTACTTTAACCTAGTGACCAAACTTAGGATCACCAGTGGTGGGGGCAATCTGACACCAAGCACTCCTATTGTAAAGTATTAAGAAATATACAGAACCAACATAATACTCTTGCCAAAGCACCTGAATCTAACAATGAAAAATCAATCAGGCAAATCCGCAATATAGAAAATAGCATAAGACGAGTAGCCTGGATTCTTAAGAAAAGCCATTGTCATGAGAACAAAACCAAACAAACAGAAATATGGGAGACCTGCTCTAGATTAAAGGAGAATGAAAGGGAAACAAAGGCAAAAATGAACTATTGGGACTTTATCAAGATAAAAAGCTTTGGCACAGCAAAGGAAAACCAAAAGACAACCTACAGAATAGGAGAAAATATTTGCAAATGTCTTATCAGATGAAGGGCTAGTATCCAAAATCGATAAAGAACTTATCAAATTCAATATCCAAAGAACAAATAATCCAATAAAGAAATGAGCAGAAGACATGAACAGACATTTCTCCAAAGAAGACAAACAAATGGCCAACAGACACATGAAAAAATATTCAACATCACTTGGCATCAGGGAAATACAAATAAAAACCATAATGAGATACCACTTCATGCTGGTCAGAATGGCTAAAATTAGCAAGTCAGGGAACAACAGATGTTGGTGAGGATGCAGATAAAGGGGAAGAACCCTCTTATACTGTTGGTGGGAATGCAAGCTGATACGGCCATCTGGAAAACAGTATGGAGATTCCTCAAAAAGTTAATAAAAGCTACCCTATGAATGAGCAATTGCACTACTAGGGATTTACCCCAAAGATAGAAAAGATCCAAAGGGGCGTTGCACCCCAGTGTTTATAGCAGCAATGTCCACAATAGCCAAACTACTGAAAGAGTCCCAAATGCCCATCAATAGATGAATGGGTAAAGAAGATGTGGTATACATATTTACAATGAGATATTACTCAGCCATCAAAAAAACTGAAATCTTCCATTTGCAATGACAGAGATGGAACTAGAGGGTATTATGCTAAGTAAAATAAGTCAATCAGAGAAAGACAATGATCACATGATTTTACCCATATATGAAATTTAAGAAACAAAATAGAGGATCATAAGGGAAGGGAACTAAAAATAAAACAAGATGAAATCAGAGAGGGAGACAAACCATAAGAAACTCTTAATCATAGGAAACAAACAGAGGGTTGCTGGTGGGGGAGGTTGGGGGGGGATGGGGTAACTGGATGATGGGCATTGAAGAGGGCATGGGATGCAATGAGCACTGGGTATTATATACAACTGATGAATCACTGAACTCTACCTCTGAAACTAGTAATACATCATATGTTAATTAATTGAATTTAAATTTTAAAAAAAGATTAAAGGAGAATGAAAAGACAATCAGATGTAATGCATCAACCATGACTGAATCTTACATCAATCAATCAACCAATGCAAGAAAAGACATTTGGGAATTGGAGAAATTTTAATATGAGCTTCATGTTAAATGATATAATGGACTTGCTATTAATTTGGGTGCATATGATAATGGTTCTGTGGTTACGTCCTTATGCTTAGGAGAGACATGACAATGTCCACAGAGGTGAAGTGTCACAGTGTCCGCAACCTACTTGCAAATAGTTCAGTAAAAATACATAAATAGATAAATGAGAGAAAAATGTGAATAACCAACAAATCTAGGTATGAGGTCTATGGATTTTTTATTATACTAGTCTTTTATGTGATTTGGAAATTTTTATAATAAAAAGTTTTGAGAAAACCTAACTGCTTTGATCAGTGAAAGCCAGGCCCCAGAGATGTATCTGCACCATACTGAACAATACATTTTTAATGTGGTTGGGAGGAAAGGGTTAGCTTCTGAGGGGCTACCTGGAGAGGGCTCTGATGAGGCCAGGAAAACTTGGGGCACTGATTTCTACACCGAGGGTTCCACTGCCCAAGGTTGGGTACAGACTACATTTTCCAGGGTACAACTGAGAATCTGGAAGACGCATACAATACTGAACAACAGAAGTCTGTGCTTCCCAACGGTTTGAGAAAAGGCACTGGGCCAAAAGGTTATTAGTTTTAATTTTAGCTAAACCACTGGCAAAAATGTATGGCTGCCCTCAAATTCCTTGGGAACGGATGGAAAACACAGGCTCCACTGGAAACCTGCAGCAGAATTTCAGTGAGATTGCTTCAAGAAGTCATTTTCATCCATTAATCAGCTTCACAACCAACCATTTATCATTACTTATTTCTCCTTAATCATTAGCATCACATCTCATCGAATTTAGATGTAAAGAGAAGACAAAGACTTAGTATGAAATTCCATTGCACTTTTAAAATCTCATCAAGCATTAGTGAAACTATGGGGTGTTCTTTTCTTCCTCTTCTTTACTAAGATGTTTTGTAGAGGACTAGATGTTCCTCAAAGAATATTCTGGGAAGGGAGGATCGTCGCTGGGTAGAGAGATGAAAACATCAACTTTTCCAATGAAACAAATGGAGAAAGTTCTCCAAGCCTCGTGTATACTCAGGGCCCATCCCAATCAAAGGACTCCATCCACTCCACTCCAATTAGAAGAGTATGCTTTGAATACTCAATTTTAATAAAATTCAAGCCAGGCCTTTGGTTGCTCAATCTTTTTAACCAGGTGCCAAAAATCTGGCCAAATGTATGGAAGCAGATTCCTCTTCTATGAACCACCACAAGAACTTTGATGTTTATGCCTAGCAGAAGGAATCTAGGTTGATTACCCTCTCTTCCAAAAGTCCATCCCTTTCTCGGTAGAGTGCATTCTTCCTGACTTATCCAGCTTGGAAGGACATCATGAACTTGGTGTTCCAAACCTACTTATTAAAGATGCCTTCCTTTTTTTGGATCCATCTTAAAAAATCAAAGCCTGCCACACAACAAAGTAATTAACTTTGCAATCTTTTCTCTAAAAAAAAAATATATATATATATATATTTTTTAAGATAACCCAAATGTACTCTATATTTGCATTTTCAGTTCACTATTCTTCTTTGCTTCTTAAAAAGCAACAAAATGAAAACGCTACCCCTTTGATACCAGCGTTTGTAATTCAAAAAATGAGTTTCTTTTGTGTTTCTCAACTGACCTGAGATCCCTCCTTACAAACTCTTGTTTGTAAGCACAATGTACTTACAGCCTGTTGTTCTTAAGATTTCATTGTACAACTTAAAAAATATAACTAACTGGATATTCCAATGAAAATTCATGTAAATACCTCAGTACATAACATTTTTTAACGAGTTGCTACATATAGCACCTCATTCCTGTTAGCACTCAGTGCAAACATCTTGTCTTAATTCAACAGCTCGAATTTTCTTCAGACTTTGAGCACTCGGTTAATTGCTGAATCTCAGCTGACACTGCCCAAAAGAAGAGTGAAAGAATTCATCACTCTGATGTCATTCTAGATAAGACAAGCACAGGTTTTGAAATGCTTGTTTTGTATGTGGGATTGGAATTTAAGACATCCTATATATAAAAAATTCTTGCACAGGAATTGGGAAGTTAGCTGTGGACCTAGGCACTAGGAAAACATGTTTGTTTTTTGATACCTCTGTAAGGTAAATTTCATTATTCCCTCATTAAGGGTTATATTGGGTAATTATACAGCACCCATCATCATCACTTGTAAAGAAAATGCTAGACGCATTGTTTATTTTATGCATAGGTACAGCCAACCAAACATGCTAAACCACTTAACACAGTTTATTGACACTGGCAAGGAACAACAATTTAGAAAAGCAAATGACGCAGATTGTATATTGTGTAGTTTTCAAGGTTTTTCTCCCCCCTTCCCCACCCTGCCCTACTTTTCTTTAGAACAGCTTTCCTACGTTGAAAACATGTCAGAAATTTGGAAAGCAACAAGCAATCAGGTAATTTTCTTCCCCCCTAAAACTATACTATGATTTGATATTGCGCCAATCTCAAGCTATGGACCTTTCAGATGTAACCAGTTTTACTCATCCAAAATATGAAGATCTATCCAACAATGAATGCCTGTATTTGTCAAGTCTTCAAGCCTGAACTAGTGAGCAAAACTCAAGCTAAAGCTTTATGAAGAGCAACTTCATAACCACCAAATTTCAAGGCAAACAAATAAGGAACACTAATACTATTCACAAATTTGGTTTTAGTTTTGACCAAATACTATAATTAGCTTTATGTTCTACGTGAAAAAATACTAGCCTCAGTGTACAATCACCCATAAGAATAGATTTCCTTTAAAAGATAATATATGAAATTTAGAGTATGTATTAATAGCACAGTCTAGAACCACGTGATGCAATGATTATTTCATCACTGATCATTACTGTGTCATCAGGCCTCATCAGTTAACATTTTGGCATGGAGGTAATGTCACACAGTAGATGAGAACACAACCAAACTGGATTTTGTCTGGTCATTCACCAGTTCTGTGATCTTGGATAAGTTAACTAGACTTCCTCTGCCTCAGTTTCCTTATCTGCAAAATGGAGATGACAATACCTTCTCCTAAGTAGACTATATTAATATTTAAATGAGAAAATATCTGCAAAATCCTTACACAGCTCCCAGAACACAACAGTTATTGACAGTTATTTCTTTTAAACTCTTGAAGTCGGGAGTGGCTCAGGGGTTTAGCGCCTGCCTTCAGCCCAAGGCGCAATCCTGGAGTCCTGGGATCGAGTCCCACGTCAGGCTCCCTGCATGGAACCTGCTTCTCCCTCTGCCAGTCTCTGTGTGTTTCCCATGAATAAATAAAGTCTTAAAAAAAAAAAACTCTTGAAGTCATCTCTCTAAAATAGTATTTAGTTTAGTTCACAGAACAAATACATCATTCTAACTCACCAGCAGACATTTCCTTGAGGAACTCTGATTTTTTTTTCTGACCTCATCTGATACGTGGCCAGCCTGCTGAGGCTTCTGTATTCCTATAGATAAGGAAGGTGGTACTTGCTTGTTAAGTGCATTACATCTGGTATCTCATTAATCTTCACAATAATCATATGAAGCAGAGATCAGGACTTTTTTCATTTTACAGATTAAGAAACCAAGGTGTAAAACCCTAAGGTTACATAAGCCAGTACGTGGTGGAAGCAACATTCAAATCTGTGAAATCTGATGTTAGATAATAATCACCAACTTAATATGTCAGGCCCTTTATAAGTTATCTTACGCCGTAGAGGGGAAAACAATATTCAGAAGGTGGAGAAAAGGAACCAGTGCTTGAGACTCATCTTACAGAGAGAGAGGAAAGTGACCTCAGTGAAGCTTGTAGCTTGTGTTTTAGCAGCTGCAGGACAACAGAAATATCTCTTGACTCACCAGCGTCCAGTCTCCTGGCTAACGATCACATCTGTGTACCCCACATGCATTTAAATCACATTCCCAGTCAGCTATTGATTCTGTCTTCTGATCCTGGCATGAAAACAAAATCCAAATACACACAGCTAATGTAGTGCCCCCCAGTTCAGAGATGGTTGGATCGTAACAGGGAGAGAACAATGGGGTTAAAGTCTATTTTTACCTGGACAAGATGAGATCTGGGCCAATTACAGGTGGCTGCCTTGGTTCTCATTCTTGGACCCCATGGAGTGTGGGGCAGACCTAGCACTTTGTATTTATTAACTTACTTAATCTGCACAGGAATCCTATCTAGATAGCTCTGTGATCAATCATATTTCGTAGATGAGAAAACGTAGGTAGGGAAACTTCCAATAATGACCTTCATCATGTTCTATGGTAGACACAGCTCTCTCTCTCTTCTCTCTCTCTCTCTCTCTCTCTCTCTCTCTCTCACACACACACACACACACACACACACACACACTCCTGCACCTTCACTTTTACCTCAAGTCTCAGATGCATTTAGATTAATAAAAGGGGGTATTGCCAGAGACTGTGGGAAGAGGGGACTGTTGAGGTTGGTGTTTAACGGGAAGAGATGAACAACTTATCCATCAGTTGTACAAGCTGAATGAACTCAATGCCACTGGACTGTACACGTCAAAATGGTTAAAATGGCCAATTTCGTGTTATATGTAAATTGGGCCCCTAGAATAAAAAACAGCAGAAGCCAAAGAAGAAAACTTGCAATTAGGATTATCTGGCCCAAAGCGCCAATTTTGCAGAGAAAGCCCTGGGCGACAGATAAGGGACATCCTGTATTGATTTGACTGGTTTAACTTTTACAACTTGAGTAATTGCTGTCTGTTCTTTCCCAGAGAGAATAAAGGACGGCGTTGGTTAGGCTCCTAAGAAATTCAGCCATTTCTAAGGGAAAGGTGCTTAGTTCAGTAGGCACTCTGAATTTCCATGGCCTCGAATGAAGGTTTTATTGAATGATGATGGTCATGGTCCAAAGCAGCTTCCAGACTGTGATGGCCCTGTCATCTCTCACTGTGTTTTGGAGAGAAAGTGATATATTTACAATGTTATCTCTGCTGGTTCATTCAAAATTACAGGAAAACCTTCAAGTGAGAACAGATTTTCAGATTTAGAAGATCATTTTTGCCCATTAATCAGCAGCTGGAAAATAAGAACAAAAGCCTTGGAAAGAGCTGAAACCCAAAGCTGTCACAACCAGGCCTTCTATCCGTAAGGATCCTATCTCTCAGTGAATCAAAACCTTACCCTTGAAGGGCGGGGTTTTCATACCAACCAAGATAAATAAAACTATTAATTTCTTTTCATAATGTCTGTTAGAAATATAATTCCACATACCTGCTGTTTTTTAAAAAAATCCGGTCTTAAAAATGGAAAATAAAATTTAATACCATGTTATTACTTACAGTTGTCATTGGCAGAGCTTCTAGCTGCCTTCTGAATTTTCAAGCACCACCCAGTTATTTTTCTTTCAAAAAGGATTTTTCCCTTAAGATTTTATGAAGATCTTTAAGTAGAATTGCATGCAATCCTATGCAGGGTATATTTTATTCATTTTACTTCCAGTTTGATTCTTACAATGTAAACTTTGTCATTTTCCTGAAAGAAAAAGCTGTATGTAGTGTGATATTGGCATTATGCTAAGTAGATCTATAGAATTTACACTGTACAAAGAAAGCTGCATGGGCCTGTGCCTGGAAAGCTTACCTAAACTCTTCATCCCTAGAGACCCCTATGGGAACTTTATCATTTGAACCAAGATGCTGGAAAATTTTTTGTAATATTTAAATTTCTACTTTGTGAAGCTATTGATGGTGATAATAACAGAGATATATGAGACAAAGTAAAACAGTTTGTGTAACATTTTTTGAAAGACCTAAATTATTTCTAGAAGTCTTAGCAAAATTTCCTTTCATTCAGCCATTTAACAAATGCACCCTGCATGTGCTAGACACCATCTTAGGCAATGGAAATACAAAGGTGAACAAAAACAGACTTGGCTCCCTGTTTGCAAAACTGACTCTTTAGAAGGGGGTGGTGGTTAGATCTTATACTGCCAATTAAACATAACTCATTAAACTGTGAATCATCCAATGATCACTGCAAGTGCTACAAAAAGTGCAACTAGAGAATCTGGCCTCATCTGACGGTCAGGGTCAACTTCTTTAGAAAGGGATGTCTGAGCTCAGCATCACCCACCGACCAAGCCAAGAGTCCCCAGACCTATACCTTAAAGAAGACCATACCTCCCATTGTGGAACATGCTCAGGGTGCCCTGAACCTCTAAATCCCTGTCTAAAGGACCTCATCTGGGTCTAAGATCCCAAAGGGGCAAAGTATGAATACCCTAGGTTTCAGAGGTGGTCCAGAGGGGCTGCTTGCATGGTGTGAGCATGCAAGGACTTTAATGTGCACACCGGGATACTCACAGTTCTTTCACAATGTGAAAAGGAACCAAGGATGGGGAAAGAAGGGAGACAGGGCCTTGGCCACTAGCAAGGAACCATGAGTTGTTGTCCTTATATCACAACATTCTCATGTGGAACTCCACGGGGTCTGAGAAATCTAAATTCTGTCTGCAGCATGTGAACCTTCATTTGCACCCTTGCTTTGAGCCCTAAAAATGTTATGGGTGGTCTCATTTGCAAGATGAGTTGGCATTGACTGGGCAAGGAGAGAAGGAACATTCTGGGCAGAGATGGCTCTGAGGTAGAGAGGTAAAATGACATGTTTAAGAACTGAGAGGAAGGGACGTCTGGATGGCTCAGTGTGGTTGAGTGTCTGCCTTCAGCTCAGGGCGTGATCCCAGGGTCCGGGGATCAAGTCCTACATCGAGCTCCCCGCAGGGAGCCTGCTTCTCCCTCTGCCTATGTGTCTGCCTCTCTCTCTCTGTGTCTCTCATGAATAAATAAATAAAATCTTAAAAAAAGAAAAAAGAATTGAGAGGAAGCCACTGCCTCTGGGATACAGAGAGAGACTCACTATACCCTGGCTGAAGACCTTCCCAGAACAACAGAAGAACATCTTTGAAGGACATACTATGTGACCATAAATGAAAGCTCTCCACAGCGTATTTTTGAATAGCTATTTTAAAAATTATGAAATGTTTTATATCACTAAACTAGAATTTCTATATAATGTATATAAAAATATTGAAACAGATGTTTATAAGTAATTTTCTTTCAAATACTGAATTACCAGCGTTGCATTATCTTCATAATCCTATGATGTATAGACAATTATTTCCCATGTCCCTCAAGTCTCAAGCCTAGGAAGTGGGTTCTGTTTTCACTGCTACTCTATCTCAATTTTAAGTATTCATAATATTCATTCATTGATTTAGTAATTTAACCCAGCTGTAGTTTCCTCAGCTGCAATATAGGAATAATATTATAATTCAGATGTTTGGAGGATGAAATAAGCAGGCATATAAAAAGTACTCTGAATAGCACCAGGAAACCACCAGGCTCATAACAGGATGATATGATCCCTGGACCCATAGGAGCTTCCAGTCAGCAGAAAAGTGAACATGTAAGTAATTCTGTAATAAGTATAAGAGAGCAGGAGGACTTTAAAACCACAGAGAAGGAACTGATTCATTCTACCTGTACAACCAGGTGAGGTTTCACAGAAGAGGAGATGTTTGGTCATACGCCCAGAGGGAAAAGGACAGCTGCCCCACTTGGCAAAAGGGACTACATGATGGCATGGGGTAGAAGGGTGTGTTGGGAGAGACTGGCTCATCAGAGTGTCAGAGAATGGATGGGTCTAGTGTTGGGAGTTGAGCATGCTGGGACTCAGAGTTGAGAGGAAGAAGGGATTTGTAGGAGTTGGGCCTTTATTTGGTAGGGCAGTGTTTCTCAAAGGATAGCCCTTGGGTCCACCCTAGACCTAATGAATTGGAAAATGGCCTGGGGACACTTTAACTGGCTTTCCAGGTGGTTGTTGTTTATCCTCATGGTTGCAATAGCATGAAATGTTAAAGGGAGTTTTTCAAGCATGTAATTTATACAATGAACTTTGTCTTACAAAGTGGTTAGCTAGGGTACCTGGGTGGTTCATTCGGTTGAGCAGATGACTCTTGGTTTCGGCTCAGGTTATGATCTCAGGGTCCTCGGGTAGAGCCCTGCTTCAGGCTCCCTGCTCAGTGGGGAGTCTGCTTCAGGATTATCAATCTCTCTCTCTCCCTTTGCCCCTCCCACCACTCTTGTTCTTTCTCTCTCTCTACCTCTTTTCCCTTTTCCCTCTCTCTCTCTCAAATAAATGAATCTTAAAAAAAAAAAAAGTGGCTAACTATATCCATACTGTTGAGAAAACCAAGAAGCTCCCCTTTCAGAAGAAAAATACCTATTCAGAAATGTGTGTTTCCCTCTCAAAATAAACTGGTGTCAGATGCTTATGGGATAGATATGGGAGGGAAAATAGTCTCAAAGCAAATATATTTTGCTTGTAGTGTACTTACTGTTTCTAGGACCCTGACATGCAATGGGGAAAAGATACAAATTCTCCTAAATGTTTTTCCCTATTATGGAATACCTCCTAAAGACCCCTAACCTAAAATAACTTTGGGTTGGTGAAACGCTACAGTGAAGACAACACAAATCACCAAGCATGGCTAGTGTGAAAATCTGTAGCGTTTCAAATTTCTAGGAATTAGTGTCAATGAAATGCAATACTCTCAAGCCTTCTTCCTTGAGATGCATTATCTGAAAATACTATATATCACTCAGTAAAAGACCCTTAACTCTTAAGATTTTTAGTTTCACAGTTCTCTCTCCAACAAGCCTGTTTAATAAAGAGAATAAGAGTTTGTGAAAACCTAAACACAACACAAAGCTCTATTTTTTTATTACTACCCTTTATTCTATGGAATATAACATTTTCAAAGCATGTTTGAAATGGGACAATTCTTACAATATGATAAAAGTGGAGGAAAATATACAAAATAAAAAATGTATGTATATATACATTATATATACATATACGTGCATATATGTATATAAGTATGTGTGTGTAGTCATTATTAAAACCAGATCCCTAAGTATAAAAGATTAGAAGAACATAAAATATTGGTTAACTTTCTGATTCTAGGGATGCTGATATTATCAGTCATTTCTGGTTCCTTCTGTGTGCTTTTCCATAATTTTGGAAATTCCTAAAATGAACTCCCCTGAGTTTTATGATTTGAGCAAGCGCCCAGGCTTGTGCCTGGTGATGGAGGGGAAGGGGATGGTGCAAGAAGTGGGAATGAGGCATTGGCAGTGGTGGGGAGTACCTGGGGCAGGCCAGGCAAGAGAAAGATGAAAGCTCCCCGTTACCCCAAGCAGAACCAACTCCTTCCTCTGTGTTCCCCTCTCTGTCGGGAACCCCCTGATCCCTAAAGACTGAGTTATCTGGGGTTGGGACTGCACAGAACTCCTACCTGCCAGTTCGGCCCCTAAGGCGGAGTCTGGCCCAGAGATATTCCAAGGTGGCTGCAAGGAGTGACTGCTCTTCAGGTCCTCGGAAGCCGGAGCTGACATCTCATCCCCTGGAACCAGGCTCTGGATTCTGCTGTGCAGAGATGCCTGCATCACCTGGGGAGCTGATCTGCAGCCCAGGCAGGTGAACGGAAAGGATGATTGCATGTTCCACTCCAGAAGGCCGTTGCAAGGCAGGCCTAGTTTTCTGGTGTTAGGATCTGAGGGGAGAGCTCTCTGCTCTAACAGACCCACGCTGGCTCCCAGCATTTTACCATCATAGCTTCAGTCCTTCGGGATCTGAGGTCTTGTAACAGTTCCCTATTAAAATGCAAATGCCTCCGGGAGGTGTTAAGCCCTTGTCAGCAAACACCTTGCTTATTAACTAGCACCTGAGCTGACAGCCATCTGAAAGCAAGTGCCTGTTGGGAAGTCAGTTCTTGGAGAGGTGGGGAAGTGGAAGTGGCCGGGGGCTGGGACAGCTGGAGGACACCTGGGACCTTAGGGTGACCGGGCTCAGAATATCACAGGATGTCAAGGTGATGCCCCAGGTGAGACACATGGCAGGTAGGAGTGCTCTGGGCCTCAGTTTCGCTTTCTCGCCAAGTGTACAAGACCAGGAATAGAAAACTAATTGGTAAAGGGTTGTGGTTTTGGGTTTTTGTGGTGGTTTTTTTTTTTTTTTTTTTGGCGGGGGGTGGGGAGGTTGGTTTGTTTGTTTGCTTGGTTGGTCAGTTTTAGGTTTATGTTTTGGTTTGGGGTTTTAATTTTTTTGTATTTTTTGTAAACAAGATTGGCTGTGATTGAGTTACAAGCGTTCACAGTGTTTGGGCCCCAGCTATACATCTTAGCATTTAAATTAATAATTCTTTATTTTACATTAATTAAATCAAAACATATTTAACTCCTCTCATTTCTCTAAATTCAAAGCCTTCGTTTCTTAAGTATTTTTTTTTAAGATTTTATTTATTTACTTGAGAGAGTGTAAGGTGAAAGAGATCAAGAAGGAGAGGGAGAAGCAGGCTCCCCGCTGAGTGGAGAGCCTGATGTGGGGCTCGATCCCAGGACCCTGAGATCATGATCTGAGCCGAAGGTAGATGCTTAACTGACTGAGCCACCCAGAGGCCCCTCTTAAGTAGTTGTTTGTTTTTTTTTTTCCTTAAGTAGTTTTTTAAATGTTCTCTGAAAGTCTTTCTGTTGGTCTGTGTCTTTCTGGAAATGCCAGGACTAGAGAATTTTCCCACTTTTGTATGTATTATTAGTCATCATGGGAGAGCTAAACAGCACTCTGGATTGAGTAAGATTGCCTGAACAGCTTTCAAATATTTGGGGTTCAAAAAAACCCAAAATGTGTTTTGCCAAAGCATTTGCTTTTCTCTTCATTTTTTCAAACCCATGTTTATTTCAAGGAGCATTGATTCCATGTGTTTTTAATGCATTTACACTCAGTTCATTAAAATGCTACTCTATAATAGTTCCTTGGCGTCCAAGAGGCCCGTGGAGTCCTTCTGCTTTGAAGGGGTAGGTGTGCTGTGCCCACCCCACCCCGCAGTCTGGAATGGCTCGGCTCCTTCCTGGAGCCCAGGGAGTCGAGGACATTGAGGGCCTGGCACCAGAGCACTTGGGCCCGAGGGCTTGGCACCATGGTGCCCTGCCTACCTCTGCTGTGCACATGGGCCAGTTAGTAGTCAGGAAGGTCCCTCACACTTTAGGGCTTGGTCAGAACCTAAGTGTTTCGGAATTCCATCGCTGCCTACATGAATCCTGAAGGCTGAGGATTTAAGGGCCAGGCTGCATGCCACACAGCCTCCTTAAATATGCCGAGACTGAGGGGAAAATTAGGAGCTGAGAATGTCCCCACTGTCTCCATTTCTGTAGTGATAGAGAGTGACTTCCACCCTCTAGGAGAGTTAATAGAAACCCAGCAGATAGAAATTGCCCAGTAGGTAGCAAAGCACACCCTTGATGGGCCATCTCCCCATTTTGTTCTAGATGCACTGCCCACCCTGAATACAACCGCACAGAAAGGAGTGAGATGCAGTTGCAAGGGTCAGAAGAAGGATACTTGCTGCCTGATGTTTATGTATCAGCGGATAAGCTCCAGGTAGCCTGTTTCCAAAATCGAGTGTCTCCCAGCATGCTCCTTGACACGGTTGCACCACATGTCAAGAGCTGGGCTAAATTCCCTACAAATGTTACCCCACTTAATCGTCACCACAGTCCCCTGGGGTGGATTTTATCATCTGTGCATTGCAGATGAGCAAAACGAGGTGCAGGGGAAAGCAATCTGCCTCCAGGCCCGTTGCGAAGCAGCAGTCAGCGGTTGGCAGGGTTTTCTTTGATTCAGATGTGCCAGGCTGGCGTTGCTTAGGCCAGTCCAGGCCTGCAGCTGGGCCCTCTGTCACCAGAAAGCCCCAGGTCTCACCTCTTTACTGGAGACCAGCCCTGGAGGAAAAGTATTTTGATAGATCTTAGTGATATGGGAAAACTGAAAGACTCCCTAGAAATCTGCTTTTTTGCTCCTCTTCCTGCTTCTATTCTTGCTAGGACCTGCACCCCCATCCCACTTTGCACATGCATCATAGTGCAAATGCTGCATGTCCTCCTTGTAAGGGGCAAGGAGTAGTTTCTTAAGAACAGATAACATCTAGGAAGGTGGGAATGACCAGAGGAATCTGTCCTATGCATATTCCAGACCAGCAGTGCTAGACCTCCCAATGCCAAGACCCATTAGCTCCAAAGAACACCTGGACTCTGTTCTAACCAGTTCCTAGAAGCCTGAGGGGACACGGACACCTGACCACTGTCCTCAATAAAAACCCCCAGGCCCCGACAAAGACAAGACTCAGGCTCCTCTCCTTTCTGAGTCTCCCAGGTGCTCTATCTGCACTCTCTCTTCACCTTCAGGAAACTCCACTCTCACTCTCTGCTGGCTCACATTTGATTTCCATCCTTCAGGAAGTCAAGGACCCTCTTGGCTGGTCCTGCGGGGTCCCCTCTGGGTCCCAGGACCCAGCCTGCCAGCATCATCTAGAAAAGAGAAGTGCTGGGGAAGACAGCAAGGAGCTGGGGAATTTCCAAAGGGCCAATGTCACCATTAGAAGTGACTCAGATTATTTTGTCCACCTTCCTCAAACTCTTTCTCTATCAAGAAAAGTAAAGAAAACAACTATATGCTCTACTTACTCACTGCCCCTCTTAAAGTGTAGGTCACAGCACAGAAGACAGTACCCCAGATGTGGTCCAGCCAGCACAAAATGGGGGGCTGCTTGTCCCCGTTTTCAACACTCCAAGTCCCCTCACAGCACCCCAATGCTTCTGCTTCCCAAGCCCACCCATTGCGTGGCTACCTCGTGTCCCTGCTGCCTCACATTCAGCTACCAGTTCAGACACTTCAACGTGTCATTCACGTACTTGCTTCTTTCTTATTTCCTCATTTCCCACAAGCACCCAGCCCCGTTAGGTTCCAGGTGGCCTAACCCCTTCTCCCTGTCCCTGAGCTGCGTCTTCGGGGTTTCTAGTGGTCTCAGGGCCACTGGATCTGGCTGCCCATTTCATTTAAAGTCCTTGCTCATTTGCAACAAGTAGGGACGTGGGCAGGGGAGGAGAAGTGCTGTTTTCTGCACCTGTCTGTTTACTTCTCTATAGTCCTTGTTAAAAGCCCCAAACCCCCTTGTTCTTTTCACTCCATGAATACCTTAAAAATATATCCTTTTTCAATGTTTCCTGTATTTTTAGAAAACTTCAGCTCATCCTGAAACTGTGTCTTCTTGGGATTTTTGTCATAGGCCAGGCCATGGTTTTGTATCCTCCTTGATTTGAGGAGCTTGCCTCCACCTTGAGGATGAGTCCCTTCGTGGCTGCAAGAGCACCTTGGGAAGGCATGATGATTTCTTGAACCTTTCCTTCCTCTTCACTCACATTTTAGGCTCAGAGTTTTGTCTGTTTGGAGCCTTCTATATCGCTTGTGTATCTTTCCTTTAGAATCTCTGGCTATAGGAGCACCTGGATGCCTTAGTGGTTGAGTGTCTGCCTTAGGCTCATGTCATGATCCCAGGGCCCTGGGGTCAAGTCCTGCATCAGGCTCTGAAGAGCCTGCTCCTCCTTCTGCCTATGTCTCTGCCTCTTTCTCTGTGTCTCTCATGAATAAATAGATAAAATCTAAAAAAAAAAAAAAAAAGAAAAGAAAAGAAAAGAAAGAAAAAGGAATCTCCGGCTATAGAATAATCGAATTTTCCCTGAATTTTTTGAAACCTGCTTTTCCAAATCCCAAGTTATGTCTAATGCCTGACACATTCATTTCTTGACAGAATCATTCAATGGTAACATGGTCAGGTTTTTTATAGTTCCTATTATTTCCAGATTCCTCCTTAATCTGCATTACCATTCAGGATCAAGACCAAGGAGCAATCCCATTTATTGCTTCCTCTGTGTGCTGAGGCAGACAACAAGTCAAATGAAGGCACTACCTTTAGTGAAATGAGCCACTAAGCGGATATCCAAAGAGATGAAATCCTCTGTCTCTACCATGAGGTGCTTTAGTGATGGTTTTGTAGTCTACAAAAGGAAAAAAGTTACCCAGTTACCCATCTCTTGAAGGTAGTGAGGTTGCTTGACTGTACTAACTCAGTAGGGTTTTTCTGACCCACTTTATTTTTGTTGTTTTTCAAGGTCTCTCCAAAATTCTTCCATGTATAGTCTCATAGACTCATGGACTTTTGTGTACTTGTGAAAATGGCCCAGAGTATGAAGTAGAAGAAGTTGGTATATAACTACCCTCACCTCTTCTATATATTGCGGGTGGAAATACTTTCCTTGTAGGGATGTTGGGAGAGTTAATCAAGGCAGTGTTTGGGCAAGGGGCCATGCAAACTGGAAAAAATGGTACAAATGTTTATAATTATTTGTACTGAGTTATTATCACTCTGCCTCTTCAGGGGTGCACATCTGTGGAATGAGATATACCTCTCCTTTACAGCACTCCACACTTGAGTCTTAACTCCACAACTCTGTAAAACTCTCTACAAACTTCCTTTCCCATATTAGATTATCCAGGTCCCATTGCTGATTAGATCTAATCAGTGTACTAGGAGCAATGTACTAGGTAATAAATAAAGAAAAAAAATGTCTTGAAGGCAGGGAGCATCTTTTATTTTGGAACACCAGGAACTAAGCACATACTAGGATCAGGCTTTAGGTATCTGAAGAATAGAGCCTCTTCTGCTTTCCCCTGTTAGTCTGGATTTTGCCTCACACAAGTCAAACTGCATGAGAAAGGGAAGTAACCATATGAGGTTGACAACCTATAGGTAGAAAAAAATAACACAGGGGCGCCTGGGTGACTCAGTCAGTTAAGCGTCTGCCTGCCTTCAGCTCGGGTCATGATCCCAGGATCCTGGGATCAAGCCCTACATCAGGCTCCCTGCTCAGCAAAGAGTCTGCCTCTCACTCTCCCTTTGTGTTCTCTCTCTCTCTCTCTCTCTCTCTCTCTCAAATAAATAAATGAATAAATCTTTTTTAAAAATATTTTTGTTTTACTATCAAACAGAGAAAACAGGAAAACAAGAAAATAAATTATTACATGGTATACAACTTAAATTTCTAAACTTAGAGCCATAGTATTTATTTTTAAATATCTTCTATTAAGATGTAATTCATATACCATAGAAATTGCCCATTTAAAGCATACACTTTGACAGTTTTTATATATTCACAGAAATGTGCACCATCACCACAATCTAAGTTTAGAATATTCTTATCACCCTCAAAGAAAGCCTGTACCCATTGGCATTAGCAATCATGCCCAATTTTTCCCCAACTCCACACCTGCACAGCTCCTGGCAGCCACTAATCTTTCTCTAGATATACATTTATATATTCTAGGCATTTCATATTAATGCAATCATTATGATTTTTTATGACTGTCTTCTTTCTGTTACTACAATGTCTTCAAGTTTCATTCATATCATTAGCATGTGTCAATATTGCATTCCTTTTCATTTCAAAATAATATCCCATTTTATTTATCCTTTTGTCAGTTCAGGGTGGTCTCCAGTTTGGAGCTGTTATGGATAATGCTGCTATGAATACTCATGTGCCAGGTTTTGTGGAAATGAGATTTTTTCATTTCCAGGAGTATGTTTAACACTTTGAGGAAAACACTGCCAAAGTGTTTTCCAGAATTACTGTACCATGTTACATCCCACCAGCAAATTTATGAGGGTTCTTATTTCTCTATGTCCTTGCCAACTCTTGTTATTGTCTGTCCTTTTTATCATAGCCATCTTAGTGAGTGTGAAGCGGTATCTCACTATGGTTTTGATTGTACTTACCTAATGACTAATGACATTGAACATTTTTTCATGCACCTGTTGTTCACTTCTACATTCTCCTTGGAGAAAGGTCTACTCGAATCTTTTGCCCACTTGTTGAATCGTCTTTTTATTATTGATTTTTAGAATTCTTTATATCTTTTGGATAACAGTCCCTTATCAGATAAATGATTTGTAATTTTTTTTCCTCATTCTGTTGGTTGTGTTTTCACTTTCTTGATTGTGCTATTTTCAGCACTACTTTCTTTCATTCGTTCATTTGCTCATTTATTCTTTCAACAAACATTAAACAGGCTCCTCTAATTGCACCTTCATCTCTCTAGCAGGGGATAAATGGGATAGGGATGGACTAGAATAACATAGTATTGGCACTGAATTGGGAGTTTCCCCAAGTCTCTGGGCTCTGATTTGATCTTGTTAACATCCCAAACTCTATGGTGTTGACTCTCTTGACCAATAACACATCATCATTTAGATTACATAAAGAATATGCACAGACAGTATGAGTAAATACTATTAAAATCATTTCACGGGACTCCTGGGTGGCTTGGTTGGTTGAGCGTCTGCCTTTGGCTCAGGTCACGATCCCAGGATCCTGAGATTAAGCCCTGCATGGGGATCCCTGCTCAGAGAACAGCCTGCTTCTCCCTCTCTCTCTGCCCCTCCCTTCAGCTCATGTGCATGCCCTCTATCTCAAATAAATAAAAATAAACAAGTAAAATCCTTTCACATCTGAAATAACTCAAGTTCCAAATGAGCCACAGTGTTGCATGTCCAGGTCTGCATGTGAGAGAGGCATAAAATCACAGAGACTTTCCTCAGCAGCTCACTAAGATCATTAAGGGATCATAGAGCGATGGTAGGCAGCCAAAAGTATCTACCGCAGATGTTTACCATGAATTCCCTTCGCCCATTGACTTTGGTCACGGTGCAGGACCTGAGAGAGAGGAAGACCCTCTTTTGAAGACTGGCTCCAGGGATCACCTTAGGCATCTGGTCACCCAGTGGAAAAACAGCTACTGAGCAAATCTGTCTTCAGAGAACTGACCCAGAATTGATTATAGGTTGATTATAAAAGACTATAACTCAGGAACAGCCAGTTGAAAGTGACACAAAGAGCAAGATATGTGGAAAAGAGTGTGGATCTTCTCTACCCTCTCCAAACTCCATTCTCCCCAAAGCTCCACATATTCGTCAACCAGAAGCTCTTAGGACAACTTTTTTTAAATGAGAAAGTTCAATTTACCTGTTTCTTCTTTAACTGCTTATGCTTTTTGTGTGATATTCAATAAACCATTGCCCAATCCTAGGTCATAAAGATTTACTTTATGTTTTCTTCTAAGAGTTTTATAGTTTCACCTCTTAAATAGGGATCTGTACTTCATTTTGCACTTATTTCTTTGTGTGGCATAAAGAAATATTTGAAGTTTATTCTTTTGCATGGGGATATACAGTTGTCCCAGCAGAATTTGTTGAAAAAACTATTTTTGCCACATTGACCTGTCCTGGCACTCTTATTGAAATTAATTGACCAAAACTGTAATGGTTTATTTTTAGACTCTCAATTCCATTCCATTGGTTGTAGGTCTATCCTATGTTAGCACCACACTGTCTTGAATATTGTAGCTTTGTAGTGAGTTTTGAAATGGAGAGGGGAGTCTTTTAATTTTATTCTTTCCTGAGATTGTTTTGATTATTCTGGATCCCTTGCATTTCCATATGAATTATATGACCAGCTTTTCCACTTCTGCAAAAAAAAAAAAAAGACTTTTTTGGATTTTGATAGAGACCACATTGAATTTCTATGCCAATGTGGAAAGTATTGTTTTCTTTATAATATTAAGTCTTCTGATCCATGTACATGGGATATCTTTTCATATGTTTAGATCTTTAATTTCTTTCAACAATGTCTCATAGTTTTCAATATATGAGTCTTATACCTTTCTGTTGAATTTATTCCTAAATATATTATTCTTCTTGATACTATTTTAAATGGAATTGTGTTCTTAATTTCATTTACAAACTGCTCATTGCTAGTGTATAGAAAGACAGATGATTATTATATGTTAGCCTTGTATCCTGAATCCTTGCTGATCTTGTCTTTAAGTTCAAATAATTATTTAGTAGATTTCTTAGGATTTATCATGTATGAAATCATGTTATCTATAAGGAGAGGTAGTTTATTTTGTTTATCCAGTCTGGATGCCTTTTATTTATTTTTCTTGACCCAATGCCCTAGTTAAAAATTCCAATGTAGAGGATCCCTGGGTGGCTTAGTGGTTCAGCGCCTAACATTGGCTCAGGGTGTGATCCTGGAGTCTCGGGATCGAGTCCCACATCAGGCTCCCTGCATGGAGCCTGCTTTTCCCTCTGCCTGTGCCTCTGCCTCTCTCTCTCTCTCTCTCTCTCTCTGTGTGTGTGTGTGTCTCTCATGAATGAATGAATGAATGAATGAATAAAATCTTTAAAAAAATAAAATAAAATAAAAATTCCAATGTAATGTGAATGGAAATGGCAAGAGCAGACATTCTTGTCTTGTTCCTGACCTTAGAGAGAAAGGTGGTAACTGAGGGTTTTTCATAAATGGCCTCAAATTGAGGGAGTTCCCTTCTGTTCCTAATTTGATGAGTATTTTTATCATGAAATGTATTGGATTATCTCAAATGCTTCTTCTGCATCTATTGAGATGATCATGTAGGGATTTTTCTCCTTTATTCTATCAATAATAGTTTACTACATTGATTGCATTCTTGGAGTAAATTCCACTTGGTTGTGGTATATAATCTTTTTTATATGTTGCTGGATTTGGTTTATTAGTACTTGTTGAGGATTTTTATGCCTGTATTCATAAGAAGTACCAGTCTGTAGTTTCTTTTTTTATGTGTGTGCTATCTTTGCTTGGCTTTGGTTTCAGGGTAATCATAAAATTAGTTGAGAAGTGTTCCTTCCTCTTCAATTTTTTGCAAGAGTTTATAAAGGATTATGTTTGCTCTTCCTTTAATAGAACTTGTCAATGAAGACATCTGAACCTGAGCTTTTCTTTGTGGTGAAGATTTTAAATTATAATCTCTTTACTTGCTATAGGTCTATTCAGATTTTCTATTTCTTTTTGAGTCAGTTTCAATAATTTGTATTTTTCTAGGACTTTTTCTATTTCTTTTAAGTTATCTAATTTGTTGCCATTTAATATTTGTTTAATTCATTACTATTTTTCTTATTTTTTTCTGTTATTTTGGATCCTTTCAACATAAATTTTTACTTCAGACCTGCATAAATTTTTTACCGTATGCAACAAAACACACATGTTTTTGTGTACATGTGTCATTACAACTTTACTGTTTAATCAGTTCTGTTTATGCCCATTAGAAGGCTGGGGTGACTTAGCTATGTAGCTCAATGTGAAGCACATGGTCCAAATTATTATAATTTTTGTCTTATGGTGATATTAGTACAGCCAATGCTTATTTAGACAGAACTGCTTTTTAAAGCTGTGAGCTAGCCTGTCTTTTAAAATTCATTTCCATGTTCATTCTTTGCTACCTTTTGTGGAATGTGGAAATTCACATAAACAGTGTAGACTGCAAAAAGGAAAACCACAAATTCAAGAAGTCATTTTCTTTCTTTTTACTTATTTTTATTTTTACTATTTTGGAGACACCCAGAAGCAATGAGAAAGGAAGATAATTTGGTTTCTGGGATTGTAGCTCTCCACTTGGATGTTTTGAGAGCTCTCCTATCTGAAGTCAGACCTCTCAGTATAGTTTTTATTTAACAATAATCAAAGTGCTTTAAAGGCTAAACATGCACAACATTGGCAAACGGCATAAATTTAAACGACTCATATTGATTTGTATTAGGTTAGCTCAAAGAAGAATCTATGTTCCTTCTAGACTTGTCTAATATAATGTTAGAACTTCCATAAAAGTTATAAAAAATGAGGGTAAAAGAATGACGTTCTTGTCTTTACTTCTCATTGAAAGAACAAAGTGCATACTTACCATTTATCAGAATAGAAAAAGCAAAGAAGCTTCCTTGTTTTTAAACATAGCACTAAGAACTGAATGTACATTCTCTCCATTCTATGACCATAAATCCAACTTCAGTACATAGCAATTCTGTTCCCACAGTTGTTCAGAGATCCTCAACACCTTTCCTTCAGTCATTCACTGAGATGCAATGAGTCTCTTAACTGTCTCCACTAAGGTTCCATTAGGGTTAATTCTGAACTATCTCATCTAATTTATTTTCCTATTCAACTGAAAAGATATCTCCTGGCCAAGAGAAAATATAATGCAGATTTGGGTTTTGCCTAGTAGTCTTTCCAGTTTGTTTTACTCTTATTCATTTTCAGTATAGCATTAATAAGCAACTAATTGATCAGAAATTGAAGTAAAAGGGTCTGACTCTGGCTATCGGTTTCTACCTTCGACCCTTTCCTGTCTAATTATGTCTACTAGGTAAACATGTTTTGTGGAGTTCTCAAGCTGATTTTCCTCTAACATTATTTTTTCTGGGAAAGAAACATAGCTCAAAGAACAAGAATGAAGTGTCCATGGAAAGCCCCAGAAGGAATTCAAGTGGAGATACCCTGAGGTCTGTACCCACAAGACCTGACCAAGCAAATATTTGCCAAAGGTGATTGCTCTCAACTCTAGTACCCACCAACTCAACCTCTCTTCTTACCGTGCAGTAAGTACCCTGCCCTCAAAGGAAAACAGTGGCCTGAACTGCAGCCCTGCCCTTGTCACCCCATGAGGCACTCCCAGAGGAGATTACACTTAGCTTTTCTGCCTTCCTCTTATGTCATAGAAAAGTATCCCACAATGCCCCTGGGACATAATCCATGGGTACCCTGCCTTGCCCTGATCACAGACCCTCAGTACATATGTTCTGGTCCAACAACACCACATCTCCTAGGGGCTTGTTAGAAATACAGACTCTCAGCTTCAACCTGGACCCACTAAATCCAAACGTATATTTTTATTTAATGAGATTACCTGGTCATTCCCATGCACCTTAAATCTAAAAAGGAGTGCTCTAGAGCCATATTTTCCAAACTTCAGTGTGTACTAAAATTCTCTGGTGGGCTTGTGGAAATAGATTATGGGCTCCACTCCCAGGGTTTCTTATTCAGTAGATCTAGAGTAGAGCTTGAGAATTTGTTTTTAAAAGTTCCTAAGTGAAAAAAAAAAAAAAAAGTTCCTAAGTGAGGGGCACCTGGGTGGCTCAATGGGTTAAGCATATGACTTCGGCTCAGGTCATGAGATTGAGCCCTGTGTTGGGCTCCCCACTCAGCATACAAGTCTGCTTGTCCCTCTCCCTCTTCCCACTAGCACACACACTCTCTCTCAAATAAATAAATAAAATCTTTAAAAAGAAAAAGTTCCGGGATCCCTGGGTGGCGCAGCGGTTTGGCGCCTGCCTTTGGCCCAGGGCGCGATCCTGGAGACCCGGGATCGAATCCCACATCGGGCTCCCGGTGCATGGAGCCTGCTTCTCCCTCTGCCTGTGTCTCTGCCTCTCTCTCTCTCTCTCTCTCTCTCTCTCATAAATAAAGAAAAAAAATTAAAAAAAAAAAAGAAAAAGTTCCTAAGTGATGTTAATTAGGCTGATCTGGAGACTATACTTTGAGAAACACTTCCCTAGAGGTACCCCATCCCCCGAAGACTAGGAATGTTGAGGAGTCTTCAGAATCTAAAATGATCTCTGATCTGCAATTTATTATAAGCAACTCATCATGTGATTGGAGCTACCTCCTTGTTTTCTGCTTTGCGACATCCTCCTACTACCTGCTAGAGTCTGTTGGTCTGGTTTCCCTGGAAGATCTCCTGATTCATAGCACTCCACCCTCCCAACTTGCCCTCCCCTGCCCCCAAGCTGGAACACACCAGGAGTTGGCCAAGTTCCATCTGACATTGCTGAGAGATGTCTCCCCTGCCCTGCTGTGGACTCCCTCCTGGTGAGTGAGCCCCAGGACTGCCCACTGCTGCCCTCCTGCCCCAGGCCCTCCTGTTCACCACTCCTCTCTGCGCACAGCCATTGGACTGTTCTCCCGAGGACAAGGCCAGCTCAGTCTCTGCCAAGCCGTACCTCCCAACTTCATGTTCCTCTCTCCCCCTTTTCTTCCTTAGCATGGTCGGTTGTACTATTTTCAAGAGATTTCTATCTCTGCCCCTGGATGAGAGTTCCAGCACAGCTTCGGCAACTTACAGATGTGCCAGGAAGGATCTGGAGCCAGAGCTGGACGTTACTGGAAACGCTGAGTGGCAGGGCTCCAGCCCCAGGGCAGAGCAGGCTTGGGGAGTCAGCAGGGTCTGCTCCCTGCAGGCAACCAGCCTCTGAAAGTGTGCCCATTTCCCTGAAGAAGCATCTCACACCCCCAGGCCCTTTGGAAGGTCTTGTCATGTGCCTGTCTTGAAGCCTGTTTTTCAAGCCACAGTTTAAATCCATCAAAAATGTTGAGCTAAGAAAAAGTTCAAAGTGTGGTTTCTAGGAGTCCTACTTGAACGTGAATCAGTGATGGGCTAGGGCTGCGGAGAGACTACAGAGCACTTCCAAGTCTCTCTTCTAGAGCGATGTCTACTTTCAAGGCAAGGGAGACTATTTCCTTTACATAAAAGCACTCCTCCCCTCACCCTTGCCCCCCAAAGCAGCTTCATGTAAAACTCTCTCCATGTGCCTGGATGAGAAAAACATCTTTAATACAGTTGTACAAATGTGATTTCCTCACTGGTGAATATCACATTTTTGTGGGTTCACAAAAAATAAAACTCCTTTTCCTTTTGGCTGAAAATTGCTTCTGAAAAGGAAAGGCGGTTTGGGGCTTTGGTGCTTTCTTTCCCAAGCAGGACATGGTTTGTTGTTTTTTTGTTGGTTTTTTTTTTCCCCCCAGTGGTGAGAAACTGCCTCTGTGATAGGCACAGCCAATTTTCACCTGCAACTAAATTGGTTTCACACTAAATTTCCCACTTGGATGAGGAAAGCCATGCTTTACCTGGTGAACTGGTAAAATGTTATTCTGACCACATTCGCCAGAGCCTATAAAACTGTCAGTCATGGAAGAATTTTCCCCATGAGCCAGAAACCACGAGGATATTAACCCTTTTGCAGTGAAATTAGGTTAAAACAAAAACAAAAACAAAAACAACACAAAGCCTTCAAGTTCTCAAACTGAAGGCAAACCATGTCCCCTTGGGGCCCAACTATATCCGGTGGCCAGGTGGGATCTCAGAGATATGTCTCTCAGCTGAGTGACCAAGACACTTTGGAGAAACCTTTCTCCCCACAAGATAGCAGTCAGCCTCTTGCACCCCAACACTTAAGAAACCCCAGGTTAGATATAGGGCAAGGAGGTAAATTCCTATTCAGGACAAACCATGCTTTCCAGATCATGGATTTACCAGCCATTTTGTTTTTCTCACATGGAATTTTTATTTTCTGGGTTCTGGTAAATTCCTTTCTTCTGGGTTCCTTCACTCACTGGGGTGCTGTGGAGGAAGAGGGACCGGGACATCAGTGAGATGGTATGGTTCATGACCTTCTGGGCCCCCTCCTCTGAGAATGGGGAGTCTTTGTGCATTGTGCCAATTGGCAGTGGAGCGGAACTGGGGGCCAGTGAGGTGGCCCTGAGTGCTGCCTCAGGTGACTCGCAGTCTCTCATGAGTCCATTTTCTGCTATAAAGTGAATATAACACAGTAGAGTTGCTTCTAAAAAAGGTAGCAAGGAAGTCAGGTTCCAAAGTCGTAAGGCAAAGCACATGTATAATCAAAACCCTCGAACACTTCCAGCGTGGAACAGATCGGTTTCCTTCATTGAGCTTGTATTCAGGGGCCACATTCTAAGGGGCTGTGTATCTCTCTTTCCTCTGGGGGAAGCCGTCAGCCTGTGAGGAGCACTGAGGGAATGAGATCCCAAGGAAACAGCTGATTCACAACTCAGACTGAGGCAGGGACTCACTCAGGGGGACAAGGCTAATCCTCCTACCTCTCCTCCTCCCTACCTGCCTACTTCCTTTTAGAGATTATTTATGGACTTCAACTAAGTAAATTACTACCCATAGTTGGATTCAGCTTATTTACAAGGTTTGTTGTTGTTGTTTTTGTAATTATAAATAACACCAAAGTTGAAAACACTTAAAAATGCTCAGTTCAGGCTAGAGAGTGAAGTAGTATGAACTACTATCATATTGTTTATGAATATAAGGATAGCAATGATAGCAGTGAGGACGTATTTGCCTAAACGTTCCAGGGTTAAGACACTTTTATCTATCTGCCTTCCATCTTATTTTCATAACCCTATGAGGTGATTCTTGTTCATGTGATTTTACAGGTCGGTAGCGAATTTCAGAGAGGCAGAGCTAAGACAGGGACCCATGCACCCTCAATAGTTCGGGATGCTTCCATAGGAGCACACCCAGTGTCAGGCTTGGCACAGAGAAAATGATGGGATTCCAAATCACCCAACATGGAACAGCCAAACTGCCACATATAGAGCAAGGCTCTCATGCATATATCCTATGTAAAGGTTTTGATTTTTGATTGAAAACATTGGGTTCATCATTTGTAACCATTGTAACCACCATTGTAGTCTCTGGTGTGATTGCAAAATGTAATCATAAGAAAACGTTCCTAACTTTTTGGTTTATTTGTTAATATATCTTATCAATATAGGATTCATTTCCATGCCTACTCTGTGGAAAATCAATAACCCCTACAATGGCTTGGCAATTACGCACTTTAATACTACTTCACTCTCTAGCCTGAACTGAGCATTTTTAAGTGTTTTCAACTTCGGTGTTATTTATAATTACAAAAACAACAACAACAAACCTTGTTAATAAGCTAAATCCAACTATGGAAGACCCTACTAGGATCAGTTTTTACTTCAACACCACTTCTGACACCAGAGGAGGGGGGGGTCTTGATTTTTTCAATTCTCTGACACAAGCTTGGTGTCATTCAATTCAATTCAATTCAATTCAATTCAATTCAATTCTGGCACTTAGTAGAGTGGTAGTGAGTGGCAGATCCCACAAGTTAAGGACTCAGTCCCATAAGTCTGCTTCCATTTCAGAAACCAGTCATAAGTCCAGGCTACCTACTTCTTACCTACTGGCTATAAATTGGGGGTTCCCACATCCCACTCATTGAGTTTGACAATTTTCTAGAACAGCTCACAGAAATCAGGAAAATTATTTACTTACTATTACCAGTTTGTTGTAAAGGATACAACCCAGAAACAGCCAGACAGAAGACAGACACTGGGCAAAGTATGAGGGAGGGAAGCAGAAAGGGGCACGTGAAGTTTCCATGTGTCTATCCCCTCTCCAGGTGCACTACCTACTGAGGATCTCCATGTGTTCACCAACCCAGAAGCTCACTGACCCCCATAGTTTAGGGAGGTTTATAGAGATCTCATCATGTAAGCAAGATGGATTAAATCACTGGCCATTGGCAATTAATCTCAGCCCTTCTTTTCTCCCCAAAGGTTAGGGGGGGAGGTGGTAAGGCTGAAAGTTCCAATCCTGCTAATCCTGACATAGTCTTTTTGGTGACTATCTCCCATCCCAAAGGTAACTAGGAGCCACCAGGTACCAGTCATCTCACAGTGTGCAAAAGACTCTCATCACCCCAGAGATACCAGGCATCTTAGAAGCTCTCCTGTCAGGAATTGGGGATGAAGACCAAATATACATCACAATATCAGAGGATATTTACGCACTAATTAGGATGGGTACATACGATGGAATACAAGTACTGATATCAAGGATTCATATTGTAGAAGGCTACCTGCTGGTGTGGGAAATGGTCATGACTACTAAATACACAGTATGCCAGCAGGTTTATAAAATTTGTAAAAGTATATGTGGTATGTGCGCATGCCAGAAAAAAAGGTCCAGAAGTTACCACAAATAGAAATGTTTGTTTGCTTTTAAAAATATTAGTCTTGGGGCACCTGGGTGGCTTAGTGACTGAGTATCTGGCTTCCGCTCAGGTCATGATCCCGGAGTCCTGGGATCGAGTCCCACATCGGGCTCCCTGCATGGAGCCTGAGTCTCCCTCTGCCTGTGTCTCTACCTCTCTGTGTGTGTCTCTCATGAATAAATAAAATCTTTTAAAAAATAAATAAATAAAATATTTGTCTTTCTCTGTGTTTCTCAAGTTTTCTACCTTGAAGATGTCTGAGTTTTTGAATCAGGGGGAGACACATTTTTTTAAAAATATTTTATTTATTTTTTTAGGCCTGGGTGGCTCAGTGGTTGAGCCTGGGCCTTCAGCCCGAGATGTGATCCTGGAGTTCCTGGATCGAGTCCCACATCGGGCTCTCTACATGGAGCCTGCTTCTCCCTCTGCCTGTGTCTCTGCCTCTCTCTCTTTCTCTCTCTCTCTATCTCATGAATAAATAAATAAAATCTTTGAAAAAAAAAAAAAGAAAGAAATTACCACCATCCTTATCTCTAGGGAAGAAAATCTATGGTACAGACTTCTGAGGTTGTTTGTTTGATGAGGTTGAGTTCCAGAATTTTCACACTAAATTCCTATTTTAATTTGTCCAGGTCCTTAGATAATAGAAATGTTTCTGTTGTGGCAATTCTGTCTCTATCAAGACTTTAGGATGTTTGTTGCTCAAGTGATTAAAAAAAAAATACACTGTCCCTTTCAAGGAAACATTTTGATCTTTTAAGTCCATACCCAGGGTCTTTTTGGTTAGCCTCCAAGGAATAGCAATTGCACTCTGGTAGAATATTGTAAAGGTCTTTCACAAAGCTTATTGCAAAGATTTTCATCCGTTTTTGCCATTCAAGGCTCCACAGGAGTCCAAGGTGGCCCATTCTGGAGAGTGCGGTGATGGACCCAGAGATGGGCCGAGAACCAACCAGCACCCCCAAGGCAGCAGGAGCCTACAGTTCTCCCACCAGCACAAGGTTACCTTTCCAAGTAAAACACATCTGTCTTTCCCATTGTTCAGACTGATCCCACCTCGAGAAGACCACGTTCAGTGGAAGCGTGATTAAAACTTCCATCTGCAAAAGCAATGAATGCAACCTGGGTTTACGTTCTTGGGCTAAAACCACAGCAAGTCCCCATCCCACCAGTGAGCTTCTCAGTTCTCTACCTTGTCCCTAAGATGCCAAACAAGGACTGCTGAGGGACGGAAAGAGAGGGAGCGGAGCTCTCAGGTGTGGCTCCTTGGGTGCGAGTTACAGGGAGCTCTATACCTTCCCAAACCAGAAACACCTTCTGAGCTGGGGGGCTTCATCTGGGTTAGATGCAGTCAGAATCCAATGTTCCATCAGCTCCTTATTTGGGAAGGTGGGTGCAGAGAGAGAGAGAGAAGAAAATGTTTTGGGGGGAGAACAATGGAGTTTTTCTTTTCTTTTTTTATAGAAAATATAGAATTTTTTAAAATTTTTATATATTTTACATTTTAAAAATACTAAATGCTAATTGAATATTTAAGCAAAAAGAATTACTGAAAAGTACAAATTATGCAACATCTTACCACCCAGAGAGAAGCAAAATGAATATTTTAGTGTATTTCCTTCACATTGTTCTATAACGATCTATGTGTCTACTGGTTGGATTCAGTTTGCTTCACGAACTTCCGATGTGAATACAATTGTGTCTGTTTTGATTTTTTTAATTATTCTTAGATAGGAAAAAAAAATAAGTACGTCCCTTTTGAACTAACCTTGAACTAACAACACTGTCATTCCTTCAGTCCAAAGAGCTTAGTCTTTCCCTGCAATCCAATCCATGGAGGAGGACTTAGTGGGTGTCAATCACCAGCACAAAGAATCACAACTGAACACTATCACCTCCTCCTCCAATGCAACGGACCCATGACAAGCCACGCTGCTCCCTTGCCCTTACTGGCTTAGATCTCCACATCCTCCATGCAGGATGGCCACAGTTTCAATTCTTTTTGGTCTTACCCGTGTGGCCTCTGTTCCCTGTTCCAGGATGACAGGATCTGGCATTTTCTGGGCCAGCTTCAGCTTTCATTCTGAACCCTTTGGGGCTCTGATTTGAGCCTTATATATTTAGTAACTGCTGAATATTCTATTAGGCACATGTGATGATTTATTTAGCCTTTCTTCTCTACTTGGATATTTAGGGCTTTTATTTCTATTTCCCTAATAGTATAAATAATCAATATGAGCATTTTGTTAATGTCTTCGCACACATCTCTGATTACTTTCCAAAAGCAGAATTATGAGGTCAAAGTGTGCAAACATTTTAAAGCTCTTATAAAATTGCATAGTAGACTCTTCCAATCAAAATCATAATGAGGGGGATCCCTGGGTGGCGCAGCGGTTTGGCGCCTGCCTTTGGCCCAGGGCGCGATCCTGGAGACCCAGGATCGAATCCCACATCGGGCTCCCGGTGCATGGAGACTGCTTCTCCCTCTGCCTATGTGTCTGCGCCTCTCTCTCTCTCTCTCTCTCTCTCTGTAACTATCATAAATAAATAAAAATTTAAAAAAATCATAATGAGGGATCACCTCACATCTGTTAGATGGCTATCTTCACCAAGACAAGAGATGACAAGTGTTGGCAAGGAGGTGGCAAAAAGGGAACCCTCCTGCACTGTTGGTGGGATTGTAAATTGGTGCAGCCACTGTGGAAAACAATATGGAAGTTCCTCAAAAAACCGAAAATAGAACTTCCACATGATCCAGAAATTCTACTTTGGGTATTTATCCAAAGGAAACAGAATCACTGTCTTTAAAAGATATCTGCACTCCCATGTTCACCACAGTATTATTCATAAGAGCCAAGACATGGAAACAACCTTTGTGTCTTACTGAAAACATATACATATACACATATTATATATATATATAATATATATTATATATTCTTAAAAAGAATATATATTCTTAAAAAAAGAAAAAACTGCACTCCTAGATACAGAGAACAGATCAGTGGTTGCCAGAGGCATGGGGGCAGAGGGAATACATGAAATGGATAAAGGTGGTCAAAAGGTGCAAACCTGTAGTTACAAAATGAATAAATCCTAGGGATATAATGGACTGTGTGGTGATATAGTTAACAATATGGTATTGTGTATTTGAAAGTGGCTAACAGAGTAGATCTTAAAAGTTCTCATCATAAGAAAAAAATCTATAACTCTGTGTGGTGATGGATGTTAACTAAACTTACTGTTGTGATCATCTCACAATATATCCACATATCAAATCATCATGTTGTACACCTAAAACTAACACAATGTTATATGCTAACTACAACTCAATTAAATAGCATAATGTGATATGAACAATATCAGAATAGGGTCACCTGGGTGGCTCAGTGCTTGAGCATCTGCATTTTGCTCAGGTCGTGATCGTGGGGTCTTGGCATCAAGTGCCACATCAGGCTCCCTGCAGGGAGCCTGCTTCTCCCTCTGCCTATGTCTCTGCCTCTCTATGTCTCTCATGAATAAATAAATAAAATCTTTAAAAAATATATCAGAATAATGGTATCATTAGCAACAATGGAAAGAAAACTGAAGTTTTTCAAAAAGAATAAATGAATGGGAAAAAAGAGCATGCTTGTGGAAACACAAAATCAAACACAAAAGCAATGGTGTCTACTTCCCCTTGTGCAAGGTTGATGTGACCAAAACGAGTTGAAAGAAATTCTATCACAGTTATGTTTACATGGCTTTATATTTGGTATAGGTACTCATCTAATTTCCAAAGGCAATTTAACAGATTTGACTAAAGTAATTGCAGAAACAAAAAACAAAACAAAACAAAACTTCTAGACAATGATGCGTAAGAGTGTCCATCTCACTCAACCTCTTATTAGTTAGTGTCCAGTGTTGTCATAAAAAACAAACCTTATCAATTGAATATTTGAAAATTGGTGTCTTAGTATTTCAATTTGCATTCTTTAAGGTCAAACTAAAAAAAAATTGTCAGTATTTTTAGTATGTCTTTTTTTCTGTCACTTCTGTGTCCCTGCACAAAGGTACCATTCTCACATGCTCTATATGATCAGAGATAGACAGGTGATTTTAGCACCCAGTCAGCACTCCAAAACATGAAGATACCAAATGCCTTGCAGAAGAAGTGACACATATTTTACATTTCCCTCTATTTGCTGACTGAGCTATTTGTTTTGGGTTGCAAAAGGAAAGTATTTTTGACATTTTTAGCTGGGAATTCTGGTTTTTCGATTTTTTTAAACCTGTTAATGTATTTTCTTCCTAGTTTTGTCTTCTGATAGAAAGAAACATATGGCTAAGAGTTACTACCAGGAAAAGATAATAAAGTTATATCAATTCACACAGGGAATCAGAAAATTCAACCTTTTAAATTGGTTGCAATTTATGCCATCTCATGAAGTGCTATGACCTAAGAAACTAAACTTTTCCTGGCACCATTAAGATAATCACAGTGAACCTGTGAATATTCTGATCCTGGCCTTTCTATAAATGGTCATGTAAAACTGTTCAGAGACATAAACTCTTCTGGGGTCCAAATCTGGTGTGACTCATTGACCATTTTTGTGATTTTTTTTTTATTAGAAAAAAATGACAGAGGCCACTGAAGAGAATTTTAAAAGTAATTAAGATCCTCATTTTGTAATAACAGAAGATTCCCAAACTCTGGGGAATTTTCCTAGATATTGCCAGGTCCAACTAAAAAGTCAATATTCCAGAAGAAAAATAGTTCCACCCTTAGAAGAGTGTTTGAAATCTTGAGCCTAAGTTTCAGTTCACTGTTTTGCTTTTTTGAGGTTTCAACTTTCTGAAATATAAAATGAAGAGAGTTGTCTTCAGAACCCTGAGAAGTTCACACGCCCAAAGATGATCCCTTTTTTTATTGGGGAGATTCATTACTTGGATTTTTCATTTTTGGTTCAGCTAGACTTTCCATTTATAAACTTCAGACTTCCAATAGTTTGTTGTTATTTATTGTCATTGTCTCTTCATCTGCCACAAACATTATACATGACCCTAATCCAAGCAGCCTCTTGTAAAAGGGACTTAATTAAACCAACAAACAAACCAAAGGATTAAGAATTATGGGGAATCTCTCTAAGAAACATAGGGTCTCAGCATTAGAAACAACATGGAAATAGATCATAGAATCCTGTCAAGTATTCCAAATCTAATTTATGTGGTCAATAATATAATTCTTTCCATCTCTGAAAGAAACTTATCCACCACACTCTTGTGACTATATAGTTTGAATACAATTTCTCCTCTAACCATGCCCCCATTAAAATGTAACACATGTCTATAGCAAGCATTAAATCAAAAGACAAAGTACAGGAAATCGTTTTCATGTGTGCCTGTGCTTGAAAGGATGGTGAAGAGGAAACTTTGCAATTAATGCTATCTTAATACTTTGTGGCTCAGTATGAAGGAGCATGTCTCTTCTTGACCTACTCTCTACTCTTCTTGAGAAATGACACAATCGCAATTCCATTCCTACTCTTAGGTAAACCATGAGGTTTGTGTTTGGCAAATGGTATCTAGACTTTCTCACAGGGAAGTGAAAATGAAGAATATTTATGTATGTGTTCTTCCCATAAATGTAATTATAACCAGATACAAAGTCTAAAGTGCTACTACAAGTTTTAACTGCCTTTACCAATTTCTCAATAAAAGCGGGAATCTCCTAGAAGAGGAAATATATTCTGGAAGTGCTGAATGTGCTCTAAGAGGTGAAGAAAAGCACAATTGCTTGTAAAACTAGTGTGAGTGTCCACTTCCTCCTCTCAAGCATGGTGTGTCAGAGCCACTGCCGTGGACAAGGGCTAGGAGGTTGGTAGGAGAGGGCAGCTCCTCAGCATGGCCTTGTCATGAAACATAACCTGTCACTGGCACATCAGGATCAAATTCTTGGTCTCAGGAGGTTGGGACAACCTAAGATACTTAGCATCATCTCAATTTAGTAGGTCAGCATCCAATTTACTTAAATGGAAGCTCAGAGGCATCGAGTCTGGAGTAATCTTCTTAAGAAGAGGTATACAGGCTAGTTTGGGGGGTTCAAATGTTCATTTATGAGGAAAGCAAAACCTCCTCTTACTGAGACTGTCCATGAATTGAAAAAAAGGTTGACTTTTGTTCCTTCCATGCATGTAATGCAGTTAGATACTCCTCTCATAAGATAAATATGTATGAATAATTTAAATGACCTAGAAGCTCCTTTACTTACAAACTGGCTAGTTCCTGGAAGGTATTCTCAAATTCAGTTGTTTATAAGACCAAAGTGATTTTTTGAATGGCAACTGTTATCCCATTTGTTGGCAGTGAACACAATCACGATTCTTATGCTCTGGCTCATATCTTTTTTTATAAGCATGAAAATGTGCAAGGTGAAAGTTTATAAGAGGTAGACATCAATACAATAAATAAATACATAATCCATGTGCTAGCTTCCTAGGACTGCTGTTACAAATTACTACAAACTGGGTCGCTTAAAACAACAGAAATGTGATTTATTCTCTCACAGCTCTGGAGGCTGGAAGTCTAAAATTCAGGTATTGGCAGATTTGGTTACTTCTGGAGGTTCTGAGAATCTATTCCACACCTCTCTCTTAGCTTCTGGAGGTTGTTGGCAACCCTCGGTGTTCCTTGGCCTATAAATATGACTCCAGTGTCCTCCCTATGTGCTGGTGTCACACTGTAGCCAAATAATTCTCTACTTATAAGAGCATTAGTCAGTGGGTTAGGGTCCACCCTAATTCAGTATGACTTTATCTTAACTTGATTACATCTGCAAAGACCATATTTTCAAATAAGGTCACAGTCACAGATACAGGGGTTAAGACTTCAATATATTTTTGGTGGTGATTCAATTCAATTCATAACATTTCCCAAATAGGTATTTCCATTCAACATCTTACATTCAACAAATTACCTTTGTGCAGATGAATGAATAAATTTTGAAAATGTATTACTTGGGGCATCTGGGTGGCTCAGTTGGTTGGCCAGACAAATCTTGCTTTTGGCCCAGGTCAGGATCTCAGGGGCATGTCACTGAGCTCCATGTCAGGCTCCATGCTCAGCGCAGCATCTGCTTAAGACTCTCTCTCCCTCTCCCTCTGCCCCTGTTCCACCATCCCCCCCCCACTGCTCTCTCATTCTCTCTCTCACTCCCAAATAAATAAATAAATCTTTAAAAAATAATGAAAAAATGTCTTATTTATATCTTACATTCCCCTGGGAACTTTAAGATATATATCCACTTAATTTGAGAAACATGCATATTCTACTATTGGCTTAACAGCAATGGCTTATGTACATGTGTATTATTAATGGAGATACATATGCACCCATTCATCAGATACACACACACACACACAATCTTTTTGTATTATAATACTTCTGTCTGAGAATGTAATGAAACTTTACTGTGATGCTTCTCTTGCTAAGCATATTTATCCGTAGACAAGCTGAGCATATCTAAAAATGCCAACCATCTCTGAAACATCCCACAAATCAGTAACTGTCCCTAGAGAAAGACATTCTTCCATTACTGAGATTCAGCATGGCTGTTTGTTAAAAAGTGGAGGTCATCAAATGACACATTTCAACTAGCTCATTGGTCAACTGTCGTGACTTTTTGTTTCTTGAATCTGATGTTCATGGATGTTATGGCTGACTATCCATAAACCTTGTTCCTTCTTCACACTGTGCACACACCTAGATGACATTTTTAAGCCAGATAAATGGGGCTATGAACCTGACTTCTAGTCAATGGAGCATGAGCAGAAGGGATGTATGCCATTCTAAAGTGACTCATGAAAATCTCGTATACATGTTTCCTCCTTCTTTTGTCTTGAATCAGACAAGCAAAGCATCCCTAGAAGCCCTATGTTCATGGTGGAAGAGCCATAAGAGGAAAGCATCCTGGGTGTCTGAATCACTGCTTGGTGATCACGAAAACCCATTTTGAACTGTGTCATGTTTGAGTCATTCTCATCATCACGCAACCTGGGAAATGTTTGTAACAACTCCTGATACTGCTTTAATTTAAACGCATTTGCTACAAGTGGGAGTCTGAGTTCACATATCTCAGGATAGGGGTGGGTGAGAATGACTGAAAAGAAGTCATTATTGCTTGGTTGCAGTGCTTCCCCACCCCACTGGTGCCATGAAGCCTATGCAGTTGGTCACTCACACAACTTCAATCAAATTGCTGAATTCTGTATATCTGATACACTGCCATACATATTTCTCTCTTATTTCAGGTCATAATCTTGTCTCCTTAACTAAACAGTAAACTTCTTAGAGACTTTTGCTTTGTCTCTTACAGCTCTTAGTTCAGAGTCCAGAACTATTGAAATGCTCAATATATGTTTATTGATCTTTGGGGTGGACCAATTCTTAACAAAGCCAATGGCAAGTTTTACCAGCTAAATAAGTTTTAATGTACTCAATGACTTTTAAAATCTAGCTTAAAAACAAACAAACAAAAAACCTAGCTTCAAGACCATAAATAAATTAAAACTGTAAAGCATAAGTATATTAATAAATATACTTAAAATATAAACATTTAAAGGCATACATACTATTAAAATCAATTGAAATGCATGTTGCTTTCTCCATTCAAGGAGATGAAAGAGGTTTTATTGGATTTTTCTCTTTTTTTAAAGATTTTATTTATTTATTCATGAGAGACACACACACAGAGAGAGAGAGAGAGAGAGAGAGAGAGAGAGGCAGAGACACAGGCACAGGCACAGGCAGAAGGAGAAGCAGGCTCCATGCAGGGAGCCTGATGTGGGACTCGATCCTGGGACTCCAAGATCATGCTTTAAGCCAAAGGCAGATGCTCACCCACTGAGCTACCCAGGTATCCCTTATTGGATTTTTCTTATGGCATTTTGAGAGAAAGCAGGACCTTCTTAGAAACAAATTTACTTTGAACTGAGAATTTCGATGTGCATGCTGCTGCACCTCTTCTAATTCGTCAAATCAGTTAAAATTAAATTAAAGAGGAGAACCCACATTATTTCTAGGTTTAATCACAGTAAATAGGCTCACACAACTAAACACAGGTCATCTGTAAATTATACCCTATTTCTGCATAAATTGTTTTATAATTGGGTACTATACTAATGAAAATATGATACAAGTCCAGGTTAGATTAGCTCCAATTAATATAAATGAACTAGATGACCCATAAGCAACATGTAATACTAGGAGATGAATGGAAAGGCAAGAAGTAATAGATGATGAGATTTGTCTCTACAGTGGCTATTTTCTCTTTCTGACCAGCCTTTCTCCATTTTCCAATTTCATAACATACCTCTTTGGTCTGAAGTCCAGACAGCCACATGAGACCAGGTACGGTATCCTTCTGTCCTCAGACACCATGGAAGCCAGGATGACAAATGATGATCAGGTGATCCAAACTGAGCTCTCTCCTGAAATTGTTCCATCTAAGGATGATGGGACAGATTTTCTTTACTTTTCAGGTAGCAGAATTGATGACCTAAAGCGAGGAATGCCTTTGCCCATCACATGGAGATAGAACACCTGGAAAATTAGAGAGGATGAGGTCAGCACATAAAAAGCAGAGATATCAAGCAGAAATAGAGAAAGGGATAGTCTTGGTAACATTTGAGAATGATACTGTCATTCCTGAGACCAATACTGTCCTGTCTTGAGTTTGAATTTATGAGTCTATAAACTCCTATTATTGAGTTAAAGCAGGCTTGTGTTAGATTCTCATTGCTTGAAACTAGAAGATGGTCCCTATATCAGCAATCCTTAAAGCTGATGTTTCCCTCTCACTCTGGTGTCGGACCATACTTGGTGTCTGCTAGTTTGAGTTTTCTTCTGCCCTCAGTAATTTCACTTTGCTATTGCTCTGGTTTTACGTTTTCAAACAGTTTTCCAACAAGATCTTAAAGTGTGTACCTTATACTACATATGCATGATAAACGTTCTGGAGGATTAAGAATAATAAATGTTTGTACTGTAGATATCACATAAATTTTTGTATGATCTACCTAAAACTCTGGACTTTGTACTTCATGGCACCTCATCTCACATCCCACTCCATTTAACAAGCTAGGAAATGGCTTGCAAAGTATACTTGGTAGAGTAGTAGACTACTCCAGGAGACAGCTTCATTGTTTTAGTGAAAGAGTGTTTGGTTGGCATATAAAATAACTCCTAGTCTTCTTTCAAGCATCCTGTAAAGACTGGGATTCTGGGAAAGTAATATAATTAACAAAAATAGCATTTTCCAAGATTCATGAATATCTGAAAGCCTATTTCAAATCCTGCAAACAATGTAGAGCTTTACAAAAGTGAGGGAAGTTTTTTGGAGAAATACTGGTATCACATGGAAAGTTATTAAAAATGTGAAGCTAGCAGGTTTAAATATGTTAGCAATTGAAGACAAAAAACAAATATAGGGATGCAAGAATAAAATGATTTGGATATCAAAATTAAATGACATTGATCTTTGGAAAAACTGATGAAACTCTTGAATATTTTTGAAAAATAATCTCTGTACTATAGTATCTTCCTGTCATAATGGCATCTGTCATCAAAAATTTAGTTTTTTTAAAATCCCATCTACGTATGTTCTAAGAGCTGCAACATAGATAAAATGAAATAATAATCCAAGTTTTGATTAATAAATGAAAATTATTTTCATCATTTTACTGTTAAAGACTAAATCTCAAACAAGTCTTAGTTTTTCTGATTTACTTGGAAAAGTTGGTACCCATTGAATTTTTTTTTTTTTTTGAGAGAGAGAGAGAGAGCATGTGTGCATATATGAGGGGGGGTGGGAGGTGGGAGAGGGAGAAGAAGAGAGAGAATTTTAAACAGGCTCCATGCTCAGCACAGATCCCACATGGGGCTTGATCTCACTACGCTGAGATCATGACCCTGAAATTATGACCTGAACTGAAATCAAGAGTTGGATGCTTAACTCACTGAGCGACCCAGGTGCCTCATTTTAAATGTATTCATTTTAAGTAGACTTTTCTTGGTTCCAATTTTCTTTTGGTAATAAAAACCTCTGTGCCTCTCTGACAGCCCTCAGTAGACTGTTGGTATTTATGTTTCTTTTACCAAAATGGGAACTCTTTAAAGATATGAAACTTCTTTAATTAAGTTTGATTCCTCTAATGCCTAGCTGAATACTTCCTCATTATTTTGGGGGAATGGATGAATATAATAGGCATTCAGCACCTGCCTTGTCAAAGATCCTGCAATTTCCACTTAAGATGGTTGTCCTGGGTCCTGGATCCAGGTTTAAGTAGTCTATTTCTAGAGGCAGGGACCTGGACCAGATAATCTCTTGAAGTCCTTAAAATGTAGCAATTCCTAAACTATTTTGCATTTGCCTTCCTTTGAAAATAGAATCTTGATATGTATTTTCAATATAGATATTCATCAACTCATAAAAAATAGGTTCCCAAGATATCCAAAGTAATTGATCACTCACAAAACTATATCTCATCACCAATAAGGACAAACTTTAAGATGAGAAATCAACCATCCAAAACAACTTCCAAGAAGTACAATATATGCTTGAGAATGGTCTAGTGTAGATTCTAGGAGCCAGAGGCATGGTAAACTTCTGCCAAAAAGGTCTTGGGACAGTCCAGAAAGTGGCTAGGAAGCTGGCTGGACTTGAAATGAGGTTGGCACCAGAAGAGTTTGCACACTCAGCCCATAGTTGCCGACATGCCTCTTTGATTCACTTAATGGAAAGTAACCCTAAATGGGGCCCTCTCTGGCTGGCCTGGAACTATATGGCTCAGACTAAACATATTAAATTCATTACAGCAAATTGGTCTTTGGCCCCTGGTGGCTGCAGGGCTACAGGGAGGACAAAAAGCCCTGCTGCTGTCAGGATGTTGGAAATCTGCCGCTGGAGATACAGATGGAGGTGGGGAGGATTTTCCACAGATTCAAAAATGGGAGTCATTATCCAATTAAAATAGATTGATTTAATGGCTTAGAGGATGATATAATGTGCCTGAGGAGGGACCCACAAAGAGCTTTTGTGAGCTTGAACAAACACTCTGAAAAAGCATCCCTGGAGGTCTGTACAGGAGTATACAGTTCTGCATTTGGAGCTCTACATTTGTAGGCCTTTAAATGCCACATCAGGCCAATATTAAAAGAATACTTTTATATCACATCTCTGCCCTAAAGAGAGGACAATGAAAAATGACATAATACAATTCAATTTACTGATCACCTACTATGTGTCAGGTGCCCTGCTAGGCACAGGACTATGAACATGTCTTAAAAGTACTCTTATACTTGACTCAAGCTTCTGAAAAGAGTCAAGAGTGGATGATAAATATCTGGATATCTCTGGTTCAGGCAAATCTTACCCCATTGATCCAATGCAACGTTTCTTTGGAGAAAGATAAGCAATGAACAGAGAAGCTAAGTAACAGACACAGACACAGCAGAAAAAGCAGAGTATATTCACAAAGTTGTGCAACCACCAGTGTGATCAATTTCAGATCATTTTCATTGCTCCCAAAGGAAATCCCATGTTGGAGACATGATGTCATCCCATTAGCAATATTGCATTTTTCCTGACTTCAGTACCCTTCACAAGAAGACCAACTAACCACTATCCACAGACAATACACAATTGTGAAAATCTCAGAACCTGGGGATGAGGCTGAAGCAGCTGCCTGGACCACAGAGACCAAGAAGGACCACATTGGAAAGGTAAGAAGAGCAGTTTCACTTTTTCTCCTCCCCTAGACTGGCACAGTACCAGACTAAGAGGGCCCCCGTGGCCTATAGTTTCTCCAGGGGGTAAAGAGAACCCAAGATGGACATCTGGCTCTCCCAGTGCTGTGGGATGCTTCTCAGGCAGCCCATTCAGGATCTTGCTTTGCAGGAATCACGAGGGGACTCTGCAGGGCTTGACCACTGAAGATAAAAAAAGACATAGAAGAGAAAAGCCAGGCTTACAGCAACCAGTGCTCAGATCTTGGCAGACCACATTACTGCTGGCAGAAGTGCCTAAGCAGAGATCCCATCCAGTGGCTCTGCCCATCTATGGAGCTGAATCAGTGGCTCCATCTGTCCAGAGAGCTTAGTTGGCAGTTGTGCCAGACTTGGGTTCACAGTCAATGGGTAATATCAGCCATGAAGTTAGTGCTATGGTTTCGCCCGGGGAGCGAAGCAAGTTTGAAGCATGATCCAACTGCTGAGTGTAACCTCCAGTCCTGCCCCATAAGAAAGCTGGCCAGAGAACCCAGGTGGCTGTGGAGCCCATCCTACAGCCCCCCCACTTTGGGCAGTGAGCCAAGCTAGCAGCCTTGCCAACTGTTGAGTATAGCCTCTGGCTCCACATAACCAAGGAGCCTTAATGGTGACTCCCGGCAGCCTCAGAGACCAGCCTAGGGTACTGCTCAGCCATGGAACATAGCCTACAACCCAATTCAGCAGCAGATCCCATACAGCCCTGCCTAATTATTAAAACAGCCTATGGCCCCTCACTGGCAAGGAGCCCAGTCAGTGACCTCACTCAATCTGGATGCATTGCCTGTAGCCCCACCCTACTAGAGCTCAGACAGAGACTGTGCCCAACTGTGGAGCACAGTCCCCAGTCCCACCCAACTATGGGATATAGCTGGGAGCACTGTCTGACCAGAAAGCCCAGCCAGTGACCTTGTCCAACAACAGAGCACAGCCAGTGGCCAACCTGATCAGGAAGTGCAGCCTCTACTCAATTGCAGAGCACAGTTTAAGGCCCCACCTAGAAGCCACTGCAGAACTCAGCCTATAGCCTGCCTGGCCATTCATGGAGTCCAACCAGTGGCATGATCCTGCCAGGGAACAAAGACTGAAAACTCATACAACCAGAGGTGATTACAGAGCCTGGCTAGTGGTCCCTCCTAACCACAGAGCATAGTCTGCAGCCTTGCCCAACCAAGGAGCAGAGCCAGTAGCCCCCTTGAAAGCCCAGCCAGCAGGCCCACCCAACTTTTGGAAGGAGGCCAGACAGACAGCAGCAACTCCCCATAACCTCAGAGCTTGGGCAGTGACTCTGTCCAACTAGAGACCCCAATTGTAAGTCTTGCTTTCCTGAAGACACTCTCAGCTGACCTATCCAGTACCCCAAGTCAGCTTGACTAGTGATGGTCTTTCCCTGCCAAAACAAACCTAGAGAGTATGGAAAAGGAGACCACTTACCAACACAAGGACATAAAAATCATGAAGAAGCAAGTGAACATGACACAACCAAAAGAAACCAATAAAGCCCCAATAACTGATTCTAAAGAAATAGATCTATGAATTGCCTGACAGAGAATTTAGAATAATTATCTTAAAGAAGAAATGCTGAAAAAGTTCCTCCTTTTGAAATAGACACTAAGTAATAACAAGAAAATACATGAAAATATAAAACACGCTGGTGAAAGTGAGTCAAATTCAGACTATTCTAATATTGTAATATGGTGATGTGTTAAGGTTTAAAGGACAGAAGTGTTAAGACTAATGATACCTTAATTTGTTAGCAGTTACACAATATAAAAGAAGGTAAGTTATGACATCAAAACACAAATGATGGGGGTTGAGGAGTAAAGGGTAGAGCTTTTTATGCAAGTGAAGTTGTTATCGATGTAAAATAGATTGTGCTATCTATAAGATATTTATGTAAGACTTATGGTAATGATAAAGAAAAACCTACAGTAAAAATACAAAAGATAAGAGAAGGGAACCAAAGCATTCCACCATGGAAGATCATCAGCTCACAAAGAAAAACAGCAGAGAGCAAAGAAACTACAAAACAGCTAGAAAACGGTACCATGACAATAATAAGCCCTTACCTATCAATAATTACTTTAAATGGTAATGGATTGAATATTCCAATCAAAAGACATAGAATGGCTAAATAGTTTTTTTTTCCTTTTTGGCTAAATAGACTTTCAAAAATCCAACAGTATGCTACCTATTAGAGAGTCACTTTAAAAAAAAAAGAGAGAGAGAGAGTCACTTTAGCTTTAAGGGCACACACAGGCTGAAAATGAAAGAACGGAAAAAGATATTTTAAGTAAATGGTAACCAAAAGAAAGCAAGATAGCTAAACTTATATAAAGCAAAGGAGATTTTAAGCTAGGTCAAAGGTAACACAGAAAGTTGTTATGTAATGACAAATGGTCGAATCACCAAGAAAATATATTATAAATATTTATGTACCCAATATTGTAGCACCTAAATATATAAGGTGTGTATTAGCAGAATTCAGTAATAGCAATAAAATAGTAGTTGGATACTTTAATACCCTGCTCTCAACAATCGATAGATGATCCAGATAATCTAATAAGGAAATAGCATATTTGAACAAGACTATCAATCAAACAACCTAACATTATATCCCAAGAAACTAGAATAAGAATAAACTAAGCCAACAAAAGGTTGCAGAAGGGGAGGTAGATGGGGGGACGGGGCAACTGGGTGACAGGCATTAAGGAGGGCATGTGATGTGATGAGCACTGGGTGCACATATACTTCTTCAAAAGCATAAGCTAATAATTTTTCTATAAAATTCCTTGCAGCCAAGGCAAAAAGAGCAACACAATTGGTTACATCATTCTCACACTGGAAAGGAAGAGTCAAATCAGGTTTTTTTAATTTTTATTTATTTATGATAGGCACACAGTAAGAGAGAGAGAGAGGCAGAGACACAGGCAGAGGGAGAAGCAGGCTCCATGCACCGGGAGCCCGACGTGGGATTCAATCCCGGGTCTCCAGGATCGCGCCCTGGGCCAAAGGCAGGTGCCAAACCGCTGTGCCACCCAGGGATCCCTCAAATCAGTTTTTAAGGAGAAAAAGAATCTTCTTCACATCGGAAGAACTTTTTCACATGGAACTTGGTGCAGAAGGCATTAAGTGATGTAATGAAAAATACTCCTATCTTTTTTGTATGGTAAATTAAAAACTGAATGCTATTTGTTTCTTTCTTTTTTTTTTTTTTTTTAAGATTTTATCTATTTATGTATGAGAGACACACAGACAGAGAGAGGCAGAGACACAGGCAGGCTCCAAGCAGGCAGCCCTATGCAGGACTGGATCCCGGTACTCCAGGATCACACCCTGGGCTAAAGGCAGGCACCAAACCACTGAGCCACCCAGGGATCCCCTATTTGTTTGTTTCTTATAACACCTTTTGCTACAGGCTGAAAAAACTGTTAAAGCAAAGCTTCGGGTAGATAAAGTATTTTGCACTCCAATAGTTAATTTGAGCCAAGGTTAGAAGTAAGTAGATCCTTAGAAAAGTAATGGACAGCTTAACTCTTCATTTTAGAGATCTCATGTTTTTTTCCTCTCTTCCCATACCATTTATAATTTCATAGATAACACCTATAACACAGAGTGATTTTTCAAATAAATACAGCAAAGGCCATGGAAAGTCATTATCACATATTCTCAAAGACTGCTCTTCAAGGGGTAGATCTGCCCCTGTCACTTGAGAATTTCTGGTAGATAACTTCCTTACATATGGTTTCTCTCATCTTGGTTTTTGATGTGAGTATAATAGAAGATGTTTTCAAGCTGTTTTCTTAGATGAGAATCTGAGTACCAACTGTAGGCACATCCCAAAGAGAAGATCTCATTGCCAGGAGAACACTGAGAGTTTCACCAGGATTCTCCTCAAGAGATGGGTTGCAGGAGTGGCCGTGAGCAAAGTCAGCAGTTCTTTAATGAATACAGTCATATATTTACTCTGGTATTTTTTTTAAAAATCTGAATCAGTCTCCAAAATCTCTTATCCTAGAAGAGCAGAAATGATATTGGCCTTGATATTCCTTGAATTGTGGAACTGCTACAGTCACAGAAAAATCCCAAGAATTCTCCTTCAGTGCCCTCCAGGGAATGCCATTCCTATAAAGGAGCAGACTTCATTCTACACCATTGTGTTAGGAACCCGAGCTGCATTAGAGCAGAATTACTTAGATGAGTTTACCAGACAAAATTTGACCGAGAAGAAAGACATGAGCCTAAATGGTCCTCTCTACCTACTGAACTACCACCTGTTCCATCCTTAAACCCCACCTCTTCTCTAATTCAGCAAAAATGTGACTGAAAAAGGAGGAACAAAGGCCTTCAGAACATTCTATAGAAGAAGCAGGGTGACGTGAAGTCACACACCAAGAAAACATCTCCCTTTCCCCACTTGGAGCCTCTGAATCAGGTAAATGCCAGGTGTGTATAAATTACTGTTTAATAAACATAGTGTCCTTGACAGTGAATGGGTATAATTAAAGAAATGACAACTTTGCTTGAGCCCAGAATATTAAACAAACCAACTGATTAAATGAAAGTATAGTAAGGGTATGTCCTTTGTCATCCACTAGGAAAGTGTATGTGGGACAATTTTTAATGATCTTTTTTATTAGCTCAATCCATGAAATTTATGATGTGAAGGAGTGGAGGGAAAGGAACAGTAACTTTAGTCATGGTCAGTTGTTACTTAACCATAAATTATGAAAAAGTTTAAGCCATAAAACTTCTATTTGTCTCAAGAGATCTGCCATCTTCCTACTAATTGGTTTCCTCTTCTATTTCTCCTTATGTCCATGAAGCTAAGAATAGAAGTTTCCTACTGCAGAGGATGTAAGACTAAGCAGCCACAAGCACTGAGATGCTCAGGACACCTGATGGAAATGGATGCATGGCAGGGGGATTTCACTTGCAATCTTTCCCTCAACTCCTGCTTCCACTGAACATCAAGTTCAGTTGACTTGGCCTCATCTCTTTCAAATCTTTCTATTTAATACACTGGCTCTGGCCTCAGCCACTGTCATCTCTTCCCTGGCTACTATAAAGACCTCCCAACTGATCCTCCAGCTTCCTTTCCAAGGTCTTCTTTTCACTTCATCAACCCAGATTGGACTCAGAATTATGAAAATGACATTCACTTGGTTAAAAGTCTTCAATGGTTTTCTGTTATGTTTAGGGTTAATACACACACACACACACACACACACACACACACCTCGGGGTTTGGGGAGGAGGCTCATCTCACCCCTTCTCCCTCATGCTCTCTCCTACAGACATACTGGGCTTCTTTCAGGTCTTCATACACTCAACTTCCTCATACACACGACTTCTTCCTACTCCAGAAGATTCATACATGTTGTCTCTTCTTCTTCCTTTTTTTTCTTTTTTAACTTTTATCTATTCATTCATGAGAGACACAGAGAAAGAGGCAGAGCCACAGGCAGAGGTTGAAGCAGTCTCCCTGCAGGGAGCCCGATGTAGGACTCGATCTCAGGACCCCGGGATCATGCCCTGAGCCAAAGGCAGACACTCAACCACTGAGCCACTCAGTTGCCCCCATGTTGTTTCTTGTCCCTACAAACTCCTTTAGCCGAAATAACCCCAGCCTCCAGGGCTTAGTTGCAATCCTATTTCCTCCATGACTCTAGCCTGCACAAGTTAGATTGTGCTTTATCTTGAGACCTGTAGCATGTCTCCATCATACCTCAGAGTACTCTGAGTTACTTGCTTAATACCTGTCTTTTCTACTAACTGAAAGCTTCATGAGAGAAGCAACAAGATCCTTTTGTTCAAATTTGTAATTACAGATTGTAATATAGTAACAAACATTATTATTTAATTTTAGAGATAAAAATTTTAAAGTTTTGAGATGCCTGAATAAGTCAGTGGTTGAGCATCTGCCTTCAGCTCAGGTTGTGACCCCGGGGTCCTGGGATCAAGTCCTGCATCAGGCTCCCCGCAGGGAGCCTGCTTCTCCCTCTACCTATATCTTTGCCTCTCTCTGTGTGTCTATCATGAATAAATCAATAAAATCTTTTTTAAAAAAATTGTTGAGGCTTTGAGAGTTGGAACTATTTTTTTCATGGTCCTTAAATGAATAGGCAAAGATGAGCTAATCTTTGTCCATTTGACTCAAAAGTCTAAGATATTTTTATTACTTGCCTCCTTATCTAGGATTCATGGACAAAGTAGAATGTGAGAAATAAATACTGAATGCTGAATACTTATTATACTCTAGGAGATTTGTTGCTTCAATTAATCCTCACTACTGACTGCACTATTCTAACTTATCTCTGACAAGATGTAAAGCTCTTGAGGTTGAGGATGGTCTTTTATGTTTTAGCATATTTGGGATGTAGCATTTGTTTCTGAACAAAAATAAAGAAAGGTACACTAAGTAATAATGACTATTCACTAACTGCTTGGAGAGTAACAGCTTTTTAAGAGAGAGGTTAGGAGAGTCTGTGGGAGAGGAGTCTGGTCAGGATGACACAATAAATTCAGGTCCAATCACACATACACACACACACAGACACCCTCTAGATCAGAAAACATAGCAACAACAGATAGATAAAGTATATAAACAAAAAAGCCATAAAAACATACTTGGGCTAAAAAATAAGACCTCTCCATTGACCAAAAATTGATCATAAATGCTAACTGGTGAGTGGGGTGAAAAATGGGCCTACTAGGCCCAGGACTAGAAGGTGGGAAGCAAGGGCTTGTGGCTAACAGAAAAGTGGCTCCTACAGAATGACTACAACTTAGAATATTTGCTGTAATATGAAGCTAAGGAAAAGAAATCAATGACTAGGATGTGAATTTACCCAAGATGAAGCTAATTTCACAGAATAGTCTGATAAAATATTAACAGAAAGATGTTTAAAACCTCAAAGAGAAAAGAAATAAAAAACAAATCAACAACAAACATAAATAAGTGAAGACATCTTAAAAATAAAAAGTCATATAGATGAAATAAAAATGTAATAGACTGCATATATGCTAGAAAAGCAATCATTGAAGAACGCTTTAGAGAATTGCAAGATAGAACTAAGGAATTCACCCAGAACACAGACGCACTGAAATCAGTAATATAAAAGAAAAATCCATAAACATAGCAAGAGATTTTGAGATATCTCAGTAAGATAATAAATAGATTAAGCAGAGAAAAAATTATCAAGGATGTAAAATCTGAAGAAAAATAATAAGCTTGAGCTAATAGATATATTAGTAGCATTGACCATATCACAAAAGATATCTTAACAAATTTCAAAAATTCAGTATCATACAGGCCATATTTTCTAACCAAAAACTGATTGAATTACAAACCAAATAAAAATATATTTAAAAAATTTTATGTTAGGAAATTTAGAATTCAAATCTTAATATACTTATGAGACAAAGAGGAATCACAGTGTAAATTACTTAGAACAAGATGCTAATGAAATCAGTTCACATAAAAATTTATAAGAAGCAGCTAATGTGGTACCTGTACAAATTTTTTAAATAAGGGATGCCTGGGTGGCTCAGTGGTTGAGCATCTGCCTTTGGCTCAGGTTGTGATCCTGGGGTCAAGTCCCATATCAGGCTCCCCGCAGGGAGCCTGCTTCATCCCTCTACCTATGCCTCTGCCTCTCTCTGTGTCTCTCATGAATAAATAAATAAAATCTTTAAAAACAAGTTTTTTTACATAAGAAAAACTGAAAATGAATGCATGAAACTCAAGCACCTGGAAAATGAAAATAAAAATAAACCTACAGAAAGCAGATGAAAGAAAAAAATAAAGATGAGAGCAAATATTAATAAATGAATTAAAAAACAAAGAATTAACATATAAAGTTGACTTTTGGAAAAATCTAGTAAAACACACAAATCTCTAGAAGGAATATGAATATGCACAAATAAACATTATCAGGAAAAAGAGAGAAGAAATATAACTATGGAAACAGTAGAAAACTTTAATAAGAAAATATCAAATGCAATATATATTCTAATTCATTTTTTTAAATTTAGATGACATCTCATAAAAATATCTATTACCAAAATTGTCTCAAGAAGAAATAGAAAATCTGATAAAATCAGTAACCATGAAAGAAATTGACTAAGCAATCATTTCTTCCTTTAGTTGGAGTGACAGTGGGGTGGGAAACCGGGAGGAAATTGTCCTAAAAGTAAGTTCTAACAAATCGGCAGGAACAGATAAATCTGCATTTTATAAAACTGTTTCAAAGAAATGAAAATGGGGGCACCTGGGTGGCTCAGTGGTTGAGCCTGTGCCTTCAGCTCAGGTTGTAATCCTGGGGTCCCAGGATAGAGTCCTACACTGGGCTCCCCTGCTTCTCCCTCTGTGTCTCTCATGAATAAATAAATAAAATCTTAAAAAAAAAAAGAAAAAAAGCTGTCCATCTTTCTTTTTTTTAAGATTTATTTATTTATTTTTATTCATGATAGACAGAGAGAGAGAGAGGCAGAGACACAGGCAGAGGGAGAAGCAAGCTCCCTGCAGGGAGCCCGACGCGGGACTGAATCCCAGGCCTCCAGGATCGTGCCCTGGGCCAAAGGCAGGCGCCAAACCGCTGAGCCACCCAGGGATCCCCTGTCCATCTTTCTAAAAGATTAGTTGATCCCAAAATGAGAAAAGGCAACACCATTGTAGTCTAAGTTTACTTACAAACACAGATGCAGAAATTAGCTGAATTTAGAAGAGTTTCATCAGGACCAAGCAGAGTTCAAGGACATAAGAACAGTTGAATATCAGATAACCTCCTGATTTCTCACATGACATTAACAGATGAATGGGAAAAGGGCTGATGCAAAAAAAAAAAAATCAATAAATTTCAACATCTGCTAATTCATGATGGACTTTCTTGGTAAGTTGGGCATAAAAAGAAATGTCTTTAACCTAGAAAAAGGATTTCTATCAAACACTTGCATCAGACAGCATGCTTAGCTGCGAAACAGTAAATCCAGTTCCATTAAATAAGGAACAAGATGCTTTTAATTGCCATTTACTGTTCAGTTTTGTACTGAAGATACTATCCAATACAACTCACCAACACGAAGTAGACACAGGAAATCAAGAGGAAAACTCAAAGCCCCACCCTCCCCTTCAGTTTCCACTCTTTATCCAACCTCATCTAACATGCATGCACCCTTATACTCCTGATGAGTCAAGTCCCCCATTCCACTCTACTTTGAATCAAAGACACCCTCTCCCCTGTCACATAGACAGACAAGGCGTTACCTTGCCACTCCATGGGTAGGGGAAGAAGACACACCAGGGGGTTTCTATCCTGATTTGCATGTCTGGTTTCTAAGCAGCTACACTTTGCAGTTACCTTCCACATGGAAAAAATTATCTTTCTCCTAAAGTCCCTCATTAGGTCATAAATGAGATTTCCTCTAATTATATAACTTTGTCTTTTTTGTCATTTGTCCTTTTCTGAACTCTGAATTAAAAGACAAAAAACTGGCCAAAACGACCTCCATGATAAACACCTGAACCCAGCTTTTAGGATTTTTCTCCCAATTGGCAATGTCTACTATCCTAAAACCTGATTATACCAACATGATCAGTCCTTGACATTTTAGCTGTTCTTTGACCCACTAATCATACTTTTAGAAATTTATTCCAAGGAAATTATCAGATGCCATAAAGGATACCTGTCACAACATTATTTATAACAGTAAAAATGTTCAAGTAATACCAATGTTTAACAATATGGAATTATGTAAATTATGGGCCATTAATCTCATGGAACATTTTGCAGCCAGTAAGAAATCATGCTATAGGACAATATTTGTCGATACGAGAAAAGTGTTCTTGAAATCTAAGTGAAAACTGAAGCTATAAAACCTTGTTTGACAAATGTTCCTATTATTTTGATGATATAGTCACATGCCTGGGAAAAATCCTGAAAAAAATCTACAACAAAAATTTTTTATTTGGTTATCTCAGAACAGTGTGATTATAGATACCTCTGGTTTATTTGTTTGTTTGTTTTTCTGTGTGTGTGTGTGTGTGTGTGTGTGTGTTTCATGTGTTCTACGTGAGAAAGAAAAAAAGTAGCCCCTGACAGCTATCAGCTGGGAGCTGTACTGGCTTTACTAAACTGAACCACAGCGTCCTCCCGAGGAGCATAAACAATTTCACACCTTCATCTGGGACTGTGATACTGTAAGACAAACATTAAGCTATTCTGTAAACACATCTAAGCACAGACATAAACAAAAACACTCTGCAAACCACAAACAGCCAGACGTGAGCGACAGCAGCTTCTTTACCAATTACAGCATTAGCCCACTCTCCTTCCTCCTAGATTAAAAAAAAAAAAAAACTATTAAGACATCCATTCTCCACTTCCCCGCAGCACCCAATCCAGAACAAAAGCATGTGCCATCAAATCATCTGATACAAGCTAAATCCCATAACAACCCTTCAAAACACAGCCTTACTGCTATGATTCCCAGCTGCCTCCCTTGCTGCAGTAAAAACAGTAAATCTAACTTTGTTGTACTGTAAGTTTGATCCTGGTGGTCTCTGGGCCAAAGACAGTAACATAAGATGAATACACGGAGCACGCATTATTTTGTAACTAAGGGAAAAAAATCTAAAAACTGAAATTAAATAATCTTCATACATTAATATTTCGGGTGACTTTCACCTCCAGGAAAGAGGCGGATCCTCAGCTGCTACGGGGTTCTGGCATTTCCAACCAGCCTGCCCTCCAACTGAGCTTAGCTCCTCAGATATCATTACCTTTGGGAGCCACTGGAGATATTTCAGCCACATGTGAAGCACAGTTTCTCAACAGCAACACTATTGACATTTGGGCCAGATCATTCTTTATTAAAAGGGGTTATCTTGTGCATTGTAGGGCATTTAACAGCATTCCTGGCCTCTGTTCCCTAAATGCAGCTAGTACCCTCTCTATAATGACAACCAGAAATGTCTCCAGACAATTTCCTCTGAGAAGCAAAGGGAAGGGCGAGATTGCCCAATGATGTAGAAGGAGGACAATGGAAACCAGAAAGACCCTGGGTGAGTTACTAGAAGGCCTGGGGTTGATTCTCAGCATCTATGGGGTGTGAATTCCTCATGCTTGAGAATGGAGACTGTCGTTCTTGTGCTACTCATCTCATGAGAAGAGTGTGAAGAAGTGAGAGAAAAGAAATAAACAGGCTTGAAAGTAGCGAAAGAGGTAACTAGTCAACAAAGATTCATCAAGTGCCTTCTGAATGATTGTATATATACATGTATATTATGTGTATGTATATTGTATATATGTATCTTGTATATCTGTCTCTTGTATATATGTCTCTTTTGTATATATATGTGTTGTTCTAGCACTATCGAAGAGCTCCAACCAAAAAGGTACCGAATCCTAAGTCTGACTGTATGAACACAGGGAAATGACAAAATGGCATTATTAAGGATAATCTAAAATAATACAAAACAGCGACAACGATGCCCTCAGAAATAATCATATAATTAAAGACAATTTATTTAATTTGGATTTGCCTAATGTTGCTTTGTAGGGAAAACCAATTTGCACCTAAGAAATTAGATCATATTATTTGTCCTAAAAGCAGTCTTTCATAGAGTTCTCTAAATATTGGCATTAAGTTTAATGCAGAACTAAGCTGCAGTCAGCTAGCTCTGACTCATTCTTGACAGATTTACTGAGTCAGGAGAAGAGGAGAAGAAAATGAGAACACAGTATGTTAATGTGTACTTAGATGTAGGAAGTCATTTCAGGAGCTTCTAAATGAAAAAGAATTATAGGGCAATGATCAAAAATGAAGAAATGTGGGGTCACCGAAGAGTAATTTGAAGAGCTTTTAAGTAAGAGCAGCATAAGCCAAAAGTTACAGACCTCAATGATGCAAGCAGACTGAGCCCAAGGACCCACAATGGGTCCCACAGGGCCAGCCAAGAGGGTCCTTGGCTTTGTGCAGAATAGAAATCAAACTTGAGTGGAGAAAACAAAAGGAGAATTTATTAAATAGTGTGAATAACAGAGTGTAGCAAACAAAGTGTCTGGGAGCCTTGGAAAGGAGACAGGGTTATATTGGAAAGGGGTCCAGGATACCTGTTCTTTCAGGAATCTAGGGTAGGTTTCAGTCAAAGGTGAGTGACAGGTGGATAATCGGTATCATTTTTACAAATCATTGAAGATAGGGGGTATTTATGCCAGCATCAGTGGAGGGTTTTTCTGAAGCTAATGTCTTCTTAGATGTTATCAGGGGTTTGGAGCCAAGGACAAAACTCAGAGAAAGACTAACTTTCTTACTATCCCCTTGGAGTGGGACCATAGCTTCTTTGGGTTTTACTCGGATCTAGCAGAAAAACAGCAGAAACAGAGCCTTTCTAAATCAGACTCCCTTTAGATTCCCTATCTCATCAAGATGACTCTTAAGGAAGTAGTAGAGTTTACTTTGTGAGCCCCTTATAATGTTTTTTAAAGATAATCCATATAATGAGGTGAGTTTTGGAGTCTAAATGGAATTGAGAGTTTCTCATAATGTTTTCCTTTCTTTTTTTTTAAGACTTATTTATTTATTTGAGAGAGAGAGAGCACATGCACGAGCTGGGGGAAGGGCAGACGGAAGAGGAGAAAGAGGAGAGAGAGAGACTCTCCAGCAGACTCCATGCTGAGCACAGAGCCCGATGTGGGGCTTGATCCCACAACCCTGTGATCATGACCTGAGTCGAAACCAAGAGTTGTTTGGTTAATCCACGGAGCCATCCAGGCGCCCCTCATAATATTTTCTTTCTAAACATAGTGGTTTTTATTTTTCTTTTCTGTTTTCTGAAAAATAGAAATCAGCTGTTTTCATTTAGAAATATTTCATTGAAAATGCGTTATGAGGGACCTTTTAAACCAGCTTTTAAACAAGCAAATGGAATACTTAACCTTCTTTGCAAAAGATCAGATGTTTCTTATCTCACTTCTTAAAATGTAAAAAATGGGAACTGGTCTGGGGAACAGGTCTTACAGAACTGAGATGCCAAGATTATAATCTTTCTCCTACTTGGTTATTTAATGCAGTAATCACTAAGGGGAAAATAAGACCATTCAAAAAATGGATTCCAAGATGTTACATTTAAACTGTGTAAGAGCCTCCAAGGATCACACGGTCCCAGCCCATCATCATTGGAGCTTTCCATTCTTGTGGACGTTGCCATCAGTTGGCAAAACAAGTTGTGGTGAGAAGCCACCCAGCCAGGTGCCCACATGGTCCAGCTCTGCTCACAGAGACTTGCTTTTCCCAGCCAGGCCCCCCACCTGCTCCAGTCACTGCCCCACAGACTCCCCATCTTCAAGAAACTGCTCCCCAGTATGGGAACTTCTTATCGCTTTCCTTCTTTTACACTCCCTGGTGAAGTTTCACATTTTCCCATATATGGGTATCTGGCAAAGGTTACAAAATAAATGAAATAAAGAGAATTCCAAGACACAGAACAATATCTAGGGGGGATAATATCTCAACATTTGCTATTTGTATATTTTTTTAATTTAATTTATTTATGAGAGACACAGAGAGAGGCAGAGACACAGGCAGAGGGAGAAGCAGGCTCCATCCAGGGAGCCCGATGTGGGACTTGATCCCAAGTCTCCAGGATCAGGCCCTGGGCTGAAGGAGGCGTTAAACCACTGAGCCACCGGGGCTGCCCTGCTATTTGTACCTAATAGAAGACTTGACACAATAATGTGACCATCTTCCCTGTGCTGGGGGAAGAGAGGCTTTTTTTTTTTTTCTTTCCTAAGAAAATACTGCTGTCTGCAAACTAGTCTTTTTGGTCGGTATCATAGGCAATAGGCTGTGCCTACCTTCCTGCATTAAGTTTGCACTTGACACTTTGGACTCCAGGAGACTCGAATTTAGAATGGTTTTCAGAGCTGATACACTTCACTGTTTACCTCTACTGCAAATCAAGGATACGAAAAGGTAAGGCAATGTGCTGTGAGAGTTGCATCCTTGGGTTAGCATCGCCCTTAGGTTTATCTTCAGGTCTAGACGCTCCTGCAGCACGGGCATTGCCTGTTGCTTCTGTCATTACACTGAGGCATGAGGGATTAGGGTGCCTCTAAGGGGTGGACCCCCCATGGAGGGGATGATTAATTACTGGAGAGTGGGTGACAATGCTTTCTCCTTTGGAAGTTGGCAAAAAGAGGAGAGATTCTTCTACCTCTGGAAAGGTTAACAGGTATCTCCCTGGCCACGGGCATGCCACTTCTCACTACCTGAGCGCTTGCTCTAGGTGAAGGGAGGGGGTCCTGTGCCTCTGACGGTTCAGAGGAAGGTGGTGGAGACTTTTTAGCAGCTTGTAATTTTAATCACCCACAGTGGCATGGACTTTACTGTTGATTATCCACCTGTCTATACATTAGAATACCCAGGAGAGCTTTTTAAAAAATACCTCATGCCTCTGCCCACGAAATTCTGATTTAATTAGTCTGGAAGGAGCCTGTGGTATCTGCATTTTTCAGAAGCTTCCCACATGACTCTCATGTTCGACCAGGACTGAGAACCACTGAATTCGGCTCTCGGTCCACTTCTCATCTACTGAATCAGAAGTTCTTGAGGGAAGTCCCTCGTGATCTGTACTTGCCAAGCACTGCCAGGGCTCTGATGAGAGCAAAGAATTCACAGATTCAGTATTTATAGGTTCTCACTATGACCCTGCTTCATGGCAGTGGGCCATGTAGGTGTTTTCTCCCTTCCACAGGTGATGAATCTGGGGGTTAGAGAAGTTAAATGAGTCACCCAAATTCATCTATCAGAAGTGAGAGCTTGGGCCAGGCCTTTGGCCTCAGCGCTATATCCTACTGTTGCTTAGTGCACAGAATGTCGACTCTACAGATGGATGGTAGGTCTAGTTCTTGACTAGGTTCTTCATAAATACTTCATTCTTTCATTATATTTCCATATTCTCTTTGTGGATGGATGGCAGAGATTTCCCTGAAATTGTGCACCCCCTCAGTGGCCCCAGTCCCCTTCTGAATGCTGAACCCTTCTGGAAGGAGTCCACTTGCTGCTGTACAGGATCCCAAGCCTGGCAAGCGGGGCTGCCCTGGGACAGCAGCCACAGGCACAATGAGTGCGCTCCTGGTGTATACAGAATTGTATGAGATTTAGGAATAGAAATACGACAGAGTCTCTGTCCTCAGACATTGTGAAGGCACTATCCAGAGTCCATGGAACAGGTAGAAAGAGCATCACATCAACTCAAAAGGATGAATTAGAAAGTCCCACTGAAATAATAGCAGCCAAGCAAAGCGCAGGGTGCAGATGGGAACAGTCATGCAGGATGACTCAGAAGGACCAGCTAGGCTTTGAGCCAGATTTGTGGTGAGAACATTCAACCAGGTAGCTTGGAAAATATTTTAAAAAGCAATCCATCAATGTCAAGCATTGTCCTTAGAAATGTGGGTCTCCGGGTCCTGTGAGGATGCTTTATTGCTGGTGGAATAAAAATGATTATGTAAGGGTGTGTTCAAAGTTCAGTGGGGAAGCTTTGTATGTTCTTTCTCTTAGCTTGGCAACCTCCACAAATAATGGTGTGCAATAGAATTAAAGGGATTGGAAATTCTCTTCCTGGAACTCAGATCATACATACTGTTTGGGTATTTGCATCAGATTCCTATTTATTCATTTGCCGTTTCTGCTGGTAAGCCCATGGTGTGTCCAGCACGTCGGAGGAATCTTTGATCCCATCTCAAATAAAATAGACTAATGCACATTTATTTTTGCCATTTTCATTATCACTAAATGACGTGCCAAAAAAACATTTCAGTATAACCTCTGGAGAAAATAAACCAATTTCCTAACTAACATCAGTCTGTCTCTTCATAAAATGGACCCACACATTTGGAATGCTCCAGCTCCACTAGGGCCAAAGGCACATCTACTCTCCTCAAGCTGCTTCAGAGTTGTGGTACATGAAGTGCCTGTCCTGGGTCTCCTTCTGGAAAAAGCTGATCTCCAGAGGCCCACAAACGATAGGAAAAATGAAGCACAGCATAAATATGTATTGAGGAAGGCCTTATGGTTTCGCATTTTTTTCTTTGGGCATAGTCTTGGTGCTCTTTCGTTGTAAACAACAAAAGACTGTGCCCTGTTGTTTCTGTATTAATCATGAAGCTGAAACACTAACTCAATAGCAGAAGATAAATGTGTTTCACAAATCGTAATGAAGGCAAAGTAGGGCTAGAAACTGGGCCAGATTGGCCATTGGGTAGCTTAGGAAATGTCTTGGGGCTGGCACACTGAAGAAGCAAGAAACCTCAATAGAGCCTGCTCTCTGGAGATGATGGAATGTCCAGCATTGCAGCCATTTATTTTTTCAAAAGCTATTTGCTGAGGACCTCCTGCAGGTGCTGGGAATAGAGTGGGAAACAATACATAAAAGTCCCTAGAGCTTGGGGCACCTGGGTGGCTCAGTCGGTTAAGCATCTTCCTTTGGCCCAGGTCACAAACCCAGGGTCCTAGGATCAAGTCCTGCACCAGGGTCCCCATGGGGAGCCTGCTTCTCCCTCTCCCTCTGCCTGCCACCCCACCTGCTTGTGCTCTTGCTGTCTCCCTCTGTCAAGTAAATAAATAAAATCTTAAAAATAAAAAAACAAAACCCTAGTGCTAAAGACAGAAGATAAATAAGGCAAATAAGGGAAGGACTGGCCTGTCTTCCTATCCCTAGGTCTCCTAATATTCTGCATACAGTAGGAGCATGAGTGCAGTCAGAGAGCTTGTGGCTGCTGTCCCAGAACAGCCCAGCCTGCCGGGGCCGGAGCCTGTGTAGCACTGAGTCGGCTCTTCCCAGTGGAGCTTCTATGGGCCCCTAAGTTACAAGAATTTGAAGCTACACCCTCAGCATTATGTGGTCACTGCAGGTGGTGGGAAAGGCATTTTGAAGAATGTAGAGGCAGATGGGAGACAATAAATAAGAAAGATTCTTCTGTGCAGGCTCCAGTGAGACAGCAGCTTGGGCCACAGTCTTCCTTGACTTTATGCCTTTACTCTGATAGTCAGAGTCCAAATCTGGAAAAATGAGTCAGTCTCCATTACTGTTTTATGCCACCTTTCCAACATGCTTCCACCTTCCCATGTATTTTCCCTTTCTCCTTTTCTCCTTTCCTGACTCTTCTTTCCACCCACTCCCACCCTTCTTCCTTCCCTGCCTTTACCGTCCATGCAGAGCTTTCCAAAGGCTTTATGTTCCATGCTATGTAAATTCAAAGGTAAGCAAGGCTTAATCTTTGTCCCATGAAGCCTTACAGCTAGCCTGGGAGGTGGCCTGAACACAGACGGAACTGGATGGCACTCTTGATGGACGGGGAGTGGCATGAGGAGGAGACATTATACAAAGACGTTGACAGTGTTAGGGGAGCTGGAAGGATGGTGAAGCACTCAGGAACTGGCAATAGAGGGAAGCCATTCCACCCTCTAAGCTCAGTGGAGCAAAAGAAGGTTCTGAAACCCAGAGAAAACTTATGGCCATGGGAGAAGGGCTTCCCAACAGGAGCTGTGACCTCCTGCATCCTACTTGGATGCTGTCTTGCTCCCCACCCCTCTCTGCCATATCCAGTGTCATCCTTTTTCCTCTCCCACCAGCCCCAATTCAGTTTTTCTTCTCTATTGTCTCTACTTTGCTCCATCAGAAAAGTCCATCCTGAACGGATATGGTAGAGATGAGCCCAAGCCCTTGGCCCCTTCTTGCATCTTATAAACCAGCATAGCGAGCTTTGGTCAAGTGATGATGGAGGATTTGTTTGATCCTTTGTTTGTTCATTTGTTTGCCTACCTTTTCCAGCCGAGAGGGTTCCAATATCACAAAGGGGGCAGGGGAAGGGGCCCCAAATTGTAGCTATTTGGGTAAGGGTAAGGGCTGCATGCAGTTTTCTCACACCTCACCACAGGGAGTGTTAGTTTTCCTTCCACGACAAATACAGAGTTGCTTCATGTGAGAAGGAATATACCTCCTGTGAAATGACTCAAGACATAATCATCCCAGCATTTTTGCTCTTCTTGATCCCGTCTTTATTTGAAACCACTATGCTAGCTGAAAATGAATTGATCTCTACCATCTGGGATATAGCACCAGCCCTAGATGACTAATTTCTCTCTTGCTGGCTGGGGGTGAAGGAGAGACTAATCCACCACAAACAGAAAGACAAAGAAGGAGAGAAGTACAATCAGAAGAGGAAAGAACCCGAAGAGAACCTGTGACATCTACTGGAGTCTCTTCACCACGTATTTTGCACCTTTAATCTTTAAAGAAATATTAACTTGTGTTGTGGGTTGAATTGTGTCCCCTTCCCCAAATTCGTATGTTGAAGTCTTAACGCTCAGGAGGTGACCTTATTTGGGAAAAGAGTCTTTGCAGATATAATTAATTAAAATGAGGTCATACTGGAGTTGGGTGGTCCCCTAACCCAATATGACTGGTGTCCTTATATAAAAAAAATGGGAATAGAAAAAAGGGACACAGGCATGTACGCAGGAAGAACACCACGTGAAGGTGGAGGCAGAGATCAGTGTGACACATCTATAAGCCAAGGATCATCAAAGATTCCCGGCAAATCTCCAGAAGCTACACAAGAGGCCTGCGGAGCCATGGCTGAGCCTAACACAGGAAGAGCCTCCCACTAGGAAAGTGAGCACCATCCACAGGCAAGTTTCCAAGTTCACCAGCTTTTAGGCATGGCTGATTTCCAGAAAGCTGTGCAGAAAGGAAAGGTCCAGATTTGAGCAGCCCCTTTGTGGAGATGCTAGGGTTTAAGAACGCTAAATCCGGTTAAGATTCTCCACTGTGGTGATCATCAGGTTTGATTTATAATCCCCACTGCCACCCATGGGGATCTCAGAAATATTCAGGATGGGGCTCTCTAAGATCTCTCACTCCTCATCACCAGGCGAGTAGGAGGGTCATTACTAATATTAATGAGACTATGCTCATACATAACAGAGATAAAACTTGAAAAACTCGGATAACTTAAAAATCTGTAATATTATTTTCAATCGCAGCCACTGGTGTTCATTAATAGACACGTATAATGCAAATCATATCTATAAATCAGCCTATAATGTAACTGTTGGCAACCTAAATGATTAACGTTTTCTGGTGCTAAAATAATAGGGGGAAGTGATCGAGTCTGCTAATCTAACACTTTTCTCTGTCTTCTCTTTGCCTGGAATTGTTATGTCAAGTCGATTGTCCTGGACTTCCAGATTCATAGGTTCTAACTTTAATGACCCTTGCCAAATAATATCCTGCATCTCTAAATACTTATACAAGTAGTTTTTTTTTTTTTAAGCTAGAGCCTAAAAAAATAAAAATAAGATAAAATAAAATAAAATAAAATGCTGGAGCCTCACATTTACCTGCATAAGTTAAAAGAGAGGAGTTAGTATATATCATGATGCAAAGAAAGGGAGGGGCAGATAGAAACCAGAGAGTACAGGAAATCCAAGAACAAAGTGCAGGGAAGCCCAGAGCAAAAACTGACAATAACTTACAAGTAGAAGACAAATTAATAGGAAGACATCAAAAGCGATGAGACAAGATAGGTTGTAAGAGGCCCTACAGGGATGCGTTTCGGATTTATGGCAAACATTACTTATATCTCCCAAGAAACTCATCTATAAAATGGTTCGTGTCAACCACATTTGGGTATGACCAGCATGGGAACAATAAAAGGCACGCAAATCAAAATTACACCATTTCCTAAACATGCTGTACTGTAAATTTTATATTTAGTTACATAGAACATTGACACACGCAGAATTCCACCAAAATGTCTTTGTGTAATTTCCTGGGAGGTGCATTTGCCATAAACTATGTTTGGCTGACTTTGAAGGAACTGTTCTGAGTCTGTTTGCTTTAGCTCCTCGGATCAGAGCCGCTGCCTGGAACACAGTGTGGGGCTGGGATGAAATCCGTGATCGGGTTGGCAGGTGGTCAGCTAGACTTGTACAGAATATTTCAAATAACCGGCAGTATATTACTTTACAAGCTCCTGCAGTTTTGATTTTAATGGATTTTAATATCTTAAACACGTTTAAAGTTTGCACGCCTTTAGTTTTTACACAGGGGCTTAAAACTGGATCCAAGGGCTGTTTTGTTTTGGGTTTATTTTTTGGGTTTTGGGGGGTTTTTCTTGTCCTGCTAGTGTTATGAGAAGCTGCAGGATTTATTTTCAGCTCCACGATCACCAACTGAACAGCAAAGGCTGGCTGTTCAGATCTTCCTGGCCCCTCACTAGAAGAGCATGGTGGCATGACTCAGACGTTAGCCACATCTACTCATTTGATTGTGGACAGCTCCAGGGACTGCACTGGCGTTGCCAACTTCTGAGCCATCCCCAGAGACCTCAGTCTCTGCATGTTTGCAGCTACAAAGCCTGGACATTATAAAGGAGCTGGTCCAGGCCACAGAATCACTTCTAGAACTCAAATTCTGAGCTGTTCTCTATTAATAGATAGATTGCACTTGAAACATTCCACTAATTAAATCCCCACATGAGAATACTGGCTTGGTGCCTACCAAAAAAAGGGTGCATAGTTTCAGAGGCCTTTAAATATCTTATCTACAGGAAGAGATAGAAGGGGAAAATATCAATATGACTGATTTTTTGCTATTTATTATTTATTAGTAACATACTAACCAGAAGTCATTTTATCTGTCGTGTCACAATGGAATCAGTGATGTTTTGGTTTACATTTCTTTTCCTTTTTTTAAAGATTCTATTTATTTATTTGACACAGAGAGAGCACAAGTAGGCAGAGTGGCAAGCAGAGGGAAGGGGAAAAGCAGCTCCCCGCTGAGCAGGGAGCCCGATGCAGGGTTTGATCCCAGGACTCTAGGATCATGACCCGAGCCGAAGGCAGATGCTCAACCAACTGGCCACCCAGGTGCCCATGGTTTACATTTCTTAATAGCAGAGGTGGCTTAAGTTTGAGATTTAAAGGCTAAAGGATTTTATAGGTTTTGGGAGATTTTTTTTCCTCTTACTTCCTCCAGCTCCTTTTTTTTTTTTTTTTTTTTTTTAAATCTCTCTGATGTTTCCGCTTCACAAATCCCTGAGGCTTGAATGTCCAGGGCAATGAGATGAGCATGCGGGCATGGAGGGGGGCGATGCTAAGCAATGCGCAGGGTGGGAATGGTGGCTTGAAAGCCCAGTGACCCACACCTAGGTATTTAACGGCAGAGTGAGCCCCATCGTGTCCAATTGCTCATCCGATTTGTCACTCTGAATTGATGATCTGGAATCATCATAATAATGATAACAATTACTTTATAATTTAAAGTGTTTCTATACACAACATCTCCCTTGAGACCCTCAACCTCATGAGTTAGGCATTATAGCCATAAGCATTTCAAGGTCTAAACAGAAGAGGTGCCCAAAGAATAAGCATGCCCAGGAGCACAGCTGACCCACAGCAGCCCAGGGCTGAGATACAGCTGCAGCTCTGAGGGTAGAGAATTCAGAGTTGGTTCATTTACTGACCTTGCGTAAGTAAACTCCTCAGAGAGCTGCTCTTTCAGTGTTTGGGGCACCTGTGGTTCAGAAGGCCCACGACATTAGTTCTTAACACCGAGGTTTCTCCCTTTTCCACCTCCCCACCCAGACCTATGAATATTGTTTTTCTTGTTCCTTCAAGGGGCTACTCTGCAGATGAGTGCCAGGTCTCTGCAACCACCACTTCCAAGGCCACAGCTTCACACGTCTGTGCTTCGCGCCCCTCTGTCAACTCTTCTCTCTTTTCTCTTATTTCCTCTTGCTTCTCTCAGTCCTGCTTCCTCCTTTTGTGATCATGGGTAAGTCGTTTCACTTCACTGTGCCTTAGTTTACCAACATGTAAAAGGGGATGATACTAATACAGTCAATTTCCTAGGATAGTTAGGAGGGTTGAGTGAGTTTACTTTAAAACATATATTTACTAATGTTAAACATTCAATAAATACAAGCTATTGTTGTTGCACTTTGTATACCACAGAGAGACAGTTCCTTCAGGTTGGCTGGTGAGTTAACCAAAAAAATCATTTGTGGAGAATGATCCTTCTACATCTTTTTTTAAAAAAATATTTTATTTATTTATTCATGAGAGACACATAGAAAGAGGCAGAGATATAGGCAGAGGTAGAAGCAGGCTCCCTATGGGGAGCCCAGTGAGGGACTCAATGTCAGGACCCCGGGATCACGCCCTGAGCCAAAGGCAGATGCTCAACCACTGAGCCACCCAGGTGCCCCCTTCTACAGCTTCTGATGTGGAATCTAGGGCACTGCTTTTTGTTATTATTTCTTTCTCTGCTAAATCACTTCCTCATTTTGCTAGTATTAATTGGGGCCTTATTTGCATTGCCAGGAATCTGGTTCTGAATAAAGTTTTGACTGAAGTAGTAGAAAAAGACATTTACCTCCATGATTATGCTTTGCTTAGATCCCAAAGAGTCTTATTCACTTTGAATGATGAACAGAGAATGTGCCCTAGCTGGAGCAAACTTGATAAAGAATTCCCAGAATGATTAAAAGTTTGGGAGAGGCACCTGGGTGGCTTAGTTGTTTGAACATCAGAGTCTTGCTTCTGGCTCAGGTTAAGATCTCGCAGTGGTGGGGTGGAGCTCTGCGCTCAGCACAGAGTCTCCTTCAGATTCTTTCTCCCTCTCCCTCTTTCTCTCAAATAAATAAAGTCTTGAGGTGCCTGGGTGGCTCAGTTGTTTAAGCATCTGACTTCAGCTCAGGGATAGAGCCCCGTGTCGGGCTCCCTGCTCAGGAGAGAGCCTGCTTCTCCCTCTCCCTGCTTGTGTGCTCGCTCGCTCTCTCTCTCTCACTCTCTCTCTCTCAAATAAACAAATAAAGCCTTAAAAAAAATTGGGGAAATAAAGTTTGTGAATGCACCCAGGGTCCTAGGCCTTGAGAAGAGGAAATTGAGATGAGTTTTGATGGCTGGCTGATTCCTTCTGTATTCATTGAGAAAGAGATGCTAATTGGCTTCTCCTTGCGAGTCCACGTTATTAGTGAAGGCATTCTCAGTTCTGGAATTCCACGAAGAGTCATGACTACATTTACATTGCCATCTAATTGTTCCAACTGTCGCATTAATTTTGCCTCCTGGTTGAAGGCTTTTAAATCCTTATCAAGGTCTAGGAGACTTTGTATCATTCCTTTAACAGTTTGCCTTCTCCATTAAGGTGTGAGCTTTCCAACTGGGTCTAATTCATTGATGAAACCTAACAATTCACATGATTTTTTTGGACCTAGTAAATACTTAATACAAATGTGTTCAATTAACCCAGTTATAACCTGGATGTGCCCAGGCCTCACCAGCCTGAGTACCTGTATTATTATTGTCTATGCAGGAAAAGTTTAACTCAGTAGGTGTGGACTGCCCAAATTCTGCATTTCTAAGAAAAGCCTTTCTTCAGGACTGGCCTTTGGCCAACTCCTGGGAGATAACCTCTGAGCCCTTGAGTAGCCTTCCTACTAAGAGTGTTTCTGTATGCCTGAAGACCTGGGCTATGCTGTACCAGTTTGATCAAATAGTTTAGGCTCATACATATGATTTATGGTAAATGCTCCATGTGTCTACACTTTGCTGATGTCAATCTGTATTCTTTCATTGTAATAAACCAGAACCATGAATATAACAGCTTTCCTGAGTCCTGTGAGTCCTAGTGAGTCATTAAGCCTAACGGGTGGTTTCTGGGGACCACACCCAACACAGTTTCTTATTGCTTCTATAAGAGATTATCACAAGTTAATGGGTTTAAACAACACAAATTTATTCTCTTGTAGTTTTGGAGGTCATGAAAATAAAATGGGTCAGCAAGGCTGCCTTCCTTCCTAAGGCTCAAGGGAGAATCTATTTCCTTCCTGACTTTAGCTTCTGGAGGCTGTCCACATTCCTTGACTTGTGGCCTCATCTTCTATTGAGCTCAGCATTATAGCATCTCCCAATCTATTTCTCTCTGCTTTCATGATCATGCTACCTTTTATCTTTCCTCTGACACCCCTGCCTCCTTTTTATAAGGATTTCTCTGACTACATTGGAACTACCACCCCAATTCAAGATCCTTAACTTAATCTCATCTGCAAAGTCACTTTTATCATGTAAGGTAACATAGTCATAGTTTCCAGGGGTTAGGATGTGGACATCTTTGGGGGTGGCATTATTTATCCTACCATAACACCAATGGGTTCATACCACACAAATGCCAACATTATAATGTCTCTCCATTTCCCTATTTCCTGGACAACTGCAAAGCCTATCTCCCCTCCCTCCCCCTATCCAAAGAGCTGGCCCAGATATTTCTTGGAATCCCCAGAGATATCTTTCATATTTTTGCCTTCAGTACCTCTTCTTGGGTTTGGGGAGCAAAAGAAGAGTGCAGAGAGTACTTCTCTAAGGACAGTAGAGCTGGTATCTTCTTGCGGAACACTAATTTCCAGCTACTCTCATGGATTGGTTCAGAAAAGAATTCTCTTAAAGCAGTTGTCCTCAAGTTGCAGGCCTAAGGACTGGCACTGCAAGATTCATCTAGCAAATTTGATAAAGTGGACAATCCTGGTTGCACCTTCAACCCATAAAATGAGATGGTGTATGTGTGTGTGTGTGTGTGCACATGTGTGATTTGCTTTTAAAAGTCTGTTGAAAAATAAGCTCATTCCTGAGGCAATAACTCATAAGAAAACTAATGAGCTTTTATAAGATTTAAGATTCTGTGGCTGCAAAAATAGTACTAGCGTCATGGAGAAAGGCAAAATATCCCTTTTCTTTTGTCTCCTGGAAAAAATGTCTCACCCTCATCCTCCTAAGCATGTTTTTTTGGAGGTCTCCATTTCCCTAGAGCACCCCCTGAAGCCTCAGTTAATCTAAGTTCTAAATCTGGTCATCACTACCATCATAGATTTACGCCAGATTCTTCCAAACTTAACATCAGCTTGAAAAAATCCTCCTACCTCAAAGCACTCTAGGGCATGTACTTAATCTCTGAAAATACTTTCTTCGAAAATATTTTGAAAATGTGTAACTCTGAAGTAACTGGAGATAGCCTGATATGTCACAAAAACTAAGGCAGGCAATCACCAGCTCAAGTAATCTTTTGAGAGTGAAGATATATTGGTGTAAAGATAAACAAGGAGTCAACAGTAGGGTTGTGAGCTTCATCAATCACTGCCTTGACAATGAGTTGACTAGGTTGTGGGCACATTGGAAAAGGTCATAATGTGGTGTTCGAATTGGTCCTGGTTATCTGCTAATTTATCTGTATCACAGCAAAAGAAACTTGGGAATTGGGATCCTGCTGCTCAAAAGCCCTTGAAGACAATCAGTCTTTGGGGAAAGGGCCAAAGAAGATCTGAAAGCTTTTTGCTGGTATAATCCTGGCTAAGTCTACTTCCACATAGTACACCCAGTGCACAATTGATTCAATGTTCTGGGTCATTTAAATTGTGCAGCTGGGTCACCAGGCACTTAATCCCCGGGAAAGGTGAAGCAAACATTTATTAATATAGCCCAAGATATAAGTGGCCCGCAGCCAATATTTTGAATTGGATCTTCATGTTTTAATATACAAACAAAAAAACCACTTACGTTTCTTTTATTTGTTCTACTTTTCTAGAAATCAAGCTTTTGTGTTCACGCTAAGCGGGTTTTGCAATGGCCTCAAGTTCTACTTTTGTGAGTGACTCTCCCTTCACACAGTTTCTATGAGGAAACCACGCCTCCAAATTGCCAGGCTATCCTGTTGGACAATTTTGCTGTGTTTTTAAAGAGCTTACAAAAAAAAAAAAATATATGCTTGTCAGTACATGAAGCCTTGCTATAGGGAAAAGCTTTGTGAATTGAAAGCCTTGCCTTCAAAATTTTCAAAATGATGGCAAATTTAGCCAAATTGGGCAAAAGTGAATCAGGTTTCACAAATTTAGGAATGTTTATTTAAATCTTTAAAACATATGTTGCCACAGCTGTGTTTAGCATAAAATTATGATGAAAATAATCCTAATGAAAATGACGGCATATTTATATAATGCCTTCCATCCAACAAGCGCCAAACCCGCTACACAACTGATCTCATTAGGCCTGACTAAATCCCTTTGAGCTACAACGTAAATATTAGTTCCAATTTGCAGATGAAGAAATTGGGACATGGGCAAGATTATTTACAGCTAAATAGATTAAGTTATAACCAGCCTGACTCTCCCATCTGTGGAATAAGTTGCAACTTAATCAGAGACCCCGAAAAGGGGATGGTTGAAGGAAAGGCATCTTTTCTTCCCAGTTGCCCACGTGGGTCACTTGTCCTAGCATTGGGGGAAGGAGGGCATGAAGAGCATAATGCCAGAGATTTTTTCCATGCAATATTCTTTCTAGGAATTCGCTGTGTGGATCTGTGGGCAGATACTATCTTTTCAAAACATACCAGTGAGGCTAAGAGTTGGGAAGGTGGTAGAAAGTTTTATATCTTGGGTTTCATTGACGGGAAACTCAAGCCATAGGAAGGAAGAAGGTAATTTGGGGCCCCACACAGCAAGGGCCAATCACCATTCCTCTTCAATTCTCTGTCTTTTTGAAATGTTAAGATTTGGTAAGAACTTTTTACAAAAGGCCCATGGTAGGCTCAAATACTTCAGGCTGGCCTATGCACTGCGGTCCTTTACGAAATCTAGATTCTCTTTACATGATGGAGTTAACCCAAGCATTCAAGCCGATTGCAGTTCAGTTCCTAAAACAGTCCCCCCGGGCTCCTGCCAGCTAATGGCTAATTCAAGCACATCCCCTCCACCCCCTATAAGGAGCAATGAGGTCATTACCTTACAATGTGTGATTCAAATGGCTAATTTCAGAACCTGCATAGCACCTGAACACTAGAGATTTTACCAAAGTACTCATTTCGACTCTGCTTTCAGCAACACATGCTGAATTATAGTTTTAAAGTGGAAAAGAAAGCTTTGCCTAATCTCTGCCAATCAGTATCGATGTTAGGTATGTGCTTTCCAAATTCAATAAAAATAAAAAAATAAAAAAATAAACTGCCCTCTTTCTCTTCAGAAAAAAATTCCATGAAGCCATTTTTGCCAAAACCTGAATTTAACTCTGCCCAGGAAAAGGCATTCTCTAGAAATATAGAAGAAAAATAAGCCCTTTTGCATGTCTTATAGATTTTATCTAAATTTGAATTCTCAGAGTGGCACATTATATTTAATTTTAGTAAAAATGTATTTACCATTCATGGAATGAGGCTCTTATTTCCATACTCCTTTCTCAAGGTGGGCTGGGGATAATCTAGGCTTTTTCTGCAGATGGATCCAGGTTCCTACCTTGCCTTGATAATTGATTCACTTAGAGAAAGCCACTCAACCTTCCTGCAGATCAGGTTTCTCACATGTAACATGGAGATAAAATTATAGTGAAGATTAAACTTAATGCAGAGCTTGCCCAAAGTAGGCCCTGAATTAATGATTTCCTTATTTAACTATCATCTTTCTATCATCGCCCTTTCTCAAAATCTATAAAGGTTTCCAAAATCAGTGTATATTTTATATTACAGGGTGTGTGTGTGTGTGTGTGTGTGTGTGTGTGTGTGTCTGGACTAAATATACCTAAATATCAAGAGCAGTTATCTCTGGGAAGAGATATTTTCTCCTTGATACTTTTCTGATTTTCTAAACTCACCATCATTTTTTTAAATTTATTTAATTATGATAGTCACAGAGAGAGAGAGAGAGAGGCAGAGACACAGGCAGAGGGAGAAGCAGGCTCCATGCACCGGGAGCCCGATATGGGATTCGATCCCGGGTCTCCAGGATCGCGCCCTGAACCAAAGGCAGGCGCCAAACCGCTGCGCCACCCAGGGATCCCTCACCATCATTTATAAGGAAGATGTACATTTTAGAAATTTTAGTAAGCTAATTTTTAGAAAATCACTTTGTAGACCTATCTTCTTTGGGGAAAAACAAAACCGAGTTATAAATATTTAGAGTTGTTAAAAAAATACCCTAAGAAATGGCTAACCCAAGATTTTTTAATTTCATATGAAAGGAAATTAAGGTCCCAAGAGATAATTACATCCAAAGCTTCCAAGTTGAAGTGAGGCTGGATCCTACTTCCTTGTGTAACTGGACACCCTAGAGACCTCCAGTCCATGAGCATCAATGAGGTGGCAGTTTGACCTTAAGTGTTCTGTTTAATACCTCTATCTGACACTTGGAAGGTTACAGCCCACGCTCTCCCTGTCTTTTTATGGCTCTAACTATTATGTGTCTAACCTGCTCATTGATTCCACTGATCTGCACAGATTTATATAGGTAAAGTTACCAGATCTCTATGTAATAGTGGTCACTAAATTATTTGACATGTGTACAGCTTATATTAGGGGCCTTGCCATCACTACTTTTCTCAGGGTCCCAAATATGGGTGGCTGAGAAGCAGGGCTGGGTCTAGAGCAAGATGAATGAGGCACTTACCCCAGGCACTGAACGTAAGGAGATGCCAAAAAGCTCAGTAAACAAAATAAATAATAGTTTAGTGGAATATTTTTAGAAATCAACATTAATTTAAAAATAGTAAAAAATACTAAAGTTTTAAATAAAGATAGGGTGGTCTAAAAAGCAATACATGTGGTCCTTGTCTCTGATTAACTCTAGGAGTTAAGGTCAGAATTGAATTCTTCAACTGAATTGAATTGTTGGACATCCAATTAGTGCTGGAGAACTGGAGAATTGGTGTGTAAAAATGACAAGCATTTAGTGTCAGAGGACAAAACCATATATTTGGTGTTGGAAGTGTTGTAAAAGAAAAACACCACACAGGAAAGAACTTCTCTTACCAGGTAAGAATAGTAGCAATGCTGTACCAGGCCATTCTGGAGCCAAAGGCAAGAGGAAGAACAGTAATACTGACCCCACTTTAATTTAAAAAATTGATGTTATGAGTTGTTGGCAATAATTTTTATTTTTTTAAATATTGTACTAAAATATTTATCTTGATTACTGAGTTTCTTGACTAATGAAATGAATAAATAAACAAATGAATAAAATATGGTTAAAGTAATCAAGGAGTCTATAATGGAAACAAAGATTAGGCTCTGCTTTCTTTTTTTTTTTTTTTTAAGATTTTATTTATCCATGAGAGACATGGAGAGAGAGAGAGAGGCAGAGACACAGGCAGAGGGAGAAGCAGGCTCCATGCAGGGAGCCCGATGCGGGACTTGATCCCCTGACCCCGGGATCACGACCTGGGCGTGAAGGCAGGCGCTAAACCGCCGAGCCACCCAGGCTGCCCAGGCTCTGCATTTCTTATCCAAGTGAGTAGCCACAGAGAATGAACTGCTTCACAGTTAAATAAATGCCCCCTTCCAAGATAAAATCCCTAGTAATAATAAGGCTTTTCTCTTTTGTAGACTGTCTCAGCTTCTCAAAATCCCGAATCAAGAAAGTAGCATCTAACAAATAGCACCACCAACATGCAAAGGACCTGGGTCCTGACAAGATCTTCCCCGGATATGGTCACAGCTCAGCCTGGCACACAGAACTGAGTGGGCTGTGGGTTCCAGAACTCACGGAAGGGGTGACCAGCAAGCAGCCACATGGGGGCAGCAAGACTAGAAAGGAAGTCCAGAGTAGGACCCAGAGGAAATGGACCAGACAATCCCAGGTCCCCGCCACAAGAAGCAGACATCATCAACCCATGGTGACAGGAGTGATGGTGGCCCTGGTTATGTCCTTCTTAGAGCCTTAAAGGAATCAGCTTAGGAAAGAGCAATTCAGATTCCACCATATACATGATTTTAGCATCAACCTCTGGTGGGAAAAATTAAGGGGCATATTTCTTCCCCGTGGATCACGTAATACTTACACAGCTCTAGATCTCTGGAACTCTTAATATAAGCTTCAAATCTCTCTCTCTCTCTCTCTCTCTCTCTCTCTCTCTCTCTCTCTTCTTTTTCTTTTTCTTTTTTTTTTTTTTTTTAAATTTTTTTTTTATTTATTTTTTTTTTAGCTTCAAATCTCTTATGGGCAACATTGGGACTCTTCTCACACGCAGAGCACCAGAAGTGCTAGAAGCTCAGCAGGCTGGGTAAAGCCACTGTCTGCAGACAGTTGGAGCAACAAGACTGAGAGCGATGGAATTCGACAGGCAGAAGCTGAGGCTCTACAAAGAGGATCACATTTTCTACTTGAGGCCAATTGCTTTTCCAAACTATGCACTTTGGATTTTGCCACTTGAAAGATATTTTTTTCCATACCCCACTTGAAAGGGTCCTTTAAAATAGCTTATTTGGTCTCCACAGCCACTTTGGATACTTGTGGAGCATCGGAAGTCATAAAATTCACCAGATTTTATGAGACCTGGTGACAACTTTATTTGATAGGTTCTCATTTTTTCCGAACTGTCCTTACATGATTTTTTTTCTTCCTATATTTTATGGTGCCTTTAGGATGACTCTGCAACTTATAAACTATTTTATCTTTTCTTTTTTTCAGATTGTGATGTTTCTGCTCTTTGATAGTTTGACTTGGTTTTCCTTTATGCTGTGATTAGGAGAGAAGGAATACAACAGTAGTTTTCCCACTCAGCTCAGAATTGGCAATTATGAAGGCTTATGTCTCAGTCCCTTTACTGACAGAGGTGGGGAAATGAACCCCTTAGAAGCTATGGACCTAACAAATGTCATACAGCTGGATGGATGGTGGCAGAGGCGCGGATGGGACTCAGCTGCCCAGCACTGCTTTCATGAAACCACACAAAGTCACAACTGTCTGGAAGCAAAGTCCATGGGGCATCTACTGCAAAAGCCAGAGTTGTTGCAGGTGTTAAAAGCCCCCCTCCTTGGCAGGCTATGAGATTCCCGAAAGCTTACATGGAGCCTGGAATAGGGACAAAAGGCGTGGACTTTCAGCCATTCCTACCTCTACAGAAAGCAGCTGGGAGACAACTCCTCTTCTGTCTGTCAAGCATTACTGCTCCGGTGACTTCTGATTCATTCTTCCCCCACCTCTACTCCACAGGCCAACGCGGGTCCCCTCAGCATCCTCTAAAGTGTCCCTCTCTACCAGTACCCTTTGGCTCCAAACACTGCCCACAAGAGCTGCACCACACACCCATCCCCTTCCTGGTCCCTAGCAAGACACTCGTCTCCCCACCTCCAGACCAGCTACCACCTTCGGATCTGGCCTCCCTCCCCTACCAAGGCTGAGCTGATCTCACTTCATCTCCATCACGGCGCCACAAAATGCAAAAGCTGTTTCCTGGAAGTCATGTATAGCAAGGCCAGCAATGGTGGCTTGGTTGTAAAAAGACACATTGGTCTTTTATTTCTTATAAATCACTGCTTTCTCCTGAGATACTTTCACAGAGGACACTGCACTCTGAGTGAGGATGGGGGGAGTCTCTCTCACAGATCTCTCTCGGGTTCAGTCTGCAGAAATCTCCCTCCCTAGGTGGGCATCCTCAGAAGACTTCCCAGCCACACCTCCTCTCCACTCACCCTTTCCATAATCCCCAGGTATTACCTCTCCAGTAGGTATCTATAGCCCTGGGCTTTAGTGATCTCCATCGAGTACCATAAAAATCCCTCTGAGCAGAGCACATACCATCCTGATCAGCTCCAAGAAATGGGAGCACAGAAGAAAGCATTGGAAGAATAAGCAAATTAAAATTTCCAGACATATATTTGGCTGATGCTCATGGGGAGAACAGATTCTTATGCATTATAGGAAAAATATTTGAAAACTTTACTCAAAACCTTTAAATTTCTTTATACTAACTAATATTTTAAGGCTATCATATCCAAGGCAATAAATTACACTTGAGGAGAGTTTGATGATGGGCATTTTTTTCTACTTTCCTTAAAAATAAGGTCAGTTTGTTTTTTAAAGTTCTTACTTCATGAAATAAAAGACTACACTGGATCTTGTCCCTTCCTCCTGTACCAGTTTCCTTTGGCTTCCGTAACAAATTACCACAAACTTAGTGGCTTAAAACAGCACAGAGTTATTGTTTTATAGCTCTGGAGTTCAGAACTCATAAAATTAAGGTGTCAGCAGGGCTGCATTCCTTTTGGAGGCTCTAAGGGAGAATCTGTTTCCTTGCCGTCTCCAGCTTCTGGAAGCTGCCTGTATTCCTTGGCTCTTGGTCCCTTCCTGACATCACTCCTCTTGCCATCTCTGCTTTCATCTTCCCATCTCCTTCTCTGACTCTGGCTCTCCTGCCTTCCTCTTCCACTTATAAGGATCCTTGTGATTATATATGGCCCACCTGGATAATTCTGGATAATTTCCCCATCTCGTGATCCTTAACATAATCATATCTGCAAAGCCCCTTTGCCATGTAAGGTAGCATCAAGTTCTGGGGATTAGGGATGGATATCTTTAGAGGCCGTTATTCAGCCAACCACGGGCCCTTGGCCATTCTGACCTCATCTTGACTTCCTTGACCTCACACCCAAGCCTCTCCTGCCACCCTGGCCTCTGGCCCTTCTGACACCATGCCGGACACCAGAACCTTGGGCCTGCGCAGCCTTTTCCCATGTGAACTCCCAGGCCTACTCCCTCCGCAGAGCCAGGCCTTTCCTTGGTTATTCCCTCCTCAATAAGCCCTCCTGACTGCCTTATGTATAGTCATCTCTAGACATTTGTTGTCCTTCCCTAATTTATTTTTCTCCATGGTAATTATCATCTAACATACTACATATTTTACTCATGTACATTTTTACTGTCTCTTTCACTTCTCTCAAATTTAGGCTCCATGAGGGCAAGGATTCTTGTCTTTTTTTTTTTCTGCTGAATCTTTGGACTTAGAAAAGTGTCTGGTACATAATAGATCTTCAGTAAATATTAGTTAAATGAATATGGTTGGGTCATTCATTAAAGAACCTCTCAAGTCTGTATCTTTAAGTTTTATGTCTTGGGCTGGGTGGACTCTGGATAAAACACTTATCCTAATTCCCGCAGAGTGGCCAGGGTCCGGCTGCCCGGTGAGTTCTGGGAGCCCACTGGAGGAAGAGGACTGGGTCCTTGCTCTCCAGCACACATACATTCACTTAATCCTCAATGGTGCCAGGTACCCTCCGTCTCCTCTCTTCAGGGACCTCCACTCTTAGGTTGGCTAAGAAAGCAGTCTCCAGGCTGAGTCTACTGGGTCAGGGGACTTGCAGGCCAATTGCAATTCAAAGAGACTTTCCACCAATCCTCCTTATCTTAGATGCTTCTCACCCTTGCTTCCAAGGGTACCAGGAACTGTCAGTTCCTAAGGCTCTGGAAGACTCTGAAGCTGTTGTTGGGTTGCTGCCATAAGGACCATTGTCCCTTCCTTAGATGCCTATGCCTCTAATAAATCCTTTTACTGTTGTTTTATTTGGTTGGGTTTTAGGAGAAGTAAAATGAAATGTAGTCCATCCGGTTCTTTACCAAAAATGCACCATATTTTCCTACCGTTTGGGGACTTGGAGATCAATACATTGATCTGCTGTGTGCTTTGTGCATATTTATTGAGTATTTGAGTTGAATCTTAGAAGAAATGTGTTCCAAATCAGATCCCAGTTGGGATTAGCCACACTTTCATTGATGAATGACGCCTCACCGCTGAATATTGCTTTAAGTTACAGAGGGCATTTAAAAAGATTTGTCTCATTTAATCTTGTGAGGTAGTCAAGGATCTGAGACTCAGAAGAATCAAGGAACTAGATGCCCAAGACCAACACAGCTAGTGAGTGGTGGGCCAGTGTTCAAACATGTCTCTGGCTTCTGACTCAACCATGTGGTCTCCCTCTTTGTCCTTTTGCCTTTCTCTTTACAAAGAAAACAAATTAGGAAAATGTGTAATGTGTAGCTTTTCATAAATGTGACACAGCACAGAAAGCTTGCTGAAAAAAAAAAAGTCACATTCCTGAAATGTGAATCCTGGCAACCTCCCCACTCTGGTGCTGCTCAGGGAAGATGTTCTGCTGGCCGGTTGGGACGGGCCACAGCAGCCGGGTTTTGACTAGAATGTGTTGTCAGTACCGCCTCCTCCACATCAGGACCTGTCGGTGATCTGGCTTGAGCTGAAAGCCTTCCCACTTGGTCTCTGCAGCTCTTGCCCGGTCTCAGAGCTTTCTGAAATCTCACAGAAAGTATCTCCCTCCGGTCCCCATGATGTTCTCACATCTTTGCTCCCTTAAGGAGATCTGCACATATGTTTCCCATGACTACGTACTATGAGAAGTTGTCAGGGCCTTTCAATCACTATAACGGCCTATAAAAGCTTGCTGTATTTTCAGTTTTACTAAATATTTCTATAATTCAAAAATTATGGAAATGGATAATGTTTCTGTTCTTTGGGAATATATTTAACAGCTGTGTGCATACCAGATGCAAATGAATATATAGAAATAAATTGTGCATTTTATAGACTACACTTCATGTTACCCGCCTTCCCCTTTAGACACCTCAGGCCTCACTCCTGCCAGAATGGCAAAGATGCCAAAGCGCTTCAGAGGAGACATTGGGGTTCCTGGTTCTACCGACAGACCAGATGAGGTTCCATCCAGGCAATCCGTGAATGAGAGCAGGACTCCTCCTGCCTACGCTGGGGAAGGTACCATGAGTTGAGAAGCAACTTGCTAAAGCGGATTCTGACATTAGCTATTTGTTGTATGAAATGATTGAAGTTCCTATAACCTTCTCTGATTCCGGTTTCCGCAGTTGTAAAACAGAGATACTGATCCAACAGCGTGTACTCAGGATGGAGTGTAGCAAATTAGGTTCCCAGTAAATAGGTCAGTAGTTGTGTGGTGGACAGTTCTAACACTTTTTTGACTGCCCAGCCTCCAAATTGGTGGCCAAAAAGGCCAGTCTTTGCTCTTCCTAATCTCTGGCAACTCCTACTCCAAAGGATCTGAAAATACATCCATTGCTTATTTTGGCCTGACGCTGAGTCCGAGGCAAGTGAGAAGAAAACACAGGGTCAAGAGCAGAATTCTGGTGGGACAGTGGCCTCCGGGTCCGGCCCCAAACACAGGGTGAGATCCAGGGCCCACTGGTGGTGGCTGCAGCACATGGCCAGGCCATTTCTCTGTGCATCCCTTCTTGCTTCCTCTTCTGTTTCTGAGGTGGGTTTGCTGGCCTTCCTACCATTCTGTGAACTACTTGGTAGCACTCTAATAAGTTCATCTGGGGGGGATCCCTGGGTGGCTTGGGGATCCCTGGGTGGCTCAGTGGTTTAGCCCCTGCTTTGGCCCAGGGTGCGATCCTGGAGTCCCAGGATCGAGTCTCGTGTCAGGCTCCCTGCATGGAGCCTGCTTCTCCCTCCTCCTGTGTCTCTGCCTCTTTCTCTCTCTCTCTCTGTCTATCATAAATAAATAAATAAATCTTTAAAAAATCCTTTTAAAAAAATAAGTTCATCTGGGGCTTAAGATGGCTTAAAATAGACAACTTCTCTTGTTTATAATCAAGAGCACTGACTATCACGTAACACAACTTTGTTTCTAGAATTTGGAGGACCCTACCTTGTGCATCGCAGAGGAATTCCAAGGACATTATGGAGATCGGAGCAGAGATTCTCCTGAGAGCTGCTTGGTGGAAACCAACCACAGGTCTTATGACCTGGATCACCTCCTCACAGTCTCCCTTCTGCCTCATACTGCAATCCTCCAGCTTTGTCAAGGCAATGACCAGGCTGGGAATGGAGTGTCAACAGTCAAGAGGATTAACAGGGGGGCTGCCTGGGGTGGACTGTGACTCAGGGGTTTGTTGGGAAGGTTCTGCTGATTAACGAGGGTGGGAGAACCCTCAGGAGACTCTTGGAGGGAAAACAACAGTCCCTGTGGCCAGATGCCCTGGACAAATCTCTGTAGAAGAGCTCCCACTCATCAACCTGCAGCACCAACAAGCACTCTGGCTCTCCAGATGGGTAAGCAAGACCTCCTTTTGTGAATTCACCCATCCGGGGTTTAGACCCATGCTTCAAACAAGGTGATGTGGTACACTTTTGCTTCTACACCAGACTGCCTGGGTTTAAATCCCAGTTCTGCTACTTACTGGCAGTGAGACTTGGGGCGAGTTACTGAAGATCTCAGTGACCTGGTTAGAACATCTGTGAGATGGGGATAATAATAGCATCTACTTCACAAAGTTGTTGGGAGTAAAGACATCAGAACACCTTGGGTGCTTAGAGCGGGGCCCAGCACAGCACAGGCATCCGTGTATGGTAGCTAGTGTCATCAAAAATTGCTCGTTGCCAAACAAATGGTGCTTGTAGCCTGAGGACACTACTTAAAGTAACTGAAGTTACTTCAGAAGATGACCGTAACGTGATTACTTTATAAGAATCACTGACTTAGGTAAAAGCCAGCCTCTTACAAAGAACTTTTTATTTTATTTTTTTCAAAGAACTTTTTTTACATAGAGAGTAGTGGTCAGTTAAGCGCATCAGTCTTGACATCAGATGAACTTGAGTTCAAATCTTAATCTGTCACTTCATAGGCAGGTGAACTTGGGCCTCAATTTACACATCTATGATATAAGGGTTAATAATACCTACTTCTTGGGGCTGTTGTGAGGATTATATTATATAATATACACAGACAGTGTAGCTCAGTTTCTGACACATGGAAAACACGCAATAAATAATTATCATTTTCACAATGATTATTCCTTCAAGAAGATCATAGGACTCCTAGAAGGCAGAAGAAGGACCTCAGTTCCACATTTTCCACCTAACACATTAAGCCCGCCAAAAATGGTCCCTGATCAGCCTACTCTTGTGAACTCTCCATTTTTGGTGGATGAACTGTCGGGATCTGTCCAGTTTCTTTCAACCAGGGAAAGAACTTTCAGTAATTCTCAAAATTACCCCAGCATTCTTTCTATCTCTAGTTGTGCCCTTTTAATAATTCAATTCATGTGATTCCCAACTCAAGTTATTGAGGGTTAAGAGAACAGAAGCTAATCCACGTTCATACCAGAGAAAGGACAGCCTTCATCCAAAATCGCATTTTGTCAAGGTCAGGTGATTTTTCTCTCTTGCCAATGAGCCCTTCGGCTTTTGATACCTTTTTTTAGAATACACCCTTGTCACTCTTTCATCTTATTTATGTTAAACAGGATAATTTCAAGCCTGGACATGTGTCAGTTTCCAGAATGAAGAGCCACAGTTTCAGAACGTTAAATTAAAAACAGGGAGAAAAATGTCCCATTCCGTTCATCAGAAAGAACTCCATCCTTCTCAACTTGCTTTCCCGTATTTCAGCCCTGCTCTCTCTCTCTGAACAGATTTGACAGAAAAATTATTTGGATGTGTTATGTGCTGTCATCTCAAGCCAACAAACTGATGGTTTAATGCAGAATGACATGGCAGCCCAGGAATTCCTTACTGAAACCTACCTCACACTAAAGTTGCAGGAACAAGTCTTTCCACCTGGGAATTTTAAGGAACAGTTTGACATTGCCCTAATCTTCTGGCTGTTGATTTCTTAGAGAAGGAACTAGCCCTGGAAAGGCAGTGGGGGGCAACAGGAAATATAGTCTCATGTCCCTAAAGACAAGGTTATTTCTACCCAAGGAAGGGGAATCTTTTCCCACCTTCTCTAGTTGGAAACAAATTTCTCTGTCTGTTCCTCTGTCTCTCTCTACTCCCCACCCTCCCTCCTTGTTCCCTCTCTCAACCCACAAAAATGCTCAAAAGAGTTTGAAACATCCAACAACTCAAAACAATGTCGGGAGTCAATTTATTATTCAGCTTTCAGGATTACTAGTTTGCCAAGTGAAATTGTCCAATATTGAGTAATTGAGTAGTTACGGCACAGCTGGTTGGCAGGAAGCCTCTTGCCTGGGACAGTGGGACTAGTTCCTGACAACTGTGAGACTTTGAGCAAGTCATTGGACCTCTCTGGGCCTCAGTTTCTTCATCTGGAGAAATAGGTGGTGGGTGGTGGGGAAGGGTTGGATAATTTAATATTTAATGATGTGCATGTTTTGTGGACCTCTGCTGGGGAAATTATGGCTGTCCCCTGAGAACAAGAACTAGTGAGGAATTGTTCTAGGAGTCTTCCCTCAGAAATAGGATAATTATTAATCTATATGTAGAAGCTGTGTTAAAACGAGGGATCTGCATACGTGGCAAATAAAGAGGTAAAGAAAATGAGATCCCAAGTAAACTTAGAGCTGGAAGGGCTTGTAGGAATCCTCTGTCCATCCCCTCCTTCTACAAAGATGGAGCCAGAAGTCCAGAGTGGCCATGAGTCAGCGCCCTAGCTCCCAGCACCCTTCTCCCCACACAGGAGGCCTGATGCTGTCTCTCCACCACCAGAGTTAGAATTACTCAGCCTGTGAACTCTTGTCCTGTTCTCTTTTTGGCAAACAGAACTTTAGGACCAGAATAATGGATGGATTCCCATCATTGCCTTTGAGATGTTAGGATTCTCTCACGCATTTCTGTGGGTACAGAGGGAGAAACAGAGAATTTCCATCATTGCCTTTGAGATGTTAGATAAGACTCTTTCACTTATGCATTTTTGTGGATACAGAGGGAGAAACGAAGAAAGAGATCAACTGGAAGTTCCTTTGGGGAAAATGGCCCTGATAACGAGTCCATGTTCTTACAGAACAGGCCTAGGGAAATCACTTGCTCACTTTATGTGAAATATCTTGCCATTTATATGTGACCTTATCATTTATATAGGACTTTTTTTTTTCTTCAAAGTCAGGAAAAAACATTTGTGTCTCATTGAGTCTCATTTAACAATTATTTTTCCCGTTACAAGCAAAATTAATATGCTTGGACATAAATACGCTGATCTTTCCGCTGCTGACTTAATCCTCTTTTCTGTAAGCTGATTCTGTCTTCAGCTCTGAGCATATCAACTTAAAGTCATGACAACTATCGTGTGTCAACATTAACTAGCCTTAATTACCTTTTTATACATAGTTAGGTTGTTTGTTTACCTGGTGGCTGCATGGCTCGCTAGGAGTGCTTATATTTAAAAGGGAGTTATAAATCAATAAATACCCTTATGAGCTAAACAGCAATACAAACCTGAGATATTATTTTGCCAGATTTGACATATATAGCAGCCCTGAGGGCTGCTTGGAGCCATCAGCTAAATAGGTCATCTGTTGTACATTGACAGCAAACATAGAAAGGAAAGTTCTACTGCATCTGACATAAGAAGAGAACCAAATTCAATCTGAGGGCGGGAGGAAGGTGGAAAAGTCAGTGGGCTAACTCTTCCAGCAGCTAACTGTTCCTTTTCTAGGGGATTGGAAATGAGCCAACCTATCAGCTAAATCATGGGCCACATATTTTAATCATATAAACCTTTAGACAACACAATTATAAGAGAATATTTGGGAGGATAAAGATTTAATTCTTTCTTTCCCATTTTTAGCAGAAGCATGTTAGATCATTTTAAACTCTACCCCTTTGGTGTACTATTTTAATAAAGGACTGAATTTATCCAAGTACCTAGCTTTAAAAAATGTGGTTCCATGTATTTTGAAAGCCAAGCCAAGAAACACAAGACCCATAAAATCCAAGCATATTAAATGACGGTTCCTTTTTCCTTAATCCACCACCACAAATATCAATTAAATGTAATTATATAAAATAGGTTCCCCCGAGAGCAAATAAAGATTTGCCAGAACACAAATTGCTACCCAGGTGAACAATATATAATTTTCTTGAGTACACAGACAAATACAGATGGTACACTCCAGAATGTAATGCAACAAATGTGTGTTTACTGTAACATATACATTTATTTATTTATTTATTTTAGCTACCAAATGGCAAAGCGCCAAAAATTGTTAATAAAATATATGAGTTTTTCTTTCTCTTTTCTTGGATAAGAGGATAAATATTGCATTTTATATTAATAACTGCTAATTAAGAGGCTATTAGTCTGAGACGATAATAAATACATGGACTCAACTTGAGACAAATGCCAGAAATGAACTTGCAAGTTTGGGTTAAAAAAAAAAAAAGTTAAACCTATTTAAACAGCTATTCGTCTTATTAAAAACAAATGTTTTACTGAGCTCGCTATGAGAGGAAGGAATGAATCCATAAATAGGAAAGTAAAACAGGTAGGATAAAATGTATTTTGTTAGCTCTTTTAGGAGCTAATTATTCCATTCCCATGGAAGTAAAAGAGCAGAAAGAGAAGTGGGATGGGAGGGCAAAGGGACAAAACAACTTTCCCAATTATGAAAATGAGCTACCCAACAGATGTTGGAATTCAAAGATCTCAAGGAATATTTCCCAGGAAAGCTTTTTTCTCCTCGTCCTGCAGGAAAAAATGAGCAAATGCCGTGCTCAGGTTATTTTTCATTATATGATATGTAAGTTATGAATTTCCTCTGTCAGATGTTTTCAGGAATGGAAATTTAATTCATTCTTGGTGTTGTATGGCAAACCCTGAAAAATAATCAATTTAAGATCAACCATGCTGATATGTCAAGTATTTTTAGTCTCTGCCCTTTCTTTAAAGTAATAAAAATAATTATCTAAAAACAGAATCTTGGAAGCATAAGCATTTTCCTTTTCCTATTGCTCACTCTCTTCAGATTGGAATCCCTGTCCCCACCCCCATACTGACTCCCATAATAAGAATATTCCACTTTCAGACCTAAGATGTGCTGTAGGAAAGCAGAAGTGGGGGCTTTTGAACCTATTTCATCCTCAGCTTTCTCAATTGGAAAACATCAGAAGTGGCCACAAAGCACCCACCAGTGATTCAACGATTTCCTATAAAATGTCAAATACTATGACCTTGACAAAGGACTGATCATGATGAGTTAGACGCTGCTGTGTAAGGAGCTGTCTGCTCTTTCCCTCTTCAGAGCCCAGGATGACACTTGGGTGTCACTTTCATGTGCCACTGGGCTTGAGGGGATCTGTTTACTCCCACATATGCCCCTCCAGCTGCCTAGAAACACTCCCTAGGGGTTAGGGTGGCCTGGTTCTGTTGAGCTAGTGAGACTACAAGAACCAGAAAAGGTGGGATCGTTCACCCAGACTTGTGGTCAGGTAGCTGCCCTTCTTACCAGGCCAGGCTCTTCTCCAGACGGGGTGGGCAGATGGACCTTCCAAGGACCTTTTTCCCTTCCTTACTTACACCTTCCCCCTGCCCCCCATTGTCAGTACCCTTACCTCCTTATTTCCCCCAAATTTCTTCTTTTCCCTGTTAAGCATTTCTAAACCCTAAGCTTCTTGGTCTGTCTTGTAAATCTTAACTGCCTCCTCAGTTGCTGAGTTTGGGCTGCCTCTCCTGCCCTGCTCTGCAGGCTGGTGGGAATCAAGGAGGGAGGGTCCATCCTAGGACAGCAGGCGGAAGGAGGTTACAGAGTGGTTCTGCCAGCCTTCCTTCCTTTACACCCTTCCTACCTTGCTCTCCCTCCCCTGTGCTCTCTTTCATTTCTCCGTCTTCCACCTTCCCTCGCTCCCTCCCTTCTTTTCTTCTTTTTCGAGAGATATTACTTAATCACACTGCAGGTCATGGCACCTTATCTACCCTGGTCCAAGGAAGGCTACTCACTTGTATCCATTCCTTCATTCTCCCTTTGCTCCCATTCTCTTTACCTTTTTCCCAACCCGCATCAGGAAACCACTGTAATGTTTAATACAAATCCTCTTTTTTAAAAAAAGATAGTATTTATTAATTCATGAGAGACACACAGAGAGAGAGGCAGAGACACAGGCAGAGGGGAGAAGCAGGCTCCCTGCAGGGAGCCGGATATGGGACTCGATCCCAGGATCCTGGGATCACAGCCTGAGCCAAAGGCAAATAAATGCTCAACCACTGAGCCACCCAGGTGCCCCATACAAGTCCTCTTGTTTGTATACGTGCTTATAAGAGTCATAAGCTACTTTTCTATACATGTTTTTTTAATTTATCTAAGTGGTATTACATTATAGATCTCCTAATATTTCTTATAAATTGTCACTCCGCCTCTGATACTTAATACCTTGCCTGTTGCTTCTACCAACTACATAACATATATTCAGCATATGTCTCCTGAGTGGTGACTGCCTCAACCTACCTTCAACCACAAACAGCACTGTAATGAACATCCTCGCACAAGTCTCCTTATGGACACTTGTGAAAATTTTTCTGGGACAACTAACTACTCGGGAATGGAATGCCTTAATTTGACTGACTACTGCCAGGTTGTTCTCCAGAGAGGCCATGCCAAGTTTCACACCCACCTGCAGTGCATAAATGTTCCTCCATCCTCACCTCCCCAACAACATCTGGTCCTTGGAGGCAATGTAATGAAGAAAGATTGTCACAGTTCATAAAGTGGCAAGAGCCTTCTCTACATTCTCTGACCCATTGCTTCCAAAATTCCCCCCAAATTTCAAAAAGAATGATGGTACATATTAGAATCTTCCTTTTTTTTAGAAAGAATGTGACAATATTGTTATCAAATTGCAAAAAGAATGGAAAGAAAACCGTATTATCTTGGTCTAAGAAATCCCCAAATGTCCTATGCTGGGAAAAAATAAATGATGTGCAAGGCTCCAGAAGAAACACATTAGTGTCTACTGGTCAGTTTGAAGACATAGCTGAAAGATGGTCTCATCTGGTAATGCTCTCATCCTTGAGAGTTTAGTTTCATCCTGAAAGCTTTTCCTAACCCTCAAGGCTAGATGCAACCTCCTGAGTGTCCAGCCTGTTTACTTGTCTGTCTCCCACCCTAACTCTTTAGGCAAGCTCCAGGAGAATGGTGCTTCCTGTTTTGTTTGTTGCTGAACTCTAGTGCCTAAAAAAGTATCTGATACATATCCATCATTGAATAAATATTTTTGAATAAATGAATTTATAAATAGGTGAATTGATTTTGGATTGCCAAAGCCTAACACAGGGCTTGATCCTGACCTTGGGTTAAATAAATGGATAAATGCATGAACAAATGTCCATGTCTATCCTTCTTGCTCCATCTCCCCTTCTCCCCTTTGGACCCGCCCATCATATATTCTTCTTTGAATTTTTGCCAGATGGGAGGACAGAGCAGCAACCAGCAGAGCCTTAACTCATTTTGCTGTCAGCTTCCCCTTCCTCACCCCAGGATATAAAGTGTTGGGGAAACTAGAAACGGCTCATGCTCATGGAAAAGCTGTGAGACCCAGGGAAGGAGTGAAAATAGCCAAGAGGTAATACTCTTGTATTACTTGGTGTGCATGAGCACACACACACCTTCCCTGCCCTTCTTTCCTTTGCCCTCCTCCCATTCCTGATTGCCCTCTCCCTCCCCTACGCCTTCTAGGTTTTATCCTTCATGACAGTCTAATGAAGGGCTGGTTTGGAGATGGAGGTCCCCTGATTACACACTGATCTATACGTGCACATACCAAAGAGAAAATGCATATAATCATATTAAGATCATTTGTTTTCATATCTATACATTTTATAGTGATCTAAAGTTGACAGTTTCTAGGCATAGTTTTCCCTAAATAAGCCCTCCATATTTTTCCTGGATGTGAAAGACTGCTTTCACAGCCAGAAAAGAGCACTTGAGAAATTCTTGGGGACTGAGTGGCGCTTCAGGCCATCTTCCTTGGGTAACAAGCAGTGAATAACTCATCTTAAATTGTGTTTCTACCCAATTAAAATCAACAAAAGAGTCTTTTGAATCAAAGCCATCCCACCCGAACTATTTGGACCAGAGAACTCGGACATCTGATAGCTCAACCCCAAGCCAGTTGCATTCCAAATATGATAACACATTTGCTTGTGCAATAGAGTCAGCTCCATCTTTTGACTGAAGGGCTCTCACCTCTCTGCATCAACCTTGGCTTCCATGCAGAGATTTGCAATGGGACCTTGACAGCACAAATTACAGGGCCCTGCCACAACCTTCACTTAGCAATTACTGTAAAAGAGAGCATTTATGCTAAATTTATGTTCCTTGAGGACAAGGTCAATAACCTATAACATAGCATAGGGTATTACCCATATAGTAAGATACCAAGATTGGTTGACTTATTGATAAAAATTTTAAAACTCAAATTAGTCCTACTGTTAATATTGGTTCCCCTTTCTTAGGTTCAGGACAATCCAGTTGTCCTGCCCTACCTCTGACACAATCCAGGTCTGAGAGTCCCACCTCCGATGGCATGAGATCATCTTCTCAAATCCTTTGGGCTCCATAGAAGAAAGGGGCTATTTAAGGGCAAAATAAATAGCCTCCATTTTCAATAAACCAAGTTACCTAAACCAGCCAAGAGAATTTCTTTTAAAAAGAAAAAAAATATGTTGGACAGCAGATTTTTTAGAAGACCTCCATCCTTGGAAAAGAAATAGAGTTTTATGTTTCCATGCCATGGAATTTTCTCTGAATGACCTGAGCCAGAGGGAAATTCTGTCTATAATTAAATAGTATGAAAACCCTCAACAACACCACTGTATGAGAGTGTTCAGCTGCACAGGCACTGCCTTCTAGATACTTAGACTTTTTGGAGAATAAAAGGATGAGTCGGTTTGGGCCAAGTGACTTGGGCACATTGGGATGAATCATGGGATCTGCCTTCCAACTCTAGATGATTATAAATGTCTTACAGAAATGTATCCCATAAGCCAGGACATAAATGCCATCATAAATTATTTCTGGAACAAAGCAGACTACACACTACATTCTACATGTCCACATGCTAGACCCGAATAAAAGGGGGACCTGAATGCCTAGAACCTAAGTCTGACTGAAAATAATGCCTAACATTATATTTGGCAGTTATCGCTATTTTATGGCACTGTTCTAAGCACTTTGGATGTATTAATCCATTTCATACTATTACTGTCTCCATTTTACTGATGAGGAAACAATGGGGCACAGAGAAATTAAACAACTTACTCAAAGTTACACAGTTCAACCAAGGTAATTTGGTTCCAGGGCCTTTTTCTTTTCTTTTTTTTTTTTTTTTAAGATATTTATTTATTTATTTATTTATTTATTTATTTATTTATTTAAGAGAGAATGCATGCATGCACGAGTAAGGGAGGGGCCAAGGGAGACAAAGAAGCAGACTCCCCGCTGAGCAGGGAGCCAAATGAGGGGCTCCATCCCAGGACCCTGGGATCATGACCTGAGCCAAGGGCAGACATTTAACCACCTGAGCCACCAGGAGCCCCTACAGGGCCTTTTTCTTAAAGATGATTCTATATTACTCGCCTGGTAGACAGCCTGGGCTCCAAGGGGGCCAAAAGAAAAAGTACAAAGCCCAGCTCCTACCTGCCAGGACCTCATAGTCTAGGGAAGAAAATGTTATAGTGGAGTTTCTGGACAAGTGTTGAGTACACATCCAGCAGGCTCAACCCCTGTAATAAAGCAGAAGAGATTCCCACGAGGAAGAGAATGCCTCTGTGGTTGGTATTTTGGTATTTCCCCATAATTTTAATGAGTAATTGCACCAACTCAGAAGCCTCACCTCATGAAGACCATCCCACCTGCCTCTGGAAGCTTCTCCAGAGAAGCACAACCCCACTGAGAGCAAGGCCTGCATCCAACTGCCTATTCCCTTCTCCTTCCCAGCTCCTCTTTTAAAAGAAAATATGAGTTTGTTTCAAGAATTTCAAAGTAAATGTTTTCAATCTACCAGAGCCTGTTTACAAATATGAAGCTATTCTATATTTTTCCCTCACTTCACATGTGCCTGTGACAATATGTGATAACCAGCACTTACACAAAAGATATATTAAAAGATGAATATTGACATTTTTACACTATAAAAATACAGTTAGTTCCTCAATAGAGCAAGCTTCCTTAGTGAGTTTAAAAATACGATTCCAACTCCACACCCTCCCACAAGCTCCACCATGTACACTCCATCTTGTTTCATTTTAAGTGATTTTTTTTCCCCAGGAACACATTTATTGTGTGTTTACTACCTATGCTTATCTGGGAGCTTATCAGCAAAATTCTCCCCAACACCTAAAAATATGTAGAATTAATCTGAAGTTGAATACAAGTGGTTCTATAAACATTGAGGTCTCCATCACTCCCTATTCTTGGCACTCTGTATAACTGAGTCCACATCTCCCTTGGGCCCTTGGATGAGCACATGAGCTTTGCTGCTGAAAAGAAGAAACTGCTGTTCAAATTGCAGATCAGGGCTGGAATGAGCATTCTGAGTCATAGCTACAACCCACAGAAGAATATTGGCTCCAAGGAGGCGCATCAGAACTGACAGTTACCTTAAGGTAAACAATTGGACTATAAAGTACAGTTTTATGGCCCCGGTAAGTGATTTCCACTCTGCCTCACAGGTGTTATGTGCATATTTTTTTTCTTTGTTGAGGAAATTGTAATATCCTACTCTTAGCACCACAGAATCCCCTCTCCCAGAGAGCATATTAAGTGACTTTCCAGTTTCCAAGGCTTAGTTAAGAGCTCTGTAAAAACAACTACATATTTTACATAGGCCGTTGCTAAGCATGTTGCCTGATTCTCTCTCTAAAAGCTGTTTGCAGCCAGGAATCCATTCAATTTCATATGAAAGATCTTTTAAAAGACTGCCTTTTTCTTCCTTTCTTTCCTGTTTTATTTTGTTTTGTTTTGATATAGCAACTTATTTAATCCCCCAAATAATAGATCATCATTAGCCAGCATGTCGGGAGTATGGAAACATCTAAAATAACTTGCATGCCATCCCTACCAAATGCTCATACTGGTAGCCTAGGATGTGGTTTATTCAAATGTCATAAGATGTTCCTGAAAAGCCACACTTCTATCTCTGAGCATCCTCTTTATTTTATTTTTTTAAGTTTATTTATTTTTTTAAGATTTTATTTATTTATTCATGAGACACACACAGAGAGAGAGAGAGAGAGAGAGAGAGGTAGAGACACAGGCAGAAGGAGAAGCAGGCCCCATGCAGGGAGAAGGAGAAGCAGGCTCCATGCAGGGAGCCCAACGTGGGACTCGATCCTTGGGTCTCCAGGATCATGCCCTAGGCTGTAGGGGGGCACTAAACCGCTGAGCCACTGGGGCTGCCCCTGAGCATCCTCTTTAGTTTACGCTCTACAATTTAGCCAGGTGAGCCTCATGAAGGAAAGAACTTCCTCTATTCCCTGAAGGAACAATAGAGAGGCAAGTACAAGTACCACAATTGCCTCTGATTCAGACCATCTGAATTCTGATTCTGTATGCATCCCAGTCTGGGTTGCTGTACCAGAATGCCATTGATTGGGTGGCTTAAACAACAAGCATTAAATTCTCACAGTTCTGGAGGCTGGGAAGTCTGAGATCAGGGCCCAAACGCATCCCACGTCTGGTGAGTTCCCAAGTCTGGTTCCACTTCCCAGTTGTAGAAATTTACCTTCTCCCTGTAATCTCACATGGCAGAGAAAGATTGAGTTCTTTCTCTTTATAAAGGCACTAATCCTCATCAGGGCTCTGCCTTCACGACCCAATTATCTCTCAAAAGTCCCACCTCCTAATACCACCCCACTGAGGGTTAAGGTTTCAACATATGAGTTTGGGGGGCACACAAATGCATAGTCCATAGCAGTGTATTACCTTCCACTAAGTATCATTAATGATATGTGCTACTTCCCAGTAAATTTACTTATGCTCTATCACAGGACAGGATGCCAATCAGGTCTTTCTGTGGTCTTGTATTTCCAGTCTGTCATGGTGTTTGCATAATACATGTTCAATATTATTTGAATAAATGAATAAATGTTTTATAACTCATTTTCCTAACTAATGTTTAAAAAAGCAACCAGCCTCTAGACAGGTAGGCACTATATTATAACCATCTCTGTTACAGGGATGTCGTGACCACACCTTTTTCCTCCTCCTTGATTGGAAGGTCTTTGTGTGATTTCTGCTCTCACTCTTGGGAGGAAGAAAGGCAGAAAGAGAAGGAACAGATTGAAGATGTTCCTCCTCTCCAAAAGCTCACAACAAATTTTCTCAATGATAATTTCAACTGTGTAGTGGCCATAATTGCTTTCATAAAAGTATGGTAGACAGAATTGTTCTGAAGCCTTTTCTCATTAGGGAGAATTTATTGGGTAGAAAAAGAACAATCAGTCCAAATTTTTCTAGATGTTCATTAATTAGATAAGTCTTAAAAGTTAACTCTGGGTGGCTCAGTTGGTTGAGCCTCAGACTCTTGATTTTGGCTCAGGTCATGATCTCATGGGTTGTGGGACGGAGCTTGGCATCTGGCGCCTCACCCAACAAGGAGTCTACTTGAAGATTCTCTCCCTCTGCCCCTCACACACATGTGTGATCTCTCTCTCTATCTCTATCTCTATCTCTATCTCTCTCAAATAAACAAATAAAATTGTTTTAAAATAAATAAATAAATAAATAAATACAATTTTTAAAAAATAAAAAGTGTTTTCCAGTGGAAGAAAAATAAAGGTTAAGTTCCAAAGAAAACCAAATACAAATTTTGCAATAAAAGGAACAAATAGGAACACATACACACCCCCCAAGGGAAAATGAGAAGGAAAGTTGAACTTGGAGGATTTGGCCAAGGAAGAGTCCATTTTAAACCATATATGAAAAATATGCATCTTTGGTGGAAACTAACAGCCCTAAAGGTTAGCTTCTGAGTCCAACTATCACTGACAGGTCTTATAACTGGTTCATAAATGGCCATATTCATTTCATGGCACTCGAAGGGTTCAGAACATACTCTTAAAACATCTTAGAGCTAAAATCTGAGAGCTAACTATGACCAGCTTTTATTCACAACGCTTTCATACATACCATCTGCACAACATTTATTTCCCTTAACTTCCTCTTTCTGTTAGATTTTTATCAACACTTTAAAAAGTCTTTGAGGAAAACAAGGAAGATGAGGATTTCTACAGAAAAAGAAAAAAAAAACTTAGTTGAAGGAAGTTATTTGATTGAGGGTCTAGGGAACCTCATTTTGCAAATCTAAAAAGTTAAGTAATTTAAATATTGTAACTTGTTTCTGTGGAAAGCAAAACCACGTCTATTTTTACTCCTTATTCACTATGAACTCTCCACGCCCAACGGAGTAGGCAAAGCAAGAGAGAATCTGTGAGAGGTGACAAGCCGAGAAGGCAATGTTTCCTTCAGGTTTGAATCTTTCCATGGAAACTCCCCTGAGTCTGTCCTGAAATTTGTCACTGTCTCTCATTTTTAAAATAGTGACAATGAGTACCTTTTATTGATACTATGACTAATTATCTCATTATTTATTTACTTATTTGCCTTAGTCAAAAGAGTAAAAAACACTCTATGATTAAGAAGGAAAGGTGTTCTTAGGGGCACCTGGGTGGCTCAGCTGATAGAGGTTTTGGCTCAGGTAGTGATCTCAGGGTAACAGGATCGGGCTCTGTGCTCAGCAGGGAGTCTGCTTGGGATTCTCTCTCTCCCTCTCCATCTACCCCTCCTGCCTCAAACAAATAAGTCTTAAAAAAATCAAGAAGGATAGGGGATCTTAAATAGTTTCCTAGAGCCAGGTGCCCACACCCTAATATGACATTCAATGTTTAATGCAAATGGTAAATTTAAAAAGACCTTGTTTTGTGCCAAACCCGCGATAGAGAACTTCTGGGGTGGTTTCCCTTGACAGGAAAGGACACAGGCTATAGTATTGTTCCTTTCTGGAATGTAACTAATTGAGATGATTTGCAAATTTTACTCTACAGAAATCCCTCTCCTTGGGGGCAAGACTCTTCCTCTCTTGCATGCGAAGAAGGAACAAAACAAAACCAAAAACAAGCCCAGTAGGGAGCATTGCTGAAAGGATGGAGAAACATGGTGTTCCAGTGGCAGCCAAAGCCAAGGAGGCCATTGGATCTCTGCACTTCCTCTCACCAAAGCACGAAGATATAGAACCAGGACTTCCAAGCCTCATCCCAGCACCCCTCCTTTCCCCTAGCCTGGCCTCCCTGATCCAGCAGGGCCAGAGCCCACACAGCCCCCTAACCCAGTGAATGCCTTCTCACCTTTCCCTTGCTTTCCTTCTGTGTCTCATTGGTCCCGGACATAATTGAAACCCTACCTCCTCTGACCTGCCAGTACAAGCTCATCTCTTCCTTCTCTCGATTCCTTCTATGTCCAAAGACATGGAACCTAAGAACCTGGTATTAAATCTCAAATCTCAAAATTAAGTCTCAAAATTAATCTCAGAATTAAATCTCAATCTTACCTTTTCTTTTTCTCAAGCACATTGGTTTTGTGATCACATTCAAATGGTGAACTAAAACACAGGCAGGCCTCTCGTATCTTTTACTGTCCTCATGGTTTCAGCAGAAGCCTCACTCAGGAACTACTTGCTGAGGTGACTCTACTCAAACTGAACAGACGAGGACAAAGAGGACACAAAAGCAAATACCTTACAGACATAGGTCAGAATTCTTTCTTTTCTTTCCTTAAGCATGCAAAAGGGGGTGACAGATTCCCCCACCAAAGTCCCTCTTGGCTCATGGTTGGGGTCAGATCATAGCATCTGAGCAAGGGAGAAGTATTCAGGGGCAGGGGCACAGATAGAGTTTTAAGTGTGTATTATTTTCCTCCTACCTAATGGAGGCCTTTCCTCTCTCCTTATTACTCAATTTTAAAAATTGTGTCTGATTTTAGAAAAATTAAAAGAATGTGTGGTTTATTAAAGCCAGGCCTATTATTTATAGCCCTCAGAAATCTCTGTATTCTTTTTTATTCATTCACTGTGTACTTATTAAAAATATTTCATTATTGAGTGGCAGCACTGTCCACTACGATACATGCTGGTGTACACAGGTAAATAAAACATGCATGATCGGTACCCTCCTCGAGCTTGCTCTCTCTCCTAAATGAGTCAGTCTCTGAGCAAGCAATTAAACATGAAAGCAAAATACTAATGCGTGGATTATATGATGGGTGAATTATACCTCAATAAGACAGTTACAAAAAAACATAAACACTACAGAGAAGGGCCTTTATAAGTAGAGCACCAGGGATACCTCTTTCTACCATGTGCTCACTAGGCGTGCATGCACAATAATTATCCTGTATATGTCCTCATGTGATACCCAGTGCACACTAGGTGTTTCTCGAAGTATCTATGGCCCAGACAAAGCATGGTGAGCCGGGATTGGACCTTTCCTCATTGGAGATTATGGAGAACAGAAGGAAACACACAACATCTGGCTACCACCTCCTGTCACAAACGTTCTGGTCCCATTTTAACTTGGCTAATTGGATCGGCTGTTCCTGTGGCCACTCCTCTCCCCCGCTTTTGGGGGATAACTTTAATCTCCAACTGCTTCATTTTCCACTTTGGTGAGTCACCAGGCAGAGGATGGAGAATGTAAGTCATTACTTTCCTCATCTTTGCAGGTAATTTGATACTGTACATGGTCCTTTAGAATGTTTCTTCTGTATTTAAATCTTGGCAAGGGCATGCTACATTGTTTGCAATTCTTCTATTCTTATTGCCAGCTTTTTCTGGAAAAATCATAGAAAATAAGATGCAGGATACATCAAGCCACAACCACTTGGCTCCCTGGTGTTGTAGGGTTTTTCTCATTCCCCTGTGCCCCTCATTGGTTTCCAGCACTCACTCATGTTCACTCTCCCCTTCTCTCTCTCCTTCTCTGTCACTCTCCCCACCTCTTTTCTCTCTCTCTCTCTCCCTCTCTCTCTCTGTCTCTCTCTCTCCTAATTCTTCTGAGGAAACCCTCTGGAAACCCTCCTGGGACCCCTGGTTGTACTCAGGGGCTGCTTGAGAACATGCTAATCCCCTTCCTCTTTCACACCTTGAAAATTAAACATTCCAAGAGTATTCTTCTTTCAGGTGACATTGACTGGCTTAATCTCTGACAGGTTTTCTACTTATGTTGACATGAGAGGCAGAGAAAAATTAGGTGTTCTCCAATGGGCTCTCTAAGAATACAATGAAAGGAAGCTCCTAATCTAAACCAGCCCAGAATTCCAATGTTTTGGACATGTCCTACAATCTACAAATTGTTAGAGCTAGCTCCTCTAATAACAGCAGGGATTTGTTGGATTTCCAAAAGATAAATTAAGTTACCATTTGCTGCCCAGTGCAGCATTTAGGGAAGTTTTCCCTTCAGGGCCAAACCAATGGTTACAGGCATGAGAGTGTTCCTTTAGTGAACTGAGATGAAAATTGAGAGTTATTTACCATCATTCATCACTAACTACATTAAAAAATAAGCTTTGGCCCTTGAATCAGAGTAAAACTCTGTTTTCTTGACATTTGGGTTTGAATTTTTTCAATATATTAAACAAGATTCTGCAGTAAAACACTGACCCTATATTTGTTAGCTTTGTCAGTTACATGTCTGAAGTATTTCTTCTGAATAAATAGTTCCACCCAGATTTATTTGTGGGCGGCACCAGGTCTTTATTCCCCCAGAACCTACTGAGGATTAGCTGCTGTAGGGACATTCCCAGTTATAAGAAGAGACTAATATGTTGTGACTAGACAATAAAATAGGGAGTTTGGGCAATCCCTAAGTGCAATATTAAGCAGCAACTTGAATAGCATATCTGATTAAATTATTGCAGAAAGGGTGGTATCAACCATTCAAATATTCAGTCCCAGGTTTGGTCACGAACTTGAAAGTGCTCAATTCCTCATGCCATATCGGCAGCGGCAAAGGATGTATCATTTCAGTATAGATTTAAGACAATCAGGAATTATGATATTAATATAAACACGGTAGGGAGTTCAACCGGGGGACTGAGCACACAGGCAGATTTTATTTCTATAAATTTTGGAATTAGACAAAAATAATCAATTAGATAATTAGATCTGTTACACAAGTGTGTCTCCTTCACTCTTCTTTACGGACTTGATCCCAAGAACATGGTACTGCTATGGGTCATCATTAATTGAAAGCTATCTATTTTGTTACTTAAAAGTTTGCCTTGTAATTCTGAAAACCAAGTATGTAACCAACAGTCATGACAGCCAGTGCAGACTTAGCTGTGGCTTCTAGTCTCAGGTTAATACGATGTCCACCCTTCCTCACCTGCATCAGAGCAAGCAAAGACTGAAATGTAGATGCCCAAATATAAATGGAACAGGCGGCAGATGCAGTTCTTGCTCTCAGGGATTCTCTTCGAGTGGCAGTAAGGATTCAATGGTATAGCCTAGTTCCTGCTATTCCCAGAAGGCCCGATGAGGAGAAACCACTGCCGTTATTATTAACTGTAAAGATACTTAATATTTTCTTATTGCAAATCACTCTGAATCCTTTGTGAAAGGAAGCAAGAAAAACAGGTGAAGTATACCCAGGAGGTAAAATTTACTAGCTCTTTTCCTGGAACACTTGCAAATCTCTTGATTCCCCAAATTCTCTCATTTCTATATCCTGACTACAAATCTGCCTCCCTGTCCTAACCCCACCCCAAAACAATAGCAGCTAAAGTCCACCCTACTTTACACAGATAAGTTCAATGTTAGCTATTGACCTGGACAATGATCTGGACTGCACTTGTTGTGTCTCCCCAACAATAACCAGGGCACTGGAAAATATTTTATTGGAGGGCCTGAGGCCAAGCCAATACTATATTTCAGTTATGCACATCCTATTTGAACCAAAATAACCCTTAAATTTTTTGATACCTATGAATGCTAAATTTTAAGTAAGGTATTTTAACTTTGTGGAAAACAGTAGTTTGAATTAAGGCACAAAGGCTACGTGTGAGTAATCACTGCTTTCAGAGATAACATCTACAAGGATTGGAGGGTCATGTGTCCATGCATGACTTTCGTCCAATGAATGCCTATTTGCCCTTGCCAACACAGCACCCAGCTGGGGCTGTCACCAAAAACTCCCCAGAGTTCTCTCTCTCTGGAGAACCTGTGCCCTTCTGTGGTTGCTGTTGGAACCTCCTGTCATGATTGATTGCTGAGCCTTCCTTGAGTGGGCAAGTTAGACCCAGCAATCCTTAGGGACCCACAGACCACCAGAGGGTGCTCCCACCTCTGCCATCAGTGTATGATGCCCTGCCTTCAGTGGTGAGACGTTCCCCTCCCCTGGGGTAGGACTTTCTCTTTCTTCTTCACTGCTGGACTGAGGAGGCAAGAAGTGCCAGGGATGCTTGCTCTTGTTTTCCTTACACGAGATGAGTGTATGGTCTCAGACAACAACCCATAGTTATGGTAAAAGACTCTTGCCATGGCTCTAAACACCAAGCAGAGAGCAGCCAGTAGGTTCAGATAGATAGAAAGCAAATGGATTGGAATGATGTTTGCTTCTGCATTTTTGGCAGAAATGTCACAGAGTGATGCTGTGTCTTTCTCAGTGCACCATATTAGGAAGCACATGCTATTAGTTTGTCCCATTGTTGGTGACATCGACTTTGATCACTTGGATAAGGTGATATCCACCAGATTTCTCCACTGTAAGGTAACTATTTTTCCCTATCTCATTAATAAGTAATTTCTGGAGAGACACTGTGAGATCATGAAAACATCTCATTTCTCATCAAACTTTCACTCTCTAGCTTTAGCATGATTTTCTGTCCATCATTCTTTCTACATTTATTACATGACATTCTAGTTGATTGTTTTTGATTGTTTGGGTTCTATAATTATTAGTTAGTATGTATATTCCCTTATTATTTTTACTTGTATCAGTATGAACTCAGATTTTTATTTTACTCAATGTGTTAAATCCATTTTATCATTATTTATTGTTATGCCTGAAGTAACCCATATCTTCAGTAGGAAGCTGGCTTGATATGTCTCCACTAATCTCTGAGCACTCACTTACTTTCTAGCAAAATAAGAGGTTTAGGGGCACTTTTAACAAAATAATTACATGTTTGCATTAGCTACAGCCACATAAAATCCCACTGAAGTCAGCCTTCCTCTCGTATGTCATGCCCTGAAAGGCCTGTGGTTGGAAGGGAGAGGCTACACCCTGCAGGGAAGCCAATCTTGGCCCCTGTGTCCTTGAAGGCCACAGGTAATCATGGCAGCAGAAGCTTCTGTATAGGCTTGGGGTTTGGGGCCACAGAGTAGAAGGAAAATGTGCTTGTTCCATTTATTTCTTATGCAAGCATCTTTGAGTGTCCTTTGTCATGATCTAATGACAATTTCTCTGTTCCTGCTATGCTGGGGAATGCACAAGGGGAAAATGATCAGATTCAAAAAAAAAAAATCAAGGATCGTAGATACATGGTGCCCAAGCCTTGACCACCTATACACAAATTGTATTTATATCAGGCATTTCTGCACCAGGAGACAAGAGTGAGAGGCACCAACACAGAATGTGGGTGGGTTTTAGAGTAGACTGCTCATGCAGCCTCAGACACTTCTCAGTTGCCCCACAAGTGTAATAGGATGGAGAAGACATGAATCCTAAAGGAAATGTAGAGGGAAGTTCATATTTCACCCTTAAACCTAAATTCCCATTCCCCTATCACAAAGGGTTAAAGTGGTGAACTTATTCTCCACTCATAAAAAAGAATGTTAAAAGATTTATTTTAACCACTAATCCCTCCTTAGACCTTAAAGGAAGATTAATGGTGTGAGCAGAGGATCTAATTCATTGCAAATTTTGTCTTAAGATCACAGTTGTCTAGCAGATTACATGATTACAGAGTATTAATCATAATATAGACAAATTACACCTTCTCTCGTTGGGAGGCAACAACACAATTGGGAGTTCAGTCTTGGAAAGTTGAGTTCTCTATAATGCTTACTGAAAGGAAAGGGGAGTAGTAAGTTAGTCACACATTCAGCTAGAAAATCAAATTCTGCAAAACTGTAAACAAATTGCCTAAGGGACTTTTCATAGATGGCCTTAAATCTGTGTTTGCCAGATATAAACCTTACCCCTGAAAGTGGGAAAACACAATATCCCAAATCTACACGCATGATGACAGACTTGAAAGAGAAATAAATTATACCCATAATAGCCTTGATTTAATCTTTTGGGCATGGTTTGACTGAGCACATGAAGTAAGGCCAAAACATGTCCTCACATACCTCATAACAAAGTAAGCCCTTTTAAATGTCTTTTGCAATAGATATTCATTTTATGTTTTGCTTAGGCACCATCACCCTCACCTCTCGGCTTAGAGAAGAATTTAGCCTCAACTAAAAATCCGGAGAAGAGGGGTGGAGGATGGGGAGAGAAGCGAGGCCATAAGAACCAAGTGGTCCAAATGTACCACACTTTACCTTCTGTTATTTGGAAATGTGACTTTAAAAATGATTTAGAAATAAATGTGTTAGCATGTGGAAAGTTAGCCTTAACAGAATGTATAAGGGGTCTCTTGGCACGCAAAAGGTGTCTGATAAAGTGTGTTCCAGACCAAAACTCCAAATTAAGTATTTGAGAATGTCATCCAAAAGAAGGAGGGGGGAGCCAAATAGTTGGCAAAAACACAGCTGAATCGTGAAACTGTACACCAGGCTGCCAAGTCTCAAAGAATACTCTTAGGTACAATTTACTAAACCAACTAAATAAGAGGCAGTCATAAATTACAGATGAATGCAGATGTTGGTAGACTCTAGAGTCACCTCTAAGCCTATTAAAACTTTAAACACTCTGGTGCCTGATAGCCTGAGAGGCTGAAAATGGTGCTGTGGCGAATTGCTTAAAGAAGATTCTGTGTGTGTGTGTGTGATTGTGTGCGAGAGAGACAGACAGACACTGAGACAGACAGAGAGGTCTACCACTGGGCACCCATCCTACCCTGCTGGTTCTGTCTGGTACCTCAGAAAAGAAAAGAAAATGCTTGTGGAAACAACCACATGGTGCCAATGGAAAATGAAAACTGCTCCAAGAACGAAGGTGCCAACGGAGCTATTGAAGCCACAGAGCTTTCACTGATTTTCAGAAACAAAATGCTTTCGTTGGGGGCTTAAATACATTTCCATTGAGATAATGCATAAAGAAGAGCAAGCGTGAATGTTACATTAGGAAACCAGCTCCTACACTTCCACCCCAAGGAAATGAGCCTCCATTGAAGGGCCAAGGGGGAGACACTGTTCCCACAGCTTGGGGTCTCCTCAGACTCAGTGGTACAGCTCTATTTCCTGGAGGGATTCTGTTTCCCTCAGAATAGCAAGGGTGATTTTAACCTGTATTAGTGTGCATGCTTTACAATTTACAGAAAGCTATCACATACTTTCAAACCTCTCAAAATCCAACTTTCCTAAAATATTGAATATCTTTTATTCTGAAATATGTGCTTAGAGAACCCAAAATGTAATTCCTAAAACACTGCCTAAAATTTTGTCCAGTAGGGACAAATACTTACTTGGTTGTTTTGAGGTAATGATCAGAAAGAAAGGGAAATGGTCAAGAAGCAGACAATCTGAATCACTAACTGCCTTTACAGCAAGCACCACTCATGCAACTGCCCTAAATTCTTTCAAAAGTCTAGGCTGGGACCCTCCATGGTACATTCACCAGATGGGTAGATCCAGGCTACTCAAAACTGACCACTGAAAACATAAATGATCCAGAAAAAAAAAAACACTAAGACGTATATAAAAGAGACTGATAAACAACTCTGCATACAATATAAATGGCACATATTTAATCTCATGGTGAAAAGGATACACCCAGAAGTCAGACAGCATCTCAACTGTACCACTTACAAGTACTGATGACCTTGGGCAAGTAACCTAAATTTTCTGTGCCCCCATTGTCACATCTGTAAAACAAGATAATCCTGAAACTATCAGTGGTATGTATCAGTCAGGGTTCACCAGAGAAACAGAACTAATAAGATGTGCATAAATCCTATTTCTATACAAAGAGATTTCAAGGAACTGACTCATGCAGTTAAGGAGGCTGGCAAGTCCAAAATCTGCAGAGTGAGCCAGCAGGCTGGGACTCAGGGAAGAGCTGATGTTGCAGTTCATGTCTAAAGACCACCTGCCAACAGAATTCTCTCTTGATCAGGGGAGGTCAGGCTTTTGTTCTACTCAGGCCTTCAATTGATCAGACGAGGCCCACCCACATTATGGAGGGCGATCTGCTTTATTCAAAGTCCACTGATTTAAATATTAATTTCATGAAAAACATTCTCACAAAAATATCCAGGATGATGTTTGACCACGTATCTGGGAACCCTCTCCCAGCCAAGTTGACACACAAAATTAACCATCAAACTCTCAAAAAATTGTTGCCAAAATTAAATCAGTTAGTTTATGTAAAATACTGAAGGCAGTGATGGGCATGTAAGTGCTATGTAAGTGTTAGCTATTACTATTATCGTTTACTATTATCATTCTTATTAGGTAAGAAGTAATGGGTGACAGAGAAGCCACTCTAATGACTTCCCAGGAGACAGAGCCATTCTATTCCCAAGTAGTTGGGAAAGGCCTGATAGAGAGGAAGTTTCTAGAAGTGTGGGAAGAAGAAAAGAGTGTCTGGAACACTATGGACTAGGTATGCCTTGAGGGAAATCAGACTAAGAGTAGAGGAGATTGTGAAGGTATAAGAGGAAAAGCATTAGCCTTCAGAACAGAGGATGAGACCCTCAGGCCTCCTTTGCAGAGCCACTGGAGCCTCTCTAAGGCCTCTGGGTGGGGTCAGATGAACTGAGTGAGGGGGGAGCATTAGAGTAGGAAAATTGGAGGAATTGCTGAGTAGGACAAGGGGACTTCCAAGAAGAAAAGATCACAACCTCCCAAATAATGAATAAAGAATGATAATTTTCTCTGCTGCCCCTAAGACTACAGAAATGAGGAGGAAAGCATATAATAGAGTCAAAAATATGGTCAGGTTTCTTGCTTAGGATATTGAGAACTGCCAGCGGATAGATCCTAGTGAGGAGGAAGCCTGGCCTGGTGGGATAGTGGCAGAAAATTAAGCGACTTCTTTCAACAAGTGGCATTTTCATTCAGTCTTTTCCCTTGTTATGCAGCTTATCTCTCACTTTAAATAAACCTACTCTTCTGAACTTATACTATTAATAAAACAAGACACTAATTTATTCTGCTCAGTCAAAAGACTCAGACATAACTTGTCCCCTGCATGTTAGACAGGGACAAATTATGTTATTGCAGCCTAACTCCATTAGACATTAGAACCCAAAAGAAAACGAGAGGAAGAAAGTGAAGTTATGGGATCAGGGCACCAGTAAATCCTCATGCATGAGAGGTTAAGAGGAGGCCACTCAGAACCAGCAACTAAGAACAGGCACAAAATTAATTGTTCAAGGTCAAGAAGACCCCCTCCACGCATGTCACTTCAACTCCCTTAATTATGTAGTTTTTTGACTCAATTGAAGACTTTATTGCCTTGTGAAAACTACATGTATGTCATAATAGCTTCTAATGAAGAAATCAAATTTCTCTTATATAATTTTATAGTTAACTTTGCTTGTATTCATCTCTTGCATCCATCTTATTCTTTCCACACCTTAGTGGTTAAAAAAATGAACCATGACCTGAACCCACCAAAGTACCTGAAAAAGGTGATCCCAGACGTCAGTGTTTACACACAATAGTGGTTCGCATCCTCTGACTTGTACTGATCTTGCTTTATAACTGCCTAAACTACCTTGAGAATTCTGATGTGCCCGAGCTAGTAAGTGAGGAGGCAAACCCATAGGAATAAAGGCAGCCCAGCTTCTCTTTCCATCTTCCTTGAAAAAGAAAAAAGAACAATGTCAAGTGTACTTCTATTTGACGTATACTTATCAAGTATCTATTATTGAAAGTCTAGATATTCGGAAGAATTTAGCCATTCTATGGGGTAGTCACTTTTTATCCATCAATTCAAGAAGAAACAAGGTCCTTTTCTTAAAGAAACCTGATATAAAGATACTAGATTCCCTTCCCACACACACTCAAGAAAAATGGTTAAGTAATAAATATATAAGATAGTTGTCCTAACAGGTAGCAGAGATGGCATGTCCAATAGGGTTTCCAAAGATAAGGAGTTGGATGAGTTTGGGGAGCCTACAGAGCTGAGAAAGACAGAAGTCTTCAGCTGACTTCCAAAGATGGGTAGGATCTGGATTGGCATTGAGTCTTGGTGGAGGAAGGGATATAATGAATGCTTGGATAGAAACAGTGAGCATAGTGGGTTTGGGACCCTTCCAGGATCCACCAGGAGATGAATCTTCCTGAGAGACAGTATGTTAGTGAACAAGGAAAGACAAAGGTGCAGAAGTCATAGGGTCACAATGTGTCAGACTGCTCGCTGGGGAGACCCATACTTGCTTTCTTCCCTTACTAAGATCACAGTCCAGCTGAAACACTTTGTTGACTTAGAAGAACTGGCCCAGTGCTAAGCACATAGTAGGTGCTCAATTAACATTTGCTGAGTGAATGACCCATCTGCTTTGCTAACGTCCATTCCTCCCATCATGGTGACCCCATTCCACAGCCATTCTGACTGTGGACAGGAAGTGAAGAGGTGGGTCAGACTCCTGAAAGCATCTCACTAGCCTAAGCTACCACACACTGGTAGTTTGGGTTGAATGTAGGAGATGACCACATGCCAACTATACTTATTTTTTTAAGATTTTATTTAATTATTTGATAAAGAGAGAGAGCATGAGTAGGGGTAGGAGCAGAGGGAGAAGTAGACGCCCTGCTGAGCAAGGAGCCTGACTCTGGGCTTGATCCCAAGACTCAGGGATCATGACCTGAACCAAAAGCAGACATTTAACTGACTGAGCCACCCAGGCACCCTTATATTCAAGTTTTTGTAGTTGCTGATGATGAGAATGTGAATCTTTCAGATATTTTTCTTTCCTTGAGGATTTCAGAAAACCAGGAATTTAGGAAAACAATATGAATGAAGAGGGAGGAACTCTGAGAAAATAAAATACGGTCCTCCTTTCACTGGTGCCAAAATCCCTTGTGAGGGTAAAAAGGGCCCTGGTTTAATGATGGAAAAAAAATTACCATCAGCTTATTATTTTTACCATACTTTCTCCAAAACCCGACTCAAGACAGTGTGAGTATAAAATTGTAAGAAAAATCATATCTAGAAAAGGAAGACTCAGAACTTAATGAAGCAGTTCAGCTTCAAAAACTGCCCTGGTGTTACTTCAGTGGAAGCTCAAGAGCCGGTGCACAATTTGGCACCTTTCTTCCCCCCAACAGTGATGAACATGGAAGCACATCAAGATGGAGCCTCCATCTTGGGTTTGTGAGAGACTGAGCAAGCCTCTGCTAATTCACACTGGACGTATCATGTATATAAAAAATGAACTTGTATTGTGTTAGGTCAATGACATTTCTGGGTTATTAATACAGCAACAACTAGGCCATACCAAGAGAAAAATCTAGAATAAAAACAGAAGGAGGGGAAGGAGAATAACAATCTTCAAAATATGTAATAAGTGTTAAATCTTAACATCTACAATAAATTATTTTATTTGTGTAGGAAACAACAGTGTATCACTATCTGGTTCATTTCCCTTTCCTTAAACACATTTGTCCATAATAACCTTAAAACAAATAAGGCAAGATAGTAGGATTCTCATGAAGAGTCATTATATATTAAAGAACTTGAGTATGTGTGACATAAACATAAAAATATATGAGATATTAGATATACGAGATAAAGATAAAAAATATCATCTTGTGTGCATTCCATCAGCCTACCCTGGAGATAGATAATAACAACAGCTAATATATTAAACAAGTTAATGTGTGCCAAGTACTTTGATAAGTGCTTTACATACATTATTTTGTCTAAATCTCATGACAACTTTAACATTCCCATTTAAATGGTGAAGAAACTAGCTCAGGGAGGATAATCTCAAGCTCAAACAACTAAAAGTAATGGAGCAGAGATGAATCCGGGGTTTGGCCTTAGAGCCCACCTGCTTATTCAATATGCTATATTGTTTCTTCATTTTTCCCAAGTTCAGGGTTCTAACCAAGGTCATAATATTAGCAAGCAGCAGAGCCACAATGAGAGTCTAATTTTTTTTTCTTCCTCTTCACTGCCCTGTCTCACCCCAGCCTCTTCCAGTCATCTTTATCTCTTCTTCTCTGTCTGTTCCCCTGTCCATACCCAGGACTCCCTGTTAGAATCCAGGCTGTTTACGATAGGAAACTGTGGAAGGAGCCACAATGTCCTTCAACACGTGAATGGATAAAGAAGTTGTGGTCTATATATACGATGGAGTATTACTCAGCCATCAGAAAGGATGAGTACCTACCATTTATTTCAACCTGGATGGAACTGGAGGGTATTATGCTGAGTGATGTAAGTCAATCAGAGAAAGGCAATCATCATAAGGTTTCACTCATACGGGAAATATAAGAAATAATGAGAGGGAGCATAAGGGAAAGGAGGGAAGCTGAGGGGGGAAAATTAGAGAGGGAGACAAACCACTCTGGGAAACAAAGAGTTGCAGAAGGGGTGGGAGGATGGGGTAGCCGGGTGATGGGCACTGAGGAGGGCACATGATGGGATGAGCACTGTATGTTGGCAAATTGAATTTAAATAAAATTTTTTTTAAAAAAAGGATCCTGGGTGTTTCCTAGCTGGGGGTGGTGGTGAGAGGGGGTGTTCCTTTATAAAACTTTCTTTCCTACTTAAAAATCAAAAAAAAAATGGGAGTGGCACAGAAACACCAGCTGACTGTATTAAGCCAAATCATCCTGCCAGCAGCTCCAGGTCCATCACCTGCTGTTGGTATTTATGCGTTTTTATGATTATTTTAGCTTCTCAAATGGCAGGTCAGAATAGGGAGCATTGCCTGAAGGAAAGGTAACCACCGAGGAGTAAATGTCGGTCCATCTGGCCCTCCAGCTGAGAGGGTGTTGGCCCACCACCAGCTGCAGGGAGCCCACTCCACTCCCTCGGGAAGTGGTTCTCTGCCAGCCCAGCTTCCACTTTGCCGCCATGATGTTGGAGGGGACTGCAGGCCCAGAAGCACTGGACATATCCTGTCCCTGAGGGGGTTTGTTTGTTTGTTTGTTAGCTCTTTCTTTTCAGACCCAGAAAACTTGGATGTGGGGGGGTGAGGGAGGGTAGAGAAATCAAGAGCTCCGTTTGCAAAATAAACCTAGAGCCTGAGAAGGCTGCTGGGGGTGGGGTGCAGATGACACCACGGGTCACTAACCAGGCTCCCTCCTGCACTGGCTGGGCACCCCCATTGGGGCCCCCAAACCCTGCCCAGGACCCGCGCCCCCAGGGACTCACCAGCAAGGAAGAAACAAGGTGGTGCCCATTGGAAATACACGTTTCAGAGCAGAATTCCTGACAGGGCTCTGGGAATGCTGAGTGGGGATAAGGAAAAAAAGTAGGTAAAAAAAAAAAAAAAAAAAAAACAAGGGTTTTGTCCCCTTGGCTCCATATTTATGAACCAGAGACATAGGGATTCTCAATAGACTTTTCTACTGCCGTAGCTCTTTTTTTTCCTCCCTCTCCTGAAAGTTAGTAGATCTGAGCCAAGTTTTCTCTCTTCTCTCCCTGGAGAAAACTGGAAAAAGGCCTGTGTCCTGTATTTTAAAACATCTGGTGGGGCCATCAGGAGAGAAAAAAAAATGCAAAGGCTATATATAATTTAACTTACCTTTTGGGATAGTTTTTATTACATTTACTTTCTTGGATACACAAAAAAGTTTGGCATTTCCCCCATTAGTTAATGGGTTCGGAATTTTATTAATCAATGTCTAAATGTTCATAAAATAATGCCACCTTTTAAAACCAGGGGCAAGGACCACTTCCAAATGCTTCCAGTCAGAAGGAATAATATTAAAATGCAGGTTGCATATGTGCTAAAACCAGTCTTTGGGGAGTGGGGCATAAGCTCTCAATTATCCCAACAACCTCCAAAACCAGAGATCAAGGCCAGAAATGTACCCCGGGCCTGAGGACGGGGCCTGCGGCCCTTCAGGCAGCCAAGCTGAACTCCTCCTTCCTTCCACCCAAGCCCCACTCAAAATTAACCTCTAATTCAGTCCTGAGAACAGTGGGTCACCAATCATTTGCCTCTAGGGAGTATGTTGATGCTCAGGCCCTGTGGTTCTCCCTAGAAATTCCATCCTGCCCTCTGGGTGCTGGCAAAGTTTAAAGTGTATCTTACATCTTCCTTTTTTTCAGAGTACTTATTTCTTTTATCACTTAGTGTGACTATTTATGTCAAATTCCACTGGTTGGTAAAATTAAATGGAGGAAGGACCATGTTTGTTTTGTTCACATTTACTATCAAGCACCCAGCCCAGACCCTGATATAAAGTAGATGCTTAATAAATAGTTAACTACTGCCCAGTGATTCCACTTCTAGATAGACACCAAAGAAAAATGAGTGCATTTGTCCTTTAAATATCATGGATGCAAAGGTTCACAACAGATCTGTTCTTAATAGCCCCAAACTGAAAACAACCCAAATGTCCACCAGTAGTAGAAAGGATACATAGAATGTGAGGTATTTGTGCAGTGAAATACCCAGGAATAAAAGAAGAACCTACTACTCCATTCAATAACACAATATTGAGGAAAATAAGCCCCCCAAATGTGTGATTGCTTGTATATTAAAGTTCAAAAACAAACAACAAATTTACAACAACAGAAATGACGCTAGGAGTTACTTCTGCAGGGGGATCCGTGGAGTCCAGAATTACTTGAAGAGCTGGAAGTCCTTCCTTCAGATCGTGATGGAACAGATGGTGAATTATTCCCCACTGAGAATGATAACTAGTGGAGGAAAGCTATGGTTTAGGGCTCTGCCTAAGAATTTGGTCTAATTAATTGCTCTATAAAAAGGAAAAGATCCGTGAAAGCAGTGGCTTGTCCTTGTTCATCCTGAATTCCAACACCTAGCATAGGGCCCATGACAAAATGAAAATATTTTGGAATGAAGTCAAATTTTGAGCCCTTCTGCCTTACATGGCCATGCTTTCTCTCCCTTGTGCTCCCATCCAGTGCCCTGCCATGCTCACTCAAGGGTCTCCCCACCCATGACAACCTGCTGGGCCTGGAGGGCCAGATGCGACCTCCAGCCAATGCGTCTAAATGGCACACGTTAAATTGCTACCTTTAGCCAGTTCTTCTGAGCTTCATCTTTCTCTTCCATGCTCTCCCACTCACCCAGGCTTGATGCGCCAGCTGTCTTTAACATTGCCTTCTCCCTCACATATCAATCTACTCTAGCCAAGAAGCACATCCCGTGCATCTGTTCACTCTTTTCAGTTCCTACCAATAGGCATCCTGGCTCAGGCCTTGATTACTTCAAGAAATATCCCCCCCAGAACCTCCAATCCATAGTTCCCACCAGATTGATCTTCCTGGAGCATGCTTGGAGTCCTGGCACTCTCCTGTCCATGAACTTTCAAAGTCTCCCCACTGCCCATCAGCTAAGATACCATACTCCTCAGCCTGGCACTGAAATTCTTCTAAAAATAGTCCTCAAAATACAGTTGTCTCTTAAACCAACCCTCATACAGTAAAAAATCCACATGTAATTTTTTACTTCCTGAAAACTTAACTACAAATAGCCTACTGTTGACTGGAAGATTTACTGATAACATAAACAATTGATTAATATATATTGTATGTGTAATATGCTGTATTATTACCATAAAGAAAGCTAGAGAAAAAGAAAATGTTGTTAAGAAAATCCTAGAGAGGGGCTCCTGCATGGCTCAGTGGGTTAAGCATCTCACTCTTGATTTCAGCTCAGGTCATGATCTCAGGGTTTCGAGATTGAGCCCCAGCTCCACACTGGGTGTGGAGCCTACCTAAGATTCTCTCCCTCTCTCTCTCTGCCCCTCCCCCTTCCACTCTCTCTCTTTCTCTCTCTCAAAAAAAAAAATCCTAAGGAAGAGAAGATACATTTACAATATTCTATTCATCCATACTGTAAGTTTTTGTCATTTGTCTACAAGATGAATTTTGTTAGTACCTACATCAATATTGTCTTATATGATACAAAACACTGTAGATGTTATACATACTACTTACACTTAGACATCAAAAGTAAAAAAATAATGTGAAAAAGAAATTCATATTTATTTATAGGTGTAATGATTCATGCATTGATAATGAAGCAGCAGCAATATGATTGCTTTATGGCAGCCCAGTGTAATCAATATGATTGCTTCACCATAACCTAGTTTATACACTAATTAATGAATCATTCTAAAATTTGAATGCCATATAGTATTATAGTCATATTCATAGTGAAGCATTGGAAACATTGTTATATTTTTTAATAAACACCCTGACAAAAAAAATAAACACCCCTGACAATAGGCTAATACACAGTTTCTCCAATTACAAGAGTGAGAGAGATGTACTATGCAGCAATGTAACTCTTCGAAAGCAAAATTATAAAACAGTAATAAAACTAACGCATTATTCATTTTATATTAAACGCCACTAACGGTAATAAAACTAACATATTATTCATTTTATATTAAATGCCACTCACCTTATACCTATGTAAAGATAGCTCATCCACTTCCAAGCAAGTCTTGCATGCAAATGCTCTACAGGATGAATACGTCGGCAATGATGATGATAATGACACAGAAATGTATCGCTCAGCTCTTGCCATCCAGTTACTAGGTTTCTACATGGTGATGCTCACACACGTACACAACAGATAAGTTTATTAACTGTATGGCATGATGATTATTTACTATTCAATGAGTGAAAGTGAATCATCATAAAGGTCTTCATTGTCTTTATGTTGAGTTGGGTGATTAGGAGGAAGAAGAGGGTCTTGCTGTCCCAAGGGTGAGAGAGGTAGAGGACATAGAAGGGAAGGCAGGAGAGGCAAACACATTTCACATAACTTTACAGAAATATATCATAATTTCAGCCTTTTTCTGCTTTTTCATTTCTCTAAAAATGTTTTTATACAGTACCCATACTTCTTCCACTGTTTGCTTTAGTTTCAATGCCCATATCATAGAAGGGTCCATGTCCTAAAAGAATTCAATAGCAATCTGGAATAATAAGAACCTTTCTACCAAATTGTCTAATGTCAATTTGTTTTCTGGCATTGCTTTTTTTTAATTTTTATTTATGATAGTCACAGAGAGAGAGAGAGAGAGGCAGAGACGCAGGTAGAGGGAGAAGCAGGCTCCATGCACTGGGAGCCCGATGTGGGATTCGATCCCGGGTCTCCAGGATTGTGCCCCGGGCCAAAGGCAGGCACCAAACCGCTGCGCCACCCAGGGATCCCGGCATTGCTTTTTCTATGTCTTCCTCCTCATCATCTGGCTCTAGTTCAGAAGCACTCATCTCCATCAAGTCATCTTCTATTAATTCCTCTGGTGTGGTGTCTATTAGCTCTTGAATTTCTACAAGATCCGTATCTTGAAACCCTTCACTCCCCACTTTTTTTCTCTTTTTGCCATATCCACAATCTCTTTCATGATTTCCTTGATTGGCTCTGTTATAAATCCTGTGAAGTCATGCACAACATCTGGACATAGTTTTCTCCAGCAGGAATTTATTGTTTTGGGCTTGATGGCTTTCACAGCTTTTTTCTATAACAACGATGGCATCTTCAATGGTGTAGTCCTTCCAGATTTTCATGATATTCTATCAAGGTTCTCTTCCATAGTGTTGACAATCCTTTCCATAGAGTACCATGTGCAATGAGCCTTAAAAGTCCTTATGACCCCCCCAATCTAGAGGCTGAACGAGAGACATTGTGTTTGAGGGCAAGTAGATACTTCAGTACCTTTGGTGCTGAACTCATGGGCATTGTCCAAAATCAAAAGAATTTTAAAAGGCAGTTCCCTACTGGCAAGGCACTTCCTGACTTCAGGGACAAAGCACCAGTGGAACCAATCCCAAAAAAGGGTTCTTATCATCCAGGACTTCTCATTGTACAACCAAAATACTGGTAGCTAATGTTTATCTTTCTCCTTCAAGGTTAGTACATTTATAGATAAGGGCAGTTCTGATCACAAACCTGATTGCATTTGCACAAGACAGGAGAGTTAACCTATCCCTTCCTGCCTTAAGTCCTGGTGTTTTCTTCTCTTCCTTATTAATAAATGACCTTTGTGGCTTTTTTTTTTTCAGAATAGGGTACTTTGGTCTGCATTAAGAACTTGTTCGGGCAGATATTCTTCTTATTGATTTTCTTATGGGCTTCTGGGAGCTCATCTCCTGCCTCTTGGTCAGCAGAACCTGCTATCCCTATTGACATTTTTTAAGCCAAATCCCTTTCTAAGATTACCAAATCCTCCTTTACTGGCATTAGATCCTTCCTCTTTTTGCTTTGTCATATAATGACATTGCTTTTTAAAAACATATTAGAATATACAAGTATGCCCTTCTGATAGCAATCCTGCACACACATAAAAGCTGCATTTCTCCTTTTCTTTAAGATTTATTTATTTTAGAGAGCACATGAGCAGGAGGGACAGTGGGAGAGGGAGAGAGAATCCCAAGCAGACTTAGCGCTGAACATGGAGGCCAACATGGGGCTTGATCTCATGGCCTGAGATCAAGACCTGAGCCAGAACCAAGAGTTGAACACTTAACTGCCTGCACCACCCAGGTGCCCCAGGTGCTGCATTTTCAACATGAAATAAAAAGGTATTGCACAAAAAGTGCAAGGTTTTAATCCCTGATGGCATAGTTGCAAATCACAATGGTGGCTCCGTGAAATTTCCTTTTTTTTTTTTTTTTACAGTGAACTTTGTGCTGAATTCATTTATCTTGAAATGGTGGGCAATAGCAGCTGCAGACCTCGATCCATGGTAGCTATCAAAAATTCAACTTTTTCTTACAATGTCATGATTTATCTTTGCTTCTTGAGAGCACTTTCTGATCACTAGTAGCACTTTGTATAGGTCCCATGGTGTTATTCATTGTTTATAGTATTGCACCTAAACTGGTGAAAAATACATGAGAACCATTAGAGATCAGTTTTTACTGTGGTATGTAATTTACTGGAGAGATGAACTGCTCACATGGAGATGATTAGCACATATCATGGCATTTTAGGCAGATACGACACATAGGCTCACTGCAATAGCAACAGGAGGTGGCTATGGATATTATTACAATTATAACTACAGTTAATGCACTACAGTTTTATGCAGTTATGATTCAATACTGCATCTTTATGATTTTTTGCCACTGCAAGGTGTGCCGTGTATGATCTGTGTGAGTATAATTTTTGATAAATTTAAACTTTTTACAATAGATTTGTGTATATTTTATGGTAGTAATGATAAAATAGACTAGTTCCTACATATTTTTATGCATTCATGACACACCTAATTTTTTCTTAAGTTTTTTGGATATTTCTAAGAAAAGCTACATTGTTCGTCTGAGTTTTTTCAAACTGTTGCAAATCTCCAAAAAAAATTTATTATATCTCTTGAAAAAAAATCTGTGTAGAAGTTGATCCATGAAGTTGAAACCCATGTTGTTCAAGGGCCAACTATACATTTTTGATCTTCACTCCCCAATCTTACTTCTTTATACACACCCCATACTTAAGTCAAATTGAACAATTTGAATTCCTCAAATAAATGTGGCAGTTTCCTACTCCCTTCATCTTTGCTCATGGCTTTCCCGCAGTTCCACTTGTAATCCTGATCATCCTTCAAAAACACCCATCCCACATTTTGCCTCTCTGATGTGTGCTCTGAACTATGCAGATGTTTGTCCCCAGGTCCTGCTCTCACTCAGTATTTTTGAATCTACTTGTGTTATTACATACTTACTGTATGCTATCTTATGATGACTTTGGCTGCTTCTAAACTGCAAGCTTATTTAGGACAGGGTATAGGTCCTTCTCCTCTTTCAGCTTACACAGTATGTTGTCCTTGGATTAATATTGGTTAAAAAAATAAATGTGGGGATCCCTGGGTGGCTCAGCAGTTTAGTGCCTGCCTTTGGTCCAGGGCGTGATCCTGGGGTCCTAGGATCGAGTCTCACATTGGACTCCCTGCATGGAGCCTGCTTCTTCCTCTGCCTGTGTCTCTGCCCCTCTGTATCTCTGTGTGTGTCTCTCATGAATAAATCAATAAAATCTTTAAAAAATAAAAAAATAAGTGTATGAAGGAAAGAAAATCAGCTCTTAATTAGTGTTTATATAAAAGAGAATTCAATAAATTAGTTTATACTTAGATGTAAATGACTGCCCAAAGGATTATATATGCAAAGATACCTTAACTGTAATTGAAGAAAACCCATTAAATGAAAAAAAATGACTGTAATGATGGAACTTCACATATGTAGTGTTGGAGCTTCCTGGCACCATCTTAAATCAGATCAAGAACTCTTATGCTTTGGACAAAACAGCCTTCAGGACTGACTAGGTCTGGATATTTCAGGGTTTCCAGGAGGTATTTGTCTCTCAAGTGGCCACGTGCAACCTTACAATACCACTCATCTCAAAACAAGACTCCCTGTCATACCCTCTGCCATTCACTAAAATGTGTAGCTTTGAGAAAGCGACCAACTTATCTGACAAGGACTGATAATCCTACTTTGCCAGATGCTTATGAGGAAAAGTGATCAAGTGTTGGCAAGTAGGAGATGCCCAAGTAGCCTTTAGCTGTAATGTTTCTATTTGACCCTCTCCCAAAGCAGGTGTGCTTATGGCTCTCTCTGGCTCCACATGGCTTTGGCAGGAAAAGGTAACCTGCCTCTCTCCCTCCCTGGACACTGAAGGGAGGTGCTCTTTTTTTTTTTAAGGTTTATTTATTATTTATTTTTATTTTTTGGGGGGTGGGGCAGAGGGAGAGAGAGAGAGAATCTCAAGCAGATGCCCCGCTGACTATGGAGCTCAACAGGACACAGGGCTTGAGCAGGACTCAATCTCACAACCCTGAGATCATGACCTGAGTCCAAATCAAGAGTCAGATACTTACCCACTGAGCCACCCAGGTGCCCGTGGGAGGGAAACGTTCTAATCTTTCCTCCAGTCCTTGTGGGAAGCTATACCAGGAGGTGATTTGATGCAGGTTCCCTGATTCTCACAAATTCTTCCACCTGTGAGTTCACTAAGTCCAGAGGAGCTGTTCCCAGGAAGCAGAGGAACATTCCAGGATGTTGACATAAAAATGCCCATGAGAATCACCCAGGGGAAGTTATCATACAGGAAGGAGACTAAAGAGGTCATGTGGCAAAGACTTCAGGAGAACATGAGGTCACAGACTCAAGCTTGCAAAGTGAGAAAAGGAGACTGTTTCTGCTGTTTCCTTTCGATGAACACATACTCTTAGCACCAGGAGCAAACACACATGCACGCACATTAAAAATACCAAAAACAAATGTGAAGTTTTCCCTTGGAAAAAATTATAGTCCCTGGCAGAAACCATGAAGCGAATTGTGAGGGGCCAGGCCTGGCCTGGCCCGTTTTTGCTCAGACGCTCCATACATGAAAGCTACTGCTTACTTGTCGGGCCAGAACCCCAGGCCAGGCCTTCCGCTCTCTCTGGCTTTCCTCAGGGAGGATTCAGTCTCTCTGCCAACTGGCAGTGAATCCGAACAAATTGGCTGGGTCCCACCTTGCTTTAAGTGGATGCATGTGCACCTCTCAAACTCACAGAGGATACCCATTAGCCTGGTCCACCACCCCTTTCAAGGAAGGTGGAAGGTGAAGGTGGGCCTTCCCCCAATGCTGACAGAGCCTAACTCTTGCAACTGGGCATCCCCTGAGGAGCAGGAAAAAGGCCTCTGCTCCCCAAGTCCCCGTACACATAAAGACTTCCTATACAAGGAGTCAAATGCTGGCTCTCTACCATGCATTGGTTTTCCCTACACACTTCTGAGGCTATGTGCTATGTCCAAAGTTGGGAGAAGTTGGTAGAGCTGAAAAGCCCCCCAAAACTTAGCCAGTGAGCAGGAATCTAAGCAAGCCCCAAGGAACACAGCCCAGAAAAAAATTAACTAAATCTCAGTGGAAAACTCAGTCTAACCACAGCTATCATGAGTCTAAAATGGATCACCTAAGAAATAACAAAGATAAATCCTGTGGGCACCTAGCCGGAATCTTGTCACTGCCTGGTGATGGGGAAAGAGAACTGTCTGCACTGTCTACTTGGGAGGCCTTGACTCATAGTGGACAAGCAAGACATGAAGGAAAGATGGGTTAAAAGAGAAGCCTGAGGAGTTGGGAGGATTTACACTTGGCTTTCTTCCTCTTTGGTATGTTTCCCTCTTGGTCTTTGTCACATTCTCCCCCTCATCTCATTTTAGGTAAACTCGTCAAAATAATGGATTTCTTATTTGATGATTCTATTTAGCTCTTTGAAAAGTGTTGGAAAAGGGATCAACTGCCACTCACTACACAAGCGTGTGTCAGCTGGGCAGGTGGGGGTGGTGCAGTAAATGGCAAATGTTGAAGGACGATGGAGAAAGTTTAGAGATCTTTCTGTGGAGAGTGGAAAATAATAGCAAAGAGAAGGCTGCTGGGGAGTGCTAAGGGCCCAGCCGTGATTCGAGGCCACCTACGTGCAGTGGCTTGCTTCAGCGGCTGGTGGCAACCTGGGTATAAACATGGACAAAGCTGGCATGATCAAGGCCAGGTTGGAGAGACTGAGGGACAGAGAGTCAGAAAAGAGAGGGTCATGGTAGGAGAGGGGTTGAGCTCATAGGCAACTATCGAGTCTGCAGAAGAGAGAAGTAAAGGTAGGAGGTGGCTGCAGGATAGAAAATCCAGGGCTAAGGAAATCAAGGAACATTCTGTAAGTCCCAACTCAGACCCTGTCTTGTCTATGGAGCCCTACCCTAATAGAGATGCCCAAAAGGATCTGCTGAGTTTGGGGGGCCTGGAATCCTCAAGTCGGAACTCATCTGGTCTTTGGCACACGCGGGAGACCTCCCACTGCACACTGGACTCAGCTTCTCCACAAACCACACGTTCTTTGCTTCACTTAATCCTCACACATGACGTTGGGAGAAGAGACTGAGTGCAGACTAGGAGACACAGGAAAGACCGAGCTATGAAAGGCAAGGATGGGTAGGATGGTGCCATGTGGCTTCTTTTTCTCCAGTTCCTTGATGGACAACTATTTAGGAGGGAGGAGCAGGGAAACAGGAAGTCTGCCATCCTCACCTTGCTGTCCACCAGCCTTAGCTCGGGCCACCAAGCAGGGATGAGAAGAAGCCAGCAAGGCCAGCAAGCAGTCCAACCGCTGCTCCCCTCACTTCCCAGCCCCATCCCTCCCTCTGGGAAGAAAGGAAGAGAAATGCTGCATTTCTGTCCCCTTACCCCCAATCTTCCGAACCTGCTTCATTGGGCAGTGAATGCTGCACTTCGCACTGATGACACAGAGGCTCTGCAGCATCAAGTCCTTTCCAGGGACACGGGGCCAAATTAGGCCGTGGTCTGTCCATTCCCTGCCTTACACTCTTCCAGGGGATAAACAAAAACAAGCAAGGGCTCTTCATTTAATTTTTTTTTTTTTGCTGTGTTAATTTTTGAAAACTGACACGTAGCACACCTGAAGAAATGCTCAGGAAAACTAAAATGCCATTTGAATGCAATATCTGATTCCCTGGGTTTGCTGAACTCAGCTTCATCTTGCTGATATTTCTGTTTGGCCAGCCCGAGTGCCCTTGGCACTATATGTCCAACCTAAATTGGCCAGTTGATAAAGGTCTAGGGAATTATGCGCTTGTTATAGTGGTTTTTGGAACAAATCGGGAAAATCTTTTGGAAGGCAATTTGAGGATACTCTTAAGTTTTCACCCTGTACAACCATCAACTCCACCTCTAGCAATTCATTCTAGAGAAATATAAATTTGTCAATCAAAATACTAATAGATGTGATCTTTATAAAAGCAGAAAAGTATGTTAAAAAGTAGAAATTTAGTCAAATGACTTAAAACACAAAGGAATATTTCTAAACCATTAACAATTATATATGTATTTATCATTAAAAGGATGTTCCCAGTACTGGAGGTAATAAATAAAGGGAGTTACAGTGTGATCCTATTTTGGTGAAACAAAATAGAAAGGAAGAGAGGAAATAGGAAGGGAGGAAAGGAAGGAAGAAAAAGTCTAAGGATATATCCCTTAAAATGTTTCTCTGAGGGTTAACTTGACTCTTTACGCTTTTTGTTCCTTAGAAAAGGTTACTTTTTAATTAAAGGGGGAAATGAAGCTACTTACACACCCGCACACCTTGTTAGCTTAGCTGACTCTCTGAGACAAGGTAACTGGGCCAGCCTCCTGCTGAGGGCCCTGTGGGGCGGGGAAGGGACAAGCTTCATGTCCTTGGTGGCTGGAGCACGTTCCCATGCTGCTTACCCACCATTCCTCAAAACCAGGCAGCACCAGGTAAAAAGGACACCAGGTGAAAAGGAAAGGGCCGTGAAGAGCAGGACAGTAGGATGCTGATTATCCAAGTGTTCCTATGATGAGCATAGGCATATGAACCAAAGCAAATCTCCTGTTACAGGATGTTTTTGTTTTCAGAACCCAAAATACTATAGGAAAAGGAGAAAGCCCTGAAGGGCCATGCTGGCTCTAAGTAGGTTATTTCTTGTTTTTTTTTTTTTTAAGATTTTATTTATTTATTCATGAGAGACACACAGAGAGAGGCAGAGACATAGGCAGAGGGAGAAGCAGGCTCCATGCAGGGAGCCCGACATGGGACTCGATCCCAGGTCCCCAGAATCAGGCCCTGGGCCAAAGGCGGCACTAAACCGCTGAGCCACCCAGGGATCCCCTAAGTAGGTTATTTCAATCCATGGCTTTACATTCTTGGTCACAATTGTTTAAACATTGAGGAACAGTGGGCACATGCTGTCCAAATGGTGATGGGCTGCTAAGTGTCATAGAGCATGGAGCCAGGAGAGCCAGGAGGGCTCCAGGTCCCAGCAGCACCAGCTCCATGATACCGGCATCTCGATTCATCATCCAGGCTTAAATAATAACCTATACATTAGTCAGTACTTTTCACACTGAGGAGCTCCATGGTTCAGTGGAGGTACAGGGGTTGGAGCGAGCTCCAGTGGGGGCCAAGGAAGAAGCCCAATGTGCAGCACCCTGGCCCCCCACCCCCAGTATAACCAGGACACCTCTATCTCTTTTATATATTAAGGTTTAAGGTAAGATTTTCACCTGGAAAATAGAATTCTACAATAACAAGTTTGAAAACCACCAGCCTAATAACGCAACTCTGATATTCTTTGTAATAAAGTATCATCACCCCTAAGCACAGTGGACTTATCAGTATTTTTCAGTTGAAGCAGTCATTGATATCCCCTGGATCTTTCTTCCAATTCTCAGTGTGATTTATTTATTCTGTCTGAAGACTGCCATATTTGGGGACAGCCTCTGAAATAAGATGCAAGTATGCACCAGACACGTATGTCTTATTAACTCATCCTCCCACAGAGAGAGTGAAAAATTCATGAAACTGGCATCTCTACAAGGCACCTGGCCCCAATTTGTCCTGGCCCCGGGTAAGTAGCTCTATGCAAGAGTGCTCAAAAGTGAAGTAGAGCTATTTTGGGCTCTTTGCTTGGGTTTTAATGGGTATTTTCTTTCCAAATGAGGAAATGGTTCATTGGTCTATTCTCCATGGTACCTGCTATTTCACAATGGTGGTGTCTATGTCTGTGCATAGATGCCGTCATGCAATGCCCCTTGGGGTGGATATCTGCATTTTAGAAGTACACCAACCAAGGAAGAATATATGCCAAACTTTATTTCTCAAAATGAAAGGAACCAAAGCAGAACTTTCAAGGCTATCTTATTCTTTGATTAAATACGATTAAAAATTCTCTCCATTCCTGGAAATAAAGAGGAAGAAGAGAGAGGAGCAGGAAGACGAGAGGAGGGGGAGAAGGGGGGGGAAGAAAGATGATGAGTCAAAGATAAAGAAATTACAATTTTTTTTTTGGAGCATGCTTTTGAATCTCAAGTACATAGATTTCTTAGCTTAAGTTTCCATCAACTTTAAAAGCAAAAGCATCTATGGGAACAATTCGTGGGGACCTGGATTTGACGGTATTTTGCTCTTCTCTTTTGTGCAATGCCAGTGGTGACCATGAAGACCATGAAAGTCATGTTGACAGACTCTAGAGCAACTTTGCCAGAAAAAAAAAAAAACAACAACAACAACAAAAAACCCTCACCTTTCTCTCTTCTCCTCTCCCTCCCTTCCTCACTCCTTTTCTCTCTCTCTCTCTCTCACACACACACATACACACACACACACAAACACACACACACAAGATTGTTAACTACTCATGGTTTCGTGCTGAAGCCCCTCTCCCCCTCCCACCATGTCCATCCTGCCCAGAAAGCGGTAAAAGTCTGGACAGCCTCTCTGAGAGGCCTGCCTGGGGTGGCACACAGACATCTGACCCCCCGCATTAGAATGTGAGGAGACTGGGAGTTTCCTGTAGCTTACTGAGGATTTATATTGGATTTCAATTAAGGTGACTATTGCCCATATTTAGCTGTTCACAAAAAGCTGAATTTGTCTTATTATGAAACATCTCTGTATCTATGTGGAAAGGCTTTGAAGGATGATCAATTTGTCCACCTATAGTGACTTTTATAACACAGTGCAGAGAAAAAAAGGTGACTTCAGGATAGGTCTGGGCTGTGCACCCAAAAGAGGTGTGCTAGAAGGAGAATATATCTGGATTCCATAGTACACTTGCTGGCAGTAATCCTAAAGCCAACATGTGTTACATGGCACCATCTCCAGAAACATCTCTGAGCCCTTCACCTGAACTAGGCCATTTAATCCTCACGAGTTAACTCTTCAAGTGTGGTAAGTCCTGTCGATATCTTCATTTTACCCAGGAGGTTGGGTAACTTGCCCGCTCCCACAGCTAGGAAGTGGTAAGCAAGACAACCTGGCACTCTGGTACTGGAACCTAGGATGGAAAACATCATAACACCTTCTTCCAAAAATGAGATTGGTTCCACCTTGGAGGAAAGTACTATATCAGTGGAGGAAGAAGGTAGCAAACCCGATCATGTACAGTATGGGGGGTGGGACAGTGCTGACGGGCTCAGTGGAGAAGTACTGGACATCATGATTCTGAATTGAAGCATTTGCACTGCGGTGGCATAAAAACACAGCAACTAGCAGAGCATCGATTTGGTTTTAGGAGCTGAATAAAAAGTCAAGTATTTTACCTAAGTGCCTTACTTATTTCCTGCACTCTTTCATTGCAGTACTTATATCTCTAGTTATAATTGCATCAAACCCTGGCAAATTTTGGCCTATCTTTGAGTAAGCTTTCCAGAATGGAAATTGCCCATCAGAGAGCAGCTACAGAATGAGATAGTTTCAGTTTCAATGAAACAGGTCCTACTAAGAGAGCTGGCCAACCTGACCAAGATAAAGGCAAAGACTTGCCATCCAGGCTGGCAAATACATATAGTGTATTGGCAACCCACAGATTCTCTTTGGCCAGTCGAATTTTCCTTGGTGAAAAACAAGATCAAATCCCCAACACTGAAGTGTCACCCCCAAAAGGTGGGAAGGAATCTAGAACAAGTTCAAAGTTTTCTTCTTTCTCTTTTTGTTTGCACATTACGGTACTATTTATATATAGTAAACTTAATCTTTTTTAGGTATACAGGTCTGTGAATTTTACAATTGTCTAGTCATGTATTGAACATCACAATCAAGATTCCAAATATTTCCATTATCCTTAAAACCCTTTAAATGAAATCCCCTCCCAATATCTTCCAACTCCTAACAATCTCTGGTAATTTCTTTATGCCTTTCCTCACAAAATCATATAAAGAGAATCCTACAGTACGCAGCCATTTGTGTCTTGCTTCTTACACTTATCATAATGCTTTTGAGATTCGTTCAGGCAAGTGCATTTATTAGTAACTTGTTCCTCAGAGTGGCTGAGCAGTATTTCATTGTATGGATGTTACTACAGTTTGTGTATCCCCTTACATACGGGTTTATGTGAAGACTTCCTTTCTATTTCTCTTGGGTATAGATCCGGGAAAGGGATTGCTGGTCATATGGTAAGTGTTTAATTTTATAAAAAACATAGTAAGTTGTTTTCAAAGTAGCTGTAACATTTTGCATTCCAATCAGTTGCTCTGCTTCCTTGCCAACACCTTTTTTTTTTTTTTTTTAAGATTTTTCCCATTTACTCATGAGAGACACAGAAAGAGGCAGACATAAGCAGAGGGAGGATCAGGCTCCCTGCAGGGAGCCTAATGCAGGACTTGATCCCAGGGCCCTGGGAGCATGACCTGAGCCACAGGCAGGCACTCAACCACTGAGCCACCAGGTGCCCCCTCCCCTTTTCTGAGCTATTCTAATAGGTGTGAAGTAGTACCCCCCCCTTAGTTTTCAATTTGTATTCTACTAATGATTAGTGATATTTAGCATCTGTTCATGTACATATTTGGCCTTTCATATTTCTTTCTTAATAAAGTATCGTTTACATCTTTTGCCCATTTTTTATTTTATTTTTTTAAAGATTTTATTTTTTGAGAGAAAGAGAGAGAGAACACAAGCAGGAGGAGGGACAAAGGGATAGGGAGAAGCAGACTCTCCACTGAGCAGGGAGCCTATTTCAGGACTCGATTCCAGGATCCCAGGATCATAACCTGAGCCAAAGACAGACGCTGAATCAACTGAACCATCCAGGTAACCTCACCCATTTTTTATATTGAAAAAAAAATTCTTTTTCAGATGAGAGTCTATTATAGTTTCTGGATATCAGTCCTCTGTCAGATTTTTTTTAAATAAACTTTCTCGTTCCCTTTTAGTGTCTTAAAAGACATTTCTTAGTAATGTCTTTTAATAAAAAGTTTTAATCTTTTTATTAAAAGAAATTAAAGGTCCAATCTATCCCTATTTCTTTTTATGGTTTGCACTTCTTATATCTTACCTAAAAAATATTTGCCTAATTTAAAGTCACAAAGATTTTCTTCTTTATGTTTGTCTAAAGGTTTTATAGTTTTTTGTTTTACCTTAGTTCTATGATGTGTTTTATATTAATTTTAGATCAAGGTTCATTTTTTTTTCTTGCATATGGCTGCCCAATTTTCCTGGCATCATTTGTTAGACTATCCTTTCCCAATGAATTGTCTTTGTTTCTTTGTCAAAAATAAATTAATCATATATATGTAGATATAGTTCTAGACTCTACTGCATTACATTAAACCATGTGTCTATACTTTTGCCAATACCACAGTCTTGATTACAGTATCTTTATAGCAATTCATGTATCCTGAATCCTCCATTTTGTCTTGGCTTCTCATCCTTTTTATTTTCCCTATACACTTTAGAACCACCTGTCTATTTCTAGGAAAAACTTGCTGAAATTTTTATTGAGCTGATATTGCATCTATAAACTAGTTTGAGTAGAAAATTGACATCTTGACAATATCGAGTCATCCACTTTATGAATCATATATTTCTGCATTTGCTTAGGCCTTTTTGTATTTATTTTGTTAGAATTATCTCTGAAAATATTATTTCATGATTTATGTTGTTATTGTTAATGTCATTTGGGGTGCTATTGTAAATTACACTCTTTTTTACTTCAATTTCTAATTATTTGGACTTTCATATTTCTTTCTTAATAAAGTATCTGTTTATATCTTTTGCCTATTTGTTTATTTGTTCATTACTAGTATATAGAAGCACAACTGACTTTAGTATAATGGATTTGTTTTCTGGAACTTAGTTAATTCATTTATTGGATATATCATTTTTCTACATTGTTTGGATTTTATACATCTAAGAATACAGCATTTCATTGCTTCCTTACCAATATGAATTCCTTTTATTTCCTTTTCTTGCCGCACTGAGTAGAATCTCTAGTATGATGCTGAATACAAGTGGTGCATCCCTGCCTTGACAATTGTAGGTGAGAACATTCCGTCTTTTATTATTAAGTATGGTGTTAGCTATAGATTTTTCACAGGTGCTCTTTACCAGGTTGGGGAAGTACCTTTCTTATTTGGTTTGCTGAAACTATTTACCATGAATAAATGCTGAACTTCATTAAATTATTTTCCTATATCTATCATGATTATCATATGCTTCTTGTTCTCCAGGTTATGGAAGTACATTAATTTTCAAACATCAAACAAACCTTGCATGTCTGAAATGAACCCCATTTGGTCATGATATTATCATTTTCATATATTACTGGATTCAATTTATTACTTTTTTAAAAGGTTTTTGTTTTCATATTTGTGAGATATATTGGTCTGTGGTTTTCTTATATCTTCCTCTGGTTTTTGGCATTAGAGTAATGCTGGTTTCACATAATAAACCAGGTGAGTCAGTTCAGTTCCACATGGATTTTAAGTATTATCAGAGATCAGAGAAGGAATTAAAAGATCTAACCTTGACTTGTTTGCCTTTCCTCCAGTCCTTTTATTCATAGTTCTAGAATTAGAAAAACTGTCATGTCTATTTGATAGAATTCTGCAATTGAAGAGAAATGAAGGTTAATTTTTAAATGACCATTAAGAGACAAGGGAATAAATGTCACAGTCATAGGATCTTTTCTTCTAACAAGAAGACTATGCCATTTATACAAGGGCATATATAATTCTTTATTGGCCTAAGTGGATTTTATTCAGTCTTGGTTGTCATAACTAAGAATCATGAGAGAAGCAGTCCCTATTCAATGATTACTACTCTCCAAAAGGAAAATTGAAATGAAGTGCCAATATGCCCATTAAATTTTCATTCTGTCTGGGTATTTAGGTGAGAGTGTCTTTCCTGATGCCAAGACTCACATTTGTACAGAGAAGATTACAAATCATTGTTAGCCAATAGGATTGTCTGTGGTGATGCAAATGCTCCATAGTCATAATGTCCAATAAAGTAGTCACTGGCCATATGTGGCTACTGAGCATCTAAATGTGACTAGTGTGACTAAGAAACTAAATTTTAATTGTATGTAATTTCTTAACATGTAAATATAAATAACCACATGTAGCTAGTGACTACCAAATTGGACAACTATAGCGTGTCAATTTTAACTCTAATAGACTTTTAGGAACAAAAGTTCTCACTAAAGAAGGGGTGAAAAGGACTTGGGAACCATTTGTATGGCTAGATATGTTAAGTTTAAGCATATAGGTAAAACTTACATCAAATTGCAGACTAACAGACTCTCGATTCTTCTTAAATCAATTCTATATTGATTCACTTTGGTATTATTATCAGGCTGACAAAGTACAAGGTTGACAATGGATAGCAACATGATCGGTTTTATTTGGAAATAGATGATCTGATAGTATTCTATATATATATATATATATATTATATAGGAGGCATCAAAGTGAGTATTCAACATGACTCCTTGTAGGTTTGATTCCTACACATTGAAAACATGTTTTGGCTCTTAGAAACTGGTGTGATGAATTTTTGAGCTTTATATCACCAACAGAAGAGTCAAAAAGGGATCAAACTTAATTTTTGTTTTTTGTTTCTTACAATTTAATTTTCTTTTCTTTCAATTTAATTTTCTTTTCCTTCCTTCCTTTCTTCCTTCCTTCCTTCCTTCCTTCCTTCCTTCCTTCCCAATTACACCTTGTTTGCTGGCTTATTTTTATTTATTTTTTATTTGAGTATAGTTGACACAACATTATATTTGTTTCAGGTATATAACACAGCGATTCAACAACTCTATATACTATGCTATGCTCACCTCAAGTGTAATAACTAAGATAGATGAGGGGAGCCTTTAAAAAATAAATGGCATGCTTTGGGGTGGCATTGAGCTTGACTCCATTTTTATGCATTTCTCTCAAAGAACCTTTTATGTTAAATCACTTATTTGCTATCAGAGATACTCGCAGTAAACATAAAATCAAAATGACAAAACTGAGAGTCTCCAGGGCAGGAAAAGGTCACCAGACTCTGTACAGCACTTGATCTGTTTGAGTCCTTAACAAATGCTCTCAGGATGGTGATGCCTTTGTTCTCCTCTATTCTGGTGGAAATGATTTAGTGAATGCTCTGCACCTTTCTCTCCCTTCAATGCCACCCTTGACCCCTCACCCCCACCCTTTCACATTAGATCTTTTTGCTTCACTGGCCTTTCCGGATGAGGAAGAGTCTCACCAAATCAAGAATGCACCTTTTCAGAAGAGGTCAATTAGTCCTGGGGAGTAATGAGGACTAAGCTGCCCTCTCCACTTTGACCATTGATTTAAACACTATTCACAGGCACCAGGGTGCTAGCGAGGCAACGCTCTGGAAACTGATGAGGGACTCCATCTCCATTCCCATAACCCATGCCCAGTCACCCCAGAGAATCAGCCACCAGCCACAGCTCCCTCTCACCCAGCTACATGGTAACCAAAACAAGCCCCTTCTGTGTACACTTTCTGTAGCGTGTAATTGCCAACTGGTGAAAGAGATGAATAGAAAGGAAATGTATTGAGAGAGCCTTGACAGAATTATCGTAACAAGGGTTTTGAGGTCCCAACTCTACATGCGGAGAGACAAACTTTATGGCATGGCCCATGCCTGGAGGCTGAACAGTGCCAGGATGTGCTCCATATAGAAACTGGCACTTTCACCAAAGCCACAGATACCACATAGGCCAGCATGGGCTTCCTGAAGCCAGAGACACTCAGAGTCAGAAGACCTTGGAGATTCTTGGAGTTCTACCCTTCCTCAGCATGAAGATTTCCTCTTCAAATCCTCTACAAACAGCCACCATAAAAGACACCATTATTTCCCCAAAATAGATCCGAATTGAGCCAAATAATTGAGCCTAAGTTATTGTACTTTCCTCGACTTTATCATTTCCTCTCCAAGCTAAATTTCTCTGGTTCTCTCAGTTGTGCTTCAAAAGGCATGATTTGGGGGCTATTCCCTATTCAGGGCACTCTTACAGTCAAGGCCAGTAAGGACATTGAAGCTCAGCTACATCTATTTAGATGTCTTCATTGGCTTCTAAACGTTTTATTTGAGGTTAGCAGGGTGGAGTCAGTGGTCCGTGAAGAGTGGGGAGGTAGGAGGTCAGGGAAAGAGGAATTGGCAGTAGCTTTAATCTATCTCTGAAGCAGCACTGGGTTAGAGTAGGAGTGCATGGAGACAGAAACAATGTTTTTCACTGTGAAAGAACTTCTGTCTTATAAATAAGCATACGAAGTCTGAGCCCCTATAAGAAACCATACCAGACATTTCACATTTGATAATCCTAACAAGAAAGTAAGCTTTACTACTCCTACGTTGTAATCAAAGTCTGAGGCTCATGGAGATTAAATGATTTGCCCAAAGTCATATAGCTGATAAGAGGCAAATAGAAGCATATTGCTCCAAAACTTCTCACTTAGAATTGTTTCTCCTGGGCCAATGCCACATCCTAGAATTATACAACCTCTTGGGGTCCAGATGTTTTCTGTTTCAACTGTTCAGATTTGTCTAGTCAGTGCTATTTGGGTCTGACTTTACTGAGCTCAGCCCATTACCTGCTATGACCTTCAGTTCCTTCTTGATCCTTCAGACTTGTCTGCTCTGAACTTGGATATCTTCCTAATCCCACAAACTAGCCGGGGCGCCTAGTTCTCCCCTCATTGTTATGTGTGCACATACTCTTCAGCTCCCCCAAGAGAAAGGGAGATTCCAGTTCCCTGAATCACTGAGTCCGGTGTTCTTATGCTGGCAAGTTCTGAGAAATGATACTCTTGCCGGTCAAAGACAAAAGTTAGCTCTTTAGACCTAGACCTCCAAATGCCATTAGATGAATTTTAAATTCTTCAAGTCTTTCTAAATCTTGCTAAGTGTTTGCATCTTCTTTTTTGTGTGTGGGATCTTTCCCAAAGAATCCAGTGTCACATGGATGCTTCCTGAATTATCTGACAGAGAAAGAAAAAATGCAACAAGTATCCAGGTCTTTAAAGGCTCAGTAAGTTGGCTTTCAGCTTAGCTCATACTAGAATGACATGGCTTGAGTCAAATCTCCAGAGCCCTTTTTAAACCTATTCTGCTTGTAATGCAATTCAGTTGCCTGAGAGCCATTGGAAAGTTCACATCAAAAATCCACTGAGAAAAAAAAAATCCACTGAGGCTGAACAGGACATGGTATTCTTACTGAAGAAGTTGGATCTCATGAAATGGAGAGCGCTTTGTACTTTTGACAATTGTTTATGAACTAGAGCCCCATGTGGTCCAGTCTCTGCAAGCTATAGCATTCAAGTAAATACAGTCCAACAACCATAAGTAATTAAAAGCAATTCCAATGTTTTCTTGACTATCTTAAACGTTGTCAAATAGAATCAATTTATAACCCACAGTGGTGTTGCTGCAAGTCTCATTCCCTATTATTTTCCCTCTCAGGATCAGTCATATTTCCAACTTTCCCAAAGCTTCTCATTATAGATCTCATTCTCAAACTCTGATCCCAAAATTTACCCCTAAAAATAAGTTGGCATGGACTTCCTCTTTTCTCTTGATATTATCACCCTTCCCAGAACTCTTCTGGGAACTCACAGGAACCTGCTCTGCATTTGTGCAGTCCCTATGAACAAGGTTAACTCCCTATGGACAAAAGTTGACTGATGGGGAATAGGAGCTGATTGATAAATGGTCCATTCTTTCCCTTGGGCATTTCATAAGCATTTCACATGGTCCTAGAGAGGTAATTTGTGAGATACTCGTATCCTTTAATAAATTCCTTTGTTTTTGCTTGAAGTATTCAGAGTAAATGATGTTTGCAACCAAGAATCATGTCTAATAAAGATTCAAATAATAGAGTTCCAGTTTCCCTGAGTCTTTGATAAACTGGTTATTATCAATTAAAATAAGCAACAAAATGAAACAAAAATACTTCTTTAGGGTCCATGCTTATAGGAAAAGAAAAGCAAATAAATTTCCACAGAGTACCCACAATTGAGCTAGCTCTTAACTCTGTGAGCTACAAATTGGATTTAGGATTCATATAAACCAGGGATGATAGGAATTTAGCTGGAAGGTTATTTCCCTCCTTTTATTATTTTATTATCATATTGTGACCCTATATTTCATGTGATGCTTGGTAGAAAACATGTTTTGCAAAGCATGACTGTTTCTGATTGGTAAACTGGAGGATAGATGTTTATGACCTGCTGGAGGATATCGTGTATTCCTTCTCAACTGAGGACCAGATTCCCAAAGCATTTATCCAGATTGCCTTGCCTCACAATAGCTTCTCAAACTTGTCCTCTAAATTACCCCTAATAGCAGAGCAAATATATTTCCTCTGGGATTTGATAGCAGAGTAAGAATTGGCATAACTTGAATTTAAAATGTTCTTGAAAAAACGAATTTAAAGTTTTACATTCTATTCTCTAAAATGTTAATGTCTACTTTTATATGAAAATAATAAATAGAATTACTTACTAAGGAGACTTACAATTAAATAAAATAAATAGAACAATGCACTTATCTCTGCTCCATACCACAATGTCCCTAAAAGGAATCTTAAGTGATAAAAACCTACAAAGACAAAGAGATCATGACAGAAAATGATACTGAAAAAGAGAAGCAGCCAACTATGGAAGATGCAAAGCACATTGATTAATACTAACTGACTTAGCAGAGTAAAGAAAGTGAGGACCTAAAATGACCATGATGGGGAACACCAAGCAAACAAACAAAAATCCAGAAGACTTGAACTGCAAAATTCTAAGAATGACCAAGAATTTATATGCCAGAATCTCCGAAAACAGAGTTGAGGATTAAGGCTGAAAACAGAGGAGATTGGTTGAAAATCTATTTTTTTTTTTGAAAATCTATTTAGGGAACACACAGATCCTCCTTCCTGTACGTCCAGATGACTGTGGCCCCCAAGCTCCCATCTTAGAAGCTGATAGAAGGCTTATTTTCTGAAAAAACTAAGCCACAGAAGCTGGGTAACAGAACTCACAGAGTGTGAGAGGGAAGTCCCATACAGAAGACAGGATTAGGTGTGTCTATCAGACACCAGTTCTCAGCCTGTTCCCAAAATGCTGGCAGCCATACATACACCCATCGGAGGAACTGACTGCCCCTAGGGAATAGGCCTAAAGAAACCTACCTCTGAGGAACAGCAGGTGGAAACTCCAGACCCCCTTGCACCAGCTGGGTAGCCAGGGCCAGGTTAGGAGTTGTCAGCCCAGGATGTGAATAATAAGGGATTGCTTGCAGAGAATTTGAAACCATTAATTAAATCACCTAAAAGTTGGTTGGCTTTTATTATTTATTTTTTGTGCACAATTGTGCAACAGTTTTAAACAACCTTAATGATAAAATACTTCTTCCCACAAAAAAACTCCTTTCTACATCTAAGTTCCAAACAACTGTTCTGGATACTGTGGAATATCAATAGTATTTCTATAAACTACAAATTAGCACATTTTAATTCTCTCCCTGGAATTAATTTGGAAGAACCAGTCAGTTCTTCTGCTAACACAAACTCAGCTATATATGTTCCTTTCGAGAGTACATTCAAAGGTTTAAATTATCCAAGCTGGCTTCAGCTCAGTTTGTGTCCAATCCCTGTGACACTACAAATTCCTGTACTTAAACACTAGATTCAAAAATAAATAATGATACCATAGAAATTGTAAAGATATATTGGTAAATTGAATTTAAATTTAAGAAAAAGAAATAGGGGGATCCCTGGGTGGCTCAGCGGTTTGGCACCTGCCTTTGGCCCAGGGCGTGATCCTGGAGACCCAGGATCGAGTCCCACGTCGAGCTCCCGCATGGAGCCTGCTCCCGCATGGAGAAGCATGGAGCCTGCTTCTCCCTCTGCCTGTGTCTCTGCCTCTCTCTCTGTGTGTGTCTCTAATGAATAAATGAATAAAATCTTTAAAAAAAAGAAAAGAAAAAGAAGTTGGAAGACTATTTCAGCCTTCTCCTGTTTACTAATGAAAGCAGCATTTTTATACAAAAAAAAGGAAAGAAATTGTAAAGACAGAAGGAAAACTCCAAATTACTGAGTTTTTCCATTCTACATAACCACTCAGAGTTTTCATTTACATTTAAAATTTACAGCAATGACACAGAGAAGTATGAAGAATTAGTTTTGTTTGGTAATTGTAAAATTTAGCATATATGCACTAAATATTTAATTTGATTATTTAATACTTTAAAATTAAAATTCATTCTTTTTATTGTTAATTGTTTTTAACTGATTAACCATGAGGATAATTGTTATAACTTATTTCTATCATCATTGCTGAAAATAATTTTGGTTCTCCATGTATGATCCATGTTTGAGTTGATCTGATCCAGGTGAAATATGGTAGGTACACCTCTAGTTTGAACCCTACTTCACTCCTATATCAGCACAGTCAGCCAGTGGCCATTAGATACACGAAATGCAGAGACTCAAATTAACAAACCAAAAAGATGAATCAGAGACCAAGTTGAGACAGAATATTCAGATAAAATAAAATATTGCCTCTGAATAGAAATAACAAGAATAGAATCTATCTCTATTAGAAAGGAAAGAAACTTTGAGAGAACAAGAAAGATCTCGTGAGAATCAAAAATATAAATGAAAAATAAAAAACTAATAGGAAAAAAGAATGTAAAGTTGAGAAAATCATAAGTAGAACAACAACACTAACAAAAAAAAAACAGGAAAATAAATAAGAGAAAAAAGATTTTTAAAGTAGAGGATCAATTCAGAAGGTCTGACCTCTGACTAATAGAAGTTCCAGAAAGAACACCAAGTAAACAGATGGAAGTAAAAAATCAGATAATATAGGAAACTTTCCCAGAACTAAAGGCCATGAGTTTCCAAATTGAAATAGCCCACCAAGTACTGAGGACAATAAATGAAAAACAAACCACACCAAAGAAAACCACTGTGAAATTTCAGAATATTGGGAATAAAGAAAAAAGTCCTAAGAAATCCTAGACAGGAAACACAGGGCATCTACCAAGGGCCACGAATCAGCATGACATTGGATTTTTATTTATTTATTTATTTATTTATTTATTTATTTATTTATTTTGACATTGGATTTTTAAAAGCACTCTGAAATCTAGAAGATGCTGGAGCAATACTATCAATATTCTAAATTTAAAATTTTGTTTTAATCTAGAATTTCCTTGGCAGCCAAACTATAAATCAGTGTTAAGTGTACGGTAAAAGTTTTCTGACATACAAGGCCTCAAAAAGTTTATTTTCTATGTACCTTATGTCAGAAAGCTACTGGAGGATGAGTTCCATAAAAACAAGAGAATGGGGCAGCCTGGGTGGCTCAGCGGTTTAGTGCCGCCTTCAGCTCAGGGCCTGATCCTGGAGATCCGAGATCGAGTCCCAAGTTGGGCTCCCTTCATGGGGCCTGCTTCTCCCTCTGTCTGTGTCTCTGCCTCTCTCTCTCTCTCTGTGTGTGTGTGTGTGTGTGTGTGTGTGTGTGTCTCATGAATAAATAAATAAAATCTTAAAAAAAAAAAACAAGAGAATGAATAGATATAAAGAAATGCAAGACATCCAGAAAATGAGGAATGTATGAAGAGCATTCCTTGAATAACAATAAATGGAATCCTCAAGTCAGCAGGATCGGAGCAGGAAAATTAAATACTCCAGAAACCATATCTCCAAGAAAGAAAAAAAAATGGTACCAATTCCTAAAGTCACATTTCCTTAGAGAATGTGGAAACTAATTAGTGTAGGGATATAACACTAAGTATGTTTTTTATAAAAAAGACAGTTTGAATTCTAGGAAAAAAAACAAGAAAGGAAATGTAATCATAGAGAGGTATGAGCGATATTTCTATTGTCCTAAAAATGCAAACACTGGGTAACAGTCTAACAAACAGTCATGATTTAACTGTGCTGGAAGGATGCGGGCTGGAGAGAAGTAGCTGTGTGAAAGAGGAATCAACTTCCATCTTTCTTAAGAAAAGTCAAGAATTATAGTGACATGTAGCAGTACTGTTACATTATTCAGAAATATAGATGCTAAATGCTAAGGAATAAAGTTAAAAGAAATAGAAGGAGCTGCCTCTGGGGAGTACAACTTGTGATAGGAAGGCCAGGTCTGCAATTTTGTCTCCAATCTTATGCTATTATTTTCTCTTGTAATATAATGGACACATACTACTTTTGGCAAACATATTTAAAAGAGAGAAGCAAATAAATAAATAAATAAATAAATAAATAAATAAATAAATAAATAAATATAAAAGAAAGAAGCAGGAAATCAGAATTTTATTGAAAACCCTCAGGTTTAGTGTTGAAAATTAAAACACAATTACAACATAAAATGGTGGGGGGCACTTCAGTTTCCAACAAAACACTGCCTTAATTTCTCTAAGACAGATCAGGACTCTGGGCCACAATTAACACTTATTTGGCACCTCCTGCATGCTAATAGCACTGTAGAAAATTGTCAGAGATCATTGTGACTGATCCTCACCACATCCCTAAGGAATTGGGGAAGTTATTCCCAAGTAAGACACTAACTCCCTGGAGGATGAAGACCTTGATTGCAGGTATTTGTTTATATTTCTAAGCGTGAGCCCCAGGCTGTCTGTGGACAGATTATCATCACAACTTCGTGAGATACGCAAAGCCATTTTACGGATGAGAAAACAGACTCTTGGCAAAGTCTAGTGGCTTAACCAAGTCATAAAATAGTGAAAGGCAGAGCTGTGGAATGGCTTCAGCCTCCAGTACACCTCCCCCCTCTCTGAACCTTTGGAGAATAGAGACTGTCTCTTCCCTGTCTGTACCTTCAGCATCAAGCACACAATGCCTGGCACAGAGAAAATGCTCAACCAAAGTCCATTGCCTAAAGCAGGCAAGGTCCTGAAGAAGTGTCACTTGGTTTATCAGGCCGGGAGAATCTCCAGCAGAACCAAGTGCCCACATGCCTCTGCCCTCTACTGCTAGGCATGTGACCTCCACACGCACTGTCTGGATACAGTTCCTGCAGGGACAGGCCCTCCATCAAAACAAGAGGAAACCATCCGGCTCTCCCTCAAGTGACCCAAGGAGTCTGTTTACAGCTCTAGGACGTAAGCTTGCATACTGAAATGTCACCCACTTCAAATTACAGGACAGTAACAATTTCAGTCTTTAAAAATAGAAAAAAAATCAAACCTTTAATGCAAAAGAAAATGAAATTGTGGAAACAATTTTGAACCCACAGAACTTTTGAAAATGTCATTAACAAACTGTGAAATCAGGGTGATAAAAATCAGATGCCCCGAGGGGGAACAACAGTGCTCCCAGTCCAGCCTCTCAGCCTGAGTCATGGAGAACCCAGTTTCCATTCTGCAGGTCCAGGAAGCAGGGGGTACAGAGCTAATGCATGTCTCCTGCTCTGCCCTGGCTCCCAGGGTGGCAGGATTTGGAAAACACAGAATAAACCAACTCTCCAACATGTGAAGTTGGACCTGCTGGAGATGGAGAGGATAATACATGGAAACCAGCCCCCTGGGAGAAGGCCTGGGAGGCAGAGAGCAACTCTTCAAAGAATCCTGGAGAAGTACATCCATTTTCCAGGCTTCTCTTTGCTGATTCTACATGTCTGTGGGAGAGTCAGAATTACAGAACCTATCTCTAGAGCTTCCACAATAATAAATTTAAAATTACTCTCGGGGGAAAGGTAATTGTTGTAAAGTGTTGTAGGGCATGCATGGAGAACAGGATACAACACAAAATATTTTCAAAAGATCCTCTTGTTCTCTAAGGATTTTACAGTCATGGTAACAAAAAATTCAGAGTTGGCTACCTTTATTATTTATAGACACTTTGCAGAACTAGAGAGATGGTGGGTCTGGCCTTCACAGGTTGGTAGCCTATCTAAATTCAGTTGCCAGGTTCAAGAGAAAGAGAGTCTAAAGGTGGGGAGAAGGGAGGTAAGGCACCAGGGTGGTCTCTGAGCCCATGTACAAAATGTATGGATATAAGGGGGCTGCATCCTGGAGCCCAGGAAATACATACGCAATGCCCCCCTCATCCTCAGAAAAAATCACACTCAAGTTTCCCAGAATAGAATTCAAGGATAAGAAACATAGGGATACTTCCATGGAAGTTCACACATGAGGCCACAGGTTCAGCTTTCCTGGACCTGGGGCCTCATGGCTTTTTTTTCTTTCTTGATCCCTGACTTATAGGAATTCCTGTAAAACCTAACCCCAGCCCTCTGGAATATCAACCACATTTTCAGGCTCTTCTCTCCAAATGCAGGATTGTACAAAATTGCAAGAGTAGAAGAGTGCTTATAACACCAACCCTGGATGCTACACACTCTGGAAGCATCCATCACAATACCAGGTGCCTGCTAGACTTCCCTGGAGCCAGCTTCCTAGGGCAAGGTAACCCACCTCCATTCCCACTTCTGTTGGATGTCCATTAAAGACCAACAGATATCACACTACAGAAGTGCATGTTTCTTTACATCATTCATTATTAGCATGGGCAACTCTCATTTTAACAGCATCAGAAGGGAAACTCCTGGGAAGTGTGGGCCAACATATCACAGGGAAAGACATGTTGGCAAAACTAAACTGCCTGTGCTTATCTTCAGGAATATTGTCCAATCACCTTTGCTCCAGGAATCCTTGCAACCCAGCAGTGTTTCCAAGAGAACTCCATTTCCTCCTGACTCACATGCACATTGATGTAGCCATCCCATATTAGGGCAGAAACACGGGTTTTACAACATGATTTGTCTTACAAGCTTTTCGCCCAATGGTTGGAAGAAGCATTGTAGGTATGCCACTACTCTGCAAATCAGTAGCCCCAAACTGTACTCATGCTTCAAATCGAAATGGTCTCCGTCACAAACATTTTACCTGCTGCTGAGTATATTTCAATTTTGGGGGTGCTATTCAAGTTCAGTAAATGAGATACTGTTCTCTGCCTCCAGAATCTTTCTATATGAAAAACACAAGGCTTTCAATAAGTGTTGCTTCAACTTTGATGATGGTGGGATGAAAATCAGCACAACTACCCTGGTAGATAATCTGGATAATCTGTTGCTATGCCTTATAATAAAAAAACCACAACATGAACACACTTAAAATCATACTTCATTTCCAACAACTTATCTGTGGTTACATTTAAGGGTGTTCCTAAAAATGTTCATGCCAGTAGTTTTTAGAATTTAAACAAGGTTGAAATTAGTCTGAAGGTCCATTAACAAAACATTGTTTCAGTTCATTATTGTGCACCCATTCACCATGCAAAGATCTACTGTGCCACCAATAAGCATAATGTCATGAAGGTCTGTGTACTGACAGAAAAAATTCACACAACATATATAGAATGCTAAAGGGCCCACAAAACAATGTACGGCATGCTAGGGTTTGTAACACATGTATGGATATAGAGGATGTTGATTCTTTCATCCATTCACTAAGCACATGTCGAGCACTTTTACGTTGTTAACCGTTCCAGGCACTAGTCCAAGCACTGGAGAGACAACAGGAACAAAACGTCCCACCCTTACGCAATTTGCAATCTAGAAGGGTGGAGAGAGAGTCCACAAACATATAAATATAAATATAATGTCAGAAAGGGATAAGTGCTATAAATAAAAATAAGGTAGGATAAAAAACTAAAGTGTATAGGAGGGGACAATTTTATAATAGTGTGATCAGGGGACGCCCAGGTGGCTCAGCGGTTGAGCACCTGCCTTCAGCCCAGGGCGTGGTCCTGGAGACCTGGGATCGAGTCCTGCATGGAGCTCCCTGCATGGAGCCTGCTTCTCCCTCTGCCTGTGTCTTTGCCTTTCTCTCTCTCTCTCTCTCTGTGTGTCTCTCATGAATAAATAAATACAATCTTAAAAAAAATAGTGTGATCAGAAGAATTCTCTGAGGAGATGACATGTGCATAGAAATCTGTAGTAAGTGAGGAAGAGCAAAGCTCTTCTCAGAGGTTACCAAGTTCAAATGCTGGGAGTAAAGCACGTAGACAGATCCAAGGCACAGCAAAAAGGTCCCATGGCTAGGAACTAGTGGGAGGCAAGGTGAGCGTGGCAAGGGTCAGTGTCTCTTGGAAACCCTGAAGGGTTTTGAGCAGGAAAGTGATAGAAGGATTTTGGCTGCTGTGGGGGGAAGTCTGTAGGGAGACAAGCAGAAAGACCAGTTTAAAGGTCACTGAAGCAGCGTAGGCAGGAGATGCCAATGGCTCCAACAAGGGTGGTAGTAACAGAGTTGGTGAAAAGTAGTTAAATTCTGGATATATGTTAAAAGTAGAATCATCAGGTCTATTATGTTGGATTTGGCATGAGGTGGAAGGAGAAGAGAGACAGTAGAGAAGTTTTGGGTCTGAATAAGTTTTTAAAAATTAGAATGCGGGGATCCCTGGGTGGCTCAGCGGTTTGGTGCCTGCCTTTGGCCCAGAGCACGATCCTGGAGTCCCGGGATCGAGTCCTGCGTCGGGATCCCGGCATGAGGCCTGCTTCTCCCTCTGCCTGTGTCTCTGCCTCTCTCTCTCTCTCTCTCTCTCTCTCTGTCTCTCTCTCTCTCTCTCTCTCTCTATGTATATCATGAATAAATAAATAAATCTTTTTTAAAAATTAAAAAATAAAAAAAAAATAAAAATGAGAATGCCACTTACTGAATTAGGAAATACTGAAAGAGAAGCAGTTGGGAGGGGAAATCCAAAGGATATATACCAAAGTATATGCTACAGATCACAGCTAACACTCACATTTGTGCTTGCTCTGGCCAGGCACTGCCACTGCTTTACATTTACAGCCACTCATTTAATTTTCACAATAACTCTTTCAGATAGGGTACTATTATTGCATTTGGGAATACAGTTTACTTTTGTATTTATCTAAGTATGCTAATTTTATTTGCAACAAGCATGCACATGCTGCATAATAAAGGAAATTGAGTGTGTGTGTGGGTGTGTGTGTGTGCAGTAATCCCAGTGAGAAAAAAAATCATATATTTATAAATTTTCATTCTTGGCGAGTCTCTGGTGATTGCTCAATGTAGGTTGATGTGAGACTGCTTCACAGTCTTTTAGCTCAGCAGATATTCAATTTTTTTTTTTCCTGCCAGGTCAGATAAGTTCATATGCAAGACCCAGTCTCATCAACACTCCCAGAATACCACACAGATTCCTGTACCCTAATTTTCATTCAACCTCTTTCATCCTCAGCTTTTAAAAATACTGGAATGCAATGACAGAGAAATAAATATTAAAGGAACAACCTTGGGTCTGTTTTCATTTTTTATGTGAAATTTTGCAAATGGATTACTTTAAGCGATTACACTTAATACATCCTCGTATCTTATTTTCAACAAATCCCAAGTGGATAGAGACTCACCAGTAGGTCCCCACACCAAGCTGAGAGCCTCTGTTTTAGATGATTCTATGAATCAGATTGCTAGAGGGCATTGATTTTATTTGAACATTTCATAAATGAGAGCTCTTGTTTAGCTTTTGTCTTTCTCCCTAATCCCTAGTATTTAACCACAAATTTTGTTTTCTCCAACAATTTCCATGTATGTGGATGTATTCATTGAAGTATAGAGAGCAGGGTGATTTTAGCCCTGTCCACCGGATGAACAGGGAGACATCTGGGGCAGAGGTGTCTGTGGTTACCACAGTGACACTCCCTTGACTGAAGAATTGTGCAACACTACCTGCTAAGGGAATAACTGATTTCCATGGAATTCTGACTGTACTTTGTTGTTATGCGATACTCTCAGGGAGCATAAGTGCTTTGAAGATGAACCAATCATCTCCAATTTAAAATGAAAAGTCAGACTAGGCCCTCCACTCATTTTGCCCCTGCATTGATGCTTAGTAAGCTCCTGATGCTGGAATTACACCAAAAGCAGTCACGTTCAATTACTGTAACTCCAAAACAAATATCTATTTGTATTTTCTTTTGAGAATGTAGAGAAGAATCGCAACATAACATGAGTCTCCTTAAGTGAAACTGGATATACCTTGGATCAAATTGAGTCTCCTGAATCATAAACATTGGAACTGGAAAGGAATTAGATTGCATGGTTCAAGCTTGTCAGTTAATAGATAAGGAAAAAGATACTCAGTGAAATTAAATGATCTTCCCAGGACCACACAGAAAAGAGTATCACAACCCAGTTGACCTTGTCCTGAGCGCAATGTTCTTTCCACCCACCAGACCATGCAGTCTTTCTTGTACACAGCCACCTCCCAAAGCCACTGTTGGTGGTCTCAGTTGGACCCCCAAAGGTCCCAGGATAGGATTAAAGAACTGCCTCCCAGAACCGCCCTACATCCCTCATGTCTCCTACAGCAGCAGATCTGGGCCATCCAGGAAAGTGGGAAACCCACTCAGGCACAGAACTGATGTGATAACGCCTCATGATGGAAGCCCTGGGAACATTTGCCCTACCCTGAATTCTAACCTCGAGAACGTAAAAGGAGATTTGGAAGGACTAAAGAAAAGAGAAAGGGAGACAAGGATAGAAAGAAACTAAAGAATACTTAGGGATGTGTAAAAAATAATAAGGAAACGTAGGTCAGAATCACTTAATAATCAAGCTTTTACCTTTTAAAAGCCATTTCCAATAACAACTATTATCAGAGAACTTCCACTTTCCTTATGAATGTTTGCCCAAGTTCTGAACAAGATAAGATTCAGATCACAATTATTTTCTTGATTTACACCTTCTCTTTCACCTCAGCTACATTTCCTTTAGAATACCAGGTGGTAACAAGATCCCAGCTTGCGCTGTAGTTAAGAGCCAACAAGCTTATGATAGGAATAGTCTTAAAGATTAAACGTTGGCAGCGCCATCAGCTCTGCAGCAATCATGAGCAACATATTATTAGCTTTGAGAATACATTTAGGTGTGGAAATACAATCTAGACTAGATGCCAACTATATAAATAGCATTTTCCTGCCTATAACTATTTGTCACAAGCAAGTAACCAACCACTGATTTTTATGTACACTGCAGGGTACTAGAAGCAGGCTGGGTTTACCTAATGAAATACTTTACCCTCTGTTCTGATGACAAGCGTGACAATTCCCAGTTAGCCATTCTTTGCAAACATTTCCTCACAGTAGTGACAGTCAGACTACCATGTCAGTTATGTAGCTAGCACTGGAGTGTCAGGTCCAAAGGAACAGCTCTGTCCTGGAGTTGTACTGTTGAATTGTCCCTGCTGGCTCAAATTCCTGGTTAACTGTCCCTTGGATTTACTGATTCAGTGGAATGGTAATATGTCACATGCACATCAATTCACAGAGAAAAACTGCCTTTCTGCTTTAATATTAATAGTGATTGGGGGGCGGGGGGGAATAAGGATTGGAAATCCTTCAGGATATAGTCCGGATCCTCATCCCAACCTTGCTGTTGGCTGCACCACCTTGGACAGGTTCTTGCTTCCTGGGCCTCTGCTCTCTGATCTATAAAATAAAGCAGAGGTGAAGAGGATCTCTACAGTCACCTCAGGCTCTAGCATTCTGTGATTTGGCTTTGGAAGAAAGCATCTATCTACATAGGGTCAGAACCAGAAAAACATTTCTTATAGCTGAAAACAACCAGCCTTGGGAAGTTGCAAGAGAGTCTCCTGGGCCAAGGCAATCCTTTCCTGGTGATAAGGCAGGTGCCAGCCTGGCCTGGAGGAGAGAGAGTGTTTATTTGAATATTTAAATGAAGGTCCGCAGAAGCATTAACATCTAAACATGCATTTCTGTACTATCTTCCCTTTTTTTTTTTTTTAATTTTTATTTTATTTATGATAGTCACACAGAGGGAGAGAAAGAGGCAGAGACACAGGCAGAGGGAGAAGCAGGCTCCATGCACTGGGAGCCCGACGTGGGATTCGATCCCGGGTCTCCAGGATCGCGCCCTGGGCCAAAGGCAGGCGCCAAACCGCTGCGCCACCCAGGGATCCCACTATCTTCCCTTTGAAGAGTACCAAGACCTTTACATCTATATAACCAAGAGCTGGTGTTCCTTCACAAAACATCTCCAGGGATCCCTGGGTTGCGCAGCGGTTTGGCGCCTGCCTTTGGCCCAGGGTGCGATCCTGGAGACCCGGGATCGAGTCCCACGTCGGGCTCCTGGAGCCTGCTTCTCCCTCTGCCTGTGTCTCTGCCTCTCTCCCTTTCTCTCTCTGTGACCATCATAAATAAATTTTTAAAAATTAAAAATAAAATAAAAAATAAAATACAAAACATCTCCAGATGATGTTTAATTCGAGGACATAGCACACTGTCAACATCATCTTCCATGGATTCAGGAAGTGTCAGTTGTTCAGATGCACATTTCATTAATGTAACCTAATTCTTCACACCTACTCACTAGGGTCCAGCTCTTTTACAGATTTGGAATCCTGATACTTTGTGATTTCTGAAGCTATGTGGACTGTCCCCACAGTCAGCTGCCTTTGTGATTCTAAGGCAACAGGCCTGCTCTGCTTATGGTACCAGGTGTGGCACATAACACTTCTGAGCCCCAACTTTTCAAATAATAGTCTCCAGAAAATATTACCGAGAGACAAGGTAATTGCAGTGACAGAGCAGATAGTTTGCAAAAGCTACATCCCATCCTAGTACTGGATTTATGTGGAGAGTTCTATAGCAGATAACTGTGAGAGAAACTGTGTCATATTTTAATTCTATGTAGATTTACCTTGTTTGAAGCAATCTTAGTCTGTATAAATATGTGGCAATATGAAGTTTATGAATTATAGAGTAGTTGCTTTACAAAATGCTTATTAACTTTTCCATGAACAGAGGAGTGAAATTAATTCAAACATCTGTACCTGAAACGCCGAAGAAAAAAAAAATCTTAGTAATTTACAAAAGGATCCAGAATAGCGCAATCCCTAGGAAGTACATGCTGCAGGCTAAACATTATTTGAAGTGCTTTACCAAATATTAACTCTTTTACTGAACCTCAGAACACTTCTGTGAGATGAGTTTACTAGTATCCCTCTGAGACTGACAGATTAAGTTCGCAAAAATCATATGCTAAATGGGGGACCCAGATTTGGGCACTCGGAATCCATACTCCTCACTTTGAACCTCTGTTATGCTTACATTTTAAAATGTAAATTTTAGTTAGTACATATGCAAGGATTTAATTTTGTATGTTTTTTAATCTTAGTTTTAAAATCAAAGTGCTTTGACAGCTCAGAATCACAGCCAGGTCTATGAACACCACTTTTCATGGATTTTCAAGGAGAGACATACATTTGTCACACATCCCTCAGTTCGCAATGACAGAAATCCAACTCAAGTTTAAGCAGAAGAAAGACCTACTTAGATATAAAAGTCAGGGTAAAATTGGTCTCAAGGACTCCAGAGGACTCAAGATATGTCATCAAAGCTCATTCTCTTACTCTATTTCTCAGTTCAGACTTCCGCAGTCTATTGGCCATATTATCTTCTGTTCTACCGTTGAAGATGGGCCTTTTCTGAATCTCTCAATGTCTGTCTGTCTGTCTGTCTCTCTCTCTCTCTCTCTCTCTGTATGTGTGTGTTGTTAAGGGACCAAGGGGCATGGCTGTAAGTAGCCTCTGGCTTATGTGATTCCAGTGTAGCACCCACAGTGTAAGTGAGGACTTCTTGCCCAATGTACTTAGAAACATCCCACTCAAAGGCCCAGCTCTAAGCCAGTCATGCAATCAGAGGCCAGAATCGTGCTTGTAAGATGGTTCCACTGGCCTTCATTGCTGCTGTTGTTTCTTTTTTTTTTTTCATGGGTTCTGTTGAAAACATTTCCCCCTCAACAAGTTGCAAGAATGTAGTTGACATAGGTTGCTTTGGTCGGCCCAGGATTTTGTCTCCCCTTCTTTTAGTAGACCGCCTGTTCCTTGAAGAGCCACTCTTCCTCTGCTGCATTTGGTTCAGGGGGTAAGGAGCAGTGGGCTATGGTTCATAGCATTCTGCCTCTCTGCCCACGTGAGAGTCAAGAAGAGCAGGCTTTGCAGATAGTGATACGTTTGGAAAACAAGCAATTCTTGGGGTGGAAAACATCTGTACAGATGGGTGGTAATTGAAATAACTCTTAAGGCAGAGCTGGGGGTACAGGTCATCCCTAATATCCATTTCCCTCTTCCAGAGTATTGTAAGGTAGAAATACCCCAACCTTTCTTGTAGTTAGGAGTGATCATGTGCCTAAGTTCTGGACAATGAGGAGTAAAATGAAATGTTTTTATGCTTTATGAAAAGATAGTAGGGAATGGCCTTTGCCCACTTTTTCCTTTATTCCTCCTTCATTTCTGTTAGTCAGAATGGAGACATGATAGCTGGAGCTAGAGCACCATCATGAATCATGAAGTAACTTGGAATAGAAAGGTGCATGGTTTAGCACCTGCCTTTGGCCCGGGCGCGATCCTGGAGACCCGGGATCGAATCCCACGTCGGGCTCCCGGTGCATGGAGCCTGCTTCTCCCTCTGCCTATGTCTCTGCCTCTCTCTCTCTCTCTCTCTCTCTCTCTCTCTCTGTGTGTGTGTGTGTGTGTGACTATCATAAATAAATAAAAATTTAAAAAAAAAAAGGTGCATGATGATGGGATCCCTGGGTAGCTCAGTGGTTAAGTGACTGCCTTCGGCCCAGGGCGTGATCCTGGAGACCCCAGATCGAGTCCCACGTCAGGCTCCCTGCATGGAGCCTGCTTCTCCCTCTGCTTCTCTCTCTCCCTGTGTCTCTCATGAATAAATAAATAAAATCTTTAAAAAAAAGAAAAAGAAAGGTGCATGATGGAGGAACAAAAGGAAGTTTGTCAGTCCCTATGGATTCATGAGCAGAGCAGCCATCTGCACTGTGTATCTTCAGACATTTACTACAGAGAAATAAATTCCTACTTTGCTTACGCTGCCACTATTTCAGGCCTCTATTACTTACACCCAAACCAAATCTTACCTGGATCTAGAAATAAAGGAATATTTAAGCATGCTGTGACAAAGGAACCTAGATGACAAATGGGAACACTGAAGGGTTAGGGGATATGGAGAGATAAGAATTAGCTGTTGGTCTTCATAAAGAGGACCTGGGACCAGGAAGCACATCAGGCTTCCAGCCCACAGGAAATAGAGTTCAATCTTTTCTGACCTGGGGTCAAGGTGCTAGTAAGTGAGGAAGGAACAATTGATGCCCACATGGAACTATCTCCACAGCATCTGGTGTCTCCATTAAGGGGCCCCTGTCCCTTTGCTCCCTGATCTGGGGGGCTTCGCTGTGGGTAAAACCAATGTATGGAAACATAACACAAAAGTTAGTCAAGTCCACCAATGTATTTAAAACCTAGCTCAGTGTTACAGTGTAATATTATTCAGTCATAAACAGAAGGAAATCCTGCCATTGTCAACAACATGGATGACCTTGAAGACATGATGCTGAGTGAACGAAGTCAGAGAAAAACAAGTACCACATGATAACACTTGCATATAAAATCTAAAAAAAAAAAAAAAAAAAAAAAAAGCCAAGCTCATAGAAGCAGAGAAGAGACTTGTGGTTGCCAAGGATTGGAGTATGAGGAAAGATGTTGATCAGAGTTATAAGATCAATAAGTTCTGGGGATGTGACGTACAGCATGTTCAGTGTAGTTAACAGTAATGTATTATATATATATACTTGCAAGTTGCTAAGAGAGCAGATCTTGAATGTTCTCACCACACACACACAAAAGGTAACTGTGTGAAGTGATGGATGCATTAAAAACCCTTCTTGTGGTTTTTACATCACAATATACATATATTAAATCATCACCTTGTACACCTAACTTACACAATGTTATATGTCAATCATATCTCAATAAAGCTAGGGGAGAAAGCTTCATTCAATTTTTAAAGTTAACTTACACCCAACTTTCAGGAATACACATCATTCAAACTACTTCTCCACTGAGGGCATTCTCATGGTGAGACAATTCCCATCTCCCCTGGGAGGGGGAGACAGCAGTTTTGCTTTGTAAAATATCCTAACCAATAAACGAAGTTCAGAGATGAACCATTTCTTCCCTGGCTGCAGAGCACATTAGCAGCACTAGTCAGACTTAGATTTTTTGCATCAGGGTTGCTTCTTATAAGACTCTCCACTTCTCTGAAAGTCCTCTGGCTCTGCAGAAATCTTATAAGAGTTCAACGCCAGAGCTTGGTCAACCACTATTTTGGAGCTGACATATTCTTGGCTCTTCCACATTTTCTCTTCGTCTTCTTTTATTTATTTATTTATTTATTTTGAGCGCATAAGTAGATCTAGTTAGGTTTATTACAGGAACAAAAGTTCTTCTGGAAAGCTAATTCTTTTGAATCGTTGAAATGAAAAATAATACCCCCTCCCCACCCTTCAGAGCCCACTCTGATTTAAGCAGATGAAAATGCTAGCATTTCTAAACCCAAGGCTCTATTTGGGATGTTGAATATAAAGTGCCTTTTCTAGCCGTTGTGACAGGAAAGGAATGCACAGGTTTCTCAAGAGCAGATTGCAGGGCCCATGCTGATCTAATTTATGTATCTTCCTGCCAGGAATGAAACCTCATGGTTGTGGCACTTATTCAATGATTATTTGATATTTTCTGTATTCAGTGAATATATGGAAATATTTTTAAATTGGGGTTTTAAACTACCTATTAAAAAAAAAGTAGTTTTCCTCTTAAACTTCTGGACAGCCACACTGAAAAGTATTCCTTACACAAAGAAGAAGATTAATGATTATAGGACAACACATGAAAATGTGACAATGATTAAGCCCAGACAGATTATAGTATCAGTCAGTGAGGGACCCCAGATCCTCAGCCTGGCATTGGCTCTTAATATTAGTAGCAATTATTTGGAATATCTTTCTTAGCAAGCTAGTCACCTCTTATTTCTGGCATTTCTTTATCTTAGGTGAGAGAGGAACAACGAAAGTCAAATCCTGATTAGAATGCGTGCACACCAAAACATGAGAGACACCTAAATCTGGGAAATGAACAAGGGGCAGTGGAAGAGAAGGTGGGCAGGGGGTTGGGGTGACTGGGTGATAGGCACTGGGGGGGCACTTGGAGGGATGAGCACTGGGTGTTATGCTATATGTTGGCAAATTGAACTCCAATAAAAAAAATTTAATTGTCACGCACACAAAAAAGAATGTGTGCACACATACAAACATGTGTGTTCACTATGAAGGAGGGCAGATTATGTGATGATAACCGAGGCACAAGTCAAAGATAAAAGCTCTAAATGCAAAAAAAAAAAAAAAAAAAGTTTCACTGTTTTGTGAACATAACGTTGTCAGGGTAGGGTGGTTTTTAAAAGTCTTTCAGTTGAAGAGCACCTGGGTGGCTCAGTCAGTTACGTGTTTAACTTTGATCTCAGGGTCCTGGGATCAAGTCCTGCATCAGGCTTCCTGCTCAGTGGGGAGTCTGCTTCTCCCTCTTTCTCTCTCTCTCTCACTTCTTCCCCTTCCCTTCCCTTATTTGTGCTCTCTCTCATAAATAAACTTTTTTTTTAATATAAAAAAAGGTGTCTTGGGGCACCTTGGTGGCTCAGGTCATGATCCCAGGGTCAAGCCCTGCATCACAGCTTCCTGCTCAGTGGGGAGTCTGCTTCTCCCTCTGCCCCTCTCCCTGCTCATGCATATTCTTTCTGTTTCAAAAAAAAAAAAAAAAAACCCAAATCTTAAAAAAAAAAAAAAAAAAGCCTTTCAGTTGAGCTTTCCATTCTCTCAAATGTTAACCCAGTTAGAAGACACATTATTAGCAGAAGCTTAGGGGGGAAAAACTATAAGAAAACATAAGATTTAAAATACTTTTTAAATGTCTCATCAGTTCTAAAGATGTATTTTATTTATCTTGACATCACACTGTTGTGTCAGTCTCCTAGGGCTCCTGTAAAAACCTACCACAAACTGGGTGGCTTAAAACAACAGATATTTATTCTCTCACAGTTCTGGAGGCCAGAAGTCTGAAATTAAAGTGTCAGCAGGGTTGAGCAAGAATCTGTTCCAGGCCTCTCTCCTCACTTCTAGTGGCTGCCCACAACTCCTGGTGTTTCTTGGCTTGTATGTGCATCCCTTGAATTCCTGCCTCCTGCACGTGGCCTTCCTCTCTGTGCAGCCGTGCATCTTCGCATTTTCCATCTCTTATAAGGATGCCCATCACCGGATTTAGGGCCCACTCTGATCCAGAATGACCTCATCTTAAGGTCCTTACCTTAATTACATTAGTAAAGGCCCATATTCCAAATAAGGCCCAAATAAGGTGCACATGTTTTTATGGGGCGTCTTTATTCAACACTGCAGCAGTAACGGTGTCATTCTCCTGCTAATCCATGAGATTCATAATCTTACTTTCAGCTCTAATCTCTTTCCTTTTCTCTTTATTTTGTTCCATTTTCTACTTCCTTTTCTGTAACACACAAAACAAAGTTTGTGACTTGATGACTCCTACTCTATCACAGTGTTGGACAAACTGGAGGAAGGTGTAGGAACCTATAAAATAAAAGACTCCCAGTGTTGAATTTAACTATTTTTAATCTTATTTAAATGTGCACAACACAGGAATCCCTGGGTGGTTCAGTGGTTTGGTGCCTGCCTTCGGCCCAGGGCATGATCCTGGAGTCCCGGGATCGAGTCCTGCGTCAGGATCCCTGCATGGAGCCTGCTTCTCCCTCTGCCTGTGTCTCTGCCTCTCTCTGTCTCTCTGTTTCTCATGAGTGAATACATGAAATCTTTTTTAAAAATGTGCACAACACAGAACTAGGTTCATAGTTCCTTGACGTAAGGTTCTTAGGCATTCATAAAACAAAAACAAATCTACAAATTCATACAACAAAAGTACAAAACCAATAAAATTTAAATGTAATGATTCCAAAAGATTTTTATTGAGTGCTTATTATTTGTCATGCACTGAAAGAAGGGCTATAGACACAGCATAAATCAAATTGGCAAAAATACCTGTCCTGATGGATTGCAATTCAGTCATAATAGCAACTGAATGGGAAGAACCAGATATTAGCAATATGCCAAAATCAAACTCCAGTCACAATATGACTGTATGTGACTAACTGCTACTGGGTGACATCATTTGAGTCTAGCATCTATGCCTCTGTGCACCATGTGATGACCAATTCTGCAATCTTTTCCCTCTATTTTAACAATTACGAACATTTCCTCCATATAGTAAACTATGACATCATTAGGCATAATTGCATTATTTGCATACTGAGCCTACCTTCGTCTTTTCTCACAAGCCTTAAGAATTCAACAGCACATGACTCCGCCACACCATTCCACTTTCTTGTGTATCAAATCAACATGTCAATATATTAAATATTTTAAGAAACCCAAATCTTGCCCAAGGAAGCTCCTTTCAAGTGCAGATTTCACCACAAACAGGTTATTTTGTCTTTGAATGGATTAAAATGATTTGACATTTGTAGTGTGGGTTTTCTTTTCTGTTGGTATGCCCAGATGTATAGCTTGATTAAGATTCTCTACATTTCCAGAGCCTTAAACCCAAAAGCATACTAGCGTGGAGCAACACTAGCTCCACCTCAGTTTTTCATGAATGCATCCTCTTGTTCTTTCTTTCCAGTATTTAGATTAATAAATGGAATACATAAAACATTTGTTCAAGTTCAACTGAATACTTTAACACTTTAGCTCAGTTGTTACCTGCCAAAACACGAACAACCCAGAACCACTACAACTCCATCTTATTAGCAACAGTGGGAGAGAAGGAGAGAGAGAGAGAGAGAGAGAGAGAGAGAGAGAGAATGGGGAGGGAGTGAGAGAGAACAGTGATGATCCCACAGTAACCATTTATGGCCATTCACATATCCTTTTTGCTCCATGCTACCTGGACCTCTGAATTCTCAGGCCATTCATTAAAGCAAACACACTAGAGCTAATCATTCTTTATTGCCATAAAGATATTTTCTTACCATTATTTTAAAATCATTTAGGACAATTTTGTTCTTTGGGCACTTCCAGTGTTTATACTCCCGGATAAATAAAACTTCTACTGAATAACAGTGAGTGAGGAATGGTTATTATGATTTTCACATTAGAAGTTGCCAACCTAACAGCAGCCAGACATGCTTACCAGCATATTTAAAAGTTAAATGCTATCATTTTGGTAATTATGTGGTGCCAACATTCAACCACAAATGCAAAGAAAACACAACACCTAAATCACATGGCAGGGTTCAGTTATAATCAAAAAGAAAAGGCAGCATTTTCAAATTCTTAGTGAGAGCTTGCTGACCCTAATAGTAAGTCTACAGACCTTGATTGCAAAACAGAGATCTACAACATGCCTGAGACTTTCTTTATCCATTCCCATTGCCCATCATGCCCACTCTAGACCCTTATCTCTTACTCATGGTCACATCTTCCCTCTTGTCTTTGTTCTCACCCATTCCAACCTATCCCCCACATGGCAGCCTGACTGATTATCCTCAGTTCAACCAATATTTGTGTTGCCAGATCTATGGGTGCCAGATGCTATGCAAAGTCCTAAGATTACCAGAGTGAAAGATACATGATTATTGTATGAAACTCACAATTTGAATCCTCAAAGGATTCCTCTTTTCTAACAAGTATGGTCTTCCCTCCTTCAAAGCATTCTTCTAAATGTTTATTTTGTTCATTTCTTCCCAGACTTATACCTGCAGGTCCCACTCCCAATAACACCATGTTCATTAGCTCTTCTAGCCATGAGGTAGACCTCTAGCCCTCAGAGTTCATATGCAAGCTCATAGTTATACACCACACATACACACACACACACACACACACACATTTTTCTTGGAGTTTGTGGTCTCTTTTCTTCAGACTGTGAGCTCCTCAGAAGTCAAGACTTTGGGCCCTAGATTCATTCTTTAAATAAATACTTCCTGGTGCCCATCACTATTTCTCAGGAGGCAAACATTTTTCTTCTCTGCTCTTTAAGTGAGCTCTTCGCTACCCAATTCAATCTGAAAATCAACCCAAGACTATTTCAAAGGACAAAGGTCTTTGCTTCTGAAGCATATAACATTTGAGACAAGCTCAGTAGGGCTGAAATCAGAATCTGGAATTTTAGAAGCCAGGAGTCTAGAGAACTAGGCTGAGCCTTCCATGTGCCACAAACCTCATGCTGCTAGACTAAGGCCACCCTGCAGAGCTCTGTTCTCCCAGAGTCTGAATCTAGGCCTCTGAAACAGTCGTCTGTGTGCTCTCTTTTACATTTTATCAACCTTGAGGCTCCAGCCTGAGCCACATCCTCCATTAGCTCTGCTTGCCTCTTTCTGTTCTGTTTATATTTTAACACCTAATAGGTAAAACGGGCCAAGTTTTATACTATGGCTGCCTGGGTGATTCAAAGGCTTTGTAACTCCCATAACATCCAGAACACAACCAAGTCAAAACCATCTAAACTTCCTAACTAATGCATAAAATAACCCATGACTCTATGCAAGACAATTTGCAATGATAGAGAGCAAATGAGCTGTAGAAGCATTCACTTTAGCTAATTACACTCAGAAATCATTCTCCAAGATTCTGGCCATGGCACAGGATCATTGCACTCATGTTCACATACCCACACATGCAATAATAGCAGCAAACACTCTTCTAAGATCCTCCATATAATAACTCACTTAATCCTCATAATGTCCTTATAAGGTAGGTACTATTATTACTCACATCTTGACGGACATGGAGATCTGTCACTAAGGTCCCTCTTCAAGGAAGGACTTGCTTCTCAGCCACAAGGAAGAGTGGTCTGCAGACAGCCTCTAGCCCCCTCAGTGTCCATCAGCTGTAGAACTGCCCTGCCTATGGTCTGCTTTTTTCCCAGGCAGCCTAAGTCAGGGGTGAGTCGGAGAAGAAAGGCCAGCACATCAGCCTGCCCTGGGATAACTCCGGTGGATGCCATTCCCTCCAGGGCTCCCCGCTGGGTCAGCCTCCACATTGCCAGGCTCACATCACTGGTGGGGCTCTCCCTTTACCCAGTACACATCTTCCTCTTATTTCTACAGATGCTGACCTCCAACCAATGTCCTGCACTTAAACTCAACTATTCCTCCTCTGCTTCTGCAGATCCCAACCCAGGCCCAGCCCCGGGGGGATTCCCTTCTCTCCACTTCCCTAGGTTAAACCTTCAACACTCAGCCCACATCTCCCCTCCCCCATGAAGCTTTTTCCTACTCTACTGACCTTGAGCAACCAGTCTTACATGCCACAGTCCTGATTTACACCCTGTCTTATCAGTCTCCCCTTTATCTGCATGTCCTGACTCCCAGCTGAAATGAAGCCACCTTCAGCATGGGAATCAGTGTCTCCCATAAATATTCTTTTTTATCATATTTTTAGAAATTTAAAAAATGCGAAAAATATAAGGCAGAGTCATATCACTCAGAATTCACAAATGTCCCCCTTTCAAGAAATTGCTTCCAGATCCTTACAACCACCCCATCCCAGTCACCCTCCCCATGGACCAGGAAGCTCCATTCACATGAGGCTGATGTGTCTCTTACACACATGCCACATCATATAAATGTTATATGGTATTTTATATGTGAATAATTATATTTCACACAGGGAGCATCATATTCTGCTACTGTTTTGAACCTTGCTTTTTCTATTCAACATTATGATTTGTCCACTGATAATTAACTGCATTTGTAATACCTATATTGAACACCCAAAAATGTTATTAATAATAATGATGATAGTGAAAGACACACAGAGTCAGGAGAGTAATAGAAAGTCATGACCTTAAATTTTTCATGACCCAAAGAACTGAGATGTATACTGTATACATCCTATGTTCTCAACTTACTGGCTGTGTGTGTGATCTAAGGCAAGTTACTTAACTGATCTATGTCTCCATTTTCTCATCTTTGAAATGGAAAATGCCAGTAGTTACTTCACATAGTGATAAGTACTTTAGTTAATGCATTTCAGGTTCTGAGAAAAGTGTGTGGCACATAGTAGCCATTGAAAACCTTGTATTTAAGAGTAATCATAACTAATATTATCGTAGCACACTAAGGATGCTAGCTCAAGAAATTTGAATAATCCAGATTTTGAACCTTAGGAAAATAGAAAAGAGAAAAAGTCATTAAGAAGTTTATCATAAATTGCAATTAATTCTATCATTAGTATTTGCCCAAAGAACCCAATTCTTAAAAGCCTAGGCATTTTACTTCTTTTGCCTAGTTAGCTTCAGGCTTACGGCCAATTGGTTGTCAATTATTTTAACCTCTCAACCTAACTCCACAGAACAGAATATTCTCAGAGAAATCTGAAAAGTGAATTTGTTGGCTGCATCTTTGCCTGCAGTTTCTCAGCTTGCACTTTAAAGAAATCTTAGTTGGTAAGGAGAAATCTCCTCTAAAGCCGCTGTGACTAAGTTATTCTAGAGCTCCGGTAGTTTTTCTTTCTTTTAGCCAGGTTTAAAAAAAAAAATGTTACCCTTACACTCTCTCTATTTATTTATTTTGGCCTCAGTGGACTAGACCACAGCTAAAACTTTATGGACCTCATAAAATTCCCAACATTCTCAGACACGGGTCGTGATGTTTGTGCACTGGGCAGAAAACAAAGGTGCATTTATGAGAATGGACATGCTCAGAGATCAACGAACTGAGGTCAGGCCTATAGGCTTAGTCTGCAGCTACACTGCATCACAGGCAACATATGGCTTAAATGTGTCCCCCTCTTTCCGTACTCCCTCTCCTGTCCTCTATTCCCTACAAGTGACACGGGGCCCTGGTGCTGGTGTTGTTCCTTGATTACCAAGACCTCCCACCATGACACTGCCCATGACACTTTTGAGGGCTCATGCTGCCCAAAATAAACTATGACTGGAGCTTTCCATCCTGCCCTCACACACTCACCTTCAAAAATTATCTGTTCTGTGTCTCCTCTCCTCACAGCGTGGCTTTCTTGTAGGTGAAAGTTGGTTAATCTGATAAAATAAATTAATTTGTTACCTCTATCATGTAGGGAAGGTCTTTCAGCAGAAGCTTTCTAGAGCCAGTATCTCAGTTGGATAGAGCTTGTAGCACGTTTGAAATTACACCACACCAGTGGTTGCCCCAATTACCCACTACTATGAACTGAATGTGTGTTTCCCTTAAAAATGTGTATGTTGAAACTCCATCCCAAAGGCGATAGTATTTGGAAGTGGGGAGGTAATTAGGGTTAGATGAGGTCATTAGGATGGGGCTTTCCTGATGGGATCAGTGTCTTTATAAATAGAAGAGAAGACACCAGATATCTCTTTCTCTCTCTCTTTGTGAGATGAACTTCTCAGAGAGAGAAAGATAAAGAGTGAGAGAGAGACAGAGAGATGGATCCTGTGGAAGGCCATGTGAAAATATAACCAGGATGAAGGTCCTCATCAGAAACTGACCATGCCAGCACCCTGATCCCACTTCTGGCCTCCAGAACTGTGAGATATAAATGTCTGCTGTTTAAGCTACCCAGTCCATGGTGTCTTGTTTTGGTAACAGAACAGACTGACACCCACGCACAACACTGGCCTCAGAGCTTGCAGGAGCGTGCAATACTGTATCTCACTGAACCTGTGCACAGTCACTCAGACATCATAATTGCACCTTATACTTTATGTGCTTTATAATTTTCAATATGCTTTTATACCACTTGATCCTCAGAACACCTCCCCTTGCTAGGTAACATAGCTCTCGACCAATTAGTTTCCTCTTTCCCATACCAAACAAAAGTTCTCTTACCAAATGGATTGCGTGGTATTTATCACTTAGGAAACTATAGTATATCAGCTCAAAAGCACAAAATTAATCTTCCCTTGGGTGATTAATGTTGAAAAGAAATAAGAAGTAGTTCTTAGTCCCTTGTAAGGATTCAACGATTTATTACTTAGGTAAGAGTTATTGTTCCTGAAACAAAGTATAAATCCTCAGATGGTCAGTGCATATGGTCTTTCCATCTCTTAAGATCTGAAACATCAGTGGGGATATATTACAAGATTAATTATGCCCAGAGCAAATAAGCATTGCTGTCAATCTTCGGATAAGATTAGGGTTTTTATTTTGTTTTGGGTTTTGCTCCAAAAAAATTTCATCTATGCACTTTCTATCATGCATGATGTTTTTAAAAACTGCTTTTAGCATTAACATCTTACCATGCTTCCTGTCCCTATATTTTCTCCCTTGTTCCTTATGTCTGCACAAGTTTTCAATTTAGATTATATTTCCAGCAGATGTTATATCTTTTAGAGTGTTTGTTTTCTCTTCATTAAAAAGGACGTGTAATACATTTTATTATTTTGAAAGAAAATAGTCTGAATAAAGATGTTCAGAAATCCTGAATTATTGCTTCTTAATTGTGTGTGTGTGCGTGTGTATGTGTGTGTGTGTGTGTGTGTGTTTCTGGAAATAAGAAAGGTACAAGGAAGAAAGTTTGTGTTTCACAAATACTGAAGGAGAAGACTATCTTCCATAGTTCCTAAAATTGTAATATTAACAAGCACTTAAAAACACAATGAAAATTTCTACTAGAGAGCATTTTCAATATTCAAATCCACATATATGTAAAATAGGATGTTTGTATTTTCTAAAGCATTCCCTTGATGCTCAGTATAAAATCAGCTCATGATGCTAATAAACAATGATCTGGGGGTTTTAAGCATGCAAAAATCTGCGTGTAGCTGTATTAACACAAGTTTAACTACAATTCATTTCAGTATGCCGGTAGCTTTTGAACAAAACTGGCTGCAACAAAAATTTTATTTTCCCTTCTGAGTAGAACTTTCACCCAAATTATCAGTGTCCCCTTGACACTGATAATTTCTTTTCTAAAAAGGAAAAGATTTCTTTTCTAAGGAAAAGCCCCTTTCTTTTCTAAAAAGGGAAAGATTTCAGTTATTAACACCTTTTTAGATTTGACTCTATGTTATCGTTCTGGAGTATTCAGGATTTTCAAACATCCCTAAGATACGTAATGACCTCAGTTTCTATCAGTGAAATCTTAGACATCAGTAAGCAAGGGTGGGGCAAATTTGGAAACGCAGGAAAAGAGCACTTTCCCTCAGCTCCTAAGATCACTTGGGTTGCTTATTCACTTCCCAACAAGGTTGACCTTGTTAACTGTAACACAAATAGCAAAAAGCACTAAACTACAACAGCATATCCATAGCTCTTGGAGACTATAAAAGTCTCTCAGTCTGTGAAATTGGCACACAGAGTTATTCTTGGTTTCTCACCTCTCTTGAGCAGGGAAGCCATTTTCCATGCATTGTAAGGTATGTTATCCTGGTTATCTTGCTTTGGACTAGGTGACCACTAAGGTCACCAACAATTATGAAATTCTGGGATTTCACTTAGCTTAGTAAAACTGACACCAAATAAATAGCAAATGCTTGAATGAATGAACAGATGTCCATATCTGAGATAAAGCTGAGATTGAAGTTCCAGGAGACAAGAGCAGGATTAACAGACTAATGCAAATATCTGAAAGAACATTTCGAAGACTGACATAATTTGATAGCCCATTATCAAATTAGCACTCTTTGGAACGTGAGTCAGGCTTAATCAATAAACATTCTTTGAAAATGGCATTAAGGGATTGAATTTCCTTAGCCAACTACTGATGCAGCTTCTGAGCAAGGCGTATCCAGTCTATTAGAGGAATAAGACAGAGAAACTGTTAATTAGGAAATGTTGTAACGAGATTTTCTGTTCTGCGTAGGAAAATTCCAATTAATCACCTCATCTAGCACTACAGTTGGAACTCTAACACCTCACAAAACCATATTTTAGGGATTTACAACTCATACGAAACTTTTTAGATTATATACACAGTCTAAAGTCAGCCAAAATTGACAAAACAAGCCTCTTCCTCTCCCCAAATACCTCCTACCTGGTTTGGTTCGTAGCAAGCAAAGATTTTTATTTCACAATGAGATCTAAGTTTTAAATAGATCTACCACCTCCCCCTAACAAAAATACGTATATATTTGATATTAAGTTCTTTCCTGGGATTCCATAGATTGAGCAAGAAGGAGAGGACCTAAGGACTAGGAGTTGAGAAAGAAGTGCTAGGACCAGATGGAAAAATGAGAGACTTGGAGTGCAAAGAAGGGAGCCTGCATAGCCCTAAGAACCCAGGAGAGTTAAATAGGACACCTCAACATCTGAGCACTCTTCCTTCCCTGAAGTTTTAGCAAACAACACTTACAAGCTACAGCCGGGGGACTAGTCAAGAACCACTAACTAGAGACTCACAAGAACTTTATCCCCCCCCCCATCAAGGATATCAGCACCAAGACATTAACCCTAGTGCTACCCACACCAGCACCTCTCTCCTGCTCCCTACTTCAAGCCTACAAGAAGTCAGAAGAGCTAAAGCTGTGAGAGTTCTCAAGAAAGCCAACACACTCTCCATAAAATCCCAGGGGACCTTAAATTCTTCTCTTGTTGGTCACTTCACCACACCAGCTTTAGAGGCCAGCACTCCAAGGAATGGGAAAGAGATCCGCTGCCCAGGACTGAGCAATCTCAAGAGTCCCAAGACCTCTCTTGCAGGTTTCAATGTCAATGAGACGGTCATATTCCATGGGCTTCCCTGCCCCTCATATGCTTTCATTTGCCCACAAGTAAAGCAACAAATGAACGATCAATGATTATTCTCAAAGCAGAGAGGAAACTATTTTTCAAAGGAGTTTGATGGTTGGCTTGATTTGAGAAAAACTGTTCCTGATTAGTTTATCTAGAAATTCTTAAATTTAAATTGAGCATTCATGAATTAGGAGTTGAAGAAAGATTTATTTGTCTATATGCTATAACCAATTTACTCTTACTAAATTAAAAATTAATATTTTTATCAAAAAATTCAAAAACTGGGGATCCCTGGGTGGCTCAGCAGTTTGGCACCTGCCTTCGGTCCAGGGCGTGATCCTGGAGTCCCGGGATTGAGTCCCACATCAGGCTCCCCACATGGAGCCTGCTTCTCCCTCTGCCTGTGTTTCTGCCTCTCTCTCTCTCTCTCTCTCTCTCTCTCTCTCTCTGTCTCTCTGTCTCTCATGAATAAATAAGTAAAATCTTTAAAAAAATTTTTTTTAATTCAAAAATTTATATGAGACATCTTCCCTTGAGATACATGCCTCTGAATATGTGAGCACATCTTGCTAACCCTATGTGGAGTGAATATATGAGTAATTAGAAAATTATTTAAATATTGTCCTCAAGTACTTTAAAGCATTGATACCTTGCCTTCAACCAAACACATAAATAGAACCATAATGACAAAATATGATTTATAAAATTTTAAAAAAAGAGAAAAACTATGAGGATTACTCAAAAATAATGAAATAGATACCAACTACATATCTTCTAATTATAGTTACATTTAAGTAAAATCCTGAAACAACAAAATCTTTGACTTCCATAAAAATCTTATAATCTTTCAATAGTATTTTTATTTTTCTGTTCTAAATAACAAAACTAGAATCCCTTACTATGTTCCCCTTGATTTTTCTGTGAGCTCTGTGAAACAATGCATAATCTCCAAATTTTCCCCTATCTCTCAATCTTCCTTGTAGTTTCCCCAAATAAACATACACTATGTAAAATCTTCCCCATGAAAAATTAAACCACAGTGTAAATAAATAGGGAGTGGGAGGAGGAAAGAACTCACAAATGAATGTTGTACTAATATGTATCTCCATAAAATGGAAATCAGAATATTTTCCCCTAATTTCTCTGGTGGTGGAAAAAAAAATCATTTACACTCTCACAGGGCACATGGAATTGTGGCTTATATATCATATTTTATAAAACTGATGCTATTAGTTGCATATTATTTCATTTTTTTCAATTACAGTAAGTATTTTTCTTTGAGAAACTAAAACATTCAATAGATATGCGGAGAAGACTATCCCTTCCTCATATCTATACACCATTTTCCTTGTTGCTACACTTACGTGTCTATTCATTTCTCCAGCAAACATCTTGCTTTCCATTTGCAATTAAAAGTGCACTTTCCTCAAGTTTTCTTGGATTCCTAACCCAACTCACATACAGAGAAGAGGGGGGAAAGATTAAGGACAAAAAAGAGAGAGAGAGAGAATCTTACTAACTACTTAGAATATATCAAGTGGTAAAGCACGTAAGTAATTAGAATCCAAGAAGGAGAAAGAATAGGAAGAAGTGGAGAGAAAGTTATTTAAAGTGATGACCATACTTTTTCTAATTCGATGGAAGATACAAATTTACAGATTCAAGTTGCTTTATGAACATCTATAAGAATAAATACACATCAAAATCAGACTCAAGCCTGAAATCAGAAGTCAGAGTCAGAATCAGAAGACAAATATAAAACGTAAAGCTGGACATCAGCAAGAGAAATATGGCACAGTGCACACAGGGAACAGTAATTCAATATTGGCTGACTTTTGGCTCCTAATCAGAAACTGTGGATGTCAGAAGAGTGGAATAACATTCTAAAGTGATGAAATGAAAATGTGTCAATCCAGAATTTGATATCCAGCAAATAAATCAATAATGAAGACAAAATAAAGACATTTTCTGTGAAAAGAAAACTTAGAGGATTTGTCGCTGTAAGACTCATACTATCATGAATTCTAAAGAAAGTTTCTTCTCAATTTTGAAATCTCCAAAACACAAAATTTTATATTCAGTATGATCTCTGCTATTACAGATATTATGTAGAGAGAAAAAAGATAAAAAGGGATATGATGGAATGATAAGATATAATGATCCAAAAGCAATGCAATTGCAGTTGATTTTATTTCTTATTCTCTGTATTTTTCTATCTTTCCTATCCCCTGTAATACATGTGAATTATTTTATAGTCTTAAAAATAAAGTGGTATTGATATTAAATATTATTTATAAATAAAAGTAAAGTTTAAAATATAATATAGTGGGGTACCTGGGTGGCCCAGTTGGTAAGTGACCAACTCTTGATTTCTGCTCAGGTCATGATCTCAGGGTCATGAGATCAAGGCCCAAATGTGGCTCCACCCTGGGCATGGAGCCTGCGTAGGCTTCTCCCTCTCGCTCTGCCTCTCCACACCACCTCCTCAACTCACGTGGCATCTTTCTCTCTCTCCTCTAAATAAAAAATAAAAAGTTTTAAATATATTAATAGGGAGATATTGTGCTTAGCATTTTATAGGACACAAAGATGTACAAGAAAGAGTCCCTGTCGTGAAGGATTCTAGACTCTGGTAAAGCAAAATAAAACAAGTAAACAATCATTTTAATATAAGGAAAGTGTGGGAATGCTCTAAGCCTCAAACCATGTGCTATGAGACTGTAGAGTAGGAGCTGCACATTCATTTAGGAGGACGAGGAAGAGTTTATACTGAGAGGATCATCATAGACTTTTGACTTGTTACATCATGGAAAATAGTAAGTAAACAATTACAAAAAAATGGCACTTGAAATAAGGATAACTAGCTGTTGGATGAGAGAATACCAAGCTGTGTGATCTAGGAATGTGATCTAGGAAAGGCATTCCTGAAGGGGTGACATTTAAGCTGAGATATAAAGATGAGAAGGAGTTAGCTGTATACAGAATGGAAGAGGAAAAGTCCAAGCAGAAAAGCTGGCACAGAAAACTCCTACAGGAGGAAAAGCCTAGTTTATTTGAGGAGCTAAAAGGAGGCCTACTTTGTTGACACATCTTACCCCTTATCTGAATCATTGCTATAGCCAGGGCTGAACAGGAGTACAAGAAGCACAAATGAACAAGGGAATGATCAGAAAATGCTGGGATAATTTGGGTTCTTCAGGAAGCAGATGCCATGATGCAATCAGAAGTGCAAGAGCTTTGTTGCAGGGAACTCTCTGTGATAAGCAAAGGGGGAAGGAAGCAGGAGTAGTCGGGGCAATCTTTTGGACATGGCACAGGTCTCACACTTGGGACAGGAGCAAAGAAATGAAAAAGGATTGGAAAGCAAGAGCCTGAGACAGCCACATATCTCTGAGAAAGTCTCAGGCCAGTGGGAACCCAGAGCCAAGGCAGGCTGGTAAAGGAGGCAATGTCAGGCTCAAATACCTGGCTCTAGTTAGTGCTCCTCCTGAGCTTAGGCACTGGTTGGGGAGCAGGGCTTCAGTGTGAACACTGCAGTGGATGCTGAAGGCGCAGCAAACAGAAGCTCTCAGCTGATGACCTCCCCCCACCCCGCCAGGCAGTAAGCCATCACTGAGGGGACATCTAACCCAGCACCTCCATGGCTCTCACACTTGGTAAGTTGAAATAATCTATTTTAGGGAGTTGTAAACCTAGGTTCTACCAAAATATCAAAAAAGAAGAACACTGAAGATGGGAAGACGGAGTTTGGGTTAAAGCGTTGTATGATTCTATCTTCTTTCAGAAGATAGAGACATTGATCAATGTTAGGCAGCTCGCAATACGCATGTTAACATTTTAAGGGCACCCACTGAAAAGAATATAAAGTCCTGGGACGCCTGGTTGGCTCAGTTACTAAGCGTCTGTCTTTGGCTCAGGGCATGATCTCAGGGTCCTACATTGGGCTCCCCCGCAGGGAGCCTGCCTCTCCCTCTACTTATGTCTCTGCCTCTCTCTGTGTGTCTCTCATGAATAAATGAATAAAATTAAAAAAAAACAATATAAAGTCTAGATCCCTTTACTGACCTGAGGAAAAGAGAAAACTTGATCACTTTAAATACGCAGGAACTAAAAAAGAAAAGAAAGGGAAAGCAAAAGGAGTAGAAAGCAATGCAGAACTCAGAGAAGTGAGCTAGAGGGGATAAAGTGGAGAAAGCACAAGCAGGATCACCTCCTTGTCTATCATATCATCTTATCATCTACAGTTGCTGACATATCTGACATACCTTTATAAAGGTTAAGCCCAAGAAAAACTACACTAAGATAACAAGAAAATTTGAAGGGAAGTAAAAATAAACTAATTCCTTTTCTTTCATAGTGAGGAAAAACAGATGTTATCTAAAATTAACAAATTGATTAATAGAGGTATAAATAGAGTATTGAGGCAAAGCAAAGGAATTAAAACCTACAAATGGTTAAAAGTAATTGGTTCTAAGGAGCTCCTGAGGTAAACTTTTTACGTCTATCTTATATTTTTCAATCAAGTGAATGTACTACCTTCATGATAAAATAACCCCTGAGAACGGATGAGAGCACCTAGAAAACGTAGACAAGGGAGCTGAGTTCTGCCCATTAGAGGCGTGGGCAGAGGTGGAAACATCAGTAATGGAGACCAAGGGCCATGGCCCGCAGGGGGGAAGAGCCAGGAGAGGGCAGCACCATGGTAACTGAGGAATGAGGGTGTCTCAGAGGGAGGGACCTTCTGTTTTTAATTTTATTTTTTATTTTGTTAAATAATTTATTTATTTATTTGATAGAGAGAGAGAACAAGGGCCGGGGCAGGCAGAGGGAGAGGGAGGAGCAGACTCTCCGCTGAGCAGGGAGCCTGTGGTGGAGCTCCGTCCGTTCCAGGACTCTGGGATCACCACCTGACAGAGGCCAGATGCTTAACCAATTGAGCCACCCAGGTGCTCTAGCGAGAGAGAGAAAGAGAGAGAGACCATCAACACCAGGGTTAAATCAGGCTGACAGAGGGCTAAGGCTGAAAACAAACTTTGGGTTTTAGCAGCATGGGGGCCATTGGTCACCTTGACCAAAGCAATTGCAGAAGAGTGAAATATTGGAAGAGTCACAGAGACATTAGGAAGTGGAAATAAAGTGAGTAAGTGGAGCAGGAAAAAAGATATCTTGGCAGCAGTATAAAAAAAAAAAATGGAAGCCATGGATGTTAAAAGTAAATGGAGGGGAATTCATAGACGACTCCATGCCAAGTGACCAAAGAATGAGAAGTACCTTTAACAAGAGGAAAGCCAGGAGGAGTGGGTGTGGGCTGCAGAAGGAGATAGCTCTGTCCTCCCTGTTCAACCACTTTGGCCAGTTTCTGCTAGTAAATCCCTTCAGTGAAGAGTTCTTAAACTCACAGAAGACAGAGGCAGAGGCACAAGTTCGAAGACAGGCTAAGGGAGATGGGAGCTACAGAAAGTTGATTTGATTTCTATTCTATTTGTCTTGACCAAATATTTGTTAAAAGGTACTGGACTCCCAGCCCTCATGCTGGCAGGATCACTTACACTCAGTTATGCCTTCAGTTCTGAGACCCAAGAAATTTCCAGAAGGAAGATTTAGAAATCTGTTTTGAATTACAGCACAGCTAGGCAATATTCATCTTAGCCAGTGGGGTTTTTCTCTTTATTGTGCTTCAGAACACATTGGAAGAAAGGACATTGGAACACTGGAAGGGCAAGAGGTCTCTCAAATTCTCTTTTCCAAGTTTAATAACTTGAATATATTCTGGTTAAGTCATCTTTAATAACCTGTATCCATTTGACTGTGATTTTTATTTTTCGTAAAACTATTTTCCAAATTTTAAACTCCTCAAAATAGTGTGATCCTCAGAACAACAAATTTAGAGTTTGTTATTGTCCGTGAGACTTCATCGTCTCCAAGTTCCAACATCCCTAAATTGGAAACACAGATTAAAAAGTGCATTTCATGAAGCACAGAATCCTTGGGAAGGTTACTTTGACTTTTGTCTGCAGTGATTATGGAAGATGCTTACTCAGGAGTACTAAGTGAGTTCTAGGCTGTCAATAAATAAATGGATATAAAGGTTTTTAAAAAATGAATGAACACAGGAAACCATCAATCACATAGGAGTGAACAGTGATGTGAAAGAGGCCAGTAATCCAATGAAAAATATATGTGACACAAAATCACACTGCTTAGACTGAGTCTTAGAATGTGAGCTCCATGGGAATAGACACCTCTTCCAGTCTTCTTATCTCTGTGTCCCCAAAACCTAAAGCCTCCCCTAGAGTTGGGACTCAATAGACTAAAAAGCAAAATGAAAATGACCATTATTCGATGGGAAAATGTCAAATGAACAAACAAAAACAAAAATATACCCTAACTCACAAAATGCTATTTTCCCATAAATACAGACTGCTGGATTTGTCCAGGATTGTCCAAGACTGTCTTTAACACATCCAGGATAGTCTTTAACAAAAAGTGGAACTTTTAAAAATTGTTATTTAAAACCGTAACAGTAAGCTCTGTAAGCAGAAAGCAACAATTTATCTCTTTAGCCCCCAGCCTGCTCTGGGAGTTACAGTCACTCTTTAAATCCAGTCCACACCACACTTCACCCAGAAAACCCCCTTGACTATCACATCCCCAACTCCTCCAATCAGAAGGGTTCTAAGTCTGTAGAACAAATTACCCAGAGAATTTGAGGTGTGCTTTTAGCAATTTCTATGAAAAGTAATTCTGAGAAATGTTGAATTTCAACCTCTATGCAATTCTCACAATTCTGTTTTCACTGTTGACTTTATAACACAACAACCCAGGATGACCACACTCCTCCAAAGGGGAAAGGATAAACTTGAAACCCCTTTGCAACAAGGAATCTGCATTAATCTTAAGAGTTGGACTCTGAAAATGTTCAAAGCAGGGAATCTGATAGTGTATGTACCTCTCTGCTGGATTCCCCATGTCAATATACACATTTTCCATACAGCCATGAAGATATCTGCCAAAGTATGCTTCAAATCTAGCACTATTTCCATTCCCCAAGAAAACCAGAAGATATTTACCCTCAAGTGATAATGACTTTAGGATATAGGAGGAGCTGGTTATGACCTGCAAATCAAACACACAAAAAGCTCCACTGACACCCTTCCCCAAGCCAGAGCTCATACTTCCCAGGAAGCCTTCTGGTTACATCAACTGACAACAGTTTCAGGCTTTCATACGGAAAGTTCATCGTTGCTGCAATTAGTTTTTATCATCCCATTGTTTCTTCATGCGTAATAATAAAACAGGGACAAATACTACCAGATGGCCCATCAAAACCTACACTTATCAAATCCAAGATATACAGACTAGTCCACATTCATTGATCTAACTTCACAAATCCAGCCCATGGCTCTGTCTCTGAATTTCTGCACATTACTTTTCACTGCCGAACCCATGCACTTTTCCCCATTGTTTAATATTTGTATTTTTTTAAAAGATCTGATAAAATGGCTGTGCCTTTAGTCTAATTTGAAATTTCATCCTGTAAATCTAAGATATCTTGCTTCATAAATTTGTTTTTAAGGGACACAAATAGAAAGACATTTATTGAGTATCTACTATTTCTAGGCACCTTATAAATGTTATCATAGTTATATCTTTAAGAAGTTTACATAATAGGGGCAGCCTGGGTGGCTCAGCGGTTTAGCACGGCCTTCAGCCCAGGCCCTGATCCTGGACACCCCAGATCAAGTCCCACATCAGGCTCCCTGCATGGAGCCTGCTTCTCCCTCTGCCTGTGTCTCTGCCTCTCTCTGTGTGTGTCTCTCATGAATAAATAAAATATTAAAAAAAAAAAAGAAGTCTACATAACAGATATCATTGTCTCTGTTATATGGATGAAGAGAATGAAAGTAATAGAAGTTAAAGGACTTGCTCAAAATATTACATAACTCACAAGTGGTGATTCAGGGAAAAGAACAGATCTATCTGACATCAAAGCCAATGGTCTTTCCACTCCCCCACACTGCCTCATCACAGATCCAGTTACATGGGGAGTAAAAAAGAAACATAACAAGTCTGCAAAATAATCCATATACTAAATATCATCATTAAAGTAAGATTCTGGGGTACCTGCGTGGCTCAGGTGGTTAAGCGTCCAGCTCTTGATTTCGGCTCCGGTCATGATCTGAGGGTTGAGATGGAGCCCCATGCCAGTTGCAGCACTGGGCATGGAGCCTGCTTAAGATTTTCTCTCTCTCTCTCTCCTTCTGCTTCTCCTCACTCTCTAAAAAAATAATAAAGTGGGCTTCCACATAATATTTATAACAAGAAGAATCAGGATTCTTCCTTATATTTTTTCCCAAAAAATTTGTACACAAATACCATTGCCTCAATGTCTTAAGGATTAAATGAGAGATATTTTAAATTAACAAACTAACTACATTATTAAATTATGTAGAGAGATACCATTGGAATTGGGGTCACATGACCTGAGTAAAGACCCAGCTTCTTCATTTAATATCTGTGTGGATCTGTACAAGTTACTAATTACTAAGATTTCATATTTATAAAAATTGTGTGTGGCAGAGAATGGTTAGAGTTCTCCAGATACACTTCCCAACCTCCCTGCAATTAGGTTGAGGCCATGTGCCAATGAAACATGAAAGCATGTGACCTGGGTCACCCTAGTTCAAGGCAGTATAAACCAAGGTAACTCCTCCATCTCTCTTTCTCGGCTGAAGCAGCCTCAGAGGCCTTATGTTCCAGATGTTCAATTTGGTAGAGCCACAAGACTGAGAGAGAGGGCTGGCCCAGTGGCCCTCAGCCTTTTCTTATATGCGTAATAATAAAATAAAATATGCGTAAAAATAGAAATAATAATAAAAAATTCTGTTGCATTAAACCACTGAAATTTCAGAGTTTACCTGCTGTGGCAACTAAAGTTAATTAATGCCAACTCGCACATGAAGATAAAGGCACACCTCATCTTGTTGCACTTTACTGCGCCTCCCAGACATTGCATTTTTTTATATAAATTGAAGGTCTGTGGTAAGCATGCATCAAGCAAGTCTACCGCCACCATTTTTTCAACAGCATTTGCTCACTTTGTGTCTCTGTGTCACATTTTTGGTAATTCTGGCAATATTCCAGACCTTTTCATTATTATATTTGAATTGCCACCATCTCATAATAAAATTTTAATAGATGAGGAGTTGCTTCTTATGTGTGAGCAAAAAAAGTGCTTTCTTGAGATGGAATCTAGCCCTGATGAAGATGCTGTAAAGATTTGTTAAAATAACAACAAAGAAGTTAGAATATTCCATAAACTTAGTTGATAAAGCAGCAGGGTTTGAGAGGACTGACTCCTATTTTTTTTTAAAGATTTTATTTATTTACTTGAGAGAGGAAGCATGCATGCACATGAGTTGGGGAGAGCGGCAGAGGGAGAAGGAGAAGCAGACTCCCCACATAGCAGGAAGCCCAGAACAGGTTCATTCCCAGGCCCCCAGGATCATGACTTGAGCTGAAGGCATATGCTTAACCAACTGAGCCACCCAGACACCCCGAGACTGACTGGCTCCTATTTTGAAAGAAGTACTACTGTGGGTAAAATGCCACCAAACAGCATCACATGCTCCAGAGAAATCATCCATGAAAGGAAGAGTCAACGTGGAGAACTCCACTGTCGTCTTATTTTAAGAAACTGTCACAGCCACCCTAGCCTTTAGCAGCTTTACCCTTGTCGGTCAGTAGCCATCAACATCAAGGCAAGACCATCTACTAGAAAAAAAAATTACAACTCACTGAAAGCTCAGGTAATAGCAGTTTTTTAGCAATAAAGCATTTTTGTAGCAATAAAGTATTTTTTAATCAAGGTATATACATTGTGTTTTAGACATAATGCCATTGCACACTTAATAGATTATATTATAGTGTAAACATATTTTTATATGCAATAGGAAACCAATAAATTCATTTGATTTACTTTCTTGTGATATTCACTTTATTGTGATGGTTTGAAACTGAACCCAAAATACCTCTGAGATATGCCCAAAAAGTTTTGCCAAACCACTGTAGAGTATTGTGAGACTCAGATTAGAATTCTGAAATAAATATTTTTTATCCCTATTCTTACATCGATGTAAGGCTTATTATTCTTATTATTCATATTTTTAAAGAAATATGACTTTACTACTCCAAAGTTTTAGTAGTGTCACAATTATGTGAAAATCATTGTAGTCAACATGACAATTATTTATAAGAGAAAGGATGTTTCTGACCTGCTTAAAGTGTTGTTTTAAGCAAAATGAATGTTTCACCTTGGATACACTATTTATTTGTTTCAACAAGTTTCCATAGACAGCAAAAATATAAACTTTAACTACGTTCTAATTGAACTAATGCAACATATTTAACTAGTCCTTTCTTAACGAGGCTTTATTACATTTACTTTCTAGGAAATTTCTCTTTTTTCTGATCATGTACACAGTAGAACAGAGAAAAGCTGGTACAAACATTGGCTTTCATCCCCATCCACATTAACATGGTAGCATGCCTGGATTTCAACATTCCCTAACTATTGGCCTTGCTTGAACAACTCATTTACTAGGTACCAGAAAAATCAGCATTCCAGGAAGGGCAAGTGAACATTGTCATGGCCCCTGTCTCTCCATCCCCAGATGCTTATAAACATGAATTCAGAAATGTGAGTAGAAGTAGAGTCAGAGACCAAAGTATGACAATGATCTACATTCACACAAAAATAGATGCTACTTAGAGCTATAAAATGGGCTGGTCTGGGGGTGTAGAGGGGAGGGAGGGAGAGAGAGAGAGAGAGAGAGAGAATGTGCGTTTTGAGAGTGAAGATAAAACACCAAAATGTGTATCAAAAGTGTCCATCAATGGATGAACGGGTAAGGAAAATGTGGTAAATATATATAATGGAATATTACTCAGCCATTAAAAAAAAGAAGACAATCCTGCCATTTGCAACAATATGGATGGACCTTGAGGGTATCATGCTAAGTGAAATAAATCAGACAGAGAAAGACAAATACCTTATAATTTCACTTACAGGTTGAATTTTTTTAAAAAATTGAACTCCTAGATACAAAGAACAGATTGGCTATGACCAGAGGCAGGAGATTGGAGGGTGGAATGGGTAAAGGTGGTCCAAAGGTACAAACTTCCAGTTATAGAATAAATAAGCTCTGGTCATGTAAAAAAAAGATGTATATCAAATATTCCCTATGAAATTTCTCTTAAAGGCTGCCTTGTTTCATTCTGAGGAGGAAGATTCCAATCTCAAGCAAGAAGACCACCTGTCAGGCCTGAGATTTGTTGCCTTCCCATATTTCAGTTTCTAGTTCCTATAAATGGTCAAGTGAGAGAGGGAGCACACTTCGGAGACTGAGGCTATTCACACAGGCACACACACAGAATACAAAGTCTAAGCTGGGTTAAGCTTTCGTATTATCAAGAACCATGCTGTCACAATGACAAGTGGCAGAGCTTTAAAGAACTGAGTCAGAGAAAGGACAGTGGGGATGGGAGGAGGGCAAAAGGAATGAGAGGAAGGGAAGAGGAGAGGGGAGGGAAAGGGAAACTGCACAAAGCACAGGCTAGGCTGATACCAGGGCTTCAGGCCTCTGGAGTCAAACCACAGCCTCACTGAGTATAATGTTAATAGGAAGGTAAGACGGTAAAACGTGATCTGGGAAACGTTTAAATATTCTCTTAAAAAGAATATTTGAATTAGGAATAAAAACATTCTCCACTTCCCAGCATACTTCACAATTAAAAAAGGCTTTTATAAGTCGGCTGGCAATCTAGCTGAAGAAGATCCAAAGCATCAAGGTTTGGTTTTTTTTTCCCCCCTGAATTATTATGTGCACATAGTTTTGGTGGTTTTTGGTTTTTGTTTTTTTGGTTTTTTTTTTTTTTTTTTTTTTTTTTTAGAAAAATAAGGCAATCATTTAAAGGATTTTTAAATGTTGGCAGAAGAAACATTTCATTGTTACAAGAAAATTTTGTTGAGAAATGCTTTACAAAGTAGGAGCGAAGGCAGCTAAAAATTGATTTTCAAAGTGGTTTGGTTTTGTTCTAACTCTCAAGCCAACTCTCACGTCCCCAGGCCTTAATGCTTTCAAATACCCAAGCCTGGCTGGGGAAGCTGTCCCACAGGGTCCCTGTCAGCAGTGACAGAGAGAGAGACTGGTGCAAGCCAGAGCTTAAAAGATCTCCTTCTCCACGTGATTCATGAGTGAACATCCAGGAGAGAGGAAACCAGCCAGCAGATACCAATAAGGGCTTATGTCTAAATCGATTCCCTTTGCTGCTGGCTCCGTGCCAATCACTCACATCTACAAGCAGCTAGTGTCCCCCGGCAGCTCCTAAATAAGACCTCTGGAAAAGCTGTAACAGAAAATTCAGACGTGGGAAAAGATAGAGCATCTTCACCTGGATTGTAAAACTCACTGCTGTCTTCAATTAGCTGACAGAGTGGGGAGCTTCCCTAACGGAGCCTCCTTGGGCTACCTAATCCTTGAGGAATCTGTCTCCTTTTCCCTCTGCCACCCACAGGCCCTTAGGCTGTGTCCCAACCTTGAACCTGAAAGGAAGACTATAAGCGGCACTCCAAGACCTTCTCCCTACCATTAGGTCTGATTTCTCAGTATACACATAACCGGTAAAGCTGGCCGTCTGCCCAGTCCTGTCCTGCCCTCTGTACTGCCAAGTGGAGATGGTGGAGTGACATGTGATACCCCTGCTTGACTAGTCTCTGATCATCTGCTATCCTATTTCAGCCATAAATAAAGCAGTGATGGCAAACAGGTTTCCTCTTGTGGGACAATTCTAATCATTTTTTATGCCTAAAAACGTGTGTTAAGGATTCTGAGGAGGGACGCCTGGGTGACTCAGGGGTTGAGCGTCTGCCTTTGGCTCAAGGTGTGATCCTGGGGTCCTGGGATCAAGTAGCTCCATCGGGTCCCTGCATGGAGCCTGCTTCTCCCTCTGCCTATGTCTCTGCCTCTCTCTGTGTGTCTCTCATGAACAAATAACTAAAATATTTTTTTTTATTTTAAAAAGAAGGATTGTGAGGATATATCTGCATCCAGGAAGAGCATGGAAGAGGGAAAAATATATCACTTCACTTAAAAGCCGACAGCTGCAATTTTATAAAGAAGTATCAAGTCAAAAGAGAAAAGCAGTATGAACCATCTGGAGGTAAAATAAAAGAAAGGCCAGGGTTATTTGGCTGGTGGAAATGTGACTTTGTGTGGTTTCTTTCTGGAAGGCAATTTGAAAATATACAGAAAAAGCATTAGCAATGTTCATGTTCTCTGGCTCAACATTCCTACTTCTAGGAACTTAGACTAAGGAAATCAATATGGATGTACTCAAAATTTTGTAAATGTTCATAGAAGCATTGTTTATAATAGCTGAAAATAGAATCTATATAAAAGTCTAAAAAGTATTGTCTGGATTATGTAATAACACAACATGATAAAATTTCATGCAGTCTTTAAAATTATATGGAAGATATGGAAAAATGTTCACAATATACTGTCATATGAAAAATCTTACAAAATAGTATACATAGTAAAATCCAAATTCATTTTAAAATATAGAATATAGGGGTACCCGGGTGGCTCAGTCAGTTGAGTGCATCCAACTTGATTTCAGCTCAGGTCATGGTCTCAGGGTTGCGACATCAGGCCCCATGTCAGGCTCCACACTCAATGCAGAGTCTACCTGAGATTCTCTCCTTCTCCCTCTGCCCCTCCCCTGCTTGTTTTCCCTCTCGGTCTCTCTCTCTTTCTCAAATCTTAAAAAAATAAAATATATGTATATGTGCTCTAAAATGTTAACCCTAAATATCCTAAATCCTCTATAATGACTGGGTGTGACTTTTGTGATAATAATTTTTAAAACTTCCTTGTTTTTAAAGACAATAATGGACTATCTAAAGAGGCCCTGCATGTAACCATCCAATTTCATTGCCCAGAAAATGTGACAGGTGAAAATGTAACAGGATAGAAAGTGAAAAATGTTATACAAAATAGCTATATCTGTGGTGAACACAGCATAATGTACAGAATTATTGGGTTACTATGTTGTACACCTGAAGCTAATGTAACATTGTATGTCAACTATACTAAAAAAAAAAAAATCACACCACTTTGGTAGGTGCTCCCAATAAATAAATACATAAGGAAAAAAGTAAGTTATTTAACATATAAATAGTAAAGTATTAAAGTCTCCCAGAGGTGGGCAGCCTGGATGGGTCAGCAGTGGGTTAAGCATCTGCCTTGAGCTCAGGGCATGATCCCACATCCAGGGATCGAATCCCACATGGAGCTCCTTGCATGGAGCATGCTTCTCCCCCTGTCTATAGCTCTGCCTCTCTCTGTGTGTCTCTCATGAATAAATAATTATTTTTTTAAAAAAAAGTCTCCCAGAGGTATATTCACTGTCCAAATGGCTATGCCAGGACCTGTGGACAATTGAATGGACCAAGACTAGCCTCACCCTGCATCAGCAGCATGAGTCTTTTTTATCTGGTTGGTGCTTAAATATCTGATACAACCACCATAACACACTTGGAATTATGGCTTAATCAGGACCACCATTAAGTGATTTAATAAAAAAAATAAATTGGCTATAATGTCAAGGGACTCTGAGCACATGTTACTTGGAAATGGTCACACAATCACCCAAATGTGAACCACAAAGTCTTCTTTCAGAAGAATGTGTCCTGCTTTTTTTTTAAGCAAGTGAAAGAACAACTTACAGGTTAACAGAATTACAGCATGGCTCACCATATAAGCTGAAGATGGGGAATTTGTGTTCCATTTTGAGCACCACTGCATTCCAAGATGTTTGGTTGCATTCTATTTCTACCTTAGCTCTAATCTTTCTATCCTGAAGGGAGGGTGAATAATCCTTGGTCATCAATTCATTTTGCCCCCAAGGAATAAATATCATTGAGAGCATGTCTGGAAAAAATGCTCTTTGGAAGTCTGTAAAGAGTGGCTTTTTGCGAGTCAGAAAATTCTTTTTTCTTCCTGTTGTCATGCGTACAAAAGTCCAATAAAGGAAATTCTTGTTCTAATTTACCCATTTCCGGAAAAATCTAACACTTAAATAATTGATATAAATACACTGCAACACACTGATTCAAAGTTACGTTCAGTCTGTTTACCAAGAAAGCACAAGCTAGTTTAATCTTCACTTTCCCAAGTGGAGAGAAAAAAAAGCAGCCAACTTGATGATTTCCAATCAGATTCCCACTAGACTGTTTCCAAATGAATGACCAATACAAGCATTTGCCCCTGTGGTTAAAACAAACAATCATTAAAAGAAAAGAAAAGAAAATATCCAGATATCCAAAATGAAGAAAGGTAAATTAAAGAGGAAGAATGCTTCTGCTTCCCAGAATTCCAATTAGCAGGAGAAAAATGAAATTTCCAATATTAAAGAAATACAAAGACCTAAATCTTCAGAATGGAGAACCTGAAGATGAAATAAGTTAGCTTTGGGGGCTAGCAATTTATTCTCTGTAAAATAAAATGTCTTGAGTGACCCACCTGTAATAGATTTTTTAAAGGTAACATTTTATTTGAAAAGAATTTTCTAGAGGAGGGAATTGAAGCCCCAAACCCTAAAACTTGGTATCAGACAACCTGACAGGAAAGAACCTTCAAGGACCAACAAGTGTTTATTTCTCTTCCAGTGACCCTGAACCCACGGCCAAGTGTCTCTAAGATGAGGCTCCCGCAGCTGTCCCCGTATACTCACTTCCAAAGTCTTTACAGGAAGGAGGTTCTTCTGCCCACAAGTTTGTAGGATACATTGAATGAGGTTGTTTATGCTCCATGCCAGACTGCTAGGAACCAACTGCTTAATGCTACGAGTCGGAACAGACATAATATTTGGGAACAGATGTGCTACCTAGAATCCAAGCTACACGTAACATTTTACTTCTGTGTCTGGCACCAGCTTATACCATTCAAATATTTAAAAGCTTCTTTTCTCTAAAAATACATTGTATGGGATTTTCACGCATGTCCCCACATATGCATATGTTGTGATTTTATGCTTTAGCTGCACTGGTCACCTTGTGATCATGCTTTTGTTTTGTTTTAAAACAGCATTGAAGGGATCCTGGGTGGCTCAGCGGTTTAGCGCCTGCCTTCAGCCCAGGGCATGATCCTGGAGTCCCAGGATCGAGTCCCAAGTTGGGCTCCCTGCGGGGAGCCTGCTTCTCCCTCTGCATGTGTCTCTGCCTCTCTTTCTCTCTCTCTCTCTCTGTCTCTCATGAATACATAAATAAAATATTTTTAAAAATAAAAAATAAAACAGCATTGATCACTTTTAAATACTTACCATTTGCTTCTTCCAAAAATATTTCTCCGAACCTTCCTTTAAAAGTATGAAATAGGAGTGTAACAAATATAACAGAATACATGTGCAACTGTCAAAGAACCACATATGTGTGTATTTTTGTAAGTTGTTGGGTGGGTGGATGTGGATGAGAGAGATGTACAGTATAGAGAACTAATCTGCCTAAATTTCTGCAGGGGCTCAACTGGGAAATTTAGAGAACAGTTTGTTATATGTCTACACCTGTTGACAGTGGGGTTCTACTGCCATTAGGGAAAAGCAACAAGGTCCACGTTGCTTGGTCTTCATGCAAAATAATAAGCATGGCCACTACCCAGCGGAACTTTAAAGAGAACATTGAGAGACATTCAATTCTCCTTTTAAGAGACAAATCTCATGAAAGCAATACTGTAGTTTGCCAATGCTGCTGCTTACTCTGCTCAAGAAACTGCCATCACGCCCGAAGAGACCCAGCCATCCCTAAAAGTGAATAAATCAGAAGGCACAGGTCTTTTCTCTTTTGGCAGCCTGACCCTTGACCCCCCTTTCCTTCTCCCAGGCAGAAGCCTTTTAAAATTTCTTTTCATTTTTGTTCTGGATCACTGCTTCCATTTCTTCTGACTCCGGAGTGGCTGAGCTTGTCGCCAAATCCAACAGCTCCAGGAAAAAGCCTGAGGCTTCTCTAGACTCAGAGGGTTTCACCACAGCCTTCTCTTTGTGAAGCAAAATCTTTTCTCATAGAGGTGTTTTATGACCTATTGTCTTATTTGGAAACAATAAAAACCCTTCTAAGGATCTCAAAGAAGCAGCTCATGAGAGGTAGTAAATACAGCAATCCAGGCATAGAAGAAAACACAATTTTTTCCTAAATTGAAACAAATCCCCCACCACAAACACACACACACACACACACACACACACACACACGTGCTCATCATAACAGATTTCTTTGTTTTCACCAAAATGCTAGCAGAAGCTTCTTAATCTGATGGAATTTGGGAGACCCATGCATTTTAATTTGAAATTAATCTTTATTTTCACTATTTTCTACATGAAATTTAGTATTTCCTTTCATTATTACAATTCCTTTGGCTTGGTCACCAAAAAAAAAAAAAAAAAAAAAAAACCAGACACAAGTATTTTCATATTTCCCAAAATTTTGCTTTTGTTCATCACTATTTCAAAATTAAGCTAATTATTAGACCCATAGCTAAATATTGTTACCTGATATCTTTAAGAAAGAAATAAAACTGTTAGCATAGCCCAAATTTGTTTTTTCTTAAGACTTTGATAATTTTCTTTCAATATAATTTGTTTCTTTTTACATTTATGTATTTTATAGTATGCATTTTAAAATATTCTAAGGGTCCACAGGCTTCACCAGGCTGCCAAAAGGGTCCATGGTTCTTTAAAAAGGCAAGAACTCTGGCAATAAAGGCTTTTAGACCAGTTTGTCCACAGTTTGAATGGATACTGATATGGCTGGGAAAGCCCATTACCTTCACTTAACCTCTTTTTCTTTAAGTGGTATTCCGTATTGTTGAACTAATTTTGCCTTTTCTATTCATGTCTGCATTTTCTATCTTTTTTCTGGTGAACCACAGAAACAAAAGTAAAACTGTTTCCTGAGTTCAGAGCGAGAAATAGTTTCCTTAAAGCAAATGCTTCTCAAGATTCACCTGAGAAACATCGCCCCAGCCCTCCCTGTCCCTTTAAAGGATGCCTCTTTCTCTGTACTTGTCTTAGAGGCCAGAACGCAGTGTCCTCATGGTCACTATGAGCTCTCCTGGTTCAGGGTCATCTAAGAGGCTTTCTTCTGCACAGTGTCATACAAAGATGTCTAGATTTGCCCTCAAAGGGGCTCCTGGGTGGCTCAGTGGGTTAAGCATCTGCTTTCAGGACCCCTCTTGGGAGTCTGCTTCTCCCTCTGCCCCTCCCACACACACACTCTAACTCTTTTTCTCTCAAATAAATAAATAAAAATAAGATCTTTGGGGGGAAAAATGCCCTCAAAGAGGGAAGCAGACCTTGTCTTTATTTACATGGTCAGGCTTCCCAACAGGCACCTTGCCTGACCTGTGCTACTACACTTCATGGAAGCTTCTGGGTTACAGTCACTGTCACCACTGTCCTTTACAGGACTTATCAACATGATAGGCATGGGCTTTCTATCACATCACTTGGATATAGGAAATCTCAGATTCGTTTATTTCTCTAAATCATTAAATCTGCTATGACCTCTCACTCAATGAAGCCAGGGGCAAACTCTATTCAGTACTGAGATTCCCTCCCCATGCTCAGAGGAATCCTACTCAAATCCAGGGCTCTCTCAGGGCCAGAAAACCAAGTGGGGCGTCAGTTTTGGAACTGCTATCATTGGAACATTGTCCTTTTTCCTAGTTGATGCCTCTCGGTTTCCAGGAAACGCAGAGATGTCCTTTCAGTGGGCACTGGTCCTCAGGGAGTCTCGCTGCAGTTTTCAAGGCTGAAGAGCAGAGTCCACACTTTACAGGTCTCCTAATTCCCCTCAACAGGGCTCCTGCACCAAACTCAGCCTCCAGCCCAACCCTATCCTTGCTCAGCTCAGCAAGTGTAACCTCCCCCCAACTTGCCTGCAATGGCTTCCACTTCTTGAAATACTCTCTTCAGTCTTCTCTTCACTGAAGATCCAACATCATTTCTCTCAATAAGCCTCGGCTTACAGAAGTCAAAGACAAGACAGGCAAGTTGCCCCGTGGATGCCTGGCAATTCCTCCTCTTGACCTGTATGTAACCCCAAAGTCCCTGCGCTAAGGGAACATAAATGCCTGACTATATTATGGTGATGAAAGCAAAACCCTACAGCAACAGAAATAAAACACAAATTAATACGTTTTAAGATTCATTTATTTATCTGAGAGAGAGAAAGAGAGAGAGAAAGCCTATGAGTACAAGTGGGGGGAGGGGCCGAGGGAAAGAATCCCCAAGCAGACTCCCTGCTGAGCTCAGAGCCCATCCTGGGGCTCCATCTCACAACTCATGGGATCATGACCTAAACTGAACCAAGAGTCAGATGATCAAGCAACTGAGCCACCCAGGTGCCCCAACACGAATTACAATTCTGATCAAACACCCTGCATATAAAAGTAAGTATATCTGCTGGAGATAGATTTCTAAAGAAAATAGATTAGGTTGTAATGTATATTCATAGAAACAGTTGTTTTATGCGGCACCTACAAATGACATTTTTGAAGCTACTTGATTCATGATGAGTTAACTGCCCCTCCTTTTCCTACCGTAATACACTTTAGCCTTCACCAATCTCAGAATAGAGAACAAATGAGAGCCACTTATCAGGCAACAGTTGCCATCATTTTCAGCAAAGCACGCTGGAGATTCTATATAACTCATGACATACCAGAATATCACAACTGCTTTCAAGATAACAGCAACGACAACAGTCATCATGCCACGTGACCCCTTCCACAGGTCTCTTCCATTCTGGCAAGGCCACGTTGAACTTCTAACTGCATTCCCACTCAGAGAGGAAAAATATCCTAATTCTTATGGTCATTACTCACTTTTAAAAGATTAATTTAACAAAAATGAATACCCACCACAGTCATGACCATAATTCACTGGGAGAGTGGTTTGAGAAAGCCAGCCACACTGGAAAACATTACTTCTTAAATTAATGACAGAACTGAAGATTATTTTCAGATTTGGTCAGCATTTTTGCAAAGTAATGATTAACCCGGGTGGGAAAAATCCAGATTAGTATTAAGTGTTTGCATGTTATGAGGCAGAAGCTAAATCCAAGGCTGGGACTTGTTTTTCAGCCTCTCACCAACCACTTCACCAGCCAAGAGGGACGCAGGAAGTAAGACTGTGCTGTACAATTCGGAGAACTAGTAGAGCTGGTACATTAAGGCCTTAGATATGAGGAGCCATCATAACAAGAGCTAATAATAATAACTAACATTTATTAAGTGCTTATTATGCCCAGTCACTGGGAAGAGCACTTTATATGTACTATTGCATCTATGCCACACAACTACACAACAGGGGAAGCATTATTATTATTATTATTATTATTATTATTATTCTCAATTTACACATGTGAGGATATTTAGGAACAGAGAGGTTGAGTAATTTGCCAGTGGTCACACAGCTGGTACATAGGGATCCAGAATTTGATTCTAGGCAAGATAGTTACAGAGCCCATACCTTTAATCACTATTCAGCGCTGTGGCAAGAACAGAAAATGCACACACCACACATTACACTCTTAACACTTCCTCTACATTTGTGCAACCCAATAAATCACTTTATAGGCATTATCATAGTTAATCCTCATCTAATAATAATAATAACCAACCTTCACAGAGCCCTGGCAGCCTTTCAGTCTCTGTTCTTGCACTTCATATCTATTCACTTACTGAATTCTTAAAATAACCCTACAGGGTAATTATCACCCCATTTTATGTATGAAGAAACTGAGGCACAGAGAAGCTGCTATTTGTCCAAGGTCCCATAGCTAGAAAGTCAGAGAGCCAGAAATTTGAACCCATTAGTCTACACTGACTCTTCTACCTACCAACCTATTGAAGGTATTGTTATGCTTATTTTATAGATGAGGAAACAAATTCAGTAAGACTGGATGTGATTTGTCTTGGAAGAGGGTTGTTAATCTATTGTTAGTTTTCTTTAATTCCAGGATAATTACCATACAGTGTTATATTAGTTTCAGGCATACACCACAGTGATTCAACAATCCTATATATTAACCAGTGTTCATCATGATAATCCCCTTCACTTATTTCACCCATCCCCACACCCCTCCCTCTGGTAACCATCAGTTTGTTCTTTATAGTTAAGAGCCTATTTTCTGGTATCTTTTTTCTTTGTTCATTTGTTTTGTTTCTTATATTCCACCTATGAGTGACATCATACAGTATTTGTCTTTCTCTGACTGACTTATTTCACTTAGCATTCATTATACCCTCTAGTTCCATCCATGTTGTTGCAAATGGCAAGACTTCATTCTTTTTTATGACTGAGTAATATTACATTATTTATCTATTTCATACATATGAAATATGTATATTTATAAAAATATATATTTATATAAGTATGTGAATATATATTTTTAAATAAATTAGTATATATTTATAAATTTATATATAAATGTATTTATATAGGGGCACCTGGGTGGCTCAGTTGGTTAAGTGTTGGCCTTCAGCTCAGGACATGATCTCAGGGTCCTGGGATCAAGCCCCAACTCGGGGGTCCCAGCTCAGTGGGGAGCCTGCTTCTCCCTCTCCCTCTGCAGGCTCCCCCTGCTTGTGTTCTCTCTAATAAATAAATAAAATCTTTTAAAAAATTATTTATATAGCATGTATTTTAGGGGTCCCTGTGTGGCACAGTGGTTTGGCGCCTGCCTTTGGCCCAGGGCGCGATCCTGGAGACCTGGGATCGATTCCCACATCGGGCTCCCGGTGCATGGAGCCTGCTTCTCCCTCTGCCTATGTCTCTGCCTCTCTCTCTCTCTCTCTCTGTGACTATCATAAATAAATTAAAAAAAATTATATAGCATGTATTTTAATTTATTTATAAATGTATGAATTTACATTACTTAAATCATTTATATTACAAATATTTATAGTTTATATTTATTAGATTTATAACTGCATATAGAAACTTATTTTTATATATTATATATTTAAATTTATTTATAAATAGTTATATATATTTATAAATTTCTATATATTTATATAATTGTATATATGTGTGTGTATACACACACACACACTCTACCTTTTCTTTATTCATTCATCTATCAATGAGCACTTGGGTTGCTTCCATAGTTTGGCTATTGTAAATAATGCTGCTATAAACATCAGGGTGCATTTATTCCAAAGAATTAGCACTTTTGTATTCTTTGGTAAGTACCCAGTAGTGGAATTACTAAATTATATGGTAATTCTATTTTTAATTTTTTGAGAACCTCCATACCGTTTTCGACAGGGCCATACCAGTTTACCCACCAACAGTGCACTAAGTTTCCTTTTACTCCACATCCTTGCCAACACTTGTTGTTCCTTATGCTTTTTATTCTAGCCATTCTGACAGGTATGAAGTGATATCTCATTGTGGTTTTGTTCTGCATTCCCCCAATGATTAGTGATGCACAGCATCTTGTCATGTATCTGTTGGCCATGTCTTCTTTGGAGAAATGTCTGTTCATGTCTTCTGCCTATTTTTAATTGGATTATTTGGTTTTTGTATTTTGAGTTGTATAAGTTCTTTTTTTAAAGGTTTTATTTATTTATTCATGATAGGCACAGAGAAAGAGGCAGAGACATAGGCAGAAGGAGAAGCAGGCTCCCTGCAGGAAGCTTGATGCAGGATTCTATCCCAGGACCCTAGGATCACACCCTGAGCTGAAGGCAGATGCTCAACCACTAAGCCACCCAGGTGCCCCAAATTGTATAAATTCTTTATGTATTTTAGATACTAACCCTTTATCAGATATGTCATTTGCAAATATCTTCTCCTATTCCATAGGTTGTCTTCTAGCTTTGTTGATTGTTTCCTTTGCTGTGCAGAAGCTTTTTATTTTGATGTAGTTCCAATAGGGTTCTTTTTCCTTGCCTCATGAAACATATCTAGAAAAATGTCCCCATTGGCCGATGTCAGAGAAATTACTGCCTGTGCTCTCTTCTTTTTTTTTATGGTTTCAGATCTCACATGTAGGTCCTTCGAGTTTATTTTTGCATATGGTATAAGAAAATGGTCCAGTTTCATTCTTTTGCATGTAGCTGTCCCATTTTCCCACCACCATTTGTTGAAGAGACTATATTTTTCCTGTTATATATTCTTGCCTCCTCTGTTGAAGACTAATTGACCATATAATCATGTGTTTACTTCTAGCCTTCTATTCTGCTCCATTGATCTATATACCTATTTCTGTGCCAGTACCATACTGTTTGGGTTACTAAAGCTTTGTAGCATATGTTGAAATTTGGGTTTGTATTACATCCTGCTTTGTTCTTTTTCAAGACTGCTTTGGTTAACTGGGATCTTTTACGGTTCTATAAAAATTTTAAACTTATTCTAGCTCAGTGAAAAATACTGTTGGTGTTTTTATAGGGATTGCATTAAATATGTAGATTGCTTTGAGTAGTATAGACATTTTAGCAATATTTGTTCTTCCAAACCATGAGCATGGAATATTTTTGCATTTGTTTGTGTTGTCCTCAGTTTCTTTCATCAATGTTTTATAGTTTTCAGAGCACAGCTTTCACCTCTTTGGTTAAGCTTATTCCTAGGTCTTTTATTCTTTTTGGTGCAATTGTAAATGGGATTGTTTTCTTTTTGGGGCGGGGGAGGATTGTTTTCTTAATTTCTCTTTCTGCTGATTCATTATTAGTGTATAGAAATGCAACAGATTTCTGTATATTGATTTTGTATTCTGTGACCTTGCTGAATTCATTTATCAGTTCGAGTAGTATTTTGGTAGTTTTTATGGTTTTCTATATATAGTATCAGGTCATATGCAAATAGTGAAAGTTTCACTTTATCCTTACCAATTTGGATGGCTTCTATTTTATTTTCCTTTCTAATTGCTGTGGCTAGGATTTCCAATACTATGTTAAATGAAAGCATAAGAATGAACATCCTTGTCTTGTTCCTGATTTTAGGGGAAAACCTTGCAGTTTTTCACCATTGAGTATGATGTTAGCTGTGGGTTTTTCATATATGGCCTTTATTATATTGAGGTATGCTCCCTCTAAACCTACTTTGTTGAGAGTTTTTATCTGAATGGATGTTGTACTTTGTCAAATGCAGTTTTCTGCATCTATTGAAATGATCATATGGTTCTTATCCTTTCTCTTACTGATGTGATGTATCACCCTGATTGGTTTGTGAATATTGAACCACCCTTGCATCCTAGGAATAAATCCCACTTGACTGTGGTTAATGATTTCTTTAGTGTGTTGTTGGACTCAGTTTGCTAATATTTTTTTGGGGGGGGTTGTTTGTTTTGCAACTATGTTCTTCAGAGATATTGGCTCATAGCTATCTTCTTTTGTTGTGTCTTTATCTGGATTTAGTATCAGGGCAATGCTGGCTCATAGAATGAATTTGGAAGCTTTCCTTCCTCTTCTATTTTTGGAATAGTTTGAGAAGAATCAGTATTAACTCTTCTTTAAATGTTTGGTAGAATTCATCTGTGAAGCCATCTGGTACTGGATTTTTGTTTGTTGGTAGTTGTTTGATTACTGATTCAATTTCATTGTTGGTAATCAGTCTGTTCAAATTTTCTATTTCTTCCTGATTCAGTTTTGGAAAGTTGTATGTTTCTAGGAATTTATCCATTTCTCCTAGGTTGTCCAGTTTGTTGGCATATAATTTTTCAAAATATTCTCTTATAATCCTTTGTACTTCTGTGGTGTCAGTTGTTCTTTTTTCTTTCCTGATTTTGTATAATTGAGTTCTCTCTCTCTCTCTCTCTCTCTCTCTTTTTTACGAACCCAGCTAAAGATTCGTCAATTTTGTGGATTTTTTTGAAGAACCAGCTCCTGGTTTCATTGATCTGTTCTTTTTTTTTTTAGTTCCTATTTCATTTATGCTTTCTTTTCTTTTAAAAAAAATATATTTAAATTCAATTTAATTAACATATACTGTATTATTAGTTTCAGGGGTAGAATTCCATGATGCATCAGTTGCATACAATATCCAGTGTTCATTACTTCAAGTACCTTCCTCAATACCCATTACCCAATTACCCCATCCCCCTACCTACCTCACCTCCTGCACCCTTCAGTTTGTTCCCCATAGTTCAGTCTTTTATGGTTTGCTTCCCTCTCTATTTTTATCTTATTTTTCATTCCCTTCCACATGTTCATCTGTTTTGTTTCTTATGGTGAAATCATATGATATTTGTCTTTCTCTGACTGACTCATTTCACTTAGTATAATACCCTCTAGTTCCATCCACATCATTGCAAACGGCAATATTTCATTCTTTTTGATGGCTGAGTAATATTCCAGTGTGTGTGTGTGTGTGTGTGTGTGTGTGTGTGTGTGTGTGTATACGTATATATATCACATCTTCTTTATCCATTCATCTGTCAATGGACATCTGGGCTCTTTCTATATATAGTTTGGCAATTGTGGACATTGCTGCTATAAACATTGGGGTGTATGTACCCTTTCGAATCACTATGTTTGTATCTTTTGGATAAATATCTATAGCGCAATTGTTTGAGATTTTTCATGCTTTTTGAGGTAGACCTGTATTGCTATAAACTTTCCCCTTAGAATAGTTGCTGCATCCCAAAGATTTTGGATCATTGTGTTTTCATTTTCATTTTCATTTATCTCCATGTATTTTTTATCTCCTCTTTAATTTCATGGTTTACCCATTTGTTGTTTGTAGCCTGTTATTTAACCTCCATGTATTTGTGCTCTTTCCAGAATTTTTCTTGTGGTTGATTTCTAGTTTCATAGTGTTGTGGTTGGAAAAGATGCATGGTATGACCTCAATCTTTTTGAATTTGTTGAGACTAATTTATGGACTAATATCTGATCTATTCTGGAGAATGTTCCATGTGTACTTGAAAAGAACGTGTATTCTGCTATTTTAGGATGGAATGTTCTGAATATATCTGTTAGATCTATCTGGTCCAATGTATCTATCAAAGCCTTTATTTCCTTGTTGATTTTCTGTTTGGATGATCTATCCATAGATGTAAAAAGGATATTAAAGTCCCCTACTGTTTTTGTATTGTTATTAGTTATTTCCTTTATGTTTGTTATTAACTGCTTTATGTATTCGGGTACTCCCAAATTTGGGTGCATCGATATTTACAATTGTTACATTTTCTTGTTGGATTGTTCCCTTTATGATTATATATTGTCCCTCTTTGTCTCTTGTTACAGTCTTTCTTTTAAATTCTTTTTTGTCAGATGTAAGTATTAGTACTTGGGCTTTCTTTTCACTGCCATTTACATAATAAATGCTTTTCTGTCCCTTCACTTTCAATCTATATGTGAAAGGTCTGAAATGAGTTTCTTGTAGGCAACATATAGATGGGTCTTGCTTTTTTATCCACTCAGTCACCCTATGTCTTTTGATTGGAGCTTTTAGTCTATTTACATTCAAAGTAATTATTGATATCACTTATTGCCATAGAACACTTACTTGTTTTATGGTTGTTTTTGTAGTTCTCTGTTCCTTTCCTCTCTTGCTCTATTCTCTCAGAGTTTTCTGGCTTCCTTTAGTGATTTATTTGCATTCCTTTCTCTTAATTTCATACATATACATCTACTACCAGTTTTTGATTGTGGTTACAATTACATTTATAGATAGTATCTTATGCATACAGCAGTTTGTATTAAGTTGATGGTCACTTAAGTTTGAACTCATTCTTTACTCCTCTCCTCTCCACATTTTAGGTATATGGTATTGTACTTTACATCCTTTTATTTTGTGAATCCTTGACTGATTTTTATAGATATACTTAATTTTACTACTTTTGTTCTTCCTATCTTACTTACTCCTACTTATGGTATTTCCTTTCCACTCAAAGAGTCCCCTCTAACATTTCACATAGGGCTGGTTTAGTAGTCATGAATTCCTTTAACGTTTGACATTTGTATTGGAAACTCTTTATCTCTCCTTCTATTCTGAATGATAGCCTTGCTGTATGGAGTATTCCTGGTTGCAGGGTTTTTTTTCTTTCAGTACTTTGAATATATATACCATTCTCTTCTGGTCTGCAAAGTTTCTGCTGAAAAATCAGCTGATAGCCTTATTGGGTTTCCCTTGAATGTATTGTTTTCTTTTCTCTTGCTGCCTTTAAAATTGCCTTTATCACTACTTTTTGACATTTTAATTACTATGTGTATTACTATGTGTCTTGGTGTGGAGCTCCTGGGTTGATTTTTGAGGCAGGCACTATCTGCCTCCTGGATCTGGATTTCCATTTCTTTCCCCAGATTTGGGAAGTTTTCAGCTATTATTTCTTCAAAGAAATCTTCTGCCCCCTTTTCTCTCTTCTTCTTCTTCTGAATTCCTATAATGTAAATGTTATTATGCTTCATAGTGTCACTAAGTTCCTTTAGTCTATTTTTATTTTTCATATTTTCTCAGTTTGATTACATTCCATTATTCTGTCTTTCAGGTCATTGATCCATTCTTCTACTTCTTCTAGTCTACTATTTATTCACTCTATGTATTTTTAATTTCAGTTATTGAGTTCTTCATCTCTGATCCATTCTTTATGTTTTCTCTCTCTTCCTTGAGGGTCTTACTGAGGTTCTCCTCTTCTTGAGTTCAGTGAGTATCTTTATGACCATTACTTTAAATTCTCTATCAGATATATTACTTACCTCCATTTTTTTAGCTCTCTTGCTGTGATTTTGTCCTGTTCTTTCATTTGAACGTATTCTTCTGTCTCTGTATTTTGTCTGTCTCTCTATTTCTGTTAGGAAACTCTATTTTGTTAGGAAACTTATTACATCCCCTACACCTGCAAGTAATGGTCTTATGAAGAGGAGATCCTGTTGTGCCCTGCAGTGCAGTATCTCCTGTTCACCAGAACCTGGTGCTTCAGAGGTAACTCCTATGTGTGTTGTGTGCACCCTACTATTGTGGCTGGGCCACATTTGCCTTCAGTCCAGTCATCTACAATGGCTCTCTTTGCCTGTTTGGGAGGTTTAATCCCTGTGTTGTGAATGAGCCAGTCTGGGGTTATTTGGAGCTTCAGTTGAATCAGACCAGGCATTTGCCAGAGATACAGTAGAATCAAACTGCACGGTGCTTTCCCTGTGTTGTCCCCTGAAGGATTTTTGTTGGTAGGTGGGGCCTGCAGTCACACCAGATGTCTGTCCCCAGCCCACTGCTGGGGCCACAGTTAGATTGGTATGTGTGGTTACCTTCCCCTCTCAATGAAGCAGGAGTCACTTGGCGTGGTGTTGGTCCCTGTCAGGACTGCTTGAACACTGTCAGCCTTGTGACACCTCTTTGGATGAGCTGGGCCAAGGGCATATTGGAGGAGGCAGGCCTGAAGGAGAAAGTGAAGCCAGCAAGGTGTGAGCCAGTCCACTGTAGGAAGGGACCTACAAACACCTGAGAAAATGCCTGCCCAGGGCAGGATGGACAGGAAAAGTCCTCAAGAGAACATGGGGGCAGAGTTCACTGTTAGCAAGGTCCTCACTGGTCTACTACAGGAGGAGAACTGTAGCTGCCTGGGAAACTGCTGAGAAAGGAGCCATGTCTACAGGAGAAGCAGGGGCACAGTTCAAGGTGCTGGTAAACTAGGTAGAGAGTGTTAATGCTGTGCTGGTTCCTACAGGTGTCCGTATATCTAAGGTGGGGTAACAGGGAGGCAAATGATGCCCACAAGCTCTTTTGTTCTTGAAGAAGTCTCCCAATAATCCCTACCCCTCCAGCATACACTCTGAAATGTTATGAATATAACTCAAACATTTAAATAGGTATGCTCTTGAAACCTTGACCTCCTTCCCACCTCTATGCCACTGCTCACATTGTGCTTCTACCAAATCCTTCAAGACCTAGATCAAAATGCTCTTCCCTGAAGAAGCTATGCCTGATTGTATGAGCTTTCCAGGATATATCCCTAACTCCACCCACCAAAATCATTGTTGTGTCATGTGTACTCGAATTGTTTTACCAGCCTAACAAAAAACTTCTTTAAGAGGAGTGACTTAAATATTTTTTGAACCCACCCCCCATCTCCTCTATACCCCCAGAAGCTGTCAGGCACATCCAATGTTTGGTCCACAGAATAGTCGGAATCCATTGCTAATGGGTTGCAGATTTCAGGTTGGTTTGTAGGTAGCACCAAGTATAAAATTCACCAGTCTGTCAGTGATTCAACAAGCAGTGAGTGAACAGATAAAGTTCTTGACTGCATGAAATTTATAATAATCTCAGTGAGGAAAACGTATAATAAGAAAACAAATAAATATATCTCATGACTGATAATAGTAACAGCAATGGGTAGAAACATAGTTAAAGAGAATAGGGATATGGGGCACCTGGGTGGTGCAGTCAGTTAAGTGTCCAACTCTTGGTTTTGGCTCAAGTTGTAATCTCAGGGCATATTGGAGACGGAGATGGAGCTTCATGCTGGGCTCCAGGCTTAGTGCAGAGTGCAGTCTGCTTGAGAATCTCTCTCCCTCTCCCTCTGCCCTTCCTGCACACTCCCCCTCTCTTCTCTTTCTCTCTCTCTCTCTCTCTCTCTCTCTCTCTCTCTCTCTCAATAAATAAATAAATAAATCTTAAAAAAAAAGAAGGGAGTTGTAAGAAGCAGACAGGGAGGGGGTTGCTTTTTTGCATAAGGAGCCAGAAATGGTCTTTCTGGCAAGAAGATTGAGTAGAGATCTGAAAGAAGAAGGTGCAGATGAAATGCATTCATAGATGCAAAGCACTCAGAGTAGACTTTGCCCATTGTGAGCACAGTCTAAATGCTATCTTGCCTTATGGGAAGAGCATTCCCAACAGAAGCGTTAGCAGGTACAAAGACCCCAAGGTAGGAATGTGCTCAGAATCTTTAAGAAACTGTAAGGAAGTCTGAATGGCTGGAGTTGAGTGAGTAAAGACAAAGTAAGGAAAGTGATGTGTTCATAGAAGTAATGGGTTCAGGGAGTAAGGGAGCAGATTCTAGAATCTAAAAGCTAGTAAGGACTCTGGCTTTTATTCTAAGTGAGGGAGCTGTTGGAGAGATCAAAGTCAAGCAATTAACTGATTTGACTTATATTTTAAATGGATTGCTGTATTAAGGTTAAAATGAAGGGGTGGGCAGTGGCAAATGCTACCAGAGAGACACAGGAAAGTTAGGTGGAAATTGCCATAATGTGATGAAAGAAGAAGGAGGGTTTGGACCAAACAGGTAATGGTGGAGACAGTGGTGGTAAGAAGTGGTCAGTTTCTACATATACTTGAAAGTTGAATTCAATAGGAGTTGCTTATAGATTAGATGAGCAGAATGAGAGAATGAGAGGATTCAAGGATGAATCTTAAGGTTTTTGGTTTTGTTTTATTTGTTTGCTATTTGCATGGACAATTGGAAGGATGGAGTAGAGATCCAAAAGACAGTGGGAGAGTAACATTTGGGGCTTTAGGGGGTGGAAGTTGGGAATCAAGAGTCCAGTTTGGGTCATATTTAGTTCAAAGTGGCTACTAGACTTCCAAGTAGAGGTACTGAATGAGCAATTGGATACACAGTTAAGGATGGGCATGCAGTTTCTCTTTTTATGATGTCCCTGATGTACAAGGAGGGATCCAAACAGGAGAGATTAATTGAGCTATTGCTAGCTTGTGGATTGTGTTTAAAAGCCATGTGACTAAATTAATTCACATAAGTAATAAGTATGGAGAGAAAAGCAGAGAAGTTAAAGGACTAAGCCTTGGGACATTCCAATGCTTAGGGATCAGAAAAGGGGTAGAAGAGAAACTAGGAGAATAGGAAGTGGAGAGCCAAGACAATAAGCTCAAAGTTTTTCTGTAAAGAAATAGAAATAAGAAAAAGCAGCTACTGGGAAGTAAGGAATCAAGAAAGGATTAGGTTGTTTAAGGTGAGAGAAATTACAATATATTTGTAGGCTTGTATTGGTTTTCTAGGGTGACCATAGAAAGTGCTGTAGACTAGGAGGCTTAAACAACAGAAATATATGTTCTCACAGTTCTAAGGTATAGAATTCCAAGATGTCAGTGGGGTTATTTTCCTCAAAGGCCTTTCTACTTTGTAGAAGTTTTTAGAAGGTTTGTAGAAGGCCATTTTAGAATGGTTTGTAGAAGGCCATTTTCTCCTTGTGTCTCCCACAGTCTTTCCTCTGTGCATGTCTGTGTCCTGATCTTCTCTTATTATAATGACACTAGTCATATTGGATTAGGGCTCATTCTAATCACCTTCTTTTAACTTATCTCTTTAATGGTCCTATCTCTAAACATAGTCACATACTAAGGGGTTAAGACTTCACATATGAATTTGGGGGAGACATAAATCAGCCTATAACAAGGCTGTTGAGAAAGATGCTGGGACGATCACTGAAACAAAGTCCTTGGATAGGCAAGAGGGGATGGAATCAGATCCACAAAAGGAGGGGGAGAATGAAGACAGAACATGGATTGTTCATTCATAATAACAAAATAAAGCAGAGTAACTTTTTTTTAAGACTTTGTTTATCCATTCATGAGAGACAGAGAGAGAGAGAGAGGCAGAGACACATGCAGAGGGAGAAGCAGATTCCATGCAAGGAGCCCGATGTGGGACTCGATCCTGGGACTCCAGGATCAAGCCCTGGGCCAGAGGCAGACACTCAACCTCTGAGCCATCCAGATGTTCTGCAGAGTAACTTAATACAGTTATAGGTGGATGGGTACATGTGGTGGAAAACCTATACCTATTTATGATAAAAACTCTCAGTCAACTAGAAATAGAGGGAAACTTCCTCAACTTGATAAAGATTTACCAAAAAACTAAAGCTAACATCGTACTTAACCAAGAGAAACTCAAATACTTAACCAAGAGAAACTCAACCCAAAGATTAGGGACTAGCAAGGATGTCTCCTCAACCACACTCTTTCAACATCATACTATAAACTTTAGGTAACACAATCAGAGAAGAAAAAGTAAATAAAATGTAGGCAAATTGGGAAAGAAAAATAAAACTGTTTTTGTTCACAGGTGACATCATCTATGTAGAAATCTGAACCAATCAAGAAAAAAACTTGTGGAACTAATAAGCAATTATAGCAAACTTGTAAGATACAAAGTAAATATGTAAAAGTCAGTTGCTTTCCTATATACCAGCAATAAACAAGTGGAATTCAAATTTAAAAACAATACCATTTGCATTAGCACCTCAAAAAATTATGTAGTTAGGTATAAATCTAACAAAACATATACACAATCAATATGAGGATATTATAAAAATCTGATGAATGAAATCAAAGAACTAAATAAATGGAGATATATTTTATGTTTGTGGATAAGAAGACTCAAAAAATATCAAGATACAAATTTTTCCCACCTTCATCTATGAAGTCAATGCAATACCAACCAAAATACTAGCAAGTTATTTTGAGAATATTGATAAGTTGATTCTAAAGTTTATATGGAGAGTCAAGAGATCCAGAATAGCAAACACAATATTAAAAGAGAAAAAAGTTGGGAGACTGACACTACTTGACTTTGAGACTTACTACAAAGCTACAGTAATCAAAACGCTGTGATATTGCAAAAGAACAGGCAAATAGATCAACAGAACAAAATAGAGAGCCCAGAAATAAACCCACATAAATATAATCAATTAATCTTCAATGAAGGAGCAAAGGCAATACAACAGAGTAGTCTTTACAGCAAATGGTGCTAGAACAATTGGACATCCATATGCAAAAATTGAATCTAGGGCAGCCCGGGTGTCTCAGCGGTTTAGCGCTGCCTTCAGCCCAGGGTGTGATCCTGAAGACCCGGGATCAAGTCCCACATTGGGCTTCCTTCATGGAGCCTGCTTTTCCCTCTGCCTGTGTCTCTGCCTCTCTCTCTCTATCTTTCTCTGTGAATAAATAAATAAAATCTTTAAAAAAAATGAATCTAGACACAGACCTTCCACACTTCACAAAAATTAACTCAAAGTGGGTTACAAAACTCTTAAGAATTTTGTAAAGAGGACTAAACTAACTAAAAGAAGATTATAAACATTCCTACTCTAGAAGATAAGAGAAAAAAACTTAGATGATCTTAGGTGTGGATATGACTTTTTAGATACAACACTAAATGCACAATCCATGAAAAAATATTGATAAGCTAAACTTCATTAAAATTTGAAACTTCTCTGCAAAAGGCAATGTCAAGAGAGTGAGAAGATAAGCCACAGAGTGGGAGAAAATATTTACAAAAGACACATCTAGTAAAGGACTATTACCCAACATATACAAGGAACTCTTAAAAATTCAACAAACAACCTGATTAAAAAATAGGCCAAGGACCTTAACAGACACCTCACCAAAGAACATATACAGATGTCAAACATATGAAAAGACGCTCCACATCAATTGTCATCAGGGAAATGCAAACTAAAACAATAAGATAACACTTATATATCTATTAGAATGGTAAAAATCTAATGCCCTGACAACACCAAATGTTTGTGAGGATGTGGAGCAACAGAAACTCTCATTCATTGATGATGGGAATGGTGATATGATTGGAACACAGTTTAAAATTTTCTTATAACTCAATCACAAGAAGAAATTTGGAAGAAACTCAAACACGTGGAGGTTAAAGAGCATCCTACTAAAAGATGAATGGGTCAACCAGGAAATTAGAGGAGAATTAAAAAGATTCATGAAAACTAATGAAAATGAAGATAAAACCATTGAAAATCTTTGGGATACAGCAAAAGCAGTCCTAAGAGGGAAGTACATTGCAATACAAGAATCCCTCAAAAAGTGGAAAAAACTCAAATACACAACCTAACCTCACACCTAAAGGAACTGGAGAAAGAACAACAAATAAAACTTACACCTAGCAGAAGGAGAGATAACAAAGATTTGAGCAGAACTCAATGAAATAGAGAATAGAAGAACTGTAGAACAGATCAACAAAACCAGGAGTTGGTTCTTTGAAAGAATTAATAAGATGGTTAAACCCCTAGCCAGCCTTATTAAAAAGAAAAAAGACTCAAATTAATAAAATCATGAATGAAAGAGGAGAGATCACAACCAATACCAAGGAAATACAAACGATTTTAAAAACATATTATGAGTAGCTCTACGCCAATAAATTAGGCAATCTAGAAGAAATGGACGCATTTCTGGAAAACCACAAATTACCAAAACTGGAACAGGGAGAAATAGAAAATCTGAATAGGCCAATAACCAGGGAGGAAATTGAAGCAGTCATCAAAAACCTCCTAAGACACAAAAGTCCAGGGCCAGATGACTTCTCAGGAGAATTCTATCAAACGTTTAAAGAAGAAACAATACCTATTCTACTAAAGCTGTTCCAAAAGATAGAAAGAGATGGAGTACTTCCAAACTCATTCTATGAGGCCAGCATCATCTTAATTCCAAAACCAGACAAAGATCCCACCAAAAAAAAGAGAATTACAGACCAATATCCCTGATGGACACAGATGCAAAAATTCTCAATAAGATACTAGCCAATAGGATCCAACAGTACATTAAGATTATTCACCATGACCAAGTGGGATTTATCCCCAGGATGCAAGGCTGGTTCAACACTTGTAAAACAATCAACTTGATAGATCACATCAACAAGAGAAAAAACAAGAACCATATGATCCTCTCAATAGATGCAGAGAAAGCATTTGACAAAATACAGTATCCATCCCTGATCAAAACTCTTCAGAGTGTAGGGATAGAGGGAACATTCCTCAGCATCTTAAAAGCCATCTACCGAAAGCCCACAGCAAATATCATTCTCAATGGGGAAACACTGGGAGCCTTTCCCCTAAGATCAGGAACAAGACAGGGATGTCCACTCTCACCACTGCTATTCAACATAGTACTAGGTGTCTTGGCCTCAGCAATCAGGCACCAAAAAGGCATTCAAATTGGCAAAGAAGAAGTCAAACCCTCCCTCTTCACAGAGACATAATACTGTACATAGAAAACCCAAAAGACTCCACCCCAAGACTGCTAGAACTCATACAGCAATTTGGCAGTGTGGCAGGATACAAAATCAATGCCCAGAAATCAGTGGCATTTCTATACACTAACGATGAGACTGAAGAAAGAGAAATTAAGGAGTCAATCCCATTTACAATTGCACCCAAAAGCGTAAGATACCTAGGAATAAACCTAAGCAAAGAGGTAAAGGAATTATACCCTAAAAACTATAGAACACTTCTAAAAGAAATTGAGGAAGACATAAAGAGATGGAAAAATGTTCCATGCCCATGGATTGGAACAATTAATATTGTGAAAATGTTAATGCTACCCAGGGCAATTTACACATTTAATGCAATCCCTACCCAAATACCATGGACTTTCTTCAGAGAGTTGGAACAAATCATCTTAAGATTTGTATGGAATCAGGAAAGACTCCAAATAGCCAGGGGAATATTGAAAAAGAAAACCAGAGCCAGGGACATCACAATACCAGGTTTAAAGGGATCCCTGGGTGGCGCAGCGGTTTGGCGCCTGCCTTTGGCCCAGGGCACGATCCTGGAGACCCGGGATCGAATCCCACGTCGGGCTCCCAGTGCATGGAGCCTGCTTCTCCCTCTGCCTGTGTCTCTGCCTCTCTCTCTCCCTCTCTCTGTGACTATCATAAATTAAAAAAAAAAAAAAAGAAAAAGAAAAGTTGTACTACAAAGCTGTGATCATCAAGACAGTGTGGTACTGGCACAAAAACAGACACATAGATCAGTGGAACAGAATAGAGAACCCAGAAATGGGCCCTCAACTCTATAGTCAACTAATATTTGACAGAGCAGGAAAGACTATCCACTGGAAAAAAGACAGTGTCTTCAATATATGGTGCTGGGAAAATTGGACAGCCACATGCAGAAGAATGAAACTGCACCAATCTCTTACACCAGACACAAAGATAAACTCAAAGTGGATGAAAGATCTAAATGTGAGACAAGAATCCATCAAAATCCTAGAGGAGAACACAGGCAACAAACACCCTTTTTGAACTTGGCCACAGCAACTTCTTGCAAGATACATCTATGAAGGCAAAGGAAACAAGCAAAAATGAACTATTGGGACTTAATCAACACTGTGCCAGATGATGAATGATATATTGAAGAAGCTCTTCTAGAAGCATCAGGAAATCAGACAACTCTCCTTTCCATATACAAATTTCCTTCTCTCTTTGTCAGATATCCCACTAGTATTGCTATGGTTCAACAAATAGTCATTGAGTTCCTACCATATTTCAGACACTGTCCCAGGTGCTAGGGAGGAGTAAGTACCATGGTAAGTAAAACATGGTACCTGCCTATAGATGCTTTTAGTTTCACCAAGAGAAAACTAAAAGAACTAAGGTAAATTAACAAAAATTATAAAAACATAGAGCAGGAAAAGTAACATAATATAGAAAAAAAATAGCATGAGGATGATGGAAAACTATAGGGACCAAAAGTCGGATTGGGAGTTAAGAAAGGCTTTCTGAATGAGGTAATATTTGAGGCAGAACTTGAAGAATAAAGAGAATTTCAATGTCGGAAGCCTGTGTGTCTTCATGAGTCAAGACAGAGGCTGAAATTTGCAGAATATGTTTGGGGAATGACAAGTAGTTTAATTTGCTTGGTGTCAGAGGAGCCTAGATGCACATGCCCAGAGCCCAGATGCACGTAACCCAGACTATAATTAGAAACATCTGGTGATTGTGAGAAAGTAGAAGACATGATCAGAATATGATCACATGAAGAATATTCTGATGAAAGAACCTAACATGGACTAGAATGGAGAGCTCAAGCAGCAGAAAGAAGAGTTGACAGGTGTCCTGATGATTTAGGCAGGGTTGGGTGCAGGGGACGGACAGGAGAGTACTGATGGCAGAATGCTGTAGAACGGGACTCCATGTGACTTGATAACTTACTGGATGTGGGGGGCAGTGGGTGAGGGGCTAGAGAAGAAGACACCAAGGTTCTGACCTGAGGACTCAGAGAACATGGAGCTATTCACAGATATAGGAAGGCCAAAGGGAGAAGCTGGTTTCAGTTTATTGTTTTGAACTCGCCTACTTCCAGATGATGGAGGACAGCCAAGTGAAATTAGCTACCCATCAGTTGGAAATATGGGATCAGAGACTGGAAAAGTAGATACAGCTAGAGAGTTAGAAATCTGGGTCTTTTTTCACAGAGGAGCTGGTTAATATGGGTAAAGTGTGATAACAGAATATTAGTAAGAAAAGACTTATGGAGAAACAGATGGAAGAATTGATTATAAAAGTCCGAGAGGACGTTAAAGAAGGGAAGCCGGTAAGGGAGGGGCGCTCAACAACATCAAATGCTGAGAAGTTATAGATGCAAATGAGAAGAGAAAACAAAGTACTGAATTTGGGAGTTAGTGGGACAATGTGAAAACTTCAAGACATCAAGGAAACAGACAATCCTGCACCATCAACTGGAGCCTGTCTTGCTATATTTCAATGAAAATCTATCAATCTCTGATTAAAAGCATGGAATCTGATTGAGAGCATGGTTGTGTGAGTTGAAATTCCTTCTTGGCCACTTAAGAGCTCTTGGCCAAGCAAAGTCAAGCTTTCTTCTTTATAAAAGAAAGCCTTTTATAAGATAAACCTTATCTTTGTCATCTGTAAGAAATGCAGGATTTCCTCAGAGATCTTAGGTTACTGATTATTACTGATAATGTTCATTGTTCTGAATGGGCTGGACACTTAGCTATTCTGAATAGTTCATTACACCATGATGATTATAATATAATCATAGAGAAGAACTATATAACACAAAGGGAACTTCTACATATTTCTCATAGGTTAGACACACATTCTATTCAACATGTGTGACATCCTCTCATTCTTCCACTTGCTTTCATTCCCAAACCAAGAATTACCAAACAAAACAAAGCAAAACCCCAAAACAAAACAAAACAGAACAGAACAAAAACCCCCACAGAGTAGAAAGCCAAGAAATTCTTATTCAACAGGAAAAAAATAGATCACCTTTTTAAAAAGCTATAGGGTTGCATGGTTACTATGGCAACAAGTACAGTGCAGACCTATGAAGATGGTACTAAATAATTACGAATGAACATTCAGAATATGGCAGGGAGGCAAATATATCTACTCCTTTTCTATTCAAATATGTGGGAGAGAACAAATACACTCCAATCACCAGCCAAATCTGGACAATGTACAACTTAATAAATCAAATAAAGATGTTTGACGTTCCTCTTCTACAGTAAACTAAAGTGGCCATAAAATGCAAAATACTTTATCTCAAATGCACTACAGTTCTATACACTTAAGACAAGGAGGAGAAGGGAGGCTGTTTCCCTCTCATTCTTGTTTAATTGTTTTTAATGACTAAAAGGCAAGCGATAGTCCAGGCTGACTGTAATATATTACAGGGGGGAAAAGAAAGGGTCGGTCATTTTATTTTGCTTTTTAAAGTAATTCTTATGTCACATTTTTTGCTGTTGCGTAGTGTGCACAATTTCAATGTTTGTAAAATGCTGGTAGGGATTTGGATCTTGCAGGAAGATATTTTGAAGTGGAGAAGATAGAGGGCTTGCCTAGCACTAGCGTCTCTGATCCGTGAAATTGTACTAAGGATAGGCTAAGCATACGCTGGGCTTTGCCATGTTGTGGTATATAAATAAGGGTTAGCCTGCCATCACGAATCACACAAACTGTTAAAATACTAAGAAAGAAGAAAGTATGATAACTAGTTTCTCAACCTCAGAAATGTTGACATTTCAGCTGATAAATGCTATGCTGTGGGAAGGGGAAAGAAGTTATACTGTGCATTGTAAGTTGTTCAGCAGCCTCCTTGGCTTCTATCCACTACATGCCAGTAGCACACCTCCCCCCACCCCAAATCATGACAACCAAAAATGCCTCTCAACATTGCCAAATGTTCCCTGAGGGGAAAACTTGCTCCTGGAAAACTTGTTCCTTAAGGACTACTATAATATAGAAATAAAATCACAGATGATCTCTTGACATTTTCCTTTGTTGAAAATACTGTGCAAAAAAATAATTGCTTTTTACACTGAGATTTCATAAACTGTGAAAATCCAAATTTCTCAATATTTGCCATATTGGAGAAAGGCTTTCTATGTTTAGTCACCAAGTAGAAGCATAATTCTGGAAGAATGCCATTCTCAGTGTCATCAAGAGATTCACACAGACCATTCCATAACAAAACCCAGACATTTTCTTAAGTTTTGAAATACCCTCCCTTAACGTCAGATATCTATGATCAAAAGGACCCAAACAATACACAGTTAAGATTTGATCTGTGGGACAAAGGTTACGGGGCTAGGGTTATAAAGAAGGATTTTAGTAAATTCACTTAATTCTACAGAGTAATTGCTGAAGAAATAACCTTGCACAATTCTTTCTTTCCAAAGAACAGCACAAGGATATTAAGGAGACAATCATTCTGCATCATTAGCCCTGAGATGTCCTTAAATGTATATGGGATAATAGGGTTTCCCAAAGATTATGAATTACTGACACTTAATTTTTTCTGTCTCGGAGTAATCAGCCTTTGAATGAATGAACATTCATAAAAAAACAAAAACAAAACAAACAAGACAAATCAAAAAACCCTAATCAAACATAGAAACTAAAAAAAAATCTATAAAAGAAATCATTGAACTTTCTGGGTCTAGATTCGCTTTATCTGGATCTCAGTTTCTCATCATTAACTGTTAGAGATTAGATTACCTTATCTCTATAGCTTCTTCCCAAATAAACATTGCACATATTTTATATTTAAAATTCAACTCCTATAATAGAAAATATTGGGAATAGTAAGAATTGGTGAGATCATATGTTCTACTTTGATACTCTTCATATTCAGTTGTGTATAGGTTTGCTTCAGACACGACAACAAAAATGTGATTTGAGTCAGATAGCATCTGTCTTCTGCCATAGAAACAGAGAATGCCTCTTCTTCCATTATGATAAGGCCATGAGTTTGTTATTCTGGGAAAAAACTTAGTGTAGAGAAAGGGAAATCCCAAACCTCTGGCCTTCAGAACTATGGAAAGAAGATGTGAGCTAAAGAGAATTCAGTTTATCCAAAGACCTTCTATTCCTCCAAGAAACTTCTTTTGTGGTTTTTTGTTGTTGTCATTACATGTATAAAAATATAATATGCAACTGAATTTTGAACAAGAGAGGAAAAAAATGCATACCTGATAAATTAACTTGGCACATGAGTTGGCACACAGAAAATTCTGACTTTATAATGAGAAAACCTCCTAAACCAGAAAAACTAGAAGACTCCATCCAGACTCCTTCTTTTTAAGGTGATAAGTCTTTACCATGTTGTTCCAGTACCATTATAAATGCTCAGAATATGGCTATATTCAAACACAGATGCACGATATCACTTTGGCCATAATTTTTGCTAAAACCATTAGGCACTATCCTTCTTTTTACCAACGAAATAATTTTATGAAATTAAAAGAATTTATTATTCAGAATTTTTTTTTCTCCTTGGAAACAGACCAGCTGAATTAGAGACAAATCTCTGCTGACAAGAACGAAAATACACCCCAAGCTTTTAAAAAAAAAAAAAAAGACAAAAACTGTGCTGTTCGATACAAGGCATTGCCCAAACTTCCTTTTGATTTTCCTGAACAAGAATTTCATATATGCTTTAAAGTTGGGTCTTAGTGTGTAGCAAACTCATGAATGAGCCCCAAAAATAAAGAACCAAAATTGGCAATGTCTTACTATATGGAGTAGAATTCAGAGACCCTGCCCTGAAGGTTTTTTCCAGAGGCTTTGGAAAATCCCTATTATTACCACAGAATCTTACTTTTTCTACCTTTTTATACCCTACCCCCACCCCTTGCCAGATGTCCCACAGCTTTCAAAACATCCTGATAATTTATATATATATATATATATATATATATATATATATATATATATTACTACATATTTTAATTGGGATCTTTCAGTGTACTAGGTTTTGTTTAGAGCTCTTGGGTTTTCATTGTTTGGGTTGGGATTTTACTTTTATGAGGTGTTAGGGCAGAAGAGGGGGGTATGTTTTGTTTTTATTTTGATTGCTGCACACTCTTCTAACCCTTTCCCTGATGTTGACCCCTCTGAAAAGATGATAATCTCATTTCCTGCATCTTGAGAGACATTCTTAACAGGTCAAGAATTTTATCAGGTTTAAACAGTTATTTTAGCCTTCCTGTTCCTTCCCACTGACATTAAACCCAAGATGAGTCAAAATGTGATGTGTTCTATGATTTCTTCTTAAATATCCTTGAAATAAGGGGAACTGAGTGAGAAAAATTAGAGGAGACAAACCATGAGAGACTCCTAACTCTGGGAAACAAACAAAGGGTTGTGGAAGGGGAGGTGGGGGGGGTGGGCTAACTGGGTGATTATGGAGGGCACTTGATGGGGTGAACACCAGCTGTTATACTATATGTTGGCAAATAGAATTTAAATTTAAGAAAATAATGAGAAAAATATAAATAAATCAATAGCCTTGAAATAGACACATGGTTTCTGTTCTGTTCTGAAATAGTCTGTTCCAAAGAAGTGCAGCTTTCTGCTCCTCCTTACTTGTCAGCATTGTATTTCTAGAAAGTACACCAAAGAAAGCTTTCACGCGGCATAACCTCAAAAAACTAAATTTAATCTGAAAATAGATGACCTGAATCATGTATAAGAAACCTTAAAATCTTCCTCCCAAGACCCATGGAGAAAGAAAAGAACAAAGAAAAATATAATAAAAGGTATTGTCAAAGCCATTTCCTTCCATACCCAAAATGGGAATCTACTCCTTTTCTGACTCTAAAGCTGGAGAAAAGGATGAATTTAACTGTGGAATCTTCTACCCCACCCTTGTGGTCGGACCTGAACTAGTGTGACATGTTAGAAGTCTCACAGGAGAGCAGAACAGTAGTTTTCTGTATTCTTGGAACACCTGTTAAGAGGTTATAGGGGGTTTTATATACAGCAAGTAGAACTCCAGTCTTCTCTCACTCTCAGTGTATAAAAAAAAGCCTCATTAAAACATATCCTTTGCCAAAGTTTCATTGCTCAAAGAGTTAATGTAACTCAACCCTTAGGCATTCTGCAAATTGTGCTTTAAACCCTTCGAAGAGCCCTCTTGTAAATTCTACGCCTAAATATATTTCCCATCATTTTCTAGGCTATAGTGATTTCTGAATTAATATCTATTTCACTACAACAGTGATTAACTAAGTTATTTTTTAATGAGCCAGCATATTATACACATACTTTGCTATCACTATATATATATATATACATATATATATATGTATATATATATATAGCCATCTCATAAGTGCAACTGAAAGGTTAGCGTAACAAAATGTTCAGAAAAGTCAACAGGTAGCTAGAACATTTAAAACAGAATAACAGGATAAAGATATTACATATTCAGTTTTGGGAAATTTCTAATCAATATGGTGGACTGAGTTGACACACAGGATACTTCCATTCTACTACAAACACAGAGAAATGCCTAATTTAAAAAATTATATTGGGCACCTGGATGGCTCAGTGAGTGTCTGCCTTTGGCTCACATTGGGATCCAGGCTCCTGGGATCAAGTGCCACATCGGACTCCCCAAAAGGAGCTGCTTCTCCCTCTACCTATGTCTCTGCCTCTCTCTGTGTGTCTCTCATGAATAAATAAATAAAATCCTTAAATACATATATACATATATAAATAATAAAAGAAAACTAAGCTGAGAGTTAAAACAGGAAAGAGGAAGTTCTATACACCTGAAAAAAAGAGAGAGCTCAAAACCAGAGTGATGAGCTGAAGACAAATGGTCTACACAGTCTCAGTCTCAGATACAGGCCCAAGAGGCTAAGGTCTGGGCTTATGGTACTCAGGGAGGCACAATATAAGAACTCGGGCCCAAGAAAAATAGGAGGATTGAACTGTGCCTTCTGAATAAAGCTAGGAGCATAAAGGGCTGCCCCATATATAAGATAAACAAATTAAGGAATAAAATATCTTGGCGCACTAGCCCCGGCTGGCTTCAAGAATCCTATCTTCTTATATTCTACGTATGAGTGAAACCCTATGATGCTTGTTCTTCTACAACTGACTTATACGAAACAGTGAAAGGGATTATAAGGGAAAGGAGGGGAACTGAGTGGGAAAAATTAGAGACAAAGACAAACCATGAGAGACTACTAACTCTGGGGAACAAAGAGTTGCAGAAGGGGAGGCCAGTTGGGGGATGGGGTAACTGGGTGACAAGCACTAAGGAGGGCACTTGATAGGATGAGCACTGGTTATTACACTATATGTTGGCAAATTGAATTTAAATTTTAATTTTTTTTTAATTTTAAAAAAAGAACCCTATCTTCTTCCCAAGGCAACAGATAAGAGTTATTTGTGAGGCATCAAGGCCTTAATCCCAACTTATGTTCAAGTATAAAGTCTAATTCCACTCATAAGTGGCACAGAAACTCGAGTGACACATCAGCATAAATAATGGTCTGAAACATTGAAATCTGTAAAGTCCTGAATGATACCAATCCCAAAACACTCTATTAGGATACAAAGGCCCAGGGCATGTGAGGCTCCAGAAGCAACTTCTGCTGCATTTGAGCTAACAATAAACATGACAAATCATGAAAGGAACAAATCACCAAACAATGGAATCATTGGTACCTCAAGAATTGGAGAAAATAGAATTATGTGCAAAAGTTTTTGAAATAAGTATTTACAAGAGTCAAAAATATAAAGAGAAGAAAAGAGACCACAAGCAGCACCCTTGTCCTCAGATTTTGAGCATGATTTTGTCCATCAAAGGACAGAGGAGAGGACATAGTCCAGCTTTGAGGCAAGTGAATTACATGGCACTTGAGAAAAGCTCATTTGTCTGGCCTGAATAAGCAGTTTGTTTTCAGAGGCTAGAATACTCACTTCAGGAAATGCTGTTAGTTCATACAAGTGACATCATGAATTATGTGGTTCAATAGTTCTTTTCCTTGAGCTAGAGAAATTGCACTGACAAGAGCAAAAAGACAATGCAATTTTTTTTGACTTCTTGGCAAACTTCATCCTGGTAGTTTTATGTGCCATGTACCCACTTTCATCCTCTTCCAAAGGTGAGTTGAGAGGCCTTGGGAGAGTTTTGATTCTCTGCTCTTCCTGTCTAGTAAAATTACTCATTTGTTGTAATTTTTTCCAGTACTGATAAACCTTATAAAAAATTTGTTTTTCAAATCTTGATGACCAAGTAGTTTCCTCTTTCACTTGTTTCTGGTAATCCTCAAAGTAGAAAGAAATTCCCCAAGTAGAGCCAGGATTGCTGTTCCAGTATAAGTCATCCCATAAACCCAAATCACAATCTTTGTCTTGTTCCTAACTAGTTGCCTGATCTCAGGCACCTTATCATCAGTTTATTCAACTGTGATATAGAAAAAAATATAGCATTTTCCCTAAAAAGGCTGTTGGAAAATTAAATGATACAATACAGTAGGAGATATGTTCTAAGATCTCTAGTGGATGAAACCATGGATAGTATCAAACCCTGTATATACCATCTTTTTTCCTGTACATACATACTTATGATAAAGTTTAATTTACGAATTAGGCACAGTAAGAGATTAACAACAATAACTAATAATTATAACAATATACTGTAATAAAAGGTATGTTTATATGTTTTCTCTCTCTCACTCTCTCTCTCTCTCTTTTTAAAAGATTTTATTTATTTACTCATGAGAGAGACAGAGAGAGAGAATCAGAGACACAGGCAGAGGGAGAAGCAGGCTCCATGCAGGGAGCCCAATGTAGGACTCGATCCCGGGACTCCAGGATCATGACCTGGGCCGAAGGCAGGCACTAAACCGCTGAGCCACCCAGGGATCCCTGTTTCTCTCTCTCTTTGTCTCTCAAAATATCTTGTATTATACTCACCCTTCTTATGATGATGTGAGACGATAAAAAGCCTATGTGACAAGATGAAGTGAGATGAATGACGTAGGCATTGTGACTTAGTGTTAGGCTACTAATGACCTTCTGACAATACATCAGAAGGATCACATTCTTCCAGCCTCAGCTGACAGCAAGTAACTGAAACCATGGAAAGCACAGCCATGGATAAGACGGGACTACTGAAATCTCTGCAAATGCTGGTTTCTGGCTACCTGCCAACTTTCAATCAATAATTTTGAATTACAGGGCACCCGATGACTCAGTGGCTGAGCATCTGCCTTCAGCTCGGGGCATGATCCTAGGGTCCTGGGTTCGAGTCCCACATCAGGCTCCCCTCAGGGAGCCTGCTTCTCCCTCTGCCTGTGTCTCTGCCTCTCTCTCTCTGTGTCTCTCATGAATAAATAAATAAAACCTTTAATAATAATCTTGAATTACATTAGCTTGCTTCATCTATGAATCATAAACACTTTTCATCCAAAAAATCATCAAAAATATATGATAGAGCACTGGAGTTTGCACAATCTCTTTGGACAACCTAAATCTTCAATTAATTTATTTTATTGCCTGTTACTGAAATCTGGGTAATTTGTATTTCAGCTATTGTTTAACCAGACATGCAGGGAGAATGGGCTTCCAGAAAAATCTTAGGGACCATGATATTAACTACTTCTGGAATAAAAATTGAATGTTTCCAGATGGTGGTTGATTTTCATTTCTTACAGATAAAACACAAATATGTAACTGAGAATAACTTGTACTGACTACCTAAGGGAGTATCCACCCAACAAAAGTTTCTGTCCCTGTCATTATGAATCTAATCATTTTCTTGAATGAAGAAGAGAATCTAACCCAGAATGCAGAGCCAAAAATGAAAACTAGGTGTTAATGACTAATATAAAGTCAATATTTAATATAACAGGCAATGTTGACAGAGAACAGTCAATTAGGTAACTATTATGGTATTAAATTATAAAGACAAATTTCCATTTAGGAAAAAAACTCTGAGCAAGATGAAGCCTAATTATCATTATGAACTTCTATATAGGAATAATTAGATGTCAGGAACCACACATATTCAGTTGAAACTCAAAAACGTGCTTCAGATTTTAACCTAAAAAACTTCAGAAAAATCAGAGGAATCCTAGGATTAACAACCAAAACAGAAAAAGAAAACAATGGCATTAAATTGGAAGAAATTGTCCATACTCACCTCTTTCAGGATTTAATACAAATCTCACCTCCATATAGAAAAATAAGTTTACATATGTAGCATAAACATTTCTATATTATTCCACTGGGAGATACACTGTGTCACGTGATATATTTACCATGTCATATATCATGCCAAATCATGCCTAACACTAGAGGTCTAAAGTAATGATACATCTACAGAAATTATTGGAGAATTTAGCCGAATTTCTATTACTGTACCTGCTTGAATAGTCATGCTACCTTGATAGACCCTTAAATCTTTCTTTGAAACTTTGCTGAGAAAATAACAAAGAAATCGCCTGCTCTTCTATGACACTAGGTAAGATTGACCAAAAGATTTATTGACCATGTATAGATCCAAGGAAAACTCAGCCTAAAATTTCTTCTGCTCAAAACTGAGAAGGCAGAAGAGAACTACAACAACAAGAAGCCAAAAGAAGAAGACAAAGAAGCTCATCAAAACTATTCACAAATATGTATATATATATATATATATATATATATATATATTCACAAAAATGTCTCCACCAATAGTTCTTAAATGATCAGGCTTTACCATCTGGAATCAATTGCCCTGTAATGGAGAAACAGATGTTCTATCGAGGTTGCTTTGTGATCCTGTAGGCAAAGAGAAAAGTAGGGCCAACTCCTAAAACATGTAGAGCTCTGTACAGAGATGAGAAAAGGTAAGGAAAATAAAAGAAGTAATATTTTATCTTTGACCAAAAATAAAATGAACAAGATTAGAAATTATATTTTGACCCACTCATAAACCGTCAATCCTGTGGCAGACCTAGAACTTAGTCCTTAGGTGTCTGATTACTAAAAGAAAGATAAAAAATAAAATAAAATAAATTTAAAAATAAAAGAAAAGAAAGATAAGGTATTATTGTTGCATATAATCCCAATAGAAATATGTTCCATGAGGGCAGTGGCTTTGATCTATTTTGTACCTTGCATGAAGTAGATACTTAGCTATTTATTGCATGTATGCATGGATAAAGTTGCTTTCCTTTAAACTGCACCCCAATTTAGATGCCTCTCCTGTCCCCTTTTAGGTTGACACCAGCCACAACCAAAACCCCTCAGATTCCAGAATCTTGATTCGGACAGGAGCTATGGAAGCCCACCTCCTGTAGGCTGAGGATCTATGACACATGGAAAGCACAACTCTGAGCATGCAAAATATAGATGTGAAATTTATTCCTGACCCAAGTGGGAGTTCAATTTACCCCTAAAATGTGAGTTATTAGGGCTTTTATAAATTTTACTGTTAAAAAAAATCAAGTCTGTTGTTTGCAGGCAAATAAACAGTGTTTCTAAGTGATGGAGCTTGCTTTTTATTTTCTGTTCTCCTTCCTTTTTTTAAATAAAGAAACATAAATTCAAATGTACATAAAAACAAGACTGATTTTGCATCTATTGAAATGATCATTTAATATTTCTTATTTTGATAATAAGGTGAATTACATTCACTAGTTTTAAAGTAACCTTGCATATCTAAGATAACTGCCACATTGTCATTGTGCAATATCTTCTTACATGTTTTTGGATTTAATATGCTGAAATTTTGTTAAGGATTTGGTATTTGTGTTCTTGAGAGATACTGGTCTGCAACTTTCTTTGTTTTGCTTTTTTTGCAATATTTTTGACACATTTTAACATTGGGGTGGTGTTGGCCTCATAAAACAGGTTGGGAAGTATTCCTACCCTCTCCATTTTCTGAAAGAGCTTGTGTAAGATTGGTATTTCTTTCTTAAATATTTGCTAGAATTCCCCACTGCAAAACCATCTGAACTCAGAGTTTTCTCAGAGACAAAGACCAGTTTTAGTAACATATTTTATTCTGCTCCAATTCACCTGCAAGAATGTACAATTAATACTTTCTCCCAGTATCTCATTTAAAAATGTCTGAGCCACTGCTGTTCAATAGACAATGATAGTGACCATGGATAATAACTGATGAATTACCAAAATCAAAAATTGACATGATGTCCATAGAAAAAAAAAAATGCTCAATTTCCTATTTTGGATGAAAGGTGACCTGACTGTACCAGAGAATTAGAGGCCTGATTAGGTTTTCCAAATTCAACTACAGCAAGTCAAAGTTTAGGGACCAACTTTCCAATGCTTTCCAGAGCACACTCAGTATAATTTGTCTTTTCTGTTCTTGGCACTCATGATTACTGCCCATGTTCCTAATTTCCAGCAAAAATAAAACACCACTGAGCCTGCCAAGGCATTTAAATAGGTTCAATGAAGTAAAAACTGCCAATAGCAGGCAGATCTAGATTATTACAAACATACGTAATTTTTGTTTTTAATCCCCCATTCTCAAATCCCAATCCCTGTTAGATTTTCAGGGCTTTATTTCACTCATGTACATAACCAATGTATGAAGGCAACTCCATTAACAAAAGATATAGATATCTTCTGATTTGTCATTTTGTATTTTTCCATCCTTTATTATAAGTCTCAATAAAGGATACATATATTCTACCTAAAGGACTATAAAAATGCCTTAGACTGAATGTATCAAAAACCATTCGAACATGTTTCTGTCAAAAGACAAGACATGGCCATGAAAAAAAAAAAAGGCTGAATTGTAATGAATGAACTAAAACACTATTCATTTCCTCTGTTGGCTGCATACTTATTCTAGTGAGTTACATACTCCGTTTATGTAAGGGATGCTTCTCTTAGAATTGCCTTCAGAAGCTACACCCCATCCTCCTGACAGTCCTCAGTGGAGTGATTTGGATTACTGTTAACAGATGAAAGTCATTAATGGCTGTGCTGGATATTCTCCATTAGCTCCTCCAAAACTCCTCTCCGTGTCTCTCCACTCTGCTCTGTGTCCTGGGAGACTGATCTGTATGGGCTTTTTTAAGGCTCCCTGGCTCTCTGGCTTTGTCTAAAGTTTGGCCAAAGGGAAGCACCATCAGAAATTTGAAAGCAAAGAGGAGAATGAGCTCATAAATGTGGCTGCCTTCCTCCCCTAAGGTCCCCAGGTCCAGTGGGAGAGCTCTCACCTATATCTCTTTCTGCATTCTAATAGTAAACCTCTCCTTTTATCCCTTTCAAGGCCAGGGAGCATAACGATTCCATTCCTTATTGGTTTCCCATTGTCCTGTTCACACCTTCTGTAAATAGATCCTTTATTAAAGACTCCTTAATCTTCCCCAACCCTCTCTCACAAACACACACACACACACACACACACATACACACACACTATGTGAGTCAGCAATGAGCTTCTTGTCTAAACTTGACTGATATAGGAATCCAGTCTGCCAAACAAGGTGGATGATCAAGCTGGGTAACATGTATTTTAGTATAAAAGAAAGACTGTATAATCATGACAGTAATTTTTTGGTATTTCCCATTCATTGGCTCTGCAATACTTTCCAAAAGAAAAGTTCCAAAATTATTTAGAGCAGGGACATCATATTCCAAACATCTAGTCTCCAAAGGTAACTACTTTAATGGAAGCACTACATACTATGCCATTCAAGTTCTGGGTGCTTGTTGTTTTTAAATATCTGTTGACATTATCATCAAATTTTATGATATCTGTCCATCACACACACATATACATACACACAAATACACACAAATAGGTACTTTGGAATCACTGACTGCAAAATCAAATTTTGGAGCTATACAAGGTCCAGATAGTAAAAACAGGAAATAGCTTATTACTAGAAAGACAGAGGGAGAGAGAGAGATTGAGATGGAAAGATCTTGAGGATAGACTGGACATCATGGGGTATTGAGAAAGAAGACTGTTTCATTAAGTAGACATATGTAAAATTATTTTCATGTTGTAAGGGGCAAGTGGTTTATGTAAAACAAGCATATGCTGGAAAAATCATTGGTTTCCTTGGAGTCTTTCAGAATCAGGTTTCTTTTTTAGAATATTAATATTTAAGACAAAAACTTGAAACCTGACCAGGTGGCTAGTTCTCTATTTGGAGCCAGTTAATTTCATAAAGCTGGTGTTAAGCTATTCTTTTTCTTTTCTCTGTACATAATGTACTACATTGAGCTGTTACTGTGGCTTAAAAATACATGACAAACATATTGAATGTTCCCAATGTTTTTAATTTAGATTTGCACAATCATAGAAATTAGAGATGGAAAAACTAGGATTCTTCCTCTTAATATGAACCGTAGTCCTTGATCCAGGCTTGATTCTCTTTTTCTGATTAACAAAGCTAAGGCCAGAGGAGTGGGGGGTGAAAAAAGCCCTCTGGGCAATTGCTCCCATTATCCCAGGATTTCTGGTCCAGAGTTATCTCTTTAATGGAGCACCGTTGCTTTAGTGATTTACCCTGGAGTCCAAACAAATAATGACCCTTTCTCTTGGCATTATACTTTAAACTTATTGGTTGACAGAAGTAGTGTCTCTATCCACTGCAATATATCTAAACAAAAGATGTCATCACTGCAATTAACTATAGAATCAAGATTGGCTTAGAAAACATAGCAATGTGGGGCGCCTGGGTGGCTCAGTTGGTTGGGCATCTGCCTTTGACTCAGGTCATGATCCTTGAGCCCTGGGATCAAGCCCAACAACAGGCTCCCTGCTCAGCAAGGAGTCGGCTTGTCACTCTCCCTCTACTTCTCCCCTCTACTTGTGCTCTTGCTCACTCACTCTCGCTCTCTCCCTCAAATAAATAAATAAAATCTTAAATTAAAAAAAAAAGGAAAAGGTAGCAACATGAAACTCTCTAGTCCTCTTTCTTTGGAGCCATGGAGAAACAAAATTCAGCCTTTCTTTTAGTCATATTTAATTCATATGATGGAATACCAGCACACATAGAATCCCATGTCTGTTATTTTGTTAATAATGATCTATATATTTAACTCTAATATGCCCCATAACATGTTTCTTTTTTTTAACTCAAGAGACAAAATGGTCTTTTATATCTTATATTACTTTGGAGATTCTACTAGTTTTGCTTACCTCTCTCAAGCACAGCTCCATATTAGACTGATTCAGCTAGCTAAAAGTAACTTTGCAAATCCGCTAGTTGCTCACTTCATTTCACACATGAGGTAACTAAACCCAAAGAGTGATTTGCCATTATCCCATTCAAGTTTTCTCCTGATATTCACTAAGAAAATATACTGTACTTTTAAGAATAACATTTAAAGAAGAGTATGACCTACTTTCCAAGAGTTTAAGCCAAATGTTTTTTAAATCAATTTGAAATTCCACTATAAAATGTCTTGTTTTAAATCAATTATTTCAAAGCCAAATTCATTTGATGCAACTGTCCCATTCCAATGTAAATAAACTGAGAGCAGATCGAGACTAACCTGGCCCTTACTGGATGCTATGTTAGCTAGCTAGCTATATTTTCATATATCTCTCTTGATCCTCCTTATCATATTTTAAGATTTTTATTCTTTCCTTCTCCCAATATCTAGCCCTGTCCTTTCCAAATAATCAAGTAGAAAGAGTGACAGAAGATACTGGCAACCCCAAAATCCACAGCAATTTATTCCAATTCATATAGTGATAATGCCAACATCAATCATGGGTTAATAAATTAATATTTATTTTGTTTTAAAACTACACAGAGTAATGAGTTCATTATTTTTAGCAGAAAGGACACAACACATATCTGATGAAAATGTAACAGAGCCTAAAAGTAAACACAGCTTTGAACATTGGCATGGGAAAAACTCTAGTGATTCCCAACCATCCTCTATGATAGGTTGGAATTGTCCTGTTGAATGCCCTGCCTGAGACTAGCATGATCAATCAGTACAATAAAAAAGGTAAAATGCTTCCATTTCAACTTAACCTATAAATTCATAAGGATGACATATTTGCTCTCTTTGGGCTAGAAAAGCTGCAAATGGCTGGTTATAATGGAATGGATTTTTGTTCATTATAAATGTATCCTAAATTTTATAGAATTCATTTGGCACTTACTTTTCTGTTTCTTTGTTTAAACAAATAGTGGTCTCCACCCTAAGAACCTTGATTTGTCTGAAATATTAATTAGTTAAACCTAAAAATGTTTTCTTCTGTATGATTTGTCTGACATCCTTTGGAAGGAATTTTTAACCAATAGGAAAAAAATCAAGTTTATACTGGAGAACATTTTCCTAAGTCCATTTGGCCAGGTCAGTAGATTTGGAATTTGGCAGTGCCTGTAAATTTTATTTAATTTCACTTCACTTTGAAATTTTGCTGAATGAATAGAAGTAACTAAGGGAATCAGAGAATGATTGATTATAGGTATTTTTTTAATATTGCCTAAAATATGGAGGAAAAGACATCAGAGAGTGAGAGGGAGTTAAAGACAAAGAATTAAACAGAATTTTAGAAAGACACCTTCTAGTTTACAAGATGAAAAGAGAGAGACTCAAGAAGATTTAATTCCTCATGGATATAATTGATATTTTTTCCTATTGAACAGTTAATACTTAGATGAGTTTTACTAAAGGAATATCTTAGTAACAAAAGAATAAACTATAATTAAAAGAGTGAAATGAGAAGTTTGAAGGATTTACAGGAAGTATTCCATATTGTGACCACAAATGGCTACAGCTTTTTGTGTTGTGTGAGGAGTGAGACCATTTCTTCTACCAATGGCCATCTTCATTTCCAAGGTCAGCTTCTCAAGGAAGTCATGAACTCTATTAGTTTCCAAAAACTGCGAATGTCTAAGAACAATGTGAAGATCAACCATATGGGGAGTGTCAAGGGTCACATAAGCACAGACTATGTTCCCACAGAGACCACAGTTCCCACATTTAGAATATTACAGTAAGAAGAGAATGACTTTAGGAGGATGATCAATTTTAATCTGAATTTTCCTTCCAGACATCTTTGGAGCAAGTGCCTGCTACAAATCAAGGCCAGTTGAAGGAATGGACTTGTTTCCTCCAAATAAGCATGGGAGACCTACAATGTCAGACAACACAGAAGCAGCAGGCAAATTTGGAGTTTCTCTTCATTTCTTCTCAATCACAGGCAAATGAAGTCAGACACAAAATTTAAGGATAAATATCCTTTCCATGGAAATTTTCTACATATTTATACAAGATAGGAGTCCTATAGATGGAGGGTGCAAAGTAAGAATGTGCCATTGTGACACAATCAGTCATAGCGTAGTTTAAAACTCATCCCAATTTAGCTCAACAGACTTGTTTTCAGTCCCTACTATGTAGCAAGCTGTGTAACACTATTTGGGGTTCAGAGGGGGCGAAACTAAAAAGAAAAATTAAAAATTAAAAAAAGTTCAGTAGGAAAGACAGTTAGCTCCCTGAAACCCAAATGAAGCCAGACAAATCACAGCCTGCATTGTTTCATTCTTCCAAGAACACCACTAAAAAGTACAGTGCTCTTGACTTGAATAACCCCTTGGAAATTATTTCTGCCCTTTGGCCAGGATCCCTGAGCCTAGACTTCAGCAATGGTCTCCTGGTGATCACAAAACATGGTAGTCCTCTTAAAAGGGTTAATGAGACCAAGAACAGCTTTCTCAAAGCTGTGCCTGGAAACCTCATGGAGGAAAAAAAAAACAGGACAATTTAAATATATAATAGACAAAAGCAGGCACAAAACCAGCAATATTCTCTCAGAAGTTATTGTAACTCTGGAAAGAGTATTTAACAATTAAACTCATGACATTTATTTGTCAAATTAATTCCGTGTAGCCCAGATATGAGTGTAGCCACAAAAAAAAAAAAAAGCCCAATATGCAGGAAGAAAAGGAGAAAAGAGATGTCTCCTACAAAGATGAAATAATAGCTCTTAGGGTCCCAGCCATAAAGTCCCAGACCTGCTGGATTCACTTATGTTATAGGAGTTAGGTGTCCTGACTTTGCATAACTACCTACTGAGTATTTCTCCACGGATCTACCTCAGGCATCTAAAATGCCACATGTCCAAAAACAGAGCCATTATTTTAAAATTCCAATACAGAGTGAGATCATTAAGGTTAGTTCAAGGGTCTCTAGGCATTCAAAGGGACAACTAACTATACTCTGGATGTCAAGGAAAGCTTCACAGGAAAGACAAACCTTGAGCCACATGTTAATGAATGAATAGGAGCACACAAGGTGAAAAAAATGCATGAAGAATATTCCAAGCAAAGAGCAGAGCCCATATAAAGGCAAGCAGGAAAGACCATAAGATGCTTCAGGAACTTCATAGAATATAGTTGGTTACAATCTGTTTTTACTCACAATGCTATTGATATCAAATGTGACTCTCTGGACATCAACTCGAGTAATAGAACTGCTCAAAAGAAAGATGTTAAAGAGCTAAGGATCTGGAAGTTGGGAGCCTGGCTGCGGTTAACCATGGGAATAAGTGCTTCTAAGTGAGGATGAGGAGAAAAGAGGCTGAAGACGGAACTCTGAGGGCAGAAACAGACATGAGGCAGGATCCCTGGTACAAGCCTAGAGAGAGACTCACTCTACAGTTGTAAGAAGCTAACCTAATTAAAGGGAGAAGAGTGTGCATGCCTGGGATGGGCCCCTCCTCTTGATGAAGTTCTGTGATCAAGGGAACAGGGACCTGGATCTGCCTTCAGGAGTCTTTCAGCAGCACAATTCTTGGGAAGCAGGGGCACTGAAACGGATGGCTTCTATGGAAGCCTGTAGAAGGTCTACCACTATAACTATACCACCAAAACAGAGTTAGAAGAGCTCCAAGTAGAACCAGAATTGAAGGCTAAAAGTTCACATTTGAAATTATAATGTGTAGTGATGTGTGTGAGCTTGTGGACACAGTTGATTCTCATTATTTACAAATTCTCTATTTACAAATTCAGTTACTAAAATTTATCTGTAACCCTAAAATCAATACGGCACTTTTGTGGTCATTTTTGGACAAGCATGGAATGGTGAAAAATTGGGAGTCCCTCACGTACACATTCCCAGTTCAGGTCAAACAAGCCAGCGGTCTGCCTTCCTTATGTCACCTGTTTACTCTAAGCAAGTTTCCTTTATACAGTCTATTTAGTGTCACGTGTTTTGCATTTTTGTGATTTTGGTTGGTTTAAAATGGCCCCCAAGCAGAGTACTAAAGTGCTGTCTAGTGTTCTACACATAAGAGGGTTGATGTGATGTGCCTTAGAGGGGAAACATGTTTTAGGTAAGCTTAGTTCAGGCATGAGTTATAGTACTATTTTCCATGAGTTCAATGTTAATGAATCAAAAATATATATTAGGGAAACCTGGGTGGCTCAGCGGTTGAGCATCTGCCTTCAACTCAGGGTGTGATCCCGGAGTCCTGGGATCAAGTCCCACATCGGGTTCCCTGCATGGAGCCTGCTTCTCTCCCTACCTGTGTCTCTGCCCCTCTGTGTGTGTGTGTGTGTGTGTGTGTGTCTCATGAATAAATGAAATATTTAACAACAAAAAATAAATATATATATTAAATAGTCTTAAACGGAAACACACATAAAACAAAATTATATGTTGACTGGGTGATAAAAGTGTGACCAGTCTCATAGGAACCCAAGCCTGTACTTCCCCAGAGCTGTTTCAGTGTTCACTAATTCGATGCTCACGGTGACTTTATAGGACATAATCACTGTAAATAACAAGAAGTGATTATTTATGTAAAAGGCTAGAATGAATCTAGAGTCACAACAGTCCTAAGTGAAACTCCAAAATGGTTCATTATACAAGCACATACGGTTCAGGATACGTATTGTTTTGGAGTTTTATTTAAGTTTCTGAGGCCAGAAAAAAAAATTTCTTTGAACTTCATGAACATTCAATGCACTCTTGTGAACTAAAGAGGTTAAGTCCATGAAGTCCATGAAGTCCAGCCCCCAGCCTGTCATGTACCTGCTCTGTGACCTTGGACAAGCATTTGCCTTCTCATGCCTCACCTAAGAAATGAGGCAATGACACCACGTGACCCCTCAGAGCCCTGTCAGCTCCGACAGTCCCTCATTCTGCAGTCAGCCCCAAGCAAGAGATACCATCATCAGTTGTGAATTTAGGACTACGTAAAGCTTGTGAGGAAAGATTTACTGGAGTGCACTTCCTGTATTTCCCAGAGCAACTTGAGGACAAACTCATTAGGTTATTGATTTAGAGATTCTGTAACTCTTGTCTAATTTCAACTTCAATGACAGGAATATATCCAAAGAAAAACTGGAAAAATGACAGAGTAGAATATCTTCAATTATTTCAAACTTAATGGCATTAAAAATAGAAAGACACAGCACAAAGAGAAGAGTGTCTAATTGCAATTATTTAAAGCAAATGGCTTGACTGATCGAAGCTGGATCCAAACGATGTGCATGCCAGGCTACCCCAAGCACCCTGCTCTCCGTCTTTTAGGTCTCTGCAGAGAACTCCAGCATATCTTACCAACAATTGCGTGCTCCATTAAGCACTTGGCAAAGTGCTGGACGGACATGTGTAACCCAGACGTTTCCATGGAAGGTTAGGCCTCCCAGATGGAGTTCTCATTTTAAGAATGTATGCAGGATTAAGATGTAATCCATTGTTTCAAAGAATACAATGATGCACGAAATAAATGCTCTAGTTTATTTTTCCTCCAAACAATTCTTTAACTATATAGGATGCATTAATAAACACAATCCTTTATTTAACAAAAGGTATCTCCTTTCCACTGTCAGAGAATAACCCTAGGTAGTAAAGGGAAAAGTTTTAGTTAGAGATTAAACACACACATGCACACGCAACACCTCATCTTATCCTTTTCTTTAGCCAATGAGAAAATTGCCATAGCTACATGCAGGCTCATACCCGACATCTGTAGGTGTCCAACCACCTTCTCCTCCAAGACACTCGGGGTCTTGTACACATGGGTGCAGACACCAGCACACAGTGACAGCACAGTCAACACTCAAAAAGACAGTCCTATAGAAGAAGCCCTTGCAGGCTCTAGCAAGGGGTTCAAGGCCTCTAATCTAGGGAATTCTGAGATTCTGGTTATTCAGAATGTGGTCTAGAAATGGAACATGGCCTCCAAGTGAGCATCTCTCTTTAATTCTTCCGACTCTTTACCCCATGGGGGAGGGGCATGGCTGAACCGGCATGTATGCACTCTCTCATGATGCAATTTTACTCTTTCTCCATATTTGATAATGCGTGTGCCTTTTCATGGTTTTTCTAAATACCTTCCAACTCTAAACGTCTCAGCACATTAAAAGTTGTCCCTCTTAGAGGATTTAAAGCATAATGGGACATTGCAATGTGCGTGATACACATGTAAATTTATGATTGCACACTGGACTGAACTTCTGGGGAAATAATAAAGAGTCTCTTCCATATGGAAGCAGCTCAAGACCTAAAATAAGTAAAATTAAAATTAATGTTTCACTGAGAAATAAACTGTGCACTCCTATTCACATTTATGGACATAAAAACACATAATCACTGTTCTATTTCCATTTAGAAAACTCCTCTAGAAGGACTATGAAAGCTCTAGGACTATAGGCACCTTGTCTGTCTTTGGCACCTGGCCCAGCGCCTGGCATCAAATGAATGACCAATCAATGTTTGTTGAATAAATAAATTTAATTCACTCTTTTAATCTGCAGAACTTCAGCGCCTCTGCTCTAAACAATTGGTTTAATTTCAAAACCCACATCACCAAGTAGACCTGTCTCTCCTCTTCCATGACTCTTTTTGTGGCTAGAGATGTTTTTCATCTTAGGAAATGCATGTAGCCACATGGTGTGGCACTGTTTGCTCAACGAGTTTTCATTACAAGGACTCAATTTACTTACATACGCTCTTCAAAAGATTATGTGAGCTTTCAGCTTTTGGCTTTAGGCAACAGACTAGGCCCTGGCAGAAGCTGCTGTGAAGAGACAATCATGAGACTAACAGCCGAGGAAGAGGAGAGTCAGGCATCACCACCCCAGAACACTGTCATGACGCACCAGAGGGTCCCGCAACCGTGGTGAAGAAGCAACCACGATTCACAGCCTTTCAAATTCGTTTACTTTGCTCTTGTCATCTTTTCCTTCACAAATGTCATGGTTCTCAGAAGTCTACACATCAAGCCAAGCAACTGCTGAAACAGGAGGCAAGAATGCCACTGAAACTGCTAGGAGCTGAGAGCAAGGAAAAGCAGGATCTTTGTGGCTCCTTTTCCCAAGATAAGGAGGATTAAAAGCATTTAGGTATTTTTTAGTTGATGCTTATAGTGCCATAACTAAAGTAAACATCCAACATAGAAATTTTCATGGTTTGAAATGACAAATTTAATTAAAAGACTTGTAATAGGGATCCCTGGGTGGCGCAGCGGTTTGGCGCCTGCCTTTGGCCCAGGGCGCGATCCTGGAGACCCGGGATCGAATCCCACGTCGGGCTCCCGGTGCGTGGAGCCTGCTTCTCCCTCTGCCTGTGTCTCTGCCTCTCTCTCTCTCACTGTGTGCCTATCGTAAATAAATAAAAATTCAAAAAAAAAAAAAAAGACTTGTAATAATGTTGTCATTGTGTTAGGGGAAAAAAGTGAGCTGCAAAACCACACGCATTCAGGCCTGGAGGTCAGGCAAGATGTGCTGGTACTGCCCACCTGGACTAGTGCTGATGAGTAGCTGCCGCCCCAAGTGCCCCCTGCTGCACACGCCCCCTCTTTGGGGCCCCTCAAGCCCACCCCACCCTCCAACACAAAGGGGTTACAGTGGGTCAGTGCTCCTGATAGAAAGAGATCAATCCATTTTTTTAATATCATAGCTAAATATGATCCTCATCCCTTAACATATTTACTTGCGTGTGTGTGAGAAAATACACCCAAATGCTTAGTAGTGATTATATTGACAGTCGGAATTGTGAGTGATTTTTATTTTCTTCTTTATGTTCTTAGGATTTTCATAGTTTTCCACATTAAACACAAATTACCTTTATGGCTAGAGAAAAAATGAATGAGAATATTATTGTTGAAAGAGAGACTCCTAAAGGAAAATAAAATCACTCCACTATTCACTCATATCTAACTCATTACTGGTAGCAATTTACTATGCACTAATTTAATAACTGTGTCTCGACTGCCTACCATGAACCTGGTAGGGGAGATACCAAGTGATATAAAATATGAACCCTGTCAAGGAGTTATAGTCCAGCTGGGAGGTGAGATCCACTAAACACACACATACACAATCCTACACCCTTCTGACCTTTGCCTAAATATCATCATTCTAAGGACACCAACCCTGAACAACCTATTTAATACTACAGTCCGTCTCCACCTCAGCACACTGGGTTCTCTTTACCCAGCTCTAATCTTTCTTTTTTTTTTTTTTTTATTTTTTTTTTTTTTTTTTATAAATTAATTTTTATTGGTGTTCAATTTACCAACATACAGAATAACACCCAGTGCTCATCCCGTCAAGTGTACCCCCCAGTGCCCGTCACCCATTCACCCCCACCCCCCACCCTCCTCCCCCTCCACCACCCCTAGTTCATTTCCCAGAGTTAGAAGTCTTTATGTTCTGTCTCCCTTTCTGATATTTCTCACACATTTCTTCTCCCTTCCCTTATATTCCCTTTCGCTATTATTCATATTCCCCAAATGAATGAGAACATACACCGTTTGTCCTTCTCCGGTTACTGTGGCCAAGTTCAAAAAGGGTGTTGCCTGAGTTCTCCTCTGGGATTTTGATGGAATCTTGTCTCACATTTAGATCTTTCATCTATTTTGAGTTTATCTTTGTGTATGGTGCAAGAGAGTGGTCCAGTTTCATTCTTCTGCATGTGGATGTCCAATTTTCCCAGCACCATTTATTGAAGAGACTGTCTTTCTTCTAGTGGATCGTCTTTCCTCCTTTATCGCATATTAGTTGAGCATAAAGTTCAGGGTCCACTTCTGGGTTCTCTGTTCTGTTCCATTGATCTATATGTCTGTTTTTGTGCCAGTACCACACTGCCTTGATGAACACAGCTTTGTAGTACAACCTGAAATCTGGCATTGCGATGCCCCCAGATATGGTTTTCTTTTTTTAAAATTCCCCTGGCTGTTTGGGGTCTTTTCTGATTCCACACAAATCTTAAAATAATTTGTTCTAAGTCTCTGAAGAAAGTCCATGGTATTTTGATAGGGATTGCATTATACGTGTAAATTGCCCTGGGTAACATTGACATTTTCACAATATTAATTCTGCCAATCCATGAGCATGGAATATTTTTCCATCTCTTTGTGTCTTCCTCAATTTCTTTCAGAAGTGTTCTGTAGTTTTTAGGGTATATTTTGAGAACCATTTGAATGGTAAATGGTTCTCCAACCTTTTATTTTCAGGTTGTAGGTGTCCTTCTGTCTAAAATGAGTCTCTTGTAGACAGCAAATAGATGGGTCCTGTTTTTTTATCCAGTCTGAAACTCTGCGCCTTTTGATGGGGTCATTAAGCCCATTCACGTTCAGAGTTACTTGAACTTCTTCTTAAAGGGGAGTTTTAAGAGTCCCCCTTAAAATTTCTTGCAGAGCTGGTTTGGAGGTCACATATTCTTTCAGTTCCTGCCTGTCTTGGAAGCTCTTTATCTCTCCTTCCATTTTGAATGAGAGCCTTGCTGGATAAAGTATTCTTGGTTGCATGTTCTTCTCATTTAGGACCCTGAATATATCCTGCCAGCCCTTTCTGGCCTGCCACGTCTCTGTGGAGAGGTCTGCTGTTACCCTAATATTCCTCCCCATGAAAGTCAGGGACTTCTTGTCTCTTGCTGCTTTAAGGATCTTCTCTTTATCTTTGGAATTTGCAAGCTTCACTATTAGATGTCGAGGTGTTGAACGGTTTTTATTGATTTTAGGGGGGGATCTCTCTATTTCCTGGATCTGAATGCCTGTTTCCCTTCCCAGATTGGGAAAGTTTTCAGCTAGGATTTGTTCAAATACATATTCTGGCCCTCTGTCCCTTTCGGCGCCCTCGGGAACCCCAATTAAACGTAGGTTTTTCTTCCTCAGGCTGTCGTTTATTTGCCTTAATCTGTCTTCATGGTCCTTCAATTGTTTATCTCTTTTTTCCTCAGTTTCCCTCTTTGCCATTAACTTGTCTTCTATGTCACTCACTCGTTCTTCCACCTCGTTAACCCTCGTCGTTAGGACTTCTAGTTTGGATTGCATCTCATTCAATTGATTTTTAATTTCTGCCTGATTGGATCTAAATTCTGCAGTCATGAAGTCTCGTGAGGCCTTAATGCTTTTTTCTAGAGCCACCAGTAGCTGTAGAATAGTGCTTCTGAATTGGCTTTCTGACATTGAAGTGTAATCCAGATTTTGTAACTCTGTGGGAGAGAGGGCTGTTTCTGATTCTTTCTTTTGAGTTGAGGTTTTCCTTCTAGTCATTTTGCTCAGTGCAGAGTGGCCAGAAACAAGTTGTATTGGAACACGGGGGAGTATCACTGGTCCCTCTAGCTGGTCTTCTGGGGGAGGGGCCTGTTGCGTTGATTTTCAGGTGTTAGCACTTGGGGGAGCTGCTCTGCCCCTGCCTGCTGCAGGGCTCAGCGGGGGTTGTTTACCCCGCCAGGCCCCAGGAGGAACAGCAGCAGTTGCTATGGCAACTCTGGAAGCCTGGATTCAGCCTCCGCAGGAACTATGGGGCTCGGGGCTCTCGGCTCTCCGTCCGCAGGGCCTGGAGGCTCCGGGGCGGGGCCGCTGATCTGCTCAGCTCGGGGCAGGAGCGTCCTCGCTGTCTCGGGCCCTCCCGGCCTCTGCCTGTCCCGGGGGAGGCCGGATCCTGGGCTGTGTCCCGGCGCCCTGTGCTCCGGGGCCTGCGCTGTTGGATTCGCGCTCCCGCCCCGCAGCCCCCTCCCTGGAGCCGCTCCCGAGCCCCTCCGAGCTGAATCTTTCTTTTTCTACACAGTTCACACCTTAAAGAGCCCTGTAACAGAAGTAGGCAGCAGTGCATTTACTGGAAGCTGCAAGAAATCAGAAAAGGAGCCAGGAAAAGGGCCTGAGAGTTCCAAAGAAGTGCTATGGTGAGGGAGAACAAAGGGACAAGGAGGAAAGGGCACAGCAGCCTGGAAAGAGTTAATTTTCCCAAACCCTCAATCACCTCTCCTTGGGAGAAATGAAAGACAGCAAATAGCAAACTAATTTTTTTTTTAATTGAAGGGCACTTCTGTCATCAGAGTAAGCGACTCACTTATTACAATTTCAGGTGTAAGGAAAGTTAATTCCTTAATCTCAGCGCTCACAATCTAAGGTTTTGTAACCAGACACAGACTTGAATTCAGGCTCAATGTATGTAACCTCTGTGACCCTGGGCAAGTTATTCAATATATCTAATCCTTGGTTTCCCCATCTATAAAGTGGGGAGAATAGCAAAGCCCACTGTAAGGAACTGAATGAGAGCATGAACACAGAACACTTCATCCTATGTCTGGAAAAGACTAAGCAGCCAGCTCGGTCACTGGTGGCTCTGCTGAGAGGAGAGGACCACAGACGGCATCGTTCAAGTGCAGCCGGCATGCTAGGTCATCTCCCTCCTTCTGATGTCTCACAGGCAGCACAGGCTGCCCACCACACACCTGCCTTTTACCAGGGCCTCGTGTGTGCGCAAAGTTGTAACTGCACAACAGGCAGAGCCATTCCCAACATGTGTTGCTCTGTAAGACATGTATCTTCCCTGACACCCACCATGTCCTTCCCAGGAGAGGCAGGCCTTTGCTTGGCCAGGCTCTGTAATCTCACTGTGTGTGTTTGACAGATGCTAGCAAAACAAGCGATGAAACATGAGTGGGCTCATGTATTCAGGGAGAGAAGATGTCCTCAGTATCCCAGGGACATGGAGAAATCCAACTGCAAACAGCTGTGCTCTCGTCCTACCCCAGATTTTCAGCATCCCCCTGGAGCAGCTTGACTTATAGGAGGAATACCTAGAGGGACAGTGTTCCCCTACAGCCATCCAGGACACCTTCAGAACAGTCATTTTTCTCAGAAAGGGAAAAATAAGGCTAGTTAATCATGTCATGATATGAGCAAAGTGTCTGAGGTTGAGGGAGTTTCAAGGGCTCTCGTGACACCACTTTAAGAAGGTCATGGAAGGGGGTACTGGGCTGGGTGGCTCAGTAGTTGAGCATCCACCTTTGGCTCAGGGCATGATCCCAGGGTCTTAGGATCGAGTTCCACATCAGATTCCCCATGGGGAGCTTGCTTCTCCCTCTGCCTGTGTCTCTACCTCTCTCTCTGTGTCCCTCATGAATAAATAACTAAAATCTTTATTTAAAAAAGAGAAGGTAATGGAAGAATTTAATAGTCTTTTCAAGAAATCAATTTGACCCTAACATTCAGCCCTTGGTTTTTTCCTGAGCAAAACACCACTCTTCTTAGTAATCCTCAGAGAAATGAGAAGAACATGTGTTCTACAGATTTCTTGAATTCAGCTTCCCCCATGTGGGACAACAAAGGTCAACTGTCTTCTTTGTCCCAAAGGAGAACAGTTGTTTGTGGCATCAGACCACATGTGTTAGCATCTTTCCTGCCCTCCCCATGCTTTAGATATGGGACTGTCAGACTGTGAAAGTATCCTAGCCAATTACTAGAAATTCAATTTCACTTTCACACATGTCCAGCTCCTCAGGTGACACATCTCTTAGTCACTACAATTAGTACATCCAATTGCCTATTTTCTCTCCAATCCAAGCAAAAACTCTAAGCATTTAAAACTAGAAGAAAGCATTCTAATTTTCTGGCATCAGAGCTAAACATTATTTTTTAACTCATTTTTGAACGAAGGCTCTTTTTTCTTTTTTCTTTCTTTTTTTTTTTTTTTCAGAACTCCCCTGGATCTATCTGAAGCAAAACCGAATCTAGTTTTCTAATTATTAATCTGGAACTAAAACAGAACTTAAAAAATATTCTCTGAACCAAAGGTGCCAAAACCAAGGACGTTTGTGGCATATCCTGGTAGGACATACTTTTTTTGGAGTAGGGGTGGGGCCAGAAGGCTGAGACAATATGATAGTTCACCCAACTAAAAACTGCAACAACGGCAGAAGATGGAACTCGAAGGCACGGCCAAAGTTGAGTCAGTAGTCTGAAATAAAGAAGAGGTCCACTGTATCAACATGCCCAGTGAGGTAACATCAGCAGTAGGTCATGAGTCAGTACCAAGTAAGCCCATCAGAGGCCAGATACAGGCAAGAGTAAGGACCAGCAAAAGTAATGGGCTGGGTAGACAAGAAACAACCAGGCAAATCATAAAAAGGCCAATGGATGCAGGGTTCAAGAGTCTGGGTCGGATACTGGGAGATTAGTAGGAAAGGGAGAAGAAAGCACAAAATGCAAGAAAGTGAATAAAAAGAGCTAATGTCCAAAAAAATGTTGATAATGGGGAAAGTTCTCTGAAAATATGAGAGCCAACCAGACTAGCCAGTTAAGCTAAGAGGGCCAGGAACCATAGTTTCCTGATCAAGAGATTGGGCTTCAAGAGCCTATATCCTACACATGACACATGTGGGAATGCTTTTTTTGAAGCATACTTTTTGAATGAATGAATGAAGTTCCACAGATACTTGCTATTATTTTCTTATATGTATAGTGTGTAGCCCATTCATACAAGAATAAGTCTTGTGAAGTTCATAGTTTTTCCCCCTGTAGGCCCCGGACTCTTGAATCAAACAATCAGGTAAATACTACCTAGTACGGGCAGCCCCGGTGGTGCAGTGGTTTTGCACTGCCTCCAGCCTGGGGTGTGATCCTGGAGACCCGGGATCGAGTCCCACGTCGGGCTTCCTGCGTGGAGCCTGCTTCTCCCTCTGCCTGTGTCTCTGCCTCTCTCTCTCTCTCTCTCTGAATAAATAAATAAATAAATAAATAAATAAATAAATAAATAAATAAATAAATCTTTAAAAAAAATACTACCTAGTCTGTCTCTTTAACACTATCTAGAAGGGTTCTTTGATTCCAGAATTAACACAGGTGACCAAAGGATGTTTTAAGAACAATATGCAAGCTGCATAAAAACTTTAAAAATATTCTACTAGACGGAGTAAGGGTTTGACTACAAAGGGAGAACATGAGGGAGTTTTTAGGAGTATGAAATTATTCTGTAACCTGATTGTGCTGGTGGTAACACAAATATACAAGTGTGTTGAAATTCATAAGCCTGAACACCAAAAAAAAAGAAAAAGTGAAGTTTACGATGTGATCTTTTTTTTTTTTTTCATTTTTAAGTGTTCTTCCAGAGAAGGGAACTATGCTTTAATAATCAGTCATTACTTTTCTGAACCAGGGTCCAATTAATGACTTGCCTTTTACATTTGCCCAGCTCCAAGAAGATAAACAGAATTGGTTTTGTGTTTAGGAGTGAGCAGAGGGGGCAGCAAAAGAGAATGTTTTATGCCAAACAATACTGTACAGTTTGAAAACTTTGGCCTTAACTCTACGTAGCATCAGACCTAATTTTCAATTCCTTTTCTCACACACCTTAGAAAAAGAACTTAATAAAAATATAACATACAAATTTTATATACAGCTTTTCTTCACCTGACTTAAATGCTTACATTTATTTTCATTCATGATTTCTTATCTAATTAGTTTAGTCATTTCAACTAAACCTGGCTTCAGGTGATGTAGGCAATTTGTTTCAGAGCCATAAAACTATGCGTGTTTTTATTGTTACTACAGCTTTCCAAAGTATGCACCAATTTCATCATTTGTGACATATTTTATCGGGTTAACCATTCATTTCTATAGTACTGGCAATTTGATGACTATCATAAAATCTAGGTACATGAATTATAAGTTATCTAATGTGGTGTTTTTTTCCATTCTTCCTTCACATTAATCTAATTTCCATCTTCATCTAGTTCCATAGCACTCTTCATTGAAATCCACGAGGGATAGTTAAAATTCAGGTTCAAGTGAGAGAGGATTTAAATGAGTCCTTAATGGCAGCCAGAGAGCTGCCAAATTTAAAAGCTGCCTAATTCCTCGCCAGGTTATAAAATACCTTCAACAGTGAAAAGGTACAGCCAAATTCTCAACAGATCTTACTGAGAGGCAATGGTGACCAGGCCAAGTTTTAGTTTTTTTGGTTTTGGGGTTTTTTCCACAGAGAATGCAAAGACCAAACAAAATATAAAAAACTCTCCACTAATTAAAGTTCTAAAAAGCACTTTCACTTGGCCAATTATATACACTGTATGTTTTATGGTGTGTCTTTATTTTGCATAACACAATTGGAGTATTTAATCAACAACAAAAATGAAGAAAATGTGGAGTATGGAAAATCCTTAGCAAAGTATTCATGCTGAATTAACTCCCATGCTGAATCAATGTATGTATGCCCTGCGCATGAAGTCACTGGGTTTTAGAAAGGTAAAGTTTAAGTCTCAAAAAAAAAAAAAAAAAAAAAAAAACCTGCTGTTGAAGACAAATCTGTTACCTCAGTGCTCACTTAAAATTGTTCTAATGGAAGGCTATTTGACCTAGGGAAAATAATAGTGGCTGGGCTAAAATTAAAAGTCAATATACAAACAAGAAAAGGGAGGCAGTCTTTTCTAATATACCTGTAAACTTTCACACCTTTAAAAATATTCAAACATTTTCTCTAATTTTGGCTTGCGACTTTCTCTCTCTGGGAAAAATGTTAATGGTAAAGTACAAGAACCCTCTTCCTCATGACAAACAATGATATCATTACTGTATTCTACTACCAGTTTGTCACTGAAAAATTCCAGATCAAAAGTCTGAGGACATTCCTGCCCAGAAAGGAATAAAGCTCTGAAAACTTTAAAACTCACAGTTTCATAGTATAACAAATAACCACCACATACAAATAAGGGAGAACTTCCTGCAGTCAAGAAATTGCAGTAGTATAAACCACAATAAAATAAATCATAGCCTTAAAATAGAGGTCACATTTTGGGCCTTTTTTCTGATGTTGCTATATACTAGAGAACTAGCAAATTGCTCTTTAATGGTTTGGGACTCGGTAATCATCAGTTCAGTAAATCAGCCATAAAACACTGTCTCATGTCCAGTGCCTAGAAGAAATCGAGATGGGTCTGGAGGAAAGCAGGCAAGAGAATGAAGAGAAGCTGTCTCATTCTGCTTCCCTCTCCAGCTATCTGCAAGTGACTCTGTTATTGAGGGGATGTCAAGGTGATTTCTCCTGGAAAACCCCCGTATCTTCTTAGCCTGGCAACAATGACCTCATCATTACTGATCCATCATAAGAAGGAGAAAGCCCACTTCAAACTGTTGTTTCCAACAGTAGCAACAAATTTGTGCAGAGCCATCCATATCTCCTGGGCTCACTTGTGACAAGCTGGTAGAAAAGGAGAAGCATAAGAATAGGGCAATACAACTGACCTGTCTAGAAATCAAACCCATAGTCTCATTAGCACACACTGCAACTAACCCCTCTGCGAGGTCCCAGAGACCTGAGCATAAGATAACAGTAACAAGAATAGGTTGTCAAGAGAAACAGGGAATTGGAATGGCACCTGGGTGGCTCAGTTGGTAAAGTATTTTCCTTCAGCTCAAGTCATGATCCCAGGGTACTAGAATCAAGCCCCACATCAGAACCTTGCTCAGCAGGGAGCCTGCTTCTCCCTCTCCCTCTGCTACTCCTCCTGCTTGTGATTTCTCTCTGTGTGTCAAATAAATAAATAAAATCTCAAAAAAAGAGAGAAACAAGGAATTGGAGACAAGAATGTAAATGACTAGGTATTTAATATGAAGAATGATAAAGTGTGCCTTTAGAGAATAACACAGATGTTCAAAAAATTGACCATAAAATATTACAAAATGTATACTAGTTCTATAAATGGTATGGTCTTTGTTTTCAAAAATAAGTCAAGAATTAAACTAATTGTTTAGCAATTTCAAATAACACACAAATTCCCAAAATGCCTTTTCCTCAATCAACAGCTGATAGGAAACTTTTCTAATCACGTAACTAAGAAGGAATCTAAAACTTTCTTAACTAAACTATTAGAGATTTATGTATGTGTTCCTCAATGTTTGTATTTTAAACAAATGAGACTATGGTCACTAATTTCCTTTTAGAATTGCCTCAGTGGTCCACTTTGTTATCTCATCATAGTACTGGGGAAAGGGAATTAGGAGGTTGTCAACTTTGATCTCTTCAGTTTGTAGAATGGAAAGACCTAGATGACTATGCACTTTGATAAGGGAGAACCAAGAGTCGAACAGACGTAACTTCTGAGCTGATGCTCACTTGCACTATTACGAGCCAACTGTGCTGATGTACAACTTATCTAACAAAAATAGGGAAAAGGTATCCGTCCTTTTGACTTGACTACCATGAGAATGTCACTGTATTCTCCTACAGTTTTTGTGCCTAAGGTCCTAGATGGATCCATCTGTGTCCACACAGCTTGAAGTAAAGAAAATGTGGCACTTTGAGTTTGAGTTTAATATAAGCAGCCTCAAAATAAACCCTGGAAGTGTTTACTTTATAAACCATGTCTTGTTAAGTTAAAATTTGAATAATGGCTGGGAACCCACGATCCTTCAACTCAGCCATCTCCTTCAGTGTTTCTGAGAACAATGCATGAATCAGAGAGAATGACCAGGCAAAGACACTCTGTTATTACCCAGAGGTCTTTGCCCCAAACCCCATGGTAGTTTTTCTATTTATGTCAAGGCTAGAGGGAGGTCAAGTGGCCTCTGATCCCCAGCTCACATCAAAATCTTATGTTCATCCTATCAAATCTGATGACAAGCAAAGGTTTGTTGAAGGAAATGTGCCAAGGGAAATGAAGGGAAAATAAGAATTTCCTTATAGTGCCTTGAGCCAATCTGACTTACTACCATCAGGCCTCTCTAGGGCAGGACAACTTCCTAGAAGAAAAAGTCCAAAATGAGACCACTGCAAGTGTAAACCTTGAACTCATTCTCTAATTACACTAAAGCTCCACAGCCTTGTACTGTGTAAATATCCTTGACTTTGATCCCCTCTTATCAGAATTCCTCCCCTTAGTTGGCTGAAGGGAAAGGAAAAGTAAACACAAAACCTTACACTACCACTGAAATCAACTCCCCCAATTTAACTGTGCGCAATAGAGACACACCCCAACTAAGACTAGACTTAAATAGAAGCCTACATTACAGGCATCCAGTCAACATCATTTCTCCTCTGATTTTGATTGATAGGAATGATCCTTCTATCACCTTCAAATAGCCAGAGCCATTTGTCTATGCTCAGGCACAGATGATGAAGAGCATCCACCAATTTTCCAAACATATAATAAAATCCTATACCTAGTAGGAAATCTTAAACTTTGCTCTAGCTCCCTGAGCCCCAGCATATTTATTTGGAAGTGGGGAAAGAAATATAGTACAAACCATTGGGGAAAGGAAATGTAGTCTAAACCACTAAGGGAAAAACAAACAAACCAAAAAAAAAAAGTTCTTATTCCTTCTCTTGGATTGCAGTCCCTTACTTACTCTCAAGTGTCTTTTGTTAGCTCTAGTGCATCTTGGCCTGCCATTCTTCCAGTGGGGTTGGAACTATCTTGATATCATGATAAGCCAAACACTGAGCAATAACCTAAAGGGTCAAAGCATGCCATCTAGTCCAGACAGGCATCTGGCCAAGTTCTGTCTTCCTCTCTTACATAAACCTACTCTTACATTTTGAATGTTTTTTCCATTCATGCTAAGATCCACTTGGTGGAAATTTTCTGAGTAAAAACTGGATAGCATCTTGTTAGGTCAGGTGGCTCTTTGCTTGGCAGGAAGGAAAGCCAACATGTAAATAGTCTCATGTTGCCAATTTTCTGTATAGAAAGTGATTTCTCCCTTGAAAAGTTCCAACACTTTAGAGTAAAAGCCCATATGGTCTAGGTTCTGAGTGTATGGGGGTCATGTTAGGTCTCTGGCCCACCAACAGTTGCTGCCATCTGAGAGAAAGGACAACTTCATTGAAATATGTTGTTACAAGTTGAACAGATTTTGCCTCTTGCAGAAGCAAGACAACTTTAACTATTTAGGTTTCACATCAATAGTAGATAGCCATTGAGTTGAGTATCAGATTATATCATATCATATAATCTGGATATTCTTTGGAATATCCAGTTGAATCCAGTCTATCAACATAAGGAATTGTCTGTTTTTCTTTTTAGTGCATTGGCTATTGTTAACTCAACTATTAGGTCTCAGAAGATTTTGATTTAATAAACTTTTTCAGTCCTTCAGACAGAGGTATATTAAAATGACCAAGATGCCACCCTTCTTGAGAGCTAAGACAGCTCTCTTCACCTCATTGGTGGACTATTTTAACCCTCTTCAATTTTGAGAAAAATTTCTCCCCAGCTGCTCTTTTCTAAGTGGAAGAGCTAAGAACAGGACCCTAATTTCCTGGCCCTTGTGGTTTTATCCACAGTTCCTCTTGGTTTTAAAATTACATCTACACTTTTGGTGTGCCTCTTTGGCTCCAGCTATGTTATTAAACTATTATTACCTAACAATACTCCCATTAATCACCATGACAGATGGAAACCAGCCCTGGTCATGTTCTCTGAACTCAACGTCAAACAGTCCCAATGCTAATGGAGATGACGCCAGCCATGAATTAGCTCTAAAAGCTTCTGTTTATCCCCCTCACACACCCCCTTCCTATTACTCTTCATTGCAATGCCTTTTTCTTGTCACAAGGCTCCATGCCTCTATACGGAGCAACTCCTTATGGGATTCTGGGAAATGGTTTTCGTTGACAGACACCATATAATGATGATAAACGATGGACAAGTCAGCAGTCCTAAAACTTATTCCCCTAGCAGCATACTTCCAAATACATGGCGTATTTCTACAGGCGTAAGCAGCAGAAAGCTGCAAACCTGGAAAAAATTCTCCATTCAACCTCCTTTCACAGACTGAGGGAAAGAAGTGATACTAAACAGAAAATGTAAATCACCTGTGAGGTAATACACCCTGAATGATGCCTTGAAAGTGTTGAGGGTACATAAACAGTTTCTTTACAAAAGAGCTTTGTTCTGACTTAACTATGAATGGGAGTGTTGGTTCTCTTTGCTTTCCCTGAATAAATTACAGCTTGGAGTAAGAGTTCCATAGAATAGTGAACATCTTCCTGTGGAAAGATGCATATATTTGTAAATTCAGGCTCTTTTAACTGAAAGCCAGTTGATATCCTATCTCTTAAGAAGCTATTAGATGTGTAACTCCACAAAACTAACAGGTTATTAACAGAAGGAAAACATATAATAAAAAGGCCAGTCCTGAGAAGTATAAGATAGCTAATAAAACTTTCTCGGCTGCTTCCACGGATGGATGTTAAAAACTGCATCCAAAAGATGGTTTTGCATTGGCTTATTAGATGGCTCATCTAATGGGATGGATCATCATCCACGGATCCCACTGAGAGGTAAAGAAGAAAGTAACATAAGAAAGGACACTCCAAATGTTGCCACTGCTCTTGCAAGTGACATCAGTATTGGTATCTTGCTACTGATTTAATCACTAAGTACCAAGAGCAGAAAAGAGCTGCACTGTCCAATATGGTAGTCATCAGCTACATGTGGTAACTTAAACTTTTAAACAATTAAATTTAAGCAAAACTTAAATTCAGTTTGTTACAGCAGCCACTTTTCAAGTGTAGAATAGGAACATGTGACTTAGTGGCTACCATATTGGATAGTGCAAATTATAGAACATTTTCATCATTGTAGAAAGTTCTGTTGGACAGCACTGGCATAGAGTATTCATTTATTTATTTATCCATTGAATAAATATTTGTTGAATACAATTGTGACGCAAACAAAGTTTGTGCTCTCAAGGAAATAACATTCTATAAGGGGGGAGACAGACACAATAAGCAATTAAACAAATAAATGAACAACATCATTTCATTCAGAATTAATTGAAACCAGAAAATGAAGCCAGGCAACAGGGTAGGCCATGACTGGACTGGGGATGAAGTGGAGATGGGAACTAGTTTTAATCAGGTGGTCACTGAAGCCCTCTCTGAGAGGGTGACATCTAAGAAGAGCTTCACTGACAAGAAAGAGGCAGTCACAGTTAGAGGCAAGAAAAAGAACACAGGCCCTAACATAGAAACCACTGGGAGCCCAAAGGACAAGAGGCAGCAAGGTGATGGGCGTGAAGAAACATAGGTGGTGGGAGATGATGTCAGATCCATCAACACAGGCCAGGTCCAGTAGAGCCTTGTCAGTCATGGGAGGAGTTCAGAATTTATTCTTTAAGGAGCCAGACATAACATTGCCTTCAGGTTCTCAATTTGCAAAGAAAAAAACACACTCTGAGAAATAACTCATTCTCTTATTCCCTATCCAGAAGCAACTGCCATGAAGAGCATGCCCTGATTTGCAAACAGCTGCTGATAGGAATAACCAAACTTTATATTTATTCAGCATTTGGTCTGAAACTCATGAAGAATTTTATGAACATCTCATGACTTCCTCCAACACTTCTTATGAAGTAATAAGCATTGTTCATAGAGGGATGAGTAACCACAAAAATTTATACATATATACATACAGACATATATACATACATAAAAATAAAAATTCCCCCAAAGATAGTGGATGGCTTAGAAGTAAACTGCACAGCAACAGCTCAGTGTTTGAGAGGAAAGAACTTTCAAGGCCACTCAGATAAGTGGCAGAATCACCCAGCCCAATTACATGAGAAAATATGGTCATTTGTTTGGATTAGTAACAGACTAAAGGTAGACTCATATTCTAGTGATGGAAAGAAATTTGTCAAATCCTCTTTTTACAGGAAACTGAGGCCCAGAGAAGGTAAGTTACTTTTTCAGTGCCAGATAGCAAATGATTTTCTGTTATCTCAATGAACTCATCATTTTTAAAATAAGGAAAAATAGGGTTTCTTTTTTTTTAAGATTTTATTTATTCATGAGAGACACACAGAGAGAGGCAGAGACATAGGCAGAGGGAGAAGCAGGCTCCCTGGAGGGAGCCTGATGCGGGGCTTGATCCCAGGACCTCAGAAACACAACCTGAGCCAAAGGCAGATGCTCAACCACTGATCCACCCAGGTGCCCCAATAGGTTTTATTCATGAACTGAGCAAGAACACTTATGCATTAGAGATAAAAATTCATTGTTCAAAGGCCCTGTGAAGGGGTGTCTGTGTGGTGTAGTTGGTTGAGTGTCCGACTCTTGGTTTCAGCTCAAGTCATGATCCCAGGGTCCTGGGATTGAGCCCTGCATTGGTCTCTGTACTCAGTGGAGGATTTTTCAGATTCTCTCTCTCTCCTGCTTGTGCTCCCTCTCCCTTTCTCTCTCTCTCTCTCTCTCTCTCTCTCTCTCTCTCTCTCTCATATATAAATAAATAAATCTTAAAAAAAAAAAGCCCCATGAGAAAGCATACTGTTTACTTCACCTTTCTTTGGAGTATGCCAGACTGCCATGGTCTAGTGGATAGAAGTTGCCAGGCAATGTGCTCGTAGTAAGCAGGGAAGTTGTGAGAGTATACAGTAGAAGCCAAGGAAACCCTTTGAATTCACATGAAATCTCAATATTTACTACTGGTAATTGGAAGGTGTGCACAAGCAAAGGTGACCCATGTGAAAATTTTCTCCCTAGGATCTACAGGCCCTGTGTACAAGGAATCTTGTCTTCTGCCAAGATTGAGGGGAAAGCCAAAATGTGAAAACATAAGTTTCTACCTTCTCTTTTCTCCTCTCCTTTGATTTGGTGTCTCTCACAATCAGCCCTCAGGACTTTCTTACTTTCCTTTTCAACAGAGGGACTAACTAGTCATGTTAGTATTCAATATTTCACACTGGTTATTTCTTTTTCAAATATTTTACATAAAACTCTCAAGTCTGAAATTTCAGGCACCTAAAGTAAATAAATACTTTTCCTACTTTTAAGAAATCTTGTTCTAATTAGGAAGTTCATTCTTATGTCCAGATGCTATTGGAAAGTATTTTCCCCCTATTAAGAATTAGATGTGCCAAAAAGTACAAGTTCTGATTTTTTGGAAAACTTCCAATGACAAATTTTCTATTTGTTACCTGGCTAATGCTTATGGAAAATGAACTGAAAGGGATCCTTGAGGACATATAATTAGCGAGTAAAGGAACAAGACCCAAAAGTCAGGAGTTCCAATCCCTCACCAGGTGAAGTGGCCAGGCCTGGCCATGAGGTAAGATACTTATGTCTCCAGGCATCTGGTCTCTCCCACGAAGGTGAAAGTAACACTGACCATGGACTGGATGTTAAAGTGGAGCTGAGGCTCAAAACATGAATCAAGCATCTTTAGAAAGGTTGTCAAATAGACACATCAACATGAATGAACTCTTCCTTCCCATTTTTTTTTCAAAATATAGTCAGTTCCTTACAGACACATTTTAGAAACCCAAAACATGATCTAAATGAAAAACCATACTAATGATGGGTCAAAATATATAAAGTATGATTACCAAACATCTCTCGGGAAGGTTGCAGGGCTGTCAGGAACCTTACAATCTTACTTAAGGATTCTAGTTAGGGATGAGTCTTACAACTGAAGATTATGCCCTGCTTAAAGTTCTAAAGTTGAGTTGGCACATTACTGCAAGCCATGAAATGTGTATGATATCTGAGTTGCCAGGGAAAGCAGACCCCCCAAATGAAATCTAAGTGTATTATACCACAGACTCTAGACAAAAATGGAATATCCAAACTGGATAATCAAACCCTTGACACTGAATGCAACACTGTTGAGATTCTTGAAATGGTGAAAGGAATTCACACTGTCCTGGTATAAGTAAACTTTATTCATGATTGTTTGTTATAAGAAAACAAGGATGACCACAGTTTGTACCTTACAAAAATTACAGTAAAAACTGACCTTTTTTTGCAACTATCATCTAGTGCTAATTATCCTAAATTAAAATGTATTAGCCATTCCGCGTGATGAGCGGCCAAAATGCATCTTCTTCTAAGCATTAAACATTTCACCACAATAATTCTGGCTGCAAACTCTAAAATCCCGATGTCTGAGCAAGGAAATGAAATCTCTTCCAGTCCCAAGTTTAATATTTTCTGTGGAGGATGTGGTTTATTCATTGTTAATCCCAACCCCTGGGATTGGATTGGGATCCAGCTCCTGCTGGAACACACTTTTCCAATTTGTCCAGCAAGTTGTCAACAGGTTGCCCATCTTGTCCTTTCCTTCCTGGGCTGCTGTTCTTTGTGGTATTTTGCAATAACTCATAAATAACTCGCCTCGCCACTATCTCTGCTCTACAAAGCAAACTGCATTTTTCTTCTGTTTTGGAAAAAATTAAAGTTTTTCAAAATGACAGAGTCACTAGATCAAAGAGGCCTGGTCATGTATACAAGCCCAGGAAAGCCACTCCTCACTGAGTCACTTAGTCATGAATGAACCCTTTTGTAAGTCCCCTTTGAGTAGCAGGAACACAATATAGGCCAACATCCATTGGCTTAAGTCTTTCATGTGTGTGATTATGTATTTGTGTGTGTGTAGAGAGTGGGAAAGAAGGATAATATTCAACCAAATGCATAATCCTTACAAGGACATTCTTGACTTCTACTTGGAAGATATACTTACTGATGAAGAAAACAGGGATTCTAGAGACAGAGAAAGTGAAAATGGGGCATCATATGATAAGCCTTTCCAACTTTTATAATCCCTCCATAAGACATTTCCCTTTTTCATTTCTGTTCTAAAGGCTCTGGCATCAAATAGAAATGAAGAAAGATGGAAAGTAGACCTGGCTGATGCTTAAAGTAGAATTATTCAAAAATTGAGAGGCATTTTCAAGAGTTTCAGAATGAGAATGACTACTGGGATCAAAAGTGTTTCAAACCTTCCATAGCTGAGCTCGCTTCTCTTCCTCATACAAACTCCCCTTCATCCCTGTACTCACCCGGTCAGCCCTTACAAACGTTTGTCTCTGATACTCCCAGGCACTAAGTACTTTGTTGGTCCCACTTGGTAGAGAGTCTTCCTACCTAATTTTGCATGCATCCTCCTCCCTAAGTCCTTGTTTTCTTGCCCCAGAATATTTATTTAAATAAACATGTATCAAGCATCTACCATCATCAGTTCCTGCATTAAATCAGTTCCCACCATTGTCAGGGGCACAAAGATAAATAAAACAATTTAAGGACCTGACAGTCTGCTAGGTGCAGAAACCAAATAAAGAATTACTATATTATAAAACAGAAAGAATTCAAGTGAAGACTATCAGAAAAATTAATGATTTATTCCTTCTGAGTTAACTTGTGCATTTCTTGGGTGATGATTAACCAAAACTTGACTGATCACGAGGCTTTCAGTTGGAGAAAGTGAAAGACATTCCAGACTGAGGAAGTAGCATCAGCCCTTAGCAAATAAATAAGGTATCAAGAAATGGCCACAAGTCCAGGAAGAATAATGTAGATCAAGAGAGTTAGAGACAGAATATGTTGAGATGTTATCCTTAAAAGACATGGAGCCATTGAAAGCTTCTCAGGCAGATTAGCCCTGCAGCAGTGGAAGGAGGACATGAAAAGCCTTCCAAGGCAACAGAGTTGGATTGCTGACAGTACTCATGGGTGAGAACTGACAAGGGCTAAACTAGGGTCAGCAGCAATGAATGGGATGGATATGAGAAAGAAGCAACAAGAGTGAACAATTGGCAGCCTGTGAAAGATAAAGGGTGAATAGAAGGATAATGGTACCTATAAGTAAGAATATTTTGGTGAATGACAGCAAATTCTGTTATGGACATATTAAACTTGAGCTGAGGGCATCCATAAAAAGAGATCCAAGTAGTTTAAATATTTAAAGTCATCTTCATGGAGATGGTGTTTGAAATCAATTGGATGAAATCACAGCAAAAGCAGACTTGACTTGCTCACAGTTAAACAAAAAGTAGCATAATTTCTGATGCATATTAAGTATCCATTAAGCATTTGTTTAATAAATATAATCTAAAGGGAGGAGGTAAGCAGAGAATTGAGGAAGGCCTATATTTACAAAGGAGAAACCAATGAAAAAGGGCAGGGGAGGATTAGTAGAAGAAATACAGAGATGACAATATCTGAGAGACTAATGAAAGAGCAAATCCTTAAAAGGAAGAAATATGTTCAATTACTTATTCAACAAATATTTATTAACATCTCTTCTCGCCACATACTATTTTGTGTGTTGAGGATACAGCAGAAAACAAGACAAACAAGAGCCCTGCTCCTATAAAGCTCACTTTCTAGGAAATAATTAGCAATGGCAATCCCCATGGCTTCTGGAGATAAGTGGGAGGAGGTTAAGCAAATAGCAACTGGATTTGACAATCAGAGTGTCTTCAGTGGCCAACCTTCAAAGGCCTTTAAAGAGCAGTTAAGTGGAACTATGGTAATAAAAATCAAACTTAACATTTACATGTCTTGGTTTTTTTTATAAGCCCTTGAGTCAGGAACCGTACTTATCTGTTGCTACATTCACATAATGTCTGGAAAACACCAGCTGAATGAATATATGAGTGATAAGGGATTAGGAAACAAGTGTTTGGTGATAAAGAAAGAAGACAGAATGAACTTTTAAGTTAAGTAAATTCATTCAACATCTACCTGCTAAAGTAGAAAGATGGACCTTTACCTTGCAAGTTATATTAGTCAGGATTTAATAGTTTAAAAAACAAACAGGGTTGCCTGAGTGGATCAGTTGGTTGAGCATCTGCCTTCAGCTCTGGTCATGATCCCAGGGTCCTAGGATCAAGCCCTGCATCAGGCTCCCTGCTCAGCGGGCAGTTTGTTTCTCCCTCTCTTCCTGTTCATGAGTGTTTTCTCCTTCTCAAATAAATAAATAAAATATTTTTAAAAAACAAACAGGGGTGTCTGGGTGGCTCAGTGGTTGAGCATCTGCCTTTGGCTCAGCTCCTGGGGTCCTGGGGTCCTGGGATCGAGTCCCACATCAGCCTCCCTGCAGGGAACCTGCTTCTCCCTCTGCCTATGTCTCTGCCTCTCTGTGTGTGTGTCTCTCATGAATAAACAAAATCTTTTTTAAAAAATAAAATGAAAATTCAAAAAGAAACAAACAGAAACCATTTGTATGAATCAGGGTTTAACAGAGAAGCAATACTATAATGAGCAATATGGAATAAAGGATTTATTAAAGGGATTGACCTTTTATAGAACTGGTAAAGAATCCAATGGAAGGCTATTGCTCCTGTGTGTCTGGTGCAGGCCTAAAGTGGCTGTAGGTCTGAGAGGTAGGAAGCAAAGAAAAGATGGATGGGTATGAAGTAGAGAAACCATTAAAACAAATTAGAATCTGTATCTGCCTCTCACCACCTCCAACCTCAGTGACACTTGTGGCGTAGAGAAGGAATTGGTGCCCTTCACCATGACTATGCACACATCAGACCTATGATTCTGAGAAACTAAAGAGAAGATCTGACAGCAGCTGGGAGAATATGGGCCCAGTGTTTCTGTGTCCACAGAGTGAGTCAGCAGATTGGCCCTCCCTGTGCAGGAGCAGCAGGTGCTTTATACCCACCAAACAATCTCAGAGTACAGGCCTACCGTTTCACTTCCACCCTCCAAAGTTCATATATATTTCTTTTGCAGTCAAACTTAACCTCTTTCTAACCCAAGGCTACGGAGGAAATTAATTCTGGCAAATGTAGTTTTAGCCTAATTGACACATGGCAAAGCCACCACAGTACCCCCTCCCCCTGCCTATATACCTCTTTTAACTATACTTAACTTCCAAATAAAATTTTCAGTCATGCCTCTACCTAACATTATGTAACTCTTGTCCAGTAAAAATCACCAACCGTTTCTTCCCTAAAAAGATAAAAAGTCCCTTTACTGCAACTAACCACAGGGTCTTAGCTGATATTTATACCTTTCTTCTTCCATTATCCATTGTATATTCCCTTTGCTCTCGACAGGTGCTCTAGCTGGTTATACCTCCTTGCCTGATGGGGTGACTCAAAGCTTCATTCCTGAAATGTCTGGGCTATTAGAGTCCTGCTTGAATTGGATAGTCATACCTGTCCACTGACTTTAATCACTGAACCTAGGAGCACCAAGTACCAAGGTCCCCAGGGACCACCTGAATTCCAGATATTTTTCTCCTCATCCCCATTGTTTAGTAGCAACCCTCAGTAGTGAGAACCAATTCTCCCAGCCAGCACGGTAATCCGTCTATCGTTGCTTATTGATTCACTGATATGAGAGGACCAACTGACCAGGTGGCTCCTTCAACTTCCAATTTAATGGAACCATTGCTACATCCTCTGGTTAACATGGAAAACATCCTCCTATGGGAACTAAGCCTCCTACATAACTCAGTCTCAGGAATGGGGGGGAAAGCTGCTTAGGGAATTCTAGACTTAATAGTGAAAGAAGCTACTCCCATTTCCACTCCATGATTTCCTGGACACATGAATCCTGCCTATGAACAAGAAAACGCCATTACTGTTTGCTGAATGAGAGCATATATACCATTCTGAGGACGTTTCCTCAGCTATTGAAGGTGTTCCCACCTGACACCCTAACTCTTCTCAAGGTCCTTCCACCATTCTATCGGGCCAGTTGCTTTAGTGTGTTAGGGAACTTGGTAAGATCAGTGAATTGAATGCTATAAAATGAGTCCATAGCTCAGAAGTAATGCTCCATGGAATACCATGATGATGAATCAAGCATTTTAAAGTTCCCAGATAGTGATTTTGGCAGAAGTAGGAAAGCCAAATCTGTACTCAGAGAAGGGTACATTCTAGTGAAAACAAGTGCTGCTCCTTCTCAATAGAGGTGGTCCAGTGTAGTCAATCTGCCAACAGTGGTGGCTCATCACCTGGGGAGTGACACCATATTGAAGGCTGGGTGTTAGTCTCTATCATTGCAGGTTATGGCATAGCAGATTCTCCATTTCTTTTGTTGCATGAAAGTTCCTGTGGCTGAGACCACACATAACCTCTAGCTCTGCTGCTTTAGCCACTTTTTCCATGAGCTCATTGAATAAGGACAAAGGTATCTAGGAGAAGAAATAAATTAAATTCTATAGAGCTACCTATATTGTTCACCTAATTATTTTGATCATCCTTAACTGAGGTTTCTCTCTGGTGAATATTCATCTAGGACATAAACATATTCATCCTCTGCCCTTTGGAGAGATCTACCTGCATATCTCTTCCTCAGATGTCCTTGTCACCAACTTAGTAGTCACGTTCCTTTCAAGTGCTTGAGAATCTAGCCAAACCATTAGCCTTTGTCTAAAAATCAGGACATCTCTTCTACCAGGCCAAGTGCAACCATACACAGTAGTCAATGCTGAGCCAATAGGAGGCTCTCCCTTTACTATTGTTGATGGCCACCCAGGAGTGGGCTATAGTGCCATGACTACCCACACTCAGGGGAATGCTAACATATCACACAGAAGCCTCTGAAAACTAGGCCCAAATCATCTAGCCAGTTTAAGTAGAAAGGACATTTTTATGACAAATCATAAAATGGCCTGCCAAAACAATGAGAAGTTTGAAAAGACAGATTCAAGGCTAAGCTTCCAGGAATGACTCCCAAAGCCATGTCATAAAACCAGGCCACCAAGAAAGCTGCCATGCCTGCCATGACCAAGATGCTATAAAATCAAGAAGCTTCTAGATGAAATTCGACCATTGCTGTAGCTACTGAATGCAGAAGGATGCCACCTCTGCCACAGTCCACTCACTTCCATCCTCTGCTTCTCGAGACACTGAGGTCCCCAATACAGAAAAATTAAGCTCTTTCATGACTATTGCTTATAATAAAAGAAACAGAAATGTGAGTCTTGCCTTATGATGTTTCATTTTATTTGCACTTTCCAAATCTAATGAAGGTACCTCTAACTGGCTGACTGAGCCCCAATCGCACCCAGGTTCTCTGGGAAATGTAGGTTTTATACATTTATACATATAAACTCTATAGAACAAGAAGGAGCTTGGAGTAGATGTTAAGTAAGCCAATTTGCGTTATTACTGCACAGGAGAAGTAGTTTCAAAGTGAGGTTTTCTTATGTTAGGGGGAAATTTGACATAGAAAAGAGAGAGGATAACTGACAGAACAAAATCATAAAACAGAGACAAAGAGGTGAGGTCAATGCATAAGTGGAAAGTTAAGCCTTATAAAGGAGGAGCGGCACCTGTACCGACAGAGAAGGATGACAGAGACATCCAAAATGACAGAGAAGGATGCACAGGAATGTTGAGGTGAAAAAGAGCTGCGTGGATGACCTTAACATTTCAATAACATAGGAGGCAAAGTCAATTTACCGTCACTGAGTAGTGAGGTTTGAAATAAATTGAGGGGAATAAGAAGGAAATATGGGAAATGAATGAACAGTTGATAACAGATAAGTGAAAGGAAAGAGCCCCAGGTAACTTAGGTAATATAAGATATGTGCATTTTTGTGTGTGAATTCATGTATTTGATAAAAGCCAAAATACTGGGATTTTTGCCAGTCTCCCATCCTAACTGGTAAGATATAATGGGTGCCTGCCTACACCATAGATGGCTGTATCCTAGCCCTGCTGGATTCCTAGACTCCTCTCAACATCCTTCTCCTCTTCCAGATAGCTGCGTTTTAACTAAAAGCAAGAATCTTCAATTTAAGCTCTAAAGCACTAATTATCAAACTTGTTCATCAAGGCAACTATTTTGAAAGTACTCTGAAGCTTACAATACTTTCTGGGGATCAATCACACTTAAAGTGAGAGGACATAATATAAGTAATTCCCAAAAAAACGTAAATGTGATAGCAATTTAGAAATATAGCGATTTTTTAATTCAATGAACCAACAGACCGTTGGCTCATTTAATTAAAAGTCCATTTTATTTGGATGCCGTTCTACATTATGGATGGGGATACAAGCAGATCTAAGACAGGGTCCTACTTTTGGCAAAACTAGCTCACTCTAGAGATAAAAATAAAATAGAAATGTCTACAAAACTGATAGAATAGAAGATAATATCTTTGTGACCTAAAAGTGGGGAACAAGTATTATGTAAAACTTTAAAAGTACGAAGCAAAATAATCACTATAACAATAAATAATTTGATTATGACAAAATTTTAAAAATATAACCATTGGCAAAGTTACCAAATAGATGATAAATTGAAGGAAAAGTATGTGTGTAAAACCAATTAGGGATGAATAGACTATATTAAGACCTCTATAATTAGTATATTTCAAATAAAAATGTAAATACGATTATATTATAGGTATATTATGAGTAAAATAGCACTAATCGGCTGACCGAGGACCTCAGCCACTATTATGGCATGTCATGAAAACATACAATGAAAACCAAATACTGCCTTGCAACAAACTTTTGCAAATTAAATCTTTGGGAATCCAGCCTGTTCTAGCTATGAGAGGGGGCCATAGAGAAGTGAAGGATAGGCATTACCTGATGGAGAGCAGGAGAAATGAGGCTCTTCCAGGGAGAGGACCAATTTGAACCAAGACACGAGGCAGGATGAAAATGCAGAAATTGCTGGGGAAACTGATGCATTTCTGAAGGAACTTTGTTCTAAAGATATGGCAAAGGTACAGCACGACAAGCAAGTCTCCATCTCCTTCAGATCTAGGAACATTTGGCCTTTTGCCTGAGAGCTTAGAGCAGGGCTCTGTCCACTGGGAAAACCCTAAAGGCTGATGATGCCATCAAGAGGATGTTAGAATCTTTATTATTCAAGTCATTAAGCCCCTCTGAGTCCTGCTGACACTTTAAATCAATGCTACCCATAGAAATATGACACAAGTCTCATAGGTAACTTTAAAATTACTAGTTACCATATTTATAAAAGAAACACATAAAATTATTTTAATAATATATTTTATTTAACCCAAAATATCCAAAATATGATCATTTTAACATGTAAGCAATGTAAAAATCATAAATTAACATTTTATATTCTATTTTTCATACCTCTCAGCTCTTAACGGCTGTAATGCTCAAGACTCAACGTTATCACCCTGGAACAATTTCATTTCCAATACCTCCCGCCTCAACTCCACACAAGCACACACCAACAATGAATCTGGCACCAATTAAAGAGAAGCCAACAAAAACTAAATTCAGGATCTATGGTGCAAGGTGGAATGATGGGGTACCCTGGCATCTTGATTCTGTTGTCCTTATACAAAACAACACAACTCCATCCATTCAAGGAAACACTTACTTCAGGTCATGCCCATAAAGGAGAGGTTGCTTCCTACAGCCAACTTCAGGTTAGAGCCCTCTCCATCCTGCCAGGATACCACATTCATGCTTTAGAACAACTCCGTTGTATTTTAATAGCTAGCTTATTTTCCTCCCTAAACCGTGAACTTCGAAAGGGGAATAACGTAATGTAATGCCTGGCACAAAATAAGTACTTCTGGAATTTAGTTTAAAATAGTTTTACCAAAATAAGAGAAATGCTTTATTGTAAAAGTAAATGAAGAAGACAGCTGAAGACCTTTAAAATATATACTAGGCTTTGCTTATTTAATTGCTCAGAAAGATGCATCTTAAGAGTCCTCCAGAGTAAGAATTTAGTACCCTGGAAAGAGTTGCTTAGGTTTGTGCCCAGTGCTGGAAATAGTTCCTAGGCCCATGGTTGCTCCGAGAAATAGCTAATGAAATAGAATGTAAAAATGATCTAATTGTTCCAAAGCACTCGGGGACCATTTCCACAGTGTTCTCCACTCTCTAAAACTCTCACCAGAGGCTTCATAGCCAAACTCATCATAATCACCTGGTGGGCTATTTCAAATGCAGATTCCTAAGCCCTACCTATACTGTATTAGGTTTCTCCAGAGAAACAGACCAATAGGACAGATGGTTGGATGGATGTTTGGAAGGATGGATGATAGACGGATGGATAGATAGATAGATAGAGAGATAAAGAGAGAGATAGATTCTAAGAAAATGGCTCACATGATTATGGTGGCTAGTCCAGTTGGTTGAGAAATCAGGAAAGTCTTGAATCCACAGAGTAGGTCAAAAGACTAGAAACTCAAGCAGTTTCTGTGTCACAGTCAAGACTCAATTCCTCCTCTTCCAAAAACCTGTCTTTAGTCTTAAAACCTTTGACTGATTGAATGAGGCCTACTCACATTATAGAGAGTAATCTGTTTTACTTAAAGCAAATATTTGATTTAAATATTAATCACATCTAAAAATACCTTCACAACAACATCTAGACTGGTGTTTGACTAAACAACTGGGCACCATGAGCTAGCCAAGTTGACACGTAAAATTAATCATTAAACCAATTATGAAAACTCACCTAGAAAGTTTGTTTACATGCAGAAGGTCCGGGCAGGGATAGGGCCCAAAGAAGTGCATTTTTTTTAAGTTTATTTATTTATTTAAGTCATCTCTGCACCCAGTGTGGGGCTTATATTCATGACCCTGAGACCCAGAGTCACGTGCTCTTCTAACTGAGCCAGCTAGGAAGTGTATTTTTTAACAAGTATCCCAAATGATTCTGATTCAAGTGTTCCCTGAAACCGCAGCTGGTGAAACACAGCAGTTTATATGCTTGCTGGGTAGCTTTTAAAGCACATGATACTACCCACATTCTGGAATTCAAGTCAGTAGCATGGTCTGCAATCCAGCATCACAGTAAGATGGACACTCCTAGTGGTCAAGGTTCAGTCAGGAAAGCCAAAACCCACCAGCTGCTTTTTTAACAGAGAGAATTTAATACAGGAATTATTTAAACAAATATTGAAGGACTGAAAAGCAAAAGGAACTTTGAGGTAACATAGAGATAGTTGCCGCAGGAGGCAGCTGCCACCTCTCAGGCTGGGGAGCAAAGGGAAGCAAATACAACCATTAGAAACAGGAAACCTGGGCAAGCCCGGGGTGGCTCAGCCGTTCAGCGCCACCTTCAGCCCAGGGTGTGATCCTGGGGACCTGGGATCGAGTCCCATGTGGGGCTCCCTGCATGGAGCCTGCTTCTCCCTCTGTCTGTGTCTCTGCCTCTCTCTGTGTGTCTCTCATGAATAAATAAATAAAATATTTAAAAAAGAAAGAAAGAAACAGGAAGCCTGGAACAAGCAACACTGAAGAGTGAGGACCTAGACTTCCAAGGAAATGTGCTGTTTGACAGCATTGGTGTCTCTAGAACTAGAAGGAAGGATACTGGGGAGCTAAAACCCAGCTCTCCAAGGGAAAAGACACTAGCTGTCTGGAGCCGTATCTGTGAGGGAGTGCAATAAGCTTTATTCTAAAAATGGACAAAAACCCAGAAACCTGGAATCAACTGTCACTACCGGACTAAATAATTTTTCTGGGGCAACACTGACAAAAAACAAGAAGTAGACCTGAAGGATCCAGTCCTTCCTCCTCTAGCCTTGCAGCACCCCTATAGCGCCCCCTGTTGGCAGAATCTAGCAGGGATGCCACTGGCCCAAGAGAAAGGCAGTCTACAAAATTCCAACCTCACTCTGCATCACAAAGCACAGTACAGAGGGTGGGGTTTTGACTGATAATCAATAGCTTGATTATCAAGATATGGGGGTCCCCAAACCCCCTCATATGAAATAACAGCATTTGAAAGAGAACAATCTGGGCCATATATGACGAAGAAACTCTTCTGCTTGGACCAGTACATCTTCTGTTCTCACATTACTACTGGCAGATTGTCAGTCCAGTGGTTCAAAAGCATACACCAGCTTTATCAATTTATTGCAATTTGGCAAACCAAGAGACTTGATGAATTTAAGTAAATGTAAACATAATATGGTTCAGTTTATAATGTCTATAAATAATAAAGCCTTTTAAGATTTTACTTATTTATTTGACAGAGATAGAGAGAGAACACAAGTAGAGGCAGCGGCAGGCAGAGGGAAAGGGAGAAACAGACTCCCCTATGAGCAAGAAGTCCAATGTGGGGCTCAATCCCAGGACCACGGGATCGTGACCTAAGCTGAAGTCACGGTCTAACCAACTGAGCCACCCAGGCATCCCTGGAGATGTTTTAGAATAGAGATTGTCGGGATCCCTGGGTGGCGCAGCAGTTTAGCGCCTGCCTTTGGCCCAGGGCGCGATCCTGGAGACCCGGGATCGAATCCCACGTCGGGCTCCCGGTGTATGGAGCCTGCTTCTCCCTCTGCCTGTGTCTCTGCCTCTCTCTCTCTCACTGTGTGCCTATCATAAATAAATGAAACAAAAAAAAATTAGAATAGAGATTGTCAGGGATGGTCCCTGGATCAGCAGCATCAGCTTCTAGTGCTGTGAACTTACTGAAAATGCAAATCCTGGACTGCCCTGCAAAAGAAAAAAAACCTACTAAATCAGAATCCTGGTACAGAGCCTAGCAGTTTATGTTTTAACAAGCCCTCCAAGTGATTCTGATCACACTTAAGTTTGTGAAGCACTCATTGTTCTAGTGCATGCTCATAGCTTACTTCATCAAATTTCTAAATTGAAGGATCTTCCCTTAGCTCCTCCCTGCTGCAAGGTTTCCATGTATCTTCTCTGATTTTCATGTATCATCAATCATTATCCTGCCACAAACATATGATTAATAGTCAAAGCCATGGAGAACATAAATTACAAAAGTTCTCAATTTCCTTTAGCACATGCAGATATCTTGCAAGTTTGTATCTGTAATTTTTTTCAGACTTGCCCTGTAGTCCAAGGGCCCAATTTAAGAAAAAAAAAAGTACTGTTTTTCATTTTATTTTTAGTAATAAGCTAAGTAATTAAGTCTTTTCTGGTTCCTGAAGCAATCCAACTCTTCAGAGAACTTTAAAGTGAACAAAGAAAATTCAGTTAATAGGCATGGACATAAGGGAATCAACTTACTAAAATTAAAGTCCTGGAGAGGTCACAGCAAATAACCAGATTTAGGAGGATTAAACACATTATTGTGCTTCTTTTCTCCAACTATCCATGTTATTTTCCATATTAATGTTTTTCTCCATAGTTATTCAGGAAGGATGGATTTGTCACATGAAAATGTCAGAATACACTTAACCCCTAAAAGAGGTCTTCCAAATCAGAGGTTGCAAACTGGTGCCCAGGAGCAGATTAGGCCAGCAGACAGATCTCATTTGCCCCACATGCTGTTTTGTTTGTTTGTTTAATATTTGCCAATATTTTTAAATTGGAATCTTTCACATAAAAATCCAGACTTCTGGCCTCTCTTGGCACCCTATCCTCCCATGACAAATATGGCTGGAGCCCTGCACCATCTGCTCTCCCAGGAGGTCACAGACTCTCCATGTTACCATAGTACCCACCACCTACCTAATTCCACTCACACTAGAGTTTATGATTTCTGCCTTATATTCTACTCAAGGGGTTTCTAGATTGGGAGGAGGATGTCTTCTGTCCCTTTAAACTAAAGGGACATCAAAAACTAAGTTTCACTCTACAGACCAGGCCTATTCCAGCTGCTTTTTCTGGAATTACTTCCAGAGTGCCTTCTGGAGTAAGGGCCACTCATTCTCCCAGAACATTCTCCCAGATAGGTTCATGTCACCTACTCTACTCTATCAAGATACCCTCCCTCCCATCCTTCCTGGCCCTTCATCCTTTGGCTTGCTATTGGATCACTGAACAGATTTTTCAAGCCCTGAAATAAAACTCCTCCTGGATCCCAAGAGTCTCTCAAAGCCACCATCCAGCCTGTTCCCACTCCTTCTATTTCATCTCTACTTCTTCACTCCCTGGTCACCGCCCTCCCCCCCACTCCCACCCCCCAGACACACACTGCCAATCTGCTTCAATCCAGCTTCTTATCCCACCATCCTAACTGCAAGGGACCCAGCTGATATCACTAATGGCCCCCTACTCACCAAGTCCAATGGGTTACTTCAGTCTGCATCCTTCTCTCCCTGCCCCTCTGTGTCCTGTTAACCTTCCTCATCCTGCAAGTGTCAGTTTAGACATTGCTCCCTCCTCGAAGCCCTCTCAGGGCTCTCAGCTGGGTCCAATGCCCCTTGGAGCCAGTCTCACATGACATCCTTTTCCTGTCACTATCATCCCACCCCAAACATATCATAATGCTCACTTGGGAATCTGTCTTCCCCACTGAAAGGTAGAGACTGTGCCTCATCCACCTTTGTACATACAGTGACTGGCATGCAATAAGCACTTGAGAAATATCTATCAATAAAAAAATAAATGGATGGGTGATTAAATGAACAAAGAATTAAAGCACCTTTTAAGTTAATGAGGAGTAGGAAGGTCTGAAATTCTCCCAAGAGAAGCAATTTGTCCCAAAACAGCCTTATCTAAGAGACTACCTTACCTACATAAAGCAAATCATATCAGGTAGAGAAAAAAGTATATACTCTCCTCCTTTCCTTGGCAGACATTTAAAAGAGTTTGGATTAGTAATGTCCCTCTGCATCTACTAGGGATTTTAAGAAGTCACCTCTCTGGAATATTTTACACAGTGATGGAGGTATCTAGAAAGACTCTGCCCTTGAAAGAGAAAGAAAACCAGAGATTCAGAGCAATAAAAATAATACAAAGGAATGATAAGGTAAAGATGAAATAAACATGCCGCCAAACTCCTTTAGGAAGTCATCTGTTGATATCATCACACAGTAGCTTTATAAAGTGGCTAGAAACAAGGTTGGGAAGCTACTCCTTATTTTTCTCCCCTTCCAGAATTCTGCTATCACCAGCTCCACTCTGGACCAGCAGAGAGGTGAAATGGAAAATGATAAGAGAGAAGTTGGAAGTGTAGGTAATGACTGCCCCTGTTGGCAAGAAGGGGGGAGAAGGGGTAAATTAGTCTGTGGTAGCAGGAAAAGAAGGTGAGTTCCTATAGCCGTGTCACACTGGACGAGAGCTGCCCTGCCATGTGGTCATTCACACATCACAGTAATTTTTCTAGCCCACATTCATTACATACAGACACAGATATAGATATAAATATACACATACAGATTCTCTCTGGGCTCAAAAAGTAGACTCTGGAAAGTTCCTGTCCTGCTGTCCCCCATTTGCTCGTGTAGCTCCTGACTTCCAGGCCACCGTGGTACAATTTCAACCCTTTGCAATGACTGAAGGGTCTTGGTTCTGGGATTAGCTGCCCATCCCGAAATACCAAAGCACTTTTCATTCCCCTTAAGTAACTGGAATCCTCAGGCACGTTTAGCCCTATATCCTTCCTTGTGTATCTAGAAGCATGTGCATTGGCTGAAAGTATTCCACTTAGGCCCACAAGAATCTCTAGGTCCCTCACTAAGCCTCCTTCCAATATACAAAGAGCAGATGCATGGCAGGCATGGAAAGACCAAATTCCAATTCCTTTGGTGAAGAGGGAGCTCACTTATGCCCCTTCCGCTCTCTTTCTTTTCACTTTCCTCCACTTTCTTTCTTTCTTTTTCTGCCAGTTGACTGAAGGTAGTAAGGGAGAGGAACGGAGATCTTTTAGATCTCTGTAGAACAAGATGAAAAAGAAAAATACTAATTCCATGCATGCCTTTCTCCCAACTCAAATGCCTTGCCTCATCCATCCCATAGCATCCCTCCAAAAAAGACCAGAGTGGAAAATAAAACTATTTCACTGATCAACAGATATACACATGATGTAACTTCCAGGCAATTGTTATCAGATATATTCAAAAACACAATTTTGAATTATTTCAAATTACTGCCTCATTGACTCTGGGAATAATCAGTCGTTTCTTAAAATAACAACAGCTTTTAAAAGGAATGACTCATATGCCAAAATAAAGCAATAAAAATGAAAACTATGATAGCTAAGACTGTCATTTTATTGAAAAATATTTGAAAGTTGTTAACCATTTTTCCACTAGAGATAAAAGTATTTTAAGGTTCTGGATAATTTCATCATTAACAATATCATTTTCTGAGGATCCCTATGGAAAACACTAGGCCCTCTGGGGCTTTTTATTTGATTTTTACCATCAAGCCCAGTCTTAATATAAGAAAATTATAATACTCAAAGATAGGAGTTTGATCTCCAACAATTCATAGCTCCCAAATGCAAGTGCTTAAAACAATTATATTAATCATTAAGAGCCCTGTATTCATACTGCTTAATGGGGAAAGGCATGGCATTCGATGTCCCTGCTGAATTTAGTAGGCTGCCTTGAAAGGGCAAGGGCATACTATCATGATCACTTTACCAGCGGTGTAGGCACCAAGGCTGGCCTAAACTCAGCTCTACCAAAACCAGCTGCCTGTGCATCCAGTCCCAAGAATGTAACTGTCTGCCTGGTGTTTTCCAAAGCTATTCCCCTTCCTCAGGATCCTTAGGGGCAGGGAGTTGAGAGATTAAAAGATCTGAGAGTCTAGGGAGGATTCAGGCATCCTGACTTCTGGCAGCTTCCTTTGCCCTGTTTTCGTACAGCCCACATGGCGCTTAATCAGTGATGAGTGCTAGAAAATCACTTAGCATTATTGAAACCTCTCTACCACATTGTTTTCTCAGAGCAACATATACATTATCTCTGTAACATACATTTGTATTGGGAATTTTCTGGATGCAATTATCCTTTGCGACTAATAAAATAAGATGTAATTACAGATGTACTGTTAGCAGTGCCACTTTAAATTTAGGTTGATGTTTGTGGTTGTCTGGAATTCCAGATCCGAGTGCTGTTTATTACTTTTACCCACCGTTGTTGGTGAGGACAGAGCTGCTCATGGCGAGGGCTCTCTGGGGTAGCACAACCACACTCCTTTGGGGGCCTTTCTGCTTCCTTGGGTTCTCTGTCTCTTAGCTCACAGCTGCACTTTTGACCCTCTACTGAACAGCTTACAGGGCACAATTCAACCCAAGCAGAGCCCTCAGTTGCCACCCTGAATCCGCAGTGTAGTGGCCTGACTTTAAATGTCAGTCTAGAGTCTATTGTCTACTGATTTAAGTGAGGAGCAGAGATTGACATACAAAGATCTCAATCAAAAATTTCAGAAAGAAGTCCACTTAGACTTGGACTCAATGACTTCTCTACATTTTCTATAATGAGCATACATTGTTTTTTTTTAAAGAAACATACAAAAAAAAAGAAACATACAATAAATGTTATATAAAGTCAGGAAGAAGATAAGCCCTCCTTCTAAGACCCTGCCTACAGGAACTTTGGAGGTACTCAAAGACCTCCTATGGGGTAAATCAACTCATAGAAATTGTAAGGGAATTCGCTTCTAGAAAGAACTTCCTATACTGGGTCTGACTGAAATTGGTACCTGAAGATGTGTACACTTACTGTATATAAGTTATATTTCCATACGAAAAAAAATTTTTAAAGAATACACTGATGAAGAGTGTTCAGAACCTAACAAATGGAAGACTTGTTGCCTCAGGTTTGTTTCTCTTGACTCTAACATTTTAGAGGCAGCACAAAGTATCCTCAGCACCCAGTGGATGTCTGTCTGTTGAGAAGCTGAGCAAGTCTTATGAACATTCAGAGCCTGTCCCATGAAGTCCTCTAGCCTATGAGGACAATATCACTTTATTTTTTTATTTTTTTTTATAAATTAATTTTTATTGGTGTTCAATTTACCAACATACAGAATAACACCCAGTGCTCATCCCGTCAAGTGTACCCCTCAGTGCCCGTCACCCATTCACCCCCACCCCCCACCCACCTCCCCCTCCACCACCCCCAGTTCATTTCCCAGAGTTAGGAGTCTCTATGTTCTGTCTCCCTTTCTGATATTTCTCACACATTTCTTCTCCCTTCCCTTATATTCCCTTTCGCTATTATTCATATTCCCCAAATGAATGAGAACATACACTGTTTGTCCTTCTCCGGTTACTGTGGCCAAGTTCAAAAAGGGTGTTGCCTGAGTTCTCCTCTGGGATTTTGATGGAATCTTGTCTCACATTTAGATCTTTCATCTATTTTGAGTTTATCTTTGTGTATGGTGCAAGAGAGTGGTCCAGTTTCATTCTTCTGCATGTGGATGTCCAATTTTCCCAGCACCATTTATTGAAGAGACTGTCCTTCTTCCAGTGGATCGTCTTTCCTCCTTTATCGTATATTAGTTGACCATAAAGTTCAGGGTCCACTTCTGGGTTCTCTGTTCTGTTCCATTGATCTATGTGTCTGTTTTTGTGCCAGTACCACACTGTCTTGATGACCACAGCTTTGTAGTACAACCTGAAATCTGGCATTGTGATGCCCCCAGATATGGTTTTCTTTTTTAAAATTCCCCTGGCTGTTTGGGGTCTTTTCTGATTCCACACAGATCTTAAAATAATTTGTTCTAAGTCTCTGAAGAAAGTCCATGGTATTTTGATAGGGATTGCATTATACGTGTAAATTGCCCTGGGTAACATTGACATTTTCACAATATTAATTCTGCCAATCCATGAGCATGGAATATTTTTCCAACTCTTTGTGTCTTCCTCAATTTCTTTCAGAAGTGTTCTGTAGTTTTTAGGGTATATTTTGAGAACCATTTGAATGGTAAATGGTTCTCCAACCTTTTATTTTCAGGTTGTAGGTGTCCTTCTGTCTAAAATGAGTCTCTTGTAGACAGCAAATAGATGGGTCCTGTTTTTTTATCCAGTCTGAAACTCTGCGCCTTTTGATGGGGTCATTAAGCCCATTCACGTTCAGAGTTACTTGAACTTCTTCTTAAAGGGGAGTTTTAAGAGTCCCCCTTAAAATTTCTTGCAGAGCTGGTTTGGAGGTCACATATTCTTTCAGTTCCTGCCTGTCTTGGAAGCTCTTTATCTCTCCTTCCATTTTGAATGAGAGCCTTGCTGGATAAAGTATTCTTGGTTGCATGTTCTTCTCATTTAGGACCCTGAATATATCCTGCCAGCCCTTTCTGGCCTGCCACGTCTCTGTGGAGAGGTCTGCTGTTACCCTAATATTCCTCCCCATGAAAGTCAGGGACTTCTTGTCTCTTGCTGCTTTAAGGATCTTCTCTTTATCTTTGGAATTTGCAAGCTTCACTATTAGATGTCGAGGTGTTGAACGGTTTTTATTGATTTTAGGGGGGGATCTCTCTATTTCCTGGATCCGAATGCCTGTTTCCCTTCCCAGATTGGGAAAGTTTTCAGCTAGGATTTGTTCAAATACATATTCTGGCCCTCTGTCCCTTTCGGCGCCCTCGGGAACCCCAATTAAACGTAGGTTTTTCTTCCTTAGAGTGTCATTTATTTGCCTTAATCTGTCTTCATGGTCCCTTAATTGTCTGTCTCTTTTTTCCTCAGTTTCCCTCTTTGCCATTAACTTGTCTTCTATGTCACTCACTCGTTCTTCCACCTCGTTAACCCTCGTCGTTAGGACTTCTAGTTTGGATTGCATCTCATTCAATTGATTTTTAATTTCTGCCTGATTGGATCTAAATTCTGCAGTCATGAAGTCTCGTGAGGCCTTAATGCTTTTTTCTAGAGCCACCAGTAGCTGTATCATAGTGCTTCTGAATTGGCTTTCTGACATTGAAGTGTAATCCAGATTTTGTAACTCTGTGGGAGAGAGGGCTGTTTCTGATTCTTTCTTTTGAAGTGAGGTTTTCCTTCTAGTCATTTTGCTCAGTGCAGAGTGGCCAAAAACAAGTTGTATTGGAACACGGGGGAGTATCACTGGTCCGTCCAGCTGGTCTTCTGGGGGAGGGGCCTGCTGCGCTGATTCTCAGGTGTTAGCACTTGGGGGAGCTGCTCTGCCCCTGCCTGCTGCAGGGCTCAGCGGGGGTTGTTTACCCCGTGAGGTCTCAGGAGGAACAGTTGCAGTTGCTATGGCAGCTCTGGAAGCCTGGATTCAGCCTCCGCAGGAACTACGGGGCTCTCCTTGCATGGCCTGGAGGCTCCGGGGCGGGGCCGCTGATCTGCTCAGCTCGGGGCAGGAGCGTCCTCGCTGTCCTGGGCCCTCCCGGCCTCTGCCTGTCCCGGGGGAGGCCGGATCCTGGGCTGTGTCCCGGCGCCCTGTGCTCCGGGGCCTGCGCTGTTGGATTCGCGCTCCCGCCCCGCAGCTCCCTCCCTGGAGCCGCTCCCGAGCCCCTCCGAGCTGCTCCGGTCGGTCCCCGCCGTGCGCGCTGCAGCCCTTAGGGAGCTCGGCGCACTCTCCTGCGCTCGCAGGTGCCTGTTAGTGTCCCCGGGAGCCCGAGGGCATCCCCGCCCTCCTGGGTCCTGCTCCACCTCCCTGCGAGCCCCTTTCCGCCCGCCCGGGAAGGTTGGTGCAGCTCCTGCTCCTCCGGGACGGGGCTCTCCTGTCCTGGGGACACTCGCCCCGGCCTCAGCCCGGCTCCTCGCGGGGCCCCTCCCCCTCGGAGGCCTTTTGTTTCTTTATTTCTTTTTCCCCGTCTTCCTACCTTGATAGAAGCGCGGACTCTTCTCACTGTAGCGTTCCAGCTGGTCTCTCTTTACATCTCAGGCCGAATTCGTAAATTTTCAGGATGGTTTGAAGGTTATCTAGGTAATTTGGTGGGGACAGGTGATTTGGGGACCCTGCTCTTCCGCCATCTTGCCCCTCCCCCGACAATATCACTTTAGAGACAAGCCAAGAAATTTGATTTTGTGGCTACCCATCAAATGAACAAGGTCAACCCAAGAGTTCAGTGCAGACAGGTGAGAAGGAAGTCAGAAAGTACGCCTCAGAACGAGGTCCTCCTGGATGACAAGTGCCTAGAAATGGTTGAAACATCCCTCCCAGCCAGGGGAGGGAGAGGTCTCGCAGAGGACAGGATAGAAGGACTGCCCATCCCTCGTAGCCAGGGTAGGGCAAGGTTTCAGGTAGAGGGACTGCTCAGCTTAAAGGATCTTGAAGATGGAGCAACTGACAGGGCAGCTAGCACACTGTCTATAAGGAACCGTATGAAACAATCGCTCTAGCAAAGGAATCTGAGGATATGGGGCTATAAGCCATGGCCACTGGAGTAACTGAGGACCAGCTTGTTGGAAACATCAGGAAAGTTTTGGAAAATGTTACGAATAGGACAATGAAGTTGGAGAATGACTTAATGGCTAGGACCATCAGCCCTGACCTCAGATAGCCTAGACGGGGATTCCAGTTCTGCTACACTAGTCACACTTTCTATAAAACCCAAAGCAAACATGGCACAGGAAAAGAAGGCAGATGTCAAAATTATAATTATCTGTTCCCAATTTTCTCAGGCAGAGGAAATATCAAGTCAGAGCTGGAGTTTTTTCTTAAAAACACAATTCAGGGGGAGAAGTCTAAAAATGAAGATAGCCCGAGGGTAGGAGATGAGCTGAGCAGGGGTAGTGACCAAAGAAGAAAAGGGTTTTCTACCCTCCTCTTTCCCAGAATGCCAAGTGGGTCACTCAGCACCCTGGACTCTGACAGATGAGAACATGTCTAAGGAGAGGGGTTGGAGACAAGAGGGTAATGAAGGACTCAGGAGGACAATCAACACCTCAGAAGTAGACAAGACAGCTTATACTGTATTCATTGTGAATACCTAACTTGGCCAAATGTGAATTCATTCAGATACTTTTTTTTCTATGAATTTATCCCTTCAACAAGCATATGCTAAGCATCTACCACATGCCAAGCACTGTGTGAACTGCCCAAGATGCAACAATCTTTAAAGTGTGTGTGTGTGTGTGTGTGTGTGCATGCACAGTTCCTGCCCTTAAGGAGAGTACAGTCTGATGGTGTGTAAATCAAGGTAGATATTAACAAACTGACCCTAAGACTTCAGAAGTGTAACATACTAAAGGTTTATTTCTCCCTCATATTTACAAAGCGGGGGCGGGGGGTACATGGAGAAGAGGAAAGACCTGCTCCACACAGCAACTCAGGGACCTAAACCGACAGACGCTCTCCAAAACCCAACACTTCCCACAGTATTAGAGTAGAACTGGAGGAAGCTGATGAGCTTCACATGGACCCTTAAATGCTTGAGTCTGGAACAGCATACATCAATTCTGCAAACCCCTTAGCCAGAAGTCATCACATAGCCCTACCTTGCTACAAAAGGCTAGGAAATGTGAGGGAACGCATGGGCACTCCATGAGTCATAAGGCCTCTGCCATGAAGAGGGAAGTAGACATGTGACAGTCTTTAAATAGGACTTGGACATTATCTGCTATCTCAGAACAGAGGAAGAGAATAGGTGATGTTTCTGAAAGAACTGGAAAAGAGGACCAGAGATTGTAGAGGGAAATAGAAGCATCCTCAGGCAACAATGATCAAAACAAATCTCCTTTCTTTGAGAAAAATATCATAAAAGATGCTCCACCCACCCGACTTTAGACATTCATTTGGAGCGCTGAGTAATTCAAGGATTCTCTTTACTCCCAAGCTGAAATCCTTACTCCAGAACACCATAAAACTTCCTCTTTATTCATGGATCTTCACATCACCTATTCTGATAAGGTTCATTTCATTAAAGTGTGGGCATTCTTGGAAAACAATAGGAAAATATACTGTTTGTATGCCAATTGGTGCTTTTAGCTTGCAATTTAAACAAGGAAATGTAACTAAAATGAGGACACTTACATAGAAAATATAAAATATTATACAAAATATACTATCACTGTTGATAAGGTATTTTGGGGTTGCTTATATTAGCTGCAACTAAATTATCTCACTGCTTCATTGCAGGAAATAATGAAATCTTACTGAGCCAGGCAATGTCATTCCAAAGAGACACATCCATCTTCCTATCCTTTATTCAACCAATATTTATTGAGCACTCATTGTACCAGGTCTTGGAGATACACCTATGAGCGCAACAGAAATGACCTTTGCCCTTACAGAGTTTACACTCTGAGCTACACATACTAGGAACATACACAAAAGCTTCAATAATGTGGCTGTTAGGACATTTTGCAGAAATAAATACATACCAAAAGAAACATCTTTTTAATGAGTAAAGGAAAAGAGCATACTGGTTAGTGCACCTCTTCCTACCCCTAAGATGATGCAATTGGTAAAATCAGGATTAGGATGACTCCTGCTTGACCTGAAACTTGAGTTTCATCCTCTATTCAGTTCTGAGTCTCCCTGCAAGTGTGTGATTCTTAGGCAGGCAGTTTTTACCCCCCTAAAAGGTGAGAGTGGTACATGTGCAGACTCATGGAATAAATAATTTTAGGTGAACTAGTCCTGCCCATGTCCCCAAAATCATACCATCTACTACTTCTCCCGCCAGCAGCCTAGCTTTGTAATAACTGACCATGGGTGTATCCTACACTCTAACCTTTTTCCATCAGTTCCTTCCCACTCCCTAGTTAAACATATATAGTAGATAAAGTGTTTCAAAGCAACACAGTTTAAAATAAGATAGCACATCCCCAATCCAGCAAATCCCACTGGGGAATATATTTCTCAGAGCTTTCTTTTCATAGCCATCGAGAGGCTCTCTTGAAGTGGACGGAGTTTCTCACGCCTTACGTCAAAATTGTGATGGGCACTAGGCTTCTTGGTTTTTGTTAAACATCAAGTCGTTCTTCAAAAAAAGGAAATCAATATGTACAATATTGATAATGTTTAGTGCCCTGAGGCAGCAATTTATTACTGAATAGTGTTATTCTGAGTCTGAAATGTCCCAGGTTGGTTCCCTAAATATAATCCCGGAGGGAGGGGCAAGATGGCGGAAGAGCAGGGTCCCCAAATCGCCTGTCCCCACCAAATTACCTAGATAACCTTCAAACCATCCTGAAAAATCTACGAATTCGGCCTGAGATGTAAAGAGAGACCAGCTGGAACGCTACAGTGAGCAGAGTCCGCGCTTCTATCAAGGTAGGAAGACGGGGAAAAAGAAATAAAGGAACAAAAGGCCTCCGAGGGGGAGGGGCCCCGCGAGGAGCCGGGCTGAGGCCGGGGCGAGTGTCCCCAGGACAGGAGAGCCCCGTCCCGGAGGAGCAGGAGCTGCACCAACCTTCCCGGGCGGGCGGAAAGGGGCTCGCAGGGAGTTGGAGCAGGACCCAGGAGGGCGGGGATGCCCTCGGGCTCCCGGGGACACTAACAGACACCTGCGCCCCTGGAGAGTGCGCCGAGCTCCCTAAGGGCTGCAGCGCGCACGGCGGGGCCGGAGCAGCTCGGAGGGGCTCGGGCGGTGGCTCCGCGGAGGGGGCTGCGGGGCGGGAGCGCGAATCCACCAGCGCAGGCCCCGGAGCACAGGGCGCCGGGACACAGCCCAGGATCCGGCCTCCCCCGGGACAGGCAGAGGCCGGGAGGGCCCAGGACAGCAAGGACGCTCCTGCCCCGAGCTGAGCAGATCAGCGGACCCGCCCCGGAGCCTCCAGGCCCTGCGGACGGAGAACCCAGAGCCCCGAGCCCCGTAGTTCCTGCGGAGGCTGAATCCAGGCTTCCAGAGTTGCCATAGCAACTGCGGCTGTTCCTCCTGGGGCCCCACGGGGTAAACAACCCCCGCTGAGCCCTGCAGCAGGCAGGGGCAGAGCAGCTCCCCCAAGTGCTAACACCTGAGAATCAGCGCAGCAGGCCCCTCCCCCAGAAGACCAGCTGGACGGACCAGTGATACTCCTCCGTGTTCCAATACAACTTGTTTTTGGCCACTCTGCACTGAGCAAAATGACTAGAAGGAAAACCTCACCTCAAAAGAAAGAATCAGAAACAGCCCTCTCTCCCACAGAGTTACAAAATCTGGATTACACTTCAATGTCAGAAAGCCAATTCAGAAGCACTATTCTACAGCTACTGGTGGCTCTAGAAAAAAGCATTAAGGCCTCACGAGACTTCATGACTGCAGAATTTAGATCCAATCAGGCAGAAATTAAAAATCAATTGAATGAGATGCAATCCAAACTAGAAGTCCTAACGACGAGGGTTAACGAGGTGGAAGAACGAGTGAGTGACATAGAAGACAAGTTAATGGCAAAGAGGGAAACTGAGGAAAAAAGAGACAATCAATTAAGGGACCATGAAGACAGATTAAGGGAAATAAATGACAGTCTGAGGAAGAAAAACCTACGTTTAATTGGGGTTCCCGAGGGCGCCGAAAGGGACAGAGGGCCAGAATATGTATTTGAACAAATCCTAGCTGAAAACTTTCCCAATCTGGGAAGGGAAACAGGCATTCGGATCCAGGAAATAGAGAGATCCCCCCCTAAAATCAATAAAAACCGTTCAACACCTCGACATTTAATAGTGAAGCTTGCAAATTCCAAAGATAAAGAGAAGATCCTTAAAGCAGCAAGAGACAAGAAGTCCCTGACTTTCATGGGGAGGAATATTAGGGTAACAGCAGACCTCTCCACAGAGACCTGGCAGGCCAGAAAGGGCTGGCAGGATATATTCAGGGTCCTAAATGAGAAGAACATGCAACCAAGAATACTCTATCCAGCAAGGCTCTCATTCAAAATGGAAGGAGAGATAAAGAGCTTCCAAGACAGGCAGGAACTGAAAGAGTATGTGACCTCCAAACCAGCTCTGCAAGAAATTTTAAGGGGGACTCTTAAAACTCCCCTTTAAGAAGAAGTTCAAGTAACTCTGAACGTGAATGGGCTTAATGACCCCATCAAAAGGCGCAGAGTTTCAGACTGGATAAAAAAACAGGACCCATCTATTTGCTGTCTACAAGAGACTCATTTTAGACAGAAGGACACCTACAACCTGAAAATAAAAGGTTGGAGAACCATTTACCATTCAAATGGTTCTCAAAATATACCCTAAAAACTACAGAACACTTCTGAAAGAAATTGAGGAAGACACAAAGAGATGGAAAAATATTCCATGCTCATGGATTGGCAGAATTAATATTGTGAAAATGTCAATGTTACCCAGGGCAATTTACACGTATAATGCAATCCCTATCAAAATACCATGGACTTTCTTCAGAGACTTAGAACAAATTATTTTAAGATTTGTGTGGAATCAGAAAAGACCCCAAACAGCCAGGGGAATTTTAAAAAAAGAAAACCATATCTGGGGGCATCACAATGCCAGATCTCAGGTTGTACTACAAAGCTGTGTTCATCAAGACAGTGTGGTACTGGCACAAAAACAGACACATAGATCAATGGAACAGAACAGAGAACCCAGAAGTAGACCCTGAACTTTATGCTCAACTAATATACGATAAAGGAGGAAAGACGATCCACTGGAAGAAAGACAGTCTCTTCAATAAATGGTGCTGAGAAAATTGGACATCCACATGCAGAAGAATGAAACTGGACCACTCTCTTGCACCATACACAAAGATAAACTCAAAATGGATGAAAGATCTAAATGTGAGACAAGATTCCATCAAAATCCCAGAGAAGAACTCAGGCAACACCCTTTTTGAACTTGGCCACAGTAACCGGAGAAGGACAAACAGTGTATGTTCTCATTCATTTGGGGAACATGAATAATAGTGAAAGGGAATATAAGGGAAGGGAGAAGAAATGTGTGAGAAATATCAGAAAGGGAGACAGAACATAAAGACTTCTAACTCTGGGAAATGAACTAGGGGTGGTGGAGGGGGAGGAGGGTGGGGGGTGGGGGTGAATGGGTGACGGGCACTGAGGGGTACACTTGACGGGATGAGCACTGGGTGTTATTCTGTATGTTGGTAAATTGAACACCAATAAAAATTAATTTATAAAAAAAATATATAATCCCTAAGCTAGGAAACTCTGGATCCTGAACTGCTGGCATTTATCAGGCTTTAAAAAAAAAACACATAAATCTGACCACAAGTAAATGTTTTCTAACAGCACCAAGCATATATAAATAAAAAAAAAAAAAGCCTTCCCTGACTGTCAGATTGTCCAGCACTAAACAGATGCCCTCCCATGGTGGAACTGGTAACAAATAGCCAGAGGCTTCTTGGGGAAGCTGAAAAAGAAAAAACTCATGATGTGATTGGAGAAGACATACTTGCAAAAGATCTTACATAATTTAAGAAACAATTAGAAGGGAAAAAAGAAACCATTTCAGAAATAGAAACTAAATTAGAAATTTTATACCTTCTTTTAAGAGAAGTAGATGAGTTGCCATTGGAAAGCTAGAATGCTTTTACTGTACTTACGGGATAAAAAGACCAAGTGTTGAGGACAAAAATGAAATAATACTACTCAGAAATTGTAAATCACATATCATAACATTTCTCCATACTTTCTCTTGAGTTCGACGCCACCACTTTTTATGAGCCATTCCTTAAAAAGTGAACAGCATCCCCGCACACCCCAAGTGATGGGAATTAGGGGGAATATTTGCTCTTTTCTTTTACATTTTCCCTATCAGATTTTTAAACTTTTTTCTACACTGAGCATGTATCATGTTTGTAAGCAGAAGAAATAAAGTAATTATTTCTCTCATGAGAGTAGGCATATAAAAAAGGAAGAATTTTATTCAAAAATTAAAAGTGATCAAGAAGTCAATCTGCTTTTTTCTATTTCTCACCTGATATAAAAGCATATGTGATAACTGCTGAAAGTTATGAAACTCTTTTTTATAAATTATAGGAATCTCTGGGATGCTAACTAGCACAACACAAAATTGTCATAAATATTTCTAGCTCAAGTCACAGGAATAACTGACAGACTTTAGCTGAAAATCCATTGATTATTAGTAAGTCGAAAAGGTATGGCAGTAATTTTCCTAAAAATAAGGAAAATTCAATTCAAAATGTGACTTTTATAATCCAGTACTCAAGGCCAAGTATTTATCTTTTAAAAAATTCTTGTTATTGTCAATCAAAAAGTGACAAACCATGCCACTACAGAGCTCTTTGACCTCATGAAATTGCCACTAATTTTACACAGAAAACCCCAAAGAAGAAAGTGAAATCCATTTGGAGTTGCTCCAAGCCTTTTCCTTTCCCCGATATTCTATATACTGCTGCTATTGCTGCTGCTGCTGCTTATTAACCAGCTTCCCATGATACCTTCAAAACTCTTGTCTTGGGACAACTGTCCTCCATCCTCAACCACCTGAACAGCCTCTCAATTTCCTTGCCTTGAGAAAAGCTGGCTATCCTTAAGGACACGGCTTCCTCTGCCTCCCTCTCTGAAGTAGAAGCTGACATGATTCCAGAACCTTCTTGGAAGATAGGGTAAGTCATCTTTCTCATTCCCTAGTACTCCTTTCAGATCATTCCTCCTCTCATTTCTGGGAAAACCTCACTCCTCTTCAACATTGTCATCTTTATCTGCCACATTTGCCCATCACCCCTCATTCATTTACCACTTTAATACCTGGCTCACTGTCTTCATCCCAGTCTGCAAATACTCCCACATCCAAGTGTGTCAGTTCTTTGATCTGCCTCCTCTTTAGGGTTTAAGAGGTAATGAGAGACTTTACTGGACAGTCTCACCTGACTATTGTTTCATACAAACAGCTTTGATTCTATTATCTGACCACTCTATTGCCAGTATCATCAATTCATTTGACCAAATGGCCTTCCATCACATCTCCCTGGAAAAGCCTAGCTCTGTGTACATCCAACTTTCCACCTCCTGCACTCCACATCTATGCTGCTTAGCATGGCTAAGGACTAAACTGGTGAATCACCAGTATAATAGTCACAATAACAACAATATCAATAATAGAAAATATTTATTAAATGCTTACCACCTACCAGACACTATGCTAAGTGCTTTAATGTGTTTTCTCATTTAATACTTCCAACAACCCCATGAACAACCCAGTGTAATATTACCTCCACTACGTGAAGAAACTGAGCATCTGAGGTGTTACACACTTGCCCAAAGTCATACACATCATGTCAGAGTAGGGACTCAAGGCAACTTGAAGGCAGGTGTGCCTCATTTCAGAGCCTGCACGCTTCACCACCACAGTGAAGGTTCACGGTCTTCCGCCTCCATAGGCACTACACTGCTCTACAGCGCTGTTTCTCTCATAGCACAGCAGCTCTTCTAAATCTTCATTCTCCACATTTCCCACTTCGAATCCTCACCTCCCACCTGAAGATGAGCCCCTCAACTCCTGCCTTCAGGAAAAAAAAAAAAGAGGCATCAGAAAAAGAAAGCGGCTGCTTCTGTTTCCCATCACCAACCCTATGAAGTTGGTACCACATTCTTTCACCCTTTCCTCCTCCTTTCTAAGACTAATTTCTCCACTTCAGCCTGAATCCTATTCCATCCACTCCTGCAACTGTCTGACTTTTCACTCCTTTCGGCAGGTAAGTGAGCTTTTTCTCACCTCTGGTCTTTACTACATGACTTCTTCCACCTGGAACTATGTCATTCCTCTCCCTTACTGACTGGGATTCACATGTTGCCACTCCCTCCAATAAGGCTTTCATTAATTCCCAAGTGAGGGTGCAAACCCATCCCCTAAGCTCCCTCCCACCATGCTCTAAGTTTCCCTCTATCACTGTCTATCCCATGGCCTACTTTCCAGGTTTCTGCTAGACAGTATATTCCATAAGGTTGGGGACCTTGTTCACTGTGTTCTTCTCAGCTCTGGCCTAGTGCTTAGCCCACAGTAGGCACCCAGAAATATATACTGACTGAACTAATGAATGGATTAATGGCAAAGAGAGGCAACATGGTAGAGAACTTTAAATTTGGCATACTATATAGACTTAATGGAATAACAAAAGAAGAGTCATTGAAGGTTTTGAGACACTGGATGAAATGATAAAAGCAGAGGGTATTATTCCTTTGTTTTCACAGAATTCATCTAGTCATATCTTTCGAGTAAAAGGAAGTGCAAAGGGACACCTGGATGGCTCAATCGGGTAAGCAGTTAAATGTCTGCCTTCAGCTCAGGCCGTGATCCCAGGGTCCTGCCTGGGGTCTTGCCTAATAAGCCCTGCATCGGGGTCCCTGCTCAGCAGGAAGCCTGCTTCTCCCTCTCTTCTGCCTGCTGCTCCCCCTGTGTGCTCTCTCTCTCTCTCTCTCTCTCTCTCTCTCTCAAATAAATAAGATCTTCAAACACACACATACACAAAAAAAGGAAGTGCAAAGACTAGAGCTCTGAGGGCGATTAAAGCAATATTACAAGCATATAGTAACAAATGCCTCATCTAGGATTATAGTGCTTGAAATGAAATCTTTTGAAAAAAAATCAGTAAGACTTTCTGATGAACCCATTATGTGGGCTGAGTACAAATGGATGAGTTAAAATGACTCCATCTATTCAGGATGCCACCATCCTTATGTAGGTAATGGAAAGAGAATAGAAGGCGACATGGATGTTATAAGGCTTTTTTGGTTACCTGCCTAACTGTTATTTAACCTCTTTTACTCATTTAATATATCCTTTGAACTGAACATGATGCCTTGAATGAAGCAGACACCTGATGAACAGATGAATGAGTTTAGATACCTCTTTTATTAACCTCAATCATTTTTTGTCAGGTAGGAAATATAGAACTACACACACACACACACACACACACACACATAGTGTATGTGTTAGATATGTGTAGATAATGATTACACACATATTCCTATTTCCTCAAACGTCTTTCTTTTCAATACATGGAAATCTCTTCTTTGGATTTCTCCAGTCAAATGTTAATCTCCTATTAACAATCTGTTCCAAATCTTTTTCTTTTTTTAAGATTTTTATTTATTTATTCATGAGAGACACAGAGAGGGAGGGGGGGCAGAGACACAGGCAGAGGGAGAAGGAGGCTCCATGCAGAGAGCCTGATGTGGGACTCGATCCCCAGTCTCCAGGATCATGCCCTGGGCCGAAGGCGGCACTAAACCACTGAGCCACCAGGGCTGCCCCCAAATCTTTTTCTATATGACTTACCAATGTATGTGTTTCTTCTTCCTAAAGATATTATTACCTGAATAGATTTCATCAAAGAAATGCAGAAGGACAATAAGCACATGAAATGGTGTTCAACATCATTAGTAATTACAAACATGCTAATCAAAACCACAATGAGGGGCACCTGGGTGGCTCAGTGGTTGAGCATCCGCCTTCTGCTCAGGTCATGATCCCAGGGTCCTGGGATCAAGTCCTGCATCGGACTCCCCACAGGAAGCCTACTTCTCCCTCTGCCTATGTCTCTGCCTCTCTCTGTGTGTCTCTCATGAATACATTTTAAAAATCTTAAAAAAAAAACACAATGAGATACCATTTCACATCTACCAATATGGCTTTAATCAAAATGACAGATAACGGTGTTGGCAAAAATGTAGAGAAAACAAAACCCTCATACACTGCTTCTGGGGATATAAAATGATGCAGCCACTTTGGAAAACAGTATGGCAGTTCCTCAAAAGGTAAACATAGAGTTACCATTTAACCCAGCAAATCCACTGCTAGGTATATACCCAAGAAAAACAAAAACATACAATCACCAAAAGAAAAAAATATGTACACAAATGTTAGTAGCAGCATTATATATAATAGCCAAAAGGTGGGAATAACTAAAATGTCCATCAACTATGAATGGATAAACAAAATGTGGCATAGCCATGCAATGAAAAAGTACGTGGCCATAAAAAAGAATGTAGTGTTGATACATGCTACAACATGGATGAAATGGAAAACGTTACGCTAAGTGAAAAAAGCCAGTCACAAAAGACCTCCTATTATATTATCTTTTTTATATGATATGTCCATAATAGGAGTATCTTCATAGACAGAAAGTAGATTAGTGACTGGGGGAGGAAAGATCAAAGAGTGGTGACAGCAAAAGCATATAAGGTTTCTTCAAGAGGTAATGAAATGTTCCAGAATGGATTATAGTAACGATTGCACAACTTCGTGAATATACTAAAAAACACTGAATTGTACAATGTAAATTAGTATGATTGTATGGTATATGACTTGTATCTCGTTAAAAGTGCCACAAAAATATTATTGACATGGTGTTCTTTGATAGGCTGGTTTACATGAAGAAAAGGAGCAAAGAAAGTGGAGGGGTATTATTTTCAGCAGTAGAGGGTTGGGCATATTCATACCAATTAACTGCTTTGCAGGAAACGATTCAGGAAAGCAACATAGAGAGCATGAATCAAGAACACTTTGAATGCTACCAGCTATATCTCCTCTTTGCCTTTACTTAGGATAAGTCCTTGTGCCAAATTTTGAATTGAATGAAAATATTCTTGTCTATGATTTTACTGAATTTTTTGGTTCACCTGTTCTGTTCAAAGAGGAGAGTGTCAAGGACAGGAGGGAGATGGATGATCCAATTTTAAAAATGCAAGATAAAGATTCTTTCCTTGGGAGAGAAGTTAAACTAAAAGATACCTCAAATTCATCCTGCTCTGAGACCCCATCTCAACTCCATCTTCTCATCTGTAGAATGTGGAGGAGAGTAATTAACCAGATACCATTAAGATAGCTCCTAATTCCAAAATTCTGTGACTAAGGCACAGAATCCAACCCTTGAGTATGTATGAGAACCGTGGCCAAACCTATCCGAATGACAGGGCAAACTTTGAGATTTCCCAGATGCTAAGATGAAAATCACACCTGGGTCAGTGGTTGGAAAACCTTACCTAAGAACTCATCCTCTACTCTGGCTCTTTAATCTGAAATAAGTAAATATTGGGAAATTCAATTCATCATGACTGCTAGTCCTACTTTCTGTAATGCAAAGTAATAATCAAGATGTATGATTAAGCCTGAATTATTTCAGTCACTATGTGAGCAGAAAGAACCACAAAAAGATTCTCTCTGAAATAAACTAGTCTGTTAGGCCTAAGAATTGGGATTAGCCAATTTCTTTCAAATATTATGTTTTTTTAATGGAGTAGGGACTTAGCAAGGAATTTTTCAGGCCAAAGTGATACATTCCTTTTCCCCCCTGATAAATATAGACAAGTTGGGGTATTCAAAACAGGAGAACACTTTGGGACAAGGAAGGAATGCAAATTGGCTCCTTAGCTCTGGAACTGGGTAGCAAAATTCCGAGGACTAGAAACCCAAAGATGCGGCGGTCCATTGGGGAAGCGTAGCTCTGTAATGGAGAAAGCTAGAAAAGAAACAATACTAATAAAACCCAATGAGTTTTCCAGGAATTGGAAATGCTGAGCAGTGAGCAGAAATTCAGAGGATTAAAACTGGAATGAATAGAAAATGTATTTTATCTTTTTCCTTAAAAAAATAATATTTTTAAATATCCAGGCTAGCTAAGTAAGGTACTAAAAAAATGCTAACATAATTATACCCTAGCGTTAGAGTCAATCCCAAATGAACTAGCCTCTGCCTTCACTCCATAAGTAATGAACTAAAACAGTCTTAGAAAATTAAGTGGGTTGGGTCCACTCACATTGGCTCAGATAGTTTTCCCTCTCCCTAGATTTTAGTTGGCTTTTAGGGAGGAGGCACATAAAAATTAGGCTTCCCTTTCCAATCCATAAATTTAATTTTACTTCAATGTAAGTGGGCCTTGACATCAACTTTGTGTGCACTTCGGCTGTGTTCCAGCTGGACTCATAAAGTCTTTCTATGTGGGGCAGAAAAGTGCCCAGTTTCATACCTAAAACTTTAATTTCAACTTGCACAAAAGGTACGTATGTAAGGAAATAAAAGGAAGATTCAAAATAGCACTACACAAATTGTACTGCTATAGATGAGGAAAGGAATGTGGAAGGTAGACAGGAAAAATCTATTTTCCAGTTGTTTCAACAAAATGTCAGACTTTTTTCCAGATTTCTAAAATGGCCTTTGATAAGATTTGACTGGTGGTGTAGGGCTTATAACTGGAGTGAGGGTGAACTCTTGTTCATGATTTATAAGAGACTACTGTGACCAGTTCAAGCAATCTATGTACAAGGCAATAAATTAAATAGAAGCCCACCAAAGACTTGTTTCTTACAAAAGCATGGAGACTCCTCAGCGTTTCCAGAAATTTCTGCAAATGGGACTCAGTTTAGAAATTTTTTGCAAGTGAGGGGTGCCTGGATAGTGTAGTCGGTTGAGCATCAGACCTGGTTTTAGCTCAGGTCATGATCTCAGGGTTGGGAGATGGAGCCCCACCTCCAGCTCCGCACTTAGCAGAGTCTGCTTAAGAGTTGATTCTCTCCTTCCCCTCCTGCTCACACTCACTAGCTCTCTCTCTCTCTCTCTCTAAAATAAATAAATATTTTTTTTAAAAAAGAGGTATTTTCCAGTAAAAATGTGAATTCCTTGGAATATAAAGGTAAAATAGTCTCCTACATTCTCCATGAAAGGGTAACTATATAATACCATTGCATTTCTCCTACTTAAATTTTATGTAGTGAGAAGAATTTATGCCAAAGACACTAAAAAGAATTCAAACATTCAATGAATTTATAAAAGAAACAAAGAAATCATTATCAGCTTCTAAGAATGAAAAACTCTCAGATCCTAAGTGAAACTGCCTATTTCTGTCTACAAAACTACTAATAAAATGCAGGCTGTGAAAAACACTAAGAGAAAATCTACTGAGGTCATAGGAGAAAAGAAATAAATCCCTGATATCTGTGGGAATTCAAGGCAACAGGGTCCTACCCACCAGCTACTGTGCATATATTATGTGGCTCAACCCTCCCCACAACACTGAGATGTAAGTGTTACTCCCTGTCTCACAGCTGAAGAGAGGCCAAGCACTTTGCCCAAAGTCAATCCTACTGGTAAATGAAGCCAGAATTTGAACACAAATCCGTCTGGCTCCAGAGTCTGGGCCATTAAATTACACTCCTTGAAACATTCTATGCCTTTGTAATCTAAAAATAAAAACAAAAGCATCAGGGGTACCTGAGTGGTTCGGTTGGTTAAGTGTCTGCCTCCAGCTCAGGTCATGGTCCCAGGGTCCTGAGATGGGGCCCAGCATTGGGCTCCCTGCTCAGCGGGGAGTTTGCTTCTCCCTATCCAACTGCCCCTCTCCCCACTCTTGCTTTCTTGCTCTCTCAAATAAATTAATTAAATATTTAAAAAAAAACAGAATTATCTCAGCTGTCTTCCTTCTTCCTACTTTTTTTCCGTTAGAAACCACCTCATCCTGTGTATAGCAACAATCCAGGTACAAATATATTTAAATTCATTTCCATCCCCACAGACTAAAATAAGCTCTGCAACATCTACACATTGGTACCAGGAATATAGATAGTGTCTGGAAAGAAGCAGATATGCCCAAGATAATGCTAGCTTTCCATTAGACTTAAAATACTTAATGGTGTTCAAGAAAGGGAGAATGCATCAAATGCGGGCTGTTTATGCTTCAATTCTTTCAAAAATGCAGTTTCCTTAGAAATAAGATTTTAACCATGATTTTTAAGCCTCCCCTCACCCCAGGAGCTTTACTCATTTAATCTTGATAACAATCCATGAGGTAGAACATGTATTCATGCGAAGTATTTGAAGCATACATAATATTTTATTAATTGCCAATATGGGCAAGGTATAGTCTCACTAGGCAAATATTAATAAATACTTAATTGGCATATTAATTGCTTGGATACAAATGGATTATACAACCAGGTAATTTTACATGTAAGAGATTCTCAGTTTATCATTTGCACTGTGGGATAGCTACAGAGCCAATCTACATTCCTCCCTTAAAAGTTGCTCTTTTTGTTTTCCATTCTTAAATTCATTTAAAACTTCTTTTCTTTGAAGGCCCACTGACTATAAGAAACAATGGTAGACACAAGGCGGCTACAAAAACAAAGAATCCCTCAAGGACCAACAGTTTGACAGAGAACAAAATGCAATACCACTAAAATAAGTCCCCAGAAAAGGTGACATATTAGAAGACATAAATTCTTGGTTTCAGATAAAAGTCATTTGGTGAGCTTTAAAAAAATACCAATAACTGGGTCATAGCCAAAGAGATTATGATTTGATTGGTCTGCGTTGTAGCAGGACATTGGTGCTTTTAAAAGCTCCCAGATGATTCTATGTGCAGCTGAGGTTGAGAAGTGCAGCTGAGGGACCACAATGAAGGGAGCAAAGAGGTGTGTGAATGATTGTGTCTATTCCAAACTGTCTGGCACATTTCAGTGATCCCCTCCCCCCTTGTCTCCATCTGTCCTTCCTTCCTTCCTGAATTGATCCCTTGAAGTAAAGGTAGCATATATACTGGGCATCTTGAACCACTGAAGATGGAAGGTAGAGAAAAGGTGTCAGAGGAGAAGGAAATGCTATAAACCAAGGCAAGGATACAAAAAGGAACTAGGAACATTTCAGGGATTTGATATTTGAATGGATTGGAGTCTTGTGGGAAATTAGGGAAAAGAATAGGCTAGAAATGTGGGTCAAGGCCCGGAGGCAGAGGGACCCAAGGCAGCTAAGTCTGGAGCTGATTTCAGAAGCAATTAAGAAACCACTGACAATTTCTGCACCAGGAAGTGATGTGATTAAAGTAACTGTAACTGCAAATGGAAATTAAGGAAAATTCACCTAGAGAAAAGTACTACAGGGATTACAGAAGAGAGCCCTGAGAGAGGGAGGCCAGTTAGGCCACTTAGGAAGTAACAGAGATGAAGGAAGCAAAGGTCAGAGGCACTGAACCAGGGCCATGGCAGTAGGAGGGCAAAGGACAGATTCCAGGCATACATGATGGAGAAAGTGACAGGACTTAATTGGATGGTAAGAGACAAGGAGAGAAAGGGATCAGAGATGGCCGTACGATATAGCAGTGGCATAATTAACAAAAATGGGAAGTCAGAAGGAAGGAGCAGGTTTTAAAGGGCAGATGATGAATTCCCTTTTATATACATTTTGCTTCAGTTGCCTTCATATCAGCAATTTGGAAATATCCAATGATAAGTCTGAAATTAGGAATTAGAGCACAACAGATGACTTCAAGTTAGATGTAGAGATTTGGGTATCGTATTATCATAATTACGGGTCATGAGAGAAGGCAAGAAGTGAGTCCTCTGAGGGTAAAGAAAATAAGAGAGCACCTTTGGATATGCTTGAAGGGGGTTGTGAAGGAAACTGGGAGCGTGCAAACACAGAAAGGGACCAGGACAGGCTGCGTGCGTCATGAGACTCAATGAGAAAAAGAGATTCCAAGAGTCCAGGGTCATCTATAATGGCAAAGGTGACTGAAAAAGAAAAATCACTAATGAAGCCGGAAAAAACGCTTGGTGTGGCCAATAACAGATCACTGGTGACCAAAAAAAATATTGGAGTGAATGCAGCATCCACAGTTTGTGAGCCAAGAATGAGTCGGCAGGGAGTTGAAGGTGGGAAGCAAGAAAGTGGACACAAGTAGAGTCCACTACTCCAAGAGATAGCAAGCAGAGGAAAGAGGAAAGCAGGGGCAAGAGTATTGGGATAGACTGACACCAATGAAGGAGCACTGAACGTGTACGTGTGTAGGGGCTCGAGTCAATGGGGGAGACTTTAAATGCCAGAGAGTAATGCTGGGGAGAGGGCCAGGAGTCATTAAGAAGGTAGGCCAAATGCAGTCAAGGGGGAGGACGGTAAGAAAAGAAGGCTAGATCAACCTTTTGTTGGAAATAGAAAGACAGAAGGAGGGGATTCGCGCAAGGACAGCTCTTCAGAGGTAGAAAGAAGCCTGATGACCCACGTTTCCTTAGTGAGGCCCAGAAAGGGCACCTTCAAAAGCTGAGGGGTGAGAGCACCAAAGAGGAGAGGAGTAAATGTCTGCAGGAAATGGGGGCAGGCCTGGAGTTTAAGCTCCGTGCTTCTGAGTGGAGGCTCTCGTACGGCTGGCTCTGGCTCCAGAGTGGCCACCTGAACCCATCACGGAACCCACCAGGGAACCCAGCTGGCACTAGCCACAGAAGCACGTGTATACACACTACCACCCAGAAGTCACTGGAGTTTACACACATGAGCTCCTCTTGGTGATACAAGTCCCTCCCGCCTCGAGGTCTAAGCCAGGATGTCTTTCACGCCTTGCAGGTAGGGTGTCAGGGTTTCTCCAAAGGGTTTTGAACCCCAGCCTATCCCAGTGTAGCCCACTCTATCCAGTTCGGCCTCACTGCCACTGTCTTCACGTACAAGTCTCCCGTGGTCCAAGCAGGCAGATTCTCAGCTCAACCTGCGTCCTCGAGCAAGTCACATATCGTCCGCCTTCTCGACTGGAAAATGAAGGGCGATGATAATGGGGCACTGCCTCCAGCACAAAGGGCTTATGAGGATTAAAGGACAAATGGCTGAGCAATTTGCAGTTATGAAGCTATAGAAAAGCGTAGTGATCATCTCTGCCTGGCTGGGCACAGTGCAGTTCAACAAACACAAAGGCCACATTCAGAACTTCCCAGGTGCCAAAACCCGCCGAGAGCTGGCCAAATGAAGCAGAATCAGAAGACAAAAGAAAATCCCTCAACAAAACAAGGCAAGAGGAAAGAGGATACATAGAGAAAAGGGACCGGGAGGTTAGAGGGTCATGGAGTATTCCACCGCTGAAATTCCCCTGGACAAAGAAATCATTTCATGTTTCTCTTGGGGTTACAATATATGTGTGCATATATCGACGACTGCACATTGACCCCAAAGCCATCTAGGAAACCTATCTCATGGAAACGGAGAGGTCTCTGCTATGCACGGGTGCTTCTTGTTTCCAATAAAATCAGCTGCTGTAGCATCTCCAGTCTTCTACAATGAATTTCACTTGCGGAGCTCTTTCCTCCAGAAAAGCAGCAGCACCTCAAAGCATTTGGGACAGACTTTGTTTCCTTTTGCTCCTCAACCAGGGACTTGCTCCTTATATTAACTTCTTCAGGAATTATACAGATTTGACCTTTAGATAACAGTCTGGGCCAAACTTTTTTAAAGCTACTGAATGCTAAAAGTCATCAATCTTGTCCATTCTTACCAATATTCTAAGGTGCTAGCTGAGGAATATCACAGTGAATTCTAAAGAAATACATTCCTTGGGTGGTGGATCAAACTTGAATTTGTTGCATAATGCAGTAGTTCCCAAGACCCCATCCAGTTTGCAGGCCCTAGAAAAACATTTTAAGACCCTCATCCACCAGATAGTAATTACCTCCAAGCTCCCTGTTCCTATGCTTCTTAGAAGCTCCAGAGGGACGGACAAGGTGGTGGTTTATGGATATTCAGAGCTGAGCCATTGTCGTCAAGCAGCCTGGCCCTGTGCTCCAACTGCTTTCTCCGTCACACAGATCTGGGCTCCCGGGTTCCAAAGCCATCGCCACTTGCTCGCTGAGGCCCCTACATCTTATGCTGAACTGCTCTTAGGCTTCCACCCCCTCTGAATTGCCAGCCTTGGCCATTCCTCATGGTGTTCACCTTACAACTGCTACTACCTCTCTCCAGTTGATCAGGAAATATCTCTTTTAAAGTTCTTCTTGTTCAGGGATCCCTGGGTGGCGCAGCGGTTTGGCGCCTGCCTTTGGCCCAGGGCGCAATCCTGGAGACCCGGGATCGAATCCCACATCGGGCTCCCGGTGCATGGAGCCTGCTTCTCCCTCTGCCTGTGTCTCTGCCTCTCTCTCTATATATATATATATGACTATCATAAATAAAAAAAATTAAAAAAAATTTAAAAAAAGTTCTTCTTGTTCAGAAGAGTGAAGAACACCCACAACTGCAGCATCGGAGGCTCTTGTGTCGTGATTATTTCACTCCTGCCTCACATGCCATCCTCCCTTATAGAACCTAAAAGTGTGGATCACCAAGACGTGATCCTTGGTCCCTAGATACCAGGTTTTGGGCTTGGTCTGACCCACCCCTTCAAACTCCTTATTTGCTCCTATGATATTTTATTTCATTGAGACCCTGTTCTCAATCTTCTCTGAACCTGGTTTCCATGGAGTAGGGCCGGTGGGGGGTGGGGGGGGCGTGCAGCTCCAGAGACAGTTGGCAGAGTTAGTCACATCAGGATAGGTCTGAACATCAGTTGTGAGTTTCAAACTCTTTCTTAAGGGGCTTCTGGGCCTTAGGCCTGAAGCTCATCTTCTTAGGAAGGTCCTGTAAAAATGACTCATGCCTGGGTTCACATCTCAGTGTGCAACTGGCCCTTGGGAAATTCATATCCTCGCCACGATTTCCAGTGAGAGGACAGACCCTGCTGTGACCATCTCTTTCCCTCAGCCAGGCAACTTCTGAGAAATCCCCCCAGAGTTCCAGTCCGGTACACTGAGGCAGGCCCATGCTTCTCTGTCAGGGTGTAAACAACCAGGTAGGAAGTAAAATGACAGACTCTCCTTTTTAAAGTATGCCCACTCGCTATGAGCAGTTCTTTTAAAGTGCTACTGCCCCTCTCCTCCCCCAAAATATGTACACATATGCACATGTACACACACCCCCACAGCCACTACCTCCTAGCCATGTACTCCTTACTCTTTACCTTGATGGCTCTCTTCAACCTATCTTATCTTGGGCAGGCTGAAGGGTGATGGGGCTGATAGTTCCATAACTAGCTCTGCTACCTTCTTACTAAGTCTGGCAGGAATGTCTCTAGCTCAGTCTTTGAAAAGTCGGAGGTACTTAACACTTTGTTCCCGCCTGGGACAGCAGCTGAAAGTAGAACAATAGGATGTCATCCGGGGCAGCCTGGGTGGCTCAGCGGTTTAGCACCATCTTCAGGTGTGATCCTGGAGACCCGAGATCAAGTCCCACATCAGGCTCCTTGCATGGAGCCTGCTTCTCCCTCTGCCTGTGTCTCTGCCTCTCTCTTCTCTCTGCATCTCTCATGAATAAATAAATAAAATCTTAAAAAAAAAAGTAGGATGTCAACCATTTATGTGTGTATTTAGGCTACAGAATACAAATTATTGATATGAGTAGAATAGTAGAAAAGCAATAATTCCTAACAATTTTAATAAAAAGTAGCCCATTATTATATTTGCTTCATGATGAGATACTTTCCAGAGGACACCCACGATTTAGGGCGTAATAAAGAATTTTTAGAGATTTACCAGAGTTTCAAAAGAATAAGGAAGAAATTCAACATGGTAGCATTTAATATTGATTATTTCACGTATTTGAAATCTATTTTTATTTGCCAAGCCTATTCTAGGCAGTAATTGTTCTGATTGTCTAAGAGATCTATGAAAATTGAAAATCAGAAAATTAGTTTTAAAAATGACTCTTTGTATTCCCATATTAAAGCAAAAACAAATGCCCTGCATAGGATATAGTTACTAAATTGAATGATCAATTTTTAATGGAATCCTCAATAGCAGAGTTTGCCCCTCAAGTAAAAATTTCCAAATAAATTCACATACTTCCAAATCAAAGATACTGTGCTATTTTGCATCATCCAGAAATGGCCACACATGATAAATCTGGCTTGACATTTAATCCCTCCTGTCATATTTTTGGCTCTCCCTGTATCATCGACCAGTGTATTGTATAAACCTCTACTCTAAACCTAGACATAGTAAATCACAGTATATTTTGTTTGGGGTATCTTTGCAGAGTTGGCAAGCTTTGACACATAAAGAATTAGGAGCAGAGGTGTCCTTGACAATCCCATTGTTGATATATCCCTGTAGCTTTTGCTTCTCACATACGGTAGTACAACCACAGATGCTACGAAAATACTGTTGGCCAAAGAAGCAACTCAGGCAGCCTCTTTCGCCTGCCACGGTGTTCATGCATGTCACCTGCACCAGAAAACAATAGTTCTCTCAGAGCCTTAGTGCATTAACCAACACTTCCTCAGGTAACAGCCTCTACATGTAACCTGTCCCTTACAGCCTCCCCTTTCCTGGAACCTCCAGTCCATTGTCCTGAGTGCATCACATCCTAACCAAATAGGGAAAATGCATATGTGAATCTTCCATCTCCCCCTTTCTCGCCTTTTTGTCAGTGTCATCTCGAGTCACCAGACCACAGGGGTTTTACGTTTTTCTCCTCCTCCTATCAAAGTGACTTCTCAGAACAGATCAGGACAAGTCATAAGCACATTCAGATTGAAATGTAAAAAACTGACAAGGTTTGCACCTTTCCTTGATGATTTTAAAAATTATTACGTCCCTCATTTGGCTACAGCTGAGACTCTGTGCAAACATCTGCCAGCCTCTCTCTGCAATAAACTCTCATTGTCATTTCTTTTTAAACTGTCTTCCCAGTCTTGAGATCTGGCCCCAACACAGCCCCACCTGCCCTTTGCCATTTCACTTCTGAATATCAAGCAAGACTCTCTCTTTACTCTCTGCTACTTTACTTCCCACCCCCTTCAGTGCCTCTCAACCCAAAACTTGGCCTAACCGCTCCCAATAGGCTACACTCGGCACTCACTCTTCTAGCTTTAAGCAAAATCGTTAAACAAACTTCCACAGAAATCTGATGTCCATAACATCTTGAAAGAGAAAAGAAAAACTAAATTCCCTAAAGTGAGTTCATGGCTCATTCCTGAATTATTGTAAAAACCAGGAGAAAAGAGGACAAAGAACCCACCAATTTTATATATGTATATCAAAAGGATGAACGGAAATATACCAAAATGTTTGTACTGTTTTTACTAAGAGAGAAAACTGATAGCGACTATTTCTTTTTATTTGATATCTTCAAATTTTTCATGATGAATACATATTACATTTATAGTTTTTTAAAGCATATTTTAAAACAAATCATTTATAAGCTATACCTATTTACAGCATAATAAATGTAGAAATTCAGAGAAGTCTGCTTACCAAGTTCATCTTTGGCTGTTTCTTGATGATATCCTTCTGATTTCCACTAGAGGGAAAATCAATTAAAGGATAAGAAGTAATTCTGATTCAAGGTGACAAACTGAACACACACCTCTGCCTTCCCTGCTGATGAAATGTAGCAGAAACTGCTCTAGATCATCCTTTTCCTATTCTCCTCTTCTTCCTAGGTATACAATTAAAAATTAATTTCTCAGTTTCTCTTGGTGGGTCCAGCCCATTAATGTTGGCAAAGCCTCTCTGTAAAATCTCTCTCTCTCTCTCTCTCTCTCTCTCTTTCTTTCTCTCTCTCTCTCTCTCTCTCTCTCTCTCTCTCTCTGGCTCTCTAGCTCTCTCAAGCCTGAGAATAAAGGACCACAGCTTGAAGGAGAGTGAATCAGAAGAGATACCCAAACAGTTGGAACATCACATTGGACTCTCTGAGGCAGAAATACACTGTTATTATATTAAGCCACTGAGATTTGGGGTTTGTTTGTTACCACTGCACAGTCTAACCTATTCTGACTAATACACCAAAGCTCTAGTGAAAGTATAGGAATCCATGTTGAATTAAACTCATAAACACATTTTGAATGAGAGAAGATTAAGGAAGGCAATTTGATGGACGCAACAGAGCAGAAACAGCTGCAGCCCCAAATATATGCAGGATAAGGCTGCAGTGGATGTGGGAGAGGATCTCTCCATAAGAAAGCCAAAGATGATGGCATGGAGAATGAAAAGGTCTGAGAAGTGGAACATAGAACAAGGAATTGGATGGCTACTTATCAAAGGAAATGTTGTACCAGTTATCCTGCTCACTAAACAACAGGTCAGCCAGTGTTTGCCTTCAAGGAAAAAAAAAAAAAAACCTTCTCTAGACAGCAGATAAAGAAACAAATAAGGGTGCTAGGAGGAATGATCCAATACAATTTCCTGAAATCGAAAAAAATGGAAAGTTGGAAATTATTAGAGAACTAATAATCAAATATTGTCCAACCTGAAGAAAGTGAATTTCCTGATTGTAAGGACACATGGAGTATGCTGCACAGAAAATGTAAAGGGAAAAAAAGAAAATGTAAAGGGATCTCCCTGGGCACAGAAGCATAAAATTTCAAAAGAGCAAATAAAAACCAATTCAAAGGGAATAGTCAAGGTGGCCCCACACACAATTGAAAACAGGCACCTGGGTAGCTCAGTGGTTGAGCTTCTGCCATTGGCTCAAGTCCTGATCCCAAGGTTCTGGGACAGAGTCCCATATCGGGCTCCCCACAGGGAGCCTACTTCTCCTTCTGCCTCTGTCTCTGTGTCTCTCATGAATAGATAGATGAAATCTTTAAAAAAAAAAATGCCTCTAAAAGGCGTTGTTGAAAGGGATAGGGTGGGAGACTTGCTTTTCATTTTAAATTCTTCTATCTACTTTGTGTTTCTCGTTTTTGTGCATTACCATGGTGTATTTTTATCTGAACTTGAAAACAAAAGAAGTTAAAGTGCTGATTACCATACCTCTAATCAAACCCATACCTGTGAATTTTGAGTAAGAGAAAAAAAAATCACCCTACCTTTCTAGAACTATTGTTTGCATCAGCAAATCATGCTAATTAACTTCAGAATAGGCACCTTCCCAATACTTATAATCAACCTAGGCCACTTTGGTTCTTTCCCTTGTTGGTTCTAATCCACATTAATCATCGTCAGAAACAAGGATAAAATGCATATTTGTGTAGTATGGCTACAAATGGATTCAAAGTCCAAATAATAGTGATTTAAATTAGTTGCCATTTAAATCATCATCTTATTTCCCCTCCATTAACAACTATTAATTAAGAGTTCATTTTAGTGTATTCATACTCTGACATTTTTCAAAGAGAAAATAAGATTGGAAATCTCTTATAAAGCAAATATTATAAAATTCAAAGGTAACACAATGGCAGAAGGAAGAAATCCAACATGCCAACCATAGTAAATAAAGCAACATTGGTTGAGCATAAAACCAGCACCATGTTTTCAGGCAACTGAGGCAAAGAGAGAGTTCTGTAAGTGGAAAATTTTTCATCTTATAGAAGAAAACAGACCAATATCTTAGGAATGACAAAGTCTTTCTTGAACAAACCTTGAGAGAAATATATGGGGTGGAGCCTTACAGAGGGAGCATTGTGAAACATAAGGGCAATGTCCTTCCAGCAACTTCTCAACAAACACAGACATAGGATTGTCCCTTTGACTGTGTTACTTATCATGCAAACCTCCCTGCCCCCAACACACCCATTCACAAAGCCCACCCCTTTTTAAATGCCTATCCTGATTGTATGAGGTGAGTGATTCCCAGACTTGCTTGATCATAACAATCAGCTAATCTCCTAGTTAGAAATTCCATTTCCCTCGGCCCCTTCACCGGAAACTCTGATTTGATCAGTCTTCAAAACTCTCTGGTGTTAACACACTCCCAGGTGAGCAGACAAGTCTAGGAAACAAGGTGATAGGTGATAGTCTACAGCTGCAAATGAGCTTGTGACTCTTGTTGATTATGCCCGAGCTGTTTAACCTCCCTCCGCCTGACTCCTTGAAACCTCTTAAAGCTGGACTCTCTCCAGATGACAGCCTGCTCTGACATGCATTTGCAGAGAAGCATTTGAGAAAGATAAGGAATGTAACATTTGTTCCTTGATGGTAATAACTCAAAACTCCCTGCTCCCTTCCTCCACAACACCAATTTCATCAGTATTACCACGACAATTCACTAGAGGCTCCACATGATATATATCATGCACACGAACTGATACAAACACATCTGTGCTTATGTGCACATCTTTTTATCATTACAGATGATATGTCGGCTGCCGCATAACATTTTTAAAGTCTTAAGATTGCATCTATTATTTCCGAAACGAGGGGGGAAGAAAATCTCCCTGGGAAAAGAGCTACATACAATGGAGCATGCATTAGTTTTGCTAGACTCCCATGCTGAATTAATTGCACTTCCAAAACATTCTTGCCTGAACCACATTTCAAGAAGGCTCTAAGCTACAGAGAGTGAAAACTACCTTCCACACACATGGAAACCAGGAAATCAGAAGAGGCACCACATTTCCCCCCACAGTGTCTTATTTCTCTCCTGCCATTCATGAGAAACCTGGTCCAAGAAGTTGCATTGCAGGGAAATTGGAGATGAAATGGTCACAAAAGTAGAAAGATGTTTAGCCTAAGGACAGTTATATGTGTTCCAGAACAAAGTAAAAAAAAAAAAAAAAAAGGTCAAACCTAAGTCAAAGGAATGGCTCAGCTTTCTCTAAAACGGAGACAGAGAATGTTTCTCAGCTGAAAACATAATAAGAGCAGAGAGGAAAGAAACCTGAGATACAGCTTGATAACATTTTCTTGTCTTGGCCAAATGTTCATATGGATTGTCAAAAGTCATGGAGAATCAAACTGTGCATGAAGCCTAAAGGTGAAGTATGATCTATAAGTAAATAAAAAGATCCCTAATCATGGCTTAGGAATGAGTGCCCCATAAATGCATTGCCCATGTACCCTGAAGTTTTAGGATGCATTGGAAGTCATGGTTCCAAAAAAAGCCAACTGTAGAGGTCAGACCTGCTACATGCGTTCCAAATCAGCCTAACCAGTCAAACCCTGGCCATCTAAAAAGGATTAAAGATTAGTTATCATTTCAATCCTATGAAAGAAGATCTATATTTCTCTTTTAGACACAAAATTCTCTAGAGAGTGGTGCTTGCCAAACACTCTGAAAAAATAATCTCTCAAAATTCTTGCAACCCACTGTGTTATGATTTCATCTCATGAAATACAACACCTTTACATTAAACCTCATAAAACTAAATCCCACTGGATCTCTTCCAGACTCAGAGAATAAGCAGCTCTGTTGGGGATGCTTAGAAAAGTGAAACACAGCCTCTTCTCATTGGGCCAGTTCCCACTACTGGGTCCATTTTGCAGGGAATAATTTTGCTTTACTTCTACCAAATATTTACATGTGATTAATCTCACACATAATAGATCTTGCAAATGCTTTGTGAATGAAATAACGCCTTCCAACATCACAGCATTAATTCCCCTAAAAAGGATCTTTTAAGTTGAAATGTACACAAATTCATTCTGATTTTCCAATCTATGAAAGTTGTCTCTGACTATCCTGGATTCGCCTGTGGGCAGTCAAAAGTATGACTACAAAGGTCAGGAAGGACAACATAAAATGCTCTCTGGCCAAAGAAAAATTCTCATTAGTGTCCATTATACTCTTGACTCAAGAACAAGAAACAGCTGTCTTGCTAAATAGTGTGACAATATCTCCATGTAAGATAAATACACATTCACACAAAGCAAATCTTCACATGGACTCATCAGTAGCTATGTATTTTCCCAATACTGTCATTTTCAGCAAGAAGGTCTTCCTTGCATAAAGATCTCAGCAAGAAATCAATCAATGACCAGTAATTCAAAGATTCATACTTCATGCATTCTTATTATTACTTCCCTTCACTCACATTTATCTTCAATCTTGCCATTTATCTCAAAAGTGATCAAACATCACAAAGGAGTTGCCTCTATCAATCCCACTAAGACTCTTCTACTGGAGTTCCACATGTCTTCTCACATGCCCTCTAATATCATCCTTTTTCTGTCACATGTAAAATGATAGGGTTCCAATTATCCTTTGGTATCATCAAAAACAACTTTTCATACACCCCAGGAAATATTACTTGAAATACAGCCTAGTTTCTTGTCCTGGGAAACTTGTCTCTAGTCAGACATTCATAGGATAGAATGGAGTTCCTGTTTTATTCAACAATTAACTCGAATGCCTTCACTGAACTGGCATGGTGATATGAAGAGTATTACTAGGTAGTAGTAATTGCCTGTCCCATGAAGAATCTATTCTCATTTCTAAAGCAGCTACTAAAAGACATTAGTACATCCCTTTTCACCTTTCCTATGTGCATACATTTTTAGGATTCAATCCATCACCATTCTTGAGTAAAAAATCTAGGATGATTAGTCAGTGATATTTAGCTGTGGCTGGGAATTTCAATGTTTGCAAAAGAGTCTCAGCTGGTCTCTGATAGTATTCAAGTTTATAAGGCACTTGTGTCTCTATTTAGTTTCAGGAATATATTAATAATGTATCCAAAATAGGCTCCCCAGGCATTTGAGGTCATTCCTTCCACTACTTCCAGGTTAGCGTCACTACCCTCATATGTCTAGTGGTAAGAAAAGATGGGATTAATAGGTCTATAATAGTCTTTGTCTCATCAAACCACAAAGCTTAAAAACTACCGTCCTCGGCCTCCTTTATCTCGCTCAGGTTGTTAATCATTTACATTGTAAATTGATACAAAGTATTTTATTCTTCAAAACACCAAAATTCTTCTCTCATTTTATTGCATCTACTGGATCTATGAAACTCCCTGTGCTTAACTAACTCTCCCTAGCTAGCCCCTGGAATACAAATTAAACATAATGTTCGTGTTATCACAGGACTGATAAGGAGCCATCGAGCAGTTATAAATTCCAGTGACTTTTTCCAATAAAGATGTAAAAATTCTTGTTCTCTGAACTAAAACACAAAAAAATACAGAATAATCAGATGGTTATTAATTCATTTAATATGCCATTAGAAGATTTACTGGGCAGCCCAGGTGGTTCAGCAGTTTGCCACCTTCAGCCCAGGGCCTGATCCTGGAGACCTGGGATCGAGTCCCAAGCCGGGCTCTCTGCGTGGAGCCTGCTTCTCCCTCTGCCTGTGTCTCTGCCTCTTTCTCTCTCCTCTCTGTGTATTCTCATGAATGAATGAATAAAATCTTTAAAAAAAAAAAAAGATTTACTGATATCCCCAAATCTAGCCTTATGGACAAGAAATAACCCAGTCCTCAAATTGTGTAATACAATCGTAATGAAATATGAGACCTTAGGATGTTCAATTTCTCTGAGCTTCCTCAGTTTTCTCATCTATGAGACAGAAACAAGGGGTGCCTGGGTGCCACAGTCAGTTGAGCATCAAACTCTTGGTTTTGGCTCAGGTCGTGATCACGGGGTCATGATCTCACCATCAAGAGATCAAGCCCCAATGAGCCATGTGGGGCTCTGCATTCAGCAGGGAGTCTGCTTGTCCCTCTCCCTCTGCACCTTCTCATTCTCTCTCTCCCTCTCTCTCTCAAATAAATAAAATCTTTTTCTAAAGAAAGACAGAAACAATACCTTTTTACCAAGGTTTTTAGTAATCTTAAATAAGAATAATTACCTTTAAAAACACTTTTTAAACTAAAGAGTGTTGTTATTCTTGTTGTTATTGTTGTTATTAATAAGCCCAGGTTTAACTGCCCAAGGCCACTCTTTCCCAAGATCATTTATTTATTCTGCAAATTTGTTCTGAGCACCTATTAAGTGCCAAGCACTGCATGATTTAGTGATGAGCAAAAAATAACTATAGCTTCTGCCTTCATGGAGCTTATTATAGTCTGCCTAGTGAGGGGGAAAGACATTAATTTAATAATCACACTAGAAAATGGAAAATTGTAACTGTAATAAGTGCTTTGAAGGAGCTGTACATAGTGTTATGAGAATTTATCATAAAGGATTTGACCAGCAGGGGTCATTATGGTTCATTTATTTAACAATTTTAATTGGTCACCTTAATTACCACATACTGTGAAGGTGCTGGGGATTCAAAGACTAAAGCATGATGCCAACCCTCAATCAGCTCACCATGCAGAGAAGAGAAGCACATGTATAAATAAGCAAGCACAGTAACATCATAGGAAGATAGTCACAATAGAAGAATATTTCTATAGACAAAGGAAGGGGTAAGCCTATGAGAAAAGAGTTTTGTAAGGGAGGTGAGCCAAGTCTTAAAGGATAAGTAGAAGCTTCTGGGGTTCGCCCTGAGAAAAGGCACTTCAAGAAGAAGCAATGTGAGCAAAGACACAGGATAGTGGAAAGCCTATTACATTAGAGCGATAGTTCTCAAGGAGGGCAATTCCCCTTCTCCCATACCACCAGGGGATATTTGGCAATGTCAGAAGACATTTTAGGTTTTTACAACCTGGAAGGAAGGGGGAGGTACTACTGGCATCTGATGGGTAGATACCAGAGATACAGCTAAATATCCTACAAAGTACAGACAGTCCTCTACAACATGAAAATTATCTGGCCAAAATGTCAATAATGCTGAAGTTGAGAAGCCCTGCATTAGAAAAGCCTCATCACTCATCTACATACGTCATAGAAATAGAAACACTTTTACTTCCATAGAAGAAACAGTCCCCAGAATTGGATGTCCTTCCTCTCTGGGGTGTTGCCCACATCTCATCATTTAAGAAACATCCAAGAAGTGGAGTTGATGCATGAGTCTGGGCTTTGAGGAAAAAGTCTGCGATGGAAATACAAGTCTAGGCCACACCAGTGAGATGACCTCTGAAGTCCTGGGAGCAGATGAGACCATCCAAGAAGAAGACGTGAAATACTGAAGATATTAAAAAGCCTCTACACAGAACCTTGGGGGACATGGAACTCCATTTAAGAGGCTGGAGAAAGAAGAAGCACCAGCAAAGGGAAATGAGAAGGAATAATTAAAGACTAGGAGAGAAACCAAAGGAGAAGGGTACCATGAAAGTCAAAGGATAGGCTTTCAAAATTAAGTGATAATTATTCAAATGAGTTCAAAATGTATGACCACACAAAAACCTGCACACAGATGTTTACAGTTTTATTCATAATTGCCAAAGCTTTGAAGCAACTACCATGACCTTCTATAGGTGAATGGATAAACTGTGGCACGTCCATACAACAGCACGTTACTCAATGATAAAAATAAATGAGCTAGCAAGCCACAAAACGGCATGGAGGAAATTTAAATGTATATTACTGTGTGAAAGAAACCATTCTGAAAAGGCTACATACTGTAAGATACCAAGTGTATGCAAAACAATGGAGACAGTAAAAAGATTAGTGGTTGCTTATGGGCTCCAGGAGAAGGAAAAGAGAGTAGAGCACAGGAGATTTTTAGGGCAGTGAAGCTATTCTGTATGATACTGTAATAGCGGATATATGACACTATACATTTTTCAAAATTCAGATAACTGTACAACCCAAAGAGTGAGCCCTCATGTAAACTATGGATGTTAGTTAATAATGATGTACCGATACCAGCTCATCAGTTTTAATAAATATACCACACTAATTCAAGATGCAAAACCTGTGACAGGGGAAAGAGGGAACTGTCTGTACCTTCCACTTAATTTTTCTGTAAGCCCAATACTGCTCTAAAAAAATAGTCTGTTAATTATTTTTAATATTAAATTAAATAATTAATATCTGTGCTAATGAGTGAAGGCTAACGTAGAAAAATAAGCTAAATTTTACCCTAATGGTAAATTTTAATATTTTAGCTAAAATTTAATACAAAGGTAATATATAATTTATCTTCAAGAAGTGTCCCCTCCCCCCCAAAAAATTGTATGACAAACTGTTAAATAACCACAGAGAAGTCAAATAGGAAGAACCAAAGTGGAGTCTGCTCAACTTGACAACTAGGGTATCACAATGACCTAGGACAGAACTGTGAAATGATCAAGAAAAGGATTACAGTGGGCTCAGCATAAATTAGTGGTAAAGAAGTAGAAAAATTAAGTGCACAAGCTAATGCTGCAATGGCAATCGTATTGCAAGATACAAATGTGTCAAATCTATACTATATAATTTACACGATGTTATCTAACAAATATATTTTAATCTTTATAAATGCAAAATAAATAGTGTAGACAACTACTTCAAGAAGCTAGGCTGTGAAAGAATGAATAAAAGGAGAGCAAAGGAAGAAAAATAGAGACATTTTTATCAATATATGAAGGACTTGAATATGTTTGTAAACTGCAGGGAAGACTCAGCAGAAAAGAGGATATGAGCATATGAGGATATGCTCCTACAGCAAAGAGGAGAGATGACTTATAACAAGGTAAATGAGGAAGCCAAGGCAGAGAACTGACTCAACTCTTGGAGGAAAAAATAGGGACACCTTCCTTTGATATTTTATTGAAGAGATTTTGAAAGACAAGGGGCAGTGACCAATTGGCAAACAGAGAAGAGAGTAGCAAGACCAGCTATGACTCCCTTACCATCCAACATGGTCTTCAGTCTCAGATTCCTATAGATCAGCATTAGGATCACTTGACAAGCTTACACAGGCCAGCTGTGCAATATAAATTTGTGTGTACTTGAATTGAGAATCAGGAATCCTAGGACCTGTTCACATCCTCCTACCCAACATCTATCGAATCTTCACACCAGCATTAGCATCATTTCCTGGTGATTTGAACGAATTGTTTGACCCGCCTGGGATCATAAGTACATCATCTATAAAACAGAAGAAGCACCATCTTTCTAGCCTAGAGCTGAGTGCTGGATCAAGTGATCTTGGGATTGTTTCCTCTGTATAAACAGTGATACTGCAAAATGACCACTGCTTTGGCTGAGGAGTGAGCCTTCTGGTCAGGGAGATGTTCTTTCTAACATCATGGAGAAGAAAAACAAGTCAACCAAGCAGTATTCTCTATGGAAACTTCCAATATCTATCCTCCCCAAAGTCAAAACAACCTCAAAAGATAAACTTGCGCTCTGAGGTCAATATGAACTTCAGCATGAGCCAATTCTAATGTTAACCAACACTGGAATTCATTGAATTTTTTAAAGCCTTTCTGTTTATATCACGGAAGCTGCACTGAGTTAATCACAGATGGACTAAGCAATCTCTGAAACAAACAATTAACAGTTTAAATTACTTTATATAAAATAAAATCTTTATCACAAACTTTTGATCTTATATTACAAGCATGGCATTTTCTAATCAAGAGGGGGAATGTTCAGACAATAGGCTAAAACCATACCATCCCACAATGTGTTTCCATGAGCTAGAGATCAAAGCCTGAGGACCCAAGGCATCTTATTCCCATAGCTCAACCATCCTGGTCTAAGAAGTTTAGCAGAGTATAGCATGGAAGTCTTAATCCCCTCCAAGGGAAGACATTTCAGTACCATAGTAATGAGTTGACAAACTTCCCCTAACCCCAACTTTCCACCCTGACACTTTCACTTTCAATTGCTTCTTCTACAGCCTCAGCCCAAGTCTGATCAGAACGAAAGTCCCAGGGAGGGAGCCTAGGTGGTTCAGTTGGTTAAGGCTATGTCTTCAGCTCAGGTCATGATCCCAGGGTCCTGGGATTAAGTCCTGCATCAGACTCCCTGCTCAACTGAGCAGTGTGTCTGCTTCTCCTTCTGCCCCTCCCACCAGCTTGTGCTCATTCTCTCTCTCTCTCTCTCTCTCTCTCTCTCTCTCTCTCTCTCTCATAAATTAATAAAATCTTTAAGAAATAAAAAATAAATAAAAATAAAGCCCCAGGGGTATGCCATGGGGCAGCCTGAATCACAAACCATACAATCAGGGCCAAGACCGCGATTATCAGCAAAACCCTTGATAATAGCCTCGCAGGAATACTAATGAAGTTCAAGGAGAACTGACAATCCTAAATGCCTCCAAATTCATCCTCTTAGAGGTTCTTTAGACCAAGGATAAGCTAGAGCTGGGCCCTTCCATGGCCATGTCTTATTCTTATTCCCTCATTCCCACTGCCACCATGTCTTCAGCCTTTGACCAGAACCCAAGGACATTCTATGGAAAGAAGGTAGGCGGAATAACCTATCCTTGCTATGAAGTTCATTCATCTGTCAGGAAACTAGAAACTGCATAGTGTTCACTGCAAATTTAGATCTAGAACTGGTCAGCAATGTAAGAAGTCAGATTATATCTCTGTATATTCTACATTAAATTATGACCAAGAAATAAAACCAACTATACTGTCCCTGACATGTGCAAATAAGAAATTAGTCATAGTAAGGAATACCAAGATGAAACAAAAGAGATCCCAGGAGTTTACATCCTAACTCTGACCCCTGGCTATAAGAGTGTTTTTCTCTGCCTTCTTGTCTCCTGTGCATTGCCTGCAGAGAATGGTGATTTTTAAAATGGCAGCAGGCTGCGTATTTCTTTCAAGCCACACCAATAGAATAGAGACCATCCTGTGGCTGGAATGCTTATGTGTCTTGAATCAAATGTCTTATAATTCCAAAAGGAATTTTCTATATATTATCTTGTGGTACAAAATATACCACTGAATCTCCCATACTACAAAATAGTCTTAATATGTCTTTAGGAACACATGATGTGTTAGGACCAAGCATTTGATACATAAAGATGCCCATGTAGTCCCCCGGTAGCACAATGAATCCCAGCTGCCTGTAGAAGATCATCTGAATACTTGGGACCAAATGTTGGTAGAACTGCTTCATAATATGTGGTAATGTCTGATTTATTCTATTAGAAATTAAACTCCAGATTGGAAGGGGCAAGATGATGGAAGACTAGGGGACCTCATTTCATCTGGTCCCTTGAATTTAGCTAATTATCAAATCATTCTGAACACCCATGAATTCAACCTGAGATGTAAGAAAAGAATTGTTGGAACTCTACAAGTATTAAGGTGACCACTTTCTACAAGGTAGGAAGTATGGAGAAGTGAATCTGAAACAATATATTGGAAGATAGATAGCAGGAGGGGCCAGGGAGGAGCCTCCATGAGTCAGCTATCTGAAAGTGATATAGCTCCAGAGCAAAAAATTTGAACCCTTAGAAATATGCTCCAGTGAGAGATGTCTCTGCCTGAAAGGTGCAGAATCCTAGTTGGGACAGTGTGGTTTCAGGATCCCCAGAGTCACAGAAAGAACGGCGATGCCTAAGCTGGTAGAGTTCCCAAGCATTGGAGCAGGGAAACTGGTTACTGACAGTGAGGCAGGGAAGGGGCTCTCAGCTTGGTTTGCCATAAACCTTGAGCCACAGCTCTCAGTGCAGAGACCCTGTAAAGGATAGTAACAGGGCAACCCTCTGCCTTCCTCTGGGAGGGGCAGGTTAGATGTGTGAATGATCAGAAGACCAATCTCCAGCTGTGGCCCTGCAAAGTGCAGAAATGGGGGACCATCTGCCTTCCCCAGGGAGGATCTGTATGGGCACACACCGCAGGAGTCTGTAAAGTTTGATGCACACAAAAGTGAAAGCTGCTGATCCCTGAGGGTTTACTGGAGAGGGAACCTTGATCTTTCCAGCTCTGAGGCTGGAGATTAGGGCAGGCCATTTTTATTTTGGTTCTCTAAAGAGGCAGGGAAAGCCTTCAGAGAACAAAAGCCATACAGAGCAACCACAAAGAGCTTACACTGAGCCTGGCCCCCTGGCAAGGGGCAGTGCAACTCCACCCAGGCAAGGACACCTAAGAATCAGGTACAGCAGGCCCCTGCTCCAGAAGACCAGCTAGAAGAACAGGTGAACGGCATGTTTATGGACCTTGCAGGACTTCAAAATTCCAGTGCTAGAGGAAAATAGTGTACAGAACTTGAGAGGTTTTTTCTCATGATTTGTTCATCTTTCAGTTTAAATTTTTCCATTTCTTTTTTTCCTATTCAACTAGTTTCTTGTTTTATCAATTCTTCGATTTTAAGTCTTTCTTAACTTCCATTTTTTACATTTACATTTTATAGATATATTCTTCATTTTTGGCTTCCTTTCTATTCAATTTTATTTTTTGTATACATGTAAGTTTTGCTTTCTTTACAATTTTGGGATTTAGTGTCTTCTAACACACAAACCAAAATACACTCAGGACGAAGTGGATCAACCTGTTTTGTCCACCCTGTGAGAGTATATGCTCTCTTCCCCCTGCCTTTTTTTTTTCTTTTTTTTATTTCCCTTTTTTTTTTTTCTTTTTCTTTTATTTTTTGGTTTATGGCCTCTTCAGATTTTTCTAGTGTGTATTTTGCTTGGGTCATGGTTAATATTTTTTATTTTGTTCACTCATTCATCTATTCTTCTCTGGACAAAATGACTAGGAGGAATTCACAACAAAAGAAAGAACCAGAGGTAATACTCTCTGCTACAGATCAAATCAACATGGATATAAGTAAAATGATGGAGCTGGAGTTCAGGATACAATTATAAAGTTACTAGCTGGACTTGACAGAAGCATAAAAGTCACTAGAGATCTCTTAGTGCAAAAATGAGATCTAATCAGGCCAAAATTAAAAATGCTCTAACTGAGATGCAGTCTCAATTGAGATGCGGTCTAAATTAGATGCTCTAAACAGCTAGGGTAAATGAGGCAGAAGAGCAAGTGACAAAGAAGACAAGTTGATGGAAAGAAAGGAGGCTGAGGAAAAGAGAGAAAAACAACTAATGGACCATGAGAGGAGGGTTCAAGAAACCAACAATGCCATAAAATGAAAAAATATTAGAATTGTTGGGGTCTCTTAGGAAGAAGAAAAAGAGAGATTGGGCCAGAAGGTATATTTGAGCAAATCATAGCTGAGAATTTCCCTATTCCGGGGAAGGAAACAGGCAATAATATCCAAGAGGTAGAGAGGACCCCTCCCAAAATCAATAAGAATAGAACACCCCAGCATATAATACCGAAGCTTGCAAATTTCAGAGATAAAGAGAAGATTCTGAAAGCAGCTTGAGATAAGAGGTTCTTAACATACAGTGGTAGGAATATTTGACTGGCATCAGACTTATCCACAGAGAGCTGGCAGGCCAGAAAGGGCTGGCATGATATATTCAGGGTAATAAATGAGAAAAACATGCAGCAAAGCTGTCATTCAGAATGAAAGAAGAGGTTAAGAGCTTCCAGGACAGAGAGAAACTGAATAATATGTGACCACTAAACCAGCCCTGCAAAAAATATTAAGGGGGATTCTCTAAGTGAAGAGAAACCCCAAGGGTAACATAGACCAGAAAGAAACAGAAACAATCTACAGAAACAGGGACTTTACAAGTAATACAATGACACTAAATTCGTATCTTTCAATAGTTACTCTGAATGTAAATGGGATAAATGCTCCAATCAAAAGACATAGGGTAACAAATTGGATAAAAAAAGCAAGACCCATCCATTTGCTGTCTACAAGAGACTCATTTTAGACTTACAGACATCTTCAGATTGAAAGTGAGGGGTTGGAAAGCCATTTAGCATGCTAATGGATGTCAAAAGAAAGCTGAAGTAGCAATCCTGAGAGCAGAAAAATTAGATTTTAAGCCAAAGACTGTATGTAGTAAGAGATGAAAAGGGACACTATATCATACTTCAAGGGTCTATCCAACAAGATCTAACAATTACAAATATTTATGCTCCTAACTTGGGAGCAGTCAGTTACATCAACCAATTAATAACCAAATTCAGAAAACACATTGATAATAATACAATATAGTGGAGGACTTCAACACCCCACTCACAGCAATAGACAGATTCATCGAAGCAGAAGATCAACAAGGAAACAAGGGCTTTGAATGACACACTGGGCCAGATAGACTTCACAGATATATACAGAGCATTCTATCCTAAAGGAACAGGAAACACATTCTTCTCAAGAGCACATGGAACATTCTCCAGAATATATTACATACTGGGTCGCAAATCAGGTCTCAAAAGGCTAGGATTGTTCCCTGCATATTTTTGGACCACAATGCTTTGAAATTTGAACTCAATCACAAGAGAAAATTTTGAAGGAACTCAAACACTTGGAGGTTAAAGAGCATCCTACTAAAGAATGAATGGGTCAACCAGGAAATTAAAGAATAATTTTAAAAATTCATGGAAACTAATGAAAATGAAAACACAACTGCTCAAAACCTTTGGGATACAGCAAAGGTGGGAAGTACATTGTAATACAAGCCTCTCTCAAAAAATTAGAAAAATCTCAAATACACAAGCTAACCCTACACCAAAAGGAGTTGGAGATAGAATAGCAAATAGAGCCTAAACCAAGCAGGAGAAGAGAAATAATAAAGATTAGAGCAGAAATCAATGAAATAGAAACCAGAACAATAGAACAGATCAACAAAACTAGAAGCTAGTTCTTTGAAAGAATTAATAAGATTGATAAACCTCTAGCCAGACTTATCAAAAAGAAAAGAGAAGGGACCCAAATTAATAAAATCATGAATGAAAGAGGAGAGATCATGACCAACACCAAGGAAATTCAAACAATTTTAAGAACATATTGTGAGCAACTATATGCCAACAATAGCAATCTGTAAGAAATGAATGCATTTCTGGAAACATAAGCTACCAAAACTGAAACAGGAAAAAAATAGAAAATCTGAACAGACCCATAACCAGCAAGGAAATTGAAGCAGTAATCAAAAACCTCCCAAAAAAAAAAACAAGAGTCCAGGGCCAGATGGTTTCTCAGTGAAATTCTACCAAATATTTTTTTTATTTTTTTTCTACCAAATATTTAAAGAAGAAATAATACCTATTCTTCTGAAGCTGTTTAAAAAAAAAATAGAAATGGAAGGAAAACTTCCAAACTCATTCTATGAGGCCAGCATTACCTTGATCCCAAAACCAGACAACGGCCCCACCAAGAAGGAGAATTACAGACCAATACCTCTAATGAACATGGATGCCGAAATTCTCACCAAGATACTAACCAATAGGATCCAACAATACATTAAAAAGATTATTCACCATGACCAAGTGGGATTTATTCCTGGGTTGCAAGGGTGGTTCAATATTCACAAGTCAATCAGTGTGATACATCACATTAATAAAAGAAAGGACAAGAACCATATGACCCTCTCAATTGATGCAAAGAAAGCGTTTGACAAAATATAGCATCCTTTCTTGACTAAAACTCTCCACAGTGCAGGGATAGAGGGAACATACCTCAATACCATAAAAGTCATCTATGAAAAGTCCATAGTGAATATCATTCCCAATGGGGAAAAACTGAGAGCTTTTCCTCTAAGGTCAGGAACACAACAGGGATGTCCACTCTCACCACTGCTTTTCAACATAGTACTAGAAGTCCTAGCCTCAGAAATCAGACAACAAAAAGAAATATGTCCACAATAGCCAAATTGGCAAAGAAGTCAAACTCTCACAATTGGCACATTACATAATAGTTTATGTGGAAAACCCAAAAGACTCCACCCCAAAATTGCTAGAACTCACACAGCAATTCAGCAGCTTGGCAGGATATAAAATCAATGCACAAAAATCAGTGGCATTTCTATACACTAACAATGGAGACAGAAGAAAGAGAAATTAAGGAATTGATACCATTTACAATTGAACTAAAAACAATAAGATATCTAGGAATAAACCTAACCAAAGAGGTAAATGATCTATACTCTAAAAACTACAGAACACTTAGGAAAGAAATTGAGGCAGACACAAAGAAATGGAAAAATGTTCCATGCTCATGGATTGAAGAATAAATATTGTTAAAATGTCTATGCTACCCAGAGCAATTTACACATTCAATGCAATCCTTATCAAAATACAATGGACAGGGGATCCCCAGGTGGTGCAGCGGTTTGGCGCCTGCCTTTGGCCCAGGGCACGATCCTGGAGACCTGGGATCGAATCCCACATCGGGATCCCGGTGCATGGAGCCTGCTTCTCCCTCTGCCTGTGTCTCTGCCTCTCTCTCTCTGTGACTATCATAAATTTAAAAAAAAATACAATGGACATTTTTCACAGAGCTGGAACAAATAATCCTAAACTTTATATGGAACCAGAAAAGACCTTAAGTAGCCAGAGGAATTCTAAAAAAAGAAAACCAAAGCCACTGGCATCACAGTGAAGCCAGACTTCAATCTATATTACAAAGTTGTAATCATCAAGACAGTATGGTACTGACCCAAAAACAGACATATAGATCAATGGAACAGAATAGAGAACCCAGAAATGGACCCTCAACTCTAGAGTCAACTAACCTCTGACAAAGCAGGAAAGAATAGCCAATGGAAAAAAGACAGTCTCTTCAATAAATGGTGCTGGGAAAATTAGACAGCCACACTGTCTAATTGTTTGAATTTCCTTGGTGTTGGTCAGCAGTAGAAGGAAACTGGACCATTTTCTTGTACCATACGCTAAAATAAACTCAAAATGGATGAAAGACCTAAATGTGAGACAGGAATCCATCAAAACTTAGAGAACAACCTCTTCAACCTTGGCCATAGCAACTTCCTGCTAGACACATCTCCAAAGGCAAGGGAAACAAAAATAAGGATGAACGATTGGGACTTCATCAAGATAAAAAGCTTCTGCCAGCAAAGAAACAGTCAACAAAACCAAAAGGGAACCCACAGAATGGGAGAAGGTATTTGCAAATGACATATCAGATAAAGGGCTAGTATCCAAGATCTATAAAGAACTCATCAGACTCAACACCCAAAAAACAAATAATCCAGTCAAGAAATGGACAGAAGACAAGAACAGACGTTTCCCCAAAGAAGACATACAAATGGCCAACACACACATGAAAAAATGCTCCACAGTACTTAGCATCAGGGAAATACAAATCAAAACCACAATGAGATACCACCTTACACCAGTCAGAATGGCTAAAATTAACAAGACAAGAAACAAACAAATGTTGGCAAGGATGCGGAGAAAGGGAAACCCTCTTACATTGTTGGTAGAAATGCAAGCTGGTGCAGCCACTATGGAAAACAGTGTGCAGGTTCTTCGAGAAGCTAAAAAATAGAGCTGCCCTACAACCCAGCAATTGCACTACTAGATATTTACCCCAATGTTTGTATAAACATAGCAATACAAAGGGGCACACCTCCACCCCAAAATTCATAGTAGCAATGTCCACAGTAGCCAACTGTGGAAAGAGTCAAGATGTCCATCAACAAATGAATGGGTAAAGAAGATTTAGCATATATATATATATATATATATATATATATATATATATACTAATATTATCCAGCCATCAGAAAGGATGAATACTTACCATTCACAGCAACGTGAATGAACTGGAGGATACTATGCAGAGCGAAGTAAGTCAATCAGAGAAAGACAATTATCATATGGTTTCACTCATATGTGGAATTTAAGAAACAGTGCAGAGGATCATACGGTAAGGGAGGAAAAACGGAATGGGAGTCATCAGAGAGGGAGAAAATCCATGAAAGACTTTTAACTATAAGAAACAAACGGAGGGTTGCTGGAGGGGAGCAGGGTGGGGGATGGGGTAACTGGGTGATAGGCATTAAGGAGGACTCATGATGTGATGAGAACTGGGTATTACACAGAATTGATGAATCACTGAACACTACATCAGAAACCATGTACTATATGTTGGCTAATTGAATTTAAGTTTAAAAAATTTAAATTTGAAAGAAATGCTTCTATCTCCATGGAAGATGCTAGTTGAGAAAAAATAAAGAAATTAAACTCCATATGTACAAGGAACATGTGCCATCCTCTCCTTTCCCTTCTTCTGTTCAATCCTCCGTCACTTCACTAACACATACTCGTTATTGTAAATGTTTTCAGTGATAATTGATATTGAATGAATGAATGAATTGGTGAGGTATCGAATCTCTATCAGGTAGGCATGTGTTTGTCTATAAATCAATTTGAAAAATAAAAGCCTTCACTACAAGGATTTACACAGATATGAGTTTATTTTGTCTCTGGAGACAAGAACTCCAAGGGTAGAAACACCAGACTGGCAAGAGTAGCTCAAAATGCCACAAGTCTGCCCTTGAAATCACAAGATGGCTGCTACACTTCCAGATCCTACATCCAGTTTCCAGGAACAACAAGGTGAAAGGACTAAAGGCCTTATCCCCAACAGCTCTGTCTTTCTGCCTGGGAAGGAAAACTATACACTTGCATCACTGGCCATCCCAGTATAAAGTGTCCAAGAAAAGTTCATGTTTAGCATTTCAGCTGATTTCAAAGGAGAAGACAAGGGAAAAGCCTTCTGGGAACAAGACTGATTGAGCCAAGTCCTGGTGGTATCTGCAAAGAGTTCTTTTCCCAATAATAAGCAGTTTACACATACCTTGCTCCTCACTGATGTTGTTTCGTTCAATTGATTTAGTCAAAGCTCTTGGGGTTGGTATTATCAAGAGTCCTCTTCATTTCATTCTAATATTTCCAGAGTCTGGTGGACGGCCTTATATTCTAACCTTTCCAACCATTTGAAATTGATTTGGACAGCTCCTATTTCCATCCCAAACTTCTGTCCAATTATATTAATTTCAGTACCAACTTTCTGAAATTGATTCGCTTTGTGAGTATTCTTTTTACCCTGCTTTGTTTATAAGTGAGAGAGCTGGAATTCAAATTCAATCAGATCTGTATTCACCATCCTTTAGCAGCTTCTGGGATACCTCTGACTACAGAGATACATGCACACACTTCACCAACTGAAAGAATTGCCATCGTTTTTGCTCACTGAATTAATTCTTTATAAACTTGCCTGGCAAATGATAAATACATAAAAGAGAAAAAGAATTATTTATGGGCTTGGAAAGTTGGACATCCTTATGGAAAAAAGTATTACAACCCTATCTCAGACCATACACAAAAATCAATTCCAGGCCAATTAAGGACTTAAATATGAAAAGGCAAAATCTCCAGAAAGAATGTTAGGATACTCTCTTTATGACGTATGTTAAGAAAGGAGTTCTTAAGTGAGTCACAGAAAGGATAAACCATAAACAAAAAAACTGAGAATTTTGCCTGAATTAACATTACTTTGGAATGAAATAAGACCATAATAACAGTTTAAAAAACAAGACCCAGAGGAAGTGAAAATATTTGCAATCCATTTCATGGATTTTTAACGTGATATCTAGAATATATAAAGAAGATCTGTAAGTCAATAAAGATTTTTTAAAAATAGGAAACCAGGGGGGCTGGTGGGAATAGGCAATTTGCTCGAGAAGAAATCTGAATGGCCTATTAATATACAAAAATTTCGGGGGGTGGAGGCAAGATGGCGGAAGAGCAGGGTCCCCAAACCACCTGTCCCCACCAAATTACCTAGATAACCTTCAAATCATCCTGAAAATCTACGAATTCGGCCTAAGATGTAAAGAGAGACCAGCTGGAACGCTACAGTGAGAAGAGTCCGCGCTTCTATCAAGGTAGGAAGACGGGGAAAAAGAAATAAAGAAACAAAAGGCCTCCGAGGGGGAGGGGCCCCGCGAGGAGCCGGGCTGAGGCCGGGGCGAGTGTCCCCAGGACAGGAGAGCCCCGTCCCGTCCCGGAGGAGCAGGAGCTGCACCAACCTTCCCGGGCGGGCGGAAAGGGGCTCGCAGGGAGTTGGAGCAGGACCCAGGAGGGCGGGGATGCCCTCGGGCTCCCGGGGACACTAACAGACACCTGCGCGCGCAGGAGAGTGCGCCGAGCTCCCTAAGGGCTGCAGCGCGCACGGCGGGGACCGACCGGAGCAGCTCGGAGGGGCTCGGGCGGCGGCTCCGCGGAGGGGGCTGCGGGGCGGGAGCGCGAATCCACCAGCGCAGGCCCCGGAGCACAGGGCGCCGGGACACAGCCCAGGATCCGGCCTCCCCGGGACAGGCAGAGGCCGGGAGGGCCCAGGACAGCGAGGACGCTCCTGCCCCGAGCTGAGCAGATCAGCGGCCCCGCCCCGGAGCCTCCAGGCCCTGCGGACGGAGAACCGAGAGCCCCGAGCCCGTAGTTCCTGCGGAGGCTGAATCCAGGCTTCCAGAGTTGCCATAGCAACTGCGGCTGTTCCTCCTGGGGCCCGGCGGGGTAAACAACCCCCGCTGAGCCCTGCAACAGGCAGGGGCAGAGCAGCTCCCCCAAGTGCTAACACCTGAAAATCAGCACAGCAGGCCCCTCCCCCAGAAGACCAGCTGGACGGACCAGTGATACTCCCCCGTGTTCCAATACAACTTGTTTTTGGCCACTCTGCACTGAGCAAAATGACTAGAAGGAAAACCTCACCTCAAAAGAAAGAATCAGAAACAGCCCTCTCTCCCACAGAGTTACAAAATCTGGATTACACTTCAATGTCAGAAAGCCAATTCAGAAGCACTATTCTACAGCTACTGGTGGCTCTAGAAAAAAGCATTAAGGCCTCACGAGACTTCATGACTGCAGAATTTAGATCCAATCAGGCAGAAATTAAAAATCAATTGAATGAGATGCAATCCAAACTAGAAGTCCTAACGACGAGGGTTAACGAGGTGGAAGAACGAGTGAGTGACATAGAAGACAAGTTAATGGCAAAGAGGGAAACTGAGGGAAAAAGAGACAGACAATTAAAAGACCATGAAGACAGATTAAGGGAAATAAATGACAGCCTAAGGAAGAAAAACCTACGTTTAATTGGGGTTCCCGAGGGCGCCGAAAGGGACAGAGGGCCAGAATATGTATTTGAACAAATCCTAGCTGAAAACTTTCCCAATCTGGGAAGGGAAACAGGCATTCAGATCCAGGAAATAGAGAGATCCCCCCCTAAAATCAATAAAAACCGTTCAACACCTCGACATCTAATAGTGAAGCTTGCAAATTCCAAAGATAAAGAGAAGATCCTTAAAGCAGCAAGAGACAAGAAGTCCCTGACTTTCATGGGGAGGAATATTAGGGTAACAGCAGACCTCTCCACAGAGACGTGGCAGGCCAGAAAGGGCTGGCAGGATATATTCAGGGTCCTAAATGAGAAGAACACGCAACCAAGAATACTTTATCCAGCAAGGCTCTCATTCAAAATGGAAGGAGAGATAAAGAGCTTCCAAGACAGGCAGGAACTGAAAGAATATGTGACCTCCAAACCAGCTCTGCAAGAAATTTTAAGGGGGACTCTTAAAACTCCCCTTTAAGAAGAAGTTCAGTGGAACAATCCACAAAAACAAGGACTAAATAGATATCATGATGACACTAAACTCATATCTGTCAATAGTAACTCTGAACGTGAACGGGCTTAATGACCCCATCAAAAGGCGCAGGGTTTCAGACTGGATAAAAAAGCAGGACCCATCTATTTGCTGTCTACAAGAGACTCATTTTAGACAGAAGGACACCTACAACCTGAAAATAAAAGGTTGGAGAACCATTTACCATTCAAATGGTTCTCAAAATATACCCTAAAAACTACAGAACACTTCTGAAAGAAATTGAGGAAGACACAAAGAGATGGAAAAATATTCCATGCTCATGGATTGGCAGAATTAATATTGTGAAAATGTCAATGTTACCCAGGGCAATTTACACGTATAATGCAATCCCTATCAAAATACCATGGACTTTCTTCAGAGACTTAGAACAAATTATTTTAAGATTTGTGTGGAATCAGAAAAGACCCCAAACAGCCAGGGGAATTTTAAAAAAGAAAACCATATCTGGGGGCATCACAATGCCAGATTTCAGGTTGTACTACAAAGCTGTGTTCATCAAGACAGTGTGGTACTGGCACAAAAACAGACATATAGATCAATGGAACAGAACAGAGAACCCAGAAGTGGACCCTGAACTTTATGGTCAACTAATATACGATAAAGGAGGAAAGACGATCCACTGGAAGAAGGACAGTCTCTTCAATAAATGGTGCTGGGAAAATTGGACATCCACATGCAGAAGAATGAAACTGGACCACTCTCTTGCACCATACACAAAGATAAACTCAAAATAGATGAAAGATCTAAATGTGAGACAAGATTCCATCAAAATCCCAGAGGAGAACTCAGGCAACACCCTTTTTGAACTTGGCCACAGTAACCGGAGAAGGACAAACAGTGTATGTTCTCATTCATTTGGGGAATATGAATAATAGTGAAAGGGAATATAAGGGAAGGGAGAAGAAATGTGTGAGAAATATCAGAAAGGGAGACAGAACATAAAGACTTCTAACTCTGGGAAATGAACTAGGGGTGGTGGAGGGGGAGGAGGGCGGGGGGTGGGGGTGAATGGGTGACGGGCACTGAGGGGGACACTTGACAGGATGAGCACTGGGTGTTATTCTGTATGTTGGTTAATTGAACACCAATAAAAATTAATTTATAAAATTAAATAAATAAATAAATAAAACAAAAAAAATATACAAAAATTTCTTGAGCTTCACTTATGATCAGGGAACAGAAAAGAATTAATATGACACACATTTATACCCATCAAACTGATAAAATGTATGTCTGTGAATGTTAAGGGTAAGGATGTGGGAAAGTAAGAGCCCTCCAATATTGCCAGTGGGTTCTTCAACTGGTACAGCCACTTCAAGAGCAATTGCATACCCCATGACTCAGAAACCCTGTTCCCCAGGATTTATCATGGAAAAAGTCTCTCAAGTATGCACAAGAACATATATGCAAAGATGTTCATGGTAGCTTTGTCTGTGACAAAAATTTGGAGACAGTCTTATTGTCCATCAGGAAAATGAATTCCATTCATCCAATGGAATACTGTAAAAACATTAGAATGACTGAGCAAGAGCTCATGTGCCAAGTTGGATAAATCTCTAAAACACTGTACTGCCCTTCATCCAAACCAATACATGGTACCACCAACAAAAAGGTACCATTTTTCATCATGCAGTGTGCCCTGCCTTCCATTTCTACCCTCTGTGTGAATTCCATCCCTCCTCCAAGTCCTCACTGAATTCCAGAAACTTTCCCTGCAGTATCTAACCTTGATCCTTTCCTTTTGGTTTGCATCTCTCTTTTGACAGCCACACAGCAATACAACTAAGAGCCCTCTCCCCTCCCCCCCCAAAAAAAATCAGAGCCCTCCCATCATCGCCTCACCAACATCCTCTTTTCTTCTTTTTTTTAATCTTGGATAATTTCACAGGTGGAAAAAAAATCTCAGTTGAATGTGTATTTATTGTTATTCCTGAGACTGAAATTTTTTCATATGCTAATGCTTTGTCTGTATTACTTCTCTCTTATTCACTTATAGCATCCTTTGCAATCTTTTGAACACAGCTCCTATCACATATTGAAAGCAGAAAACCAGTTTTGAACTAAAATGAATTAAAAGCTAGAAATTCAAGGTAAATCAACGAAAAAAAAAGTCAAAAAGAAAAAATAACTCCAAGATAAGAAGTATGCTAAAATACAGAAGCATATCACTAATACTACAAACTTGCACACTGAGGCCCTTTCTTAATTAGGTGAATGGAACACATACCTTTACAGCTTACACGATGCTGAGTATAGGGGGCATCCATTCCTTATGGCTTAACTAGCTTCTGCTGGTTTGAGGAACAAGCAGTGTTTGACACAGAAAGAACACATAGCCAAGAAAGTTTGTGCCAGGAGCCAGTGTTCCCTACAAAGACTCTAACTTGAGACAGATCCCCCTCCCAATAAACTTTGATTCTGTGAATGTATGACCTTATTCCCTAAATTTAATGTATGTATCTTTGGAAAGGTTCCTACTAACCTTATGACTTCTGGATTTTACAGCTAATAAGCAGAATCATAACTGAAATGATTACATAAATACAGAGTCACCTTTCCCCCAGAAAATGCAAGCTATTTTTTTCCAGCAGTTTACATGGCATTTAGTGGTCCCTGGGTTTTCTATTATTTCTTTGTAGGATCCTGGAGATCCCAAGAATCATTTCCAGACAGCATAGTTTTTGCTAACAGCTTCCAGTAACTTGTTCTGCCATTCAAATTCAGAGGTTCGGATTGGGAATCACATGCTCAATATAAAAAAGAGCTGTAGCGAAGACGAGCTATAGAACTGGAATTACCAAGATCATAGCCAGTGACCATCACTGCAATAGTTTCCCTCGCTTTTTACTCACGAGTAATTTATCACTCTGTCTGGACTTGGACATGTTGCATCAGCCAATCCAGATTTTTAAAGAGTGCGTGGCTCCTAGGGTGCTGACCAGACGCAAACTCCTCCTTTTAGGAGATCCAGGACATCAGTGTAGAACTGCTTAGGATATGAACTCCAGAATACTGCTTACTTAGGATGTAACCTCTACTAAGCCCAACTGAATTGAGATTAGGTTTTGTGGTTGTCACAGGACTCAAGAACACCCAGAAAGGGTAAGTTTGTCATATCTTCATCACTTTGTTCCCTTATGAGTATATACTATTCTGTTAAAAAGCAAAACGAAAAAAAAAAAGCAAAACAAAACAACATAATGATGGCAGCACTGCCCAGAAATATGCTTCCTTTATACTCTACCAGCTTCTAAACTATATTTTCAAATATATGAATTTATATGGAATTAACCTACATGTTATAACTTGTTCTAGAGATGTTTCTGCTTTTTGTTCATTTGGCTTTTGTTTTTCTTTTTAGTGTAATGCAAAATAAATAGGACTTCGTACTAAATCTACAACTGTCATGAGTAAATACATTTCACAAAGGTAAAAAAAAAAAATCAGCCTAAACCAGACTTTGGTTTATATTAAAAAGTTCCCTAGGGAACTAGGTTTTACATTTGAGCCCTGATTTAGCTAAAAGATTTATAAGGGCACATGTAGAAATACAGGTCCCTACTGAGTGATCAACCCAGGCTGAGACATAATTATGATTCTCTCTGCTCTCCATTCCACTGGAAATTGATCCCAGGAGCCCAGAGGGGAGATGGTCACCAAAGAAGAATATAAATGTTCTAGCAATATGACCACCGGGTCACCTTCCCAATCTCCAATGCCCATCTAAAGGACATTAGAAGATGATACGCAAGTCTTTTTCAGATATCAAATTGACAGGAATATTGGCTTCCCTTGGAAAACTAAGGTCGGTAATATGTTTTGCAGACCTTGAAGCCAAATTTGGTTGGATCTATTTGTGCTTGATCATTCCAGGTTGTCACTCAGCTCAGCTGTCCTAAGTGCAGTGGTGGCACTCAGGAGACTGAGCTAAAAATGAGGTCGCCAAGTAAGATGTGTAAAACAAGCCAGGAATAGAAAACTGGAATTTTCCTTGTAAAAAAATAAAATTGCTTAATAACTTGCTGAAATTTCTCAGGAATGAAGTAACTTACTGGGAGGCCTGATCTTGGTGGCCTATCCTCTTTGAAAATGTCCCCATCTCATCACCTCATGGGACAGAGTGGAAAAACTTGTTCATCAGTCCACTGGGAGGTGCTGCAAGTTTCTTACAAGCTTCATGTGGTTGCAGTGTTGTTGCTGATGTCTCTTAACCAGCATGGCAAAGAAACCCAGAAAACTCCTCACAGGAGCCTGGTAATCCACACCCAGGGTCTCAAGAATACAAGGGTCGAATGTCAGTATACACTTATATAACAAAAACAAGATTTAACAAGGAAATTATAGGAAGAAAATATCTATTCTTTCTCTTGATGGCACCCTCCACACTACCCATCACATACTCTTACCTGCATTCTCCTAACAGCTAAATGTAACAAGACTCCAATCTTGCAAGACTTTGATAATATGAAAGTTTATAAAAATTACCATGTTATCAGTTCTAACAAAAATATACACATTTTGTACATTTGGAGTAGGTAAAAGTGTAAAAAGTTAGAAATGTACAAATCTGCATGAGAACATTAGCAAAGTATTATTCTGAGTATTTTCTGGAAGACTGATAGTCAAGTGAGTTCCATATGGAGAAACTATTTTCAATTATTATTTTAATTCTATGTAGTTCTGTTGAATATAACATTGATCATCATTACTTGTTTATTCCCTAGGGTAAGCTTATTTACATGCTTTTCTAATATTTCTGTTGAGGATTTCCTATTCCTTTGGCAAAAGAAATTTCACTATTGTAGGTTTACTAGCTTGTCACTATTTTTATTTTTCACGATTATTTATTTTCACATCCAATGTAAGGTTTGCCTCATTTTTTAATCTTATAAAGTGTTTATGGAAATGGGTGTCATTTTTCGATACCCCCAACGTCAATTTTTCTCTACATCTGCAAGAATTTCAGCTGTTAATTTGTGTAAGGATCTGCCCATAATAAATGGTCTCTCAGCCTGCATGCCTTTAGTTTAGGAACTGGACAGTGGATTCACAGATGTCCCTTGTGGCTCAGGAATTAGGCAGTCTGATCCATGAACCACAAGCCACACAGGATATAATACTAAAGCGATCACATAACTACTGCATAAATAACAAGTTAAGTGTTCCTATGACTGCCAGCCCTTCTCTTGATCACTAACCTAATTTCCTATGGCTTAAAGCAAGAATGCAGTTGGTAAATGTATTTAGGCCTTATGCTCAGTCATAGAGGACTACCTCCTTATCTCTAGATGTGTGATACTTGAAGGCCAAGGAGAGTAATCACCACTATATTTTGCCTAATAAGAATGACCTTTATCCTCCATATTCACCTGATTAGGTCCAAATTGGAAAAAAAAAAAAACTAGTAGTGAACATGAAAATAATATATGCTTTGAAATATTTGTTTTATGGAGGTAGACATATTCTTAACAATTGATCTTTCAAAATTAATAGCGACATAAAAAGTAAGGAGGAATATCGAACAGAAGCAGAAGCAAATAGAGAAAATTAAAGTGTCCCCACATAAAGGGGCATCTGTGACATTTGAAGAAAGTGTACATAATGAGAAACAGGGAAGCCAGATGCAGACTCCACCAACTGAGCAGTCAATGATGGGTGAAACTGAGCAATGCATCATTAGTCAAAGCAGGACAAATACTCTGCTGCTAAATAAGAACCTATTACACCTAAGAGCTTGTAAATATCATTAAGTGAGAAGGGCAAAGAAATAATAATAATAATGAAAGAGTATGCCTCATCGATTATAAGTGATCTAGAAAATAATAACCTGCCTATAGATCATAAATAAACAGTAGTACCATTTGTCTACACAGAATAGAAAGAGTAGTTCATTGAACCATGTAGAGTGAACTTGTTGCCTTTATCAAATATCTGTAATTATCAGCCCCTAGCTGTTTGAAAATGAGAAACCATCACAGGCCAGTTGGCACCTATCTCCAAAATGAATGCCCTTGAACTGCAGTGAAAATTCATCACATTAATGGTAGGTATGAAATTTCAAAAGACAGTCATACATTTAAGACCTACCTGATGGGATCAGGTGCTCAATCGTGTGGAAAATGACCTGTTTCAAAGTAGCAAAAGTCCTGACATGTCTAAGTACCATCAGGAGGATATTCTCTCATATTTTTCCAAACTTTTCGATCCGATCTTGCTTTGGCTTTCAACAGGAGAGCCCAGTGAATAAAAAGATGCATTTCAGTTCATTGGGTTGTGATTCATTTGAGTATTGAGTGATAGGAACTATGGCACCCCAAGATGGAGAAAGCAGGATTCCTGTCCTTCAAGAGCTTCAGTCTCAATATGGTCTTTAAAGAGGTGATTGAACAAAATGAGGCTATCAGGGTGGGGCGCTAACCCAATAGGACTAGTTCTAAGATGAGGAAGAGAAATCATGGGTGCACATGCCCAGGGACAACCCTGTGAAAAAGCAGCAAAGGGACAGCCATCTATAAGCCAAAGAGAGAAGCCTTGAGAAACCAAACCTGATGCCACCTTGATCTTGGACTTCCAACCTGCAGAACTGTGAGAAGATAAATTTCCTCTTGTTTAAACCACCAAGTCTGGAGTGTTTTGCTACGGCAGCCCTAGCAAACTAATATAGCATCCTTCCCTATAGCAGCGTTGCTTGACAAATGCAAGAGACAGTAAGGGAGTGAATGATCTTGAGAAAGAGCTAAGGAGGAAGTTCCCCATCACTCTTTGGGTTCAGGGAGAAAGTGAATTGAAGCCCTGTTAGGGACATCATACTGGGTGGGGGAAGAGATTAGCTGACTTCAAATGTCTTTTCTAACACTCCAATTCTATCATTTTTCTCCACAAACCTCGGTCTCTCCATGGAAGAGAACTATCACTCCCATGATCAAATATACTTGGGGATCTCATATCTAGAAATTAAAACTAAAACAAATGTTTTTAAATGCTTTTTTTTTTTACTCCTTCCAGCCCCTGCTTCATTTGGCTCTTTCATTTCTCTTTAATGGTCTCACTGCTGCCATCATCTTTCCCCAATGTTTTGGAGATGAGTATTTGAAACGGAACTAGAAGGACTGATAAGATCTTACCGAATTGGAGGAGATGGACTGGGAGGTGTCTTTCCGGGTGAGAAGAAAGAGGGTGATGTCCGCCTGTCTTTACTGTCAGGGTCACAGAGATGTGACATGGTCTTTGAGCAGCTGCAGTAACCGCAAGAAAGCAGCATTCTAGAATGCCCTGAGAAGGCTCACGAGTCAGCAGATCTGCATCTACTCTTGATGGTTGTGAAGAGTCAACTCAGCTGAGGGAACTGTGATCTGCATTACGTTGTTAGCCAATCTAACCAATTCTGTTGAGAGAAAAGAACAGCAAGAACAATGGCTGGTGTTAATACAAAATGTTCATTTTGGTCAATAAACTTTCCTATGCCACCAAATCATTTTACAAAGCTGCTGCTGAGAGAACCCATTAAATGATCAGGAGGCCCTGCTCTTCTGTACCCCTCTTTGGTAAAAGTGCTCAAACACTGCCCCAAATGTGAATAGCACTTTGATTAAAAGATTAACAAATGTACTTAATGCCACTGAACCATACACTTCAACATGGTTAAAATGGTAAATTTTGTTATAAATATTTTACCGCAATCCTTAAAAAGTAACACCAAGTTTTAATCACATCATAAAATAACACCTCTAAGCATGTTAGCCTTCTAGGAGACTAGGAAACTGATTAATAGGACCATTTGATCAGCACAATGCAGCGGAGACAGGAATGGAAAGGCCGATAATCATCTGTACCCGAGGAGACTTAAATGTCTTTATGCTGAGAATAACACTCCGTATGAAGTCATCTGCAAAACACTAGTCACATTGCCCTAGTCAAATTGACAAGGTTCCATTCTTCTGCTGTTTGAATCATCTTTCTATGAGCACTATCTGTCTACTGTTTTGAAGGAGAAGGTCTGGCCTTCTCAGGGTGGAGGGCCAGACTCCAGATGTTGTGGCTCACCCTGTCAGAACCAGATTCACTCTTTCCACTTGGATTGTCTCTCAACAACTGCATGTGACTGGAAAGGAGAATGGCTCCATTCCAGGAAATCCTTCTGTTCTGTGTTTGCTTTAAACGTATAATTTCATGTTTAGCTCTCACTCAGAGTAGTAACAAACGACACTGATTATACACTTGCTGCATGCAAAACACACCCTTAGTCTTAGGGCTGTGGCGGTACAAAAAAAATATACTCCTGCCATCATCAGGCTTAGAATCTGGATGGCTTGACAAAGCATGTTTCTAATTAGTAATGGTTACTCTGAGGAGATTACCAGTGAAGATTAATTACAAGGGTTTTTCTTGGAGTGCCAAAACTGTTTCCCTCAGTTAATATTTCAACTACTTGTCATCTATGTTGTAATATAATTTTGACTTAAAATTCAAATTCCAATGACAGTAACACATTTTTTAAATAATTGGACCTTTTTCCAATTTAGTGAGACCGGTTTTCTTTTTAATGTGCGTAAAGTGTAAGTCAGATTTGTTTTCCCCTTTCCGGGATGATGGTGGTGAGTTCATCTCTGGCCCAGTCCTTCACAGCTGAGTGGCACTCTAACTCTCCTGGTCATCTGGGGCTGTATTTGTGACCTGGACGAGTCTCTTAACACTTCATTACATCTACGTGATAAGTGATAGGTTTCCAGAAGAAGTCTCTGTGGGTGGAGTTGGCTGACATGATGAACTAATGACTACCTGGTAGGATAAAAATAAGATATATCACTTACATAAAGTTCTTACTCTGCATTTCTAAATACTTTACTCCTTTCACCCTTAGGCAGTGCGTTAGTATCCCATTTGGTGATGAAACTGAGGCACAGGGGATCCCTGGGTGGCGCAGCGGTCTGGCGCCTGCCTTTGGCCCAGGGCACGATCCTGGAGACCCGGGATCGAATCCCACGTCGGGCTCCCGGTGCATGGAGCCTGCTTCTCCCTCTGCCTGTGTCTCTGCCTCTCTCTCTCTCTCTCTGTGACTATCATAAAGAAATAAAAATTAAAAAAAAAACTGAGGCACAGAGAGTTTAGGTAACTTGTGAAGGATCTCGCAGCTAGAAAGCTGTGAAGTCAGATTTGATCCCTGTGTGGTGTGAGTTTTTGCCATCAGCCTGGAAGAAGCTGATATCACCTAGTAGCAAATATCCACCTCAAATTAAACCTCAGGATTTGCTTTCTTGGGCTAAGACCATGCTGAAGAAGAGAATCCAAGAAAACATCTACATTTTCATTTGCCCCTCTGTGACAAAAGACTCTGGCTCCCCTCCCCTGAGGCGCCTTGAAGCATGTTCTTCCTCTTTGTGGCATTCCTTCTTCCCTGGAAAAACAAGAGCATCACAATAACTTAAAGAGTTCCTTTATCTTCCTTCCCTCAATCCACCGTCTTTATCTAATTTCCTGGCAATTTACATTTCATTGAACATATTTTCATAGCTGAATCACCTTAAAAAAATTTTTTAAAGCTAATCCATGAAGAACAGTAATGCATGTTATACAAAATCCACCATCAATGTGGATTTCTGATTATAGCCCCAACACATTTCAGTTTGCTCAAAGAATTTTATTAAAAGAAATTAATTCAGAAAGTCACTTTCTTTCTTAAAAAAAAAAGTTTCAGTCTTCCAGGTTACATGTTTGTAAGCACTTTTGTCCTCAGCTACATAATGTAAACACATTCTTAAACATATTTCCTTCAGTGTGATCTTCAGGTAATGCTCTTATTTCCTATAGGCCGTCCTAAGGGACATAGCTATAGAAGTTCATTAATATTGCCAATTAGAAATGTAGAAGAACTGGTATAGGACCCATCAATCAACTCAGGCTTCTCAGCTGTATATTCCTCCAGTTCTCCTAATAGTGGACTATTTTTATTTCTTAATGTTAGTTGACAAAGCCAGTTACAAATACAGTGGAATCAGATTATTACCTAGCTAGATGTCATGTAGATTCTGCTCTGATACAAATCATACAAAGGGTTCGTTCATGTGATATTTTCCCGTTATCAATTTTTTCATTAACCCAACTTACAGCATATCGATCTATGAATCTTATCAGTATTTCCTCATTACTTAGACAGTTATGGATTAGCAGCAGTAACTTAAGCACTATACAAAGCATGGAATTAGACATGAAACATGTGCATATATATATATATGTGTGTGTGTGTGCATATATGTGTGTGCATGCGTGTGCGTGTGTGTGTGTGTGTGTGTGTGTGTGTGTGTGGTAGGCGTTACTACTATTCCCTAATACCCAGTTCTCCATTTCCAACCAAAGGGCATGATGGCACATTCCACACCTCTGAAGTTACGGGTGGCCTTCTTACTGATTTTGGCCAACAGAATGTGAATGAAAATGACATGTATCATTTCCCAATGGAAGTATCTAACTTCTAGTAATGGATTCCCTGCCTTCTCTCTGCCTGTTAAGTGATTATGGGAGCACATTTTGATATGAAAGTACTATAAAAGAAAGATAAAAGAAAGCAGCTGGAATGTTAAGCTGGGAAAACAGCTGCCCTGGAAGGCCCCCCAACCCACAGAAAATTCTGCATTAGTATGAGGCAAACTTCTGTTGTTTGGTGATAGCTGTTACCTAGCGCATCCTGACTGATACAGTATTATAGGTTATCCATGATTTGCATCATACCGAAGCTCAGGGCTGTATGTATAATTCCTGAGTAAACTAATCAACTTAATCTGCCAGTAGCCTAACATCATTTTAAATTCATCACCTTAAAAATGATTACTAACATGTGGTTACAAGGAGAACTGGGAAAAATAATTTGCATAAATCAGTATACATTCTCTCTACCTCTATAAAAGCAAGGGATGGCACACACCTTAAAGATCAATATTCAAACAGATCATCCTTGCACATACAAAATAGCCCATTATATCTTGTAAATCAAAAATCTATTTTAGCTAAATTAATTCTCGAAGTAGAATATAGATAGATAACAATGTACAAAAGCGTTTCCAGCTATTACATGCCAGCATGAAGATCCTACTAGAGTCTCATGGGCACAGAGCATATGAACAAAAAGAACCACTATTCGTGTGAGGGCATCAGGTCTATTCTGACACTCTCCTTCCAAAACTACCCCCACCTGAGAGTAAACACATTCCTCTCCCAGACAACATAAAACCGTGGAGCAATAACCCTCAAACATGGATTCAATCTATCCCTACCTTCCCTGTCAATCACCCTCACTGTAGGCAGAAATGAGCCTTCCAAGTATGTTCAAGAACCAGAAAATTCTGCTTCCCAAAGTACATTCTTCTCTGCACAAAGGGATACTTGAAATACATGAATGGGAAAAAATGGCTCAGAAAAATAAGAGCTAACCCTTCTCAAATTCTAACCACGCCATTTTTGAGGTTAAGAAGAAAGGAGAAAAGCTCAACTGGGTTTTTTTTTTCATTGCAAATCTAAAAGTCCTCTTTTCAACCAAATTGATATGGGAAATATCACTTTGAGATGTACAAGAAATACAGTCTCTGAGTTGTAGCCAACCTGTCCAAACCCGAGAACATATTATGATCAAACTTCTATGTTGGGAGACATCTGGACAAGGTGCTTGCCCATACCCATCTTAATCATGAGATGCATAATTTAGCCACTACAAAAGCAGTGCCACTTATGGACTGGTAAGAAACTGGAGAGAAAACATCGGTACAGGGGAATCCACTCATGAAATTAAATATGGTTCAAATACTACATTCGAAGTCATTTATTAAGACATAGATCTCCATTTCTTAACATATGGAAAGTTGTTACAGACAGTATGTACCATTTGATTGCATTTTTATGAAGCTATGATTATTCATTTTTTCTTAAGTTAAAAGAAAAGGACTATTTTTCACTTTTTTCTGTAGATGTAAGCAGTAAAATTAAAGAAACTTTCACTTTCCCCTTTATAATTTTGTGTTGCCTGAATATTTTACATGGATTACTTTTGTAAACAACAAAGAAACGTTCTGGGGAGGAAATCAATTTATGAGTGAAAATGAAAGTTTCATTTTAACTTGATTTAATTTTCAATCCATTCCCTTCAGTCTTCAGTCAATTGTCTGCCGTTGACTTGGGACATGCAGCTAGGAAAAATACATCATTTATCTGGTGGTTAATGAGAATTTCCCATGTATCTATTAAAGTTTAGGGTTTTTAAGACGCTGAAAATTGTTCTCTGAAAGTAAATTTATAAACTAGACAGGATTTGATCCCTTTGCTAGTTTACGCTGGTCTAATTGGAGGACAATAATAAGATTTTTACAGAAGGATTTCGTGATTATGGGCTTTCTAATAAGGCTTAGGAATATAAAAGACTATATTCTATCACAATTCAAAAAGCAATTAAGTATCTCAGACACGACCTGCAAATACCTAGGCCTTGTTATTCCTTTCCCGAGCAACACATATTTTGCTCTATGAGAAAAATCCCTTTATCTAAATGTAGCAGGAGAATGACTCTACCTCCAGAAATATGTGCCGCCTTCACCTTTAAGCTAAATGCAGAGAAGTGGGAATTTTATTTTTACCTACAAATACTAAACCATAAACCCCTTACATGCAAGGACCTTTTGATAACCCCCACAGTGTATGGTAGAGGCCCAATAATCTTTTGATTGGATGGATAGAATTAAACCCCAAGGAACTGGAGAGATTCCTTCTTTAAGGCATTAAGCTGCTAATTACATCATCTATAGTTAAAGAGAGGAGCCGTGCAGAATATTTGTCCATCTTGTGATGACATGGTAACATTTCAGAACATTCTAGTGACTATCTGTTCAAGTCTTTCAGATATAACAGGACTATCTTAGGTAACAGTACACATTTTCAGTGGGGGTGGGGGTGGGGGATGATTTCCAAATGAAAGAAATCATCTCCCCCTCCCTAATCTTCCCCTCCACCCCCACTGCACTCAGCTCCTCTGTATGGAACCATAACAAGCTTAACAAGTAAAAGTTTTCAACCTAATAACACTAGACAAAAGGGAACTAAAGACATGTGTTCAGTATTTATTCCAGGGAAGAACTGATAATAGAAAACCTTAGATAATCTTGTTCATTTTGAAGCTCTAATTCAGACAAACTTGGATGTGGAAAAAGGTTTCTGAACTAGTAAAAATAATAGTAAGTTAAATGTACTCATAAAAGCACTCTTTTCTTCCTTATTTTCTTCCAGGGCAGAACTTGTTATGAATTTCTTTAACTAATTAAGATTTCAAGGAAACTAAAGGAAAAACAGCAAAGCCCTAAACAACATGGCCAAGTCGATCACTAGACACTCCACAGACTGGCCACCTACCAGAAACCCAACTTAACATTTGGAAATGGGGTTTCTCTGTAATATTTCACTCCCCATTGTACCACTGGAGATTTACAAACTATTAAGAAATATTAGAGTTAGTAATGAAACTTTGTTAGCATTTAGTGCCAACAAACTCAGAGGGCTTAGTCTATGTATGAGGGATACTATAGTTTGAAATTACAGGTTACACTAAATCAACCAAGAACAAATGTTCTTTCTAATTTACAGATTTATTTGTTGCTGGGAATACCTGTGGTTTCCTGAAACTGAGTATGTCATAAAAGGATGAATCACTTTAATGAATCTGACAAATGTCTTCATTTGGGCAGCATAAAAATCTACCAGTATGGGGACCCAAACAAATATGAGTATGGAAAGGTGTCCCTAAAAAAAAAAAAAAAAGGAAAGGTGTCCCTAAAGTCAGTTCAGTAAGAATGACAAAGGGCTTTTTATTCTGGGATTTGTCTCTGGAAAGATTGTACATGTGTGCAGGAACTCAGATTCCATCTGTTGCTTTAGAGCCAACAGGCTTTATTGTATTGACTTTGTGCTCTTATCTGATGGCAATAAATTCCCACCAGAGTGAAACACCAGCTTAGCCAGTGACCCCTGCTGTTCAAACCAGACAATGGAGCAGGTCTTTCTTCCCAGAGAAACTGTGGCTTCTGGACCGCCCTCTATGAATGGCCTTGGGATTTTGCTATTTCCATTCAGCATTTCCTAATGTGAGCAATTAGGAGATGCTTCATTTCAAGAGTCTCATCAGCAGTTGCAACACATCAGTGAGCAATAAACTGCTGGGACCCCAGAAAGAGGCAGGAAAACTGGAAAGAACGGGACAGGGAGGAGGAAAGGAAAAGTAGCCAGCAGAGCTCCTTGCATATATGAGGTGCTCAATAAATCTGTCTTTAATTAAGAGTGCTAAATGAAGGAAGTGTCCACGGCCGACACGAATTTCAAAGTTTTGAACCCCAAAGACCAAGGAATTCTCATTGGTCCAACAAATCTGAGACCTTATGCCGTGAACAAAAGGCTGCTGGGAAGGGACGTGTACACTCAACAAATGGAATTTCCTTCCCAGAGGCCTGTGTCACTGAGCTGCCCCCCAGGTGTTTGGTTGAGTTTTGGTTTTGGTTTTGAAAGGAGCAGCAGTCCAGGGATGCAAGTAGGACACCAGTCCTTCTCCCCGAATGTCTAGGGCCATTTTCCCATTGAGGTCACCATGGAAGAAACAGAACTGACTCTCCCCAAAGCACCACCAACAGAGGGCCTCCATGATGTGCCTGAGAACACTACACTACACAGCACCTTCCAGTGCGTCCCAAGCCAGCGTCTGACGAGAACACTCCCGAGGCTGGGGAAGAGCAAGAAAACGATCTGCCGCAGTAGGAGATTCTCACTGGGAGTGAAACGGGGTTTCGTTTGGTTGGTTGGTTTTTGTCTCGCTTTCACCGTTTTGGAGCCCCTGTTTTCAGTCCTTCTGCTGAGCCCCGACAGTACCCATCCCGGCCGCGGGCCTTTCTCGAAGGGCTGGTGCGCGTGCTCGGTTCCAAGAGCCTCTGCAACTTGGCGGGCGGGGGCCGCGCTGCGTCGGGCTCCGCGGGGAAGGCCCGGGCCGCCCGCCCCACGTGCGCCGGGGTCGTGGTCGCCGCCGCCCCTCCGCCGCCTCCCTCGGCCCGCCCGCCCGTCCTGGCGGAAGGAGGGCACCGGGGCCGAACCTCCCTAGACCCTTCGTTTGCTTTTCCAGCTCCAATTTGGGGCCCGCCGGCCCCTCGACCCCGGACAGCAGCAGGGGCGCAAGAATTCGGGGAGCAGTCGGGGAACCGTGCGTACTCCGCCCCGACTCTCGTTTCCCTGAAACCCGAGGCCAGGGCTCTCCTGCCCCAGGCCGGGACTCGGTACCTCGGAACGGCGTCGGGTCCCCCCGCCCCCCGGGGCGCGCGGCGGGAGGGGGGGCGGCACCTGCCGCCGGGGCGCCCCGCTCTGGAGCGCGGGCGGAGGGAAGGGAACACGCAGAAGCCCTCAGAACCTCGGAAGCGTGCACGAAGCCGAGCCGCCACCCCCCAGGGCCCTCTGTTTGGGGAGACGGCGCCCCCAGATGGCTGCGCCGAATCCCGCGGAAGGATGCTGCGGCCCGCGCGGCCCCGGGTCCGGCCCGAAGCGGGAGGGCCCGGGCCTGCAGCCCCGGGCGGGCGGTGACGTCACCCAGCGGCCTGCGAGCGGCTGCCCAGCCGGGCGCCCGGGCCGCTGGAGACCCCCCGCCAGGCCAGGTCTGGCCGCGACCTCCGAGGCCGCCGGGGCCGCGCCTACGCCGGGTGCGCACGCGTCATACCAGCGGCTGGCGCTGGCGGTGGGACCTGCTTCCAGCGCCTCCACCCTCGTGCCTCAGTGTCCCCCGGGGCGCCTTACACCCACCTGGGGGGCGGCCCTGAGGATTTCGGGGGACGGCGTGCCCTGCAGCCAGTGTGCTAGTGCGGCGGGTCGCCCTTCGCGAAGCTTCCCCAGCCTCCTGGCGCAGGTACCTGCGTGGTCCCGGCCCGGGGCTTGCGGGCCGCCGGGGCTTCAAGCCTCGCAGGAGGCCGCGCGTCCCAGTGGGGAGCGTCCAAACCAGGCTCTCCGAGCGAAAGGCAGGGCGGTCAGTGGGACCGTGCCCCGGGGGCTCAGAAGCTTGTTCGCGGGTCGAGCGAGACTGCCCCTCCGGAGCCGGAGCCGGGTTCGAGAGTCCAGAAACCCGCGTGTCGTGCACGGGGTGCACGGGGTCCTGCTCCCCGTACCCCGCGCTCCCACCCCTCAGCAGCGCCCGAGTCGGCGAGCGGCGCTGGGGGGCGCCAGGTGCCCGGCCCCACGCCCCAGCCCCGCGCACCGGGGCCCGCGGGCCGCAGCTTAGAGACCCTGGCCACACCCCGAACCTCTGAGCGCGACCGTGAGGGCCCCGATGGCGGCTGGCACAGCGCGGTCCCTCTGGCCAGACTGGCGACGAGGTTGTGCCCGGGACTCCTCGGGGCCTGCGCTGCCCAGGCACTACTCGGGCAGGGGAGCCGAGCCGCATCCAGAACGCGGAGGGTCGAGGCTCTGCGCGGAGCCTGCAGCATCTGGCGGGATGTCGCTCCCTGCGGGGACACGGAGTGCGGGGAAGACGGCCGACCCCATCCCCGGGGCCGCCTGGGCAGCCCGCAGGGGAGCGAGCACCCACCCCGCTGCCCCTGGGCTTCAGGGATTGCAGTTTCCGTTCCTAAAACGGGCAAGTACCGAATGGACTGCGGGGGGGGGGGGCGGGGGGAGGCAGGAGCGGGCGGGCACCGGCGCTCGGTTTGTGAAAGCAGAAGCTTTGGTTACGTGCTAGGAGGCCCGCGGGCCGCCCGGGAGCGCAGGGAGCCCGCCGAGCGAGGGCGCCGCGCCGCCGGCTGCACCACGTGCGCGCACGTCTCCGCGGGGGCACAGCGACCCCGGCTGGGGAGGCGCGGGGACTGTCCCCGGCACCGGCGCCCGCGCGGTTCCCACACAGGCGGAGGTCCTTGCCCGCGTCCCGGCCTCTGCGGGAGGCTATTTTCCTGTTCCCGCTCAATCATCCGGTCCCGCGGGCGCGCCTGTCACGCACGCACACGCTTGACCGGGCGCGGGGGGAGACCCAACGGCCGAAGGTGAAGGGAGTGAGTGGGGGACAGCAAGGCGCAGCCTGCGCGCGATGAGGTCGAGATCGGGGGGCGCAGGTGCGACGGGGGCTCGGCGGGCCGGGGAACCCCGCAGGCCAAGGCCGGACGCGGCGCGCGGCGGCGGCGGAGGCTCCAGCGCGGCTCCCGGCGCCCCCTGGCGGCGGGTGGCCGCGCGCGCGCTGCGGAAACAATGCCTGGGGCCCGGCGGCCGCGAGGGCGCCCGGCGTCCTGGCTGCTGGGGGTGTGCGGCCGTCCCCGCCTTCCCCGAGCCGCACCCGCATCGGGCTCCCCGGTCCCGAGCTTGGGAGTCTGAAGGCCCGAGACGACCCCGAGGGAGGGCGTTGGGGTTGGGGTTGGGGGCGGTGGAGGCGGGATGGCCCCGTCCCGCCCCAGGCCCACGTCCTAGCATCTCCCAGAGCTCGGGTTCTGCTTAATTGCTGGATTCGGTGTGCCTCTGTTTCCTGTGGGGTTTATTTCCAAAATAGTTTGTGTTGGGGAGCGCAGGTTTTAGGCCTGTTGGTGCTTTAGCTAGAAACGAAAAGGCCTGGGGCTAGTCCCGCGGAAGAATGGCCTTTGGCTGCCGCCCCAGGCGCTGCCCCCAGAAGATCACGGGGTCACAGAAAAGCTAGAAGCTGGATCTACATGCAGGGACACAGGTTCTTGGAGGCCAGAAGATGCTCTCCCTCCAGACGGTGATTTCCCTGACGTGTGTACGGCCGGGAGGGGACGGAAATAACACCGAGTGGGCTTTCCCCATCCACACACGTAGCCCCTCCCCAAAGCACTCGGACCCCGATGCAGGCGGGACGACTTGAACCTGGGAGGCCGCCGGGGCCGCTGCATCTTTCCGGAAGGAGGGAGACGGGGACGCTGCGGACAGAGCCCGTGGCGAGCTCCGAGCGGAGCGGCCGGGGAGTGATAACAAGGCGCTACCGCACGTGTGCAAGAACCCTGGCCGGGTGGCTCTCCGGGGATCATTTGTTTGGATCTGCACGGCCACCAAGCTAGGGAGGCTGAGGGGGCGGAGACGACCTGCCCTTAGGGCAGACTAGCGATTAGCGAGAAGGAGGCCCCTACACACACACACACACACACACACACACACACCCATCGTCCCTCTCCTGGCACCCAAGTCCCGGTTTCCAGCTGTAAACTTACTGTTTGCAGTCCTCGAGGGCAGTAGCGGAGCCCCGGCCCCACGAGAGCGAGGGGCGGCCTGCCTCCTGCCGCACACTGGGGGCCCGCTGGCCTGTGCAGGATGCACGAACCACCGCCGCCAAGGCCCCGACTGGCGCTCGTGGATCTCTAGGCAGCGCTCCTTGCTCTGCGCCTACCCCCTTCCAGGCTGCCCACCTGGCACATTTTCTGCCAAGTCCTACGGGCCCGGCGCGATTCTTTCCAAACTCCGGCTCCCCTGAGCGCCGCGCCGCGAGGGCCTGAGTGTTAGGGCCCGCGCTGCCCTCGAGCATTGAGTCATCACTTTCATTTAAGGGGGTGGGGGGTGGGGGGGAGGCTGGTCTCTTTTCCAAACCCGGGAAATGGTGGGCAGTTGTGTGTGCGTCTGATGAGACTCTGCAAAGGCATTAACACAACGGCAAAATCTAGACTGACTTCCAACAGCGTAACAACCCCAACGTTTGGGGGGAAATTCCCCTTTCCGCGTAAAAGCCTTGCTCGCACGACTTTATTTGTAATTCTGACTTTTTTTTTTTTTTTGAAGGGCGCACATCACACCGTATGGAAATGGGCCCGTCTGGGGGCCCCGTGGCTGCAGATCGGAGAGGAAACCAGGCTCGCCGGCGCGGCCTCCCGCGGACAGGTCCCGGGCGCGCGGGACCGAGGCACAAAGAACTGCGGCAGATGCAGTTCGGCCGCGCAGCTCCGGGGTCGAGGCCGAAGCTCCGGGCCGGGGTCCAACAGCCCCAGACCTGGGCCTCGCGGGGGGCGGAGCGCGCTGCCGCCCGGGCCGGGTGGCCACAGGCGCCCGCCGCTGCCGCCGCGTCCCCCCAGCTCCGCAGGCCCCCGGGGCCGGGGGGCGGGGGCGGCGGGGGGAGGGGGCGCCGCGGCCAGGCCGGCGGGGTTGCTTGTTGTTTAAAGCAACCGCGTTGCACACGGGCTGCAGCATCTGAAGGGGGTGGAGGGGAGGCGGAATTTCCTTCAGGGAGCGCGTGAGGGGCATTCGCAACGGAAAACCAGACCAAAAGAGTAGTGACCAAGCCTCCTCGGATTACTCTCCGCTGGCTCCTCCCTTTCTCCCCCCACCCCCAGATTTGCATAAAAAAGGCCAAGGAACCTCTGGCGGGGCCCCAGCCGCGGCTCAGTCTGCTCCCCCGGGTCGGAGCCCCCCGGAGCCGAGCTCGGGCGAGCGGCGCCAAGCCCAGCGCACGGCGTCTCCCGCGGGCCCTCGGCGCTCCCGGTGCCTCGGCGCTGCGGCCGCCGCCTCTCCAGGCCCCCGAGCGCGCCGACAGGGCGAGCGGGCGGGGACCGACCCGGCGCGGCTGCCTCCGCTTGCTGCCCAGGCTCCGCTCTCCGCCCCGCGGGGGTCGCGCGCCCACGATGCCGCGGGGCCCCGGCTCGCTCCTGCTGCTCGTCCTAGCGTCGCACTGCTGCTTGGGCTCGGCGCGCGGGCTCTTCTTCGGCCAGCCCGACTTCTCCTACAAGCGCAGCAACTGCAAGCCCATCCCGGCCAACCTGCAGCTGTGCCACGGCATCGAGTACCAGAACATGCGGCTGCCCAACCTGCTGGGCCACGAGACCATGAAGGAGGTGCTGGAGCAGGCGGGCGCCTGGATCCCGCTGGTCATGAAGCAGTGCCACCCGGACACCAAGAAGTTCCTCTGCTCGCTCTTCGCCCCCGTGTGCCTCGACGACCTGGACGAGACCATCCAGCCGTGCCACTCTCTCTGCGTGCAGGTGAAGGACCGCTGCGCCCCGGTCATGTCGGCCTTCGGCTTCCCCTGGCCGGACATGCTCGAGTGCGACCGATTCCCCCAGGACAACGACCTCTGCATACCCCTCGCCAGCAGCGACCATCTCCTGCCGGCCACCGAGGAAGGTAAGCCTCTGCTCGCCTCCGCCCCCACCCGGCCCCCACCCGGCCCCCACCCCGCTCTGCTAAGGCTTTTCGTGCAGAAGCTCGCGGCGCTCGCCCCACACCCCGACGTGTCCCCGCCTCGGGTGCCAGTCCCAGGCGGGGCAGACGCTCCTCTTGCCCTCCCCGTGGCATCGGGACGATTTTGAGACCCCACACATACACACACACACACACCCCCTCCCCTCCGAGTCTCTCATTCCCTTCCGAGTTATACCAGTTGCTCTTTCTTAGAGAAGATTAAAAGAAAAGGAAAAAAAGAAAAAGAAAACAACTGAAAGGCGTTTCTCTTTTCTCTTCGAGATATGCAATTTTTTTAAAGAGGGTAGTCCTGGGAGCTCACGTCTGAGAGCGCTGGCCGGCCCGGGGGAGGAGGCGCTGGGAGTGAGCACCCTGGCCAGAGCTTTCTGGCTCGGCCCCAGGCGACAGTTGTCACCGCCGGGCAGGGTCCTAGGCACGGAAACGTTCCCGCACAGGCCGGGTACCCAGAGCGCACAGATAGTCTTTTACGGTGTTTTCTGTTCTTTGCCCACTTAGGTTTTGGAAATAAAAGCCGGGCTGGCTCGCAGCACGTTGAAAATGGGGCACTGGTCGTGCTGTTCGGGTATCTAAGGAAGAGGGCAGAAAGCGAACCTCCAGGAATCATTTTTCTATCACTAATCAGCTTATATCTTAGGAGTGGTTTTAATTAACTGGAGAAAATCGTGCAAAAGAGAGTTTCCCAGGTTTTCAGAAAACAGAGGGGGAGTTCCTGTGCAAAAAAAAAAAAAAAAAAAAACCATCAAAGCAATGAAAACCTCATGGTTCTTGATACTCTTCCTGGAAGAAAAACGTACACAATGTGTCTGAGCCGATTCAGGTCCCCAGGAGATGGAAAGGGAGCTTCCTAATCCCCTGCAGGGCTCCAGCAGCCTCTCTTTCAATCTCTAATTGTTTTCCTATAGCCATCATTGGTTAAAGAAAATGCACAGTTGTTTAGCAATCTTTCCTGGCAGGCACCTCGGGCTTGCAATCATCTTATTGGTTAGATTTCTAATTTATTGCAAATGTTTGGCATATTTCAAACATTTGTCCAACATATACCACAGACCAACCAATACAGGTTAGTAACATTTTATATACATTCCTAGAGCCCCTAATTGGAAATGTTTCATTTTGTTTGAGTGAGGGGAATTAAGGACAGTTTTATGTGTGTTACTTTTGTTTTTATTTCTTTCCACCATCCGCACCAACGTTATAAAAACTACATTTCTCCAAATCGCCATTTTCCCCCTTCAAAATAAAAAGTTTATGGTCTTCAAGATATGCTCTGCGATTTTTCTAATTTGGTACATGTCTCTTACATCATGAGTCACCAAGGTCTTTTTCTGTGACAATTCAATTTCATATTAATGAAAAGCAAATTTTACCTAAATTTTAGACCTAGCATTAGCACATTTATAAATGCAAGAAAGGGAATAGTATGTTTGCTTTCTTCCCCCCAAAATCAGACTCTTTTAGAAGAGCCTTTAGTAGGCTCTCTGATCCTTGCGCCTACATTTGGTCAGACCCCCATAGACAGTTTGCTTCAATTATGATTCACTTCAGAAAAAGCTTTGGGTTTTTTTTTGTTTGTTTGTTTGGCTGATTGTTTTTTGGTTTGAGGTTGTTGGGGGGTGGGGGATTGTTTGTTTTGGGGCGTCTGAAATGAACAAAGGGGAGCAGGAAGAACCTGCAAGGGAGAGGAAGATAACAGTGACATAAAAGCAGCTTACCCCTGCCACAAACTTGACAGAAAGCACGGGGGGGGGGGGGGGGTGCAGAACCAGTGAGAGCAGGCTGCTGTGGTTGTTGAGGGGTCTTTCCAAAGAGGGAGAGCCCATACGTAACCCCTACAGCACTGACCACCTCTCCCTGTCCAGACTTGAAAATCTCTTGAAGTGACCTCCCCAAGACACGAGTCTCCTGAAGAGTCCAGCAGAGACTGAGCTGCACTGGTGTCCTGCAGCTGAAAAAGACAATCTCTTGGCCATATTTTGTGGCAACCAATTTTCCAAAACTCCTCGAGGTTTCTCTGGTGCTTTCTCTTCAGAGAGAGTTTGGAAACAACTTTTTTCAGAGACAGAATTTGTCTCAGGGGTGGGGAGGAAGAGCTAAAAAGCCAAAACCCTCTGTATACCCTGCCCCTAACCCCCTTGTGGGGTGCAGGTGGGGTGTTGATTCATCATTTATTAAACACAACGATAGGTATTCTTGTTTTGCCCATCAAAAAACAGAAGTCATGGAAGACTTTCTTGGGAATGAGTGATCCTTTTCAAAGGAGGCAGAAGCTGGGGTCTTACTGTACAATTGCTACTCTTGTCTGGATAAAGTCCCTTTGAGTTGTTTACAAACGCCACCTGCTGTTGCACATTTACTAATTGTTCACGTTTCTAGCTCCAAAGGTATGCGAAGCCTGCAAAAATAAAAATGAGGATGACAACGACATAATGGAAACTCTTTGTAAAAATGATTTTGGTAAGTAATACGCCACCAACAGCAAAAGATCTCACATTCAAAAGTTTTATTTACCAGTAAAACTTAAAAGTACAAATCGTTAAGATGTCACTGGATAAAACTTGCATAATATACCATCATAGCTCATCTTTCCCAAAGTCTTCCAACTTGCTCTATCCCAGTGGCCTCCCTATGCCAACTATCTTGCTCTAAGCTGTATCTTTTTAGGTGAGGTTCATTGTTCTGTTAAACAATCATCAAATAATGAGAATTACTCAAATTAGGAATTTTCAGTGGCCCATTTTTCATTTCACTTTGACTTTTGTTTGCCAGTAAGCATAATCTTGGGTCGTGTTCTCTTTCAGTCCCTTGATAGGTGTATCAGGAATAGAAGCATGTAAATATTAGCCCCAGCAAAAACATTTTGAAGGCATTAGTAAGCAAAAAATAAAAGTTTACTCCAGCCTCAAATATGTTTACCTTGTTCATAGCCCATAACACTTTGCTCCTTTACATCCCATTACTAGTGACTGTGTGACCAGTGACTACATCCAAGGTATTGGTTAACAATCTCGGGGGGAGGCATTCTTTAAATTTAAAAATAAAATAAGGTCTAGGAATTTACTTTGGCGAAATACATGAGAGGTGCCATGATGATACCGGGCTTGGGGACGATAATGGGTGTGATTTGTTACCCGGGTTCACAGCGTGTAGGTCACTAACCTTAAGAGAGAATTTTAGAGGAAAGAGGGATGGAGACTATCCACACAGAGCTTCATCAGCACCTCTCCACCACCCTGAGAGCTCTGTGGTGAGGGCAGGAGCCCAGCTAGACCCAGAATCAGTGCTAACTTTGGAGTCAGGAGTGGCCACGAACTTCACGCAGAGGTTCCCGGGGGCGTTCTTGTCTTTGTCCCATTCCAAGGGGAGGCACATTTTGATGTTTTTGAGAGGCTGGTATCCCATAAAAGTATTCAGCCAGACGGTTGAACTTACTGGTAAGCAGATACAGTTCCCGTTCTATCTAACAATAACAGAGCCTAGCAGATTCATATTAAAATTGTTGTATACTCAACGGAGTCCTTGAAACTGAGAGACATCACTTCAGCACTCTCTGCTGGGGCTGCCTTCCCACGGGCTCCTTAGAACTTCTCATCCCAGCAATCTCAGACCTGATCAGGTCCCTGAAGCTTTGGAAACTACACTATCACTATTCCTTACAACCCCGGGTCTCTTCCAGAAGTGTCCTGGGTTTAACTTTAGCTGATCCTAGAACAGCCGTAGCTCTAGGAAAAACTTCACACTGCTAAGGAAGGGAAAAAGAAAAGAGGCGATCCTAAATTCTAACCAATCTGTCCCCTCAGGAGGAACCACAAATGGGATGATAGGGTTTCGTATGTCTCTATTTAAATATATACAACTGTAAGTAGTGAAGGCCAGGCAGGCTGGTAGCAGCCATCTCAGATCTCCAGCGCCTTACCAAAACACACTTCTGAGCTTCCATGCTACACGATTTAATTAAGGGAAAAATAGAAAAATAGAATTTTAATAGAATTTACATTAAAATATATATAAAATATCATTTTCTTCTAGTAGCTTATGTCCTTTGCACTAGATATAATAGCACAGCTGTCTCTCCTAACTTTCCACGAAAAAGTTAGTTATATGATGGGGCTCTAAAATGATTGAAACTAGGGCACGTGTACACATACACATACTAATACTTGTTTTATGGCTTCCCTTACAAAAGACCCACTTCCTAAGGATGTTCTATCAAGACCTAGCCCCCAAAAAAGTGTGTATGTGTGTGACAGTGTGTGTCCTAGTGTTCTCTTCTTAGAGGAGAAAGCCTTTGAGAACATGGGTATCATCACATTTAAGCTATCACACACACAGACTACCTCACAGCTGTGTTTGCTATTTCCTCACATTAAGCTTGTCCCAAAAGGGATAATGAACCTGAATGGTAGCTTTGAAGTGCATCATATACTCCTGGTTTATAAGCAGTACTCTCTATTGCCTCTATACTTTGGAAAGTAATGGAAAAGTAGAAGGACCAAGGGTAGAAATCTGATTTATTTAACTTAAACCTCCACAAAAGCTCACACTCTTTCCCCACTGCAGTCCTGAAGTATAGAGAAAAATGTAGAAGGCCTCCTTATTTCAATGGTAAAAGTCCTGGTGCAGAAAGAATAGCCCAGAGCTGCCTGCCTCTGCATACAATCTATTGTTGGATCAGTTAGTACCATCACCTCTGTTTCTTATCACTTTCTGCATCCCCATTCACATCTTCCAGGGCAGGAAAAGTTATTTTAGGGCTTTGAATCTCTATATTTGGTCCCAGCTGAAAATCCAGAGAGGAAATGCCTGTTGTCTTCCCATGGTGAGCTTTTGCATAGTTGATTATTTTATAACTAGAAAAAACTAAGTAATAAATCTTCCTCCTGGTTAAAAGTAATGGTTTTCTGATGTTTTGAGCTCAAGAATGTTTAATTTGACCAGGTGCTCTATCACACATGTTCTATCTGTGCTATAGACAAGGCTCCCAGGTAACATAATTAACTCTACCACCATGTGACTTTCCCACCCACCCCTTATGCAGAGGCATCAGGAACGTGTGACATCTCCATGGGACTTATTCCATGACTTCAGTCTCATAAACCCTGAGAACTCAGTACTATGGTTTAGATGCACATCTGACAAAATAATGGTTGGCCAAATCACAGCACCCTTGATTTATTTGGTTGAGCTTCATCATGTCCTGGTTGGCCAGAAAAGCCATGATTATTCAAATTCCCTTTCTGGGAGAGGGAGAGGGAAAGAGAGAGAGAGAGAGATCCCCAAAGCAGTTACACACAGAGAGAGAGAAAAAAAAAAACCCTCTTCCTCTATTACTAATTTAAATAATACATTAAACTCCATCAAAGTCAGGAAGTGCCATTTGCACATCATCTATATGGAACACTTGTCAATGTCATGAAGAGTCTTAGGCTACATTACAGTTCGGCATGTTAATGTTCTGAACAGGACCAGAAGTTTAAGAGAGCACAGCAGTGTTAAGAGGAGGAGGTTTGGGGACCAGGGTTCCACAACTAGACTTAGCCAGGACGCAACCCAAGTGGGTGACCTCATGTAAGTCACTAACTTCTCTGGATTTCAAATTGTTTTTGTATCAACAAGAGATTTTAACTGGATGATCCTTTCCAACCTTAAAACTCTACCCTTTCCCTGCCTTCAAGGAGTCTCGAAATTTAATTCCAGCATGTATGCTTGGAGGGTATTCTTTCCCAAAGCAGAGTGCTCATGACTGTAAAATGTGTCTTTTATAGTGAACCACTTACTTGTGGTCTTAGCATTCTAGTGAGTCTACATATCCATTTTGGAAACGGTACATATATGATCTGTAAACGCCTTGGCTTTGGACAGGCAAATGATAGCAGATGAGGATGAGATCTTCAGAAAAACACTTTTTACAGCTAAACATGTTGTGCTCTTAGAGTCTTGGATATTTTTTTCTCCTAGTTGCTTTACCAAATCAAATGCAGCTGCTGTAAGATCCATTCTCCTTCCCGTAGTCTGTTCTTTAGAAAACAATGATTGTGTGATATAATTTCCTTACAGGTTTGTCCAAAAACCTCTCCAACGTAATAAATTGAGTTTAAAGTTTATGGCCACAGATGGATCACGTTTCACCTAAGAGTCAGGCATTTCTTTTCATGCTGAAGTTTGCAATAGGGGAAGTCATTTGTTGAGGAGAGCACAAACCACATGCAACCTACGTACAAACACAAGAACACAAGGGCGAGGAAGAAAAGTTAATTGAGTCCCGCCAAGAGATTTTTGAAAGGGTGGCTGATTTGAAATAAAGCGCCTGGCTAGCCCTTTGAGGCTTTAGAAATGAAGCCACCTGCTGCCTCCGGCTCCCCACCCCCCACCTGCAGCCCCTGATAGTCTCATTAGCTGCAGGAAGCTCTTCTTCCCTCCCCCAGGCCAAGTCACACAAATATGCAGCGGAAGAGGGTGAGCAAAGCTCCCACTCTGTGTAGTGCGCATCCCCTTATTACAACCGGTGTGATTCTCACCCCTCTTGTCTTCCGTAGCACTGAAAATAAAAGTGAAGGAGATAACCTACATCAACAGAGATACCAAAATCATCCTGGAGACCAAGAGCAAGACCATTTACAAGCTGAACGGTGTGTCTGAAAGGGACCTGAAGAAATCTGTGCTGTGGCTGAAAGACAGCCTGCAGTGCACCTGCGAGGAGATGAATGACATCAACGCGCCTTATCTGGTCATGGGACAGAAACTAGGTGGGGAGCTGGTGATCACCTCAGTGAAGCGGTGGCAAAAGGGGCAGAGAGAGTTCAAGCGCATCTCCCGCAGCATCCGCAAGTTGCAGTGCTAGTTTGCCCCCCCCCTCCCCAGGCCGCCTCCAGGGCCTGGCTGACCACTTCCGCTCTGGGTCCCCAGCTCTCATCCCCCAAGCACAGGCCCTTGCAGCTCTGGCCCCAGCCTGGAGCAGCTTCCCTTGCCTTTTGCACGTTTGCACCCTGGCATCTCCTGAGTTATAAGGCCTTAGGAGGCCTCAGGAGTGGATAGCTGTTTTCACATACAGGAAGAACCCACCCAGATCTTGTAGAAATGTTCAAACTAATAAAATCATGAATATTTTTACGAAGTTTTTAAATAGCTCACTTTAGTTTTGAATAGGTACAGCTGTGACTTGGGTCTGACTTTCCTTCTGTTTGGTTTGGGCCAACTGATTTTCACTCTCTGCTAAGGTTGCTGTAACGTGCAAATGGCTTCATTTTTCGATGTGGCCCAAACTGTGGTGGGTCACAATCCTCGTTGAGATAAAGCTGGCTGTTATCTCGACGTCTCTCAGCTCCAGCCTGAGACTCAGAGCCTAAGTCTTATTCATCTGTCATTGTACACCCTCGTTGGGAACTTACAACAGTAGCAGCATGTACTGCATCTCCCGGTAGAATACTTCCATTTATCAAAAGCACATTAACCATCATAGCATGAGTTCTTCGAATAAAGGGCAAAACAGATTTTATAATTGACCTGAGTACTTTAAGCTTTGTTTAAAACATTTTTTACTTAATTTTGCAAATTAAACCATTGTAGCTTACCTGTAATATACATAGTAGTTGACCTTAAAAAGTTGTAAAAATATTGCTTTAACCAACACTGTAAATATTTCAGATAAACATTATATTCTTGTATATAAACTTTACATCCTGTTTTACCTACTGCCCGTCTTCTGTCTTTTCTTCTTAGTGGAAGGAAATGGGAAAGCGACTTACAAGAGTAGCCAGAGTGGCTGCCTCCCCTCTCCTGAGGCCCAGCCTTCCCGCAGTTTGAAGGGTCTGTTTCTTAAGTGACTCAGGAAAATGTGTGGCCTCCCCCCACCCCGGCCCCACAACACGCAACACCTGGCTGTTGCCTTGTGCCTCACATCTCACACAGATTTTACCGCTGCAGACCCTGCGGGGAGGCAGAGATTTGCAGGCTTTGCAAAAGACTTTCCTGCTTTTGTCCCTTCTCAGCAGTTCAGCTGCTGCTATGTGGCAAGAAAACCTAAGGTTCATGAGGCTTACAGTTGTGCTTTTTGTTTCCTGAGATTTTTGTAATGAAAAAACCATTGCAAAATGTTAGTTCTTTCTCCACTTAAACTCTAACCCTTAGGTAAAGAGCCCTGATTTGAAGACTATCAGTCGGAAGGCAAGGGGATAATGAAAGGATGGTGAAAAACTGGCATTAGGGTGAGAAGAGCACAGATAGACATCCAACCATAAAATGTCCAACCAAATGCTTTGTTACTTGGGAACCTCCACAGAAATTCTATTAAACTCCTAAGATACTGAGGCTCTGAGGGGCTGGACGGCACAGCTCAAAAGAGGCAGAGCCAGGTCTGAAACGAGGCATTTCGGATGACAAATTCAGTCTTCTATTCCACCTAGGACTGGAATAGAGAAACATGGTGGCACTTCTATATTTAGCAAATATTTATTGGTAATCTGCTACATGCCTTGCCCTGTTCTACATGCTGGGAATACATGCATTAATCCTTGTTCTTATGGAGCTTATTTAAGGGAGTGAAACAAAATAATCACAATTACAATTATGTATTTATAACTTACCAGCTATATGAAGTATAACTACAAGTAATATGTGAGAGCAATAGACTGTCCCCATCAAATCTGAAATTTTTACTGGCATTCATGTGAAGCCTTTATCTGGTAGCATTTTATTGATTTACTTTACAAGTTTCCCGAACATACATCCATGACCTCTCTACCGTACTTCAAGATCTTCTGGCACCAAAAGTCAGTATTGCTCACTTCCTGAACTATGGGAATCTGACAATCCTTTCCATTTTCCTCTAAGTTGCCACTTGGCTGCTTCTCATCCGATTCCAGAAACTTAAAACCCCCTTCCTACAAGGCGCTATGGACTAGACTAGAAGAAGGATGCTCATGGATCAAGGCTAGCACTCATTTTAAGCATTTGGAATAGGAGACTAGGGATCCGGTAAAAGGCAAAAAAAGAAAAAAAAAGATTAAAGAGGCAACAGGAATCCAAGAAATTAGGAATTAGAAGAGGGAAATATGTACAATGCACCAAAAACTAAAGGAAAGAAGTAATTTGGAAGACCTTGATATATCTGCATAGCTCCCTCTCCAGTCAAGGCAAAAACCCCTTTGCATATAATGGGAAGCAAAAGCCTCAGCTCTGAAAAGCATCTGAATGCCAGACACTGCCTCCTTCAGTCATATTTTGAAGAGCCAGCAGCTCAGGCATCACTTCAATATCTGCCTCCTGCCATACATCCTCTCTATGGACTTTATTCTTTTAAAAGATTTTATTTATTTATTCATGAGAGACACAGAGAGAAGGAGAGGCAGAGACACAGGCAGAGGAAGAAGCAGGCTCCTCGCAGGGAGGGGACTTGATCCCGGGACTCCAGGATCACGCTCTGGGCAGGTGCTAAACGGCTGAGCCACCCAGGTGTCCCTCTATGGACTTTCTAACACCCGTTCCCATCTTTGATGAAGCTATGAGCCAATGAGACATGCTTGAGCAGGTAGGTTTTAGTTTGATTTTTCATTCTGTTTTGCATGATGGTTCAAATATGTATGAAATATATATTTTTTCTTGTTATTCTTGAAATAACCATGTTTGTACTCTAACTTTTCTAACTACAGATTTCTTTTATAAGGCAGATGAAAACATGAATGTCTACCCATTATTGGAAGAAGAAAACACTGGATTTCTCCCTTTCCTAAGATGATTAATGATCTGTCAATAAACTGCTAAAATGCTGCAAGTAAAGGAACAGTCAAAACAGAAAAGTTAAAAAAATATGAAAACTACATATCTACTTTCCATGCAATTCCTCTTCCCTTTCCTAAATAACTTGAGAAATGAGTTGTTTTACAAGAGCAAATGTATAAAACTGTTTTGGCCAGCATTTCCTAAATGTGTGAAGGACAAAGGTCCTTTCCACATACACAACTCGGTGTACTGAAATTCATAGGGTTAAAAAGAATCCATGTGATCTAACAGCACCCTCCATTCCTCATTGTCTATTCTCTCATCCAATGATAATTCAACTCTTGTTTACTATCAGGTGTTCAATGTTCTTGCTGAGGGAAGAGAGTCACCTTGAAAAACAAATCCAGGCCTATGTATCCCTCATACGGTTACTACATCCACATTATGACTGTGATTTTTGCCTATGAAGCACACTGCATAACTACATACCAATTTATTAACTCATCCAAGACTTCCTGAGCACCAACTATTGCCACTAATTTATTTATTCAATAATTTATTGAATTTTTTCCTTCATGTCGGCACTGTCCTAGGTAGTGAATACAAAGTGATTCCCCTCCTTCAGCTTATACTTTAAATTAGGAATTGTATTAGGCACTAGAGTTACAGAGATGGATCCTGCCCAAAGGGAATTAAAAATCCAACAAGCAGAAAATGCATGTAAACAAGTTTTACCAATACTCTGTTAAGAGGGTGATGTATACACGCCTAGGGATGGCACAGAGGAGAGAGCGGTTAACTCAGGTACAAAATAGAATGTTTGGTTAAGCCTAAACTTAGGTTCAGGGTAAAGATGCTTTTAAGGAAAGAACTTTCAGTGAGTTGCATGAGAATATCTTCTATTAGGACACAGCCTAAGAAACTCAGTATTTATAATCAGTTTTACATACTGACCCATCAACCACAGTTGACTGTGCAATTATCACACTGAAGGTATTATTCTAAACACTATCAATAAACTAGCATAAGGTCCATTGCTTGCATAATCCATAAAATTCCAAAATTCTCAAATTACAAAACAATGGATCAACATTTAGCTCAGAAACAAATAGCAATTCAACATAATAAAGTATTTTTAAAAGCAGTCCATGATTGTCCAGAGAATGATGTAGATAGGTGGGTGCTAAAAAAAAATTTCAATTACTGAAGATAGCAGTTAATACAAATAGTGCTAGAAAAACAAATCAAAGGATTTAAATGCCATAAGATGTCCCAATACAGAGTAATAATAATCAGTTAAAGTGACTGACTTCTGATTTTGGTTCAGGTCATGATCAGGATCCTGGGATCCAGCCTGCATTAGCTCCAGGCTCAGCGGGAAGTCTGTTTCTCTCTCTCTCTCTCTCTCTCTCTCTCTCTCTGTCTCTCTCTCCTTCTGCCCTCCCCCTCTTCCACATGCTCTCTCTCTCTCTCAAATAAATAAATCTTCTTTTAAAAATAATCATTTATTTAACAATCCAGGCATTCTGCTATGCTATGAAATAAGCAAAGTACTAGAACTTAGTAACTGGGTCTCAGTAGAAATACATCTAAAAATTCATGCATTTCAGCTCATGCATAGTATGTGCCCTCATGTGCACCTACACACAAATGAAGCTCTAGCAGAAAATCTTCTAAAACTGGATAATTTAAGGAATATCAAAACAAACAAACACTTAGCCAACTAGAGATTACAGTACAAGTGGAAAACAACTTGGGGTAGTTTTTGAAATTCACAACAACTTAGGCAATTTAATTACTTCTGCAAACCTGAGACTATTCAACTCTAAATAAAGAATTACTACTCTACAAACTATGCCTAGGCTCAATACATTGTCATCTCTTTTCCTTCCTCAGTATTGAAGTAAAATTCTCAGAGCATATTTCTGTGTAAGGAAACACCAACAGCAGGAAAGAGCACCAGTCTACAGCCAGACCTAGTCCTATCCCCTACATACCCCTCTGCTCCACCAGCTCCCCATGCTCTTCAAATTCTTCAGCACAATGGATTACTCTAGCTGGTATGGGTGATCAGAGCCTGAGTGGTAGTGGCTCATACATTAATACATTATGTATTAATGTATGTATTAATGGAGCCATAAATGGGCTCCATTTCTTCCTCCTATCTGCCAACTCCTCCTTTCTTCCAAAGAGATTTTTCCATCTCCAAAATAGGACTCCAGAACTTCCATGCTACCCTCTCCTCACTAGGCTTCTCTAACTGCATCAGGCTTCCAATCTGCACAATTCTAGGGCTGAGAATTCATTCAATGATTCACCAATCTTACACTGAGCAACCTCCTGCACTCCAGGTGCTATTGTAGGTGCTGAGGTTCCAATGATGACCAACACAGTAGGAACTCTGAAGAAGTTCACAGTCTAATGTGAACTTACACATTTGACAGACAATACTAATTGAGACCCAAATTTCTCCAGAGCTTCCTGGACACAGCAATCCTGTGTGTTGAAGAACAACCCTATTTGTTCTTCAGAGTATAAATAAGTTCACATCAAAATAATGGTAAAATCAAAATGTCCAAGACCAGAAAGTTTAACTGGAGAATTCCATCAAACATTTAAAGAAGAATTGAAACCAGTTTTGCACAACTCCTTCCAGAAAATAGAAGAGGGGATGCTTCCCAATTCATCTTATGAGGCTAGTATTGTGCTACACCAAAACTAGACAAAAAACTGCATGAAAAAAGAAAGCTGTAGACCAATATTTCTCATGAATGTAGATACAAAAATTCTCAACAAAATACTCACAAATGAAATCAAACAATGTTTTAAAAGAATAATACCAAAAAAATAAATAAATAAAATAAAAGAATAATACACTACAACCATGTTGAGTTTCTTCAAGGTATGCAAGATTGGAAAGACATACCATGTTCATAGATTGGAAGACTCAATATTGTAAAGATGTCAATTCTTCTCAAATTTATCTACAGGTTTAATGTAATTCTTATTTCAAAATCTCAGCAAGCTTCTTTGTAAACATTGACAACTTTCTTCTAAAATTTATATTGAATGGTACAGGCTCTAGAAGACCAGAATAATTTTGAAAAAGAATAAAGTGGGAGAAAGTTATCCTTCCCAAGGGTAAGACTTCCTGTTATACTATAGTAATCAAGACTGTGTGGTAGAGGTAAAGGAATAGATGTATTCCTAATCAATAAAACAGAATAGAGAACCCAGAAATGAACCCATACAAATCTGCTCAATTATTTTTTGACAAAGATGTAAATGTAATGCAATGGAGTAAGGATAGCATTTTCAACAAGTGGTACTAGAGCAACTGGCTATCCCACTGGCAAAAAAAAAAAAATTTAATAATCTAAACCTCCCATTATATACAAAAATTAACTTGAAACAGATCATGGACTTAAGTGTAAAGCAAAAAACTATAAAATTTTTAGAAAAAAAACAGTAGACAAATTCATTCTTTCAAGGCTTAGTATTTGGCAAAGCATTCTTAAATTTGGTACCAAAATCATCATCCATAAAAGGAAAAATTGATAAACCTCTTCAAAATTTAAAAATTTTACTATCCAAAAGATCCTGTTAAAAGTACACCAAGTCATGACATTGTACACTTTCAATATCCTTCAAGTTGTCAATTCTACATCAATAAAGCTGAGAAGGAAAAAGAACCTGTTAATAGAAGGAAATGACAAATTACAGATTAGAGAAAACACTTGCAAACCACATATTTAACAAAGGGTTTGTATCTAGAATATATAAAAAACTGTCAAAACGTAACAGTAAATAATCACAATGCAAGTAGAAAATGAGTAAAAGTCGTGAACAGATATTTGGTGGCAGAGAATATACATATGGTTTTGATGATGTTCACACGGGCATGGGAGGAGGGAGTGATAGTCATGCCCCAGATGCTTGGCACCCAGATCTTAGGCAACAAAGGAGACTTCCCTGTAGTATTTAATTCTATAGTGGGCAAAACATTGTGTTTGGGGTCCCAATAAAGCAGTGGTTCCAAAAACATGAAAAAGGGAGAAAAGCATTTGGGTTTGACTTTTTTTTTTTAAGTATTAAAATAGTTAACATAGGAAAGGGGGATCTCTGGATGGCTCAGCAGTTCAGCCCCTGCCTTTGGCCCAGGGTATGATCCTGGAGTCCTGGGATGAGCCCTGGAATCAAGTCCCACATCGGGCTCCCTGCATGGAGGCTGCTTCTCCCTCTGCCTATGTCTCTTCCTCTCTCTCACTCTTTCTCTCTCTCTCTCTCTCTCTCTCTCTCTCTCTCTCTGTGTGTGTGTGTGTGTGTGTGTGTGTCATGAATAAATAAATAAAATCTTTTAAAAAAATAGTTAACGTAGGGGAAAACCAAGTCATTGTATACTTACTTACACCTTTTAAAATAAGAAGGAAAATCAGGAGGTGGTATGGGGAGGTCATAATACTCCTTTTTAGTCTTTTGTACTTTTAACAATCTTAACTCTCGCTAGCTACAGCAATTCAAAGGGGAGAGGTTCTGAGTGTAGCATGGTCCCTATCACATTTCCTGGCCTAACTCCATTAAACTCTTGTCCAATAAAGGATTAGAATGTGCACAATGGCCTGTGATGCAAGACTAGAAAAGAAAAATTAAACTGAAAACCACTCCCAAACCAATAAAGTTACCCCCTGCCCAGAAAAGCCAGACCACCATAAATTCTGAACTTTTTAGGTTACAAGAAAGAGTTATCTAGGCAAAAGAGAAGGTGGGAGAGATGCAGAGAGGGGACAAAATGGAGAAATTGAAAATCCAACAATAACAAAGACTCCAATGCCCTCACTTTCAATGATAGATTAGACAAGTACGCAGAAGGTAAAGAAGGAAATAGAAGACTGGAACAACACTAAAGCCAACTATACCTAACAGACATCTATAGAACACCCCACTAAACAACAGTAGAATACACATTTTTCTCAATTTGTTATATAAGTGGACCAAAGATAGCCCCTGTGTATTGGCCTTTATGTTGTTTATCTTTTCGCAACAAATTGATACCATTAGCTCAAAGCCAAACTCAAAGTCTTGCGAATCCAAAATAATATTTGTAGCCACTTAGGACCTGCCTGCTTTACATACCCTGCAAAACCGCACCAAATATCTGCTAACCATAGATCAGATAAACCCTGTGGCTATAAAAGACCCCAAACCTCTGCTGCCCTGTAGTGCTCTCTGACTCAGGCACTCCCCATCTTGCCACTGAATGATGCCATCTAGATACATAAGCCCCCTCTCCATTCCCCTCCTCCCTGAGAGTTCCCTTTTCCTCTTCCCCTGTTAGCCTCCTGCTATAAGGGTCTTCCCTTCTCCTGTAACCCCAGCAAAATATGGCCCAATAATATGATTGTGCAATATTGCCATCTCATGTTCCTGTCTTTCCTTGATCAGCCCTGAAATCCTTGACCTCACCACATATGTGCCCAGGGAACATTCTCCAGGACAGACCATTTATTAGGCCATATAACCAACCTCAATACATTTAAAAGGACCCAGATCATGCAAAGTATGTTCTCCAACAATAATGGAATGAAACTAGAAACAAATCACAGGAAGAAACTTGGGAAATTCACAAATATGTGAAAATTAAACAACACATTCCTAAATGTGTTTGAAACTTAGATGAATGAAAACAAAAACTCAATATGCCAAAAATGAATATATGCAGCTAAAGTAATGCTCCGCAGGAAACAGCTGTAAAGCTACATTAAAAAAGGAGAAAGATCTCAAATCAGTAACTTAAACTTCTGTCTTAAAAAAAAGCAAGAAGAGCAAATTAAGCCCAAAGCAAATATAAGATGGGAAATTATATAAAACAAAGTAGAAATAGATAAAACTGAGCTTAGAAGAACAATAGAGAAAAGTTGATTACTTAAAAAGATCATGAAAATTGGGGCACCTGAGTGGCTCAGTTGGTTAAGCGTCTGTCTACTAAAACTGATGAAAATTTAGCTAGACCGACCAAAATAAAAAGAGAAAGGATCTAAATTACTAAAACCAGGGCAGCCCCGGTGGCTCAGCGGTATAGCGCTGCCATCGGCCCAGGGCCTGATCCTGGAGACCCCAGATCAAGTCCCACGTCAGGTTCCCTGCATGGAGCCTGCTTCTCCCTCTGCCTAGGTCTATGCCTCTCTCTCTCTCTCTCTCTCTCTCTCTCTCTCTCTCTCTCTCTGTCTCTCATGAATAAATAAAATCTTAAAAAAAAATAAAAAATAAATAAATAAATTACTAAAACCAGGAATGAAAGAGGGATATTACTACCAAACCCACAGAAGTAAAAAGGATCATAAGGGAATACTACAAACAGTTTTATGCCAACAAATTAGACAACCTAAACAAAATTGACAAATTCTTAGAAAAACACAAAACACCAAAGCTAACTCAAGTGCAAGTAGAAAATGTAAAAAGACCTATGACAAGTGAAGCAGTGAATTGTTAATCAAAAATTATCCCACAAAGAAAAGCTCCAGCCCAGAGGGTTTCACTGGTGAATTCTAACAAATATTTTAAAAATTAACATCAGTCATTGACAAACTCATCCAAAAAAAAAATAGAAGAGAAGGAAACACTTCCCAGGTCATTCTATGAGGCCAGCATCACCCTGATTACTACAACTAGACACTCACAAGAAATCACAAGAAAAGACTACAAGTCAATATACTTTATGAATATAGATGCAAAAATGCTCAACAATCCAGCAGCATATTAAAAGAATTATATACCATGACCAAGTGTGACTCATCCCAGGAATGCTAACTTGGCTTAACATATGAAAATCAATCTATATAATACACTGTATTAATAGAACAAAGCACAAAAACCATACTGATCACATCAACAGATACAGAAAAGCACTTGAAAAAGCCTAAGGAAAAAAATGGTTGGGGAAGAAAGAAGAAAGAAGGGAAGGGAAGGGGAGAGAAGGGAAGGGGAAGGAGGGGAGAGTAGAGGGAAGGAAGGGAACAGGAAAGGAGGGAAGGGGAGGAGAGGAGGGGAAAGGGGGGAGAGGAGGGGAGAGAAAGAAAGGGAGAGAGAGCACAAGAATCCAGATTGAATAGGAAGAAGCAACTTGTACATAGAAAATCCTAAGGAATCCACTAAAAAACTATTAGAACTAAAATGAGTTCAGGAAGAATACAGGATCCAAGATCAACATACAAAATAAACTGTTATTCTATATTTTAACATTGAATAATTCAAAAACAAAATTAAGGAAATTATTCCATTTAGAATTAAAAAGAATAAAATACTTAGGAATAAATTTAACAAATGCAGTTTAAGATTTGTACACTGAAAATTACAAAACATTACTGAAAGAAGTTAAAGAACTAACTAAACTTTTTAAATCCCATGTTCATGAATTGGAAGACTTAATATTGTTAATATGGCAATACCCCAAAATTGGTTTATAGATTCAGTACAATCCCTATCATTCCAGTATTCCAGTTGTATTTTTTGCAGAAACTGAAAATCTGACTCTAAAATCCTTAAGAAAATACAAGGCACCAAAAATAGCTAAGACAATCTTGGGAAATAAAAACAAAGTTGGAAGACTTTCACTTCCCAAATTCAAAACTTAATACAAAGCTACCGTAATCAAGAACAGTGTAGTACTAGCACAAGGATAGACAGACAGACACACAGATCAAAGGATAGAATTAAGAGTCCAGAAATAAACCGTCATATTTACACACTTGATTTATGACAAGGGTGGCCAAGATAATAATTCAATGGGGAAAGAATAGTCTTTTCAACAAATGATGCTGGGACAACTGGATATCAGCATACAAAAGAACGAAGTTGGATCCCTACCTCATACCATGTACAAAAATTAACTCAGATTAAAGACCTTAATATAAGAACTAAAACTCTAAAACTCTTAGAAAAAAACCATAGTAGTAAATCTCTATTGCCTAAGATTAGGTGATGATTTTTTTATATACAGTGCCAAAAGCACATATACAAAAGCAAAAATAGATACATTTAGAACTTTTGTACTTCAAAGCATACCATCAAAGGATAAATAAAAAGAAAATCCACAGAATGGAAGGAAACCTTTGCAAATCATATAGCTGATAAAGAACTGATATCCAGAATATACAGAACTCTTAAAACTCAACAATAAGAACACTAGTGACCTAATTTTAAAATGGGCGAAAAAAGAAATAAAATAAAAAATAAATAAAATGGCCAAAAAAGTAAAGAAGATTTTATATATATATATATATATATATATATATATATATATATATATATATCTTTTAAAGAAGATATACAAATGGCCAATAATCACGTGAAACGATGTTCAACATTACTAGCCATTAGGGAATAAAAATCAAAATAAATCACAATGAGATACACCTTCACACTAACTAGAATGGCTACAATCAACTAGTCAGATAATGACAACTATTAGTAAAGATATGAAAAAACTGGAACTCTCATACATTGCTGGTGGAATTGTAAAATGATTTAGCTAATTTGGAAAATAGTGTGGCGGTTCCTCGAAATCTTAAACAGAAAGTTACTATATGACCCAGCAACTGTACTCCTATATATTTAGGAATATATACTCAAAGAGATTTGAGAACATATATCCAAAAAAATACTTATATATGAACTTCCATAGCAGCATTATTCATAACAGCCAAAATGTAGAAAAAAAACCTGTAAGTCCATCAATTGATGAGTAGATAGACAAAATGTGGTATAACCATCTAAAAGAAGCAAATCCACACAAAGAAATTAATGGTTGCTGGGGATGAAGGAAGTGGGAAATGGGGAATGACTACTAGTGAATACAAGTTTCTTTTGGAAGGTGATGAAAATGTTCTGGAATTAGACAGCAATGGTAGTGGCATTGTTTTGTGAATATACTAAAAACCACTGAATCATACACTTTGATTCATGGTGAATTGTATGGTATGTGAATTAAAATCTCAGATCTGTAAGTGAGAAAAGTCAGATGTCCCAAGTCTTAAGGGGACACATGAATGTGTTATAATTGAAACTTGAAGCCAAATTTGTTTGATTATGAATCCTGCTGTCTTAATTATCAACTATATTCCTGAACCTCCTTCTCTTCTCACGTTACAGGTTTTCTGGAAATAGTTACTCACTCCTATAGAATTCATCACTATCAAACACCAAATCTCTCTCTATCCCTAACTTTCTGCTCAAGCCAGAGACAGCTCTGCCTGAGTGGCCTAGAGGTGCCTCAAAAGCAACTCATGTTAAACCAAAATAGCTTCCTCTTCCACAACCTTTTTGATGAATATCTCTTACTGGTGGTATTCTTCATAAGCTGGTGTCCCTTCCAATCCTAAGGCCATTTAGAAAACAAAGATGATTAACCCACCCCAAGCCCAGTAAATGATCGGGTTTTTCATGCTTGTGTTACCAGCTCTGACTATTCTTTTTGATAATTCTTCACTTGGATGACATATTACCAAGAGATTTTCATTCTCATTTCACTATTAATAAAGCTTTAAATGTATACTTCAAGTATGAATATAATAGCAACTAAGGGGGAAAAATAAAGGCTGTCTCTCCCAAAAACTCTAGGGAGCCAGTAGTACAGACAGTACCCCAACTCAAGTCTTGCAGTGTATTGAAACCACACAATGTACTTCTCCATGTTTCTAACAGGATAAAACTTCCTTTGAGATGTTTACTTGAAGTCATCCCCAAAACTATGGCCACTTTGATGGATATTCGTAAGATTCAGGAAAATCTTTTTTTTTTTTTTTTTTTTAGATTCAGGAAAATCTTAAAGTAGTACAGTCTAGCTATTCCTTAAATTCCCCCCTAACTACTGCATCCAGGATGACTTCTAAAATTTTCCTTCTTTTGAGATCCAGCAAAATGTTTAGTGTAAAAATTAAACATATATAACTTTAAGTCAGGATACTAAATTTTATTATTTTTTTAAGATTTATTTATTTTAAGAGAGAGTATGAGCAGGAGGGGGAGAGGGAGAAAGATTTTTAAGCACATTCTGCCTTGAACATGGAGCCTGACACGGGTCTCTATCTCAAGAACCTCAGATCATGATCTGAGCCAAAACCAAGAGCTGGACACTTAGCTGACTGCACCTCCCCCCCCCAGGCACCCCAGAATATTAAATTTTAAAAAGTCATTAGACAAAATGCCTGGCACAAAATTTTTGTTTATAGCCATTTGGTAATTTAGAATAATTGAAATCCTTCCCAAAGAAAAATAGCAATCAACAACAAATAACCAAAAACACTGATATTTCATTTCTCCGATATTCTAAAATAAAGTAAATATGTATTTTATTTCCATACATGCACTATTTCAACTATTCATATAATATTTCAGGACTACTACGTTTATTAGAATAAATCAGAAAAGCAACTCATCACCAACACTCAATGTGTGGCACATATTCTCAGCAGTTATGTGGCTAAACACAAAAATTTATATTCATTCAATATAAGAATAAGATAACAGGTAGAATGGAGTGGAGTCAGGTCTTACCCTTTACACTGCTCTCCTTCTCCCAACCACATCTCAGCATCATTAAGTATCAGCAAACGTGGGTCCCCATTCTGATTAACAATGACACATTATAAAACAGATTGTAATATATGCACATCTGGACTGCATGGGATTATGTTAAGGGCACAAGTTAGGCCCCTTTTTATATTTTAAGTTTATGTCCATATCAATGCACAGAAGTCTCAATGGTCCTGTTATGGGTGGACAGCAAAAGGCTATGGTGATAATAGCCCCTTCTTCCTGGAGCTAATGGGCTATGGGAATCCACTTGCCTTCACTCTCCCTCCATAAGCCAGGAAGAGGTTGAGGACACAAGCAGGATCACCTGGAAATGTGACCACACCAATTCATTCTGGCCCCAGACCAGCCATTGTGCTAGATACAGCAGTGAGCACAAGATGATTAGAACAGAGTCTCTGCTTTCCCCATGTTTGCGATTGGTGGCTCATAGAGACATATGTACCAGCACCTAGAGCACAAGTGTGGAATAGAGGCAAATGCAAAAGCTGTGGAGCATAGGGTTGAAAGAAATGTATTCCCACTGGGGATTTGGGAGAGTCTGGTGAGAGAATAGAGCTGGTCAGGCCCTCGGATGGGGTGAGGTAAAACGATTTCCGCAGATTGAAATGAGAAAAGAAAAAGGCATTATAAGCAGCAGCGATGGCTCAAAAATGACCTTCTTTGTCCTTAATTGTAGAATGAAGATAATAATAGTACACCTACCTTGGAGGGTGGTTTGAAGATTAAATATAAAAGTTCCTGGCCCTAGTAGGCACTATCAAAAGCTGTAGCTATTATCATGGGCAGGGAGTGTAGTAAAACCAGGAGTACTCACTGGAAGGCTTTATACTCCAGCAAAAAATATCTGTGTCTTCTTGTCATTGCTCCTATAACTGATGTTGTTTCAAGCCCCCAAGTAGGACAAATATCTAAACTCAAGAGAAGGGTGCCTGGGTGGCTCAGTTGCTTATACATCTGCCTTTGGCTCAGGTCATGACCCTGGGGCCCTGGGATTGAGCCCCATGTCAGGCTTCAAGAGAAAAAAAAAAGGAACATTAGTATTTTTCTTCCATGAGAATGTGACTTTTGCAGAATGGAGGTGTGTTATGGTCTTGGCAATTAACCCGAGGTGTAGGAACTGGGAAGGCAAGTCCTTGGTCTCAACTAGAAATGACAAATATGGGGCACCTGGGTGGCTCAGGGGTTGAGTGTCTGCCTTTGGCGTGGGTCATGACCCCAGGATCCCAGGATTGAGTCCCACATCGGGATCCCTGCAGGGAGCCTGCTTCTCTCTCTGCCTGTGTCTCTGCATCTTTCTCTGCGCCTCCCATGAATAAATAAATAAAATTTTTTTTAAAAAAAGAAAGAAATGACAAATACAACTTCCACACCAGGAGTTTCCTGGGGTCACCCCCAGTAAAGCAGTGGCCTCCCATCCAACGGAGAGACTGGGGAGCCAGCAGAGCAGTGGTTGCTGCTATAACATTATCAGATAAAGCAATTAACTTCTTCTAACTCAATGTCTTCATCTGTGAGATGTGGACCGTGATACCTGTCACTCTGGCTCATTCTGAGGATGAAGTGATACCAGATACATAGCGTGCTTGGCCCAATGCCTGGCACACTGTGGGGGTTTCATAAATGTTTACCCTTTTTACAGTAAATACAGTAAAGACTGGCTTGTCTGGCACAAGCTGTCTGGCTTCTAACTTACTAAAGCTGAGACTTTTTTTTTTTTAAGATTTTATTTATTTATTCATGAGAGACACACAGAGAGAGAGAGGGGGGCAGAGACAAAGGCAGAAGGAGAAGAGGCTCTCCGAGGGGAGGAGGATCATGCCCTGAGGTGAAGGCAGCCCCTCAACCACTGAGCCACCCTGGCGTCCCCAAGCTGAGACTTCTTAAAGGAGACATCAGGAAAGGAAAACAAGGTGGGGGAGGGCAAGGAACCCCATCAAGGACTTAAATGTGCTTTTCCCTCCTAAAGAGAGGGCCCCTGAACTCAATAAATGAGAATGACCCTAGCTGAACTTCCAAGCTTGAAAGTATAGTTGGTTTTTAAAAGCAGTTCTTTTTTCAAGATGAGTTGTTCAATAGAACGAAAGAGCTTGCCCTCAGAAGAGGTTGCGAGGGTCCTAAAACCTACAGGGTAAATCATGAAAAGCAGAAATGTGCCATCCCTCTACAGGGAGTGGGGAGCCTTACACATGCTGTTTGAACACTGTGACTCTGCTGCCTCCTCTATTCCAAATTAACCAGAAACCTGAGAACCTGAACTGAGCTCCAGCTAACATTATTTAAATGAACCGGCTGTTACATGAACCTTAAACCACATGTCAGTTGGTTGTGGGGCTGCCCTGGGCCAACAGACATTAATACAGAGGGTTCCCAGCTCACAAACGGATTGTGTTCCAAATGTGCATTTGGAAGGCTGTGGTTTGAAAGGCAGAGTGCACTTTCCCAAAGAAGCAATGTTATAAATGGTGATTAGGGCCACACGCCAGCTCACAAAACTCCATGTAATCATAATATAGCTACGCTCTGCACATTTTAGCCAAAGAAAGAGTAGAGGTCAATCATATTACAACACTAATGATTAAAGAAGGAGACAAACAGGGGCTCAGTTGGTTAGGCATCCCACTCGTGATTTTTGGCTTAGGTCATAATCTCATGGATAGTGAGGTTAAGCCCCACGGTAGGCTCCCTACTCAGTGGGGAGTCTAGTTGGGATTCTCCCTCTGTCTCCCTCTGCCTCTCCCCCCACTCATGTGTGTGCATGTTCTCTCTCTCTCTCTCTCAGGTAAATAAATCTTTTTTATTTTTAAAGAATGAGATAAATAATAAAGTTGACTATCTTTCATTTATCTTGAGTGGGTTGTGTTTAAACAAAGGCAGATTTAATGAAAGGAGGATGAAAAGGTCTATTCCGTGAGGTGGAGAGGCCAGGGAACACTGGGACTGTAGTCAGGAAACCCTGCAGTTGAGAATCAGACTAGCCTGCAAGATTTCTACCAATTCTCAGAGACTAACGTCTACACCTGAAGGCCAACCTAACACCCAGGGGCGGAGGTGGTTAGCAAGTGGAGGGGGACTGAAAAAGCCAGAGTATCTCTATGCAGCCATTTCATCAGCCAAGGTAGGATCTAGCTTCAGTGTCCCTCCCCTTTTAGACATGATAACCCCCATCTACAACCCAGCCTGCCCCTGACCCCAAGGATTACAGAAGTGCAGAACTTTTGGTGCCTTTTTCACACTGATTTCTGAGGTCAGACAAGCTCTCTTGGATACTCACATCACCTGGATGGTTTGAATTTGACACCCCTACCCCTGTTTAGACTGACTCTTCTATTGCCATCCCCTTCAGGGAGGGGAGGCCCCACAGTTGTTTGGACTCCCTTCCTCTACCACCTGCTCCACATGACCAATACTGCACCTGGTTAAAGTCGCTCAAAATCGCCCATTCTAGCTGGGAGGCTAAGGATTATAATATATACAATGTATATACATATATATTATATATATATCATCCAATATATATATTATGTATATTATATATAATCTGTAAGTATGAAAAAGACATGAGAGTAGAGGAAAGGAGTAAATTGAAAAAGAAAGTTACTTTAAAAAGACCATTTGTAAGACAATAGAGAGGACTTCTGTAAGATCTTACCATTAGGTGGTACCATCATCCCAGGGTGGTTGGGTTGTCCTGAGAAGGACAGCAGAAAAGGGAAATATTAATGAATGCTGCTCAGGAAGTGGATAAGAAGGCTGAAGGCAGCCACTCTGCAGTAAATAATTTAACAAATACGAGGTATTCCTACTGCATTCTAGATTGATTCATATATATATAAATGCAAACATAAATTCCCTTAAAATTATGAAATGTCTCATAATTTTATTTCTTAAAATTGGTTTCTATCCCCACATTCTATTGATTTAAACTTTTTAAAAAGTAATTTCCAACAGTTCTGCTGTTTTTTTTCTGAGCACTCGTTCTTTGACAGCTAGATATATGCAAATTACATTCTCTTGGTCCATGGCTTGCTTCTTTTTAATGTCAACTTTTTATTGTACAGAAATTTAAAATTTTGACATAGACCAATTTACTAATCTTTTCCATTATGATTTGTTCTTTTTGACTTTTGTTTAATATATTTTTCACTATCTTGAGATGATAAAGATATTCTTTTAAACTGTCTTCTTAAATTTTTACTTTTTAAATCACCTGTTTTTTCTTGGTATGGCAAACCAACTACTAAATAGTCCATGCATCCCTACCAATTTGCCACCCCTGTTCCAAAACTAGCTTCCCATAAATGCATGGGTCTATTTCTCTACTCCTGCACCAAACAGCATATTTAATTTTCTAGATATTCTTGAATCCACCTTTTTTTCCAAACACCTTTATGACATTAGCTCATTTCTTTCATTGCATCATTACAATCACCTCAGGGTTCTAGACCAAGACATGACAGGAAGATGCATGAGCTATGGCTAATATGCTGAAGAGATGAGCTCTAAGCAACAGGAAGGCTGTTGATCTACTCCAGGATTTGGAGCAGTCAGTTGCCAAGCATTTGATTTGGGAAACAAAGTTGCAAAGTATCTAACTTTGGTTTGGGCAAGCCACCCCAGAAAGCAGTGGTTACTTTCTGGAAAACAAGATATTAGTTCTGTATCTGGAAATGAGTCACTAAAGGAACCAGATATGATAGAGTAGAGCAGAGTAAGTCCATCACTACCAGTAGGGAAGAAATGGTCTTTTGAGTTTTATTCCCTGATGACTGTTGAGCTGAAATCAGAAGGAAGATGATTTCCTTTGTGCTTACATGTGTCTCCAGTGAAACACGTGGACGTTCCTGGTGTCAGTCATCCAGGGAAGAGAATCTCATACCAGGGAATCAGAACTTATATAACGATAATGGACCAGAATTTTATAGGATAGAAAAAGTCTATTTCCATCCATACCTTGGTGGGGGGGGGGGGGCAGGAGCAGTTGACCTAGAGGAATCCAGAGGAATTTGAGACATCCTGGAGTGGAGAGGGAGAAAAATGGCCTTTTCCACATGAAGAAAAGCCAAGAGCCAGGCAGTGAGGCAACATGTCAGTATCTTTGTTCCCAGAAATCTGCTGCTCTTTCCATATTCCCATTCTCAGCACCCTCTGCCCAAATACCAAGCTGCTCAAGTCACATGCCTGGGAGCCATCCTTGAGGATCCGTAAGTCTTATGTAGTCTATCACCTAAATCTCTTGGCTCCATCCACATCTCTCCACCTCCCTTCCCCTCCCCGCCATCCCTGCACATACGCACATTCACCACCAAGGTCATTCCTGCCTTTAACTGGAACTACAGCAAGAGCTTTCTGACAGGTCCCCCTGTCTTGAATCACAGTTGAGACCTCCTGCTCACCCTTGAAGCTAAAAGGCAAATTCCCACTGCACCCCCTACTGGGTTGGAAACTTGGACAAAGGTCTGCACCTGTCTGTGATTCAATCTTCTCCTGTAAAATGGAGGTAATAACACCCCTGCCTGGTGGCCTTTGAAAATTGAGTTAACACCGAGTAAAGTACTTGGAATAGGAAGCACTCAGCACAGTTAATGCCCCTGGATGTTTGTCTCTACACCCTGCTAGACCAGAAGTTCTACGATGGCCGGGAGGTGTCCGTCTGTTGGTCAGTCCCCACTGGTAGCTCCTTGTAGGTGTTGAAAACAATGAGCCACCACAACCTGGAATGGAGTGAGCCGTATTTTGTAAGTCAGACTATCTACTTACATGTTCCCTTTTTGTCTATTGCCCTACCGGTGCACTCCTCAAAGCCTCCCCAAATGTTCCAGATTGTTCCCAGCCATAAGACCAGACTCAGGGACTTCTGGGTGGCTCAGCGGTTGAGCGTCTGCCTTTGGTTGAGTGCGTGATCCTGGGATCCCAGATCGATCCCACGTCGGGCTCCCTGCATGGAGCCTGCTTCTCCCTCTGCCTGTGTCTCTGCCTCTCTCTCTGTCTCTGTCTCTCATGAATTAAAAAAAAAAAAAAAAAAGACCAGACTCAGCCTTCTGCTGGGGACCCTTTTGTCCCCAAGGGAGGGGACAAAGGCCAGCTGAGGGTGATTTCCCAGGGGCGAGTGCAGGGGCAAAGCAGCACAGAGGCCCAAAGGGCCAGCCCTCTCCCCACAGTTGAGTTTCCCTCCCTTGTCATCTTTGGAGGAGCCAAGGGTGACTTCACCGGGGACCTGTCTAGATTATTAAAACTGCGGATAACAGGGCAGAAGGGGCGGCGGGCCCGGAACTGGAAGGCACTGGAGACGCAGCAGCGGCTCAGCCTCCGGGCTCCGCAGGCCACCTGAGCTCCTGTCTTCGGGTAAAGGCTTCTGAAGGGAGGAACGACCCTCCCTCCCGCACTCCCAGAGCCCGCCGCGTCCCTCGCCGCCTCGCTCCCGAGCGTCTGCAGCCCCGCCCCCTGGTGACACGCGGGCCCGGCCCGGACGCGCAGGAGCCCCCGCCGACCGCGGGACTGCGGCACCCACCCGGCTGCCCCAGGGTCCCCGCGGCGGCGGCGGCGGCGGCGGGCGGGGGCGGGGGGCCGCAGGCACCCGGGACCCGCCCGACCCGCGCGGCCGGAGAAGGCGCGGCCCAGGGCGGCGGAGGGATGGCCGCGGGGGCCGCGGGGCGCGGGGCGGCGCCTCGCCAGCAGGAGCAGGTGCTGGGCGCGGGGCGCAGGGCGCGGGGCGGCGCCTCCCCAGGGGGGCAGGTGCGGGGCGCGGGGCGGCGTCTCCCCAGCAAGGGCAGGCGCGGGGCGCGGGGCGGCGCCTCCCCAGGGGGAGCAGGTGCGGGGCGCGGGGCGGCGCCTCCCCAGGGGGAGCAGGAGCAGGCGCGGGGCGCGGGGCGGCGCCTCCCCAGGGGAGCAGGTGCGGGGCGCGGGGCGGCGTCTCCCCAGCAAGGGCAGGCGCGGGGCGCGGGGCGGGGTCTGGCATCCCGAGGCCCACGCGGGACGGGGCGTCCTCAGGTCTCCAGCCTCCCGCCGGGGCGCAGGATGGAGGGGCGGATGACCTCCCCGGAAGGTGCTCGTCGCTTCGCCCCCCCACCCCGGGGAGCCGAACCCCTCCCCCTTCCCCGGGCCCCTGCGGCTTCTCCCGCCTGCCCTCCGCTCCCCACCCCGGGGCCCCCTCCCGAGCCTCACCTGCCGCATCCCTAACTGTTCCCCGTGGTCCCTGCTGGCGGCCCCCCTCCCCGCTCCCCGCAGGAGCCCCAGGGCCCCCAGAAGGTGGAGGGCGCCGGAAGCGGGCGGCTGGAGGGTGCTGGGCGGGCAGCGCCTTCGACTGTGGGCTCCGGAAGGGCGCGGGCATCGAGTCCCTCTCTGAAGGCTGGTTAGTGGCGACGGCGCGAGGGGGCACGTGATGGGGTGAGCGCGGGGTGGTTCACTCTGTGGTGGCAAATAAGTAAATGTAAGCAGCCCTCATCAGTTGGTTACAAAAATTATAAAAATAAAAATCAGATAGTTGGGCTCAGCCCCCAGGGTTTCCAGTTCCTGACGTCAGGGATAGTACCTGGTCATCCCTTAGAAGTCTGATTAATTACCAGAGGGGCTAATGCTGACGTTTTGAGAACTCCTGGGCTAGCACTTCCTATCCCCCAGGCTCTCCCCACCCACGCCCTTTCGTGATTTCAAATCTAAGTCATTACTATTTTTCGTTCATAGACGAGTCTTAGGCCATGATCACATGCCAAGAGGGTAAGGGGGCCGCAGGTAGAGGTAGACCTTTCCTCTGGGAGCTCACATCCTGGAAAGAAAGTGTAACAAGGATAAAATAACTCATCGAGGGTAGAAGGGATTACTGTCCCCAGAAGAGGTTCCAGTGAAGTTTTGTAGGATTTCTAGGAAGCAAGGAATTGCTTCTGGCAGGCACGGTGGGCACAGGCTGGCTGATTGGGAGGGGATGGCGTGGCTTTTGTGAGCTGAGCCTCAGATGGATGAGATTCCATGTGGCCAGGAGGGGAGATGAGAGGTCTCTGTGGAGGAAACAGAAATACCAAAACTACGTGGAGATGAAAAAAACTGTTGGGAGATGAGAGGTGAGCATGGAGAAAGGTGGGGTGGGGGTGGATAGTCACTGTGACCTGGACAGAAATCCAGGGTTCGTGAAGCCTAGCCCGAAGGGAAAGCTTGGTAGTGACAAGTCCTTTTTTTTTTTTTTTAAGATTTTATTTATTTATTTATTCATGAGAGCCACACAGAGAGAGACAAGAGACACAGGCAGAGGGAGAAGCAGGCTCCATGTAGGGAGCCCAATGTGGGACTCCATCCCGGGACTCCAGGATCATGCCCTGAGTCAAAGGCAGATGCTCAACCACTGAGCCACCCAGGCATCCCAGTAGTGACAAGTCTTGTACCATAGTATGCACTGGAGATTTATTTTCTAAAAATGGGGAAGCTATAAGGGAATTCCATGACTTACTTGCTGATTTCAAACCCAGATCAAGTCCTTCACTGTGGGTTTCAGATGAAGAAGTCTGCAAGCTGGGAAGGGCCGGAGACTGGTTGAGTCACTTCTGCAGCTAAGGTCTGCTGTCCCTAAGGCTGCTGTCACCGCCTTGCCCACTGCCCTCAGGAGGCATGGTCCTAATGCTGCCCTGGGAGGAACTCAGAGCTTTTCCCTTAATCCCCCAGAGCAGAGCCATGTGGTCTAGGAAAAAACAGCCAAGGTGTCACCTGACAGCCGATTAGAAATGCAGAGTCTCAGTCCCCCACCCCAAACCTACTGGCTTCCAATCTGCATTTTAACCAAACCCCTGGGTGACTGCACATCAAAGTTGGAGAAGTGCTAGTTTAAAATAGACTTTATAAGAGCCGAGGATAATGAAAGAAACATAGGTATGGTCACTGACCACCCAACCCCATAAGAATTAACTGAACCCCTGTATATTACAGCACCTTCTGACTCTAAACCTTCCCCTATTTTATTGTCATTCATCATCCTTATTACCCCTTGAAGGATGTCTATTTGTTTTTCTGAGAATCTCTAACACCTTGGAAGCTCCAGCAAAACAGGCACTTGATCTGCTTTGCTGGCTACTGTATTTCCAGAACCCAGCACAGAGCCTGGCAAATGACAGGGCCTCAGGAAATGTTTATTGGACAAATAAGTGAGTAAATAATAAACTTACAACTTCATGATCTGCCCACCTCCCTGTATACTTCTTTGGGACAAACAACATCTCCCTATTCCCCATCCTCCAACCCTACCCCCCCCCCCGCAAGCTATACCCCCTGTGGTCTTTTGAGCCAGCTACACACCCTGTCTACTCCCAAGGCTCCTCAAAGTTGAGGTACAAGAGAGCAGACAGGGTGGATCCAGCAGTTCCCTCTTCTGCTTGTCTGAGGCCTGCTTTGCAGCATCTGATTTTCCCCAGAGGACCCACCTCTGCCCCAACATGGTTCTCTGCCTTGGAGCAGGCCAGACACAACACTTCCCTCCCCTCCATCCATGGAAGTTTTGTCCTCACCCAGTGCCATGGATTCCATTACATTAAACACATCTCTCCAAGCTTAATACATCCCTACCTCCCTCACATAGGTCCCAGGGACAGAAGTAGTTTGAGTTGACTGTTTGGGTTTCTCCACACATTCTAGCAAGATTTTCCTAACAGATGGATTTTTGTGAGGGAATCATTCAAAGTGGGGACACCAATTTGGAGGCAACAGCTGAGGTGAGAAAAGGTGAGCGCTGGCCCTAGGAGAGAGGCATCTTCAAGTACAGTGGACCCTTGAACAACATGGGTTTGAACTACATGGATCCACTTAGATGCAGATTATTTACAGTGCAGTACTGTAAATGGCTATGGTAGAGAGGAAAGGGTTCGGGAATGCTGACTTTTGTATTGGTTGGGTAGGTGGGAATGGAAGTTTTTTTAGGCATACGGGCATAGCACATCAGAGTTACAGCAATATATGAATTGAGAAAGTTGTCGGGTAGGATTTGTCTATCAGGGAATAATTCAAAAAAAGAATTTCAGCTTTGAGTGCTGATGGTGGAGATGATGCTTCTTCCTTGAGTCTTGGGGAAAATGATTATTCTCCATCTTTGGTTTACAAGACCAAAATAATTATTATACTACATAGACTCTTCACTTTATGAGGTTGTTTTTGATAATGCTAGTGATTGGTATTAGGATTAGGAGGATTGTGAAGCATAGAATTGATGCTATTTGACCAATTATCACTTATATAACTATAAAGGGATGTTCTACTGGTTGTCCCCCAACTCATGTAATGTGAGCAGGTCTGCTGTTAATAATCAACATAAGCATTGGCTAAGTGATCAAAATATCATTCCACGCTGTTTGGATGTGTGAAGTAAGAGGATGATTGCTAGGATTAGGATGGAGAATACTAGGGCGAGCACTCCTCCTAGTTTAGTGGGGATGGATCGTAAGATAGCGTAGGCAAATAGAAAATATTATTCAGGCTTGATATGTGGAGGGGTGTTAAGAGGGTTTGCAGGAATACAGTTGTCCGGGTCTCCTAGTAGGTCAGGTGTGAATAGGACTAGTGATATTAATGTTAGAGTAAGGACTGATGCTCCTAGAGTGTCTTTGATTATATAGTAGGGGTGCATTGGGATTTTGTCTGAGTCGGATGAAATTCCTGAAAGATTGTTGGACCCTGTTTCATGTAGGAACAGTAAGTGAACTATAGCTAGGGCAGCAATGATGAATGGGAGAATAAAGCGGAATGCAAAGAATCATGTTAGGGTTGCTTTGTCGACTGAGAAACCACCTCAGATTCATTCAACTAGGCTGGTTCCAATGTAGGGAATTGCTGAAAGTAAGTTTGTGATGACAGTTGCTCCTCAAAAAGATATTTGTCCTCATGGTAAGACATAACCTATGAATGCCGTGGCTATAGTTGCCAATAGGAGGATAATTCTAATATTTCATGTTTCTATGAATACGTAGGAGCCGTAATATAATCCTCGTCCTTTGTGCATAAATAGACAAATGAAAAATATGGAGGCTCCATTTGCATGTAAATATCGGATAATTCAGCCATAATTTACGTCTCGGCAAATATGGGTGACTGATGAAAAGGCTGTTGCTGTGTCTGATGTGTAGTGTATGGCTAGGAATAGTCCTGTTGGGAATTTGTAGGATTAGGCATACACCCAGTAGGGATCTACAGTTTCATCATGCTGAAATATTTGATGGTGCAGGAAGATCAATGAATGAGCTGTTAACAATTTTGGCTAGTGGGTGAGTTTTTCGAATGTTGGTCATTAATATTCTTTGTAATCGAACCACAACGATGATTTTTCATGTCATTAGTCATGGTAGATTCCATGTAGGAAGAATGATAACATACATTGTCTTTATTTTAAGTATTGTCTTTGTAATAAATTTAGTGGGTTTTGCCACGAAACCTTCTCTTATTTATGGTGGGCTTGTACTAATTATTAGTGGAGGTATTGGTTCTGCTATTGTGTTGAATTTTGGAGATCCTTTTTGGGGCTGATAGTCTTTTTAATTTATTTAGGGGGTATGCTTGTGGGTTTTGGTTATACGACTGCTGTGGCTACTGAGCCGTATCCTGAGGTTTGGGTTTCTAATAAGGCTGTATTGGCTGCATTTATTATTAGTTTATTATCTGAATTGTTGAACTGCTTGCTGTATTTTAAAGGATGATGAGGTTGAGGTCGTGCTGAAATTTAATGGAATAGGTGATTAATTTTATGGTACAGGAGATTCAGGGTTTTTCAGTGAGGAGGCTATGGGAATTGCCGCATTATGTAGTTATGGAACTTGATTGGTGATTGTTACTGGTTGATCATTGTTGACTGGTGTTTTAGTGATTATAAAAGTTACTCATGGTAATTAAGAATCAGTAGGCTAAGGGCTATAGTAATTATAAAAGAGAGAAATATAATTTAATTAGGCCTTTTGGTTAGAAATTAAGGGGAGGATTTTATTTGGAAATAAGAAATCAATTTGGATAATACATTTTCTAGTAAGATTATGTCTAGGAGTATTAATGCTGATTTTTGGCTTGTTAATAGGTTTATTTTTGGTATGAAGCGGCGTATGATGATAGGATAATAGCCTAAGAGATTGGAGAGTTTGAAGAAATTTGCTGGATAATTAAACTTGAGGCCTTGTATTGTGCTCCGAAATCTGTGGATCCAATCATAGTTTTATACCAATCGTTCTTGAAATAGTCCCACTTTCATATTTCGCAACTTGTTCTGCCTTAATGCTGTATAATCATTGAGAAGCTATAAAGCATTAACCTTTTAAATTAAAGACAGAGCTTAAGCCTCTCCTCAATGAAATGCCACAATTAGATACATCAACTTGATTCATCACAATTCTCTCAATAATTTTAACCCTATTCATTATATTTCAACTAAAAATTTCAAAACACTATTATCCAAAATCCAGGATTAAAATGAATAAAACCACCAAAATAGTCCATACCTTGAGAAAACAAATGAACGAAAATTTATTCCCCTCTTTCACTACCCCAACAATAATAGGACTCTGTATTGTAATCTTAATTGTTATATTTCCAAGTATCCTATTTCCCTCACCTAACCGTCTAATCAACAATAGTCTCATCTCCATTCAACAATGATTAATTCAACTAACATCAAAGCAAATATTAGCTATCCACAATCAAAAAGGATGAACTTGAGCTCTTATACTAATTTCACTCATACTATTCATTGGCTCAACTAACTTACTCAGATTATTACCCCACTCATTTACCCCTACCACACAATTATCTATAAACCTGGAAATAGCCATCCCTCTATGAGCAGGGACAGTTATTACCGGTTTTCTATACAAATCCAAAGCATCTCTACACATTTCCTGCCACAAGGAACACCCCACCCCTCCCCCTCATCCCAATACTTGTAACTATCAAAACTATCTGCCTATTTATTCAACCCATAGCCCTGGCTGTAAGATTAACAGGTAACATTACTGCAGGTCACCTACTAATTCACCTTATTGGAGGAACTACTCTTGCTTTAATAAATATTAGTACTACTACAGCTGTCATTACCTTTATTATTTTAATCCTATTAACCATTCTCGAATTCACCATGGCCTTAACTCAAGCCTATGTTTTCACCCTGCTAGTGAGTTTATATCTACATGATAACACCTAATGACCCACCAGACTCATGCTTATCACATAGTAAACCCAAGCCCATGACCACTAACAGCAGCTCTTTCAGCCCTTCTTATGACTTCAGGCTTAATCATACGATTTCACTTTAACTCAATAGCCCTACTAGCATTAGGGCTGACAACCAACACACTAACTATATATCAATGATGACGAGATGTCATCCAAGAAAGTACATTCCAGGGACACCAGACTCCCATTGTCCAAAAGGGACTGTGCTATGGAATAATTTTATTTATTGTATCAGAAGTATTCTTCTTTGCGGGATTCTCCTGAGCTTTTTACCATTCTAGTTTAGGTCCAACCCTCCAACTTGGGGGCTGCTGGCCGCCTACAGGCATCGTTCTCCTTAATCCCCTAGAAGTTCCACTACTCAACATCTCTGTTCTCTTAGCCTCCGGAGTCTCCGTGACCTGAGCCCACCACAGCCTTATAGAAGGAAACCGCAAACACATACTCCAAGCCCTATTCATCACTATTTACCTAGGTGTTTATTTTACACTTCTTCATGCTTCAGAATACTACAAAACATCTTTTACTATCTCAGATGGAGTCTATGGCTCTACCTTCTTCATAGCCACAGGATTGCACGGACATGTAATTATTGGCTCAACTTTCCTCATTGTCTGTTTCCTTCAACAATTATATTTCCATTTTACATCCAACCACCATTTCGGATTCGAAGCTGCTGCATGTTACTGACATTTCGTTGATATAGTCTGATTATCCCTATAGTTTCTATTTACTGATGAGGATCCTACTTCTTTAGTATCAGCTAGTACAACCGACTTCCAATCAATTAGTTTCAGACAAACCCTAAAAAGAAGTAATAAATATAATATTAACCCTAATTATCAATCTATCCCTAGCGTCTTTACTTGTAATAATTGCATTCTGACTTCCTCAACTAAATATTTAGTTTGCAGATAAGGCAAGTCCCTATGAATGCGGTTTTGACCCTGTGGGATCTGCATGTCTACCCTTCTCCATAAAATTTTTCCAGTACTTAAGAATATCTTGTCCACTATATGATTATTAAAACATTTACCCATATTTTCTTCTAGTGCTTTTAAGACTTTCTTTTTTACATTCAAATATTTGGTACATATGGAATTTATTTTGAGATGTGGAGTGTGGATCCAGCTGTATATATATTTTTTCAAATGCCTAACCTGTTGTCTCAGCAACATTTCTCGAACAATCCATTTTTTTTTATCACTGATTTGAAGTGACTCATTTATCATGCATACTTGGATCTGTTCCTGGACCAGTAATACTTTTAATTAATTTCTGTGGCTTTATTGTGCATTTCAGTACCTGGCAGGCCAAATGTCCAGTCTTTTCTCTTGAGTTTTCCTCACTATCCTTAGACATGCTCATCTTTCCAGATGAATTTTAGTGTCATTTTAATTTCCAAAATAAATCCTCATAAGATATTGAATGGGCTTGCATAATAGCAGACCAGAAAAAAGATTGTCAAAAAGTAGACTCCGCCCTAGAAAAAAAATCATACTACAGGGGACTATTACTAGAAAGGAGATGTCTCCAAAAATATCATCATCATCATCATATTCACTTTATCCCCAGGAAATGAGTGTTTTTCAGTATACTTGATCTAACGAAGTTCTTACTTGTGTTTAGTAGAAATCTTTTCAGCCATAATTTCTACTCCCTAAGCTTTCCTGGTCTTCAGTAGAATAATTTATCATGTTTCATTAAAAATGACTTGTAATCTGGTGGATAGTTACACATTTATGCCCAGGGCTATATAACTAGTCATAGGCAAAAGTAATTTTTCTTCTCAACTAAAAACTCAGTTCCCTTTTTAAAGTTGATTTTAATAAGAAGCACTGTGAACCCCAAGATGCTGAATAGCAAAAAGAGAAGTAGCCAGGGAATCCTGTAAGTTATAACTTCTATTGAGATAATTGGCCCTTGGGTTGAGCACCAACAAAACTCTCATGTAGTATCTTATTTATACTCACAACACTCCCAGCAAAGCTAACAAGAGCAGCTATTCTATCAATCCCCAGTTTCTAATAAGGAAACTGAGACAATCACAGGCTAGTGATGTGCCCAATGTTACCCAAGGAACGAGTTAGCTCAATGTCCAGTTCTGGCGGTGCTAAATGGGTGCATCATTCATGGCTCTAAACCCATAACAATGTTTTCTACCCCAAAACACCAGTCAACAGAGAGGGACCTGTCAGGTGGGGACTCAGGTGCTGCTACTCCCTAAGGGTTGCCACTAAGGCTTTGCTCCTAGAGGGCAGCCTGAAGCCCAGCTGTTCTGACCTCTGTTTGAATATCAGGGACCACCTGATGGGATCATCCAGGAGCAGGGAGCCATAGAGAAGCTGCCAGCATCACTTGCTGCTTTCCCCACTTCCTCTCTCCTGGCATTAATCTGGCAAGTCCTGGCATTGTGCAAATATTGCCCAAGCCCCTACTTAGCTGTATCATCTGAAGTCTTGTTCTCTCTTCTAAGAGAATCCCTCAAGCCTCTGGCAGAAGCACAGATTTTATTATGGAATCTTTACCCAAGCCAGAGAAACCTAGATTGAACTATAAATGGCATTGTTTTTTCCCATTTGTCAAACTTGCTGGTGCCATTTGAAGAAAACATACAGAAAAAAACCTAGGTAGTATCATATTTGTCTAATAAATGTTATATTTGCCTTCCCTTCTTTGCCATCATTGGTGATCTTAGCTTTTAACATATAGAACTAGGGATTAAGCTCTGTGCTCTCCATAAAAATTATAAGTTATACCTTTTCAAGGATTGCCTTAAAGGCTCCAAATAACCAAAGGTAGTGGATTAGCAGTGATGGGGGGAAGACAGCCTGTGGCTACAATCTGTAGGTCATACAAAAGCACTTCCTGGGGTAGTCTCTATGCTCTCCAGCTCAGTCTGCAAGGGCAAGGCCTTGAATTAAATAAGCAGGACACAAAAAATGCTCTAAACAGGTAGAGCCTCTGGTCAGCTCTGTCTCCAAAACCTTGAATGTGGAGATATTTATTCATTGGCATCATTGGGGACACCAGCAAGAGAGATTCTCTGGGATTCACATATATCTTGAAAGCCAGGGTGACGCTGCCTATTGGGAGGCCACACTCTACAACCTTGACTAAATTGCCAGGTAAACTACAGTAATGAAGCTGCATCTGGTTCTCTGACTTAGGAGCAGAATCAAATATTTATTAATAGTAATCTTATTACCCTTTTGTTTTGGGGTGTGTGGGTGTGTGTTAGTTCCATAAGCAAATATTCTACTAGGGCTATCATCTTAAGTTATTCTAGTGCTAGGAAACATCACTATTTTTCGTGGTTTGGGTTTTCCATTTAATGCTGTAAAATACAAGCTGCAAAAACAAAGAAATTTTGAGAAGGGCTCTTTTTGTTTCTTTCAGATCTCTCAAACAAAGCTTTCTGCGGATGATGAGTGGAAGTAAGTGATTAATATTTATATTTTTTTACAGCTGTTATACTAAAAATTACATTTCCACCTTAGCATTTTGAGAAATTAAACAAGGCATGATTTATTTGTAAGTACCTTGAGCTACAGAAGGTGGGTTAACATAGCATGCACGGGCAAAGATAAACCAACACCACAGGGATTCCATGTTTCCTACAGTGTGTTCCATGCAGTCCTACAAAGCTGGATTTGTATGTCCTTCAAAATAAGGCAGTGTCAAGTCGGTATTTATTTTAGGCACAAGATCCATCTGGTTTTCTTTATATGCTATTTCCCCTGTGTTCTGGTACTTACTACAGGGCCATTAGGGCCCTTGGGCACCAAATGAAATGAAATAAAAATGAAAAGTTCCTCCTTTTTTGCATGATGGTAGTAATCAATTCTGAATGTATTCCTAATCAAAATAGGAAACACTATATTTGCATACTACTTTATACTTTGCAAGGTACATCCACATAGGTTAACCAGTTCATATTTGAGATGTGTTTTCATTATATATACACAAAAGAGATGAATGTCAAAAAGCGTATTTTGTTTTATATCCATGCAAGTCCATTTTAGACCGATGATAAATTCACTCTTCTATCTACATGGCATAAGTTGAAAGTCTATTCACTGAAAAGAATATTAAATAGCTATTTTGGATTAGGGACTGTAAAAACTATAAGTGCTTGTACCTTATGTGTTTCTTCACTTCCCATTTCTTCAGAGAAATGAGTGCATTTTTTAATGAGCTTCTGAAAATCAGTCTTGTCTCTTAAGCTCAGCTTCCAACACACACAGACCGTTAACAATGTAATTTTATTCAGACTGCTTACCTGATACGGACTGAAACCTTACCTGATACGGTTTCAGCACATCTAGTGTACCTTCCAGCATTAAGGCTCTAAGATTCCACCTCAAAGAAGCTCAGCTCAGGCAGGAATATTTACTAGGCTCCGCAGGCTCATTTCCACACATCTCCAGCAGGGGGCACCCTCAGTGCCCTTTTCGGAGGCACTTGGTACTTTTTAGAGTAGCTGGATAAATTACTGGTAAAGGGGGAGAACCCAACCGCAGACCCAATGAGTGCCTTTAAAAGGCCACAGTCTTATAGCACAGACTATTACCCTGCAGTGTTTTCTAATCGGTACATTAAATGCACACTATAGCCAGTCGTAAGTGGAATCTTCAAGAGATTTTGTGACCTATGGTGCCCCACCGGGGTGAAAGATTATGCTAACCACTATTTATAAAGTACTTGATTGGCAACATTCATAATTTTTCCACTGTCCCTCATCTTGACCCTGGACTGCTGGGTCTTGTGTAGCCCAGTGGTTCTCGATCTTTCCTGCACCTAAAAATCACATGTGGATCTTGAAGTGCCATACCAGTACCACAGCCCTGGTGGCTTAAACAACAGAAATTTATTTTTTCACCCTTCTGGGAGCCAGAGGTCAAAGGTCAAGGTGTCCCAGGTTTGGTTTCTCCTGACACTTCTCCTTGGCTTGCAGATGCCTGCCTTCTCACTGCATCTTCACACAGTCTTCCCTCTGCGTGAGTTTCTATCCAAATATCCTCTTCTTCAATGGACACGGGTCAGATTGGATTAGGGCCCATTCAGCGATGGCATTTCACCTTATTTGCCTCTTTAAATTCCTGTCTCCACATACAGTCACCTGAGGAACAGGGGCAGGGCTTCAACATATGAATTCGGGTGGGCACAGCTCAGCCCAGAACATGCAGAAATGGTCATTTGATTGATCTGGGCACAGGTTGGACAGTGGGACTTTAAAAAGCTCCCCAGTGGGCAGGCCGGGTGGCTCAGCGGTTTAGCGCCGCCTTCAGCCCAGGACCTGATCCTGCAGACCCAGGATCCAGTCCCACATCGGGCTCCCTGCATGGAACCTGCTTCTCCCTCTGCCTGTGTCTCTGCCTCTCTCTCTCTCTCTCTCGCTCGCTCTCTCTGACTCTCATGAATAAATAAAATCCTTTTAAAAAAAAAAAAAAAAAAAAAAGCTCCCCAGTGGCAGGTGCCTGGTGGCTCAGTCAGTTAAGCATCTGCCTTCGGCTCAGGTCATGATCCAGGGTCCCTGCTCCAGGGGAGCCTGCTTCTCCCTCTGCCTCTCCCTGCCATTCCTGCTCGTGCTCGCACACTCTCTATCTCTCTCTCTCTCTGTCAAATAAACAAATAAAATCTTTTTAAAAAAAAAAAAAGCTCTCTAGTGATTTCCAATTTGCAGCCAACATCAAGAACCACTGCTCTCGGCTTTATCTGAAGCCACCTCTGCTATAGGAATTTAAACCAGGTGACATACTACTATAGTGTCTCCTCTACCGTTATACAGACCCAGAGTCCAGCTAAAAACTGAGATACTCGGCCATCCTCCAAACGTTTATGCCTGCCTCAGGTAATAGTTAGGCTTCTTCTTTCTCCTTATAATAAAATAAAAATGTATACAGCTCCTTCAGGAGTTTTTTGGAACCCTTTAGGTAATAATATTCGGTCCATTGGCACCATCTGCAGGATATCCTTTTATTTCAGAATATTAAAGGTTACTTGAAATTACCATGATTTTAGTATTTTGACTTTCAAAAATGGCAATTTCATTTTTTAACCTAGTAATTATTATGCTCCTTTGTTTAAGAACAAATAAAATAACATGGATGTTGCAGTTCTCGAACAATCTCATGAAGTAGAGAGGGATCATATTTTAAGTTTGCAAAGGAGGATACTGAGGTGCCGAGAGGATGAGTGACTTCCACGGGTCTGTGTGGCAATGACATAGCAGATCAGGGACTGGCATCCCTCGGTCTTTCCAGAGCCCATCCCTGCCTTTTTTTTTCCCCCATCACTTAACGTGAAAGGACAAGGCTGAGACCAAAACCACACAGGTTAGCTAAGGCTGAGAGGAACTGGTTCCCCTGCTGCACTCAGGCTCCTCCCCTCTGCCTCCCCCTCCTCAAGCCTGGGTATAAAGGAAAAACCAAGAAAAACTTAGGAAAACCATAATCAAAGCTTAAAACCCCCTATGTTTGAAATCTCCGATGGCTTTCTACGAGCCCAGACATTTCTTTTCCCCCTAAATGTGCTGTGCAAGGGTTGAAGGCTTTTTCAGATGACCTCATTTGCTGGTTGCAGCCTGCAACAGGAGAAGATGTACAAGATGCACCGCGGCCATGAATCCATGCACGTGGAGATGATCTTAATCTTCCTCTGCACCCTGGTCATCGCCCAGATAGTGCTGGTACAGTGGAGACAGAGGCACGGCCCGTCCTACAACGTGAGTTGCCCCCCACCCCCGGGGTCTCTGGGAGCCTGCTCCTCCTCCTGCCACATCCCTCCCTTCTCACCACTTTGAAGGAAATGCTTTGGTTTCAGTCAGTGGTTCTCGACAGGGTGCAGTTTCACCCGCAGGAGATACTTGGCAACATCTGGAAGCATTTTTGATTGTCATGCCTTGGTGGGAGCGGGGAAGAGGATGGGAATTGCTTCTGGCATCGAGTGGGTAGAGGCCACAGATGCCACTTAACATGCCCGGGACAGCTCCTCACGATAAAATATCAATAGTGACAAGACTAAGAGACTGTGGTTTAAGTAAATCAGTTTTCCTCTAGCCTGAACAACTTCGGCCAATGGCCTAGGAGAAGGAGGATTAGGAACAGCAGAAACAAAACATTGAGGCTAACTTCCTTTTTGTTAGCAAGAAACTCTCTTAGCATCCATAGTTTGCGTATCTATGGAAATGTGTTAGTGCAAACGTTGTGCTCACCTCAGCAACACAGAGCGTGATCCCATTTGCACAGATCAGTCCCACCTGAGCATGTCCACTGGAACTTTGCCACCTCAGGGCCTGATCCTGAGATCACAGCCAAGGCCATCTTGGATGAGACCTTGCCATTGCCATGTTTCGAGCAGTGGTTCTCAATTCTTAAGGTGCATCAGAATCACCTGGAGAGGTGAATCAGATTGTTAATCACATTCCCAGGTCCCACCCCCAAAGTCTCTGATTCAATAGGGGCCCAAGAATTTGCATGGCTAACAAGTTCCCAGGTGGTGCTGGTGCGCCCCATCTGAGACCACATTGAAGAACCAATCATTTAGACTTGAGTATGTTACAAAGAAAGAACGTCTTCAATTAACACTCCACAGGGCTCTGGGTCTTGGACTGGTCATTGTATAAATAATGTCACAGACGTAGGAAGTGCTGGCTTAGACCAGTATTTTACTGTATTTTATTTTTACCCATCATAGAAATTATTCCCTGTCTAGCACAGGATCCAAAGGAATTCTTTTGAATTCTGTATAATGTTTAAGTTTAGACAATTGGAGTGTTTTCTTTAGAAAGGGAAATCTTGTCTCTTTGCTTTTTTAAGCAAACACATTCTTTTGCTGCCTTGCCTCCAATGTCTTGCCAATTAAACTAAACATCCTCTATATTGCTCTTGAACAAATTGTTTTGACTAGAGTAAAACTGCATTAGTTATTCACTAATATCAAAAAAAGCTCCTTAAATATATCTTTTTTTTTTATGATAGTCACAGAGAGAGAGAGAGAGGCAGAGACACAGGCAGAGGGAGAAGCAGGCTCCATGCACCAGGAGCCCGATGTGGGATTCGATCCCGGGTCTCCAGGATCGCGCCCTGGGCCAAAGACAGGTGCCAAACTGCTGCACCACCCAGGGATCCCTCCTTAAATATATCTTAATCATGGTTTTCTTATCTGCAAAACAGAAATAACCTAATATACAGAATTTCTGGAATCCTTAAGTAGGAAGAACACTGGCTTCCTAAGGAAACCGTTCATATCCCTGTTCCATCATCCCTAAGCCTAACTGATAATAATCTCTGGATTAGATATTTTAAAAACATGTTCAGTTTCCATGGCAACGCAGGGGTAGATTTTGCATAGAAAGCCCCCTGCCCTTGCAAGGAAATGCCTTGTGCACCAACTGACCTACACTGTGTCTCACTACTCCTCTGCCATTTGTATTTGATGATTTTTGGGGTGGCTTATGCCAAAAAGAATCTGTCCTTGTCTTGTGTTTGAAGAAATTGCCCCTTTGTCAACCCTGTGAAGATGTATATCACTGTACTAACTCGATATGGAGCTCACACCCTGGCTCTACCTGCCTCATAGACCTGCTCATAAGTCCAAAGCCACTTGAAGGACTTGTTGCCTTTGGAGGTTCTAACCCTTGACAACGCAGGGAACATTGGAACCAGGTAGATAGATGTCCCTGAGCTTAACAACTCTTGATTAGCTGGAGTGATCTCAAATTGTTTCCTGTTGCTCACTGCACAAGCTGTGCTGGCTGAAAAAACTCTGTGGGCTTTTTACTTTTGCTTGCACCCTATACCTTACGTACAACTGGTCTCCCTTAGTCACTGCACTTCAGCTCTCCAAGGTTGCTGTTTCTGTGTTCTGTCACACAGCTCCTCTATTTTATGGCTACTGAGAGGGACTCTGTGGTCCTAAGGATCCCCTTGGAGGTGGCCAGATGCCTGTGATAGTGGCTTTTCTTAGAGTGATCCTACCCGGCAGTTTAACAAAGCCAGGAGCCTAGATGAAGTTACTCCACAGTGGTCAAGGACAGATTTGGGTCTCATGGTGGCCCTGTTGGGACTCTGTTAGATTAGCTTTTAGACATGGTTGGCCTTTAGACTATTTTCTACTTCTTTACCCATCAGTACATCTATATTTATTAAAAATTTTAAATATTTTATTTATTCATGAGAGACACAGAGAAAGAGAGAGAGAGGCAGAGACACAGGCAGAGGGAGAAGCAGGCTCCATTCCATGCAGGGAACCCAACGTGGGACTCAATCCCGAGTCTCCAGGACCACATCCTGGGCTGAAGGTGGCACTAAACCGCTGAGCCACCCAGGCTGCCCATCTATATTTATTATCACATGTCCCAAAGGAATGGGTGGAGTAGCCCCTCTCCCCTGCATGTCTCTGTTGACAATCTTTGGCTCAAGGTGAGAGCCGGTCAACTAACAGTTGCATTCAAGAGATACTGATGTAGGGGCACCTGGGTGGCTCAGTGATTAAGCATCTGCCTTTGGCTTGGGGCATGATCCCAGGTTCTGGAATGGAGTCCTGCATTGGGCTCCCTGCATGGAGCCTGCTTCTCCCTCTGCCTGTGTCTCTGTGTCTCTCAAGAGTGAATGAATGGAATCTTTAAAAGAGAGAGAGAGAGAGATTGATGTATGTAACAGTTTTACAAATTTAATCATACACTATAAAACCAGTTTAGTAATAAAAGAATCATTTTCTGAACACTTTTGTAAAGCTAAAGTGAACACTCAGCTATTAGTGTGTGCTCTCTGTTAGGAGATTTCAATGTATTGTTTTTTTCAAAGCAGTACACCTTTTTCTCCCGCCTTGCCATACCCTCTGCTCTACCATCTGCTTTACCTGCAGAGGGTTCCCCAAGCTGATTTTGTGAGAGGTATTAATAGCAACCAGAGGCAAAATGGTGAAGGGAAGAGCACCAGCTTAGGAGTTAGAATACTTTAGCCACTCGTTTAAACACAGTGAGCCTCAGTTTCCTGCTCTTTCAAATGATGGAATTTTTTTAAATGGGAAGGACTTTTGGTCATAACTCTGACATGTAAAAAGCTTGAAAGTCATCACCCCATCTTACAATGAGAAAAAACTAGACAAACTGCATGTCAAGAAGCTTTCTTGGATCTATCTGAGAATTGAGGTTAGTGAGAAAACCACCACCTCAAATCGAGAAACACAGGAGAATGCAGGGAATCACAACCAAAATCTGCTGACTGGGAGCAGAAGCTGTAAGAGCCACACAATGGTAGAAACACTTAGGGAATAACTTTGAAGAATTCCTGGAAGTAGAGTTTAGACTAGTGTAAGAGTGTAAACTCTTGGGGGCCACTATCTTAGGGGCTTTTCCATATTTTTTTAGGTTTTAGCTCTAGGAACCCTAGTAGATTCCCATGATATAAGGCCAACAAAAAAAATCTTTGTGCTTCTGACTGGGGGAGGGAGAAAGTAATCATTCTAGTGCAGAGTCTTCCCCATAACAAAGACCTATACAGCAATGGAAAGCAGACCTTTCTCCAATGTGGGGGAAGAGAAATTACCCACCCCAAACTCCTAGAGACTTCCTTCCTCACTTAAAGGGAAAACAAATGTTTAAAAACACTTGTGAAGGTCATGCCACAGAGACAGAGGCTCACAAAGACATGAAGACTTAATCACAGAATGATAGAATACTTGCACTGTCCCCATGCCTTACCACCACATCAACAGGTGTCCAATATAACAGTGGATTATAGCTGAGAGAGCTGCAAGACTCAGATGCTATACAAGGAGTTTTTATGGAAACCCAAAGACAAATATGGAGACACAAACAAGTATACTAGTGCAAATTGAAGCCTCTGATACCTACAGCAAACATTGATCATAGCCCAACCCCTAGCCAAATTAACACAAAAGATCTATTTATCTCAGTTCTTATTACCCTATATATTATGTATACCTTTCAACCAAAATTGAAAAGTCATACTAAGGGAAGACTAAAACACAATCAGAAGAGACCAAAGCAAGCATCAGAACCAGGCCCAGATACTGCAGACTTGGGAATCATCACACTAGGAATGTAAAATAATTATAGTTAATATGATAAGAGCTCTAATGGAAAAAAGTAGACAACATGTAAGAATAGATGTGTGATGTAAGCAAAGAGGTGGAAACTCTATGAAAAAAATAAAGAAATGTTAAAATTAAAAAAGAAAACTGTAATAGAAATGAAGAATGCCTTCAGTAGGCTTATCAATAAGGTAGACATGGTTGATGAAAGAATCAGAGAGCTTGAAGATAATATTAGCAGAATCTCCCCCAGACTAATAATACACAAAAAGGAAAAAAATAATTAAAAAACAGAATATTAAAGAACTGTGAAACAATTCCAAAAAAAATAATATACACATTTGGAATACCAAAAGGAAAAGAAAGAAATATGGAGCTAAAAAAATATTTGAAGTAATAATAGCCAACGATTTTTGTTTAATTAATGACAGACACCAAACCAAAGACCTAAGAAACTCCAAGAAGAAGCAGAACAAATATCAAGAAATCTATACCTGGGGACACCTGGGTGGCTCAGTGGTTGAGCATCTGCCTTGGCCCAGGGCATGATCCTGGAGACCCGGGATTGAGTCCCACATCAGGCTCCCTGCATGGAGCCTGCTTCTTCTCTGTCTGTCTGTATCTCTGCCTCTCTCTCTGTGTGTGTCTCTCATAAATAAATAAATTTTAAAAAGAAAAATGAAAATCCATAAGAGAAAATTATAAGAAAAAAATATTTTTTTAAAAAATAAATCTATACCTGGACATATCCAATTTATAACTGCAGAATGACAAAGAGAAAATTTTAAAACAGCCAGAGGGGAAAAACACCTACCTATGGAGGAACAGGATAAGAATTACATCAGACTTTTCTTCACAAACCATCTATGCAAGAAGAGAATAGAGTGAAATATTTAAAGTATTGAAAGAAAAAATCTACCAACCTAGAATTCTATATCCAGAGAAATTAACCTTCAAAGTGAAAGTGAAAGTGAAAAGTATCTTCTCTCTCAGATAAACAAAAAAATAATGAGGGAATTCATCACCAGTAGACTTGACCTGCAAGAAATGTTAAAAGAAATGCTTCAGAAAAAAGTAAAATTATATAGGTCAGAAACCCAAGTCTACATAAAGAAAGGAAGAGTGTCAGAGAAGGAATAAATATAGATAAAATAAAATATTTTATTTCTTATTACTAATTAACCAAATAGATAGCTATTTGTTCAAAGTAGAAATAGTAACAATGTACAGTTGACCCTTGAACAACAGGAGGATTAGGGTGCTGACAGAGTTGAAAATCTGCATTAAAAAAATCTGCATATAACTTTTGACATCCCAAGAACTTAACTACTAATTGCCTACTATTGACCAGGAGCCTTACCAATAACATATGGGCTGTGCACTGGGCATGGAGCCTGCTCAAGATTCTCTCTCTCTATTCCTCTCCCCTACCAAACCCTGCTCACACTTTCTCTCTTTAAAAAAAGGAAAGAAAGAAAGAGAAAGAAAGAAAGAAAGAAGAAGGAAGGAAGAAAGAATAAAGAAAGAAAGAAAGAAAGAAAGAAAGAAAGAAAGAAAGAAAGAAAGAAAGAAAATTGAGTCAATAATCAGCAACTTTCTAAAAAAGAAAGCACCATTCCAAATGCTTTCAGCGGTGAATTCCACCACTCATTTAAGGAAGAATTGATACCAATTCTTTACAATCTTTCAGAAACTAGAAGCAGAGGGAACACATCAGAACTCATTCTTGGAGGCCAGCATTACCCTAATACCAAAACCTGATGAAGACATTGCAAGAAGGAGAAATTATACCAATATCTATCATGAACATAAATGTAAAAATCTCTACAAAATATTAGCAAATCAAATTAAACAATGTGTAAAAAGAATTACACACTATGACCAAGTGAGATTTATTCCAGATATGTAAGGTTGGTTCAACAATTAAAAATCAATTTATGTAATCAATCACATTAAGAAGCTAAAGAAGAAAAATCATATGATCATATTAATAGATGTAGAAAAAAGCATTTGACAAGGTCCAACAGCCTTTCATATAAAAACTATCAACAAACTAGAAATAGAGAAGAACTTCTTCAAATTGATTAAAAATATCTATAAAAAAACCTACAGCTAACATTATACTTAGTGGTGAGAAACTGGATGCTTTCACCTTAAGATAAGGAAGACTAAAAGAAAGTCCTCTCTCACCATTCCTATTTGAATTGTACTGTAAGTTTTAGCTACTGCAATAGGACAGAAAAAGGGGAGCAGATAAAAGGTATAGATTAGGAAGGAAAAATAAAAGCATCTTTGTTTGCAGATGACATGACTGTATAGAAAACTGCAAAGAATCAACAACGAAAAAATAACCCTGGAACTAATAACTGATTATAACAGAGTTGCAGTATACAAGGCAATATACATCAATTGCTTTCTTATATACTAGCAATGAACAACTGGAATTTGAAATTAAAACACAATACTGTTTACAATAGCACTCAAAAAGGGAATAATTAGGCATAAATCTGACAAATTATGTATAAGATGTATATGCAAAAACTGAGAAGACTTAAAATAAATGGAAAGATAATCCATATTCATGGGTTGGAAGATTCAATATTGCTAAGATGTCAGGTCTTCCCAGTTTGAGCTATAGATTCAGTACAATCCCAATCAAAATCATAGCAGGCTATTTTGTGACTATCAACAAACTAAATCTGGATCTTTTACGAAGAGGTAAAATATCGAGAATAGACAATACGCTACTGAAGAAAAACAATGTTGGAGGACTGAACTACCCAACGTCAAGACTTCCTATAAAGCTATAGTAATCAATACAGTGTGATATTGGTGAAATTAAAGACATATAGATCAATGGAATAGAATAGAGAGCCCAGAAATAGACCCACACAAATAAAGTCAACTGGTCCATGACAAAGGAGCAAAGATAAATCAATAGAGAAAGGATCATCTTTCCAACAAATGGTGCTGGTGTGGTGCCCAAGATTGCGAATCCGAGAAACCACCAAGGAGCCGACACCAATGCAAGTACATGAGGGTTTATTTACAAGCTTGAGCTTGGGTCCAAGTATACTCCATACAGCAGAGCAAGGGCTTAGACCCAGAGACTAAGAAGCATAGTAGTGTTATAGGTGTCGTGGCCAATGAGATTGTAACATATGTAGAAAGTTGCACAGTCATGTCGGTCCATTCACTCTATAGTGACCATTTGAACTAGCCTATTATTCTGGTTAGAATTGGTGCGCAGGTTTGGTGGGCAAAAGAGGGGTTTTCATTCCTTGGCTGGTTAAAGGTCAGAGGTCCTACATTCCTATGTGTGCTAGTTTCTGATAAGGGTGTGCTTAATAGCTAAACTAGGGTGAGGGAGTGCCTTAAACAATAGGCAGGTCGTGGGGGTGGGGTTTACATGAGATGGCGGGTGTAGCACAAAATGGAGTTAGTCCTGCTCTGCTTGTCCAGGGGTAGGGGATTTTTGTTAGATTTCCTGGGTCCCACACTGGAACAACTGGACACCCATATGCAAAAAAAAAAAAAAATCTAGAACATGTATTTCACTCAAAATTAACTCAAAATAGATCATGGATCTAAATGTAAAATGCAAAACTATAAACCTCTAGAAGATAACATAGGGGCGAACTTGGGTTTGGTGATGAATTTTTAGATACAACACCAAAAACATGGCCCATGAAAGAAAATATTGATAAGTTGGATTTTATTGCAATTAAAAATTGGTCTATGAGAGATGCTATGAAAGAAAAAGACAAGCCACAGACTGGGGGAAAATAACTGTAAAACAAATATCCATTTTAGGACAGTTATACTTAAAATATACTTAAAATTCAATCATAAGGGGCACGTGGGTGGCTCTGCTTTTGGCTCAGGTCACGATCCCAGGGACCTGAGATTGAGCCCCACATTGGGCTCCCTGCTCAGGAAAGAACCTGCTTCTCCCTCTCCTGCTCCCCTTGCTTATGCACTCTCTCGCTCTCGCTCTCTCTCTCTCCCTCCTCTCTCCCTGTCAAATAGATAAAACCCTAAAAAATTCAATCATAAGAAAATAAGCTAAATGGCAAAAGGTCTGAAAAGAGAACTCAACAAGGAGGATATACAGATGGCAAGTGCTTACAGATGAAAAGCTGTTCATCATCATATGTTATTACGGAATTGTAAATTAAAACAATAATAAGATACTAATACATATCTATTAGAATGACTAGAATCTGAACAAACTGATAATGCTAACCACTGATGAAGATGCGGAGAGCAGGGAATCTTGGAGGGAATACAAAATGGTAAAGCCACTTTGGAAGTCAGTCTGGCAGTTTCCCACAAAGCTAAGCATAGTCTGCCTATATAATCCAGCAATAAATCTACTAGGTATTTACCCAGGTGAACTGAAAATCTACATTCACACAAAAACCTGTATGCAAATATTTATAGCACCTTTATCCAAAATTACCCTGAACCGGAAACAACCAAGATCTCCTTTAAAATAGGAATAAATAGGGGATCCCTGGGTGGCTCAGCGGTTTGGCACCTGCCTTTGGCCCAGGGTGCGATCCTGGAGTCCTGGGATCGAGTCCCACGTTAGGCTCCTGGCATGGAGCCTGCTTCTCCCTCCTCCTGTGTCTCTGCCTCTCTCTCTCTCTCTCTCTCTCTCTCTCTCTCTCTCTCTCTCTCATAAATAAATAAATAAATCTTAAAAAAAAGGAATAAATAAGCAAATGGTGGTATATCCATACAATGGAATATTAGTCTGCAGTGAAAAGATATAAGCTATCAAGCCATGAAAAGGCATGAAAGAAACTTGATTAAACAAGCTAATATGAAAAGGCCGCATGCTGTACGATTCCAATTATATAACATTCTGAAAAATACAAAGTCATAGGGACAGTAATATGATCAGTGGCTACCAGTGGTTCAAGGAGGAAAAAGGGAAAGACAAACAAGTGAAATGGGGATGCTGGGGCCATAAAATTGGCCCACATGATACTGTAGTTGTGGATACAAGCTTGTATGCATTTATCAAATCCCATTGAACAGTATAGCGCACAGAGTAGAGGTCAAGGCATGCAAATTTTTAAAAATTCATTTAGGAGACTAAAGAATCCCCACGAAAGGCAGATGGTAACAAGAGAATCTAACCACATTACAAATCTATGAAACAACTACACTGAAGGGAATTAGGGGGAAAGGTGCTGCTCTAAGTGCCTTGGAAATCAGAGGAGTCTGTAAGATTGAGGCGATAGGACTTGCACCTGCGCTCTGTACCTAGCTGATAGAACTGCTCTCTATAGATAGTGGAGTGGAACAATCAAGCAAATAGATGACAGATGGTGGGAACCAGGTTCCCTATTTATTTACACCTTGAGGGTATTGTTTGCTATATATAAAATACTATTATTTTTACATTATTTCATGAATAATTTGGATCATGTACTTAAGAGGTGAGAGTTAGGACTAATCCAAAATGCTCAAAACTTTTTCAGATTGCAGCTGGTAAGAAGTATGTCTGTCTTCTGAAGTCACCATTTGTCTTAGGTTCTGTTCTATAATAAAAAAAAAAATTCTGTTCTGTGGTCTCTAGGAGCGGTATATGTCCCATCAGCTTATTATAAATACCTAAAGCAAAGGAAACATGTTATTTAGAGAACAAAGTTAAAAAAATAGAACATTAATTGCTCCTAGGGGATGTCAAAAAGTGAAGAGTGGAAGTAGATAGGAAGTGGAAAATTCTTATTTTGTTTGGAATATTACTAAATACCTGGCTGTTTCTGGGGCACCTGGGTGGCTCAGTCGGTTAAGTGGCCGCCTTCAGCTCGGGTTACACTCTCCAGCTCCTGAGATCGATCTCTGCATGGGGCTCTCTGCTCGGCAGGGAGTCTGCGTCTCTCTCTCTCTCTCTCTCTCTCTCTCTCTCTCTCTCTCCTTCTGCCCCTCCCCACTGTTCATTCAGCTCAGTGTTTGAGAGGAAAGAACTTTCAAGGCCACTCAGATAAGTGGCAGAATCACCCAGCCCAATTACATGAGAAAATATGGTCATTTGTTTGGATTAGTAACAGACTAAAGGTAGACTCATATTCTAGTGATGGAAAGAAATTTGTCAAATCCTCTTTTTACAGGAAACTGAGGCCCAGAGAAGGTAAGTTACTTTTTCAGTGCCAGATAGCAAATGATTTTCTGTTATCTCAATGAACTCATCATTTTTAAAATAAGGAAAAATAGGGTTTCTTTTTTTTTAAGATTTTATTTATTCATGAGAGACACACAGAGAGAGGCAGAGACATAGGCAGAGGGAGAAGCAGGCTCCCTGGAGGGAGCCTGATGCGGGGCTTGATCCCAGGACCTCAGAAACACAACCTGAGCCAAAGGCAATGCTCAACCACTGATCCACCCAGGTGCCCCAATAGGTTTTATTCATGAACTGAGCAAGAACACTTATGCATTAGAGATAAAAATTCATTGTTCAAAGGCCCTGTGAAGGGGTGTCTGTGTGGTGTAGTTGGTTGAGTGTCCGACTCTTGGTTTCAGCTCAAGTCATGATCCCAGGGTCCTGGGATTGAGCCCTGCATTGGTCTCTGTACTCAGTGGAGGATTTTTCAGATTCTCTCTCTCTCCTGCTTGTGCTCCCTCTCCCTTTCTCTCTCTCTCTCTCTCTCTCTCTCTCTCTCTCTCTCCTTCTGCCCCTCCCCACTGTTCATTCTCTCACTCCCTCTTTCAAATAAATAAATAAAATCTTTAAAATAAATAAATAAATACCTGGATGTTTCCAAATAGCCACATTTTTAGTACCATATAGGCAGAGCATCTGGGAATTTGAATTTTTCTCTCTCGAGCTGATGGTGTTGATATGGTGTAGACGTGGCAAAGCTTCAAAGTTAAATCATTTCCAAATGCTTTTAACAGCATTTTTGAAACGGCATTTAATTAAAAATGAAATTTCATTCAACACCACCCTCTCCACCTTCTTTTATATATCCTGCTTTTCATATCTGCAGGAAATAGGAGGGAAGGTGCCAAAAAAGAATCCTTCTACTTCCCTTCAAATCAATAGAAGGCCTGATGACTCCATGCACAGAATTTGGGCTTGGGACACACTGTTAACTTGCCTCAGCACACGGGCAAATAATTTGCCACAGATTGAAACATTGCTCTATTTAAATCAACTTCCTGCCCGTTAATAGCTGTGAAACACTAGAACATATTACTGTACCAATGAAGCCTTGTGCCTGCTTGAATCTTTTTAAAATGAGGCAATACACAAATACATACATACAAACATAGCATCGCAGGATCTCCTTTAAGAATTTAAAGAACAAAAAAAAAAAAAGAATTTAAAGAACAAAATTAGCAGTGTGAATTGATTTGAAGATAGAAGTAAGGACCAAGGGAATTTCAAAGAGCCCTTCATATGCCAAGATTCCGTACTTTTACTTGTCTGATTTCTGTCCCCCTTCGTTGGCTTTGTACTAATAATAGCAGCAGCATTGCCTCGAGTCATTTTTTTATATGATAATTTTCTGCTTACCTCTGGCATCCCCTTGCTCTTGCTCCACCTCCACCTATACAAATACACACAGACACATGTACAAGCGGCTGCAAATATTCTGGGATTTGCCGTGAAAAGGAAATGAGCATCACACAACTTCCTCCCACCCTCCCTGCCTCCTTCTCTCTCTCTTTCTTTCTTTCTCTCCTTCTCCTTCTCTCCGCCCCCCCCCACTCCCTCTCCTTCTCTCTCTCTCTCTCTCTCTCTCATGTTGTGTGGTCCATTCATCATTCTGTATAATTAGGCAAATAAAAAGATATCTTTGTTTTGACTTGATTTGCTATTCTTTTCAGATTCATTATGGGCATAGCTACAAGAAAAAAAAAATGTGGTACCTTTGGGCAGCATCTGATTCGTCAGGAAATTCCTTCTGCCACAATGTGTGGGTGGGGAGAACATTGGGTGATGTGATCCAGATGCACCGGGCGCCCTCCGCCAGTAATGCAGCTGTGTTTTATATGCACATGCCCAGATGGTGACCCCTCTGGCATTATTAATGCGTCCCAGCTGCCAGGCCGCCTTCTTTGCATGCATGCACCTCGATTTCACATATATCGTGCATTTATTTATGAGGCACCAAATTCCTACATTTCATATGTGGCAGTTGCTATTAAAAATGAGAAGTTTTAACTGCTCTGGATATTGATAAAGAATCTTTTAAATTGATACAAAATGTGGCCTTCATTTCAAAATGACCTCTACAGTTACTGAATTCATAATGTAAATTTCTGACCTTTCCCCTTATATGTTGAGAAAATGTGGCACTGGCTATACACTTTAAAGATAGTTAAGAAATTAAATATTTGCATTCCTGATATAATGATTTTTTTGCTTTTCTTTTATTTCTGATCTCTAAGGCCTATTTTTACAAAGTAGTGTGTCTATACATTTGAACATTGCTATTCAATTAAACCCAGGTATCAAGAGAAATTTGGAATCTTCTAGAAATGGGTGGCACTTATAGATTCACAAGGAGAACTAGTATTATAAAAATTAATCCAATCATTGCTTCAAAATATTATAGATTATAATAACTCCATGGATTTGAAAAAATGGATTAGTCTTGTCTATTTTGGCTTATGATCTAAAGTATAAAAGTATACAGACATGGTAGTTTTGCTAAATTAAAATGAACTGTTACCTTATTTTTTAAAAATTCACCATTTTTATGGGAGAAATGTAAAGATGAATCAAATTGTTGTGGGTTTTTTTTTTTTCAAATTTTTATTTACACTCTAGTTAGTTAACATGCAGTGCAATGTTGGTCTCAGGAGTAGAATTCAGTGGTTCATCACTTACATACAACCTCCAGAGCTCAAGATGAATCAAACTGTTAAGACAGAAAGATAAAAAATGCAAAAGATTGATGATCAGGTTTTGAAAAATGGAGTTCATGTCCATTTCCTTTTTAATATCAGAAGTCATGAACTAAAAAAGCCAGAAGACCTATCATTTATCATAGGTAACTATCTCCAAAATCAGCTATAGGAAATAAATGACCAAAATACTGGGGTTTCCCGTTTTTACTTTCAACAGCACAGGGTGACAGTTGCTAGTGCCAAAGTAGGCCTCCGTCGTGTCTCACCTAGTACGTGGTTCCTGGCTCTCAGGATCCACATTCTACTTCCATAAGTAAAGCCTGTTTGTCCTGTTTAGATATTATAGTCATCTTGACTTTGTAAGTAAAAGTGCTAACTCACGTATTTACTATAACCACACTCATGAGGTAGGATGGAAAATTAAAGCAATTACAGGAAAAAAAATAAAAATAAAAAATAAAGCAATTACAGGGATGCCTGGGTTGCTCAGTGATTGAGCGTCTGCCTTTGGCTCAGGTTGTGATCCCGAGGTCTGGGATTGAGTCCCACATCAGGCTCCCCACAGGGGCCTGCTTCTCCCTCTGCTTCCCCCCTCTCTTCCTCTGTCTCTCATGAATAAATAAATATAAAACCTTTAAAAAAATTTTTTTAAAGCAATTACATGCATACCTTGGAGACACTGCGGGTTTGGTTCCAGACCACCACAATAAAGCAAGTATCCCAAGAAAGCGAGTCCAATGAATTTTTGGGTTTTCCAATGCATATCTTAGCTATGTTCACACTATCCAGTAGTCTATTAAGTGTGTAATAATAGCCTTATGTCTAAAAAAAAATTGTATGGACCTTAATTAGAAAATATTGCTAAAACAATTCTAACCATCACCTGAGCTTTCAGGGAGTTGTAATCACTGATCACAGTTGACCGTAACAAATACCATAATGAAAAAAACTTGACATACTTGACATACTTCTTGGCAATAGACAGAAGTATCAAAATGTGACACAGAGACACAAAGTGAGTAAATGCTGCTGGAAACGAGGCGCCAATAGATGCTCTGGACATAAGATTGCCACAAACCTTCACTTTGTAAAAATGCAGTATCTTCAAAGCTCAATAAAATGAGGCAGGTCTGTATCTGAGTAATTCAGCCCAGAGTAAAGAATACTCTTCCCTTAAAGTACTGCCTGGAATTTGAAAAAAAAAAAAAAAAAAAAAAAGGAGGTTATAAGGATATTTTTCCCCAAAACTCTCCAGATAGTTACTTCAGATTGGCTCCATGTGTATTTTTGGTGAAGTGCACATGTTCAATAACAACACCCTAGTGTTCTCTCAAAGATTTAGAGCAGCTCTCAGAAGACTTTAGATCACGTTGTTTATGGGAATGAAGCAATAAAGAAATGAAAAGCCTCAGAAATGTCTTCTTATTTGGTGTGGAAAGAGGAATGGCTGTGGCCTTGCCTTTTTCATGGACATTTGAAAGTCTTATCAGATAATTTTGGCTCTTGACCTTAAGGCTATTACAACTGAGACTTTATTAAAGGACCCATGGGCAGCCTGGGTGGCTCAGTGGTTTAGCGCCACCTTCAGCCCAGGGCCTGATCCTGGAGACCCAGGATCGAGTCCCCACATCAGTCTCCCTGATGGAGCCTGTTTCTCCCTCTGCCTGCCTGTGTCTCTGCCTCTCTCTCTGTGTGTGTCTCTCATGAATAAATAAATAAAATCTTAAAAAAAACAGGAAATAAAAAATATTAAAGGATCCAAAAATATATCCATAAACTTTTTTTCCAAGCTGCCTCCTTTTATGACCAATATGAAGAAAGTAAAAAATAAATAAATAAAATAAAACAAACAAACAAACAAACAAATGACATCAGCAGTTGTTATACTCAGATGACAAATATATAAAATGCATGCTCCAACCACTGCTTCTGCATTACTGGCAGGCATAATTAACCCATCATGATACCCTACACCAAGACCCAGGCTCAGCATCCTCAACAGAGCATTGCCAGGTGCCACTACTTAAGGTCCACACCTGAGACAAAACCCCTTTGCCTTCCCCCCCTTCCCCCTCTTGGTGCCAGGCAAATAATAGGTGGTTAGTCTGCATGTGGTAAAACACAAACGATCAGAGGTTCTGGCTATTATTCAAACCTGTCTTCTTTTCACAAGAGAGGTCATAGCTAGTGTTTGGCCTGATTTCAAGAACAAGAGTGACACTGTGGTCACCATATCAGGTTGTTGACCAACAACCCTGCAGCTCGATCCATCCTGTTTCTGCCACGTGGGATTGGGGCCAGCCAACTTAAAGAACCCTCTGCAGGCCACTGGCACTCAGGTCAATGGCACAGGTCACAGAAGAGTTACACACAGGTGAGCAGGAGTTTGATCTGCATCTTGGCCTGCCTGGAAAAGGCACCAGTAACTAAAAAGGAAAGACAAGAGGGGCGCCTGAGTGGCTCAGTGGTTGAGCGTCTCCCTTCGGTTCAGAGCATGATCCCGGGGTCCCAGGATCGAGTCCCACATCGGGCTCCCCACTGGGAGCCTGCTTCTCCCTCTGCCCGTGTCTCTGCCTCTCTCTCTGTCTCTCATGAATAAATAAATAAAATCGATTTTTAAAAAAAAGGGAAGACAAGAAGCATAAAGGTGGGCTGCATATCCACTAATCAGGAGTGAGGGGGCCTCACCCTTGGGCCTCTGTACTGAACCCTGCAGGGTGCACTGAGGCAGCAGGCAAAAGAGGTCCCAGAAGATACTGGGACGCCATTCCTTCTTTGCCATCCCTAAATCCATACATGTGCACATGATGGAAACAACAGTCCCCTGGCTCCATGTATTACAGTACTGTTTCCAGAGCACTCCCCACCGGTCAGCACGGGCAAGCAGGGCAGGCATTTTTATCTCCAATTTTACAATAAAAGTGAGGTTCATTTGTTCAAAATCACATATCTTTTAAAGCCCAAAGTTGTTTTCACCTGAACTATCCAGGAGAGAAGAAGAAGAAGAAGAAGAAGAAGGAGGAGGAGGAGGAGGAGGAGGAGGAGGAGGAGGAGGAGGAGGAGGAGGAGGAGGAGGAGGAGAAGAAGAAGAAGAAGAAGAAGAAGAAGAAGAAGAAGAAGATGATGATGATGATGATGATTTTGGATTCTTTCCCATATGAATGTTCAGATGATCACAACAAGTCCCTCCAAAACTTTGCATGTATAGAAGAGCTCATAGCTGGATGGTGAACCAGTTGCATGTGCCAGGCGGGATGGTGAGGATGGTTTCCCCCCAAGAGTAGCTTCTGAATCATTTAATAGTGGACATAACATTCCTGGCCCTCAGTCATTGAAAGAGACTTCCTGTTCATTTTTCCAACAGCTGGTGACACTGTTGCAGATGTGGGTTGTCCCTCTGTATTTCACGATAAAACTTTACTGGTGGCGGTTTCTGTCTATGTGGGGAATGTTCTCAGCTATTACCAGTTACATCCTCTTCAGAGCTACCCGAAAACCCCTCTCAGGGAGAACGCCACGGTATGTATTCCATTTCCTCCTTCCTTGATGTCCTTCTTATTGCAAGCACTAAGAAGTAAGCTTTAATTCCATTTTCCCAGATGGGAGAGGAGGGGATTACACTTCTTTTGCCTCCAGTAACAAAACTGTTTGGATACTAGCTATACTGCTGTTGGATGATGTTCATTATTTAATGACGATTCAGACATACAGATAAAATATATTACATCAGCTCCTAATAAAAGCCAGAAGAAAGAGAAGTGAAAGTATTGATTAAACCCTCTAGAACACTGTTTGCATATTTATTTTTAGCTCAGCATTTTGTTTGACTCTGTTATAAGTTGGGTCACACACATGTTATAATAGAGCGAGAGTTAGATGCTTATATTTCTAACAACTATGTATGTATTTTATGTTAGATAAATCATAAGTAATGGACAACTTATTCCTCTCATAACAAATGATGCTTTAATATTCCGGTGATCATCTTAATTACCATTGCCAACCTCTTGACATTGCTATGATTCGATCACATCATCTACAAATCTTTCCAAAGTGCTTATAAACTTCATAATGTGCCCACAAGTTTGCTTTCACTGTCCTTGTCCTGTAGATAAGATCTGAATCTGAATCTAGATAAACCTGAAGTAGGATAAAGGGAAAAATGTACAAGGTGTTACATGGTAATAAGACAATGTCAAATTTTGATCTCTGTTGAAGAATAAATCATAAGCTCCTGTGAAATGCTTTTATGATTATTTGGCCATTCTTAATCCTCTAAAAGAGTGGGAGAGACAAATACCAACTTTTCCTTCCACTCTGGAGAAGAAAAAATATGCAGTGAGAAAAATCAGATAAATAAATGTAATGATAAAGATTAATATTCAAAGGACTCTTGGCTGGCTCAATCAGAAGAGCATGCGACTCTTGATGAGTTCAAGCCCCACGTTGGATGTAGAGCTTGCTTAAAAAAATAATTAAAAGAAAAGATTCACATTCAAGTAAATGAATTCAGGTGGATATTTTAATTTAAATTTTAACTAATTAAAATTAAAATTGATTTAATTAATTAATTAATTATGGGAAGAGCTTTGGGGTGGTGTTAGGAGACTTCCTAAACTGGCCAAGTTGGGATTTTAGACAGCTTTTGTATGGCCTAGTCTCCCATCAGCACATGGACATACGGAACACTTTCTCCTTCTTAAAAAATGTTGTAAGTTATTTAAGACCTGTGATAGTAATCCAAATTTTGTATGACTCAAAATGTACTTGTTTTCATTCCCTAGATATGACCTATATTGTATTTCAGTGAGAATAGTTCGCTTCTCCACTGTAGAATGAATTACTCTAGTTAAACACAGTATTTCTGTGCATGTCAGCTTATTCAGTGCAGAGGAACTTCATGGCAAGAAATATCCAACTGCTGCCTTGTTACACTCCATGCCTCATTTACCTCGGATGGCCAGGGGCCCGGCCACCTCCTTCCCGGGCCCACGGTCTACCCAGGTCAGCTTCTCCCGCCTGCACACCTCATTAACCCTTAAAGAAAGACCTAGCCACCATGTGAAGAGCCAACAATGGGAAAGGCTAATTAGGACCCTGTTTCTTCTGGGTAAAGAAGCTCCTGTTTGTGAGAGGTAGTAGGCCCTAAAGATCTTTATGGATCTTTCTTTGATCATCATATTATAGGTAAGTCACTTCTTAGCGATTTTCCATTTGGAACAAGATTTCATTACAGGCTGGGAAAACTGATCTGAGCAAATCGGCAAGGTGCAAAAGCAAGCCCAGGAGGAGTGGTTCCCCCCACGGTGGGGTTTAAAAACCGGCTGTTCCTCCCCCTGGCTGTGGGTCAGAATAACAGAGAAGTGGAGTGAGTTTCTTCTCTCCTGCAACAGGATTCAGGCCCCCAAACAGGCCACACGCTGGCCACAAAGAGCTGAGCTTGGTGCCATCAGTTCCAGGCCAAGCTGTCCTTCTGGAGGCTGCTCTGAGGCGCTCACCTTCCGGCTGTAATCTGGGGAGCAAGGGAGTTCTGGGCTCCCAGTGCCCTGGACACCTGTGCCCCCAGTAGGCAGGAGGATTTGGGGGTGGAGGGGATTTGGTAGTATCTAGCCTGTCTGTAATAATGATGTGACCCGGGCAGCCCGGGTGGCCCAGCGGTTAGCACGGTCTTCAGCCCAGGGCCTGATCCTGGGGTCCCGGGATCAAATCCCGTGTCGGGCTCCCTGCATGGGACCTGCTTCTCCCTCTGCCTGGGTCTCTGCCTCTCTCTCTCTCTCTCTCTCTCTCTCTCTCTATCTCTCTCTCTATCTCTTAAGAATAAATAAATAAAATCTTAAAAAAAAAATACTGATGTGGCCTTCGTGACCTCACAGGTGGCTTCTTGGCCCAGAGAAGCGGCGCAGGTAGAGTCAGGAAGAGCCAGGTGCCGGCACAGCCTTGAGAGGAGCCCCTCCGGGGGCAGAGAGGGCTCGTGGAGTCGGGGGACCCCCACCGGGGCGCTGCCCCCCGTCCCCCCTTCTAGCGACAGCAAGCCCCGGCCGGCTGCCCCGAGCAGCAAGCCAGCGGCCCAGCGCCTGCAGATCAAAGGGAGTCGCTTGGGGGGCGGAAAGGCCCCCCTCGTGGAGGGGACGACGGCCAGGAGCGCCTTGACCCGCAGGCCGCAGGGTCCCCCCACCGGGCGGGGTTGCACCTGACGCAGGAGGTGCGGCCCGCAACCTGGGGAGCCTTTCCCAGGGCGAGGTGCCAGACAACCCATGTCTCAGGCCCACCCGCGAACCCCCATTTAAAGCACCGTGTTTCAGAAGGTCCCTTCTGACCAGAATTCAATGAAGTGGGGCATAGATCTTTTAAACTAACGTCGAGACCTTACCTGGGCAATACCCCAGAGCGTGAGCCTTGGGAGCACGGCTCCCCCTGGGACGGTGGGAGACTGCTCAGGAGCAGCCGTCAGCCACCCCCCTTCTTCTCTCCCAGCACCCAGGACAGCATCCAGCTGCTCCTTTCTCCACCCCCCCCCCTTCTTGTTCCCTGGGCACAGGATGGATGAATCTGGGCTCCCAGCCTCCCCCACATGCTCCCAGGCATGCAGCAGCCACGTGGCCCCTTCTGGGGTGTTTCTAAGGGCTCTTACCACCAGGGATAAGGGAAACAAACAGGCTGTGCGGCTCCCTTGGAAATCGTCTACACCCTTCCTCTCTATCCCCATCTCCCACTTCTCCACTTGGAGCCCATGGGAAGAGGCAAAGCCTTTAAGAGTGGTCATGGTACTTGCTGGGTGCACAGAGGCCCCATGAGGCTCACTGGTGATTCCACCCCGGGGAATCCCGCCTGAGGCTCACTGGTGATTCCACCCCGGGGCTGGGGGAGGGGCTGTGTGAGTGGGGGGAGTAGGGATGAGGCTGAGCCCACCACGGCTGCCATCTGCCCTGGGGCTGGGGTTTGAGGGGCAGCAGGTGCAGCTGTGCAGGAAAACTCCTGGGGGAGGAGGTCCCCCCTCTTGACTTCTCTGCTCATCTTTTCCTTACCTCCAAGCTACTCTTGCCAAAACCACTCTAAGCTAACCCTGGGGCCAAACAAGAGAAGAAGGGGAGGCGGGGTCCCAGGCAGAGAAACCATCCCCGAAGGCCACTCTTACATGAGGAACACAATGAAACTGTATATGCACGTGCATACTATGTATATAGTACAGATACATTAAAACTATAGATTATTGGGCAGCCCCAGTGGCCTGGGGTGTGATCCTGGAGACCCGGGATCGAGTCTCACGTCCAGCTCCCTGCATGGAGCCTGCTCCTCCCTCTACTGTGTCTCTGTCTCTCTCTCTCTTTCTCTCTCTCTCTGTGTCTGTCATGAATAAATAAATAAAAATTTTTTAGAACTATAGATTATTATTGAGTTTAGCTGATATAATCTATGCTATGTATATTACATAATAAACAGAATTCTAGAAATTAAAAACTGACAAAAATGTTTGAAAAAGATAAAATACTTTCTAATGTATCATGTTCTGTTTTTCCCCCCATTTTACACTCCACAGATTGGTCTACAAATGGTTTCTTCTAATCTACAAACTCAGCTATGCATTTGGTGTTGTGGGTTATTTGGCTATCATGTTCACAATGTGTGGATTCAATTTATTTTTCAAGTAAGTATCTCTAGTCAAGATCTTAAAACCTGCAAGCCCTCGTTTGCAACATTCACCTGGTCGCATTCTCTGTATCTGAAATCATTTGGCCCTGTGATGTTCCAGGGCCACATTGTAGTAGATATCATTGGTGGAAACCGCTAGAAAAGTATAAGAGGAAACCCTAGAGAAGAAAAATTTTCAAAAAATTGTGAGCTTTAAAGAAAATCCATTCTTGATAGGCATATTTTAAAGATCACCATTAAAAGCAGGCTACATTTGTGGTAGAGTAATTCTGACTGAACTACAAATTTCGCCTCCATAAAATTCTGAAGCATCATATCCTTGTATATATCTTCTTCCTTAAAACCTCTAGAACTACGCTGTCCGGTGCAGTATACGATAGATCGTGTGATCGTTGAGCACCTAAATTATGAAATAAAATTATCTGTAACTATAAAATACACATGTCAAAGTATGAAAAAGAATTTTTTATATTGACCGTTGAAATACAGCATTTGGGATGTATTAGTGAAATTATTTTGTGTTTCTTTTTAATGTGACTACTAGGAAATTTTTAATCTAGATTTCTATATTGCCATGAACAGCACTGCTCTAGAATTTTGTTTCTGCTACCCATGAAATCCCTTTTGCTTAGGGCAGTCAGAAAAGGACAAAACTAAGTGCTTAGAACTTGAATGAGGAGTAAGGAGATAACAGAGCAAGAAATCTCGTCTTGGGAGCAATCAAGGAAATCAGGATAATTATAACTCAGAACAGAGCACCCACTAGAAAGTTGGTTACTGATGTGTTGCGGATGAGGTACTCGTGGGCAGAGCAATGGCTGTGTCATCACCCTGTGGTCTGAAAAGGGGATTTGAGACCTACCACCCAGCTATGGAAAGCAGCTCAAATAAAAAAAAATTCCTCAGAATATCTCTCACATTGAAGTTCCTCTAAGTGTCTGGGAACTTAACAGAAATATAGGGGCACAGATCGGTGACCCTTAACTCATAAAATAGGGAAGGCAGTTGGATGGGGTTGTCAGCTCTGAGGGGAAAGACTCTTCTATGGCAACATTACTGATTTTATAAGCATTTCATGACACTTCCAGAGCAGGAGCTCCCACCTTTTTCTAGCGGGAAAGGGATAGAAAGTAAGTGTACACACCTATGATTTCCATATTATTTTGCATATAGAAAGATACTGAATTCTTTTTTCAGCATACTGTCTACATAACTTTACATTAGTGACTGTAAAAATATTTATAAGGGCTGTATGAAATCACTGAGCCTATAGTTGTCCCAAGACAGGGACAACTTAAGTCCATAAGATTTTAAGATCCTCAGCCATGACTCCTCTTACAATGAGGTTTACCAAGAACTTAACCCTTCAGGCTGGCAAGGAATTGTTTTTTACTGTTATTGATTATCACTGTTTTAAAATTCTTTTCTAAAAATAAATAAATAAATAAATAAAATTAAATAAAATTCTTTTCTGTGGAACCACAAATCTGTCACTATACTTTTTATCAGTAAGATCATAATACATCCTTCTCCAAACGTGGAGAGAATCTTTATTCCTCCCCACTGCCCCAGTTCTCAAATAAACCCAGGCAAATCTTGAAGGAATAAAGCCACCATTTGTGTTGGAATTCCCAATTCACATTACCAAAAGATCTGTACCTCTAAGTCTACAAAGCAATCTGCCTTTACTCCTTCCTCCTCAAATTAACAGAGCACAAAACAACCAGATAGTGTCCAGAGAGAGACTACCCAGCTCCCCTCCACTCCCTACTCACTGCCTGACTCAATCAGATCTGGCCAGGGCTAATATTTGAAACTGTTGACAGATACAGCAAACCATATGTACTATGATTAAGATTCATTAAATTAGAGGCTAATTAAATTAGGGGCTGATTATTCACTTTTTAAAGAAATATTCCAAAAAAAAGAAAGAGATATTCCCCTTAAAAATGAGGTGGGGTGTATCATAGAGAATCCTACTGTATTGGAAATATGATCCAACTTGCAAAATTTTTTCTCTAATTAATATATGGCAACTATGACACAGTAGCAAAGGGCCTCAAAATTGGAGCTCGATCCCTGGTTTTGTTTTGTACCAATTGTCATGATAAGCAAATCGTTTTTTTCTAAATCTCTATTTTTTCAAATGCAAAATGAGGATAATATTATCTACCTCAAGTATTTGCTAGGTAAGTGAAGTATTTGAAAACAGTCTGTAAAATCTAAATTTGATAACAAGAAATCCCAATCTGAGGAGCTTCTAAAAAGCACTGCTGTGTGGACTCCACCCCAAGCCACTTACATTACAGCTCCTAATCAGTGGAGTCTTAAATCTCCCCGGGGTTAATTCTAATCTATATCTAGGGCTGAGAACCACTGCTCTATTAAAGAAGTTCTTTTTTTTTTTAATTTTTATTTATTTATGATAGTCACAGAGAGAGAGAGAGGCAGAGACACAGGCAGAGGGAGAAGCAGGCTCCATGCACCGGGAGCCCGATGTGGGATTCGATCCCGGGTCTCCAGGATCGCGCCCTGGGCCAAAGGCAGGCGCCAAACCGCTGCGCCACCCAGGGATCCCTATTAAAGAAGTTCTTAATGTTAGCTGCCCCCTAGAGTCACCTGGGATCTAGAGAGGTTCCAAAAATATTGCTGCACAGGCCCTACCTCCAGAGAATCTGATGTCATGGGCCTGGGGTGCAAGGGGCAGATGGGGAGTTTTACAAGCTACCCAGGCTTTTCTTTGCATAGCCCAGCTTGAGAGCCACTAGTTAGAAGACCCTCTCAAGAATTACTTTGTCCACTTACCACTAAGTAGTCAAGTTTCAGGGGAATTTAGAGAATTTTAAAATTCTTTAAAAAAAAAAAAAGGAAATTTTTAAAAATCCATTAAAAAAAACACTCCCAAGTTTCTGTTAGATACTATGGCAGGAAATTTCTTCTAAGCTGCAGTCTTCCCGAGCTCCCTAAATGCCACATTCTTATTTCCTTACACTCTTGTTTTCAATAGAATCAAGGCTAGAGATTCCATGGATTTTGGCATTGTGTCCTTGTTCTATGGCCTCTACTATGGAGTAATGGGAAGAGATTTTGCAGAGATCTGTTCGGATTATATGGCTTCTACAATAGGGGTAAGTGTTGTTCTCATTCTCTGAAACCACCACAGCGCATGGAGATTTGGTCTCATCTTACATATTTGTATCCGTTTTCAGAAATACATGTCTTTTTTGGTTCTCCCAGGCCAACTGCTCCCTGATTCTCCCGGCACCAGAAATTATCTTTGCTATTGCATTAGAAAATATACTTCTTATTTCTATAAAGTGATTGGGAAACAAGGCATCTCATCTTATTTATTTATTTATTTATTTATTTATTTATTTATCTATCTATCTATCTATCTATCTATCTATCTATCTATCTATTTATGTTTAAGTGACCTCTACACACAACGTGGGGCTCAAACTCGCAACCCTGAGATCAAGAGTCACGTACTCTACTGACTTGGCCAGCCAAGTGCCCCCAAAGGCCTCTTACTAAATAAAATAATAATTTGAAAGCAACCTTATGTAGCATACTCCAATTGTCAATATTGAAAGGATTAGTAGGGGCACCTGGGTGGCTCAGTGAGTTAAGCGTCCAACTCTTGATTTTCAGCTCAGGTCATGGTCTTAAAGTTGTGAGATTGGGTCCCATGTCAGACTCTGTGCTGGCCATGGAGCCTGCTTCAGATTCTCTCTCCCTCTCCCTCTCCCTTACCTCATCTCTCTAAAAAAAAAAAAAGAAAAGAAAGAAAGAAAGGATTAGTAAAAATTCAATAATAACAAAAACCTTGGTATCGGCCTAATACAGAAAGTCATATTTGATGCACATAAAGCACTTTGGAATCAATCGGTGCCTCCAGGTAACTCTTCATAAAGATCAGTTATCATCATATAGCATTAGAAGAAGTAGAAGATACAAAAACTGCTAAATATATTCTGACTGTATGTTGGTCTCTAGAATTTAAAAAATATCCCTAACATCTTTTTTAAATACTCTTTTATGATTAAAACTCCAAATAGACATACTTTCTGGTTAGATGTATTCCAGATTCAGGTATTAGCAGCATTCATCTATGTCTGAGACATGCATATCTCCTTAAAATTTACAGGGTCTCCAGGGATGACCCAGTGGTTTCAAGAATTTCATGTCTCTGTCCTCTACCTGTCCCTTGGTACACAACAGATATGAAATGGAAAAGCTAGTGTGAGTGTCAAGGACTGTTCTTCTCTCTCTCCATTTATGGGGTGAGACTAAGTAGACATGACCCAAATTCCATTCCCATCGCATCTGCCCTTCTCCATTTCTGTAGGTTCTATCTTACTCTTTTCTGATAGCCTGGAATACAACTTCTGTGGTAAAATGCTGGAACAAAATGCCTTTTGGGATTCCTCTGCCATGTGTCATCTACGGGACAACTGCCTTTTTTTTTCTAATGTTTATGGTGCGCATGGGAGGGAATATTTCCACTCCTACTTCCTCCAGCAAAAGCCAAAAGCCATACTCCTTAAAAAATCCCCAAAGCCTCTTGTACTTGTTTATGGACAGAAGACAAGGAGAAGAGTTGTATGTCCTCTGTCCTCCAGTGCGCCAGGAAGAAGAGATTCAACCTCCCAAGACAAGTTTTTAAGCACTAACTTTCTGGAGACTTCTCATCTGATCCCACCTCAGAAGTCTTAAACTTCTTGTCATCTTTTGTCATCTTAACTCCATCTACCAAATATATAAAACCTACTGCTCCAAGCATTGGCATAACCACCATTGACTTCAACTGATGGTGTGTGCGTGCGTGCACACGTGTGCAAGTTTGTACACAGGCCTATGACAGAGGTAAGGAGGAGGCAAAGGAGGAACAATTTCCATTCTCACACCAGTGCCTAAGCCCCACACCAGACTAATTAAGTCGGAATCTCTGGAAGTGGAGCCAATGCATCTGCTTTGTTTTAAATCTCCTCAGGAAAAGGAATGAGCTATCAGGCCATGCAAGAACACGGATGAACTGTAAATACATATTGCTAAGTGAAAGAAGGCAGTCCGAAAAGGCTACATAGTATGATTCCATTTATATGACATTTTGGAAAGGATACAACTACGGAGATAGTAAACAGGTCAGTGGTTGCCAGGGGCTTAGGGAGGGAGCAGTGTTGAATAGGTGAAATACAAGGAATTTTTTAGGGCAGTGAAATTATTCGGTATGACACTGTAATGGTAAATACACGGCACTGTCCATTTGTCAAAATCAATAGTATTTTGAAGCAGAGAGGGGGAAATAATGTATACAAATCCAGAAAATCATTTAAGATGTAAGAGAATTCTAAGAAAAAATGTAGACTGTGACAAAGGAATCTAAGTGTATTACAAATATACGAAATAACCACAGTGAAGGAAGTAGGAAAAGAAAGTGCAGATCTGAGTACCTTAGAAATGAACAGAAATCTAAGATTAAAAGCAAAGGAACTGAACATAAGCTCTGTACTCTAGTTCATACAGTGGTTTCCCTCAGGGCTATGGGTGACTATGGGTGACAATCCTGACACTGCTCTACATGTATTCTGGAATTGCACGGCTACGTAAGTGGAGAGCCCTTAATGGGAGCTATGTTTCTCACTCTCAGAGGGTTCCAAACAGGTAAGGAGAGAAGGCTAGAATGATCCATGTGGTAATGGATAAGAGTTAAAGACTTCAATCTGAACTCATGTTTAGCTTAATATAGATTATATGTATCTTAACGTAGATGGACACATAAAGGACCGTCTATTGCTATGTTATAAACATGAGTTATTATATACATATATATTTCCTTGCTCTGTTAGCTAAGAAGCCCTAAAGCAATGACACCCCAGTAACAAGGAGCACACCTCGTACCCAGATCTTTTCTAATACCATTGTACAATAAAAGGAACCAGGGCTTCCTGGAGAAATAGTTGATTCTAGGTCTTGGCAGGAACATGCAATTGAACCTGGAGTATCTTGTATTTCCAGAAGTTAAGGAAGTGCTCAAAAAACCAAACCACAAAAAAAAAAAAAAAACAAAGATGAGGGAAAGTCAAAGAGATACTGAAAAAGCTCCCAATGGCCAAAGCTGGAACAATCTGTACAACAAAGTAGCAGCAGCAGTAGCAGCAGCAGCAGCAGCACTGGGTTATAACAAAGTATAAAATAATCAAGAGTCCATATGACATGAATGAATAAATGGAGGAGAACAAACAAATCTCCTATTCAGAAGAATTCCACATAATTTATGTAGATACTCCAACCTTAAGAAGGTTGTGTGGTTAAGTTTTTGGTGTCAACTTGGGTAGGTTATGGTGCTCAATTGTCTGATCAAATAGTCAAACACTAGTCTAGATACACACACACACCATGGGTTCCTTTTTTCTAGAGAAACCTCACTGACACTGAGATAGAGCATAGCCGACCCCCTCTTTATGAATGGGCTGCTCATGATGATTTCCTTCCAAAGAGTACAGAACAAGGAGTCAAAGAAAGAGTAGCTAGTGGAGAAACTTGACAAACACTGCCACAAGCCAGGTGATTAAAGTTAATAGCAACAGTGGTAGGTCATGTTGATAGCATGTACCTCGCTGTGGTGTGATAAGAATGTCACCTTTATTGTCTCCTTCCCTAAAACCCACACTCAGTGTAATGAAGAGAAAAACACCAGTTAAGTTGCAGCTGAGGGACATTCCACAAAATACTTCCCTACACTGTCAAAGTCATAGGAAAAAAAGCAAAGTCTGAGAAGCCACCATAACCAAAAGGAACCTAAGGAAACATAACGACTGAGTGGTATCCTAGATGAGATTCTGGAACAGAATAAAGACTTTAGATTAACAACAACAACAACAAAAAAACCTAAGTAATCTGCATCAAGTATGTACTTTATTTCATAATTAGTGTCAATGTTGGTTCACTGATTGTGATGAAGGTACTGTACTAATGTTAGAGGTTAATAATAGGGGAAACAAGGTACATGGTATATGGGGACTTGTATTATCTTCCTATCTTCTATTTAAAACAAATATTAAATGAATATTTATCTTTTAAAAAAGCAATAATCACTCTTCATCTGCAGTACTGGAAAGATACAGGTATCCCAAGTTAGAACTCTAAAAGCATTGCCTCCCGGTAGGATTAATCTGTGTGCTCCTTCTCATCACATGGGAATTAAAAAATATGGAGATGCCTCAGCTTACCCCAGATCTGTGTGTGAATCAATCTCCAAAATAAGAGGAAGAGTCGGGCTATGGGTAAGCTTAAAAAGCTTCCTGTGTGACTCTGAACTATAGCCCTGGATAAAAACCTTTCCCCCTTTTTTTTAATTTTTTATTTTTTTTAAGAAATTTATTTTTTATTGGTGTTCAATTAAAACCTTTCCCCTTGAAGGATTCCTCAATGGGAAGATTAAATTGGAAGTTATAATTAGCCATGTGCCTTGGGTCTACTTAGGGTTCAGTAGGTTTTTGCCTGGAGACCCTGGCCCCACTGAAGCATTCCTTTGGGGAAGAGTGTTTCAAGTTCTAGACCAATGAAGAAGCAGTAAAGACTCTGTCCCAAAACCTGGCAGTGGCTTCCCTGTGTTCGGAGTATGCATGGCACGTGCTCGCCTTTCCAACAGTGCTCTGTGCATGTCCCCCAACAGTTCTACAGCATGAGTGGGATGCCCACGAGGAGCTTGGGGGATAACATCTGCGCCGTCTGTGGGCAGAAGATCATTGTGGAGCTCGATGAGGAAGGACTCATTGAAAACACCTACCAGCTCTCATGCAATCATGTGTATCCTTTTCACAGGAAACCGTATGGGCTTCATCAAGCCAGTGATGGGAGGCCACTTTCAAAGAATCTGTGTTGGTCATGGCAGACGGCAAGTCAGGGAGCTCATCTCATCCCTTCCTCCTCCCTCCTCTCCTCCCCGCTCACCATCTCCTCTGCTTGCTCAACTCCCATCCTCAAACCCCAGGCCTTTATCCTCTGCCACCTGTCTTGTTGAGACTTTCTGATAATCCCTGCTGAATAATGAATGCTAACTGAGGTGAAGTTCTCCCAGTAATTTCCTTTATAAAAAATGAATCTTAATGCCACATGGACAGGAAAACTGCATCCTCTGCCCGGACTCTGGCTGGGAAAGTTGGCAAAGCCGTAAGCGGACAGATAGCTGTCAAGGCCCAGGGAGGGAAAGGTTTGGGGATGAGACAAAGTGGAGTTTCAGGTTCAGGGAACAACTCAGGACTGACTATCCAGGTGGAGTCTGTGTCTGAGTCTCACAGGACTGAATGCAACAAAGTGCGCTTTGCTTAGAAATAATCCTAGAAACCTGCTTGTGTCAACAGTTGGTGGGGGGGGGCGGCGGGCAACCAGGTGTCAGCTTTGGTTATAGAAAGAGGCTAGTGCCACAGGCACTAGCAGTAGGAAAGAGGGACCAACACTTGCACACCCAGTTCTTGGACCACTTGGCTCCTCTGCCTGTGAATTCCACCCCAAATGGCTGATGGATCTTTAGGTGTTAGGAACCAGACAAGCCTGGGCCTGGAAACTAGCATTCTTTGGGGATTCCAGTGACTGTTGAGGAAGCCCTCAGTATGCGGAAACACACTGGGCTCAAGATCCCTGAGCGAAGCAGCTTATGCTGCCTAAGCATGGAACTCTGGACACTAAAGTCATGCATGGGTTGGCCAACAGTTGGTATTTTAATTCTTTTCTAAATACGGGGGGGAAATGGTATCATTTTTCTTTATTTTATACTAAATATCAATTTGATAATTTTGCTCTACACCCAGTTCAGAGCTTTGGCATTATCAGGTGGTTAAACCATCTATCTTTTGCCTCTGAAGCCCACCGAGCTCACTAATACTCTAGACGTGCAGTGCCCCTGATACCGTTCTATTTCATCTGGGCAGATTCCAATTTTTCAATCCTGAGAGTTAAAAAGTGGACTAAATGCATCTGAAACGTACTCGGAGCCCTCACTCCAACATTTAAGCCTTACTATTTTAAGATTAAAAAATACAAAGACAACCCATATAGAATTCTGTGGTGGTTTTTCAGTGTGACAACTTTCCCAAAAAAACTATCCTTCTTTGGTAGAAATTTTCCAAATCTGGCCTTAGTTTTAAATGTGATTACTTTTCAAATGTTGGAACAGAGCCCCTTCTGCCATTTGCAAGTGGAAATATCTTCTCTCTCCACCTTTAAAAGCACTTAGGGATTGTTGTACATGTGTGCGTATGTACTCTAAAATGTAGTCACCTTTAAATTTGCTTTGCAGGGAGTATTACTAATGGCCCACTTTGGCATGAGTCACATTAGCAAGGAGCAGGCAAACGTGAGTCATATTAATAACGTGAGGCAGGAGAAGGAATCAGAATATTGCTCTGCAGCAATTCTGACAGCTTGGAGACTTTACAGCATCAAGATTTTGAAGATGAGACCAAGATTATTAAAGAGGAGGTGGACATTTCACTGCTGTCTCTAGGACCCCTGAACTCTGTATCTCTCTAAAAGATGGGGCCATCCTCCAGCCCTTTTGAATATAGAGCTGTAAGGGTTTTGGTTTAAAATCTTTGTTGTAGTACACCACTTTATATAAACCCAAGCTTATTGCAAAGGTGACCCAACTCCAAGAACATAAAATAGTGGAACCTCTTAGCTGCGTGAAGATCTAATATTGAGGAACTACGTACACGGCCTCCACTTGTCTACACTTCACAGCCCTCCACTTGTTAGAGAGGAGACCTCCACATCATTGCTGTTCACATGGGTGACAGCGGACTAGTCAGAAAGTCCTGTGATCTGGATCCAGAGAGCCACAGTGAGATCAACAACTGTAGAAAAAAATAAACCACTAGGATGGATCAATAGGACGGATCTCACTACTGTTAATCACTTTGCTCAAATCTACAATGTTGTCAAACCTGAGAAAATGTATTTGCAAAAGCAATTGGTTTTGAGTGATCCATTCAAACATTTATTTAATAAATAGGCCCTCCGGCACTGCTTACGGTGCTGAGGAAACAAAAGAATGAGACCTGGTCCCACAAGTAGCATGCAGTCCAGGAGAGACGTGTATGCTCATTGAATGTCATGATACAATGTGATAGGAGCTTTAATAGGAGCGGTCCCCTGATGCTGTGGGAAAACATAGATGTGCTCTCAACTTTAGGGGCAAAGGGCCAAACTCTCTAGACAGGGAGATATATGCAAATGAGTTTGTAAATGCCTAGGGTTTCAGAATTTTATTAGGTTTATATTCTATTAAAAATAAGTGGCCCCTTATCAGTAACAAATAACTTGAGATAGGACTATGAACCTAATAGAAATATCTGTAAGTTTGCGGTTTATGACTACAAGTTCCCTAAGCTTGCCTAAGTCCTTAAGATAAGGCTGATTCCACAGTACAGTAGATAATGAGTAATGCACAAAAAGTAGGATAGGGAGGTGCTATGGTAAATGCATGAGAAACACACGATGAGCGAGGCAGGGAAACACCGTGATACGTTTACATAAAGTATTACTGTAGAAAGGCACTTTCATATTCTTTATCTACTTTAAATCCTGGAAGAATCAAGTGAAGCAAGAACAAAACCAAGGAGCCATGTAAACTCTGAAGGGTCCTAAAGCTATAGCAGCTCTGATGCAAGCTCCCAGTCCCTGAAGGTTCCGTGGTCCTGCCGAATCTTCCTTAAATAGTGATGTACACAATCAAGTCATGACTGACAGCCATTCTCATCCTCTACTCTCCCCTCCACCTCCCGCAGATGGAGTCATTTCCATTATGCCATCATGAAGCAGACCTTGCCCTTTAATATCTAGAAACTTCCCTAACGAGATACCTAAGCTTTCATGAATTCTGCATCCGCGGTTGGTGTATAGTTGGTAAAAAGCAAACTTGCCCTTACTGCAAAGAGAAGGTTGATTTGAAGAGGATGATCAGTAACCCGTATCCTTTTTTAAAAAAAGTTGTGAAGTATTATCTTAAATATTTGTGGTAATGCATTCTTCAATCAAAATTTTCATTACCTTCATGAAAGTTTTAGCAGAAAAAAGTTTTCCCTAGCCATTTATTTCAAAACAACTTACTGGTTTCTTTTCTCCCCTGTGCCTATGTTAATACTCTGGCTAGGAACTTAAGTGCCAAAAAAGAAACATTCTACTCTCCATATTCCATAATGTTCCACCCTAAGGGCTTTAGTGAAAATGTGATGGGATATTGCAAGAGATAGGTAAATATATGGAAGCATTAGATAGATGATGATGATGATGATGATAGATAGATAGATAGATAATAGATATATAAATAGATGATGGATGGATGGATGGATGGATGGGCAGATAGATGGATGACAGGTAATGGGTGGATGGGATGAGTAGGTGGGTAGATAAATATGTAGACTGGAATTGAAATTTCTTTTAAAGATTTTGTTTATTTATTTATTTGGGAGAGAATGAGAGGGAGTGGAACAGGGGTGGAGGAGGAGGACTAGAAGTAGAGGGAGAAGCAGACTCCCTGCTGACTAGGGAGCTCATGTGGGATTTGAGGCAGGGCTCCCTCCCACGACCCCAAGATCATGACCTGAGCCCAAGACAGACACTTAATTGACTGGGCCACCCAGGTGCCCCTGGAATTGAAATTTCAAAAGCTCAAATGTGAACTAGAATATGGAAAAGAATTTTGAAGGTGTACTAAATTTTATTATTTCCAGAAGTGAGTAGAGTTGTTTACCCCCTGTATTTTGGCCTTTTAAATTCCTTACCATGCCTCATCTTGTCTTAGGCTAAACCTGAGGGATAATAATATTGAAAGAAAATGAGAAATAAAATAAAATAAAATAATAAAAAATAAAAATAAATTTAAAAAAAGAAAATGAGGACCTACAGACAGCTTATGGCAACAACTAGGATTCTTATAGACACCATGCTTCTCCAACTGAGGCCACAGGAAGCCTCAATGGCCCCATCCAGAGCTGACTATAAAGACTTAGTCCTCAACCCCACTGGCCCAAGACCATGGTATATGTCCTCTAGGAGGGTACATGGGATTAAAACATATCCCAACCCTAAACAGAAAACACTGAGAGGTCGGCATCAACCTGCCAAGTACTCTCTCTTCACCTAAGAGCCACTACACTTTCTAGGTACCGGTCACCCAAATTTTACAGTGCTAACGGAGATACTGCCCTTGTTCCCTGCTCCCCTACTCTTCCCCAACCCGATACATGGATTTAACGATGGCTGTTGGCAGCAATGCGTCCAACTCTGAGAACTGCCAATCAAGGGAAGATTTGCTGTTAGGGTAGCAGGGGAGGCAGCACCGTGGCTGGCTGTGTCTTAGGGCCACAGCAGCAGAGCACCTGTGCAGCCACCAGCTCCATCTACGGGCCTGGCCTTTCTCAGTGAGTCAGCATAACTGAAGCACAACCGAGGCTAAAGGTGTGTGCAGCTTCTCCCTCCCTCCTCTTCACGCACCTGCCCTGAAGTCCCTTCTAATATTGGCAGACCGAGTCAAGAACCACTTCTGGTTAATACCTTATGAAGCTAAAGGATATACATCTTTGTTATAAAAATTGGTGATAATATGATCATAAATGTCACCTTAAACGATCGTGTAAATAGCAAAGGCTAATGGGTTACTCTATACAGTCTTGAGAGAACAAACTATTAAATATTACATGTACTCTTGTAACTTTTGAATATTATTACATGTACTCTGGAGACTCATAGAAAAGCAAGCTACTTGGGGAGTATTTGCCTTTATGTGTGTAACATTGCTATCGGAGATATTAGGTATTAATTATGTCCCTTTAGCACAATTTATCAAAGAAATCAGCAAAAGTATATCTTATCTGTGATGTTTTTCATTTTAATACACAACACGAAAAAAAAACAACACACAACATGCTCCCTCTGCTGAGTCAACTGCATGAGAGCCCAGGGCTGTCTTGGCTCACTTACAAAAGCCTCCATGGGCCTTGGTTTTTCAGAGCAGTCATTTCCCCTTCCCACTGTCTTTTAGTATTGACCCTTGCCTTTAGCTCTTGTTTTATAGTTCGGGATTTTACTGTAAATTGTTTTGATTTCTTTTTGGAAATTTGGTGTAGTGTAACTAACACTGATAACCAAATGCTATAACAATCACATAAGGGGCATTTAAATGAGCACGTAGAATTAACGAGAAAGGAAATACCCCCTCATGGCGTTGCTTATTGTATTTGCAAATGAGATTCGTGAATATGTCTGTTACTTGACTGTACGTAGAGCAACCTCCTTAACTGAGATTTAGCTGGGAGCGCACACACTTTTTGTATGGACAAATCCTTGATTGGCTTCGTTATTTGGTGGCCTGGCAACCCGTGGTGATTGGAATAGTTCAAGGCATTAATTATTCACTAGGGCTGGAGTAGTACAGCAGACCTACTCCAGAAGCAACGAGTTGCATGTTGAAATATTTTTAAATCCTTGATCCTACATTTATTATTGATATTCTTTTTTTTTTTTTAATTTCAGAGATAAGCGCAAGAGTTTTGAGAACTGGATAAAATTCAGGACCCTACAAAAAAGGCAATCTGCCTATGTGGAAAGAATTTAAAAGAGAAGTTGAATGTCAAAAGTTCAGAAAAAACCCAGAAAACCAATGAATCAGCAAAGTAGTAATTAGTAAAAGTTTGTTATGCACACATCAAAAAGATAGTTTGCAAACCAGGAGCACTCAGACCAAAACACAGAAGGAAGCTCAGAGGTATAGGTTACACAACCGCTTATCTAGTTTGGAGGCAGTGACTGTTTATTCTTCACAGTGATTGGTTACAATATTGGAATTTTCTTAAAGGAAAGGGAATTGATTAGTGATCACCTCATATCAATTTTGGGAAAACACTTTAAGTTTTGCTTAGGATTTTCAGAGGCGTAAGCAAAAAGCACCCGGGGCAAGTTACCCTCGCTTGTCTTGCAAAGTAAGCTAAATCAAGCTTTGCCTGTGAGACTAAAAACTGGTTTTTTCTGCTCTGGGACTTCTAAGTCTGGTCTCTGTGTTTGATTTTAACGTGAGCAACAGCATAAACAAACACAGCATCCTTTGCATCTTTCCCAATGTGATCGTTTTCTAATCCATGCGTGCAGCCCATTTGTTAAACCCACCATGGACCTGCTATCTCTAATGTGGCTGATAAGGTACTTCTTACTACAGCATTTAGCTATAACTAGGATCTTCTGATCAATTCAACGTCTTCAAAGAAGTAGGCAGAGTTGTTATGTAAACTACAGTTTAAGGATAAGGTCTTCTCTGCTCTCTGCTTGTCACCACGTGACAGCTTTGGTGACATAGAGCCCTTTGGCTTGGAGGGTGTTATTCTGGAAATGTCTGGCATTAGGTGCCACAGCCCATTCAATGAGCCAGACGTGCACTGCATTTGCTGGGCCTGCCAAGTGCACCTGACCCATCCAAGGGCTGCACTAAAGAAGGGGAGAACCACTCTCTTCTTCTGTGCCACTCCGTTCACACACACACGCACACACACACACACACACACATGCGTGACATCACTCTCTTGCTGTACTCTTTTATTTTCTTCATAGCACTTATCAATACCTGAAATCATAACATACATTTATTTTTTTATTTGTCTTCCCCTCCATAAAGGCAGAGGATTTGATCTATTTAGTTCCCTATTTTATGTCCAGCACTCAGAGTAGTGCCTGTTACCTAATAGGCACTCAATAAATATTTGTTGAAAGAATGAATTAGGGGCGCCTGGTTGGCTCAGGGGTTGAGCATCTGTCTTTGACTCAGATTGTGATCCGGGGGTCCTGGGATCGAGTCCCGCATCGGTCTTCCCACATGGAGCCTGCTTCTCCCTCTGCCTGTGTCTCTGCCTCTCTCTGTATGTCTCCCATGAATAAATAAATAAAATCTTTTTTAAAAGGAGAATGGATTAATTAATTAATCCAGCAGGAAGGGACAAAATTAATAAAATAGGAAAGAACAGTCAGAAAGAATTAAGAACAATACATTGGCCTCCCCAAACGTATTTGTTTTTAATTGCTGGCGAGTTACTAAACAGCCACCACTGTATGCCTAATATCAGACATCTGTTCTCGTTACCTGGAGACATTACACTTACAGGAAGTAGACAGGGAAGCACACCTATTGTCAGAAACACAGGCAATGCACTTAATGCTATTCAAAGCCTTATCACAGTTGTAATGAAGAAAACTCATGCTAAGATCTTTACCTGTTGGTAATTTGCCTTCTTGAAACTGCTCAATGCTTCAGTATTATGATTGGTCCACGATCTAGATTATTAGATTTAACCCTGGTTTAAGGAGATAAAACAAGATCCCTGAGCTTATAGTTTACTGACAAAAGACCTCATTGTTGGCTAAAGTATTAGCTAACATGTTTTTTCTTCTATAAAAGAAGGAGCCCTTAAATTGATCTCTGATGTATTTCCCAATTATCTTTATTTTTTTTAAGAGAGAGAGTGGGAGGAGGAGTAGAAGGAGACAGAGAGAGAGAGAATCTCGAGCAGACTGCAGTGAGCATGGAGCCCAACGTGGGGCTCAATCTCATGACCCTGAGACCATGACCTGAGCCAAAATCGAGAGTTGGGTGCTTATCCAACAGAGCCATCCAGACGCCCCTCCCATTTATCTTTTATGGACAGCAACTGCATGAGGGTAGCCTTTAGAACCCTTTAGAACTCTGGGCAGGTAAACCAGTATGTATCTGCATGGAGTTCTGAACGACCCTTGAAGTTCAGAAATGTTGGATAATCCCTAAACAACTTCAAACACACACAAAATAAAGATGCTATTTTCTTTATAGTTTAGGTATTTAAAATCTAATCCCAATTTCGTGAAGATATATATATATATATATATATATATATATATATATATATAAATTATGGTGAGCTATATAATACAGTTACCAGTGGTTATCCCAAGGTGAAGGGATAAGAATAATTCTTTCTTTATAGGCTCTTATCTCTTTCCCAAAATGTCTACAGTGAATGTGTTTAACATCTGTGATGAGGGGATCCCTGGGTGGCTCAGCAGTTTAGTGCCTGCCTTTGGCCCAGGGAGTGACCCTGGAGACCCGGGATCGAGTCCCATATCAGACTCCCGGCATGGAGCCTGTTCTCCCTCTGCCTCTGTCTCCGCCTCTCTCTCTCTCTCTCTCTCTCTCTCTCATGAATAAATAAATAAGTCTTTTAAAAAGAAAACATCTGTGATAAGAAAAATAAAGATTATTTTTATAACATTACTTTCAATCTACCAACCAACTACAGAGCTCTTTCTCTTGCTGTCTAGATTATTTAAATTAAATCTACGGACCAAATTCATGTTAAATTTGTCTGGTTCTCATGGTAATTAACATTGTGCTTAAATGTAGGATATAGAGAAATAAAGCAAAAAGTCCATTATTGTCTTTTGTTTCTGTAGCACCTCATTTCCTTCCCCTGAACTCGTCCATTGTTTTTCTTAGGCTGGCTACTATTTCCTCCATAACACTCTCCCAGAGAGTGGTATGAGAGAGAAGAAACACTCTTTGACTTTCCCCAGAAACTATGCACTTATTTTCCTGGGATATTTTTCTGTGAAAAACGGGGTCCCTGTGGCAAACCTTGTACCCCTAATAGAAATTTCTGCATTCACAGATTATGATCTATAAAAAGATGAATTGCATCTCAGGAAAAAAAATAATAGCAAACACCTACTACAGGCATTGCTGTTACCTCATGTGAGCATCATCCATGGTTCTTATTCTCAGAGGCTTGGTCCCTCCGCCCTCCCCACCCATCCAGAGGGAATGGTAAGTGAGGGGCACGCACTCCGTGGTTAGCCTACCCAACTGTACATTCACACCCACATGATGTAGATATTAGTGTTCCTGCTGTAAGGGCAGAAAAATATTTGGGGTCAGTTAAGTGACTTGCCCAGAGATATGCTTCTACTGACCCAGATTTTTCTGACCTGAGAGGCCAATCAACCACACAGACCCAGTTCTGTCTACAAACTGAGCAGGCCAGAGGAAGTTCCAGTCCTGTCGCAGGTGGCTCCCATCTTAAGAAGAAATTTGCGTTGAATCAGGAAATAGCTCTAGCCTAATTAATTGCATTAAATATAATGTAGTATTAACTCTAGATCATAAAGATTAACACGTGGAAGTACTATCTATCTTTAAATTATTGTGTATCCACTATTTTTTGGGTCATTTTGAGGAATCACTGGGTATATATTCGCCTAAAAATCTATTTAGCCCACATGCGCTTTTGTAAATGTTCAGAGGGAGAAAAGGAGCCTTTTTTAGAATCAAATAAGACTTTTTCAGAAGAAGAAAACATGATGCTTCAGAGGAAATAGATTAGAAGACGGGGTAACTAGAAACTAATCAGAACTTCACATGGAATTAAATGCTGATGGAAGATCAGACTCAGGGATGTGGGAGCTTCTTTGGAAATCCTCTAAATTGAGTATTTTATTTACACTTGGCCCTTGAACAACACTGATTTCAACTGCATGGGTCCATTTATGCAGATTTATGATTTTTTTTAAAGATTTTATTCATTCATGGGAGACAGAGAGAGAGAGAGGCAGAGACACAGGCAGAGGGAGAAGCAGGCTCTATGCAGGGCGCCCGATGTGGGACTCGATCCCTGGACTCGATCCTGGGACTCCAGGATCACTTCCCAAGCCAATGGCAGGTGCTAAACCACTGAGCCACCCAGGGATCCCCAGATTTATGATTTTCTTAATGACATTTTCTTTTCTCTAGCTGACTTTAATAAGAATACCATATATAATCATATAACATACAAAATGTGTGTTAATCGGCTGCTTATCTTATCAGCAAGGCTGCTGATTGATGCTATTTCCTGATGAACTAAGCCAATGACTACAGATAATTCTGATGTCAACAGTGGACTTGGATCATGATTATCTCATAGGATAAGGAAAAAACCAAGAACCTCTTCTTTCCCATCTGGTAGTTTTTATAAAAGAGCACTCTAGACAAAATATGAACAGTAGTAGTGGCTTTAGTAAGCAAGTCTGTAAAGGACAGTGCGTTCATGTAGTTGAGAGACAACTGTGTCAGAGCGGACTTAGCTACAACCAGTGATATGAAGGCCAGGCCCAGACTAGCCTTTCATGAAGGAATCTAGGATTTTATTGCTGTTCTCAAATTTAACCAAAACCCTTCCCGCTGAGCATCGTCGGTGGGCCACTCCAGGTACGTCTTGGTGTTCATTATCTTCCGCAGCTTACAGAATCGCTGGGGGATGGCCTTTTTCTCAATGGGCTCCAGAAGAATGAGGATGGCAGCATCGTTGTTCTCATCAAAGAGGCGAAAATGGGAGAAGTCCAGCTCGTACTTGCACCACTCGCTCTTCACAAAGTTTTCAGAAAGCACAAAGATGGTTTTGTGGCTCTTCTCGATGGAGTCAATGATATTGTCAATAATCCATTTGCCGGGAATAAAGTCCCGCTTGTGAAGGCACAACTTGAACGGGGGGTTGAAGTGCTCCAACTTCTGGACCAGAAGGTTCTCCACCCAGTAGGAATCATGCTCACTGTAAGACACAAAGGCGTCATAACAGACGTCCCTGGAGGGGGCTTTCCTGGGCTTCCTTTTGGCCTGGAGCCAGGCCCACAGCATTCTCAGGTACCACAGCCCGTGGAAACGGTGGCACGCCCCCGCCGTGAGCAGGACCAGCAGGAGCAAGACACAGCACACGGCGGCCACCAGAGCTGTCCGGTGGCACTCAGAAGCCGGGAGCCGGGCGGTCCCGACCCGCTGGCCCCGCACGTAGAAGGGGGAGTCACACAGGTAGTCCTCTGGCCAGCCGACCAGGAGCCCGGCCAGGGCCTGCTGCTCTTGAGTGAAAGACAGGAATTCACAGGAGCAAAGGAAGTTGTTGCCACCGGCCTCCAGGGTCTGCAGCCTGTGAAAGGAATCCAGTTGCTCCTTCGAGAAAGCGTTTATTGTGTTTCTGCTGATTCTCATAATTTGTAAGGTGGGTAAGAAGGAGGCATCTGGTAGAGTCTTCAACTTATTTCTGGAAATAGAAAGTTCTTTGAGTTGTGGCAAAATCAGGGAAAATGACTCGAGATTATTATTGCTAACATCTAAAATTTCCAGTGTCCGGGGGATGCAACGGGTTATACTTTGCATTCTTGTGTCGGATAAGTTCAAACACTTCAGCTTTTCTGGCCACTGACAAGTTTCAGGCATAGAAAGATAATTATTCTTACTAATATCAAGGTTCACCAGGTTTTTCAAAGTAAGCAAAGTTTCTCCAGTTTTCTCTAAGGATTTCAAACGATTTTGCCTTAAAATTAAGGTTTGCAGGAGGGGCCAAGCATGCTGACAGGCTGAGTTTCTCAAGTATTCTTCAACCATTAAATTGTCGCTGAGATCCAAATATTCTAGTGATTTTAAATGTTGTGAAAGTGAGCAAGGAACCAGAAAGACCTTACTGCTTTCTACTGTGATTCTTTTAACACCTTCTGTAAGTGAATATATACTACTCATATCGTAAAATGAGTAAAAGTGTGGAATATACAACCTCCGTACTGTTAGTGTCTCTATCTGACCTATATTTTTAATTTTGTCCACATCAGGTATGTCAAAATCACCGAGCCCATAAAGGGTACAGTCCTCAAACTCTACTTCTAACACTCCAGAAACATAATTCAACAGTCTCACAACCTCAGTAAAACTTCTATCGGTGACTTTCACATTTCTAAATGTCCACTTTTTAACCAACGTATGTGTTTCATTGATGGATGCCTCTGAAAAGTGGAAAGTGTCCAAATGAGTATCTCTCAGTTCTAAATGTTTCAAGGAACTGGAAAGATCTACAAAAATCTCCACCAGTAAAACAGGCTGCTTCATACGGAGGGCCAGATAGCTGATGTTCTGAATCGATTTCAAACTCTTTGGCTCATACCTCTGGAGATTTGAAGCATCGATCTCCAGTTCCTCAAGAAAGGTTAGCCCAGCAAAATCCTTATCCTGAATCTCAGTGAAGCTGTAGATATTTCCTACTTTGAGAATTCGCAGATTTGTGAGCTGAGAAAAAAGAGGTGTTTCCCCAAGTGATTTGTAGGGATTTCCCAGTAGATTTAAGAACTTCAAGGAAGAAAGGGGCCTGAACCATGAGGATGATAAGTTAGATAAGAGGTTATAAGATAAGTCCAAATGTTGAAGACTCCACAGGGAAAAAAAAGAATCTTCCTCTATTGTGTTAATTCCATTAGACTCCAGCCTCAGAGCCTTGAGGTTCACACAGCCCCGAAGGTCACTGTTGCCAATGTAGGTGATCTCATTGTTGGAGAGGTCAAGGCTTCTCACAGCTGCTGTGAGCCCTGAGGGCATGGAGTTCAAAGATCTGGAGTGTCCATCGCAGACACCAGAGGGGTCACAGGACAGAGAAGAAGACTGGTCAGGGGCCTTTTCCTTGGAGAGGTTGGTTACAGCCCCCAAAACCCACACTGTCCACAAAACGCGTGACATTGTCCAGTGATCCAACCTACAAATAAAAGAGGTTCAGGTTCAAATGAGTGATTGTGTTTGACAGTTTATCATGATTCCAGTTCCTGAGAAATGTTCTGTAAGGCATCTCACACACACACACACACACACACACACACACACACACACACACACACCCCTACCTACCAGGAAATAACAGAAAGGCAAATGGAATGCATGCATGGGGATTAAAAAATGGATTCCCTGGTGCATCCAGCAACATGAGCACAGGGATCTTGCCCCTGTGCCAAGACCTAGAAGCCCTCTACCATCTGAGTGGCTCAATCAGTTCAGCATCTAACTCTTGGCTTTGGCTCAGGTCACGATCTCAGGGTCTTGAGATCAGGCCCTGCAATGGGCTCCAGGTTTGCAGGGAGTCTGCTTCTCTCCCTCTTCCTCTGCCTCACCCCACCTCCCACTCATGCTCATGTTCTCCCTCCCTCTCCCAAATAAATAAATAAATAAATAAATAAATCTAAAAAAAAATGAGCTAGGCTTAACCGTATGGATTTACAATCACCTACTCCTGCGCTTCAAGCCTTCTTGGATATAAGCATACTCTTTTCCTGCCTCGGTGCCCCCATGAGTTAGAGATGTCACAGAGCCCAACCACAGCTTTTGTGGGACAACTATTCACTGAACACAGCTCCAGTGACAAAAGAAAAAGTTCCCATGCTCCTCCAGCTTGTCTGACACTTAACTACTAGCAGGCAGGAGGGATGCTGGGAACTCCAGGGAGAGCAAGGTGGTTTGCTGGGCCGAGGGACAATCAGACCAACCATCAGAACCTTCTCTTCCTCCAGAGAAGTGCAGAAAGCAGTGCCCTAGTCTGGATGGGCTATTCAGATGAATGAGGGGGAAATAAAGCTGTTTGCACGCTCTCCACCACTGCTGGTTTCCTTCCAGTCATGAATCCAGCTCTCTTGCTCGCTCGCTCGCTCGCTCTGCCCTCTTTCTGGGCCCTGCATCCCTCTTTGGCTCTATTCAGCTCTCTCATTCCTTATGCTTTGTACTCCTTTGTCTGTATTTGCTCACTACATAAACTGTACAAATTTTTTTTTAAAAAAATGTAACCCCAAGAACAAAACTTTTTATGGGTAAAATTAATTTTCCACACCCACAGAATCTGAGGTTATAAAGGCCTAGGCTGTATAATTTGTAGGAACAGATATTAAAACACAAATAATATTAATACATACTTGGTTTGGAAATTTAATAGCTCTTGCAGCCAGAATCTTTATGGCCACACCAATGCAACTGCTTTGCACCCCCTCCTGTCTCTTTTAGATAAATGGGGCCATACCTACCATGCATAATTATTCTAGACTTTCACTTCTCACCTAACAGCATAACTTGACATCTTTCTATGTTCACATATAGAGACTTTTCTGATTCTTTTCCAATAGATCACAGTGTTTCCTAGTATGGATAAACCATAGTTTGCGTTTCCATCAGCACTGTATGAGAGTTCCAACTGCTTTCTATCTTGCTACCACTTAGTACTGCCAGTCTTTTTAATTTTAGCGATTTTGGTAGGTAGGTAGTGTAATCTCTCTGTTGTCTAAATTTCATTTCCTGGACTAATAATGAGCCTGAACATCTGCACATAGGATCATATTGCGTATGATCATTTGGAATCTCAGTTGTAATGTGCCTCTTTCAGTTTTTGGCCTACTGTTTTCTATTGGGTTGTTGCTATTATAACATAATAATTATTATAAATATTAAATACATATGAAAATAAAAATGTATACTCTCAAAACGGAAGATACATGTGTTACAAATACAGGCATTGCTGAGAGATATTGTGGGTCTGGCTCCACCACAATAAAATGGCTATTACAATACAGAGAGTCAAATGAATTTTCTAGTTTCCCAGTGCACACACAAGCTATGTTTGTACTACACAGTAGTCTGTTAAATGTGCAATGTCCAAAAACAAGTACACACCTTCATTTAAAAAGGATTTATTGCTAATGAATGCTAACCATCATCTGAGCTTTCAGTGAGTCATTATCACTGATCACAGATCATCATAATAAATATACTAAAGTTAGAAATACGGCCAGAATTACCAAAATGTGACACAGAGATACAAAGTGAGCAAGTGCTGTTGGAAAAATGACAGCAACAGACTTGCTCAACACAGGGTCGTCACATGCCTTGAATTTGTACAAAAAACAAAAAACCACAGTATCTGCCACATGCAATAAAACAAGGTATGCCTCTCTCTTCTTCCACTGTGTGGCTTTCCTTTTCACTTTCTTGGTGGAATCTTTTGATGAACAGATGTTCTTAAACATTTTCTATTTTGTTTCTTAGTAGTGATTTTGTGGTCTGTTTTAAAAGCCTTTTTTTATATTATCAGGAAGCTATTCTCTTTATTATTTTTCCAATCCGTATACCTTTGTTTTCTTGATTAGTGAATGTTGACCTTTATTAAATTTTTTTTGTCTTCCTATATCTATTGAGATAACACAGGTTTCCTCACATTAATCAATTTAGTGTTGAGACAATGTTGAATTGTTCAGAAGAAACCCAAGTTAGTCTGGACATATTATCCTTTTTTATATTTTACTGGGTATATTTGTTTACTGATATTTCCTTTAGAACGTTTGCATCTATATTCAGAGTAAAATTGCCCTATACATTTCCTTTCTTTTCTGTGGGTAGAATTCACCAATGCCACCTTCTGAGCCTGCAAGATTTATTGCTATTATTTGTACATTTATCTTGTTTTTATAAAATACATTAAATATACTTAACAGCTATGAAACTATTCAGATTTTCTTCTTCATCATCTGTCAGCTTTGGTAAAATGTGTTTTTCAAGGGATTGAACATTTTCTTTTAAATTTGCAAATTTACTGACATAGTTACTTAGAATATCATCTTACTATTTTAATGTCTTGTCTTATAACTTAGATGAGTTTTTTGTGCCTTATGATTGTCTTCACTGTCAGCGGTTTATCATTTTTTACTAGTATTTTCAAAAACCAGCTTCTCATTTTATAGATCCTCTATTTCCTTTCTATTCCATGAATTTCTATTCTTAAATTACTATTGCCTTCCTTCTGCTTCCTCTAGATTTATTTTATTGTTCCTATTCTAATTTCTTAAGGTAGACACCTGCTCATTAATCGTCAGCCATTCTTCATGTCTAATATATACATTTAAGGTCATAAATTTTCATCTAAGCTCTAGTTTAGCTCTATTTTCCAGGCCTCCTTCTCTTCTGTTCTTTCTATATTTCACTTCTTCAAGTTTCAGTCTCAATATTTCCTTCTGATCTACTTTCCAGTTTATTCTCTTCTCTTCAGCTGTGTTTAATCTACTGTTAGATCCAGCCACAGCATTTATATTTTGCAGTTACTGCCATTCTCACCTATTTAACTTCTATTTGGTTCTTTTCTCCATCTGTATGTCATTTTTTATAGTTTCCAGTTCTCAGCCAATATTTTCAATCTTGTCTTCCACCACCTTGAATATAGTAAGCCTCATCCAATAGGCCATACAACACTCTGACAGGCTGAAGGACACAGAGTATATGTAAGGTTAAGGTCTGGGGCAATCACAGATGGAAAGGCAGAACTGAACCAAGGGAAACTGAGCCCTTACACAGATTGTAGCACAGTTCTGACTTATCTGGATGGCTCAGGCAGTCTCAGGCTCTGAAAAGGGATTAGGATGATTTCTGGAATTCTAGTGCTCAGATACCTGCAGAAACAAAGGGAAATTTTCTCTAGAAGAGAATACTACTATTTGAGGCTTCAAATTTCTTCCTACAAAAAATGTTTCAAAGTGAATGTCCAGTACACCATAAAAAAAACCCAACCAGGTACTAAAGGAAGCAAAATAATGACAAGGAGAAGAGCAAAAAATAGCAAGCAATGGAAACTAACCCATAAAGAACATAGATCCAACATTGTCCCCACCTCTAAAAGTGACAGGGGTAAGTTGAGATAAGAATACTGTTTGGATAAAGACTCCTAACTCTGGGAAATGAACTAGGGGTGGTGGAAGGGGAGGAGGGCGGGGGGTGGGGGTGAATGGGTGACGGGCACTGAGGGGGACACTTGACGGGATGAGCACTGGGTGTTATTCTGTATGTTGGTAAATTGAACACCAATAAAAATTAATTTATTAAAAAAAAGAATACTGTTTGGTACTATATTTATCCCACTGTCTTTCTGCTGAATCCATTATTGAAAAAAAAATCATCTTAGTATTACTGTACTGGGCAACCAAAATTTAGTTGATCATTTTGTAATAAATAGCACAAATCTTAAGAAATCTATACAAGCTTCCAGCTAATATTTAAAGGTCAGATAAATCTATTTTTAAATTTTTCCTAGCCTTTTGTCTTTAAACTGTAAAATTAATCAGAGCAGGGATCTTGGGCTATGTTCATCCACGTATTACATGGTACCTACTGCATGGTAACTTTTCAGTAAATATTAATTATTAATGGTATTAAAACTACCACTACCAATCTGACACTGAAGATGAGAGTCTTATCTGTCTCCTGCCATTTCCCCTCTATGCAATGGCATGGCACTGAGAAACAGAAGAGCAATGGCTCCAGTTAGACTGAATGGAGTCATACCTAATGAGGTTGGTAGGTCTAGACAAAATATAAAATCATCTGCTTAAAGATTCAGAAAATTGGGGCACCTTGGGGCTCAGTGGTTGAGTGTCTGCCTTCAGCTCAGGGTATGATTTCAGGGTCCTGGGATCAAGTCCCGCATTGGGCTCCCTGCAAGGAGCCTGCTTCTCCTTCTGCCTCTCTGTGTCTCTTGTGAGTAAATAAATAAAATCTAAAAAAAAAAGAGAGAGAGAATTCAGAAAAGTAACAAAATGCTGAGGCATTACTGGTCTGAGATCCAGGAAAAGACAGCAGTCTGACCGGTAAGCCTGGCATTGTGCTGTGCACATCTACTGATTGAGAACTGACAGGAAGTTGAAGCCCTGTGGCCCCCAGCAAAACCACAACCAGATACCCACATCAGGGCTGGGGCTGTGATTGTTGGGTGAAACAGGAGTGGAGAAGGGACTCAGGGCCCAATGTGCAGTCAGGAACTGAAAGTACACAGGCAGGGAAAAAGCTGCCCCTAATGTGAATAAGGATCTAAAAAATATCTCTGCCCTCTGGCCCTGGCTGAAAGCCAACCTACAAGAAATCCCCCATAAGAAATGAAAACTCCAGGCCTATCTTGTATGCTGCTACGGGTCCAACTATCAAAAGACAGAGTAACTCAAAGTTTTTTTTAAATTGGGAAAAAAATAAGATGCTAAATTTAAATGAATATCGAATCTCCAGCAAAAAAAGAAAAAAATTCCTCACTTTGCCCAAAAATAATGTAATGGTATTCTCCAAGGGCAAAGAAGACACACCTGCCAATCTAGATGGCAATACCCATTTAAATTATCATTCAAGAGTAAAGGTGAGGTAGGCATTTTCAGACACTCAAAAACAAAAAAAAAAAAAAGAATTTTTAGCCCTAGTCTATCACTGAAAGTACCCCAAAACATATGTTCTTCTGCAATTTGCAGAATAAACCTGGTAAGAGTAGGCAGCAAGAAGCAATGATTGCATTTTTTAAATTTAATAATTAATAAGAAAGAAGACAGCATTCAAAGGCTCAGGCATTTCTTTTTAGTATGAGGTAAAAGGAATATAAATTTTATATGATGTGGGAGTAAACAGAATTTTGACAAGACAAAATTTGTTTTTTCTTTTTTAAAGATTCTATTCATTTATTCATGAGATACAGAGAGAGAAGGAGAGAGAGTGGTAGAGACACAGGCAGAGGGAGAAGCAGGCTCCATGCGCAGAGCCGGAGGGGGGACTCGATCCCAGGACTCCAGAATCACGCCCTGGGCCAAAGGCAGGCACCAAACCGCTGGGCCACCCAGGGATCCCCCAAGCAAGTCTTTTGATGAGGAGTAAATACAACTTATATTTATTAGGGAATCTTTATAAAAGATCATACAACTCTGTTTTAACCATAAATTGTACTCAATCACAAAAATCAAAACAAGATATCTAACCACCCAAGCCAAATTCTTAAAGAAAATAATGCAAAAAATTAACTGATAGCTTAGAAACGTACAAATCATGCTGTAACCTTCTGGCAATTTTTGTAAAATAAGTGCATCATAAGAAGTTTAAAGATGGAAAAAAAAGAAGTTTAAAGATGCAAATGTTCTCTGCTTAGAACAGGAAGAAACTTAAAATATCGGTGAATAAGTCATTTTCAAATAGGATGTCATTTCCTTTTTTTTTTTTTTTTTTTTTTTTTTTGGTCTCTACTTTCAAATCTACCAGTTGCTTTTTGGTAAAGATGTGAGTTAGTAACAGCGCAGACAAGACCTTCCGCAAGATTAGCGCCATCTCAGCCAGCTGAGCTGTTCACGCCTCATCGATCAGTCCATCAATCTCTCTCCCCCCCCCCCCCCCCAAAAACACAAAACAGTGAAAACACTCCGCGGGCTGCATCTAGGTTCTCAACAGTTCTCATTTAAAGAAATTGGAGAAGTTAGAGGGGGACCTTCAGGGCATGCTTGCTTAAAGAACTCGTCTAAGCTTACGTGCTCGAAGTTACTTTCTCAACGAGTCAGAACTCGGGCGTTTCAAGGGTGGAGGAACGCGGAGGGGGACGCTCTCGCATTTTCACTCGCTCACACCCGCTCACACTCGCCCCCCGCCGCGCAGAGGCGGGGCTGGGGTTGCGGTGCGAGGCTCCTGGGCACACCCCGAATCCCGACCCTTCCCCACTTTTCAGTCACAGTGATGATACCCGGTTTGCGCCGTGTGGTCCCCGTGGTGACCCGGGAGCGCAGACACGCCCCCGCGCCCGCCCCCGCCCCGAGCGCGCCCCCCAAAGTCCTTACCCGACCCTGGTGGCGCTGGGGGCGCCGGGGGGGGCGGCGCTGGGGGCCGGGGAGGAGCGCTGCGGGCCGGGGGGGGCGCTCTGCGGGCGCTCGAGCGCTGGGGGGCGCTGGGGGCGCTCGGGGTTACGAGAGCGTCGGTCCTTCGGGGCCCGTGGCCCCTGCCCTGCCGCCCCCCCGCGCCCCCCGCGCCCTCTCCGCCCCCCGCCGTCCGCGGCGCTGCGGGGAAGCCCGGCCCGCCTGGACGCCAGCGCACCCGGGCGGGGGGCGGCGCGGGGAGGCCCCGCGGGGCGCGGGGGGCGCGGGGGGCGAGCGGCCCGACGTACCCGGGAGGTGACGAGCGGCCTCCGGACGCGGCGCACCCGGCGGGTTGGGCGCAGGGCGCAGGGCGCAGGGCGGGTGTGCCTCCCGGCGGGGGCGGGGACCCCGAGGGCCAGCGGGCGGGCGTCCGGCGGGGGGTGCGGGGGGAGGCTTCGCGGGCGGAGCGAGCTCCCCAGGCGCCCCCGGAGCTCCGGCGGCCGCGGGCCGGGAAGCGCGGCGGCGGCGAGGCCCCCTCGGTTGGGGCGCGGCCTGGGGCCCAGATCCGCCGCCGCCGCCGCCACTCGTGCTCGCGCCGGGCCCGGCCTCCGCCGTCCAGCGGCCCGCCTGCGCCGCCCGCCGCCGCCCGCACCCACCGACCCGAGCTCTGCCCGAGCGGCGGGTGAGGACGCCTGCCCGCGGCCGGGAGGGGGGAGGGGGAGGGAGGGGAGCGCCCCGAGGTGCCGACCGGCGCCCGCGCAGCCCCGTCCCGCCGCCGGGGGGCTCCCGCCGCAGCTCCCACTGAGTCCAGGTCCCCACCTTGCGTCGGCTCCATCCCGGTCTTTCCACGTCATTCCCAAAAGTCTCGGTCGGCTTTTCTTCGTTGTCACAGAAACTAGTGAAGAATGTTTACAAGGGGGACAACCTACCTCTTAAGGATCAAACTGCCTCGGGCAGCCCGGGGCTCGGCGGTCCGGCGCCGCCTGCGGCCCAGGGCGCGATCCTGGGGCCCCGGGGTCGAGCCCCGCATCGGGCTCCCCGCATGGAGCCTGCGTCTCCCTCTGCCTGGGTCTCCGCCTCTCTCTCTCTCTCTGTGTGTCTCATGAATAAATAAATAAAATCTTTAAAAAAAAAATCAAACTGCCTTAGTAGTATTCACAGAGTGCTTCTTCTATTCCTAAGTACACCTGATCCTTACAAATTGAGGCCGAGGAAGCACTCGTGCTCCTCTTCACACGGAGGAAATGCCATGCAAATGGGGCAGTGCTGAGATTTGGAATGAGAATTTTACCCTAAATCCAGGGTGCTACGTCTTGCCCTAGTCCCCATCCCTAATCCTCATTACCCGCTCCAGCATCCAGGCAAACTTCATCCGTAGGCCTGAAGGTGAACTTCAGAGGGTGGGGCCTGATTTTCCCTACAGGTAGCTGTGAACATTGCTCTCTGAAATGACTTTCAAGTAACTACAAAATCCCCACCTCTCTTCCTCATGAGTTCTTAGGCGTGTACCTAAGAAAACTTTCCAATACCGCCCCCGCCAAATCTAAAAAATCACTGTTCTTTCCCCATATGCCTTTAATTGAACTGCCTCGATTGATATTATTGCTTTGCAATCCCAAAGCCAATTAGACTGTTCTGGCAAAGTCAGGTGGAACTCATTTATTTACCCACAAGTTATTGCCAGTGTTATCTGTATACCATAAAGCTTCATAAACATTTCCAAAGCACTTTCAAATACGTCTTTTCATCTGAATCTCATAATAACATGTGAAATAAATGGCTCTGATATTATTACACCTTCAGCTCAAGTGCTTGGAGAACTTGTCTCAAGTTGCACGGCTCACAGCTCCGTGGGTGACAAACCCAGATCAGACTCTGAGACTCTTTAGTCAGTCTGCTTTTTGTTTCCCATAAGATTTTCTACAACTTACTATAAAACTGATTTGTTGAGGTCAGAAAATGAGTGCAGAATATGAAAACGTGTTTGGGAAAAGATAACTTCTGGTAGATATTTATATTTTTGAGCATGTGGCTGAAATTCTAAAATGAAGTCATCAAAATTCACAGTCTCCTTTTCGTATAAAGTGACTTGCAATAGTTAAATAAAATAATAGCAAGTACACCTGTCAAAAATCACTTACTGAGGGCAGCCCCGGTGGCGCAGTGGTTTAATGCCGCCTGCAGCCTGGGGTATGGTCCTGGAGACCCGGGATCGAGTCCTGCATCGGGCTTCCTCCGTGGAGCCTGCTTCTCCCTCTGCCTGTGTCTCTGCCTCTCTCTTTCTGTGTCTCTATGAATAAATAAACAAAATCTTTAAAAAAAAATCACTTACTGAAAATCTAACATAATCCCAGAACTATTTTATAGAGCTTTGTAAACACATATGCCCATTCTTCAAAATTTGTCTATTCTGAATGGATTTATGAATCATCTGCAATTTTTGAAGAATGTACTATTAATACTGCCTGTGCGAAATAACAGCAAAACCCTAAATCCACATAGAACCAAGCTTTGAAAACTGAGAATATTTCATTTATAAAATAGAATTTAAAAAAAAAAAGACTAGAATAATGTTCTTCAGCCCCAACACTTCTGTTGGGGGGCGGCCTTTTTCCTCCTTGGGCTCCAGAAGAATGAGAATGGCAGATCACTCACTGTTCTCATCAAACGGGTGAAGTTTTCAGAAAGCACAGGGATGGTTTTGTGGCTCTTCTTGATGGAGTCAGGGATATTGTCAATAATCCATTTGCCGGGAATAAAGTCCGGGGGTGGAATTGCTCCAGCTCCTGGACCAGAAGGTGCTCCACCCAGTAGGCATCGTGCTCACTGTAAGACAAAGGCATCATAACAGACCTCCCTGGGCGGGGGGGGGGGGGGGGGGGGGGGAAGTCCCCTGGGCCAGCAGGAGCAGGACACAGCACAGGGGCCACCAGAGCTGCCCAGTGGCACTCAGAAACCAGGAGCCAGGTGGCCACGACCCACTGGCCCCGCACGTAGGAGGGGGAGTCAACAGGTAGTCCTCTGGCCAGCCGACCAGGAGCCCGGCCAGGGCCTGCTGCTCCTGAGTGAAAGACAGGAATTCACAGGAGCAAAGGAAGTTGTTGCCACCGGCCTCCAGGGTCTGCAGCTTGTGAAAGGAATCCAGTTGCTCCTTCGAGAAAGTGTTCTTTGCCTGCTTACTCTCAAAGAAGAAGGAAATATCTGGTAGTGTCTTCAACACAATCCTGAAAAGGCCAAGTTCTTCAGATCGTGGCAAAATGAAAAGATACTGCTAACAGCTCCTATGCCTAGTGTCTGGGAGACACTGTGGGTTAAATTGTAGAATTTTGTGTTGGATAAATTTGAGTATTCCACTTTTCTGGCCACTGGTAAGTGTTAAGAACCAAGTGTACATTTACCAAGATTAAGATTAGTTGGGTTTTTCTAAAGTAACATTTTCCACAATTTATAGGTTATTTTGTTTAAATTTCGAGATATGCAGGGAGTGTCAGATATCCTTATAAACTGAATGTTTCAGTTATTCTTCAACTATCAAGTTTTCACTGAGATCCAATTACCCTGGGGAGTTAAAACACTGAAGTTACGGTATCAAGCCAACCTTGGCAATTTCAACTGTGAATATCTTTAGTTAATATAAAAGCATGTCTTTAAAGCTCCATCATCTCAAAAAATTCTCATAATTTTCCTGAGGTACACAGTCTTCCAGTTCTACTTCCAATAACTAATTTTCTAATTTTATTTTATTACTTTAACTCATTTTAATACTAGTTGTTTGGTTGGGTTTTTTTTTTTTTTTTGGTTTTTTTTTTCCCCCTATGGGCTTGACTGTAGGGTTCTTTTTTGTTACTTACTTCTCAACATTTTGGAACCTTGAAAGATCAACCAAAACCTCTCAGGATAAAAGTGCTTCATCTGCATCAAAAGCTACAAACTTCCAGTTATAAGATAAATAAGTTCAGGGATGTCATGTGCAACATGATGACTATGGTTAATAAATACTTTATTGTATATTTGAAAGTTGCTAAGAGAATAGCTCTTGAAAGTTCTCATCATAAGAAAAAACACAACTATGTGAGGTGATGGATGGTTACTAGACATTGTGGTAATCATTTCATAGTATGGACATTTATCAAATTATGTTATACACATTTAATACAAAGATATGAATGAAATATAGCTCAATAAAACTGGGGAAGACACCACACTGAGATACCCCTATGAGCTCACAAGAATTAAAGACTGACAATACCTAGTGTTGGTAAGGATGTACAGCAATTGAAACTCTCATACATTGCTGGGGGGATGCCAAATGGTACACCCACTTTGGGAAAGTTTGACAGCTTCTTCTAAAATTAAATATGCACTTAATTTGTGACTCAGCAGTCGTCTTCTTGGGTATCTATCTACCTTCTGGATATGAAAATGTAAGGCCACACAAAGTCATGTACTATGCTCAAAGCTAGAAACAACCCAAATATCTATCTGCTGGTGAACAAATTTAAACAATTGTTGCATAGCTCTACAATAGAATTCGATTCAGCAACGAGAAGGAAGAGCGGATATATGCAAGAATATGGATGGATCTCAAAAGCACAATGCTAAGTGAAAGAAGTCAGACACAAACAGATAGATGCCGCAGAGTGCATTTACAGGAAATGCCACACAAAGCAAAACCATGACACAAGGTCATCCAGGAGGTGCCAGGGAGCCAGGTGGTAGGAGGGGCCTGACCACAAAGAGCATCTGAGAACTTTGGCAGTGATGGAGATGTTCTACATCATGACAATGGTGGTGGTTACGCCCTGCATGTCTTTGCCACTGCCCATCAAATTGTGTCTTTAGATTGATAAACTATTGGACATAAATTATCTCAATAACTAACTTCTTAAGATCCTTTTTTTTCCTCTCCTAGAGCAAAGGATAGACCCATCAGGCCTCCAGAATAGAGGAGCTGCCTTTTTGCTAGCCCTTTGAGAGAAGGAAGGAGAAAAATCTAACTTCTCCAGCAAATCAAGCAAAATAAATACACTCACTTATAAAATATCTCCCTTTACCTTAATATGTTGATCCTGATTTCCCTCACAACCAAAAGAGCTCTAACTAACATATTTATTGATGGAAAGAAAACTAAATCTTTTAAGTAACTCAGAAATAATATAATATCGGGATCCCCGGGTGGCGCAGCGGTTTAGCGCCTGCCTTTGGCCCAGGGCGTGATCCTGGAGACCTGGGATCGAGTCCCACGTCAGGCTCCCGGTGCATGGAGCCTGCTTCTCCCTCTGCCTATGTCTCTGCCTCTCTCTCTCTCTCTGTCTCTCTCTGTGATGACTATCATAAATAAATAAAAATTAAAAAAGAAATAATATAATATCATAAAACATAGTATCATAGAATCTTCTCATATTGTATTCAGATAGTTTTATCCCTTCTGTAATGCTCATTTTCAGCTTGCCATCTTCCTAACATCACTCCAGGCTTGTTCAGAGCAACTCAACACCCAACTTCCACAAAGTCTGTTCAAGGACTAAACTAGTCATACTGTAGTGATGCCAGAAAATAAGATATTCTTGGCAGAATCATTTAAATGTTCATTCTGAGGGAAGGAGGAAGGGAAATTAATGAAAACCTCTCCAAATAAAATTGTCTCATATGTTGGCCAAATCTGCTGATCTTCTACGTTGATTCCAGGCTTCTTGGTATGTATCTCAGGATTAGAAGCATCAATGTTAAGTTAACTCAGAACAGAAAGTCCATAGAAGTCCTGTTATTTCTTTAATGTAGAGAATTTATAAATATTTTGGGGAATATTTGGGATACAGAAGAAGAAAAGAGAAAGAGACTTCCCCTCCAAGTTCTTTGGTGGACTATCCTAGAAGCAAAGGGCCAAACCATGAGGATAATATACAAAGTAAGTTGTTACAGGATAGGGCCAAAGACACAAGACTGTCAAAGACCAGGCCAGTGATTTTCATCTATTGTAAGAATTCCATTAGGCGATAGTAAAGGAGACTCCAAATTTACACACGTAGGCTGAATGTAGGCTGGCTCTAAATTTCATGAGGGTGCAAATGTTATTCTCCCTCTGCAGTGAAGTATCTCCAGCCCCCACAACATAACGGCATGAATCAACTACTAGTTGTCGAGTGTTGAATTGACCTGCCTTTTTAGAACATCAGTTAGGTCTGGAGAAATGGAGTAGAAACACCTGAAGTGGCCATTGCAGACACACAGTGGGACTGCAGGGGAGAGAAGTCTGACCAGGGGCTCCTCGCCCTGACTTCCTAGCCATGCCACACAACAGCTGACCTCTTTTAAAGATGGGAATGAAGACATTTAGTGCTTGACTTCCGAACATATAGTTGAAGAAAATCGTGGGTCAACAACTGGTAGTACTTTTCTGTTTGTAAGGGTTATATGGTCTCACTGGGCAGAAAGGGTATGAAAAGAAGGCAGGATTTTTATCAAGTTCCTACTTCTTTGAAACTCCTTGGAAAATTCATTGAAATTAAGTAACTGCTCAATCCAACCATGTTGTGTGGCAATATGGGTAGAGGTTGCAGACTTCCAGTAGATGAAAAAGTGAACTCATGATATGACTCAAACCCACAGATGTGAGCTATGTGACCACTGCCTTCCTAGGCTCAGTCCTGTTATAAAGTATAATGTGGTTCAACACTATGATGAGTTATTACCTCACATCTATCAGAAGGACTTACTAAAAAGACAAAAAAAAATGTTGACAAGAATGTGGAGAAAGGGGAACCTTCATGTATTGTCAGCGGGACTGTAAGTGGGTGCAGCCACTGTGGAAAACAGTATGGAGCTTCCTCAAAAAAACTAAAAATAGAAATACCATATGATCCAGCAATTCTATTACTGGGTATCTGCCCAAAGAAAATGAAAACATTATTTCAAAAAAATATGTGCACCCTGACGTTCATTTCATTGCAGTATCATTTACAATAGCCAAGACTTGGACACAGTCTAAATGTCCATCAATGGGTGAATAGATAAAGAAGATGTGGCATATGTGTGTATAATGACATACTCCTCAGCCATAAAAAAGAACGAAATCTTGCTATTTGTGACAACATGGATGGACCTTCTGGATATTATGCTAGGTAAAATAAGTCAGACGGAGAAAGACAAATACTGCATGATTTCACTTAAATGTGGAATCCAAAAAGAAAAAAGAAATCCAGACTCAGATATAGAGAACAGATTGGTGGTTGCCAGAGGACAGGGAGGACTGGAGGCAGGGTTGAAATGGATTAAGAAATACAAACTTTCAGCTATAAAATAGGTAAACCAGGAGGATGTAAAGGTACAGCGTGGGGAATATAGTCAACGATACTTTATTAACTTTGTAAGGTGACTTTCCATGGTAACTAGACTTACTGTGTGACCATTTTGCAATGGATCCAAGCGTGGAATTGCTGTGTTGTATACCTGAGACTAATATCCTGTTGGATGTCGATTACACCTCAGTAAAACATAAAATGTATTCTTCATTTATACTTGTGATTTTTAAGTTGAAATTTTTGTTTATAGAAACGCGGATCGATCACTTGTTACATATGGAAACATTTAAGAAAGATTGAAAGTTCGCCATAAGTGTATTAGTTATGTAAGAGTTCTTGAAGAACTCAGGGAAGTTTTGTTAAGTCAACAGAGACATTTAAAGAGGAGATGAAATATATTACATTTATGAATCTATCTTGAGCTATTCTATTTATTTTGATGAGCTTGAACTATTTTAGAGATTAGCTATGTTTGTAAATAGGACAAACATAAGCCAAAGTCTCTTTTAAAGTGATATATAGGGACGCCTGGGTGGCTCAGCAGTTGAGCATCTGCCTTGGGCTCAGGTCATGATCCCCGGTCCTGGGATCGAGTCCCGCATCGGGCTCCCTGCAGGGAGCCTGCTTCTCCCTCTGCCCCTCTCTGTGTGTCTCTCATGAATAAATTTTAAAAAAATCTAAATAAATAAATAAATAAAGTGATATATAGGGTCTCCTAGGTGGCTCAGTCAGTTAAGCATCTGCCTTCGGCTCAGGTCGTGATCCCAGGTCCTGGGATTGAGCCCCGTGTTTGGCTCCCTGCTCAGCAGAGTCGGCCTCTCCCTCTCCCTCTGCCCCTCCCTCTGGCTTGAGCTCTCTCTCTCTCTCTCTCTTTCTCTCAAATAAATAAAATCTTTTTTTAAAAAAGTGATACATAAATTTTGGTAGATTTGTAAATAGCTGGTCAAACCTAAAACCTTAAAGAAAGACAAGGTTTTTCACGTTGTAAATTTAGTAATCTAGGTATTAACCACAAAGCCAAAGCAAATTTCTGAATTCTCTCCACAGACAAAAATTCTCAAGGACATTTTAAAAAGCCAACGTTAATAAAATTAAAGTCACTGAAAAAAAAAAAAAAAGAAAAAGAAAGAAAGGAAGAAAAGAAAAGAAAAGAGAAAAAAGAAAAAAAAAAACAAAACCCAAACCCACCCCCAAGTCCTTCCTTCCTGCCCAGGCTCACTGCGCTCCTCCCCTCCTGTCTCCCGAGTCAGTGCCCTGTTGGACACTCAGCGGCTCAGGGGTGTCCTGCCCGTGTCACAGGTACAGAGCCAAGTGGGTGTGCACATGTGTGCACGTGTGTGCATTATCTGCCACGCTACGGTTCTAGCCCCCCCAGATCGCTGAAAAGATCTGTGCTGAACCCCGTTCAGATGATGAGACTGTTCCCCGGCCACGTCTGGGGTTCGCAGTCTGTTCCCTCCCCAGTCCTCTGTAAGAAAACCAGTTTCTGGGGCTCTGAGCTCCTGTCACGCCATTTGACCTCTGGCCTACTGCGTGTGTCACCATCTGCTGAGTGCCTGGTCCCTTCCTGTCACTTGTTGAAGACTTTGACATGGGCTCAACGACTTCTTCCCAAGATCTTCCAGCAGCCACCCAGCTGGCTTCATTGTTCCCAAAGCCTCTAGGTCCCTTTACTTCCTCCTCCCAGAAGCTTCCCCTCTGCGCTACACCCCCCCCCCCCCGCCCCCGCCACTCCCTGACCTTGGCCATACAGTCGTCCAAGCTCTAACTGAGGCCTCCTGCATCTTGCTCAGAGTTCACTGATTTCCTTCCTCTTTCCCCAATCCATTTGTCATCTCCTTCCTCCTCTTCCTTGCTCATTTGGGGCAGATTGAGACACACATATGGTGCAAGCTGGCGTTCACAGATGGAAGGGTCAGCAGCCCCTGGGGTTCCCATTCTCTCAGCACCATATGGAGAATCGTACTTGGCCCAGAAATTTCTGGATTCACCAGGAAAGAGCTCCTTCCTTGTTTTAATAGGGGGGAAAAAACCCACCTGGGTGTGGCCACCTGATAGTGGGAACATTCATGCCAGCTGGGGTGGGGTGCCAGCAGGAGGCCTCGGGCACAGCCCCTCTTGTTCACAATCTTCATAACACCTTCCTTTGGTGTTACCAAACGCGGGGTTGAAGATCAGGGCTTTACTTCCTCCCCAGTCTCCACAAGGCTTCCCTGTTCTTCAGTATGAGCGATTTGTGTTTTCTCACTCTGGTAGCCTGTAAAATACTACACAAAAGGCTTCCAGGCCTCCGTCCCCTGAGTCAGATTGCTCTGCCAGATAGAAATTCTAGAGCTACCACTGTGTCTTCTCATGTTTCTCCTATATAACACAGTCCCAAACCTAAGTGTCCCCTCCAGCCTGCTTTCTTAGGGGATAGCAGGCACTCTTTCTCCATTTCTCTCCTGTGTCTCCCCAGTCACCTGCACTCTCCACCATATTTGACACTTTCAGCACACGCCTCCCGTCACGGACCATCGTTGACTCCTCATATCCTCTCAGGGATGACTTTACTTCTTCACAGAGCACGTTAAAGCCATCTGAAGAAATCCCCTCCACTTCCCCCTTCTGAACTTCCATCCACACCCATCCTGCTCCCTCCTACCACAGTAGAGGGGGGCGGGGGGGGCCTGGTCCCAGCGAGGTGGGTCGGCCCCCTCTGGTCCAGTCCAGTAGGGAACATTATCCCTCCCTGCGTCCTCAGGAGCCACGGCTGCTTATTATCCCTTCTCCCCCTCGGCCTCCCTGCCACTCCACCTCAACTAGACCATTCCTACCCAAATTTACACCTGCTCAAGTCTCTTCCAGTTATTTACAAAACAAACAACAAAAAAGTCATCTCCCTCAAGCTTCTCTTTCTCTCCCCTCCTTCATAGTCCAAAATCTGAAAACTCTATATTCACTGGCCCTGTCTCCTCACCTCCCCCCAGTCTGCACTCTTCTCCAGCCCGGCTTCCACCCCCATCACCCCAAACAGCCCTCGCAAGTGTTATCAATGACCACCAGGTTGCTAACTCCCAGTATTTTTTACTTTTCGAGTTGCCTGACCTGTCCTGGCAGAGGCATTACTGACCGCTCCTGCCTTACCAGAACATTCTCTCCCTTTGCTTCCAGGACCACACACACTTAGTTTTCCTCTTCAACTCTCCTTTTCACACTTATCCTTCCCCAGCCCGTATCCCAAGTCTAGGTCCCAGGCCCCTCGTCACTGGCGAGGGCGCTCCTCCCTTCCTAAGGAAACCCATTCGTGCCCATCCACGTGCCAGTGCCCCTTTCAAAGGTAAGTCCCCTGCCCAGACATGTCATCCAAGCCTCATTGAGACATTTGTCTTACTTGGGTGTCCCAGAGTACAACCTCTCAACACAGCCACCGCTGAGCTTATGGTATTTCTCGCTGGGGCCAGTCCTCTTCTAGCGGTCTTTATGCCAACACTTGGCACCCACCACTCATCCAGATGCTTCTGCGACAGGACTTTGTTCTACTGATTTTACCGGGAACCCACCCAACTCCTGTTACCGCCACTCCCATGATCCGGGTTCCAGCTGCCTGCCTCTCGCCTGGACTACAGCAACAACCTCCAGATCTGCTCCACCTTCTCTGGACCCCCTTGGTCACACTGCATCTAGAGCAACTCCGTTTAATGAAAATAGAGTGGGAGCCACGGATGCAAGCTACAAGGGTCAATTTGAATTTTCTAGTAGCTATGTTTTTAAAAGTTAGTAAGACACAGGTAAGATTGATTTTAATTACATTTTATTTCACCCAAAATATCATTTCATTATGGGATCAATAGTTTAAAATGAATGAGATATTGTACAGTCCTTTTTCATACTATGAAATCCAGTGCATGTCTTACATTGACATTAAATCTCAACTAAGACAAACAACATTTCAAGTGTTTAAGAGCTGTGTGTAGCTAGTAGCTACCATTATTGGATAGTACAGATCTAGAATGTTCTTTTTACAGTGCAAAATCTGATCATTTCACCCTACTCTCCTATTAAAAATTCTTCTCTGACTTCTAAATTGTTCTTAGGATGAGGATCCTAATCCAGGGAGGCTGCATGGCCTTCCCTGCAGGGTCTGTGGTATGGCTTCTGCTGAAACTTCTGGTGTCTGTCCCTTCTTCCCCTTACAAGTATCTTTGTGCCAGCCACATTGGTCTTTCAGATTTCCAGACACACAGAGTTTCCACCCCCCACCCCCACAAATCCTTTGCATATCCCTTTTGTGAATGCTGTCCTTTACCACACACCCTTTACCATCACTATCAACTCCACCATTGATTGTCACCAACTCCACTAGTACCATCACCACCTGCCGTAGACACTCTCACTTCTCTTTCTGATCTCGACTCACCTTCACTTCCGTTACACCAAAGCCTAAGTGTGTGTTCCTTTCCTTCATAGCATTCATCTCACTTTGTAACTACCCACCCACTTGTGTGATTGACATCTGACTCTCTCACCAGGACGGAAAAAGGATTTTTTTTTTTAATTTAGTTCATCATTGTATCCTCAAGGGTTACCCAGTAAAACTTGCACATGTTAGGTATTTGATAAAAAGAAAAACTTTTTTTTTCAAAGATTTTATTTATTGGGCAGCCCTGGTGGCTCAGCGGTTTAGCACTGCCTTCAGCCCAAGGCGTGATCCTGGAAACCCGGGATTGAGTCTCACATCGGGCTCCCTGCATGGAGCCTGCTTCTCCCTCTGCCTGTGTCTCTGCCTCTCTCTCTGTGTGTCTCTCATGAATAAATAAATAAAATTAAAAAAAAATGAAATGAAACCCATAAAAAAAGATTTTATTTATCTACTCATGAAAGACACAGAGAGAGAGAGAGAAGGAAAGAGAGAGAGACAGGCAGAGGGAGAAGCAGGCTCCAGGCAGGAAGCTCGACGTGGGACTCAATCCCGGGACTCCAGGATCACGTCCTGGGCCAAAGGCAGGCGCCAAACCGCTGGGCCACCCAGGGATCCCAACAGAAAACTTTTGAATAAGCAAATGAACAAATCAAGATAACCAGGAAATAAGGAACTATAAATCAAGGCACAGAATAGAGCTTGAAGAAAGGAGAAGTCAGGGAACACTGTCAAGTTTGGCAAGTAGAATCCACAGTGGGGGTGGAGGGGTGGGAGGTGATTACTCCTGTTGAGACCCTGGCTTGTGCTAAGATCTCTGCTCCTTGCATTATGCGTGTTTGTTTACTCCTATAGCAAGTCAATGACGGGATCCCTGGGTGGCGCAGCGGTTTGGCGCCTGCCTTTGGCCCAGGGTGCGATCCTGGAGACCCGGGATCGAATCCCATATCGGGCTCCCGGTGCATGGAGCCTGCTTCTCCCTCTGCCTGTGTCTCTGCCTCTCTCTCTCTCTGTGACTATCATAAATAAATAAAAATTAAAAAAAAAGCAAGTCAATGAGGCATTTTATGCAACTATCTGTATTTTAAATTCAAGGAGACTCAGAAGGGCTCAGGAACTTGCTAAGTAACATAACTGGGATTGGAGCCACAACCTGGCTGGTTTCAAAGCCCACGCACCGTGCATTTCACTAGCTCTCCGTAGACCACTCCCCGTGCTGCATAATCTTGCTACACATATTCAGTGGGACTGTGAAGTGAACACTCAAATCACAGAAAACTGAATTTTTTATGCACTGTGTGTCCGTGTGCCCATTTTGTTGTGAGATTTCTTTACCCAAATGTGGCCCAAATGCATTGCACAATTCAAGGATGATCGCCACATGTAAGCATCTTGAGCGGAACAAACATTGCCTAAAATGATGTCATTTGCTCTTGAAAGCCCAAGAAGAAAGTTCAATGACCATCGAATAAGGGCTTGAGAGAGGGACTCTCAAATCCCAGGTGATTTTCTGTCCTGTGCGAGGTCACAGATACTCACAGAAGGCTTGGCCTACGGAAAGAGGTCAGTAACTATTAGCCGTTATTGTCATCATTATCACTGCAGCCTTTCACTTTCTCTCCTACAAAAATAAACAAGTTCTTAAAAATATGCGACGCCGGCCCTTAGAGACCCACTCTGAGTCTCTGCCATAAATCAGCTTCTGGAGTGACTCGGGGCAGCCCCCAAACGTGGCCCACGCAGCAGAGATCCAAAGCCTGATTTCCAGGGCTCGGCACACCCAGTGGCGCCCACTTCCACAGCATTAAGGGGACACGGCCTGTCAAGGGCCAGCGCTTTGTCTCTTCCACGAGTTAGCTTTACGCCCGAGTGGATCACACGACCTAGTTTTCACGTGTGTTAAGTGGGGGTGACGGTTCTTACCCAGAAGACAGCGCCCAGAATTTCAGGACAGGCCCTAGGACTTAAACTATGAGAACCTAGTCCTCTCTAGTTTGCTGTAGGTTCGGCCCATCGAAGCAAACTGCAAATAATGAGAACATCTATCTGTCCTGGGGGAAAAGAATATCGCAGAGTCACTTCTTCTGGTCCTAGTCCCCTTGATTTCCTGATTCCAGCGGCCCCTACCCCTCCACCCCCAGAACCTGTTGAGCTTCGTGATGGCATCGCCAGGTAAGGAGGGAACAGCGGGAACACCTGCTTGCTATGGGTACAGTGGGGTCGAGTCCTACCTTAACTGTTCATTTGTCAAACAGTCCGGGCACTCTTCTAGAAGGTTCAGATGCTATAGCTCTTGTCCTTTGTGAGAAATATTATTTCAGAGTGATTTTAAAACATTTCTGGCAACATGAAGCTAGAGCAGGAGGGCAGTGTAGTGTGGCAGCTGCCCACGGAGACGGTGGGCCCTCTTGCTGACGGCGCCGTCTTGACCAAGGCCTGGTCCCTGTGCAGTGAGCAGAGTTGTGGACACCAGGCAAGGTGCCCTGGGCAGGACGTGAGCAATGCCTGCGTCTGTATGTGCTAGATGTGGCTTGCTCTGTGGGGAGAACCAAATGAATAAAGATCTTTGTTTCGTGGAAAAGCAACTGGAGAAACACAGCTGTCTGTCAACATACGGGCAAAAACATTGGGCAAAAGTAGGTAAGGAGGGGAACGAGAAGAGGGGGGATTGCAGGTTGGTCGACCAAGGAACTTTTATTTTATTTATTTTTAATTTAATTTAATTTAATTGTTTTTATTGGAGTTCAGTATGCCAACATATAGCATAACACCCAGTGCTCATCCTGCCGAGTGCCCCCCTCAGTGCCCGTCACCCAGTCACCCCAACCCCCCGCCCACGTCCCTTTCCACTACCCCAACCAAGGAACTTTTTTAGACATGAAATCACAGCTTCAAAGCTGTGCTGGCAAAGAACAAAAATTTAAAGAGGAAATTAACCTGAATAGGTGTGGACTTCTGGGTAGATTTTTTTTTCTCCACTGTTTTTCCTAAAAAGCATTTGTTTCTGATCTTAAGCGGATTGTTGGGGAAGTTTTCAGATAAACGAGTACTGTTCAAATAATCAGCTCCCAAACCTGTCTAGTCTCTGGCCCACTGAGGCATGATACCCAGAGGGCGGGGACAGACCTGATCCAGTGGAGACCACTGACGATCCCCATCATCTTCCTCTCCAAAGGGCTGGCCGACAATTCTCTATGGAAACTGTGCTACAGACAGCGTTCACTTGGATTAATAAGCCTCTTTGATAAAAGGCACGTACACTGAGATACGTAAATATTAGGGCACCTGGGTGGCTCAGTGGTTGGGCATCTGCCTTTGGCTCAGGATGTGATCCTGGGGTCCCGGGATCGAGTCTCACATTGGGCTCCTTGCATGGAGCCTGCTTCTCCCTCTGCCTCTCTCTCTGTGTCTCTAATGAATAAATAAATGCAATCCTTAAAAAAAAGAAATGTTAATATTATTGGACTTTTCACTTTGATGTGAATATTGTTTCCGTAGTGCGAGGGGATGAGCTCAGTTTCCCTGAGGGCCAGGGTCTTGGCTGAACGAGCAGAGGCCCAGTTTGGAGGCAGAGAGCGTCAGCTCACACCAGTTCAGCTGGGACAGGAAAGGGACGGTATCTGGGAAGAAGGGGGAGCCCCACCCCCAGAAGTAGAGAATCAAGTCCAGGAAAACGGAGGCGACAGAGAAAGGAGGGGGGGGGAGGAACCCACTTAGTGGAACCTGCATTTGTGGAAGCATTTTGCCTCTGTGTCAGGGGAGGGCTAGAGGCCTCGTCCTAGGTGACTGAGTCCCCTCTCTCACAGGAGAGGACGTGGGACTTGGCTGTGGGAAGGAAAGGGGCATTGTTCTCTCTCCCAAGAACGAGGGATGGCTCTGCCAGGAGGGTTTTCCCTGGTGCTCACAGAAACACAAGAAGAATCGCTTTGCTTCAAGCTTCAGAGACTTGCACAACTGGGCCGGCGCCGGCTATGCCAGGAGCGGAGACGGGTGCCTGTTCTGCGCCAGGCTGTCCATGAACGACTGCATTATTTGCTCTTGCGTAATGAAATTTCAGTTCTAGGAGATGACAGTGACCGTGGAGAGCCCAGACTTCCTTTAGTGCTGAAACCGCCCCTTGCCTGGCACACAGCCCTCCGTCCGGGAAGCCGATCCAGAAAGGCAGGGCTGGTGAAGGGAAGGTGGGAAGAGACAACAACCATCAAGCACCTACGAGGTGCCAGATGTTCTCTTTCTGTCAACAGATGTTTATTCAGCATGTCTTTTTGTCAGGCATGGTGCTAGTTGCTGGGGGGAGCAGCCCAGAAGCCGACGGGCCTGTGGGCTTCCTCAAGAAGCTCACAGTTGTGGGAAGCTCACTAGTCTGGGCAACTAGTTCCATGAGGGACAGCCTGAACGACATGACCCATGAGGCACAAGTCTCTTCGCATCCCAATGAAAGAATTATGACCCCATTTTTCAGATGGGAAGCCTGAGGCTCCTTAGGGACGCATAGTCAGGATTTGAACCATCCACATCTAATCCCACAGCCCATGTTCTTTCTATTGGCTGAATTTAGTATCTGCCGTTTGCAGATCACCAGGGGGAGAGCCTCAATAACAATCTACTCTTTTATAAGACTTTCATACCCTCAAAGGTGAGGAGCTGCACAAATGGACCTACTGACCGATAGTATGAGAATGGGAAGCCACAGGAAACATGGGGGGGGGGCGCGGCCCTTACTGGGTGGGCGGCCTCGAATGTGTCATTCAAGGTTTCAGGGCCCTCAGGTTCTTGGGAATGTTACCTCTTTAAGGGGTTGTTAAAAGGTTAGACGAGGGGCGCCGGGGTGGCTCACTCAACCAAGAGTCTGCCTTTGGCTCAGGTCATGATCCCAGTCAGGCTCCCAGCTCAGCCAGGACTCTGCTTCTCCTTCTCCCTCTGCTGCTCCCCCTGCTTGTTCTCTCTCTCTCTCTCTCTCTCTCTCTCTCTCTCTCTCAAATTTAGTCAATAAAATCCTTAAAAAAATAAATAAGAAAGGTTATGGTAGAGGGTAGAGGTAAAAAGTGGCCTGTACACTAGAGCCATTGCTCTCATGCTATGACTCCGCTTCTCAGCTTGGGCGGATCAGGTGCCTCCCTTGGGAGCAGAGGGCAGGGCTGCTTGCTGCCCACCTTGAGTGATTTGCGTTCCCTAGCGTCAGGGTTCGGCTCCCGTCACACGCGCTCCTGTGTGCAGGTGCCACCTGGCCCTCCTAACCTTGCCCTGTGGCAATCTGCGCTCAGGCCGTGAGAGGCTGCCCTTGCTCTCCGGGCCCGTGGCCGCCCGTGTTCTAGCAGCGTCCAGGGAAACAGGACGGGTCGGTTTTGCGCCTCCCTCCTCTGTCTTCAAAGCTGGCTGCGTTGCAGCTCCAGCTCTGTCTCGGACTTTAACTCCTGGGCCCCCTCTCTCACCTACAAGGACACTTGTGGTGACACTGAGCCTACCCAGATAATCCAGAATAATCTCCCCATCTCAGAGCCAGCTGAAAGACACCCTTAATTCCATGGGCAACCTCAGTCCCTCTTTGCCCTCTACCGTGGCATGTTCACAGGTTGCAGGGATTAAGATGTGGATACCTTTGGGGGGCCATGATTCTACACGAGTTGTACCCAAAAGAGTCCAGAAGCTTGAGAGTTGGCAGATGGAGGCCGCTTCACGATATAACATTTACCACAAACATCCACATATTTGATTTCTGGCTGACTCTTCATCTCTTCTATTGCTCAGGAGAATTTTAACTGTCATTACATAATAAATATTTAGAGTACGTTTATGGGGATCCCTGGGTGGCGCAGCAGTTTGGCGCCTGCCTTTGGCCCAGGGTATGATCCTGGGGACCCGGGATCGAATCCCATATAGGGCTCCCGGTGCATGGAGCCTGCTTCTCCCTCTGCCTGTGTCTCTGCCTCTCTCTCTCTCTGTGACTATCATAAATAAATAAATTTTAAAAAAATTTAGAGTACGTTTATGAAGTCGTCCATGTGAGAAATGGCTCTATGCCAAACTGAGGCTTGTCCTCATGCCTTGCATTTTGAGGTTTGTATTTAAACCACCGGATCCCACTAAGTGACTTCTTGTACACTACATAGCCTATGTTGTAAGTCAGACTATTCCAGACGTGTTCTCCAAGTTTGGTGAAAATACTGACAGCCAATTTCCCATAACCAGTGGAAATTTGGTCTTATTTATATGGATTAAGAAACAGTCATTTTATATGATCCTATATTTTGCTTTAGAATAAAGTTCATTCTACCACAGATCAAATCATATGAGCTTTGTGCATAATAAGACTTGGAATTCAATAATAATAATATAATATATTACATATATTTATATATTATATAATTATAATTATTATAATTATAATATACAATATATTATAATAATATTAATGGCAAAGTTTAACTGCTGCAGATCTTTCAATACATGTTATATGTATACATAATGCATTTAATATGTGTACAACTTAAATGTAATGAATTTATTATGGGCAACTATCTCTCTTTTAAGTTAAGCAAAACAAATTTCTTTCCCATTTATTCATTCATCCAGTAAATACTTATTGAGCGCCCACTACGTGCTAAGCAACGCTGGAGAAATACAAGCGAACAAAACAAACTCTCTACCCTCGTGAAGTTTGTCAGGTAGAAAGGGAGGCCACCATGGCAGACGTGGCTTCGCTGGGTCGTCTGCTCAGGCTCTCATCCAGATGAAGTCCAGGTTTTGACTGGGGCTCTCATCACAGGCTAAACTGGGAAAAAATTCACTTCCAAGCACCCTCATGGTTTCGGCCAAATTCATTTCTTGATGTTTTAGGTTTAGGTTGAGGTTGACCAATTTCATTTCCTGAGTTTCAGTTTCTTACTTGGGGTCATTGTTGGTTCCTAGACTAGGCCACCAGCAGTTTGTTGCTACTTGGGCTTCTCCAACGTGGCTACTTACTTCATGAACAGCTTTCATCTTCAAAGACACCAACAGGGAGAGAGAGGGAGAGAGAGAGAGAGAGAATTAGTTTGCTAGCAAGATACAGTCTTATACAAGGTAACATAATTATGAGAGTGACATCCCATCACCCTCACTGTATTCTATGGGTTACAAGTAAGTCACACGTCTCCTCACACTGGACAGGAGGCTATTATACAAACACATAAACACCAGGTTTTAGAAATCATGGAGACCAGCTTAGGGTCTATTTGCCACATTCTAGGACCCAGAATAAGTTCAAGGGGCCAGTTGTTGTGCATAAGGAAAACTTTAGAACACGGCCTCACCCAACCACAATCTTACCACATATCCAGAGGCAGAGAGGTGAAAATATTTGATGAGTGGCACTGATGGCCTCCACAAACAAGTAAATAAATATACAATATGTCAAGTAATCTTAAATGCTTAAGTATATATATGTATATATAAAGTAAATATATATGTATATGCATACATATATAATAGTGTAGATGGGAAAGGATTGATGGCATGTGGGAATGTGTATCAATCAGAACAGGTGATTGTGCTGTAACAAACATACAGAACCCACTGTGGATCCAGGCAAGTCTCCAGGGAAATTTGCTCTAGGTACTCAGTAATTCAGGCTGCATCATCCTGTGATCAAACATCTGGAACAGGGCAACCCGGGTGGCTCAGCGGTTTAGCGCTGCCTTCGGCCCAGGGCGTGATCCTGGGGTCCCGGGATTGAGTCCCACGTCGGGCTCCCTGCATGGAGCCTGCTTCTCCCTCTGCCTGTGTCTCTGCCTCTCTCTCTCTCTCTCTCTGTCTTTCAAGAATAAACAAAATCTTTAAAAACAAAACATCTGGAACAGTGGTCATCAGCATAGAGTGAAGATCACAGCTGAGTGTGGAGTTCTCTGAGGAGGGAGAGAGGGCGGCCTAGGGCCCAGTCGTACTGTCATTCACTCACAGGGTATAGGGAGGCCAGGAGAGCAGTCAGGAAAGGAGAAGTAACTGGGAGCAGACGACCACCTCAGGTGGGAGAATTTACAATAGGAGAGGTTAAAAAGGAGGGCGGGTGTGTAGGGTCAGATCTCACGGAGAAGTGGAGGGCCACTGCCTTGAGAGATGCCAGTTCCCACTGGGGATATCTTAGAGACAAGGCTCTTTAATGTGGCACAAAACCCAGGTTGAGTCACTGGGTTTCGTCGCACTTGGAGTCACTGACTTCCTGGTTTATGTCATCAGGATATGGCAAAGCAAAGAAAGCAAAGAAATGGCTACGACCCAGGGGCCCCTGAGGGGCTTAGTTGGTTGGGCATCCAACTCTTGATTTTGGCTCAGGTCGTGATCTCAGGGTCATGAGATCGAGCCCTGCATTGGGCTCCCTGCTCAGCAGGAAGTTTACCTTTCTCTCTCTCTCTCTCTCTCTCTCTCTCTCTCTCTCTCTCTCCCCCTCCCTCAGCTCTTGTGCTCTCTAAAATAAATAAACAAAAATTAAAAAATTAAAAAAAATAAATAAACACATCTTTTAAAAAATAATAAATTAAATAAATAAATGTTAAATAATAGCTGCAGCTCAGCTTCTGTCTTCCGCTGCTGTAGCGTTTTCACACACATCCCAGTCTGCTGTGTACAGGTAGGTGTCCTGTCATTCAGGGGTTGAACTTTCACGAAGTACCTTCAGCATGCCGGACACCCGACTGAGCATCTTGGTGGGGGGAGGGAGAGAGGTGTAATGCAGGAAGGGACACAAGTTATCGAGCTGTACCCAAGCAGAAGGCCCAGTGGGAAAGATATCTGAGGGAGCATGGAGCCCTGCCCCGGGCCCGACGTCCTGCCTGGTGGCTGAGGACTGGTGCAAACCAGCCTCCACCTCTCCCAGCTTGAAGATGCCTGGATTGCACCTGCACGCTGGGCCAGCTCTCTCACAGGAATGACTGGAGAAAAGCAGAAGGAAACAAAGCAACAGTATGTAAACATTGGATTTTAGCAACGAGGTGGGGTTGTTTGCAAAACTCCGTTTATTCACTTAGCTACAAAAGACGCAGCAGCTGAGTCTCAGGTGACTCAGGGCTGCTGCTCAACCTGGGTTTCATGCCACATTAAAGAGCCTGTTGGCCAGGTTTTCCCTTTACCATGACCTACTACCCCAGCTTCCTCAGGACTACTTTGGCGTCCTGTCTGGGCCACTGGGGTGGCTGATTACCCTCCATCATCCTTTCTAGTGGATTCTGCAATGAACCACAAGGTCCTGGTGTGGCAAATACATGGATTTTAGCATCAGGTAGGCCCAACCTCAAACCCATGGGTGTGCTATGTGACCTCCAAGCTGTGCGATCTTAGAGAAGTTATTCATTATCTTAAAATGCCGATTCTATTTACCTCATGGGTTTGTTAAAAGGCTCTCACCTTACGTGGCTCCATGTCACTGGCCTCCCCTGACCCAGAGCCCATCCTCTCACTTTGCGTTTTCTGTTCCCTCTATCTGGAAAGCATATTCTCAGATGGGCTCTTTCTTTCTTTTTTATTTTTTTAAGATTTTATTTATTCATGAGAGACACAGAGAGAGAGGCAGAGACACAGGCAGAGGGAGAAGCAGGCTCCATGCAGGGAGCCTGACGTGGGACTCCCTGGTCTCCAGGATCACACCCTGGGCTGAAGGCGGCGCTAACCGCTGGGCCACCCGGGCTGCCTCAGATGGGTCTTTCTTGTCATTTGGTCTCTGCTTGCCTGGCGCCTCCTCCCGAGGTCTCCCTTGACCACTCACACAGGAGGACCTCCCCAGGGCTCCAGGGGCTCCAAGCCTGCTCCCTATTTGACTTCCTTCCCGGTGCTGAACATGATCTGGAATTGCCTTATTTATTGATGACCATGGTTGGCGGCCTTCTAAAATGGCTTTCCCAAATCCCCGTTTGCTGATATTCGAGTCTGTGTGTCATCCGTCCCCCGAGTGCGAGCGGGACTTAGGGACTTGCTTCTAGCCAGTGGAATATGGCGAAAGGATGGGCTGCCACTTCTGAGCTAACGTTCTCAAGGACCGAAACTTCTCTCCCTCTCTCTCTCCTTGCTCACGCTGATGAAGCTGCCCCGATGGAGAGGCGGACGCGGCCAAAAACTGAGGCAGCCTGTGGCCCACACCCAGCAGAAGCCACACGCATGAGCTCGGAAGCACGTAGGCCCTCCGCGGAGCCTTAGGGCGGCTTCAGGCCCAGCCACCCCCCTCTTTGGGGCCGAAGTCCCAAGTAAGGGCTTCCTGGACTCCTGACCCACAGGGACTGGGAGGTAGTACGTGTTGTCATGTTAAGTCACTGAATTCTGGGGTGACTTGCCAGGTGACATAAATAGCTAATGCATGGGTAGACTGTGGCCTCCTCTGCAGCGCTGGCCCCGAGGCCGGAGGGGTCACGCCTGTGTCCTTCACTCCAGTAGGCCCAGAGCAAAAACCCAAACCTGGCAGTGACAGGTGCTCCACTGCATCCAGTGAGGTCGCAGGCCACCTGCAGAGCCCGCGGGGACTAATGAAGTAAAGGATCTGTGGGGGGTTTTATTGGCGTGGGTTTTTTTTTTTACATTTTTCAAAAACTTGAATTCGATTTGCCAGCATGTGACAGCCAGTGCTCCTCCCGTCAGGTGCCCTGAGCGGGAGGGGGGCGCCTCTGGGCTGACGCCTGCGCCTCTCTATCAAGCGCGGGGCCGCGACGTGCGCCCGGACGGCCGGCGAGCGAGTGCCAGTGCGAGTGCGAGTGCGAGTGCGAGGGCGTCAGCGGCCGGACGGACTCGCCGCGGGGTAGCGACCGCCGTCCCCGTCCCCGTCCCCGTCCCCGTCCCCGTCGCCGTCCCGGGCCCTCGCCAGGGGAAGGCCGTCCCTTGCCGCTCGATACTCCGCACAACAGGCCACACGCGAGGCGGATCCGCCTTTTCCTAAACGCGCGCACGCGGGACCAGCGCGGAGGGAGCGCCCGGAACCGGCCAGCGCTCCCGGATGGGTGCCCGGATTGGAATGATTGTCTTTTTCTTTTTCTTTTTTTCCTGCCGGTTATCCGTATTTTCTACGGAAAGGACAAACAATAAAGGTATTTCTGCCCGGACGCCGGGGGGGGGGGGGGGGGGGCTCGGGGGTGAGCGTCTGCCTTGGGCCCAGGGCGTGACCTCGGGGACCTCTATCGAGTCCGTGTGGGGCTCCCCGCGAGGAGCCTGCGTCTCCCTCTGCCTGTGTCTCTGCTGTCTCTGTGCGTCTCTCAGGAATAAGTAAAATCTTAAAAAAAAAAAAAAAAGCCAATTTCTGGCTGGGTAGAGTACGGCCCGCAGGTGCCGTGGTGCAGCACGTCCCCAGCGCCAAGCCCCGGCCTGCCCGGCAGCCGCCTCTCAGATCCCCCTGCCGCGCGCGTCCCTGCCGCCTCTCAGACCCCTCTGCGGCCTCTCCGATCCCTCTGCCCCGTCTCAGATCTCCTGCCGCCTCTCAGATCCCCCCTCCGCCTCTCAGATCCCCCCTCCGCCTCTCAGATCCCCCCTCCGCCTCTCAGATCCCCCCTCCGCCCTCTCAGATCCCCCCTCCGGCCTCTCGGATCCCCCTCCGGCCTCTCGGATCCCCCTGCCGCCTCTCGGATCCCCCTCAGCCTCTCGGATCCCCCTCCGCCTCTCAGATCCCCCTGCAGCCTCTCAGATCCCCCCTGCAGCCTCTCAGATCCCCCTGCAGCCTCTCAGATCCCCCCTGCAGCCTCTCGGATCCCCCTGCGGCCTCTCGGATCCCCAGACCCTCTCGGATCCCCCCTCCGCCTCTCGGATCCCCCTGCGGCCTCTCGGATCCCCCTGCAGCCTCTCGGATCCCCCTCCGCCTCTCAGATCCCCCTCTGCCTCTCAGATCCCCCTGCAGCCTCTCAGATCCCCCTGCGGCCTCTCGGATCCCCCTGCCTCCTCTCAGATCCCCCCTCCGCCTCTCGGATCCCCGCCGCCTGTCCCCGGCCTCGCCCTCCTCCTCAGGGGCGGCTTCCCGCCTCCGGCCCAGGCGGCCTCCCTGCTGCAGCTGGAGGGTCGGCCCGCGGCGGTGCCCGCGCCCTGTCACCCCAGCGTCGAGGTCCCCCCACCCCCGCCCCTCAGGGCCCCGAGCGCCGGCCCGGCTGCTGCCGCAGGGAACCGCGCACCCGCGCTCCGGTCCGGGACACGCCCCCGGAGAAAAGAAAGTCCCGGGAGCGCTCGCTGCGTGTGGAGCCGCGTCAGCCCCGGCCGGGGGGGGGGGGGGGGGGGGGTGCTGGCCACCACGGGGGGCGGCGCGGGTCTCCTTTTTTCTTTTTCTTTAAGATTTTAATCATTCATGAGAGAGAGAGGCAGAGACCCGGGCAGAGCGAGAAGCAGGCGCCACGCAGGGAGCCCGACGCGGGACTCGATCCCGGGACCCCAGGGGCAGGCCCTGGGCTGCCGGCGGCGCTAACCGCTGAGCCACCCGGACCGCCCAGAAATTACTATTTTGAAATGTTAATTTGAGTTGGCATAAATGTTACCTGCATTTACCTGCATTTTAACACAGTTGCATTTTTAAGGCGACTTTTATAATGCTTGTCTAGTATTTCGATTAATCATAATTAGATTGCCTTGCATTTTGCATGCTGGCTATAGCAGTATTTTTTTTTTTATTTATGATTGTCACACACACAGAGAGAGAGAGAGAGAGAGAGAGGCAGAGACACAGGCAGAGGGAGAAGCAGGCTGCATGCACCGGGAGCCCGACGTGGGACTCGATCCCGGGTCTCCAGGATCGCGCCCTGGGCCAAAGGCAGGCGCCAAACCGCTGCGCCACCCAGGGATCCCGAGGATGTCTTTAAATGCTGCTACAGGGATCCCTGGGTGGCGCAGCGGTTTGGCGCCTGCCTTTGGCCCAGGGCGCGATCCTGGAGACCCGGGATCGAGTCCCACGTCGGGCTCCCGGTGCATGCAGCCTGCTTCTCCCTCTGCCTGTGTCTCTGCCTCTCTCTCTCTCTCTCTGTGACTATCATAAATAAACAAAAAATTTAAAAAAAAATTTAAAGATATCCTGATGCGCCTTTAATCCTAACCCACGTAATTACCACATACCTCATTTTATAGGATTTTTATTAGGGAATGCTTAGCAAAAGCTACACTTCGCCTTTGCCTTAAAACTATGTCCCTTTATAGCATATGATGTAACTTTTATTAGGGCTTTAGTACTTGTTTTTTTAACATGCTTACTTTTCCCCATTGTTAAAGAAAATGTTTTCTCTTCAGATTTAATAAAAATTTTGGGAGGAGATAGAGTAATAGTGATACACACTTGTAATAGACCATAGGAAAAAAAAAAGACACAAAAAAGAAAATAAAAATCACTCACAACCCCACCCACCAGATGGTACATCACTCCCTCCAACACCATGATCTGCTATATACACCTATCAAATTCGTGCCATATAAAATATCCATATTTATATGTAAACAACTATCCATGTTCGTGCTGTTTATAACCTTGTATCCTACTTCTTTCATTGCCTAGATCATTGTATTACAATTTTTAGAGGCGTCCCAGAATTCGAACATCTGTATGTACGAGAACTTAAACATTCCTCTTATAGAACATTTGTTTTCAACTCATCACTGTTTTTTTTTAAGATTTTATTTATTCATGAGAGACACACACACACACACACACAGAGAGGCAGAGACACAGGCAGAGGGAGAAGCAGGCTCCATGCAGGGAGCCCGACGTGGGACTCGAACCTGGGACTCCAAGATCACGCCCTAGGCCAAAGGCAGGCGCTAAATGGCTGAGCCACCCAGGGATCCCCTCATCACTGCTCTAAGCACTGTAGTGAACATGCTCACACATCATCTGTGGGAGGCAGAAAAATGACTCTGCACCAAAGGAGTCCACATCCTAAACCCTGGAACCTGTACAAACAGCAAAAAGGATTTTGAAGACGGGATAAAAGAAGGACCTTGAGATGGGAGATTCTCTGCGTGGCCCAATCTAGTCACATGGGTTCGCAGACTAGGAGAACCTTTCTCAGCTGAGATCATCTGAAAAGATGTGACAGTGGGAGCAGTTACCAGCCCAGTGCTCCATTGCTGGCTTTGAAGATGGAGAAAGGGGACCACAAGCGGAGGAACACGGTGGCCTCGAGAAGGTGGGGGAAGCAAAAGTGAAGGCCGATCCCCCCCCAGTGCTTCCACACGGGAGTAAATACTGTGTCGCCAACATGATTTTAGCCCGGTGAGACTTGTGTTGGATTTCTGACTCACAAGCCTGTAAGATAATAAATTTGTGATGTTTTAAGCCACTAAGTTTGTGGGAATTTTCGATGGCAGCAAGAGAAAAGTATTATCTGTTTTTTTCTTTTTTTTTTTTACTATTTTTTAAACTTTTTTAAAAATTACTTTTTAAAATTTTTACTAAAGATCTTACTATTTTTTGTAGGAGTCGATCCTAGGAGTTAGGCCCCAGGAAATCTGGTCCCAAAGAGCATGAGTTCTCCATTCAACTTGAAGGTCCTGGAAGGCAGGATGAGTGTTCTCCTCTATCTCCTTTACTCCAGTGATTCTCAGATTTTCCCGTGTTACTGTAATCCATCGTGACAACAGTCCAACAGTGTCAATCCAACAGTGACAACAGTGGTCACGACGAGCTCCATGCACAGAGGCTGACGTCTCAAAGTTCACTCATATGTAAAGAATTGTGGTGACATTTTCCCCCTCCCTCTGCTGCCTTGCTGGTGGCCCTTTTCTTGTCTCCCAACCACAGAAGATCTGGAGTATTCTCTAATAATGAAGACTCCCTTCAACTGCCAGATAATTGTAGCCCCAGCGCCTCGCATTCCTTACCCTCCCACTATGTATCAGATACCACGCTAGGCACTGGAGACGACAGCGAGCCGGGCAAGTGCGGAAGGCTGTATCAGGTCTGATGCCCTCACACGGACCCTTAGCGGAGTCAGGAGTCCAGGCCACAATGCCAGTGGGAGGAAAACAGAAGAGACAACCACACTCCTTCCACTGGGAACACAACCCAAAGTTGGCATCTCACCCATCTGCTCACATACCACACAGCCATTGATTTTAGTCTTAGGGCTAAAGATCATCTTCTAGTCAAAGTGAAGAGTTTTACTTTCTTCTTTTTTTACACAGTGGAATAAAAACTTAACTTTGGCTTCTCATGTTTTCCTGATGGAAAATTGGGGGATCAATGAAAGTGGAAAAATCAACAATCCTACTCAACAGAATCTACATCTAGCACCTCACACTCTCTCCACTGGGAGTTTTAAATTTGACTCTGAACACTTTGGGGGCTTTTATGCCAACCTAAATAATTTTTGTGTGTGGAAAAAATATATGTAATGCAAAACTTCCCATTTTCATCATTTTGAAGTGTGCAGGTCAGCGGCAGGAAGTACATTCACACTGCTGTGCAACCATCACCACCATCCACCCCAGAACGCTTTCATCCTCCCCAACGAAAACCACGCCCCACCTCCCTCCAGGGGACTCTTTGAGGTACCTCATACCTGTAGCATCATATGGTAACTGCCCTTTGACTGGCCTATTAGTTCACTTAGCATCAGGTTTTCATGGGCCCTCCGTGTTGTGGCATAGGTCAGAAATGTCTTCCTTTTTGAGGCTAGATATCCCATTCTATGTAGAACCATGTTTTGATTATCCATTCATCTGTCAGTGGGCAACTAGGTTGTTCTCACCTTTGAGCTATTCTCAATGATGATGCTATGAACATGGTGTGCAAACATTGAAATCCCTGCTTTCAATTCTTCAGGGTATATACCTAGACCTAAACTATTTCAACATGACTCAACACTGGGAGCAGGAGGTCTGCTTTACCCAAATCAGGATTTTTTTTTTTAAGATTTTATTTACTTATTCATGAGAGAAAAACAGAGAGAGGCAGAGACACAGGCAGAGGGAGAAGCAGGCTCCATGCAGGGAGCCCAATGCAGAACTCGATCCCATTTTTTTTTCTTTTTTTTCGATGAGCAAACTGATCTTTAATGTGCTGACCTGGAAGGCTTGCTCTTCATCATGGGCAATGGCCACAGCCATTTACACAGAATCACTGTTCAATATTTACAACAACAACAACAACAACAAAAATTTATAGCAAGATGCTAGACACAGCATCCTTCTGGATAGGCAAGGAAAGGGTGAGGACAGGCTAGGGAATAAAGCCCTGAAATAAAAGTGTAAGTAGAAATCTGCAGATAGGAGTAGAGGGAAAAGGGCCAGGTCAGGAGGGAGGCAGGTGAGGTAGACATAAAGGAGGAAGTACCAATCCATCTCTGGTGCATGAGGGGGGAGAGTCCACTGGGACATAGAGTCTCTAAAATTATGATTTGGTGGCATCAGAAGGGGAATCACGCCCTGGGCCGAGGCAGACGCTCAACCACTGAGCCACCCAGGTTTCTAACATGGTGAAGGAGCCTAACTGGGGCAACCTGAGTAGTTTCTAGCAGCTGTGCATGCTTGGAGGCTCTCCTTACAGAAAGGTGGTCCCAGGATTCCGGTACATCTGCCCTCCTTGTCCCAGGCCCCACGACAGCCATGGCAAAGGGAAGTTCGCAGCAGGCATACCCAGCACTCCACTCAAACCTCTCTCCTACTGAATTTCCAATAAAGACAAGACAAAAATGTAAAACTATGACACTTTTATTAAAAGTTAAAAATGTTCCCAAAGTTTACACATGCACACAGATAATTCCACCATCAGGGATCTCTAAAACCACTGACAAGCAGATACAGACCGGTCTAGCAAACATGCTTCGGCTACTAAACTCCCCTGAGTTTTTATACTTGGAGTAAGCCTGCCCGCTCAGGGGGAGACCAACACTTACCAGAACGTCCCCGCTGCCCTTGTTGCCCTCACACTGGCACGATGGGGGCAGGAACACTCCGGCTCTCCCGAACCAGCAGAAGAGCTCTAGGCTCTCTGCTTCACCCAGCAGCCGTGGCCACCAGGACGGGAAAGAGCCACCCTCCACCCTGAGCAGGCTCCATCCGGGCAAGTGGGCAAGCTGCTCAGCAGGGTTCCCGGCCAGCAGCTCTCAACACTGGCTGAGCCGCACCGTCAACGCAGAGCTTGAAGCAAAATCCTGCCTGCCTGAGCCAAGGGGCAGTTCAATCAGAATTTCTGGCAATGTCGCCAGAAAAAGGTCATTTCCAAAGTTCCTGGGGGGTGGGAGGAGGAAGGGAGTCTGATGCCCAAGGAGGAGAACCAGAGCAGCCACTTCTTTCTCAACTCTTACCTTCTTAGAAATTCCCCTTGTTCCAATTTAAAGCATTTAGCGAGGCTGATACACAAGTTATGAAGTTATGACATAGGGACGCTTAAGCTTCTACCAATGATTTGTAGTGGGTTAAAAAATAAAATAGAGCACCCAGATTTCATTAAAAAAAATTTATTTTCATATAAAAGTGCCAAAATATCCACCAATGTCATACTCTATCTCAACAACCAGTACGCTAGTAATGAAAACACAAACCTCTTTATTCACATTATTTAAAAATCAAATTCCTTTTCACACATTCCCACAGTAGCTCGAGTCTCTGGATAGTGGGAAGCTTGCATTCCTATTTGCCGTGGTAGTCCATATGTCCAGGTTCATATAGGCACGAAATGGGTTAAACCCTGGGTAGTATTCCTTGCACATGACAGCCTGGTTTTCCATGTGAGTTGAATGTTCCGTGGCGGGATTAATGGGGCAGCAATTTTCATATACATCACTTTGTGGGGCCCAGATGGAACCAAAAAGTCCAGACATTGGAGACAAGCTTCGGGTGCTTGTGAGGTAGGGCTGAAGTGTACATGAGGAAGGAGAAAAAAAAGAAAATTTTTTTTAAAAACAGAAGCCTTCAAAAACAAAACAAAAACAAACCAAACCAGAAACCTTCTTGGAAAGGCAACATCAAGGTTGACTGCACACCAGTGGACACCACAGTGATGCCAATTCAAGTCACCTGGAAGTCAGTAAACTATTCTCAACCCTCTGGGTTGCCTCAATGCCACTTTTCTCAAACAGAGGGTTGTGAAATCCTCACCTAGCTGGATCAACTCATTTTCAACCCAAGGAAGGACCCCTAGGCCAAACGCCCTCGATCTGTAAGAAGTGTCTTGAGTGGATGTGAGAGGGATAAAGCACAGGGCTTTCAGGCTCGGAAAGGTGCTGACAGGCAGGAAGCCCTCAGGACCCAGTCACTGACCACTGACCGACCTTCCTGGGACTCGTGTTCATCTCTGAGCACAGATGAAAAGATCAGCAGGGCCACATAAACACGGAAGGCTTCCTGGTCCAGATTCGCTCTTATCTACACACCATCGCTCCTCAGTGTCATCTGGGGCGTCTCTCATTCAGGGTGACTAGCCTGCCAATGTCCACAAGCCCCCATCTGTCTGACTATGGGTTAGGTTCCCCCAGAGGGTGGTTAGCCTGGCTTCTGAGACCTCAAGGAAACAGGCCTTGGCCGATCTGAACCCAACGCTCAAGTTAAGTGAGACCAGGAAACAAGCACCAGAAAGAACTCGGAGCTGCCCGAGGTCACTGACCGGAGAATTGAGGAGACCGGCATGTCCCCAGGCAGTAGGCATGTTGGGTGGGGGGCTCCAGGTAGATGGAGAGGTGTGATCCAAAAAGTCTGTCTGAATTTCGGCAGGACAAGGGAAGCCATTGGGGTAATTCATGTTTTCTACAAAGAAGGGAAAACAACAACATAGGTAAACGTTTTTACGGCGGGCGAGACCTGAATTCTCACTCACAGGCCCAAAGCTTTCAAGGCTTAAACTATACCGACGAGTTAAAGACAGGTGTACACGCTCACCCCGTGGGGACCAGGCACTGTTGTTCTCAAGGTTAAAACTATTTATCAGACACACTACCTGGGAAGCCCTCAGTGACGAAGGTCTTCCTCTGGCCTTGACTTTTCTGTATTTGACAATTTGATGGGAAGCTTTCCAATAAGCACTACTATAGATTCCAATTGTGTCCAGATTCTTAGCAGTCCTCAACGTTTGCCTTTATTACCCGTCACGCCCACCTCAGCTTCCTGCACACATTCCACGTGGACTGACAAAAGCAATAAGAAACCAGCACTTCTTAGCTAAGTAGGAAGGTACAGTTGTCCCCTGCCTTGTCCACGGGAGATATGTCCCAAGACCCCCAGGGGATGCCTGAAGCCACGGCTACTAGTGACCCTACGTACGTTAGGTTTCCTCCCTATGCATACACACCTGTGCTCAAGTTTCATGTATAAATCAAGCTGAAGTTTAATTTGTAAGTTAGAAATGAAGTTTAATTTATGAACTTATGATTAGTTATAAAGAACTCATAAAATGGAGAAATCATAACATACTGTAATAGAAGTTATGCGAACCCGCCCTCTCTTTATTTCCCTCTCAAAATATCTTGTGATCCTGTGAGGTAATAAACGGCCTCGGTGAGGGGATGAGCGGAGATGAGCTGAGGTGAAGGGGCGACACTGTGACATAGTGAGAGGCCACTATCTGACAATAGTTGTGGGGGGGTGTCATCGGCCTCTAAAGAGCACCCCGGCTGGACATCGGGGTGCCCTGTAATAGACACAGCCTCGCGAGGCCCGGAGAAAGTCACCACAGCACCCCCCTGTGGCTGGCGCGGAGCAAGGCGTGGCCCAAGTCCCCTTAAGTACATCTGCTTAGACCCCTGGCGTCTGCCCCCAAAAGGGAGCCCACTGCGAAAAATCAGGATCAGGATCAGACTGGAATGGGTAAGAACACTCTGCGGCCTGTCAGACCTCGCAGCTCCTACCGCCGTCCTTACCACTGCCTGCGCCCAGGTGTCCGTCCGCTATTTCCCCTCCCAGCTCTGCTGGGACCGTCCTTCCGTGACACGGCCCCAGGCAGCAGGCAGGTCCTGGTAGGGGCAAGCTTCACAGGGGACTTGGCTGCCCTAAGGAGCACAGCAAACACCTAACGCCTCGGCCTCCCAGGATAATCTAGGATCTTAGGGCCACAGACATCCAAACGCCCCAGGTCTACCACGTGTGAAGGACTACGTAGGTGAGCGTTATGTGCAGAAGGCCCCAGTCAGCCAGGTGGAGAGGGCTTTTTGAGGCCATGTACAATTATCCGCGGCAGAGATATCCACGCACAACGGGAACCACTCTCACAGGTTCTTGTTGTTAACGGTGCAATCTTTTTTTAAAAAAGATTTCAATTTAATTAACATTTATTATTAGCTTCAGAGGTGGAATTTAGTGATTCATCAGTTGCTCATTCCATCACCTGCCCTCCTTCATGCCCATCACTCAGTCATCCCCCACCCACCTCCCCTCCAGCAACCCTCAGTCTATGGTTAAGAGTCTCTTATGGTTTGTCTCCCTGATTTTTGTCTTATTTTTCCTTCCCTTCCTCTGTGTTCATCTGTTTTGTTGGCACATCCTTAACACATCCTTAACAAACAAACAAAGGACAACAAAAAACCAAGCCCATGTATACAGAGAACAGACAGGTGGTTTTCAGAGGCAGGGGTCAGGGTGGAGGGGAATGGGGTGTATGCAAATTGGGTGAAGCTGCTTGAGAGCTATAAGCTCCCTGTGATAAGATGAATCAAGCCTGGAGACAGCATGTGCGGTCCTGGGGGGCAGAGTTAACAGCATCATGTTGTGTTCTTGTTTTGTACCTTGCTAAGAGATCTTAAAAGGTTCCCTCAAAAGAGAGAACACCTGTAACAATGTACGGGGATGGCTGGTAACTAGACTTATTGGAGCCATCACGTCCTGTCCCGTGTTATGCCCTGCACCTGAAACTAATGTTCTGTGTCAATTATATCCAAGTCGTCTTTTACAAGGTACGTTCTTCTGCAGTTCATGCCTCAGGTCCACAGACATCCTGCTTTGACTTTCATGAGAGTAAGAGAATGGCACTGGGATTGCTCGAATAGCTTTTACCTTCCGGAAAGGCATTATAATCGTTCAGTTCCAATGGACAGTACACACTGGGGAACTGGCCTTCACAGGTCGCACTCCAATCAATAAAACTGCTACAAAAAAACAAGAGGTCTGGTTTCAGAAACAGGAGGTCAAAACATCAAGTACAGAAAGAGGAAAACGATGTTATTGCCCAGCATCCTAATCACTGTGAATCCCCCCCCCAACTCCACCCCCGTTTTGGAAAAGAAAAGATGTACTTTCTCAAGTCTCGGGATCAAAGACCTCCAAGGGAATGCTCTCCACCAAGACACGGCCTTGTCCTGCAAGGCCGACCTTCACAACCTGGCCAGCGAGAGTCTAATCCGAGACAGAGTCCAGGGCGGGGGTTAGGAGCACTCCAGAAGAGTCTGGGGGTCTGAGCCAACCCCCGGAGGCGGTGGCGCTGCTCTGACACCTGCCCTCTCAGCTGGAGCAAGGCCAGCATTCATCTCAGGGGAACCACAAGTGTTGAGACTGATTCGTAACAGATACACTGATCACAATTATAAACTGAATTCTCGTTATACAGGGAAGAAAGTAAACAGCACCGTAATACACTGAACCAAACTAGAGAACCTCATATGGATTCTGTGATTAAACGGAGATGCCAACATCTTCTCATGTTTCCATTCCTGAATGACAGTAACATCCAGGAGCAAATTCAAGAAACTGCTATAGTGTAACTGTTTTTTTTAATACTCAAACTATCTGATCTTTCTTAACATTGTATTTTTTTTTAAGATTTTATTTATGTATTCATGAGAGACACACAGAGGCAGAGACACAGGCAGAGAGAGAAGCAGGCTCCCTGAGGGGAGCGGGATCCAAGACTGGATCACGACCTGAGCAAAAGGCAGATGCTCAACCACCACCCAGGAGTCACCCAGGTGCCCCCTTTCTTAATATTTTAAATGTGCTCGTGATGACTGCCACAGGAAAATGGAAATCTCTGCTCTGGTAGGTGGTGGGAACTATGAGTGACTGTCTTTCCAAACGGGCCTCTATTAACAGATCATCTTTTCAACTCAAGGAGGAAAGTAATGCTGGGGTCCCAGCTATGTTACTCTTATTTCCTTTCATGTTTCTCCTACCCATGCTTTGTTAGTTTCTAAGACCTCACAATGCAACTCCAAAAGGCAACTGGAAACATCCAGCTAAGGTGCACTGGGGAAGGTATGCTGGCCTCCAGTTTTGGAAGGCCTGCCTCACAGACTGAACTCAAATTCCCCACTGCAAGCTCTTAGGCTGAATAAGGCAGTGATCAGAGAAGAGACTCCGTACCTATTATGCACGGGGGCCGGGCCCTGCATCACGCCAGGCATGCTGTTCTCCACAGCGCAGTTGAAGTTGCTCGTCACACACACGGGCTGCGTGGGCCAGAGGTCTCCAGGTGGGTAAAGACCTAAGGACAAGAACAAGGCTTTTCAGTCTACCCTTTGCCCCCCTCAGCCCTCCCTTCCTGCAGGACCAGCTCAACTTCCCTTGTCTCTTTCTAGAAAACACTCCTGGAAAGTCACCCACACATGCTGACTGCTTCTGCCTTCCGCAACTCCTTTTGGGATATACTTTCAGGATATAAAGCAGAAAGGCGGGGTCTAAGGAGAATGCCATTGTTCCACTGACAGCTCAACAAGAGCAAATCCAAAACATATCCAAAGAACAGCACAGAAGTCTGTGCTTTCAAAGTTGGCCCCCAAGTACAGAGCAGTTTTCAAATCTAGCATAATTCATATAAGCAAAAGCAGTACTCATATTAGAGCTCAGTGATGCCATGGGGAGTGAACATCAGGCTTATCTTGCCACAATCCCTGACCCTCACTAGCCATGTGGGGAGCAAACACTAGAAGAAAACAGGACAAGAACACAAGACAAGGGCAATAAGGGGTAACAAAGAGAACTGGAGAAGAAATATGAGGGAGGCTGGAATTAACCTCCTACAGGGAAACGCCGGGTGGCAGCGGGGTTTGGATTTCCTTCCCACCCACCCCATTTCCACGCCCTTGGGCCACCATCCTCCCCACCTGGTCTCAGGCCTGGTCACCGAGGCTGCCAGGCCAGGTTAAGGGGCTTCTAAGATGTGGGAGGTACGAAGGATGGGGAGAGGGCAGGGGAAGTGGGCTAAGGCCTTGGAACCTCACCCATGGCATGCTCTCCAAACAGGGCTCGCTGCTGCCTCCTCTACTTTTCTGTCACCGCAGGAGGAAAAGGTGGACTAAACACAGCGGCAGCCCCCTGCACACCTGTGCTTTGGCTACAAGGAGGGGGTAGCCTGAGTCAGAGGCCCCTGATGACACTGGTGCAGAGGGCAGGTGCCTTCTGAATGCACGGAAGCACAGTGATGTGGCTCGGACGAGAGGGCCCTGGCCCAGGACCCAGCCCCACCCAACCTGCTCGTCTTTGTAAGCTCCCTGGCCTGTGATGTGTAAGAACCCCTGCCTGGACCAAGAGTCTGCACCTCACCTTTATCTTCCTCAACACCCGCAGGCCCGGCAGGAAGGCTGGGACAGGGAGGTTCTGCATATTGTGGGAGATTATTCATGTTCCTGTGGAGAAAGGGAGAAAATGAAGATCTGACACCTTCTGTACAAGGACACACCAAGTTTGTTCAATCACGTCTGAGTTTTACATGAGTCCCCCCCCCAAGACACCTAAATACTAGAGACACAAAGGCACACAGCCAGAAAGGGGTTGGCTAAGGCATATCAAATTTCTAAGACCCAGCAAAGCCTTTTTTTCTCCCTTCCTTCCTTCCTTCCTTCCTTCCTTCCTTCCTTCCTTCCTTCCTTCCTTCCTTCCTTCTTCCTTCTTTCTTTCTTTCTTTCTTTCTTTCTTTCTTTCTTTCTTTTTCTTTTTTAATAAACAAGTTTAACTGAGGCAAACTGCAGGCTCCTACTGCATGGAGCCCAATGGAGCTGATGCAGGGCTCAATCCCAGGACCCCAGGACCATGACCTGAGTCGAAGGCAGATAGATGCTTACCCGACTGAGCCCCCCCAGCTGCCCCAGAAATGGGGTGTGTTCTAATGTGGCTATACCACAGGCACCGATGGGGACCCCAGAGACGTGCCCACCTGAAACATGTTTACTGGGAAGGATCCTACTTTCTAAATTATTAGCAAAATTGGATTTTCTTTTCTCTCATCTTTAATAAGTCTTCCTACTTCCACCTGCAGAATCAAGTGCAAAGTGCAAATCACCTGCAGCACAGCGACAGAAAAAGCAGTACCTTAAACACTGCCAAAGTTAGGAAGTTAAACTTACGTGGGATTGCAGATGTTATGAGAAAGATTCAAGGAGATGGGAGCTTCTGAAGGAAAGTCATTTTGTGAAACACTGTCTCCTACATAAAAGCAAAAAAAGTATCACAAGGTTTTAGAGTGTAATTCAACTGTACCGTGTATTAAAGTACAGACTGCTAATATCACTAAGGCCCAATTAGCAATTCAGTTCTCACTTGTAACTGATTTTCACATTCAGTAATTTTATTCTTAAAAAAAATCTCTATTATATTTATCTTTTCATCAAAAACTTACTAAAACCCAACATTTAAATTTATGAATTTTGGATTAACAGTGTTTTAATTACAGGGGGAGAAAAGCTGAAACCCTTAATATTATGTAACTTTCTCACAGGGATTTTTCTGATAAAAGAAATCTTGCTATATAAATAGACCCCCGCAGTTTATAAAAGTAACATTGTAGGAAATCTGTGAATATAAACATTAGAGAAGAAAAACAGGAGGTACCTACAATTACACTGCCATTCAACGTTAGGTATGTTTCCTTATAATCTCTTTTATGTGTATGCATATGTGTAAAAGTCATAGGTACTTTGCCTTTATGGTCTGTTACACCATTAATTATACTGGGGACTTTTTCCTGGAAGTCCATGACCCTCCAACGACTTATAAACTACATACACGCCACTGTCTAGCAGCACCATCAACCATTTTTATCATCTTGCTCCTGTCGGCAAAAGCTACACTTCTATTTTTTTTTTTTGTTACTAAGTACTGATTTTTCAAAATCTTGAATTAACATTGTCAGGCAAACTTTGTCTTCAGCGGTGGATGGAGGCTGCGAAAACCAAGCCTCCTCGGGCCAAATGCATCCCCGCTGTCAAAGCACAGGGGACTGCCTGCCTTCATGTGCGCTTGTGTGTGTCTCTATGCAGGCGACAGTGTCCCCCAGAGGGAGCAGGACGGCTGTGTTTGTCGGAACTTGAAAAGATCTTATCTTCTTAGGCCCGAAGCTCAGTACACAGTAATAAACAGTGCATATCAGTGATATTAAAATTTTATAGCGGTCATTAAGAAAACAGTGTCTCAAAGGCTCCTTGGCAGGGGGCTGATAATGAAACAGTCTGAAGACACACGGTGCTTTGTGTAGGTTTTTATGGTTACTAGTGCTCTGGTCTCTCAGACAGGGCCTTTTTTATAGGTCTCACAGCTGACAGGAGACAGAGAAGAGGACAGCTGGAGGCCGCTGAAGGGGTCTGGCCTGAAGCAGCCTGTCTCAGGGAGGAGACGGGGTTCAAGCCCTAGCCCCTGGTGAACAAACTGGGTTGTGGAACAAGCTGCCAACCTCTCTGAGCCCGGGGCCTCACCCCTCAGACGGGCCCAGGGACACTGGCCCTTTCTCTCAAGGCTGTGTGGGAGTGGATGGGAGTGTGACCGGTGAACAAAGGCCTCACATGTGTGAGCACCTCAATCTCACCACAGTTTCCTTACACGAAGACTGAGTTTACTACGTTAACAATAACAGTGAAAAGGAATGAACTCCATCTTTACATAGGCATGGAGCTTAAAAAACCACCTAGTGAAAGCAGCAGGATGCAGAATGATATACTGAAGTATGATTTCCTTTACGTAAGTTAGAAACAAACATTCTACACTTTGTTGATGGACATATGAATGTAAAATAAAACATGGACTAAAAGAATGCACGCCAAGTTCACAATAGTGGTCAGTGATTCTCTTTAGGTGGCAAAAGTAGGACGGACTCTAAGGCATTATTAAAAACAAAACAAACAAAAAAACGAGAGAGTAAATATAACAAAAGTAAGTTAATTATTCGACCTTTCCCAAATCTTCAAATTTCTCAAAAACAAGAGAGGGCCACAGTGTTCATTAGTAGTAATATTCACAAGAGCCAGAATGTGGAAACAACCCAAGTGGTCACCAACAGATGAATGGATAATCAAAATGCGGGGTGTGTGTGTGTGTGTGTGTGTGCGCACGCAACGGAATTTTTTTTTTTAATTTTTTTAAATTTATTTATGATAGTCACACAGGGAGAGAGAAAGAGAGGCAGAGACAGGCAGAGGGAGAAGCAGGCTCCATGCATCGGGAACCCGACGTGGGATTTGATCCCAGGTCTCCAGGATCGCGCCCTGGGCCAAAGGCAGGCGCCAAACCGCTGCGCCACCCAGGGATCCCTGTGCAACGGAATATTATTTGGCCTTAAAAAGATGAAAAAGGTGAACCTTGAAGAAGTTACGCTAAGCAAAATAAGCCAGACACAAAATGACAGTTCACGTGACTCCACTTGGATGCTAGTGTAGTAAAAGTGATCAAGATGGGAAGTAGAGGAGAGGCTTCCAGGGGCTGGGGGAGTGGAGAATGGATAGCTGTTGTTTAAAGGTATGGAGCCTGTTTGGGCTGATGAGAAGATTTGGGGAATGGGTGATGGTGATGGTTACACAAGAGTAGTGTTCTTAAGGCCACTGAATGGTATACACTTAAAAATGGTAAATCCAAAAAAAAAAAAAAAAAAGGTAAATCCTGTTATATATATTTTACCATAATAAAAATGTGCAAGTAATAAAATAAATGTGGAAGTCTTTAAACTGCTTCAAAGACAGACATTACAATGATGATGATGATGATGATGATGATGATGATGACAGGGTAGGGTGGGGAGGGAAGAAAAAGGAAGGAAAAAAAAAAATCAAGAGAGTGAATGAAACCCAAAGCTAAGTAAACACTCCCGTCGGCAGTCCCGCGTGTGCTCCAGGCGCTGGACGCACATCCAGGCCTTGTACTGGGCATGATGGTGGCGGTGGCAGTGGTGGTGGTGGCCGTGGTGGGGTAGGAGGCAGGCTGGGAGGGAGGGCCACTCTCCAGGGCCGGGGTGTCCCCCCAGGACTCACCAGCTGGCAGGAAGTGCTGAGGGCCCACCACAGGCTTCTTGTCCCCGTCGGAGCTGCTGCTGCTGCTGCTCCAGCTGCCCCAGCTGCCCCGGCTGGCCCGCACGCTGCCCGACGAGCTGCCGCAGTCTGAGCTGGAATCGGAGCAAGACTTCTCCACGCACTTCTTCCCAGGCTTCTGGCAGTAACCCTCTGCAGGGACAGAGAGACAAGTTGCATTTCATCTGAACGATTTTCAACCTGATGCTACGTCTCATCAAAGGGAGAGGTGAAATTATGAAGAAGGCTTGGTTCAGCTTCAGGGTCGGCTACCTCTGCTCATCCAGGGAGAAGAAAGAAGTGAACTGAAACCAACGATGGGACTTGAAGAAACAGGAGATGAGCTATGTCTACTCTGCCTACGGGATGGACGCTGACACTCGTCCGAGGCTCAGTCCATCAAGACCACTGATTACTGCGATCTGCCAATGGTTCTGGAAATAAACACTCCTGGGAAGAAAACAGGCTACTCCAACAGCTGGAAATTTATAGGTAATGTCCTCCCCTCTTTTATTAAGATATCCTCTAGGAGCTTCAAAGTATTATTTATGTGTGAATGGAAAAAATCTCCAATATGACCAAAAAGCAACATGTGCATTAAGGGAACGCATGTGAGGGTGGAGAGAGAAGCTCATTAACTCTGTTAGTTTGTGCACACGGATGCCGACGAGTGTCTGCGAACACGGATGTTGGCCGGTGGGAGGATTACAACTCCCACACCCCATCCCCCTCATGTACAGCCAACTTCAATGGCCCATGAGCCTCCCGCTATCCTCTGCCCCACCTGGACCTAGCTTTGGGTGCCCTCCACCCCCCACTCCCTGAGACACTACCCAGCAGCTGGGACAACCGCCTGGCTCTGCAGGAACTCCCTGGCTCAGGTGTAGGAGGAGAACACTTTTCTCACCTGGCTATCCCCCAGAGTAAGCAACCCCTGTTCCTTCAGCACTCCACGTGGGGAGAGCTGAGAATGGCCAGGTTCTAAGGGGAGGGATGAGCGAGCAACACCAGAAGCCTGCCCAGGTTCAAAAGAATCTCAGGTTTCCAGTCTCATCCTGATAGCTTTCCACTCGGACTTTAGGAAGCGAAGTTGCCTGTCAAGTGATAATCTCATTACGACCCCATTTCTTTACCCTGGATAGTTCCTGGAGGAACCAAAGACTCCAAGAGAAGCACGAGTCATAGCCCAATGTGGTTACATACCTGCCTCTCCCTGTGCAGCAGGTAAGCTGCCTCCTATGCCGCCATCTGTTTTACAAATTTCTCCAGGACTTTCTTGTACACACCAGTTTCTTACATCGATGCCACTGTTCAACTCAGACCTTTCAAATTCATTGCACACAAGTTTTAATTCACTCTGTTCAGAAGGCCTAGAAGAACCAGACACACACACACAAAATCACATCCGGACGTTATCATCCATCCATCCATTCTTGCTTTCCATGAGACTTATTAAAGGTGAAAACATGAACCTGAGACAACTTGAGACCTCTGTTCTTGGGGTTTTGGGGGAGAAGACACCAAGAGAGGGATGTCAAAAAGACAAAGATTTTGCTGTTTTAGAACTACAGTCAATTTGGAGCTCATTTAACCTACTTCCTAGTTCACAGTGATAGGAATAAAACTCCACATGGGTAAATGAGTCCCTCTATCATCTCCTAAGTGGCAAATTCAGAACCAGAACCCAAGATTCTTGGCTCATCTTCCTTGGATTTAGCATGATATAGGATTCTCAATAGATGAACCTACTCCTTGGTGTCTGGGGAAGGTACTGAATGTTACTTTATAGCTTTTCTCATCCATTCATTCAGCAAACATTTGCTGAGTGACTACAATGTGCCATGTATTTAAAGTTCTTTTCCCAAGGAGTTCACAGCCCAATGATAACATCTACTAGACTCCTTGGGGAAAGCATGGTAATGGTTTTGTAAGTGGCAAAACAGAAATGGCGAAACAGAACGCCACAGGAGTCCGTAGATGGCTAGTCACATGGTCCAGTTTCAGTACTTCATACAGGTTTGTAGGATGCCCGTTAAGATGACAAAATATGTGACCTGTAGCACATGATTCCACTGGTTTCTGACTACTCAAGGTAAAGAGTACAACAGAAGGAAGAGCCAAGGAAACAATCTGACAACCACCTACTTCTTAAGCATCATGTGATCAAAACATTCTGAATAGCTACAAGCTAAAGTTCTATTTTAACAACTTTTTTAGCATGTCAGAAATCTGCTTGTAGAAATATACCATGACACTTTTAATTGGTGAAATTCTACCCAAATTTTCTATCTTCCTGTATGTTCATATTAGGAAAAAACAATACTTTAGAGTAATCTAAGTCAATTTTTTTAAAAAATACATGTAAAAGGAATATGAGGTGTAACTTTCCTTTCTACAAGATGCCACAATGCAGTTTTTAAATAATTTAGCCTAAATAAAAAGAATTACCAACAATTAGTATTTGGTATTAGCAAACAAACCACAAGTCTGTTCTTTTTTCATGTTTGTATTTTGCGGTTTGCTCAGTGTGAGAACTAGGGACCTTGGAACTGCCTGAGCCTTCTCCAGCGGAGTACATGTGACAATGCCGAGGAGCTGCTACTACGCTGAATCACCGGCTCTGAGCTCCAGATTGCAAGCCCTCAGGGACCTAGGGACACACACCGTAAGTTGCACCGTGTGTGCTTCCCATCCTGAGGCCCTGGCCTCAATGTAGGCTGAGCCCCCTTCCAACAACAAGCAGAACCGCAGCAAGGTGGAGCCCCTTCCACACAAAGATTTGGAGCCACTAGAGAACAATCTGGCAGAAACACATATAAATACCTAGCTGAGCTCACAAGAAAGAAATCCCCAGATGCCAGGACTCAAAAGAAGGAAAAGCCAGAGTGGGTGAAGATGCAGGGATTACTCATCAGGAGTAAACAGGCTTTAAAGCCCAGGGGGTAGGGTTTAATTATACCCCACCCTCTCCCGCTCAAAGACAGTCACAAACAGGAGTCAGGGAGCCGGAACTGGTTCCTAAGTACAACTGGGGTCCTTGACGGAGGCACTGTTAGTGCGAGGGACACCTGAAAAGCACCATCCATGGACTTAGGGAGGGAAAGGCAGGAGAAAGCATCTCTACTGGAGGCTCTCAGCTTGGGCACACGTTGGGTGTTTAGAAGTCTAACCCAAGCAATCAAAATTCAGAGACTAGTGCTTGCTCGGCAGCACATATACATAATTCAGAGACTAGGTCACCATGTGGATCTGGAGTCAGAATGCATGCACTACTGGGGCACGGGGGTAGCTCAGTCCAGCAAGAGGCTGCCTTCATGACCTCAGGGTCCTGGGATTGAGACTGCTAGGGAGGGTGGAGGGGTTGCTTCTCCCTCTCCCGCGGCCCCTCCCCTCTCTCATGCTCTCTCTCTCTCAAATAGATAAAATCTTTAAAAAAAAAAATGTACACACTACTGACCTGTTGAAAAAACATGGGATTTCCACAAAAACACTATCCAGTGCCTTCATTTTACTGATAACAAAATGAAAGCTCAGAGAGATTAAAGTGACCTCAGGAAGCAAGGTTTCCAAAGGAGAATACCAGTTCTGGGCCTGCCACTTAAATTCTGGGGCTTTCAGCAAGACGCACAGTGTCTAGACACCTCACTTTCCAGACATGTAAGAACCTAGCTTCTGCAGGACTGAACCTCGGTTCCGTGAATGATGACTATTCTCTTTCACTATAGGACCCTACGTGGGGGAGGGGAAAGCTGGGGGGCCTGCCAGCACCCAGCTGTTCTGTCACCTGCCCACAAATGCTTCTGCACTTCACAGAAAAGAAGGGCCTGGCACAGGGGATGTTTTATGCTTTTTCTTTAAAACTTGCCATAGCTTTGAGCACCTTTTATATTTATTTTTTTAATATTTTATTTATTTATTCATTAGAGACACACACACACAGAGAGAGAGAGAGAGGCAGAGACACAGGCAGAGGGAGAAGCAGGCTCCATTCAGGGAGCCCGACATGGGACTCGATCCCGGGTCCCCAGGATCACACTCCGGGCTGCAGGCAGTGCTAAACCGCTGCGCCACTGGGGCTGCCCTTTGAGCACCTTTTAAAGTAAGAACACACACACACACAAAAATCTATTCACTTTAAGGTATTTTAACAAAATAAATGAAAACATAACCAGAATATATATCAATTTTAATAACATGCTTTTATGTCAATATTCTATTCTTTGTATCCAACATAACAAAAATAAGATTTAAAGATAATAGCTAAGTATAAAATTAGAGGGTAAAAACCAGATGAACATTTTAAAGGGGTTGTAAAAATTACACACCTCAAGACCTGAGCAGCACCCCGTTTCTTGTTTTTTCTACATGTTCGATTTTTATTCCAACTTAAATTTTGTAAATTTCCTTCCTTTTTCTCCTGAAGCTTCTTCTTCTTATAAGGATCTTCTTGCTAAAGAGAAAAGAGAAATCTGAAATGAAGCTTTAAAGTGACTAAATATACATTTAAAAGACTTTTTTCCCCCCAGCTTTTGAAGATCAACTCCATATGAATTCAGAATGCTCCAACACTGGTGAAAATGGAGACATGCATTTCTCAATCTCCTGTTTTCATTTCCCTTTTGCTCTACCTCCCTCAATCTCTGCAAAAAGAAGAAACAATTGTTGCCTATAAAATTCCAAAGGGGCTAAAAAGGAAAAACATCTGTTAGCAATTTAGGGTCAGCTTGCTGTTAACTTCAGCAGCAATAAATTCTCCAACATTCACCTGTTAATTTGGTATGTGCAATTCGCATGAATTACTACTGAAGAAAAATCATGTAAAAACTCAATGTAGGAATAATTTGTGTATTTACGTTTTTATTTGTTTACAGAAAACCTTTAGGACAGCCAGTCTCCACTGAGTGTGCCACATAGTTTAAGCTTTTGTAAATAAGAATATGCTTGATGTTTTAAATGTGGTTTCGAAAAACTTAATTTAGCACGAAATACATATCTATAAATTATATATATGTATGTGTATAAATACACACATATATAAATATATACATATACATATGTAATCATTTTTTAATTTGGGTCTTTTACTTTTGTACATTAGGCTAAATCTGTTAATCTGCCCAAGGGGAGGGGATTCCCCTGCCTGTTAACATTCTGCAGTAGCTCTGGCCTTCAAAGTCCCTTACACTCTTTTTCTTCCTTCTAACACTCTGCCTCTTTAAAGCAGAGGCACTATCTGCATGCATGTGGGAGGTGGTATAGAGCTCACAAATGGAGACCCTAGGGCTTGAAAAATGCATCCTTCAGAGACTTCACAGAGGCAAATCCCCTAGCTCAGAGTCCTCTTCCTGTTGACCTTTAGGATTCACAATTCATAAAGAATGAAGACTGGCTCATTTTACCTTCTTTTTTTGAGAAGGCTGGTCCAGAAATCAGAGAAGGAAATCATGAGTTTCTAACATACACTTGACTGACACACAGGACTTAGAAGAAGAAAGATAAAAGGTTTTAAATGCCTACATGTTACACATCTGGGGTACTGAAAGCCTCATGTATCTATTAAAGCCGCAGGCTTACTATAATAAACTAATACTAGAAATGAAATGAAATCATAACTATATATGTGGTGGGATAATGGGATTTTTGTGTTTTTTTCTTGATAACCTTTAGTTTCTCCCCCAATAAATATGTATTAACTTTTTTTCTGATTCTGAAGGCATTTTAAAAACACAAGTTGAACACACAAAGCCCTACCTCACAGGATCTTAATGCTAACTGCTTATGTTTGATGCTAAACAAACACATTAGCAACATAAGATCAGATATTATCCAAAGTTAAACATTAGCTACATACCGTATTCATTCATGTACTGTTCCCTGCTTATTTCTAGCTTCGGAGGAGAAAAGAATTCCCCTCTCCTTGGGCCAAGAAAGGTTTCTCAACACAGCTAGTCTTTCTGCCCCTCCAGAGTCACAAACAAAGAAGGGATCTGTCTCTAAGTTGGGTCAGAGACAGAGTGAACTGGTCAGTAGTCACACTGACACTTGGCTGTCTCCCTCCACTCAATCTGGTCAGAGCTTCATCTTGTGCAAACAAGAGGGACTATAGAGACAGAGACGTGGGAGTGGGCGGTGGGAGGCACAGTCACTATCTCTAAGTATTGGCTAGTGATGGCCAGGAGAGTGCTTTGCACGCGGGACTCAGGTGAGTGAAATGAGCAAGAAGCAGCATCCATGAGCAAACAAAGTGGGGTGGGGGGTCAGGGACTGAAAGAGGGTGTAGACAAAAGAGGGAAGACACAGAGGACATACTGAGGAATGAAAAACTAATGAATGGCCTGCCTGTGTGTGTGTGTGTGTGTGTGTGTGTGTGTGTGTGTGTGTGAGAAGGGGGAGGGAGGAAAGAACAGCCGTGAAGAGGAAGGGCCCCAGTCCAGCTTGGGGAGAACAGGCCAGCACAGGATGCAGCAGATGGTGGGGGGCAGGGGAGGAAACCAGACACTCAAAGCAACAGACTTGTCAAGAAGTGAGAGGGGGAATAAAAGGACAATCTGGCTCTTGGCTTTCTGGCGGAGAGGGTGTCACACACAGAGGGAGGCAGTGCCAACCAGGGAAAGAGTCCATGTAGAGTTGCAAGTGAGATCACAGCTCTTGAGGCCAAATGGCCTGATTTGAATCTCACTCCACGCTTTTTACTGGCTGTGTGATCCTCAGCAAGTTACTTAGCTTCTCTCTGCCTCAATTTCCTGCGTCATCCTCAACAGGCTGTTGTGAGGAGGTCATCTGTCAGTGACCCGACACAGAGCAAGCACTTTATAGAAGACATGCCTATTATCACATTATTGAATTACTTGAACTAGAGAAGTTCCCTGACATTCCTGACAGAAGGGAAAATTTCACTGATTACAGGGTAGGCAAATAAAACGATTTCTAAACTTTTATAAAAGCAAAGAAATCAAAGAAGAGAAATCACAGACTGACTCCACAAAACGTTTTATAAGCTGCTGTACAAAAGTAACAGCAAATAAAAAATAAGGGCAGACTAAGAAAAAAAAAAAACCAAACACGTTGTTTGATAGGTAGAATCAATACCGTGCCATATGTTCTCAAGGAAAATAAGAACACGTGCAACAGAAAAGTGGGCAAAGCATGTGAAATGCAAATTCACAGAAGAAATATAAGAGGCTAAAAACCATGAAGACTCCATCCAAAATATTTAATAAAGTATGTTTTCAGGAAAGGCAAATTACAGACCAGTATGTACCTCATCTTTCGTTGCTGGTTTTAAAAAACACGAGTGTGTTTACATTGCCTGCTTCTGCCTGTAGACACCAGGAGAGAGCTGGGAGGAGAGCACAGGGAGGCAGAGTGCCATTAACAGCATCTGTCTCTGAGCCCCACAAGTGGTGCTGGGGGAGTCATTCACTTCCAAATTTACTTAAAAAAAAAAGAAGGAAGGAAGGATGGATGGATGGATTTCAAGGGTAGGATTTTAGATAGATGATTTATTTATTTTTGAAGATTTTATTTACACATTTGTGAGAAACACAAAGAGAGGCAGAGACATAGGCAGAGAGAGAAGCAGGCTCCCTGCTGGGAGCCCAATTGGGGGGGGGGGGGACGGACACGACACGGGGACTCATCCCAATCCCAATCCCCAAACTCCAGGATCACACCCTGAGCGGAACTCCAGGATCATGCCCTAAGCGGAAGGCAGCCCCTCAACCACTGAGCCACCCAAGCATCCCGGATGGATGATTTTTTTTTTACCTGTTTTTCAGAATTTTACCCAAAAAGGAAATGAAGGGAAGTACTCACTTTTCCCTAGGAAAAAACACAAATTGAAATGAAAAACAAAACAGTTCCCTATCATGCTAAGACTTTGCAAGAAACATGGTGCTGGCATGAGCTGCAGAAGCCAGTGTTGTCCTATAGCATCCATGTCAACGTGAATCAGGACCACTTTTCTGGAAAGTAACCACTTTCTGGGCACACATAATGATACTCTATAATTCTACTTCCAGAAATCTCTAACAAAGATATACCAGGTATACAGGGAAGACTTGAGAACAATGTAGTTCATCATAGTCCTATTTATGAAACCAAAAAGCTGTAAATAACTTTAATGGCCAACCGCAAGGGAACAGTTTAGGATTAGGGCATAGCTAAATGATGGAATGTTATATAACCGCTGAAAACAAAGTTCCCCTTGTTCTGAACATGAGAAAATTTGGAATTACGACATTATTAACAATGCTACATATACATAATGATGGTCCTGAGTTTTTTTTTAAAAGTTGCATAAAAAAGAAATAGAATACAGAAATATGTACAAAGTAGTTCATTTTGTATAGACTTTTCTCTCCCTTTTTATAATAATCATGAATTCCTTTTCTAAGGGGAAAAAAGTCTGCTAAAAAAAAACACAGCAAGGCTAGGGTTAAAATTTAGTTTGCAGCTCTCAAATCTGGGCTTCAACCTTCTTTGCCAATAAATCGAGAGGAATGTTCCCCATGTACTATAGACAGATTTATACAATTTTCTAAGCTGCAAAGTTAGGCCCTAAGAATGTATAAGAAAAACAAACACTGAGTACTGCCCTTGGGGATGTGTTTATTGAGAACGATTTCTCCAAACGAACAATGAAACGGAAAGTACACTCACAGGGTTTTAAAGAAGAGCTTTGCAAAACTGGGAGTGAGTCACGGAGACAGCAAAAAAAAAAAAAAAGTTAATAGACCATGGTCCCCCTCAGATTCTCCAGCTCCCTGCGGCCTTCCTGTGGAGCTGGCTGCCATCCTCAGACGCACATGTCTCTCTTACACAGGCTCCCAGACCAGAAGAGGAAGGAGCAGCTTACATGACCCCTGGCACTGTTGCACAAGCGACATCTGAGCTCCAGGGACGGAGAGAAAAAAGGCAAGGCCCGTGCCCTCCAAGATGGAATGGTGAAGATACGCAGAGAAAACAACAGGAATAAATTATGAAAACTGCCATAAAATAAGCAAGGGGCCGAGCGCAGAGGGCTGGGGCTGGCACGGGGGCTGGCACGCAGTCTGCAATCCAGAAATGGCACCTATATGTAGCAGATGGGTGCCAGCAGCAGCAGCCCCACGCAGCACAGCTCCTGGGAGCCACCTCCTCCTGTGGCCCTCAGACGGCGGGACTTGGCAGCAGTTCCAGCCGCCCCGCCCGCATGCCGGCTGCGCAGCCACTGAGTCATCCCATCTCAGCGTTGGTTTCGGTCTCGCTGCAGGGCAACATGAAGTCCTGAAGCCCTTGGCAAGAGGCTGCCAGGGCTCAATTTTTCATTTCACCCATTCCCTCCTGCCTCAAATCCAATGACTTCATCTCTGCTTCTGAAAGCACAGCCCGTGGCCCAGCTTAGTCTTCTGGCCTCGAGTTCTGTGCGTCTGCTATACCGCACGCTCGGGCCACCTGCAGCTGCACCGCCACCACAGGCTCGCCTGCAAGCCCGGCTCTTCTGGGTGCACACACACCTCCGAGAATTCAGCGTTGCCCTCCAGCTCCAACAGGTACAGCTCCCAAATCTCGAGCTCCAGGCCCAAGTCATCACATGAGCCCCAGTTCGGCCCTTCCCACTGCCAGATGTGGTCATGCGCCGTCCTGTCCTTTGTACCAACCACTCGTCGGCACTTGGTGAGCGCGCTCCTCTAAGCCCTTCCCGTGCTGGCTCAGCCAGCCTCAGCCCCAGCACGGAGGCCCACTGTTACTACCCCATTTGTCAGATGGGGAAACTGCCATTTAACTAACTTGCCTGATGCTATAGAGCAAATAAATGACGACCGGGATTCAAACCCAAGAAGTCTGGCTGCACACTCCATGCTCTTAATATGCAACACTGCAGGGGCACCTGGGTGGCTCGGTGGTGGAGCATCTGCCTATGATCCCGGGGTCCTGGGATTGAGTCCCGCTTGGGGCTCCCCACAGGGAGCCTGCTTCTCCCTCTGCCTATGGCTCTGCCTCTGTCATGAAAAAATAAAATCTTTTAAAAAAACATGCCTTTGATAAACATAAAAATGAACTCACTGCGTACATCAGAATTCCCCATCTTCTCATTGCGACCTTGGAGCTATTTTTTTTTTTTTTTTTTTTTTACAAATGGTTATATAAGAAAAGATAGCTCCTCTCCTTTATGCAATTAGGTATAGGGAAATTCTGGTAGTTTTTCCTCTAAACTCTTACCTCCTCACCCTGTCCTTCCCCCTTGCTCCTGCCCAAACGCAGCCTCGTGTCACACCTCCCAGGAGAGTGAGAGCCTCCTTGTTAGAAGAGAGCTGGTGTCCATTTGTGCCCTCTCCAGCCCAGCCTTCAAAACATTCACACTGACCCTCCAAAAATGCATTATTCACATCTTCATTCAAGCATTTACTAACCTACACTTTATAATCTCTGTAACAGACTTTCTGCCCATCTTTGTCAACCTGAACTGAAAAATATTCAATAATGACCTCCAAGAAAATCACAGTCTACAGGCTGTTTCCCACTTGTGATTTACACTCTGCTCACCCCCCAGCTCAGAAACCTTCCCTAGCTCCCCATCATTTGCAGCAGAGTCCCCTCAAACTGGCCATCCTCAAGCCAAACAAATCCTCCAAAAAGACCTTCTGTTTGGACAGATATGCTTTTGAAAACCTGATTGTGAAGTTCCTTAGTGGGCAACCAACCACGCTCTACAGCCAACATCACTTCTCACTGCTGTGCTCAACCTCGTTCCTGTTTGTGCTTCTAGCTGAGATCTAGGGGAGAAAGTCTTAACTTTGAATTGGTGTGCCAGGCCTTCACCACCTGGAGGAACTCTAGCTCCTCCCTCCCATTACTTCCCATTCCTGACTGGGCCTCTTTCCAGAGATGATTTCCTCCGGCTCCCCATTATGCTGTGGGACTCAGTGGTTCCTATGCCTGCTGCAGGCTACACTGACTTCTCACTCTCTGAAATCCCTTCCACTGTATACTGATTAGGGCACTTGGCTACTTAGAAATATCCTGTCCTTTTAAAAGACTGCAAATTTCCAGTATGAGATGTCTAGTATATATATATTTTGCATCATTTTCACATTATTTAAAGGAAAAATTCCTGTTTGTTATAAAGTTTAAGCAAAAATACAGAAATATAAAGAAGAAAAAACCACCCCAAATGCAACCACGCAGAAAAACCACGGCCTGCCATGGATTATTTGGAAAAGCTTGTTTTTACCATCTATGAACCTACAGACACATCAGGATGGCAAGAGAGATGATGGGAATAATGTATAATATTGGGATGATATATTATTTTTTTTAGTATATGTGCTGCCAAAGTGAGCACAATGAAGATGTATTTTTTATATAAAAATTAAAGGTTTGGTTTTATTTGAATTTGACATAAAAAACTAAAGTATAACCCAGGGAACTGCCAATTTTCAAATCATTGTTTAGCCTCCACGTGATGTATTAATTCCTTAAGGATCTCTCTAAGGTTAAGAAAAAGACTGTGAAAGATATTTTCCTAAGTTGTCACCCTATTAAATGACACGTTGTTTTACATAGTGTTGACTCTCTACCAAGAAAAATAAAATTAAAACTGGTTGTCACCTACCATTCAATACTTCTCCCGTTTTTTGCAGATCATGTTACCTTTTTGCTTTATTAGAGTTTTAATAGATGCAATCTGTACTGCAATTATGATTGCCAACTGTTCAGTCTTAATCCTGGATATATGGATAGAAATCTCAACAACAGACTGTTGACACAGCTTCTGTACTCCTGGGTCTTTGTTTTTACTTGTATCTTGGTTGGCTACATTTCATTAACTTCATTTTTTCAGAAAGATTCATGATGAGTTCACTGTGTTTAAGGATGTCTGTCCACTGCCTTTGTACTTGAGTGTCAGCTTGGCTGGAATGTTCTTGTTCATATGTTTATTCTCTTAATGATATGACTGTTCCCTGGCATTCAATGTTTCTACAAAGTCTGAGGCAAGCCTGAGTTGGTGTTTCTTCATTCTTTATGCTTTAAGATCATAGGCTGTGCCTATGTCCATTATTATGTGTCAGTTTTTCCTGGTATACAGTGTGCTCTTTCATTCTATAAATTTAATTCTTCCCTCGTATCAGGAAAATTTTCTTCTATTACATCTCTGAGTACCTTTCAGATCCATTTGCTGGGCCATTTACTTCAACACTCATTATTCTTACATTGGGCTGCTTTGTCTTCCTTTGTCCCGTATCTAAATGCTTCCAGCTCTTCAGTTTTTTCCTTCATACTCATTTGGATTATCTCAAAGTCTTTCTCAGCATCAGTAATTCTATTTTTGGCAGCTCTCTGCGTAATGTCATTTGGGTCTTCATTCATTGACTTAGCTTTATAAATATATTAATTTCCCTTTATTTACTTATATACTTTTATTTTTAAAGATTTTTATTTATTCATGAGATACAGAGAGAGAGAGAGAGAGAGAGAGAGAGAGAGAGAGGGAAAAGGCAGGCAGAGACACAGGCAGAGGGAGAAGCAGGCTCTGATGCAAGGAAGATGCAAGGAGCCCGATGCAGGACTTGATCCTGGATCCTGGGATCACACCCTGAGCCAAAGGCAGACGCTCAACCACTGCGCCACCCAGGCATCCCATTACTTTTCTTTTTTAAAAAAGCTCTTATTTTGGGGTACCTGTGTGGCTCAGTCAGTTAAACATCTGCCTTCAGCTCAAGTCATGATCCTGGGGTCCTGGGACCGAGCCTTGCATCGGGTTCCCTCCTCAGTGGGGAGTCTGCTTCTCTCTCTCTCTCTCCCCCTCTGCGAGCTCACTTGCTCTCTCTCAAATATATAAATTTTTTTTTTAAAAAAGCTCTTATTTTATTAAGTTCATTATCTATAGTGTAAAGAGTTTCCTTCTGGTCTCCAGGTATATTTTCTTCTAGATTAGGATTTTTACCTGACTTCCATGTTCTATTCCTTTCATTCACTTTTAGTGTGTGTGTACATGTGGGTGTGTACCTGCACGTAGTACATGGTATGTATCTGCATAGTCAGAATGCTGCTTTTTTTCACTGGGCTTATATTGACACATGAATACTTCTGTTCTGATGTAAAGTAGGTAAATTCTCCTAAATACCTTTCCCGCCTTTATCGTGGACCTATCTGCTTTCACCTATGAGTTACAGGGTTCAATTGTGCTCTCCAGATGATTTTCATTAGCCTACACTGATAGGAAGAGAGCAAGCTTGCCAGGACAGCATGCAACTACGTGTTCTCTTCTGGGTTCTGTTGTATGAGGGCCCACTCAAGCAAGCTAGATACGCATCCCTCTCCTGTGGATTTTGGCTTATGGTTCCAACTCAGCAAGAGTAGACCCTAAAATGGATGTTGGACAACAATTGGAGAGAAGAGACAGGTGATCTGCTTCTACTCCACCATCTTTACCTTAACCCATTTGCTTAAGGATTGCTTCCCTTGAGAACAAGAGCTATCTGATGTTACTATAAATTATTTTAATATCTCGTATATAATTAGAATATAAATAAAACTTTCCCAACACCTCAACTCACGATTTATAAATGCAGATTCAAATGCATGATAACTAGCCCCCTTTGAAAGGTATGAAATACACATGTACAGTTACTGGACACATATTTGCCATCTAAGCCCTAAAAATGGGTTTTGTACTGATAGGCAAGAGAAAATGGAATACAGACCTCGACTGGAGGAACATCCTGTTTCTCAAAACATATGTCTTCTTTAGATGCTTTGTGAATCTTCTTTTCTGAGGAAGACTTTGTGTCAACCTTCTTCAAAGTTTCACAGTTATCTACTTCATTCTTGACAGGCACTTGCTGGTTATTCCCTTGAATAAATAAAAATGATTGAATCTCTAGCTAATTATTTCCATTCATGTTCCCATAGTTAAATCTCTTTCCTACGCCAAACAATCTAATTTAGTGAGATCTAGACTTGATTGTTTCTGACATTCACGATACTCTAGAAATGCATTTACCAGTTTACCAGTGTTTACATTAAGAGTTCTACAAGCAGTCTTTAAAAGAGGTCAAGGAAAAAAGGTGAGGAGGTACCCCATTATTCATAGCAGCATCATTCATAACAGCCAAAAGGTAGAACCAACCCCAGTGTCCGCGGACAGATGGAGAGAAAAACAAGGAAAACGTGGTATACATATACTGGAATACCACTCAGCCTCAAAGAGGAATGAATCAGTGCACAACACTGTGAATATACTTACTACTACTGAATTGTACACTCAAAAATGACTGAGATGGGAAATGAAGGTGATTCTGATACACGTAACAACATGGATGATCTCAGAAGACATTATGCTGAATGAAATAAACCAGTCCCCAAAAGATAAACATTGCATGATTCTACTTGTTTGAGGGAACTAGAGTCCTCAAATTCATAGAGATGAAGAGTAGAATGGTGGTCACCAGGAGCTAGGGGAGGGAATATAGATACTTACTGTTCAATGGGTACAGAGTTTCTTTTTGGGATGATGAAAAGGTTCTGAAAATGGATGATGGTGATGGCTGTACAACAGTGTGAATGTACTTAACGATGCTGAGCTTTTATAATGAAAACAGTAAACTTTATGTTCTATTTTACCACGATCTTTTTAAAAGTTGGGGAAGGGAGAGAGAGGGGTTAAGGACTTGCCTTGTAGTCATGACTCAGCTACTAATTAGCTTTCAAAGTCAATCTCAAACTGCCTAAGCTTCTTCAGTTTCTTTATAAAATGCAAACACCACCTTCTCTGCCTACCCTGACTGTTAAAAGATGAAAATGGAAGACCTATAAATGGAAAAGTTCACCCCAAAAACACATGACCTGTTTCAGGGCAGGTCCTCCTCCCATAGTTGGTGTCTACCTGCCCCCAGTACCCAGCACCTCCATGCTGAAAATGAGCAACAGGTGAATCGTGTGGCAAAAGCTGGTGCTGGTGGAAACCTCACCTGAAAACACAACTCTTCCACTTTTCTTTCAAGTGATTTCATTCCTAAGTGTATTTCTTCTTCTATCCTTTATGTCAAAATAAAGTCAAATCAACTTCAACCCCACAATAACTGGCCTGTGTCCTAATATGAAACCAATTATTTCAACACTTTCTCCTTTTTTCTTTAACGGAGAATCCCTTACCGTATCTTTGCAATCTGGGAAAGTTTAGATGACCACAGTGCAAAGATTTCACAGCAAAGCAGGCTGCAGGCTCCGGGGAGATGAATGCCTGACCAGCCTTCAGCAGAGGCTCCAATCTGGCCCTGCTTGGGGACCTGGGGCAGGGAAGAAGCAGTCAAATCCTCTCTGATTCTGAAACTCTGAAGCTGACCTCCCTCAAAGCAGGATACATACATTTTTACAAATAACACTGACAAGCAAGCATACTTTTATTCTGTTAACGGAATATTGTGTAAATAATATTACATAACTATAAAAACACCAAGGAGCATTAATTCCTCTATGACACAGACTGGGTGTTAAGACATGTACAGAGGAAAATATCCACCATGATGAAGTGGTAAAGGAAAGAGCTGAGAGCAAAAGAGGCAGGGTCCAAAACAGAAAAAGAAATCATACATAAGGACATCATTTTGGATTCTGGAAACCATATGTATGAAACAGAACGCATACATTCTCCCCCCAAAACGTGCCACTAACTTTCCTAGAGTCTTGATTCACGAGAAAATGGATTCCCTTAAGTTTTTTTCAGGTAAGAACAGCACTAAAAGTATCCGTCATCAGACTTTCTCAGGAAGGATCCAAACTTAACATCCGCCACTGAACTACCCCCAAAAAGTGCTAACGCACAGACTCTCAGTAACGCTTTCTGTGGGGCTGGCAATCCGGACAAATAATAAAAGGAATTCTAATAACAAGTTCTTCATTAAGTCTTTGACAAATTCTAGCATGACAATATCTAAGAATTTAGAAATTTCATAAGTACATTCTTCACTTAATACATGGAGCCAATCCATGTCATCTTATTAAGCACGATGACTTACAGTGTTACACAACTTCCTTACACCCATCTCACAGAGTCAGTGTTTAAGCCACAAAGATAAAAAGCAAATAAAACAAGGAACACATGAATTCACCAGAATCCTGCTTAAACTTTTATGGTATCAAATCCAATCACAGTATATGCTGAGTAAACTGCTAATCTTCAAGTTATTAGTATCTATAAGTAAATGAGACTATTTTTTTGAATTTCTCAAATACTGGTATTTGAGAAATTTGGACATATCTATTGAATTCAGTGAAATCTTTCATGTATTGTTAATTCCAAGGTTTGGGTATTATTAAATTTAAAAATGTATTCTCCTTTACATTATTATAAACAGAAAGCAATAAAATAATTCGGTCACTATTCCTCTTCTGTAGTGCCGAGGCCAGCTGCAAATCTTTAGCCTTAATTCCAGAGTCCGTTACTCTTTATGATGAAAATAATTCAGATTTAGAATTTTAATCGTACAAATAAAAAATTAAACATTTGAAAAGAGGCATATTTAAAAGATCATTTATGTGACACGTAAGGCTCAACTCTTGTCAGATGCTTAAGAGATTCTGGAACACGTAACAAACATCTGAAAGATTGAGCTGTTGTTTGACAGGTGGATGCCAAAAAGCAAGTGTGTGGAAACAGAGCTCTGAAGCATCTGTCAGCAGACTTCATTTCTATGGGGAATTTTGATTTATGATTTACTACAGGCCTCTCGGAAGAAGGCCAGAGAAAGAACAGGAAAGGGATGAGACACATTTCTGTTATTCAGAAAATATTGTTTCTCAATGACAAAAATGAGCATGTAGTGCCAGAGCCATTAATATACACCCTGGAGTATTTTTTTTCCTCACACAATATGTTACCCTCGGGAAAAATAAAAAAGCCTCTGAACAGGAGAAGGCTCAATTCCTCAGGTGCCTCAAGGACACCTGTCAGGTTAATAAAACCACTTCAAGCACTCTTAGGAGACAGACCGCCTGCCCCCTTCCCCTTTTTCCAAAGGCCATCTTATCCCTACACTGGTTTCTAAGGAACATGTGTGTAGTTGAGGAGAAACAGCCAGGATGTGGCAAACACACTGGCTGGCTTCCCCTGAGCACAGGGAAGCTCCCAGCTCTGGTGGGCGACACGAGGAACGAGGCCGAGGAACTTGGGATTTCCCGCCATTGAGTGGGCTGAGTTCAGCGGTTAAGACTGAAGCTGTTTTCCTCAGATTCTAGAATGATTTTAAGATGGAAACATGTTTCTCACAAAGTAAAACACTTCTCAAAATAAAAATTAAAAAAAAAAGAACTAAAACTCAAAGTTGGAAGCGGAAACTGGGAAAATTCTCATGTATAAATGGTTTTCTCGTCCTTGAGCATTCTTCACACGTTATGGATTCCCTGCCGATTATAAATGCCTGTTCACCATCTGCCAGTTTATTACAATGCTTTCCTTTAAAATCTGAAAAAAAAAAGAGCTCCAGATCCTTGATATTACTAAATAAAACCTCCACATCCTACCTTCAAACTACAATTCTCTTCCTCTAGATTTCTCCATCCTTTTTTAACACTGTCAATTCTTTAAAATGCTTACATTGTAAATGGATGGCAGGCAGTATGTTTGGTTTTTTTAACCTCTTTGATATTTTCCTAGAATAGTGCCGTGAACAGAGAACAGTCAGGACAAAATACATGTCAGTGCATGGCTTTCCCCGCTGACCTATTCATTCTGGACAGAAATACAGCACTGGTGAATTAGCACCTTTGAATATGTTGGTCTGAATACGGTAGGAATACAAAGTTCTTCCATCAATTCTTATTTGATCTGATTAACAAGCATTCTGATATCACTTCACATGCTACTGATCCCACCATAGAGCAGTTTTTAAAAACTTCTATAGCAAGATACCCATTTCCCTTTAAAACGCAAATTAGGCTAATGATCTGCACAGGAGGGAAAGATTCTGGGTGGAATTGCCATCTACGATGGTACAGGCAAATCCTGTGTTTCTGGACTCCCGTATTAAATATACTCACACTTGTAGAAGTGTTATTACATGGTCATCCAGGCTCAACAATGGGCATTAAATATCAAGTGTTGGACAGGGAGATCCCGAAGCACAGATTCAAATCCTCTGACCCACTCTGGCACTGCTGCCCTTTCGGTCCACGCCTCTACATTTCAACCACTTCAATGTACTATGATGCAGCAGAAGGTCCTTCCCATCTACCTATTCATAATGCCACAGCTGCTGCGTTTGGAGGCACATTTATGCAGACATCTGATGGACGCAATGGACCACAGAAGCACCTCAAACAGCTATGATTCTAAGGCTGTCAACACAGCACTCGGGCTTAAACGACACGAAACAAGGAAAAGCCCGGTAGGGCTCACCCCTAATTTCACCCTTTCACAAAGGTTTTGTTGTAGGGGCCCTACAAAAATAGAGTAAGAGGCAGCCCACCCACCCCAACATGAAACATCCTCAGACAACATATGCTAGGATTTCATTTAAAGATCTGCTTGAATGCATCACCCAGAGTGAGAATCACACATCAGATGGGAGAACACAGGGGACGGCGCTGACTTGCAGATAGGAGTCACCTGACACCCGGGAATCGGTGCAAACTGGTTGGAATAAGATGTACCTAAGGAGTACATGTGCAATTGCCTAAACCATGTTCCATGCAGGGGACTCCAGCTTTCTTTTAAATTGGAGATGTCCTCTTATGGAACACTTAAAATGCAGTTTGGGTTTTTAACTAAATGCATAAAGCTCATCAGAACTGGCCAATTCATAACACTTCTTTCCTTTTCTATGGTAATGGGGAGTAAAAAATACGAAGTTATTTATATTTAGATGTTTTAAATAAGATCAAAGGTAACTGATTTTTCCAGATTAAAAAGTATTAAAAGTCTGACTTTAAAAAAAAAAAAGACTGATTGATGGATGATTTGAGGGGGAGGGGCAGAGGGAGATGGAGAGAATCTCAAGCAGGCTCTCCACTGAGCACAGAACCGGTCATGGGGCTCGATCCCATGACCCTGAGATCATGACTTGAGCCGAAATCGAGTCAGATGCTTAAATGACTGAGCTACCCAGGTGCCCCCCAAATCTGACTTTTAGTAGATACAGAAATGTGCAATTTAAAATGGTCAAAATGGCCAAAAAAATGAGCACAGGCTCTTATTACCAAAGGCCAAAGGGGTCAATTAAAGCTTAATGACAACTTTACACATAGATGGTTTTCTGAGTCTCATCCTGCTCATGCCTTTACTAACTGTATTTGCTGTGAGGGAACATCTATCTTCTTTTAACCAAGGGACACACTTAGAAAAGAATGAGGGCCAGGGAACATGAGATGGTAGCAGCTGTTACGTATACAAAGCTGGTAAGTTCTGTTCGGTCAGAAACATTTTATGCACTGATTAATTTTCACAGAGTCTGAACATCCAGGATAGAAAATAATTTTAAACGGTGTCCATATCCTCCCAACAACAAAATATGGCATTAACATCCCTCTAAACATAGGTTACTAAAACGTAAACGTCTTAGCCACGACATTCTAAAAATGTGGTGCCTCATTCTAAACTTCTCATTTTACAAACTATATTTCAACATTTACATCTTGCTAAACTTTGTGCATGAACTAAAAATTCAGCATCCAGGATTAAAACTAAAGTCACAGGTGAGAACAAATTCTGTTTAAAAAAAAAAGACTGAAGACAAACTGGAGAAAAGAATCATCCAGGAGGATGAAAAGATTACCATTATTTTTCCTGGAAATCTCTGGCAAGTCTGACTGGTACTGAGGTGAGTTTCTTGGCAAGTGATTTTCAGGTAGTTTCTTAGAAGTCTTCAGAGGACAGAGCTCTCGATCCTTGAGCTCCGCTATGTTTTCTGAAATTTTAATGTCCGTTTCCTTAGGAAACATACAGGTCTGTATTGCCTCCTTCATATGACATTCTGAAGAAGTATTATTGACAATTGTGTTTTTCAGTGTGTTTTCTTCTTTATTCAGTAAGTTTTTGGGAAGGGTTAAATTCTTTTGCAGGTTGACATTTATGCCACTTGCATATTTGATCCAGTTCTCACCCATAACATCAGTGCACACGTCCTCTTTAGGAGCAGACAGGGAGCTGCCCACAGCCGGAGTCTGTTTCTCCTCAGTAGTAGTGTTGGCACTGCTGGTGACAGAGGGGCTGGTTTTGTGTTTGCTGTAATAGACTGAGCACTTATGCTTCTTCTGAGAATGACCGTAGGTAGCTGGGCTCCTCTTTGGCGCGCTCTGGATCCTGCTTTGTGGAGTGTTTACTGGAAGACAGCTTTTCCCTCTGCCTTTATCGGAAGGGCCGTAGGTATCAAGAAAGTTCTTACAATTGCTTCTGAATTGAAGAAGAAAAACATTTAACACAAAGCCAAATGGATTCAAACCCTACCCCTCTGTTTCTAAACCCACGAGAAAGAAATAGCAATCGATACTGTGTATTAAGGAGTATTATCTTTACTTCTTCCAAAGGCCCATGAGTTTAACAAACCAAGTACTTAAATATGAAGTCTATCTTATTGCAACAGAACTCTTACAGCTGTCACACAACAACTTCAAGAAAATTTTATGAAGACAAATCTGGAATCAGAGTAATATTTGTATTACCTTAAAATAAATCAGAACTGAGTAGTATCAAAGGTGAGAGCTCCTCCCTCACACACACACACACACACACACACACACACACAAATTCTTACTTGTGAGAATGGGAGCTAATTACATCCATCGGACTACTGTTTTGCTGTGAAGATGAGCTAGCATTTTGCCTCTGTCTTGTTTTCATGAATTCCATAAGAATGTACTGTGCTTGTTGGAAGGCTATTAAAATCACACCCAACAGGGACAAACTGAAGAAGAAAGCAATGAGGTTCATTACTGCATGGTTCTGATGGGCATTAAAAAGACTAGCTCTCTTATGGAAGAACAGTAGATGACTGATGCACAATGTCTACTAGAGATATGATACAGAAATTCCATAAAGTGGAATAATAATTTCTGACGTTAAAGATTTTTTAAAAATCCACATTTCTAAAAACGTGCACATTTGTAAGTTTGACATTCCAATTCCATTTTTAAAGGCACTTTCATGATAAAATCACTCTAAAAGAGTCATTTCAGTCTTCCAATCTCAAATTGCCACCACACTGAGCCAATAGGATTAACCTCCGTATTTTCCACTGTGACTGCCCACGAAAGAACTGGGAGCACAGCGATCTCTTATACTTCTAGGTCTCATCAATCTCCCTACAATTAGTTTACTATGATCTGAAAGCTTATCGGTTACTGCTTTGTCTACTTCATGTAGACATTGAATGGCACTCAATTCAGATGGTTTGAATATGTTTTTTGATTATTCATACATTTTTACGCCCCAGCAAAATACATTTTCATGCAAGTCTCCTGAAGGCAGTAGCACACCTGACAAAGAAGACGGTAAGCCTCCAAAATGACTCCTCCCAGCTGGGTCCTGGAACCACATCAGCACATAAAGGCAACAGGTGATGAGGGAGGGTCACATTGAGAGTGAAGCGAAACTCGAGGTCTGCTGCAGTTACCAGAGTCAGCTCACGAATGACCCAGGAAGAGGTGAAGTCTGGAGTAAACCTGATAGCAAAAGAGTCAACTTTATGGACTTTAGTTGTTTTAATTTTAGGCACAAACCAAAATTTTTAGTATATGTGCTGCCGAAGCGAGCACAGGCACAAACCAAAATAATCCCAATAGCAGCCGTATTTCTTACTTAAAATAGTTACATGAAAACAACATGTCTTACTAATGCAAAATAGGTTTTCTTCCCACACCCCCCCATTACTGAATGCACCACAAAACCTCAGTGGGGTTAAAACTCAATGCTTACACGATGCTGATATCTCGGGATGTGTTTGGGGCCAGGGAAAACTGACGACAATCTAGCACTTCGAATCCATAACCTTGGCAATTATACCCATTAATTTTCAGAGATGTCACAGTTATAGGAAGTGGTCCGATATTCTCAACTTTAAAGTTCTTTGTAATCGATAAAATTTGCTTGCTGTCTTTCAGCTCTAGTAAGGATAAAAAGTGATATTTAGTATGTGTGAACTGTAAAACTTACTCAGAATAATTTACTGAGTCAATAAACCATGACCTGTATTAAAATGTGAAAGAATTCAATATAAGCTCTAATTTCTAGAACAGTCACAGATTCTCTTCTACAACGATGATACAATAAAAACATTTAACTAGTCAAGACTTTTCTTAAGTTATATGACCTTCCTAGGTACCAAAAGTAATCAAAATCTCTCCTTTGTTCTTTTACTTATTAAAGGTTAAGGTTAGAAGTTTCTTCTTCTCAGAAGCCAAGTAGTTTAGAATACTCCTAGCCACCATGCATACTTTGCTCCTGGAATCTTCACGCTGAACAGGGAGGGACCAGATAAAATCAAGTTTGTGTGGGCGCCTGGGTGCCTCAGTTGGTTAAGTGGCTAACTCTGGATTTTAGCTCAGGTCATGATCTCAGGGTGGTGAGACTGAGCCCCACTTCTGGATCTGTGCACTCAGGGGGTAGTCAGAGCCTGCTTGAGGTTCTCTCCTTGTGCCCTCCCCCCGTTTGTGTGCTCTCTCTCTACAATCAATAAATGAATCCTTAAAAAAAAAGAGCAAGGGTGTGTGCCTCTAGAAACACAGTTCAAACACCCACTACATTCAGAGGAAGTAAGTGGCTAAGTCCCTGCAAAAAAATGAGAGCACATTTTATATGGGGAGTTTAAAAAAGAAAGAATTACCACAATTTTAAATTATTCCTATAAATTTATAACCCACAATCTTTTCTACACAAGGACTAAAATTTTATCTAGTTCTGTAGTTTTTAGAATTTTCCTTAATTCCATCTTTCAAGGTCAATTCTGAATGAATGGAAAAGTGAATACTCTGATGAATTTGGAATGCAAATGGTCAGTAAATCTTCTCAACCTCAATTAGCTTAGTTTTCTTAAAAGAAAAAAAATTCCAGTCAGGCATTAGTGCCTCAAATCATCCAATATTTTCATCAATCAGCTTTCTTCATAGGAAGCACAGTGTTAACACTAAAACGCCTTCAGTGTGTTCCAGAAATTCAATAATAGGAAATAATAAGAAGAAAACAAGACAGAATTTTACATCTATTGTTTGATTTTTGTCTTAGTTCCTGAGGAAGTTCTTGAAACGAATATAAATAATTTTGAAGCATTTAATTTAAATACATGCATGGTTTGAAAATTTCTAATGCAACATTTTGGTAAATTTCTAAATCTGTGATGTCTAATACAGTGGCCACTAGATGTACTACTTTAAATTAAATTAAATTAAAATTAAGTAAATTTAAAAACTCACACCAGCTATATTTAAAGTGCTCACTAATCACATGTGCTTAGTGTTTGCTACACTGGGTGACACAGATAGAGAATATTTTTTTTTTTTTAATTTATGATAGTCACAGAGAGAGAGAGAGAGGCAGAGACACAGGCAGAGGGAGAAGCAGGCTCCATGCACCAGGAGCCTGATGTGGGATTCGATCCCGGGTCTCCAGGATCGCGCCCTGGGCCAAAGGCAGGTGCCAAACCGCTGCGCTACCCAGGGATCCCGGAGAATATTTCCATTACTGCATTAAAGTTCTACTTGTTAGCAGACCTTTAGTCTCTGCATTCATCATTTTGGTGTGATCTTTTTTATGAAAATGTAGTTGAGAACTAAATTGACAGCTTCATACTATTTATCTTAAATATCTGTCACTATACTGATAATTTAGCACAATTACGCTGTTTATATATGTATCATGTAAGTTGGGTTAAATATCTCAGGCTATTGTCCTAAGCAGCCTCTTAAATACGCTCAAATGTTTGCCTGATTTAATTATTTGCATCAATGCCATGAATTTACTGTAAATTTTAAAAAGAATCTTATGGAATTCTTTTGCCCTTGGCTTGAGCACCAAGCCTTCCCTGTCTGAGTGCCACATGGATGAACTCACGTCGCCGGCAATCCATCAGCGTGGACTCAGGCACTTTGAATCGGAGTGAACCTCCTGCACCAGGAAGCCTTCCGCCCACTTTCAGTAACTCTCTGGCTCCAAACCCTTCCACGCCAACCATGTCAATAACAGTCAGGTTGTTCCTATTGGGACAACACAAATCCAAAGGTATTACAACAGAGTCACAAGATACCGTGCACTTGGATTTAAACACTCCTACTTAGCAAGGACATCTGAAAAGTTGTGAAAGCAAAAACTCAATTTAAATAGTGTAGCATCTCCTGCCATCTCATGGAATGAGAGGGTGTCCCAGGGAATGGAGGCTGCCAATGGGCTCAGAAGAGCCCAGACAAGCTGACAACTGCAAGAACAAGTGAATGCTCACAATCACTCTCCCACCTTGGCCCAAGAATGCAAAAGCCGTGTTTTTCTAATTACCAGCCACCAGAGTGGTGATCAGACCTCCAAGTGAAAAATAAATAAATAGAAAATTAAAAATAACGGAGGAGATAAATTGGGGGCCTCAGAGAAATATTAATAAATTTAGACTAATTGACAAAAATCATTTGCAGGGTGAGTTAAGGAGTTTTCATAGTAATTGTGACCATAAGAAATTCTGCCTTAGGGATAATTCTAGAAATAAAATCCCACTGTTTCTTTTGAACCAAAGATTTATGTCATCCCACCAACAACATATATCTACTCAAGTTCTTAGCCGTCAAACAGAAATTCAGACTAGCTTTCAACCTTTTCAGTAACTGAAATCATGATTCCCAGGACAAAAAAGGTTAAATGGAATAGATGTTTAAATGATGCAGACTAGAGTAAAAACCAGTCCTCATTAATGTAAATACCATAAAAGCAGAGAAGGAATTCATTCCTAATTATGCAACATATACCAATATCTTTACATCTTTTCCTAAAGGATTAAGAATCCTTAACCATTTAAAAGCCTTAAGTTATGTCAGATGACTGTCTATAGAAAAATGCTATCTATACAGAAACATCAAAAATAAATTAACTACTAGAAATAATTTAGACTTTTCAAGGTCAGTTTAACCTGGGATGAGGTAAAGTTTATCTCTGCACTTCCCAGGACCTTAGTTCCTCAGTGGAGAATAGGTTTAAAATGAAAGACATTGTCAACGAGGCATTAGAAGTCTTGGTAAAAATGCTCAATAGAACACACTCTTTCAAAAACTTTTAATACCTTTCCCTTTTTCAGAGCATTCACTTGCAGAAGAACAAATTCATGTGATATGTCAAAGGAAGTCCAGAATAAGAAAGTCTTTACCAGCTGGTCTGATATTAGAAGAGCTTTAAAAAGTAACTAAAATGTCATGTATTAAAAATCAGACTTCTCACCAATGCAGAGAGCTTCCACATAGATCTGTATCTACTGTACATTTTTGAAAGAAGACTTTAAATAAAAACTACCTAAAGATGAAAAAGATTTAATAATAAAAACATTTAGCTGCTTAAAATGAGCAGCCACTGTCATTTAAAAGAAAAAAAGAGAGTCCTTAGTCCACTGTCCTTTGGGGCTACAGAGAATTCCAGAAGCAAGGCAGCTATGAGAGTGGAGTAAATCCAAACACTGCGGAATGAAAACGAACATAGCAGTTTCAATTACTTTTCAGAGCTAAGGTCAGAGAAGTGTGTGCGCGCGTGCGCGTGTGTGTGTGTGTGTGTGTGTGTGTGTGTGTGCAGCAGCGGGGGATGGGAGTGGGGAACAGCAGCAGATGCAGCTTTTGGAGGGAAGGGCACACAGCCCCTACCTTGCAAGGCCAGAAGCCCAGGGGACTTAAGTGTGGAGCCTCAGGTAAGCCTTTCCTCTATCTGCCAGGCAACACAGCCTCATCCCTACCTGCCTGACGGAGAGGTGAATGTCAGCTCTTAGTAAAGAGATTACGTATTCTTCAGAGACAGAGACTTGGACACATCAGAGGGAAAGAAACGGGCTCCATGACAGGACACACCTACCGGATTAGTATGAGTGATGTAACTTTCCCGTAGTCGGCTGGCGTGAAAACTACACCGACCCTTTTCATCTCCAGAGGCTGCAAATGTAAGTGGAGGATGCCAAACTTGGATTCCTCAGACTGCATGCCCTGCAAATTTAATAAATGCAATTAAATGAGTCCTGTCGAGCAAAGCTTTCGTCTTCATTATGTGCATGACAATGTATAACCATGATTGCTCTTCTTTTAAGGTCCAGATGTGACTACCCGAATCGACCTGCTGAACTTGTTTACCCTGAGAGCCCACACCAATAAACAGTTCCCAAACCACAGCTGAGAAAGTGCAGGCAGAAGCTGCAGGACAACCTGCCACGGATGCTGGAAAGGGGATTTGCTTCCTGGCTTGGATGGGAGTTGCAGCCAGCAGCAGCCTTCTCTGCCAAGATGCTCGGACTGTAAAACATCACTCAGAAAACAGACCAAATAGCCTCTGATGAATGCTACACGGACCTGACCCAACACTCATCCACTGCTGGGCAACCCTAAATTCCTCTTTAATATTGAGCTATGGTTTATACAGAAACCATCTTTATTACATTTGGTCTCTGCATTCAGGAGAAAGATCTCTATTCACATCCTCCTTTACCTTCCCCCAGATTTCTAACTCTTTCTGACTAAATCTTGTGTTCTAAATTTAGTATTCAAAATTGAGCTCTTCATCATTTTTCCTTTTTCCACTGCTTTTTCCAGCTCCTTCTCACTAAAAACAACTTATTAATTTTTTTAGCACCATGATCATACAATCTACATGGTAATAATTCTCTTTTCTGCGCCCTTCATTTTTAAATTTGTTTTATCATCCAACTGTGGCTGGCTGGCATGTCCCCATGCTATCTGAAAGAAGAAATAGTGATGATATTTGATTCATTTTCATTAGAATTCTAAACTTCTTGAGGGGAGAACCTGGCTTTACATATATCTAATATAAATATTGAATAAAAAGCTGCTGATTTTTAGTATTAAAACTCTTAGTAATAAAAACAACCTTTATTAAATAGTTCTTATATACTAGCACTAGAAAATAGTAAGGTCCATAAGATGCTAAGCATTCCATAAACCTTACTGAATCTTCTCACATTATTATAAGTGGGAGAGAGGAGGCTAGCTATAGAGAGATTAAGTAAGCTGTCCAGGGTCACACAGCACACATGTGAAGAGCCTGGATTCAGAACCCTGACTGTCCAATTTTCCCTGCTCTTAACTAAAGGAATTATGTTTCTTTTTTTTTTTTTTAAAGATTTATTTATTTATTTATGATAGACATAGAGAGAGAGGCAGAGACACAGGTGGAGGGAGAAGCAGACTCCATGCCAGGAGCCTGACGTGGGACTCGATCCCAGGACTCCAGGATCGTGCCCTGGGCCAAAGGCAGGCGCTAAACCGCTGAGCCACCCAGGGATCCCCAGGAATTATGTTTCTAAAAGCAAATCAGTATCATAAAAATGCATGCCATTCTTTACATGACAGAGTTTTAGTAAGAATTTTGAATTAAACTTTTAAGTATCTCAAAGGCACTGATACTATTTTTGTCAGTGTAACAACTTCTTGAAGGTAACAGTGTCCTTTATGGCAAAAGGTGTAATATCCTTGGGGAAAACCTTCCATCACAGAGGAAAGTCTTTTCCCAAATGAGTCACATCATTTGCTCAAATTTGAACAGAACACTTATATGTAAAAGGAATTTGGCATTATTTTTGGAATTCTAAATTATATATGATTCAATACCATTGGGGCAAAAGATCTCTTAGGATTCTGGACTCATTTACCCCCCAACAGCCCTGGGAGCCTGCTCAGTGGAAAGGGGAATGAGAGGGAATGAGGACAGGCTCACTAACAAAAACAAGACCATGCTGCCGCTTAGACCACTTACAGAGAGCAAGGAATGTTTGCTGTAATGTGTTTCCTATTTTAAGTCTCTAACTTGCTTTGATGAGTTTTAACTCTTAGTTGGAGGTTACCTGGTTTCTCTCTTTATGCTAGTCAAGTTAATCTAGAGCCAACACGGTATCTTCGGAGGGATAAATGTGGAGAAAGAAGAAAATACCCAAGGCATTTAAATATGTGTGTGTGAGAAATATAGTTGTATGCCTATGAGTCTTACGTGTGTGCTTTTACATTTGTAACAGATGCTCCAAGTCTACTTGATCTCACACATAGGATACTTGAGAGGAAAACACTCAGCTCAGTACAAAGAGCCACAGAACTACTGAGTGGAAACTAAGAAACAAGGCTGCCAAGTCCCCAGACAACATCCTCACCACATGATATGTTTACTCCTCCTCCTAAGTATTTGTGCAAGACCTCATGAGTGCCCAGAGGCTTAAGAATTTCAGAGAAATCCATTTTTACAGATGAGGCGACCATCAAAGAAACTGGGTGACTTGCTTAAAACATGAAGCCAGTTTGGTAGGAGAAGATTCTTTTTTTAAAGTGCATTTTTACCTTATGTTGCCCAAAAAAAAACTCGATGGGGAATCTAAAAGAGAATTATAAATTCTGGGGTCTCAAGTTTTATGGTTTTCTACACAGCCCTGATTTAGTTGTTATTTCTTCACTCACATGAATCCAAACTATCAAATTAAAATGATTTACAGGCTAACATGAACCATGCAGCTCGTGCTGTAGTCGTTAATTGGAAAAATCTGCTATGTATACTTAATGCCTAGAATATAAAAATAAGAAAGCTGCATATATTATGTAAAGAAACTTGAAACATAAATCAGCAAAGCCCATATGCTATGTGTATAGTTTGTTAGCATTCTTTTTCTATTTAAAGATGACATCTTACCCGGTAAGGGCAAGCTTTGGTGAGCTGGAATTCACCAGTTGTGAAATTAATCATCTGCATATCGGTGCCAAACCTATAAAGAGAAAAAAAAATGTTTGAACTAACATTCAGATTGCCAATAAAAAAAGACTAATACGTGTGTGCACATATACCTATTATGTGAGCACATATTTTTGCATACACAATTCATGTCACATCCTGTCACTACTGTGTCCCAGCCCCTTGCACTGTACCTGGCATATTGTCAGTGCTCAATACTGTTGAATGAATGACTTTGGCAGCCCAGCACTTTACCATATGTAAAGAAGCATATGGTAACAAAAGTTCTAAATAGGAAGCATTTTCCCCCCAAAATGGTCCATATGGAACCTGACAGGAAGGGACTCTCAACCAAGGACAATTTTATCTTTCAGTGGATATCTGATAGTATCTGGAGACATTTCTGGTTACCACAGCTGGGGAGGACCTACTGGCATCTATTGGGTAGAAGCCAGGGATACTGCTATAAACATCCTCCGAAACACAGAACAGCTCCTCCTCCCCCAAAGAGAAAATCATCTTGTCCAAAATGTCAATAATGCTGAAGTTGAGACACCCTGGAATCAGGGTAGATTCTACTAAGCCAAAGAAGGAAACGTTCTAAGAGAATCTGTGATTGCTCTGTAAAAATAAGATAAAACGTGAATGTCTAACATCTTTTAGACATGAACTAAGAGAATTATCATCCTTTCTAACACTTGATTGAAATGTACTAAAACACTAATAAACTCATTTTCTTGTGCTGCCCAGAGATCATTGCAATTTAGATTCTAACCTTTAGGAGTACATGTGGGAAAATCACAATTGTACAGATTTCCTGGCCAAAAAAACAATATTCTGCTGGGAACCAGACTAGACACAGTAACACTCCAGAGGCCACCTAACAAAGGGAAGTGGCAATTTCCATCAAGGTATATGTATATGCCCCAAGGAGCTGGCTGTCCAGGTACTGGGGTTAATACTGCGTACACCCACATACAGGCTCCAGGTGAAAAATGTGAAGGACTCTGAATAATTCTGAGTCATAAGAGTATTTCCCAAACCCCATCAGAAAGTCTTCAACTGGGCGCTTTACCATTTGTGGAGCAGGCGCACTGCCGCTTCTGGTTTAGGATACAAGGAGAGAGGCAAGAGCTGCAAGGAGACTGGCCAAGAGGAAGGGTTCTTCACCACAAAGTACTTCACCTAGATACAGGGAAAGGAAAATCAAAACCCCAAGGAAGGCACAGTGTCACCCCTGAAATAATCCTGCAGAAGATTCATAACCTGAGTCTAATCACGAGGAACCATAATGCACATCAAATCGAGGGACATTTAGAGAATAAATAGCCTGCCTGCTTCAACACTGTCTCCGCTATGAAGGCCAGTAAAGGTTCAGGAAGACTACAGGTGACAAAAAAGACTTGATCTTGCAATTCAAGATCCTGAACTGGATCCTGAACTGGGGAGAAAAAATACTATCATAAAGTATGTGTGTGGGAGAACTGGAAAAATTTGAATATGGACTGCAGACTAGATAACATTATATGATTAATGTCACATGTTCTGATTTTGAGGATTACATCCTTGTATGGGAGAAAATGCTCCTGTTCTTAGGAAATTCACACTGAAGGAGAGGTAGAAGGGGCACGGCACCTGACACTCTCAAATGGCTCATAAACATGCGTGTGGTGGGGGTGTGCAAAGAGAGAGAAGAAATGATAAAGCATATGTGGCTAACATGGAAAACTGGGAATCTCTGTGAAGGGTGATTGGGAGTTCTCGGTACAACTCTTGAAACTTTTAAGATGGTATCATTTCAAAATGAAAATTTTTTGGAAAGTCTTCAGATGCCACCCCAAAGAAATCCAGTGAGTGCCTCATGAAGTGTAAATTATCCCCCAGACCACATGTGATGCAGATCTTCGGCAGTGAGATTTGAGACACACATGGAAGCCTGCTGGTATTACTTCTGTGCCTTTCTTTGGGCCTCCCTAGCTCATCGAAGGAAGCACACACAGGGAGGGAGTCAGCACACCAAGGACAGAGGGTAACAGGCAGACAGAGCCTAGGCTCTCAATGACATCACACTGCTGCTGCCATCAGCTTTGGACTCCTCTGCTTTGGGCTTCTCACTCTGCAACAAGCTAATTCCTATGTGAGCCTGTGCTAGTCAAGGTTTTCTCTGTTGTGGGACATCCCGGTGGCCCAGCTGGAAGAGCATGTGACTCTCGATCTCAGGATTATAAGTTCAAGGCCCACATTGGGTGTAGAGATTACTTTAACAAATTAAAAAAATAATCATGAAATCCTACCAAAAAAAAAAAAAAAACCTTTCTCTGTTGTTCATAGTTGAACACTTTCTTGGAACATAGATTTTTAATTGGAAAAAAACTTCAGAAAATATATTTGTTTCATGCATTTTATCTGGTTGAAGTTTTATACTCATTTCGTTCTTCTGACACCTCCCTAAGTGCACCTAACGGTATATGTGTATCACTTAAAACGAATTTAAATTCTCTTTGGTTCTGAAACAGTATTCTCAAGGTGGGAAGACACTGGTAACTCAAAAACCCTAGAGCTGGGATGTCACTGACAAGGAGACACACAATTCTCACCACACTGTTCCTTAGGGCAGTTGCGCTGAAGTTTAACACAAGGCCAGGCTCTGCAATCAAACGAGGCAGAAAGAAAACAAAGGATTCTGACTCCTTGGATTTCTTCAAGCGACCAAACCGAGTCATTCCTAAAACAGTCCTCCTGTGTAATTCATAAAGAAAGAAATTACTTGGAAAAATAATTTTGACATTAAAAAAAAAGGAAATCATTAAATATCACTCCCACTAAAAGGAACAAGGACCCTTGGGGGGAAAATATGGCTTATTCTGGGTTTGGGGAAGAGAAAGTACAAGATGATCCTAAAACATTCTGTTTTACTAGAAAGCAAGAAGTGCTCAAAGAATGAATGATAAGAATCACAAACCACAAACCCCCTTGTGGGTTTAAGGGACCCACAAGCTAGCTGGAAGAGGCTCTCAATAGCCAAATCTGGGACAATTTAGCATCAAAAATAATAATGACAGTAAATGGTAATGAACAAAGAATCTGCAGGGATGCTCAAAAAGGATGTAGAATGAACAAAATAATTAGAAACATCACCATTTTGCAACCATCAATCTAACAACTAACTGATTCAGGCAAGAATTATGGGGGTGACATGCTCTTAGAGAACAGGAAATTTATATGATCCCAAATTATTGTAGCACATATTACTTATTAATTTTTAATTACTTATTAAAGGAAAAATTTATCTATAATGGAGATCTGTCACACATACAATGGGATGAGTCAAATGATTCAACTTCACACCACCAACAATGGGACACATTGATATATAAGTCCCTTCCCAGGTAATGCAATGGTAAGGACCCAAGATCAACCAAGTAGTCAGCACTCTTCCCAAAAATGTTTAATGTGAATGTAAACTTGAAGAAACAATTCAAAAAACCCACAGTGCTAAAGGTTCTATAAGATAACTGGCTAAGACTCTCTGAAGTATCAACATGATGAAGGATGAAGGAAGGGGGGTGGAGCACGGAGATAAACAGTCTACAGAAAACTAAGAAAACATGACAAGCAAATGCAATGCATGATCCTTGAATGGATCCTGGATTTTTAAAAAGGAGAAATAAAAAGACAGCCATAAATGGATATCGTGGATCAAAGAGAGAAATCTGAAAACAGATAGTATCCTAGATAATATAACTGTACCAATGTTAAATTTGTTGGGTAGGTAATGGTAGTATAGTTCTATGTAGGAGGATATTCTCCTGAGGAAATTATCTTCTAATAAAGTATTGAGGGTTGAAGTACGATATCTACAGCTTACTTTCAAATGACTCAGCAAAAACAAAATGTGTGTGTCTACAAAGATAGAAAGATCGAGAGAGAAAGAAAGCAGGAGTGGTAAAATGTGAACAATTACTGAATCCAGTATGAGGAATATTTGGGTATTCACTGCACTACACTTTCAACTTTTCTGAGGTTGGAAATTTGTCAAAATAAAAGGCTGAAAAGAAATACCAGTTATTAAAAATTCAGTCCTGCAATTTCAGTGAAGTACTATGTAAGTGATCCCTCCCCCTCAACCAGTGCTGAAGAAAAGAAACAAGGGAAGGTGAACACAGAAGACATACTTGCAGCCGTCACCAGTTTTAAATTTCTTCCATCTTTCATACAATTTATTGGCAAGTTCTGAATCCACGTCCCAGGTTGACCGATCCAGAGAAAGACTCCCTTCCCAATTAGGATTTTCTAAAAGTTAGATCATATTTAATATTTAAGTGTACAGAAAATGCAATTCAGTTAGGAAAGAATGCCACAGGCTGTCAAACTTCTCAAACTGAGAGGACCACCGAGTGAATAAACACCCCCCACTTTCCTCTGACTGCTTTACTAAGAGTCCCTCTAACCCAATGGCAAATGATATATTAAATCAAACAAACATGTATAAAACAAAACTAAATCGAATTATGTAAAGGTAATAACATAAAAGACACATGGCTCATGAATATAGCCTGAAACAAGTTAAAATTATTCCTGAAACATTTTTAACAGCTTTCAACCTAACAGACTAAACTGCTTCCCTGTAAACAGAATTGGTCATTAACTAAGTCTTTCAGTTACTATGATCAGTGCTGATGGACAAAACAGTGATCCTTTCCAAAGAAGAGCACAGACCAGGGGCTGGGCCTGGAGAAGGTGCCTGTTTATATTTACAAACTGGCCTCCTGTTCACCTTGGCCTCTCCACTTATCCATTCTGTCTTATCTGTGCTAAAGAGTGTGCCGGGATGAAAAAAATGGGAATCTCCCCCAGAGAAATCTCTGTAGTGTTAACAGTCTCCTTATTATTTTCATAAATCAAAAGGCAGGAAAAGGACCAGAAAGAGCTTCTGTATGAAAACCATGGCATTCATTCACACTCAACAACTAGCGCCCCCTGTAAAATGTTTATGCTCCTATAACTAAGGTCTTCAAATGCAAGTCTAGGTTATTTTTACTAACTTGTAGTCAGCCCTTTTATAAAAGAACCACAGTTTTCCAATTTTTCCTGGACATGAGGTTGCTGTGACCATCAAATACAGTGTTTGAAAAATAATCCCTTACGAAAAGTTCCAGCTACTTAAGGGCCATTACACAAGCACGTTTGGGGGGGATTTCAGGGGGATTCTTAACAATTTCAAGTCATTCTGTGAATGATGATGCTCTTTTAGAATGAAATATGACAAAGCTGTGTTTACAGTATTAATTATTCCACCTGTAAATGCTATTTTTCCTCACTACTTCCCACCCAATCCCAAACTAGAGTTCTACAGAAAATCTAAGGGCAAAATACTTACCTGTTTTTGATTTTCCCATGAAATAATGCATGCCACAATGTGCTATCACTTCAAAACCCAGACTCCCTTCCTAGATTGAAAAGTAATATATGAATAACTTAAAACACAACACTAAACATAAAAATCCTAATGCACTCAAATGTGAAGGAGACAATGGCCTCCACCTGGGTGAATTTCTCTTTAACCAGAAGCCAAACAACAAGCACGTGAATTCTTGGCTTCCCTTCTTGAATGAGAGCTCAGAACTGTCTCTCACAGAAGGACCAGGCCAGTGGATCCTGCACAATCATCAATGCCCATAGTGATGATCCTTGGGCCCCAAAGACACACAGCTGCCTTCTCAATTAGAAGTTAATCTCAGGACATTCCTGATAGGTTTTGTTTTTTTTTTTTTAACTGTTCTCTAATCCTCTGAAAAACAGCACACCAATCTATGGTAACTCCTAAGCCGCCTGGGACACTTAAATTGAGGTTCCACTTCCTACAGGTTGGGGAAGCACAGACCTGCTACTTCCATATATATGTGAAACCTGCCTACTCCCTCCCACAAGTAGCTCTTCTTAATATGCATCTCTTGATCGGAAAAAGGAAATTTCTAAGAAATCTCCCCTGCTTGAAATACAGATGAATGGAATTAACCTTACATCTTGTGCAGTTTAATTTTAGAGGTCCTACCTTTAAGCTTATAGCTAGGTATGAGGCATTTCTATCTATGAAACACCAACGCTAATAAGTGAGAAAAATCATAAAGATGGTTGCATGAACGTCTCATAGTGAAAAATTAGAACCCAGCGTTATACAGAATAGCTTGGATCAAAAAAGAAGCAATAACAGTAACCAAACAAAAATAAATAAACATTAAGAAAAAAATGAGGCATGTTTAATAAGACCTAAATTAAATGCGGCTAACCCAGATGTTAGAAAGCATTTTAACTGAGAACCCGTTAAGGCTTTTGATTTGGCCCACTAAAGAAATGCAAGGATTACAAGCAACCAAGAGTCACTTACCAGAGGCCTAACTAAAGCATTTAATCATCTCATTTATTTGAATTCATTGCTAGTATGTACTAGAAGCCCAACTGTGTTCTCTATTGCAAGCATATATTCCTTGCTCTTCAAATTTTGGAAATAAATGAAAATGAAATTAATCTATTTGTAATATTTTATTTACTAACCTCAAATTACTTTATGAAAAATAGAAACTCTTTCCAAATCAAGAGTTCTATATCTAAACAACCAATCATCTACAATTAGCCTGGCAATATCCTGCAAATTTCTCAGATAGTCTTAAAGAACAGGGCCTTTAAACTCTGTCAATAAAACCCAAGCACCAGAAGTGAATAAAAATAAACAGTAATTATATGAAAATTATAACACATAGTGCTGTAAACAATACCTTGGTTGGGGCTGAGTAAATCTGTAGAGGTATTGCAAAAATGGCACCTATGTTTGTAGTCAAAAATACATTGGTGAATAGATTTATGGCAATGTCTTTAACAGCAAGTTTCAAAGAAAATATATTCCAACAGCCTGGAGGTAGAAATAAAGGGCCAGTGAAATTCAGAATCTAAAAAGAAAAAAAAGCAAGAGAAATTACTTTTCCTAACACTAATTATGATTAAAACTATTATAAAGTATGATACTAAAGTTCTTCTGTACTTTTAAAAACATAATTTTACTCAATTATTTCCAGGTCAAAGATTGAATTTTTTTAATATAAATGACAGTTTTTAAATGTTTCATATGCTACTCTTTTTAAATTTCACAAAAATAATCTCGAAATTTTCATGGGTGGTATTTTGAAAAAGTCTATTTGTCATTATTCAGGCTTACTTTTAATAAGAACAATCCTTTTAGTATAAATTATACATTGTAATCTCTTTGAATAATGGTAAGAGCAAATATCATTTAAGAATTTATCTTGGTCCCTTTGAGGTCCCTAAACAATAGTTTAAAAAAACAAAGAGATCCTAGAAACTGAAAATATTCAAAGAAAAACACTTGCTTTAAAAAATCAGAAATAAAAATTAAATAATATAAATATTGATTTCATAGCATCTGACCTTAAATCATAAAATAGGCTAAAACTTGGATAAAAATACTATAGATACCTTTAAAATGTGCTTGGTCTCCTTGGAAACAAACACATCATTTAGTACAACACTACGGTCAAAATGGTTGAGGTACCACATTGACCAAACTCCTGAAGTGTTCTCGTTAGTCTCTATGTGAAACTGGGTTGCAGAGGAGTCCATTCTAAAATACCTGTGAACACAGGACGTGCATGCTATCAGGCCTGAGTGTGAGACAACGTTCAGCACTCAAGGTGCCTCTGAATGCAAAAAGAGGAGCATCAGAAAACGTTAGAGAATGAATGTTAGTGTTAGGAACGAGCTTCAGACTGCCTTCCTCAACCTCCACGCCCACAAGTGGAGCATCGGAAAGGCCAGAGGATGAGTGACCAGGCCAAGACCAGGATGCTCAAAGAGGCCACCAGGGCCAAATCAGGATCCACACCTGGCTCCCAGGCCAGGAAGCTGTTCCACAAACTGAATCATTGTTTCCCTGCTCCCATTCTGCACTCAGCCCTCCCACTGCCTGGTAAGCAGTGTTAAGTGTGGAAGGCAAGCCCAGAGAGGGAGAGTCATACACATCTTCTCAGCTATATTTTTAAGTTATTGCTAGATGAAAACAACAAACAAACATGATTAAAGGGAAAGTGGAATCATCCTACCCTTGAACCACAGGAGAGGAGAGACATGCTTTTAGTGTTGAAGTGCTTTTTATCTTCGTCATGTCCTCTTTAATTCCACTGTCGCATGATGTAGCTGTTTTGAGATACAAAGAAATAAATGTGAAACATAAGTATCTTTTCTTTCATTACCCTGAACAAAAACAAGATATATATTTTATTTCTAACTGTCTTATTACTTTGCTTTTCAGTCTCAGTTAAAACAGTGCATCAGATATCAATGGTAAAATCCTTTCTCAAACACTCCCATCTTTTTCTCTGCTGCCTTGTTGCTAATCACCCAGAACACCATGTCTACCAGCCCCCAACCACCCCTCTTTTAAATTTTTTTATTTAAATTCAATGTGCCAACATATAGTATAACACCCAGCGCTCATCCCATCATGTGCCCTCCTTAGTTCCTATCACCCAGTTACCCCCATTCCCCCACTCACCTCCCCTTCTGCAGCCCTTTGTTTCCCAGAGTCAGGAGTCTCTCATCCCCATCTACCCCTTTTTTAAACCACCCTCCCATTTCTTCTTTTGGGGGGGAAAAAAGAGAATGAACATTTTATGGCTTCTCTTTACAAAGATCTGCATTCACCATATATAAAAGGAAAGTCTTTAGTACTGCCAGGAATGACAAAAGTGAAAAATGACGCTCAACTGGGTGGGGTGAAGAGGAGCATGTGGAAGCCTGAACAAGAAAGGAAGACATCCAAAATAGCAAGAAGGAGCTTCACAGTGAAAGCACAATGTATTCCAAAACACTGTGAATTATCAAAACAACACTTTTAAGCTTTCCTTGAGCTTGGTCGTAACATTAAGGCACTGGTATTAAATTCCTAACTCTGATACTAACAACACTCAAGACTTTTTTTTTAATTTTTAGATTTTATTTATTTACTTGAGAGAGAGAGAGATGGCAAAAGAGAGCAGGCGGGGAGGGGGGCGGGGGGAGGGAGTGGTAGAAGCAGACTCCCCACTGAGCAGGGACCCTCCCCCTACCCCCTACTCCAGCTCAGTCCCAGGACCTGAGGATCATGACCTGAGCCTAAAGCAGATGGTTACCTGACTAAGCTACCCAGAGTCTTCTAGTCTTTTTTTTTTCCTTAAGCTACATATATGGCTCCAAAAAATATTCAAATGCTAACAAAAATGTGAAAATAGAGTCTACTGTTCACCCAAATTCCCAATTATCTTAAACAACTGCTAGCAGATTCTTAAACATCTATCCAGTGCTCTACACATACACAAGCATATAAATACGCTTTAAAAAATACCAAGTGGGGATGCCTGGGTGGCTCAGCGTCTGCCTTTCGGCTCAGGACATGATCCTAGAGTCCCGGGATCGAGTCCTAGGATCAAGTTCCACATCAGGCTCCCTGTGTAGAGCCTGCTTCTCCCTCTGCCTATGTGTCTGCCTCTCTCTCTGTGTCTCTCATGAATAATAAAAATAAAACAAAATAAAAATACCAAGTATACACACACACACTGCTGTACATACGCCTCCAAAAAGCTGCAGGGCACACCCACCTGTAAATGCGCTACAATTTAACCAGGCTCCTCCTATCATTGGAGGTTTACATTGTTCTGTTATCACCAACAGTGCACATTTCTTTTTTGCATGCATATATGAGTATATCCATAGATAGTCCTTGACATAGAATTAAGGATCAAAGAGCATATATGTGCATTTTAAATTTTCAGCGATTGTCAATTTTCCCTCCAAAAAAAGCCTGCATTGGTTTATACTCTTGTCAAAAATATCTGGGTTTTTTTCCTAATCATTACCAACACAGAATACTAACAATGTTTTTATCCTTATTGATCTAAGTAAAAAATTATATCTCACTTGTTGCTTTAACTAACATTTCTTGAAATACAAGTGAGGCAGGTCATGTTTTCATATGTTTAGAGTCATTTGCATTTCTTTACAGAACTCTACCATAAATAAGAACGTAAAGGACTGGGTTTATACTCACTAGATCTGCATAGCATTGTGCACCAAGAAACACCACCTGGGCAGCAGAGCTCTCTAAAAAGAGAGCACCTCCACCAAATACATTTTCATCTTGCTCCTTCAAATCACCAACTCAGTTAAGCTTTAAATGCAAAATCCTACGTGTGGCAGAAGTGGCATCAACAATCTCTTTTTTTGTCATTCTGTCTCTTAGTAGTTAACTACTAAGGCTGCAGTACTACAATCAAACACATTCACTTTCTGAAAACTTTGCTGACTCTGCAGTTCTAAGGCATTTCACAGAAGGAATTGCTATCATAACTAGATAATGAAATAGTCTCCAATATTTTTAAAATCTGTACCTTTGCAAGTGAAAGAGGCGATTTTTGTAAAGTTTGTTGTAGAAGTAGGTAGGAGTACTGGTTCAAACTGCAGAGACAGGGCATCTCTCTGTGAGAAATGATGTACGTCCTACCAAAAAAAAAAAAAATCCACATTAGTATTTTCAGAGGGATATTTATCCAATTTGAATCAACTCTGTTAAATGAACTAAATAGCTCAGACTGGCATACAAGCAACTGCCCAGCATATGTGTCTGTAACAGTATGAAGGGGGTGCTGACAACCTTCATCCTAATATGGGTTCAAGCAAGGGAAAAGGAGTATAAATTAAAGCAAAAGAGAATTGAGACAGTGTTTTTGTATCTGTTCCTGAAAAATCCTCATGTTCTATAATTAAACACATACTTGTCAGTTTAAAATTTAATGTAAGCATTTACAATTACCTGTATCCAAATAAGGCTGTTTCCTGAATGTAATATATACATATTTACTGCCGAATCATCTGTCCAAAAGAATCAGAGCAATGAGATTAAAAACAAAGAACCATCTCATTCTCACACCTTAATATAGTAGTTAAAATACCACATCACATATTTCTATACAAAATGTGACTTGATTTTCAACACTACAATTGAAGCTGGGAGCTATTTTCTGTTGGATATTCTTATAAGACACAAGAAAAAAGATCCATACAAAAAGATTGACCTTCCAATATAGGATCCCTCAAGGATGATGAACCACCAGTGGAGAAACTCTGAGTCTAGGGTCATACTATTAACTCTTCTGGATGAAACTAACTAATTGGACAGCTTTAAATAAAGCTGTGTCCTCCTGTTGATTAGACAACCCCTCATTTCCTTATTTAGATGATCATATTTGTGGAAAAACAAAACCCTGGGATCTTAAAACATAGCCTTTCTTTTAACCTTCACCAAAAGAGCTCCCTGTGGGACAGAGGTCTTCTCTACATTGTTGTCTACCTGGCCATTCTGTGAATCACCAAAACTATGAACCCAAGGACAGGATAGCTCTCCTGCTGAACCATTACTACTACAATCAATTCTAAGGAATGAAAAGTAAATGATGTCTGACCAACTGTTAAGACTGCCAAATAAAATTATGTTTTGCTACCAAATCTTTCTCCAAATATGTATAGGATATGTGTGTGTGTGTGTGTATATATGTATATGTATATATATGAGTGTGTATATGTGTGCATTTGCATGTACATATGTGTACATATATACACATACATATAAATATACATATATACAGGACAGTCTTGCTAACCAATGGATAATAGCAAACCCCACGTTATAAGTGTCATGGACCATATAATACGTGTTGCCTACAAAAGTTCTTAGAAACTTAAATTGATGAACTAGGTAATTTCTGGTACATAGGACACACATTTTCAAAGACAAAATTCATAGAAATGGACATTAGAGTTCACACTATCCTAACTTGTCAGGCATCCAGGAACAACCGGCACCCAATCAACTATTAAAAACACAAAGCAGCATGATTTAACTGAGCTTCTGCAAACCAGTAACAATGGAACAAGAGATATGAGACTTAAAATACTTTGTGAATATTTATATTAGATTGTTGTGCCCATTTAACTTGTTTCTCTCCAAGATACCAAGAAAAATTAATCCTAAGGGAACTCAGAATGGTTTGCAGTCACTCTTAATTTACTCCAAAATAATACAGCCTTACTAGCAATTGCAGATTGAGAACTAGTTACTGTTTTAATCTCTTAATGATGAAATCAAAGGCTCTTTGTCTTGCATTGCAATGATACAATCAATATGTAAATGCCACGAGAATGATGATGTATGTTAATCAAAATATATTTTAATAAAAATTTTAAAAGATTACACCTTACCTGAGGTCTCAGATTTATCTGTAGCTACATAAATAATAGAAAGATGATCTAACAAATCTTGTGTGTTTTCTTCAAATTCTTTTGAGGAGTTTTCCATGGTTACAATTATGCTCATTTGTAGCCGTAAAACATCATCAGATTCCATATAACAACTCTGAGATTAGAGGGATGGAAAAACAGGAAAAACAACAACAAAAAAAATCATCCAAACTTTGTGACTTCAAATTTTAAAAAAAGAAAAGCACTTATAGTAAGGGCATGTGTATTTCTGAAAACAGAATGTGTCATCTTATTCTTTATTTCCAAGCCAAGAGGTAGGAAAGGAAAGATAAAAACAATGAATTTTTTATTTTACCTTTAACTGCTGACACACTTTATTACGTAAACTGCATTCCAATTGTACTTGCAAGAGGCTAGTATTAGTGGTTTCTGCCTAAAAGAAGGAAAAAAAGGGGAAAAAAAAACTTAAAAGAGGCAAAAGTTCAATTTCATATTCATAGTGAACAATCTATCATTTATTCAGGACATTAATTTATTCATTTAATAAATATTGAACTATCTGCTAAATGCTGCATATTATTCTAGCAGCTGGAAATAAACATGAATAAGACAAAAAATGTGTCACTGAGCTTACATTCTAATGGAAAACATAAACTCTCCCTTGGGCAACATGAAAATTCCTATTATGGCAATAAGGAGATAAATATGTTCTAAATATATACAGGATACTGTAGTTTGGCATTTCTTATACTTTTTGAAATTTGTTTCAACATAGGAGTCTTTCATTTCAAAGTAGCTTTACCCAGTAATAGCCAATTAACTTGTTTTTATGTCTGCCTTCCATTAGTAGAATGACATTAGAAGCTGTGACAAAACAGTAAGACAGTCTAAAACGCCACTGGTTGTCATAATCATTTTTAATATGTAAAAGAGCTACAGATGGAAGAGACCAAAGTAAATGAAAAGAATGCAGAATTTTGTCAAGTTCAAAGATCTTAACAGCCACATGAGATGAGAACTGACATAGCTTTAAGAGGAGGAAATGAAAATTCTAATCAGGAATACAGCCATTTGGGTAGGGAGGGTGGGGGGCTTGGGTCGGGGGCAGCGCAAAGAGAGTGAAGGCACAGGGAAGTCAGGTAGTGAGGCATGTAAATTCAGACAACCAAAGCTGGGAGAGTTCCTTTTTCGTTCAGTTTGATGTGTCTGGCATAGTGATTATAAAATAAAAAGGCACTTGGCTTGGCAGCCATAGTCAGGACTCCAAGAAATCTCAGTAAGGTAAGAAGGCATTCCCCAAATCCTTGGCTGACTTCATTGTTGGTAAGCATTTATTCACTCCAGGAAGATTTAGTATTAAGTAGAACCAACATGATGGTATTTAATTTGTTAGATTTATTAAGAATTACCTAAGTACATTATGTTTAAAAAAAATTTTTTTAACCACTGCATTCAACAACTAAAGTACCAAAACTGCAATGTAATATAAAGCATTTTAAAATTCAGTAAAGATAGTTAAGCTTAACTAAGCTTGTAAATGGGACCAAATATTAACCAAAGGCTCTCTTAAAAAGTAATTGCTACTATCTGCTAGACTTAATACCATTTGTAAACTGAATGTAAAATATATTTTTTAAAGATTTTATTTATTTATTCATGAGAGACACACAGAGAGAGGAAGAGACATAAGCAGAGGGAGAAGCAGGCTCCGTGCAGGGAGCTCAATGTGGGACTCGATCCCAGGATCTTGGGATCATGACCTGAGTCAAAGGCAGATGCTCAACCACTAGGCCACCCAGGCAACCCTAAAGGTAAAATCTTAACGAAGAACTAGATTTCTGAATTTGTCTTTCTGTAAACAAGTTCCACCATCAAAGTCGTAACAAGAAAAAGCCTACTACTCTCTGAAATTGCTTTAACCCAAGTTATAAATGACCTCCACATATCCAAGTCCAATAGACACTTTTCATTTTGCCCAACTCTTCTGCCAATTTAACGCTGCCACTATCCACATATGCTTCTCTTGGTTCTTTCTCCTTCCTCTTTGGTTCCTCCTTTGTGGCTCTTCCCCCTGTCCTCTCAAGATGTTAGTTACTCTGGATTCTGTTTTTTGCCCTCTTCACTCTCTCTCTACGGAAGCTCTGTGACACACTGACACTGCCTGCACTACTTTCTCCAGCTCAGACCTCTACACCCACCCATGTCCAGCCGATGGCCAGGCAACCTCCTGAAGGCTCACACTTGTCAAGACAGCTACCTTTGCTGTGCATGTTGCCCTGGCACCATCACTGATACAGTTATTTATGGCTGAGGCCTGCATACCAACTTCACTCCACCTCCTCACCCTTCTCCAACAAACCCATAACCAAATTATACTAATCCCACCTTAGTGGCCCTTAAATCCATGCACTTCTCTTCATTCCTAATACCCTGGAGATCAGGAGTCAGCAAACTATGCCCAAGGGCAAATCTAGCTAACTGCTTGTGTTTGTAAATAAAGGTTTACTGGGACCCAGCCATGTTCATTCCTTTGTGTACTGTCTATGACTGCTTTCATGCTATAACTGCCGGGATGAGTACTTGCAACAGAGAGTGCATGGCCTGCAAAGCCAAAATTTACTCTCAAGGCCTTTACAGAAAAAGTTTAGGGATGCTTGCCCTTGTTGAAGGTAGGAGACGGAGGAAGGGGACAGGTAGGTTAGTCTCCCTGTGTCTACCTATGCCCTCTCCATTCCAGTCTCCACACTGCAACAAGAGTGAGTTTACAAATACGCAAATCAGGCGATGCCACTAGTTGCTTAGAAACTCTTCAAAAACCAAATCCTTTACTGTAGCTTCAAAACTCAGGCACCTGCCTAGTCTCCACCTCCTTATTTATCCTCCAGCCTCACTGGCCTACCTTCTGCTCTGTTTTGCCTTCAACCTCCGAACTTACTCTTTTGCTGTGAACTCACACCCTGAAATCCATCCTTCCTCTACCTAGCTAAACCTTCACATCCAGATTAAACATCCCCTTCACCAAGGCTTTCCCTGACACCACAGCTAGGGTAACTGTCCACTACTTACACCCACAGCACCTTTTCCCTGACCTTCCTTAACACTCCTTGGTATAATAACACTCCTGGCTCAAGGTCTGTCTTCGCCAGAAGATTGTAAGCACCTTGTTTGATGCTTTTACCACAATGCCTACCACCTAATTCAATATGCAATTAGTGAATGACAAGAAGTGGGCACACAGCAATAGACAGCTTGCTTGAAAAAAGCAAGCTTGAGGGATGCCTGGGTGGCTCAGCAGTTGAGCATCTGCCTTCCGCTCAGGGCATGATCCCAGGATCCAGGATCGAGCCCCACATCGGGTTCCTTGTGGGGAGCCTGCTTCTCCCTCTGCCTATGTCTCTGCCTCTCTGTGTGTCTCTCATAAATAAATAAATAAAATCTTAAAAATAAATAAAAAGGCAAGCTTGAAATGGACAAGAAACTAAAAATAATAAACAATGGCTATAAAGTAAAAGAATATATCAAAATCTTGTACTTGACATGTACTTCTGAAAAACTTAAAAAACTTAAAAACTTAAAAAAAGTTTAAAGAAAACCACCTATCAACACGTTTTCAACATATGTATTTATATTTTTTGAAAAGTTATAGCAATTTAACTGTAGGCCTTAACCACACAAGGTAATTCTCTTACCTAAAATATTTCTTCAAATGTTGAAATGTTATAACTTCAAAACTATAATTTTTGAAAACAATTAAACAATCCAATTTGCACAGTCACCTGATGTACTATAAAGCCCAGTAGGTTGTCATTCTTGGTAAGTTTTTGGATCGATGACTCTATAATTTACCATTTTAAGTAAGATTCCTCTCTTAGCTGGAAGTGTAACAAAAATAAATTATATTGTTTCATTTGTTGTAGAACACTTCAGAGTCCCACAAGGGGGAGTTCCAGCACCTCCAAAGTGTCCTTGAAGCGGGCCAATTTTTCTCAAAGAGCAATTTAAATCTTCATGTCTTTATATAAAAAAAAAAAACCAAAACTACTGTAATCTTGACTTAGGAAAGTAAACCATAACCAAAACATGAGCTCCCTGGGGCAACTACACACATACTGGGATTAAATTCTCTCTGAAAGGGCCCCAGCTGAGCACATTTGTTGTGACGGTGGGACATCCCCTTATCCAAGAGTGTGCCTGGGCAGATTATAAAAGGAAAACAGAAACCAACTTCTCTTCCTTTCAAATCCCCCAAATCACTTTAACAAATTAGTTCATAAATTTTACAGGTAAAAAATCAAATAATTTCTTGGTAGTTTCCATGTAAAGTATATGGTATTATTCCCTTGTAGAAGATGGGGAGAAATGTGGTTTGGAGGGGTTAAATGACTTATCAAAGATCTTAAAGTTAGCTAGTGGAGAAACAAGGGGAAAAAAAAAAAAAGCAGATCTTTTAACACAAGTCAGTACTTTTTTTTCTAAGTAAATCAGAACAGACCAAGTCTACTTCTCCTGAATTTAAAAGCTGGGAAGTTCTTCACCACGGGGAACATGCATTAGAAAACCATACCAAGAGATAATGCCACAGTCAAGGAAATGGCAGTGTTTAAAAAACAAACAAACAAACCTTTTGTAACAGCTTATATTCCCTTGGTTTTATGTTATATGTCTAGTTAACTGGAGCTAAAAGAGAAGAAATCACCTAGTTCTGTACCTAAGAAGCTGGTCTTTGCACACCAAGCCAGGGCAGAGTGTTATTTGGGGTGATGATGTACAAGTAAAGAGGAAACAAAATGAGAGACTTTCAAGTCCTGTCACTTTAGAGGACTTTTACTAACAAAAATAAACCAATCTCCTAACAAAAGTATATAAGAATCTATAATATATTAATCCAGACAGAATGATCAAGAGCTTGAAATTATGATGTTCACAGTAATGACCACACACAGAAACCTTGTATTTAAGGAATATAGCTTGTGAAATATGAAAGAATTATAGATAAATCCCAATATTAGGTCCTATTTTTCTCCTCCTCCACAATTTTGAATGCTAAATTTTAAAGGGTTCTTATACAGGTCAATTTCTTATGCCAGCACGTATATCAGTAGGAACCCAGATTCTGTATAAGCCGTGGGACTATTCCAGTCAGTAGCCCACATATACAGTGCTACATACAATAGAATCTACACAGCAAGTGATTTTGCATAACACAGGCACTTTCTTGGGTCCCTTCCACACAACGGCCATGCTCTATAACCAAACTTCTAATTTAGTGTTTCCTGCACAACAGAGGGGGGCTCAGCTGAGTTATTAGTCAGCACTGTGGGGTTGCTTTCACCCTCAAACAGCGGCTGTGCTTCAGCCCTCCCCACTGCTGTGCTAATCCGCAGATATTTAGCCACGGAAACAAAATTCACCTACATTGCCAGGCCCCTCACTAAAATATTTGTAAAATCCTAGGAAATGGCGGAAATTAGTTTTTCTGTTTTAAGGGAAGAGGGATTAAAAAACACACGTTTTTGCATTTTCTCTTATGCACATCTTTTTTAGAAAAAGCTTTGCCATAAACTAAATTCAAGATGAAACTCCAGCCACAAAAGCTTAGGGACATCTCATACCCTGCCTAAGACTCAGTTTCCTCTTCAATAAGACAGTGAGTGAGTTCACAGCCAGTTACGAGCCCTAAATGAGATACAGACGACAAGCACAAGGCAGAGTAGACCTTCAAAAGGGAGCGTAATGTTTTTACTTATTCATTCACAATTAATGCACAATTAATTATTATTAATCACAATAATTAATTATTAATCACAATTAATTTATTAAATTAATAAAATTCCACAAGAAATAACTTAAATGCTTCTGGGAAAACCCACATCAAAAGTTTTAAGAGGGGAAACTCCTCTTCCATGCTCCTTTGGTTTCTAAGAGAAGAGGGCTGTTTTGTTTTGTTTTGTTTTCTTAAACACTTCAAATTCTTTTCGTCTTATTTCACTTTGGGTTCAGAACCCAAAAGAGGAGAGAAGAGCCATTTATTGCCCACAACCTTCCACCCTCCTGAAATGTGCCCAAAACCCTGAAAGACAGACAAAAAGCAATGTGGAGAACAAGTTAACACTTAGATACTGAGACTTTTCGTTGAACCCAGTGACAGTGGCCTGTATTGTGCAACACTCTGGCTTTTGCCCTTGGGGAGCTAGCTTTTAACTGTTACAAACTGGGCTGGCAGTTTCAGGAGAGCCTTGTGGGATTTTCACCTTAGTAAATCATGCAGCATATGGTGGCTTGATCCAAAGGCAAAGCAGCTATTTTTATACAATTGGATGCTGCTGGCCTTAAGCAAATGACAAGTGGGTCCTGAAGGCCTAGCTCAGGCCTTGACCCTGGGTCCAGGCTCAACAAAAGTTCAGCCTTTGTGATGCAGGCCTTTGTAGCTTGACCTTGAGCAATGTGGACATAGCTTTTACCTAAACAGGTGTAGCCATGGCAAAGATCAGCTATGGCTATAGAAGAAAGGATGATGTGGTGGAAACAGTATGGTGGTTCCTCAAAAAAATCAAACATGGAATTACTGTATGATCCACCAACTCTACTTCAAAGTGACAGGAGGGGGGATCCCTGGGTGGCTCAGCGGTTTGGAGCCTGCCTTTGGCCCAGGGCGTGATCCTGGAGTCCCGGGATCAAGTCCCACATCAGGCTTCCTGCATGGAGCCTGCTTCTTCTCTGTCTCTCATGAATAAATAAATAAAATCTTAAAAAAAAAAAGTGACAGGAGGGATTCGAACAGATATTTGTACACCCAAATTTATAGCAGCATTATGTACAGCAGTCAAAAGCAGAAACCAAAAGCCTAAATTCATCCAAGGACGAATGAATAAACAAAACATGGTGTATCCATGCAATGAAGTGTTATTTGGTCTTAAAAGAGAAGGAAGTTCTGACACATATACGACAACACAGAGAAACCCTGAAAAGCTGTATCAGAGTGGAATAAGCCAGACACAAAAGGGCAAACATTCTATGATTCCAATTATGTGAGGGTGCCTCAAATAGTCAAATTCATAGAACCAGAAAGCAGAGTAATAGTCATGGGGGACTGAGAGGAGAGATTAATGGGGAAATGCTATATAGTATGTATAAGAGTTTCAGTTAGGAAGGATGAAAAAGTTCTGGAATGGACGGTGGTGACAGTTCCACAACAGGATGAATGTACTTCATGCCACTCAACTCACACTTAAAATGGGAGTTTATGATATACTTTACCACTAGGAAAAGAAAGGAAAGGAGAGAAGGAAAAAGGAAGAGCAGAAGATGTCACAGAGTTCCCCCCACAATAGAGAGAACTTCCAGCGCACCAATTGCTTTTATAGTCAGATTGTGAACAGACTGTTGGGTCCACCTCCAGGCAGACAGTACTACAGACAAGTTGCTCTGAATTCTGTTCCTTTTTCATACATTATCTTCATGGCTAAGAGTTGGGACTATGAAAGGGTCTAGCTTCAATTCACATGGGCTGGCCCATAGACTCAAAAGTTCCTCCCCAACTCACTGGCTCTAGATTTATTAATCCCTTAAATGCCAACTGCTGCTTTAGATGCTCAAGATCCAAAATGACAGATTCACAGATGGATGGCAGATTTTATAAATAAAGAAGCAATAAGGGTAGAAGACAGAGATATGCTCTCATCTTGGGTGGAGTCCGAGAAGCAATGTGACACAATTATTGCATGCACAAAGAAGGCAACCATGAAGGTCTGTCCTTGGAACAATCCAGTCCACTCTGGACATCAAAGGGGTGCTAAAAGGTTAGGGAAACATGGTTTTTTAGTTTTCCTATCAGAGCAAGATGAAGAGAAAACAAAACAAAAAAAAGGCAGATTGATGAAGCAGGAGGAAGACAGGATTCTCCCTAAGAGAAAGACTTAAAAAAATTTTTTTAATTAAAAAAAAGAGAGAGAAAGACTAACTCGGGGCACCTGGGTAGCTCAGTGGTTGAGCATCTGCCTTTGGCTAAGGTCATGATCCCAGGATTCTGGGATCAAGTTCCTTAGCGGGCTCCCTGCAGAGAGCCTGCTTTTCCCTCTGCCTATGTCTCCCTGTTTCTCATGAATAAATAAAATCTTTTAAAAAAGAGAGAAAGACTAATCTCTTAGAGAACAACTAGACAAAAATCGAATGAGAAAACAAGACCTCAAAGGTCCAACAGACACAGAGATGGAGAAAGCCTGGTAGCAAATTGAAATGAAGGAGACAGATCTTTGTGCTCACTGGAGCTTTAAAAAAATGGAAGAAAAGCAAGACCACAGCAGATGGGAATTGTTCCCCAGGAAGGAACCAGGATTCGGTAATAGGAGTTACGAAGGCAAGCACTTTTAAAGCCAGGTGCAGAACCCCTAGTAAGAGACAACTGAGGACTGAGACAGCTATACCCAGGGTTATGAGAGAAGACTTGGACAGGTTCACAGGGGCAGAGGACAGGAAAGTCAGAGCAGAATGCTCTGAAAGTATTAGGTAGAAACACAGTTAATGCCCATGTCCTGGGAGAACGTGTCTGAGAAGTTTACAGAAGTAGGACTCAGTCTAAGAGAAGGCACAGTAAAAAGAGGAAACCCATTAAAGGGGAACCAGGCAAGAAAATCAAGAAAGACTGACCCCAGGCCTGATTTAGATGTTGGCATGATAGGAGAGCATCTCCTGTGGAAGACTCTCCAACCCAGGGAAGAGAAGATTTGTTTGAACAACAGATGCTGTCAGCAGACCCCTAACTTATTGATTTTATCTCTCTCCCTTTAGGGGAACTCACCAGAAAATATCTAGAGGAACATCTAGAGAGAGAGAGAGAGAGAGAGAGAGAGAGAGAGAGAAATATATATATATATACATATATATATATATATATATATATATATATATAATCTAGATCAAAAAGAAAAAGGAACAACTTAATTCCAAAAAAAGTAGCAGCTTTACAGATGTTAGAGAAATAAAAAGACCAAAAAAAAAAAAAAAAAAAGCTGGTTAAATAGCTAAAAACTCAACTGAGCCTTCCCAAGAGGAAGAGGGGACAGGAAAAGACAAGCACATCCTGGAGGCATAGCCCTTGACTGCAGAGAAAGGGGGGCAAACTCACAACCCGGAGGAGACCCGGCCAAGGTGCTCTCCCCACCAGGCCATAGGCTCCCGAAAGGTCAATAGCAGCTCCCCTCCAAGAATCTGCTAAGAACAATCCTCCACTTGAAGGGCGGGGAGGGGAATCCCTGGCTGGCTCATCGTTTTAGCGCCTGCCTTTGGCCCGGGGCGATCCAGGAGTACCAGGGTCGGGCTCCCAGCATGGAGCCTGCTTCTTTCCCTTCTCCTGTGTCTCTGCCTCTCTCTCTCTCTCTCTCTCTCTCTCTCTCTCTCTCTCTCTTTCTCTCATGAATAAATAAATAAAATCTTAAAAAAAAAAAAAAGAAAGGGGGGGCACACTAAAAGGGAAAAGCCTTCTCTCAGAAGGAGGTTCTAGAAGCCTCAGTGAGTCTACTGTAAGAGGCCATGGAAACCAGTGTGTGCACAGATCCCCATATGCCCCTGCCCAGGCACTGCAGCCGCTCCATCTCCAACAGGATGTCCACATCATTCAGCACAGGAATGCCAGAAACAAAGGCTCCGTGAAGGAAAGGAGAACAAAGACATATCTGTGCCTGGGCTGCCACCACCACGAAGTACTAACTCTGCTAACTCAGAGGGAAGACCACAGGGCCTCACGGGCTACTTCCTGAGAGGAGCCGGTAAGTGCAGGTGGTGCTTCACCAAGTCACTGAGGTCTCAAGTCAGCCTCCGGACAGGCGATCTCTCCCCATTGAGTTTAAATGCAAAGGTCTTGGAATCAAAACAACTGGCATAAACTAAAGCCAAAACCAAGGTGATACTCTGCATCCTCCATCCCTCTTTTTGGCAAAAATGAAGTATGGGAACAATTCTGCTTAGAATTAGTCCCTTGAGGGCTGAGATGGGAGGCATGTTTTCCAAATCCAGTAGATGTAAGGTTGATTATCAGATATTCTTGTCTGTCTTAAGATTCTAGACTCAAGGGATCCCTGGGTGGCCCAGCGGTTTGGCGCCTGCCTTTGGCCCAGGGCGCGATCCTGGAGACCCGGGATCGAATCCCACGTCGGGCTCCCGGTGCATGGAGCCTGCTTCTCCCTCTGCCTGTGCCTCTGCCTCTCTCTCTCTCTGTGTGACTATCATAAATAAATAAAAATTAAAAAAAAAAAAAGATTCTAGACTCAAGCAAAGCTCAAGAAAGACTTGATACTTTTTTAAAGATTTTTTTTTTAATTTTTAAGTAATCTCTATACCCAACGTGGGCCTTGAACTCACAATCCCAAAATCAAAAGTCTCATGCTCGACCAACTGAGCCGATCAGGTGCCCCAAGTTACTTAATATTAAGCCAATGTAATTTGGGGAAGCCACACACACTCTAGTGAGAGCCAGCCTCTTAGCTCCCCAGCTCACTCAGGCATGGACAACTTCTCGGGCTAAGACCAAAAAAATAAGAAATTGGGGAGGGCTTCAAATTGTTTTAATGTTAACTCACAAGCCAAGATAATTTGATATGGGACTATAGCCTTGAACTTTCACATCTTGCCAGAGGACTGAATCCCTGAATTTAAAAATTCTCCAAGAATTTCACAACAGAAGGTTTATGTTCAAAACTTTTTTTTTTTAAGTGATGAATGCATTTTAGTTAGGTGCCGGGTACTAGTTCTACACAAGCATGTACACAAGCATGCTTTTAGTTGTATACAACTAAAAGTTGTACACAAGCATGAATTTAGTCAACAGCTACAGCAATCTTATGAAGTAGTGTTATTTTATTTTATGGGTAAACAGACATGAAGAGGTTAGGTAATCTGGCCAAGGTCACTCAGAGGTGACTGAGATTTTTACCCAGGTGGTCTGGTTTTAGAAGTCACCCTCTTATTCACTATACTATGCATCTCTATGATGGGGCACACTTAACATGGCTGGTTTTTTTTTTTTATTGGAGTATCTTAACTCTGTTATTTGATCCCACTGCAAAAACTGATAAGCTGTATTGGATAGCATACTTGAAAAGAATTCAGAATAGGAAACAGATGATGACATGAACTTTCAACCTTGACTGCAATGTGGCTTTGGAACAGACTATTAATGAATTATTCTAATCTATCTCAGAGCTTTCTAGGGACAAATTCAACAATGCTCCCCAACAGTGTGAGGAGGATCAAAGAAATGGGAGTTTGGTTCCAGTGGGAGGAAGAACAGAGGAAGAAACTAAGGAAAGTGGGGGCACAGTTGTCAGAAGTCGGCTGATCTCCTTGTCAGAGGAAGGGTGATCCCATTCTTGATCACAGGCAAGCCCAATGAGTCACAGGTACAAAAAAATGAGGAATGCTATTAGGAGAGGATTCTCTTTCCCTAAACTCACCAGTCCTTTTGCCCCCAGTCTTCTTCTCCACTTGGAGGTAGAGGGGATTGCCTGTCAGTGGGCAACAGACCATGATGATGTGTGGTAGACAGCACCAAGAAGGGTAGGGGGCTCACGGAGGAACTGGTTTCTTCTCTCTCTACTCTAGAGAAGGGTATCTCTGTCCTTCAGACTTAAACCTCCTTCTGATGGGCTACCTCATGATCTACCCAAGGGGATAGGGAGTTAGTAACTGGTTCTCTGACCTCAACTGATATATGAGCATGTGGCTTATCAGCAATATGACAGTGGCATTTTGGTTTCCTGACTCCTGATTCTTTTCTTTTTTTTTTTTTTTTAACTAGGCTCCACGCCCAGCATGGAGCCCAAAGTGAGGCTTGAACTCACAACCCTGAGATCAAGCCCTGAACTGCTATCAAAAGTCAGACATTTAACTGACTGAACCACCCAGGCGCACCCCCTGACTCCTGATTCTTATATGTCCATTAGTTCAGAACTTGGCCAGGAATACAGGTGTCATTTATTGGGCATCTTCAAATACCCCAATAAAAGTTTCTATAATATTCTAATATAATAAATGTTTGAAAGAGACCAAAAACGATTCATAACTCTTAAGTTCATAAATGTTGAAATTATAGTTTCTTCCTTTTTAAGATCATTTATTCAATTTTCAAGCATTTATTTACCACATGTTATGTGGCCAAACCGTGCTGGATAAGAAAACAAACACTGGCTAAAACAGGATTCCTGCCCTTAAGGAGTTTATAATCTTGGCAAAGGAAAAGACACTCTTAAAAACAAAAGCTTTTAAGTACTGTACTTGCTACACTAGGGGTCTCTCAGGGTTTTCCCTAAGGAGCTAGTCAATTCTCCCTGGAGGCAGAAGAGAAACAGGAAGCACTGAGTCAAAGGATAGATCAGGAAACAGCTCTCCAAGAACTGTTCTCTCTTGCCAAGAGAGCAGAGAATTTCGATAAGCAACAAGGGTAAGACAGAGGGGAGGGGACTCCCTGCCCTATAGAACAGAAGGAAGAGAGACAGCCACCCCCACACATCTAGGCATTTCTCTCTAGTCTTTCCCATGCTTTCTTCCTTCCTTCTACTTTCCACTTCCCACGTTCCCATCCCCTTGAATCATCTTCATTGGAATGAGATGAAAAAGAGAAAAATGTACAAATTAAGCAATTTCCTTGTTTTCCAATTTCCCTATTTTTAAAAGCCATATCCACTCATACAAATGTTCCACACTATCCTTCCTATATATACTACTTTCCATACCACTGTATTCATTATTGATATATTAGTAGTCTCTTTTCCTTCTTAATGTCCACTATTAATTTAAAGAATGCACACAGCACTTACAAAGATTTTATTTCAAAAAATAAAATCCATATTCAGGTAGGTAGACAAAAATTAAGTATTGGCATATACTCACGTAACATATAGTAGTACCTTTCCAGACTCTGATACTCTATCATTTTTACGTTAAAAGAAAATCAAACAGCTTTCATCATGCAAAGAAACAATATTAAATACATTACTGATTACACATATATTTGTAGGAATTCTCAGCTATCACATTCAGAAAGTGTTCCTTTCATTTAACTAATTATGGAAGCCCATCCAGAAAATAGGACAGCCTCAGAGGTTTAAGAACCTTTTCCTGTTCTCTATGTTTCATCTCCAAATCCTAGACCAGACTCTTACAATTTATTAGTGAGAAATGTGCCCCTTTCTCTTCAGGTGTACTGTGATTGAAAAAACTTTCCTCGGTCCCCTCCCTATACTGATTTTACAGCTTCCCTTGCAGATCGCCACACTTAATTGACAAGGATCAGCACCTCAGGAGGCAAAAAGCAAGAAAGCAACTTGGGACACCTTCCCCCAGCCGAGCAGGCTTTGGACTCCATGCAGCCCCTGCCCAACACCTGTCCTGGACAGGCAGGCCCGATATCGCCACTCCAAAAGCAAAGGCTGTGCCAATCTGAAAAGGTTAGGAACTCCTGGTCTGAAATGCATTAGATACCACACAGCACACCCAGAAAGAATCTCTCCTTTCCACCAGCCAGCAACACTATACTGTGGTGGGGAAGGGGAACCCCTCATCACATACATGCATACTCAGGAAATACACTGAAAGCAGATGATAAAACATTAATCCCAGTTATCTTTGCCAAGTGTGACCATGGTCTTGGGGCTTACTACTAATCTTTTACTTCTCTGGTTACCCATGCTAGCTTATGATTACATTATAATTGTTTATAACCACAATCTCACTTTTAGATAATTTGATAATATGATCCTATGTTAGAACACACACACACACACACACCCCTTTACTTGGTGAGGCTGTGTGTCATGGGCTTTCCTCACATTTTAAAACTTCTCTGGGTTTTCCATATTGTCTTATCATTTTATTTTTAACAGTAAACATTATTTTATAGGGGTGCCTGCATGGTTCAGTCAGCTAAGCATCTGTCTTCAGCTCAGGTCTTGATCTCAGGTTCCCGTGATGGAGCTCTGCATCAGGCTCCCCGCTCAGGGAGGAGTATGTTTCTCCCTCCCTCTCTGCTCCCCCTGCTTGTGCTTTCTCTCTCTCAAATAAAACAAGTCTTTTAAAAAAATAAACATTATTTTACAATGATTCTAATGACAGTAACTTAAGTTCTTGTAAATCTCCAAGAGCTTATTGCGACAGTGAGCTTATATATATGCCAGATTCTGAGACAATGCCAATTTCAAATATTGTTTGAATTATGCCAAAATAAACCACTAAAACACTCCTCAAATCTCAATTGTTTGGAATCAAAACAGTGCTGTAAAAAACATTAAAAAATAAAAACTCTCACTTTTTCATAAACCTAACACATCTATATTTATATATTCTATCCCACCATATATTGGCAGTTACAATTACCAAGTATAGTCTAGCTTCTATTCTACTATTCACTTGTCAGATTAAGCATCATAATCATAACTTGGAAGACCTAGTTAATAGTCTGACCTATTGATGTAATCAAATTTATCAAATCCTTTTTCTACTGTTGAGCCTTTATTTTTTTTAAAAAAGATTTTAGTTTTTTATTTATTTATGAGACAGAGAGAGAGAGAAAGAGACAGAGACACAGGCAGAGGGAGAAGCAGGCGCCATGCAGAGAGCGCGACGTGGGACGCGACGTGGGACTCAATCCCAGGACTCCAGGATCATGCCCTGGGCCAAAGGCACGCACTAAACCACTGAGCCACCCAGGGATCCTCTATACTGCTGAGCCTTTAAAAGCTGTTCCTATTTTATTGCCATTATAAAAATGCGGCAAAAAAATCCCATTTTATTTGCTATTTGTCTTTTGTGGACAATGAATTGCTAAGTCAACAGATATGAAAGTCATCACAAAAAAAAAAATAAAATAAAATAAAAAAAAGAAAGTCATCACAACACTTACTAGATATGGGGAAAATACGGCAGCATACTAAGCTGGCACTACCAATTCCAGCTCTGCTCTCAGCCACCACCAAGTCACTTAAACTCTAAGTCTACTCCACAGTTTCTAAAATAAGAATATTACCACCTGCCCTGGTAGTAAATCTGGTGAAGGTCAAAGTGGCTGATGCGGTGAAAAGGTGAAGTCATACAAATCTTACATGGAAAGACAGGTAGATATGCTATTTGGGGACCTCAGCTCAGATGCCCACTGACTCACCTAGCTATTAAAAACTCTGGAGGCCCTCAGTGTACTATACACTAAACTGATGTTGAGATTATAAAAATGAAAAGGAAACAGGTCCTATCCTAGATGGCCTTGTGGAAGAACAAGAGAGGGAGATGACACAGGACCCCAAATGTTCAAGCAGGGGCCTGAACCAAGTGCCAGGGGACCTGGAGCACAGACTTGCCCAGGGCCCTGGGGAGGCTGCGAGGAGGTGATACCCCAACCAGATCTCCAAGGATGGAATGAGAAGAATCATTCAAGTTAGAATGGGGTGAAAGTTTATGAAGGTAAGGCATGTGAAAAGAGATATGCGGCATGTTCTGACAGTGAGTGGTTTTGGAGCCCAGAGCAGAGAAGAGACATCGGGTGGGACATCGGAGCCTGGAGAGGAAGCTGCAGCAGGTGCCGAGGGCCTCACACACCACGCTACAGGACCCCATGAGGACAGACATGGAAGCAGTGAACGGCACTGTTTTGGAGGATATCAGAGCAGCAGTGTAATGCATGGACTGGAGCAGAGAATGACTAGGATAAGACAAGGGACAAATAATGACAAGAGCACAGCAAAAGCAGACGAACCTGAAACTCTCACTTGGACCCACTGTAACAGTGACTTCTCATCTGCTAGGAACCCTCACTTCATTTCCATCAAATGAAAAAGAAGGGCCAAATGAAAAGGCTTAAAAAGTAAAAAGCAATCTTAAGTTTTCATGCTCCCCTACTTTCTTCCTAAGAGCAGACCCACATGTCAAGTGTATACCCTCCTCCCCACCAAACTCAGCAGCCACTACAACAAACTGGGCCAGCAAGAATCTAGAGAGAAGACGAACCACACACACACACACACACACACACACACACACTTCTGTTTCCAGCAAAAGATACTGAACCACTTTATCTAATTCAACTGAGCAGGAAAGAAGCAAACGTCAGATACCAATGGGTAAAAGACCAAATAAAAAGGATCAAAATGAGCCCATGCTGCAAAAAAAAAAAAAAATGTGATAACGATTGTTCACTGGCACCCTAGTTTATGTCATGAGATAGACACGTTGTTTTTGTTATTCTAAGAAACAGATTGGTATCTTAAACTTAGGATATTCATATTAAAAGGGCACAAGCAGAGGCGCCTGCATGGTATAGTCAGTCAAGTGATCAACTCTCCGTTTTGGCTCAGGTCAAAATCCCAGGGCCATAAGATGGAGCGCCACACTGCGCTCCATGCACAGCGTGGAGTCTGCTTGTGGATTCTCTCTCCCTCTCCCTCTCCCTATTGCACTCTCTCACTGTCTCTAAAATAAATAAATCTGGGGATCCTTGGGTGGCTCAGCGGTGTAGCGCCTGCCTTTGGCCCAGGGTGCGATCCTGGAGACCCGGGATCGAGTCCCATGTCAGGCTCCCGGCATGGAGCCTGTGTCTCTGCCTGTGTCTTTGCCTCTCTGCCTGTGTCTCTGCCTCTCTCTCTCTATGTCTATCATAAATAAATAAATAGATCTTTAAAAAATAAAAATAAAATAAATAAATCTTAAAAAGGGGGGGAGAGCAGTAATCATGATCTATGTGACATTACAAACACTGTTTTTCCCCTACTAGTAGAGAAAATATCAAATAAAATAAATACATGCTCTTATATAATATATGCTCTTCTAGAAAAGGAGGACAAAATATCAAATAATGCCCTTTTTAGAGTACTTTAATAAAGTTATACTCTGATTAGGGATTAAGCTCTGTACTAGGTGCTTTACAGATTGCTCATTCAATGCTTCCAACAAGCAGTGTGGCTCAGCGGAAAGATTCCCAGGCTTGGAAACATATAGTAATTAATTTTTCCTCCAGTTTGTATCCATAAAATAAATCCAAAATTTTTAAGCATTACTTAAACTTGACTTTTGTCATAGCTATCTGAATATGTATGTATGTATGTATGTATGTATGCATGTATATATGTATGTATGTACGCAAGCTCCATGCTGGGCATGGAGAGTAACACCAACTGCTATCACAGTATATTCACATGAGGTAATCTGTATTAAGTAGCAAGGATACATGAGCTAAGGTGTTCTGATTCCAAAAAATTTCCAGTTGCTACCTCAGGAAGCAATTTTAAGAAAATGTGAGGAAAGAGCAGTGACAATCCTATCTGAAAAACTCAGTACAGCTAGCTGATCCCCAGTGGAAAGAGCTCCCCGGTCTTCCATCAACATTCACTTTTTCATATATATACATATAACAAGTCTATAAGAATGTGAAGAAAAGGGAATTCTAGTGCACTGTTGGTGGGAATGTAAATTGGTGCAGCCACAATGGAAACAATACAACCATTCCTCAAAGTATTAAAAATAGAACTACCATATGATCCAGCAATTCCACTTCTGAGTATTTATCCAAAGGAAATGAAAACACTAACTTGGAAAAATATCTGCACGTTCATGTTCACTGTAGCATTTTCATTTTAAGTAGGCTCCACACCAAACATGGGGCCCAACACAGGGCTTGGATTCACGACCCTGAGATCATGACCTCAGCTGAAATTAAGAGTTTGAAGCTTAACCGACTGAGCCATCCAGGCACTTCTAGCATCTTTTTACAATAGCCAAGACAGGGAAACAACCTAAGTGTCCATCAAGGGATGAATGGATAAGAAAATGTGGTATGTACATACAACAGAATATTATTCACTCCTAAAAAAGAAGGAAATCCTGCCATTTGTGCCACATGGATGGACTTGAAGGGCGTTTGTTATACTAAGTGAAATGAGACAAAGAAAACCAAATGCAATATGATCTCACTTAAATGTGGACTCTAGGGAAAAAAAACACATACACATATACACACACAACTGAACTCAGAACAGATTCATGACTGCCAGAGGTGGGTGGTATAGGGGGAGGAGAATGGGTGAAAGTGGTCAAAAGGTACAAACTTCCAGTTATAAAAGACATAATTCCTGGAGATGTAATGTACAGCATGGAGGGAGAAACCATTTATACTCATGCAACTTAACCTGAAGGTGTGGGAAATGCCCCCTGTGTCACCCTAGCTCTCCCTTAATGACCTACTTATACACCTTTTTCTAACAATCTCTCGAAAGCCTCCTTGAAACTATGTATATTTTTGCTCTGTATAATCTTATGTGCTAAGAATTTTCCTCTTTATCCCTGGATGCTTAAGCATAACTTTCATGCCTTCATGCCTGCATGTGCCCTACACCTACAATGTGTCCATCAGTGAACAAAATAAAGATCCCTGACCTGCAGAGCTGATGTTCTAAGTGAGGGACAGGCATAAACAGCTTTCGCTATTCGTATTTAGCTTCTCAAGCTCTCTAGCATCCTGGTACATGACCAAAACCTAATTTTGCTTCTTTACAAATTTGAGTTACAGTGCAGGCAACTGCATCAAGTGTTTCAGGTCATATATGTCACAACACTGTACAAAGATACACATCTGTCTCTTGTTTCTGATTTAATTTCTCATGATGGAATTTTGTTGGGTTTACAGCAGCAAAATATCTGATATCCTCCACGATCATTCCAACAACTCAAATTTCTTTCAAGTTTTGAAATGGTAGCTTATGGCCAAGTTAAAAATCCCATTTGATTAACGTCTCCTCAATGCAGCACCTGAAGCACATTTGCTGATCCACACTCATGGCTTTACAAAATACTCCTGCTGTTTTTCTTTCTCTGGTCAACATTTCTAGCTTGGAAGAATCAAGCAGCGTCTACACCTTTTAGACACTTTATATTCAGGAATCCTTGGGGGCATGTCCTTTTCTCCTGTTGCCTATGTTTAAGCCAGGTAGTTTTTCTTAATACTCAGTTAAATATACTAAAATACAACTCTATTTAGGCCCATATGTAACATAAACCCAAACGTATAAGCAGGCTATTCATTTTACTCACACAAAAAAATCTAAAAAGTATTTGGCCCTATTATTGTTTGAGTGAAAATGCTTTTAAATGGTTATTATCACCTTAGTCTCCGTTTTCTTATGACTCCATGGACTCACATAAAGCAACTGTATTTCTTCTCTCAACTTCAAACTTTAGTCCTAAACATAACAAATTAATTTTTCTTCATGTGGAGCTAAGGAGGTAAGTGAAAGCAAAGTTGAGGACATCTTAATTTCCACCTACACCTTCTTACTCTTTTGTGTTCTAAGAGATCTACCTTCCAGCTCTAAACTGAACTAGAGGTGATACTTCCAAATCCTCTTAAACTAAAATCAGAAAGAAGAAAACTTAAAGACAGAATATCAAAATGAAGATAGTTCTGAGGAAGGAGAGCTGACAATTTTATCGTCACTAAAAACACAACACAAACACATATATATGTATGTGGTTTCAATGCAGAAATATTATAGTCAGAATTTTTTCTGAGGAATACCATAATGATTTCTTTAGTCTAATGTTGCAGGTTTTTAGGTATAGTAAGCCTTGAAAAATACTTTAAAATGTCCTTTTTTCAAAAAAAAATAATAAAAAAATAAAATAAAATGTCCTTTTTTTCTGAATCACAGTAAAAAATGGAAGACTAAAATCACTGCCTTTTGAGAGATATTCTTTGATCATGAGATCTTCAAAATACTGTTGTTGTTTTTTTAAAGATTTATTTATTTATTCATGGGAGACACAGAGAGAGAGAGAGAGAGAGAGAGAGGCAGAGACACAGGCAGAGGGAGAAGCAGGTTCCATGTAGGGAGCCCAGTGTGGGACTCAAAACTAGATCCTGGGACACATCCTGAGCCGAAGGCAGACGCTCAACCGCTGAGCCACCTAGGCGTCCCAAAACACTGGTTTCTAACAAAAGATCAGCACCCAAATTTGAGTTTTAGCTACAAATTCTGAAATGTATTCCATTTACCTGAAATGTATTTCAAATGTATTTCATTTCATATTACCACCAAGTGTGGTCCAACTTGCATTTGGAGGACAGAGACTTCTGAAAGAGCCAGAGTAGATGCTGGCGGGTCTGTTAGGGGCTACTTGAGTGGCCTGGAAGAGATGATGACAGCCTCGCTGCAGGAAAGGGCAGCGGGTGTCGTCAAAGACAGCAGACAAGAGCTGCAGGTACAGCCTGTTACATGCAAGTTCTCTTCATAGCAAGATCCCCTGCAGGCCTCATAGGAAGGACAGCATAGTCACTGCCCCTCTCTCTTAATTCCCTGTATCCTTAAATTAACCCCTCCTAACTAGGATATCTGAACACCTGTCTCTGTTTCAATACTTTTATCACCACGAATATAGCATCTGGCATTCAAAGCTTCCAGTCTCAGTAACCAGCGAATCCTGGCCATTCTCAGCCACCCCCTTTGTTGAAGGACAGCCCCGAGATAAGACTAAAAATGTGCAGCAGAAAAAAACCCATGCTATCAGCATATGTAAGTTATACTGACTCCAGTCCTTTTCACCCCTTACAAAAATGCAATCAGATCATGTCATTCTTATGCTTAAAGCCTTTCAATACATCCCCGCTGGTCTTAGGATTTAAACCAAATCCAAATTTACAAACCTTAAGAAATCGTCCTTAAAATCCTGGGAGGAGGGGTTATTCAATTTTATAAAAATAAAAGTAATACCAAAAACTCCCAAGAATTATCTAAATGATGACAAATCTCTCAGACATTACATTACAGGTAAATTAGTTTTGCTTGTCTTCCCACTGGGATGTAAGCTCCAGGAACATGGAAACAGTGTGTGCCCATAGCACTGGTTCAATAAGACTGTTGAATGAGGGAGAGCCTCAGGTACTACTGCGACCCACACAAAGATCTAAGCAATGTTCTTTATTCACTAATCAGAAAGTAAAGGGTAGGTAGGTAAGATGGCAAAGTTCATCATACATTGGTTCAAGAGTTTTCTCAATTTCAAACATTATCCATAGTCACCAGGAAATAATTCAAAAGGGAAAAATGATCCAACCTATATGCTATTAATGAAATGCATATTGAAAGAACATTAAGATATTACACTTGACCCTGGAACAACACAGGCTGAACTACAGAGGTCCACTTACAGGCCATTTTTTTTTCGATAAATAGAGTACAGTACTGTAAACAGACTTTCTCTTCCTTATGATTTTAATAACCTTGTCTCTAGTTTACTTTATTGTAAGAATACAGTATGTAATACCTACAACACAAAATACATGTTAATCAACTTTTTACATTATCTGTAGGCCTTCTGGTTAAGTTTCCAGGGAGTCAAAAGTTACACACAGATTTTGAACTCCGGAGGGGGTGGGCACCCACAATCCCTGCACTGTTCACGGGTTGACTGGATACACATTCTAAAATATCAAAACCATTTCTTTCCACTAAGCCACACTCAGGAAAGATTGGAAGCTGAGAGAGGAGAAGATAGTAAGGCATTTCTGAGAAAATATCATTACTGGTGACCACAGAGGTTCTGTCTTCCTGAGAAGCAACCTAGTAAGATTTAACAAGCTCTATAAAATGGTTCATACTCTTTAACTACAGAATCTCCCTTTACAAAATATACCCCAAGGAAATAGGTAATCCAAAAAGGAAATAAAGAAACATAAAACATGTACATGGCCTAATGGTAATAATAATGAAAAACTGGAAAGTTTTCAAATGATCAAATATGAGATTAAGCTAACTAGGAGAAAGCAACACCATAGACTATACAGCCTTTCAGAAGAAGTACATGGATTCCACTGACACTTTACATATATATTTTTAATTTCTCTATATATCAGGATTTTTTTCTAAAGGCAGAAAAGAGTAAAATCTCAATTCTGAAAGCTAATGAGCTTAACATCTCTAATAATCCTATATAAAAAAGGCTGCAAAAGATAAATTTAGAGGACTACAAAGTTTGGTGTTTATCAGAATTCAAAATAAATCTATTAAAATTACCTGCGTTTGTGAAAGCTGAATGCTCTGGACCTGTGGAAGCAGAAAATAAGCATTTGGTAGCTGCTTTGCAGACCCTTCGGTAGAGATTCTTCGAGTGCCAATTCCAGATACCTTCAGGGAAAAAAAAAAAGTTAATCATTCCCCGATTCATTTTGAAACATATTTCCCATAATGTTAAAACACCTTTCCAAAGGAATCTGTATTCACCACCTTGGCCTTTAAGATTCTATTAATCCAATTATTATATATCTTTGTCTACAAAAGAAAGCAACAAAAGCTGCTATATTTAAGTTGGATATTCCTCACTATTGCTAATCTTTTCAGATATAAACAACTTTCCCCCATAAGGGACCAAGTGTTTAATGGAAACCAGTAAGAAATAACCACAGAAATGATAGATCTTGGCTTGATGCCACATCCTATTTAAGATGTCACAGATACCACTTAAGAATTCCTAACTACTTTTTGTGAACAACAAAAAGATTCTTCACACTCCATCCCTGGTGCCTTGATATGAATAATGAGCTCCTTGAGAACTGGCTGCCAAGCATGTAATCCATGTCCCCTGATCAAAAATATTCCCAAGCCCAGGAGGGAAGGGGGCAAAAATCACTAGGAACTGCTTTTATACCTCCTCCCCCTGGCCTGTTCATGAGGTCAGGGCAGAGTTCTGAGAGCCCGTTCTCTTTTATAATAGAAACATAATATGGTAGGCTTCTTTGTTTTGTTCTAATGCCCTTCAAAGATCCATAGTGAGAGTCACAGTTCTGTGCACTGAGCAGAAGACAGCCAACTGTGTATGGCATGGGAGGCAGAAGAAGGGGGGAAAGCTGGCGAGTTTATCACTAACAATCACTAACATCACTAACAATCTTATATTCTAATGACATAAACCAGGGGGCAGCATTTCCAAAAGTCTTTTATAAAATATCCAAACCCCTCTATTAAATGGACAAATCAAGGGACCAGAGGGAAAGGTTACTTACATGATAGGGAAGGATTCCATATGAGGAGGTATTAATAAATAAAGAACTTTCAATGTTTCCTTCTTCAGTAGGTAAGAAAATAATTCTGAAGGATGTTTTCCCCATTGCTGGAATCACCTGAAAGGAAGAACCGAAATGGGTCATTTGGAATGGACCTCTTAAAAAAAAAAAAAGTCAGAGACTTTCTTTTTGACTATTTCCACTGATAGATGTCTGTATATCCTGTATCCTTGATTCAGAAGTATCACAAATCCCTGAGAATCATCAAATGGATCAAAATCCAACAATCTAAGAGGATGTACCAAAGAATATGCCACAGACTTATGGCAGGATAGCTGACAAGTCTTTTCACTTCGGATTGAGAATCCTGCGCCCTCATGTTCTTCCTTTTCCCTCCTCCTCCGCACCCACATGGTCAATGGCCTTTACCAAACACACAGTTCTAACCATACTTAAGTAAAAGGAGCCTCCAATGTACAAACCTGTCAATACCTAATGCAAGTCAGGAGCTGTGTTAATCTGGACAGACTACCATAAAATACTGGACTCCCTCTTGCACCAACTCCTTGGTCCCATATTTAAAAGGGAAAAAGTCGGGAATCCCTGGGTGGCTCAGCGGTTTAGCGCCTGCCTTTGGCCAGGGTGTGATGCTGGAGTCCCGGGATCGAGTCCCACATCGGTCTCCCTGCACGGGGCCTGCTTCTCCCTCTGCCTGTGTCTCTGCCTCTCTCTCTGTCTCTCATGAATAAATGGATAAAATCTTTAAAAAAAAAAAAAAAGCTGTTGTCCTTTAAAATTCTTTCAAATAAATAAATAAATAAATAAATAAATAAATAAATAAATAAGGAAAAGTGCATCAGGTAGATATAAGTAAGCTAAATAAACAAGAAAAACCCACTAGTAACTGGGATCTTCATTAAAAGTTAAAGACCAGTGAAATCTAAACTACCAGAAGACCAGGGTTTGGAGCTCTCTGCTATGGTGCAAATTAGCTTTATAAGGAGCTATTCACTACCTCCCATTCCTACATTTAGAAAGGATTCCTATTCTAGTAGGTTTGCCCGGCAAAGAGATCATGACTATAAACCTTGTACTAATTACTAAATGGTTCTGCATTTGTAGTCATTTCAAGACACATAATACTAAGTTTCCTTAACCATGAAAAAGTCCCATTAGATATACAAGATTATACCTTGTTTAGATTCTAAACTTTTTTTTCCATGTAGATAGCAAGACCCACCAAAATTACGGACAACTGAAAAAATAAATGCTAAAGCAAACACACAGAAGGAAAGAGTTTGGGTAGCAGAAAAAGGGGAGACAGGGAGCAGAGGGTAAAAACTTCAGGCCAAAGAAAGCAAGAAAACCTGGCAGCCTGCCACAGCATAGTTTCCAAGAGTACATCAACACTTACCCTGCAATGAACAGGAGGCACATGAAAATGTCTAGCAGCTGTAAACACTGAATTCACCACGACCTCACTATCCCTACTAGGGTTGTAAGCATAGAGAATCTTTGCTGCAGGGTGACCCAGGAACCTAGAAGGGGAACAAGGAGAAAAAAAATCCAATGTATTGTGTGGTCATAAATATAGCTATCCGTCCACTCATCCCTCCACCCATCCCCATATATATATACTTTAAACCCAGAAAGTGGGCAGACCAGGTGGCTCAGCGGTTTAGCCACCAGCTTCAGCCCAGGGCGTGATCCTGGAGGCCCAGGATCCAGTCCCATGTCGGGCTCCCTACATGGAGCCTGCTTCTCCCTCTGCCTCTCTCTCTTTCTGGGTCTCTCATGATTAAATAAATAAAAATCTTTTTTAAAAAATAAATAAAATAATAAAATAAAATAAACCCAAAAAGCTGTTGATGTTCATTAAAGTTAAAAGCAACAATGATTAAATCCTGCTATTAATAAAGCATTTAATTCACACGTCAAAAACTGTTAAAAGAATTCTTTCTTTTATGAGGCACTTACACCAACCAATGGTAACACCTCACTGACTTTTGCGTTAGAAGAATTCAACCTGCATAGGCCATTAAATGCTTGCAAATATACAGAGTAGGAACTAGGAACTCGCCTGATGGGGCTCTAATTCAAATGAAAATACGTTTAGATAAAGAAACTGCACTTAGAAAAACCCAGTTTTTTAAAAGTTTCTTCTCTAAGTAGTAACTTTAAGATTGGGGGAATGGATTTCAACTCACAGAGAGACTATTAAATCTCAGGAAAGGAAAACTTAATTGGTGCTAAAGACCATTCTTCTGAGAAGAAGGTCAGCAGCACTTTCTAGCGCTTGCTCTTACCCATTTAAATCATGAGTCCTTTAGAAAATTCTGATGAAATCTTTGGATCTTCCCTCCACAAAGAGACACATACACACAAGCTTTAGACATAATCAAAATATTCGTGCACTAAGGTAAGAATGCAAACACCCTAACTGATGAGGACATTCATGTTGACTCTTCCCTTCCTCCTCTTTCCACCTGCAAGGCTAGCAAAGGAATGTAGCTAACTTCTGACCCACCTACCTGCCAAGTTCTCTAGAATCATTTCCCTCTGATTCCTACCACCTGATACCAAATTCACTCTCACGTCATAAACAGAGAGTCACAAAAATTTCACTGAAGCTGTTTCTCCAGTTTTAAAGCCCTCAGTGGCAGGGATCCAAATATACAGCTCTCCTTAATATGGCCTAGAAGTAAAACTGTATCTAAATTCAGCAAAAATTCATCTCAATTATACTTGTATTTCTCTGATTTTATTCTGAGTTCTCTAATACTAAGAGTTGTGTGTTTTAGGGAAAATGACGTACATACTGTCCTATGTACAATGGGATTTCCAAACTACTGTATCATTGCCATCAAATCCCTCACATTCCTCTTCCAGCTTTTCTTTTCCATTTTTTTTAAAGTAGGTTCCATGCCCACCATGGAGTCCAATGTGGAGCTTGAACTCATGACCCTCTCATCAAGACCTAAGCTAATATTAATATCAAGAGTCTGATGCTTAACAAACTGAGCCACCCAGGCACCCTACCTCCTCCTACTTTCAATCACGAGTATTAACTGAAGGTTTAATACAGCCAATGTGTATTTTTAAAAATAAGCACTAATGTGATCAAAACCTTGATTTTTTTTAAGTGTTCTTATCTAATATGAATAAAATTTTTTTATACTACCATAAGCATAAAGGGTCACCTCAGAGAGCCCTGTCTTGGGAGAGTACCAGGCTCACATTTGCCTTTTCCCTCCATTAAGTTAAATAAAGACTTCATAGTTTTAGGTAAATAATACAACTCAATATGCAAAGTTACTACTACTTATCCTCAAAGCTTTATATTCCACTCATATCATCAGAATATAAGATTTTTAGTTTAAAAAAAATATGTATGTTTCCCAAACAAAAACACATTAGAAAATCAGACTTCAAACTGCAATTCTACAGGGTCCAGTGACTGCATCCACCAGAAACCTCACCGGACCTAACACAGACCTAGTTACCACTGTGCTATTTTTATTCTATTTTTTTAATTCTATTTTTAAAAGTGTTATGAGGATAAGAATTTCCTTCACTAGTGACAACTGGAAGATACTCTATTAATTTAATACTACAAAAGAATGATTAAAATCTCTTATGAATGATTAGCACTTTTTAACCTCAGGACCAGTGGAATATTAACCCTTACAATAAACCCTGAGACGTGGGCAGAAGGCAGGTGAATAACATGATCCTGATTCTGGATCCCAGAAGAAACCAAAGCTATGAAAAAGGGTGGGGTTTGCCCAAGGGCAACTTTGAAATAAACAATAGCAAAAGCTGTACAAGGGCAGTGAAGAAATGAGAGCTCTGCCTCAAGTTTGAATATACTGCCTATAAATTAGACCATTTATTAAAAGGAAAAAATTGACTGATTTTAGAAGTGTTCTAATTTAGACTACAGTTATCGAGATTTTTTAAAAACTTTAGCAAAAATAATTTATTCCCATAATTATATCCCAGAGCTCACTTATAAAAAAAAAATAGCATGGTATGTGCTGGCTTAGAAATCAGACTTATTTAAAAAAAAAAATCAGACTTATTCTATTGCTTTTAGTGAAATGCCCTTGGGCAAAATACATTACTGCTCAGCAACAAATTCATGAGCATCTGTAGTCCATGCTCAAGTAGAGAGAGATTTGAAAATGACACACATGAGACTGTCTTTCTCTCTCTCTTAGATAATACCACCCACCATTATTCCACTATCCTTCCAGGATTGACAGGAGACACAACTGACAAGAGACACGATTGAGAAGTATAAAAGTATAGAAGTATAAAATACTACATAACAAAAATGAATCATCTAAAGGTGATTCAAGTCTAAAATGTAGCAACCTTTTCAAATAAAAGATTTTAAACATTTTAAACATTTGCTTTTCAACCTGCTTCCAGTTATCAGGACCAGAATCTGATACATATAGCTAATTAATTTTTTTAGCCAATGTACCCACCCATCCATGTGCCCTGATTGCAGGATATTTATCTTACTGAATTGTAAATATATCATAGACAGTCAGCTATGAACTGGAGTTGTTATCCTGATTTAACTGTATTTACTATTATCCATCTTATTATATTTAGCAATCTGTGACATATATTTTTTTCTTTTCCATATTTTTATTTCGTTAACATACAGTACAATGTTATGCAATATGTATTTTTAAAAGTAGGTCCTGCATTAATATTCTTTACAATAAAGACTCTTCACCAAAGTAAAGTGATCTCTCAGAATCTCAAACCAGTGAGGTTTGATCATAAATGCAGCTTCGAACGTTTCTTTACCTAAGAATAAAAACGTACAAATTCAAACACAAAAAAGCAGACACCTAGAATCTTGTAAAGTCAGCAAGAGCCCTTCCCACTTTTCTCTCTTCTTCCTTTTACAAGAATCTCCTTTAAAAGCTCAACAAGGTACTTTAAATTTAAAATTCCTTCTCCTTCCCTGCAGCTCTAATCTTTTGCTGATCAGAAGGAGAGGGAAAGAAGGAAATCCAGATGAATAAAGGAGAGCACACCAGGAGCGCACTACTAACTCACCCCAGATGCTCTCCTAGCACCATGCCTACTTCATTCACCTAACTTTTCCTGTAACTCAAAAAAGTTCTTTGTAACACTGCAGTGATGTTCCAGGCTGCTGAAATAAGCAGAGCTTTGACATCTGAAATACTTTTACTTCCATACTCAAATCTCTACAAATGTGAAACTGTATCTCTTCAGTGCTGAGATATTCTGCATCCAGGGAGTTTAACACCTGAAGTTTCAAACTTCAACCACTTTAAGTGTCACAGCCAAAAAGAGTCTTTAAATTCTCCCCTTCTGCACAGCATCGCCCTTCTCTTAACTTCTCCCAGTTCCCAGATTTGTCCCTCAACCAACACTCAGATCACATCCCCTTCATCCTAACAGTTCTGAACACGATGTAAGTAATTACAGCTTCTATGCTGTTTTCCCCGCTTAACTCATTTCCAAAGTCTTAATTGTAGCAACTAACAGTTGTACAGTGCAATTCTGAATCTCAAAGCATAGCAAGCAGTAAAAACAAGCCAATGAATCTAATGAAAAGAATTCAGAAGCCATAAATATATAGTGTTCTCCATTATAAAATAACCTGATTTGTTATAGAAAAACAGGGACTTAATACTGACTTATTAAATTCCAATCACTATAAAATATTATAAAGTGTATTTATTAAAAGTTGGTGAAATGGCTAACACAACCTTACACTCTCCTTTTCACAAAAATATTCCTTTTAACAAGTCCTAGAATCAATATACCTCATATTACTAATATACCTAAAAGGTATTTAACATTTCATATGTAGATATGTTATATATAAATATATTTTATATACATTAATATATTTTAAATATATATGACATCTTGAAAGCAAAAAATGCAAATAAAGTTACTAAAAATTATAAAGAAAAGATACTTACTGAATCCCGAAATCCAGAACTGATGGCTGAAAATGTAAGCCCTTTCCACTAAATAGTTTGTCTGAGAAGCTAAAAAAGAAAAGAAAAGACAAATTATTTTTTGTTTTGTTTTGAAGTTTGAATGCTGAGTTAAAGTATATTCTTAGGCCAATGGCTCTTACAAGCTATCATTTTACCCCCTCATAGATGAGTCTGAACTAGATTTTAAATTTAAAAAAATGAATTACTGGAGTCTAATATAATTCTACAGCTACAAAAATTCAAGATACTTTTAGATTATGGTTAGTATAATTCATATCAAATGTACAGATTCTGTAAGCATTCAACAAATATGTGCTCACTTCGGCAGCACATATACTAAAAAAATAAATACAGGGATGCATTTAAGTTTTAATAGGCTTCATTTCTAGATGCATTCAAATAACATGACTATTTTCATAAACTTCAAATCAAGACATACATGTAAGGTGAGTAGAGTGAGGGGTTGGGAGGGAAGGAGATTTGGCCTCTAAATTAGCTAGACGATTTATGATGGGGAGAGGAACACAGCCAGGGTTGCCCCTAAAGGCTGAACCCATCATCAAATCTGTATTTTTAAGAATAACCATCACATAAAAACCCACATGGCAGGTCATACTTTCCACAAATGTTAATCATTACAATGATTTTTCTTCAGAGTCAAGACAAATTAACATACCAAAAAACATATTTAAAAAATAGAAGAAAAAATGTACATGTATAATATAACATACATAAACATACTTAAAGACATAAAATACAGAATGTGTGTATGTATATATATGTGTGTGGTATATTATGTACACCAAGAAACTATCAATGATCATATGACATTTTTTTTTAATATTTATTTATTTGAGAGAGAGCTCTTGTATCTTGGGGGCAGGGCTTGGGGGGGAGGGATAGAGAGAAAGAATCTCAAGCAGACTCCCCACTGAGCACAGAGTCCAACTCAGGACATGATCTCACAACCCTGAGATCATGACCTGGGTCAAAAACAAGAGTCAAACGCTAAACCAACTTAACCACCCAGGGGCCCCGGTCATGTGACATTTTAAAAGCCATGTAATCCAAAATATTTAACTGAAAAAGCCCCTAAATGTAACATATGTAGCTGTTTTCAAGGACTCCAGCAAGCTTTCCAAAATACAATCATTCCATTGTCTCCCACCACCTAGCACTCCACCAAACATGGTCCCCAGACTGGTTCAGGAGTAGACGTCTGAGTTTCTGAGCTGCTGGCCAATAGAAGCTTTGTGACCTTCAGCAAACCCATCTCCCATTTTTCTTGAAGTCACAAACAATACACAGACCAGAGAACCCCTTCTAAAATCCTCATCTGATAGGAAGAATCCTGGCTGCAATCTTTCCTTCCACCCTCCACTTCTCTGCCTCTAACTAAATCAAGGTGACAGCTCAGTCTCCATCTGCCCAGCCTCTGCCACTTCTCCACTTGCACTGAACTTGAGCAGAGAAGAGGTATGCTGTTTACTGGTCTCCCTCCAACCTCAAAAGGCCAGGACTAACTCCAAGACTTGTGTACAAAAAGGTCAACAACACACCTAGTTGCCTCCAGAAATGTTCTGAAGAACCCCCAGAGGTGATGGATGTCATGCACCACAGCCACTCACTCCAGATCAAGTTGGCCAGGGCTCAGCATTCCAGAAGAAAAAGAAAACAGGCAATTTCACATGCCAAAAATTATGTTAGAAAAGTCAGGCTACTATATAAGTAATAAGTAAAATAATTAAAGATAGTCTCTTCCTGTCTTGTACACCCAAAAGTGGATTTATCATTAGATTTCACATCTAATTTCTGAATGAAGGCAAGGTTTTAAGTATTTAAGTAATTCACTCAAGATCACATAGCTACTAAGAGTCAGAGCCAGAATTCCAATGCAGATCTGCTGAGGTCAGAAACATGAAGCTGGTATGGAGTTCAGGCCTACCCAAGTTCACAGGAACCTACCCAAGGAACCCAGGCAGTCTAGCGGCTGGGTGAGAGTTTGGGCTTCAGAGCGCAACAAACTCGGATTCCAGGCCCAAGGCCACCACTTTGTAGTCCTGAGTGGGTCAATCACTTAACTTCTCAAAAGTCTCAGCCTTACTATCTTAAAATGAAGATGACAACAGATATCTACCACATAGTTATCCTGAGGTTAAAATGAGATAATAATAATGCCTTTGCTTCGTGCCTGGCACAGAGTTAAGTGCAATAAATATTAGATCATGTTACTAAGAGGAAGACTGTCATCTAACAAGAAAAGTAATGAGAACAGATGGAGAAGCCAATTGAGTTTGAGTCAGAGCTGACTTGGGGATTTAAAAGTACCAAACGGGCAGCAGTACTTATCTCTGAATAGAACAAATGAAATCTAAACCAGGGCCATCTCATATCATAACAGAGATTTCTAAATCCCACAATCAGGAAGTTTTACACACCTAACAAAAATCAGGTATGTAAGGTCCAACCTAAAGTAATAAACTAGACATAACCAGAATTTCTTTAACTTCAAAGAAAACTCTATTTCAATCTCATTATGGAGAAGTAAAACCACGTCAATATTTCTGCCTAAAAGTCATAGAACAGATTCATTTTTCTCTTTGGTCAGTTTCGGCTCACTTGACTTTACAATTTTGGAAGGGAGACCAAGTTACACGGAGATTTAAATTACATCACTAAGTTAAAAAGTTGGTTCCCAAAGACAAAACAATTTACTTTTTATTTATTTTTTTAAAGATTTTTTTATTTATTCATGATAGAGAGAGGCAGAGACACAGGGAGAGGTAGAAGCAGGCTCCATGCAGGGAGCCTGATGTGGGGCTCGATCCTGGGACTCCAGGATCATGCCTTGGGCTGAAGGCAGGCGCTAAACCACTGAGCCACCCAGGGATCCCCGACAAAACCATTTAGATGTAGGTACGGTCTTGGACAGTACTCACACACATGCACATGCCCTCAAATATTTGTTAAAGACTGAAGGGGGGAAAAAAGCAGCAAACTGCCAAAATTTAGCCAACCATGGACATCAACAACCATCCTCAAATGTCAGTGGTAGCTAAGAAATTATACTGTGTTTAAAGACGCCAAAGTTTTCATTTCCAAATCGATGACATCAAAGTAACTTAAGCTTTACGAGCTACAGCAATAAAAGACAAAGTTCCTTCCCTTTTCTCCTTTACTCAAAAGTCAGCATTAACCTTTTTGCATGTGTGCTCTTAATAATGTGGATGTTTCTTTTATGTCCCAATTCACCTGCCTCCTTCCCTCTAAAGAGTCCCCTCATCTGGCATAAAATAAACTCAGGCATCTTGTAAACACAAATGCTAAATTCATGCCACATCTCTCCAATGTTCACTCCTCCCTCACCAGTTAAGATAATTCTAAGGAAAAGCCCTATATGAGAGGAGAAAAATAAAAAAGGAGCACAGGGAGAAGAAATAGAGGTGACAGTACTCTGAGGTGAAGGGGCTCTTTATATGGACCCTGTCCCACACTCTCTCGTAGCCCTTCTGAAGACACCGGCCTTCCACAAAGAGCTGACTCTTCCCTCAGTGTTGGGACATGTGGACGAGGCATTCTACACATGCTATTTGGTAAGAGTATCACTGCCTGAGATTATATGACTTCTCTTTTGTCTTCTTTTCTTTTTTCAGAAACTTCAGGTAACTTTTTTTTTTCTCTATATGTAAGACAAAGAGACAGTTCCAAAAAGAGTGGGTAGTACAAGAGAAAAGAAATTTCTCTGGAAATGAGAAGAGCTTGGTTCAGGTCCCAGGTATGATATGCGTGCCCATGTGACACCAGGCTTCAGTTTCCTCCTTGGCAAACTGAAGGGGCTGGACTGGACTGCGTGGCCCCGAGATCCCGAGAGGAGCATTCAGATGCCCAGACTCTGTGTTCCTAGGAAAAGGAAATCTATCTGCCAATATTAGACACACCCATTAAAAAATTTCAGTCCGGTGACTTCGATATGGAAATGAATTAACTGTAACAAACTGTTCTGGCCATTCAGAAATGTTATCTGACCAAATCATCCCAATGATGGGAAGGAGCAATGGGGTCTAGGAACTGCAGACCCAGGCTCAACAGCTCTTGACAATTCAGGAAGAAGCTGCTGCACCAGGGCAGGTGGCTAGCTCTAGGAAGAGTCTCCCCATCAAGGTTACAATCCAGGAAGCATCCCAACTCACAAAACTCAAAGATCAAGAAAGTTCAAAGAAAGGAACAGAAATGTCTGGAAGACTCAGGAAAGGCTTGGGGCCGGGGATGGGAGGAGACAGGGGCCTCAAAGAACAGTTAACTCAAATGGAACCTGAGCTAAGGGCAAGAGGGAAGACACAAAGGCTAAGGAAAGCATAGGCCACGTCTGGAGAACCCCATCCAAGCAAGGAGAACACTTCAGAAAGTTGGGTTGGGCTGGCGGCACTGAGCAGGGGAGTGCGGAGCACACAGCAAGGGAGGTGGGCATGAAGAGTGAGGACAGGAGGGTAGCCGACAACGAGGCCTTACTGGAGGATGAGAACACTGGGACAGTCCATGAGCCAGACACCCACCACAACACACCGTGACATGAGTCTCACGTGCCATGGGTCTGTGCTGGGCCTTCCCCCTAAAGGAACCTAAAGGTTGAACCAGTTTGTGGAGAAGATGGCCTGCAGAGGCTATTTGTAGTCCCTTCTGAACAGGTAACCTTCCACCCTCCCTTCACCCTCTGACAGTCATTTGACAGTGACTCCTACAGGGAGGATGGAACTGCCCAGTTTCCCATATTCCTCAGTGGACTGGTTTCCATCCGCCTCAGAGCCCCAGCATCTATGGTTCGCTGCCTTTTACATGCAAACTCTTCTAATACCTCGAGAGAGCAGCCATGACCAGGCTTCCGCCGCCCGATGAGGACAAGGACAAGAGGACCGGCTTCCCACACATTTCACAAACCCTCTCTGCCTCAGAAAGGTAACAAGAGACTGGAGCAAAACAACACTATTGTCTAGACTCTGAAGTCTTCACGGAAAGACATGCTGTGCTGCTGAGCTACTTACTGGGCCTGCCTTATGCCAGTCGACATCATCATCTGAGCACTACAAGTTGCTTTTGTTCGGCTCTTACTTCTAACTTAAAAAATACTTCACCCAGAAGTTAATGGCGGGAAGATAGGATAGACACAAGCAAGTCTACTCAAGTTAGAGCTGCCAATCTTCCAGGCATAGTACTACTGGCAAAGAACCACTTAACAATGAAAGCAGGAGGGCAGCCCGGGTGGCTCAGCGGTTTAGCGCCGCCTTCAGCCCAGGGCCTGATCCTGGAGACCGGGGATCGAGTCCCGCGTCGGGCTCCCTGTGTGGAGCCTGCTTCTCCCCCTGCCTGTGTCTCTGCCTCTGTGTGTGTGTGTGTGTGTGTGTGTGTGTGTGTGTGTGTCTCATGAATAAATAAAATCTTTTAAAAAAATAATTAAAAAAAAAAACAATGAAAGCAGGAACCAGTATTTTTCTCCTATTGAATCCCCAAGGGGAGTGGGGGGAATCATTTGGTTGGACATGATTTTTCTAGCTTCTTCTAGTACAGGAGCCTCAGACTTCAAGGTCAAAGCGAAAAGGAAAATCCTGGGAGCAGTACTACCAGTCTGTCAGAGGTGCTCTCACTGATAATGAGATATGTAGATTTTAAACCAGCCCTGCACACTGCTGGCCAGGCCTGCCCAAGGCCAGAGCGCACGTCCGACATGCCGATCTGTCCCACGAGTTGTGAAGGGACAGATCTGTCCCCATTCATAGCACCCGCGGATGAGGTGTTCCTTCTCTCAAAGACTAATGCCCAAGAGCCCCTTTCTGGATAGAACCTGGGCTGATTCTAGGCTCTTACCCATCCTACCCTCTCCAGGATTCTCAGCATCCCCTCCTGTGCTTTCTCCTCCACTTATACACATGAGAGACCCAAGCTCCTGTCACTTGAAAACACTCTTTGACCTTCATCCTTCCAACTGTGAGTGAAAGTGACAATGACAGCAACTACACTTATTGAGCACTGACAGTGTACTAGATGCTCTGTGCAGCACTATCCCATATAATCCTAAGAACCTTGTGTGGATACCATTGTTATCCCATTTCCACACCCAAAGAAACCGATGTTTTGAGGGTTTAACGGGAACAAGCCCCTATGCTACACTGCCTCCCATCCATGCCTCTGATGTCCTGCCCCCTCACTCTACCAAAAATGCTTTTCTGAGGTCACTGGTGAGGACAAGCTGGGAAGGCAAGTGCTGAGGTTACTCAATATCCCCACTGGCTCCTCTCCTGAAGTGCCCCTCCTTGGTTTCTAGGAAATCTTGCCCAGTCTCCCTCCTCCCCCTGTGCTGTTCCTTCTCATCTCCGTGCCAAGCTCCTCTCTCCCACTCTACTGACCCCTCAGCTCTCCCTAAAGTCTCACTATGGCCAGTCACACTTACTCCCTAGTTTCAACTGTCCCCTACTGGGGGATGCTTCCTATCTGGACATCTGTTATTTCTTTGCCCAGCATGCAAATTTCCTTACTTCAACCACAGACTTCCCACTACTACCCTTCCTGGATTCTGGAAGGGCCAGTTACTAATTTTTCTAAGCCCTGCTTATAGCCAGGATGCTGGCATGTGACCAAGACTTGGCCAGATTCACCTGCCTGAAGCAGAGCATCAAGAGCTGGTGCCATGAGGAAGGAAAGAAAGTGAGAATGGTTCTGGTGACAACCACGGCAGTCAGGCAGTGGGGTACATGTCAAGGACAGAAGTGTTCCATCTGCTTCCACTGCACAATTCTAGCTGTGGTTCTATCCTGCAAAGTCCCCTCTTCTTTCTTTGTTTTCTGAGCCTGGTTCTTCAGTCTTCCTAGAGATTCTGAGAGCTGCCCAACATCTTTTCAATACATTTCTTTTCTGCTTAAATCAGCCAGAGCTGGCTTCTGTGGTTTGACTGATTCATTTCCCAAGACTGTGTCTCTGTGGCCTGGACCACTCTGCTGAGCTCCTGACTCGGGTTTCCAAATGTACCAGACGCCATCCCACAGATGGCCTACAGGCACATCCAAATGGAATCCATGGTGGAATTCAACATCTCGCTCAGACTCCCCATTGGATCACCAGCACTGGACACTAGGCCCCCTCATGCATGGTTTTGCTTGCTGTGGTTTCAGTTACCTGCCATCAACCACGGTCCAGAAGCAGGTAATTATTCTTCTGATATACGCTTAGAAGGTCAATACTAGCCTAATGCTAGGTCAAAAAGCCTATGCCATTTACCTCACTTCATTTCATTAGGTAGACATTTCACATCTCTCATCATCACAAGAAGGGTGAATGCAGTAGAATAAGTATTTTAAAAGAGATCACATTCATATAAATTTTATTACAGTACATTGTCATAATTGTTCTATTTTATTATTGTTGTTATTAACCTGCTACTGTGCCTAATTCATAAATTCAACTTTATCATAGTATGCACGATTACAGAAAAAAACAGCACAGCTGATCCTTGAACAACACAGGTTTGAACTGCATGGGTCCACTTATACATGGATTTTTTTCAATAAACACAGTACTGTAAGTGAACTTTCTTGCTTATGGCTTTCTTAACATTTTTTCCCTCTATCTTACTTCATGGTAAGAATACAGTATAGAATACATACAACATACAAAATGTATTAACTGTTTATGTCATTAGTAGGGCTTCCAGTCAATAGTAGGCTATTTGTAGTTAAGTTTTGGGGGAGCCAAAGTTATATGTGGACTTTCAACTGCATAAGGAGTGAGTGCCCCAGCCCCATGCTGTTCAAGGGTCAACTGTATAGACAGGGCCCAATACTATCTACAGTTTTCAGGCATTCACTTGGGTTCTTGGAATTTATCCTCAGAGGAGACGGACTACCGTATGCCTATCTTGGTGAATTATGGCCTCCTACCCACCCAACCTGGAGACTTGTAGAGCTTCTGACTCCTGTACTTAATTCCCCCATGCAATGGATGCTGAAATAACACATTCACACCATTCAAATCTGTCCCCTCCTTCTAGTGGCACTAACAAGACCTTATATTCAAAAGGCATTTGCAATATTGTGATTTGTCAGTATTTATTTCTCATATATATTTGGTCTTTATCCACAATTCGTGGCTCACAGCTCCCAGAACTCTTAGAATGCATTAAGGGTGATAAAGGAGTCTTTTGTTATGTTAATGAATGGTGGACTTCAATCAAGGTGAGGGGCAGTTGCCAGGGGAACCAACCATGTGATTAGAGACTTAGAATTTTCAGTCACCACCCCCCACCCCCCAAAACTCCTCTGGGCAGGGAGAGGGGTGGGGCTGTAGGTTGATTCAGCCAATGGCCAATGACTTAGTCTACCCTTACTATGTACGAAAGCCTCCACAAAAACCCAAAGAGATTGGTTCCTAGGGCTTCCGGGTTGCTAAACAGGTATAGGTGGTGGAGGGGCAGAAAGTGGTAGTCTGGAGAGAGCATGGAAGCTCAGAACCCTTTCCCCGGACCTCATCCAGTGTATCTCTTCATTTGGCTGTTGATTCATACACATCTTTTATCATATCCTTCAATAAACTGGTGAACCTAAGTGTTTCCCTGATTTCTGACAGATGCTCTAGCAAATTAATTGAACCTAAGGAGAAGGTCAATAGAATGGCCAATCTGTACCTGTCAGTCAGAAGCACAGGTTAACAGTCTGGAACTTGTGACTGGCATCTGAAGCGGAGGGCCAAGTGGAGAGGGCAGTCTTGTAGACCTGCCCCCTTAACCTGTGCAATCTCTGAGTATGCAGTGTCAGAACTGAGTTGAATTCTTGGACATCCTGCTGGTGTCCTAGAATTGTTTGGTGTTTTATGTAGAGGAGCCCACACACACATTGAAATTGGGTCTGGGAACCCAAAAAGAACATGACATTTGCATTCCAAAGAATTTTAAAAATATATTATTACATTTACATGTTTATTCATACCACAGTCCACATGCCATAAAGAATTCCTTTAGTTAAGTCATTAAATTTGCAAAAACTTATAAAAGAAAAGGCAAAATAAATAAATAAGTGAAAGAAAAGAAAAGGCCAGTAATTAAGCCCATGTTTCTTAACTCCTGTTCCAACTTATGCCTTAGCGCAATGTTTAGCTTTTCATCTATGGTTTAAAGATTTAACATCTTTTTTCTAGATTCTACGATAAGTTGAAATAATTAAATGTGATTTTTAAATCAGAATATAAATGCATTTTGCTCAACCTTTCAGCTCTATGACAACAAGTTAGGATGAAAAAGGAAGTCTCCAATCAGCAATGGAGTTGGCCAGATGCTACACATCAGAAGCAGAAGCTGAGGCAAATTCACATGAACACTAAGCGAATGTGGAGATTAGGGATGAAGGACTTGCCCTTCTCAAATCAATCACAGGTAGACAGTGCAAGTTCCTGCAATATACCGTGGCTATTTCTAGAAAACCAACTTTGAGCTCCCAGAAGTGTCCATGTAACTTTAGATACTTTAGTTCTCTGAACGTGAACCAGCTATTTTTTTAAAGCTCATCTATAACCCTCTAAGCAACTGGGTAGGTATACTTATTCACATTATAAAAGCAGCAATGCCAAATCACACTGCCATGAATTTCTTCAGCTGTCCTGCATTAAGATATTACAACAGTCAAGGCTGTTGGACCCAAGCCTCCAGAAATGAATAAAAGGCTTACAATCTTGCATATAATACAAAGAGGAGCATAGTCCATAGGAGGGGGAAAATGACATAGAGCAGGTTAGGAAAAGTGTTCTGGAAGAGGTGGCATGGGGTGGGGCTTGGAAGGCTGGATGTGCTGTCTTCAGGTGAAAATGGAAGAGGCATTCCAGACAAGGGGAGAAACAAATGAAGGACACAGACTATAGAAAAGCAAATAAGGTAAAAAGTGACATACATAAGGTAATTTCTTAGAGTTTCTTGGTAGGATGAAAGAACAATCCTGTATCACTTCACATCCCAGAACAACATTTTAATTCAAACACGATGAACTGATCTTTTTAATTTTTTAAATTAAAAAAAAAGTTTTTATTTATTTAAGGGATCTCTACATGCAACATGGGGCTCGAACTTATGACCCAAAGATCAAGAATTGGATGCTCTACCGACTGAGCCAGCCAGGTGTCCCAATTTTTTAAAATCCCAATGTGAGTGATATATCAAAATGATCCTCAGCCAATTACAAAGATTATTAGCAATACTGTCGGAAAACTCTCAAGAAAAATTTCTGTACTTAAAAACTGTTCCTTGAACAGCCAGCCTTGTGGCCTTCTTGGCCAGAGCAAGTGAAGAACCTCCAGTGTTAGCTTCCTGGAAAGAGTATGGTGATTGTTAGTCCTGTACAATACTAACTCGTGTGTCCTGGCATTCCTGTTCCTTACAATACCTGGACGACATGTCATTATGCAACAAGATCAAGTCTTCTTTAAAAACAAAACAAAAAACTACCCTCTGAATATTAAAAAAAAAAAAAATTTAGGATTTTTTGGACTGTCAAGCTGTCCACTAAGCACACTGGGCATACACCACACACTTGCCTACAGAGCATAACTTACTACTGCCAAGCTCACTTCTTGTATGATATAATCCCACTGTCAGAATAGCTTAAAAGCTGATTTTTCTCATGTGAAATCCAAGTAATACTGACACTGGAGAAACTAGACTAGAATGTTCCCAGAAAGACAAGTACTCCTTAATACAAATCAGAGGGGCTGAGTTATTTTTTTCCCTAGGGATTGGGGTGGGGAGTGGGGGTAGCTTAAAAATGTGTTATGTCAAAAACAATCTTCCCTTGAGAAATAATGGTAAAGTTTTCATGTTTTCTTTCCCAGGGTTCTGTGTGACAGGGATTGTTCTACAGCCCTTAATATGCCCCCTCTCCCTCTTTCATATATTTTTTTGCTGGGCACCATTCCCAGACTCCCTTGCAGCTGGGTACAGCTATAGGACCAAGTTCCAACAAATGGGCGCTAAGCTCAAGTATTGTGCAGCAGCTTCCAGGAACCCTCTGGCTCTCTCCTTCATCCCTTCCTCCCACCTGCTGCCATGAGCACAAATGTCTCCACTTGCATCCTGAGTACCAGGCCCAGTACCCTAGGGAAGAAAATGTAGTGATATGGAGGGAGCACGGGTCCGTAAGACTTCCTAGAGCCTGAGGATGCAAAAGGTCATATTTGCACAGAAGGGAGAAAATTTTATCTTTCATTTTTATTTTTTTGCTGTATTTTTTACTTTATTTACTTAAAATCAATTAATTAACATGAGTATATTATTAGTTTCAGAGGTAGAGTTTGTGATTCATCAGTTGTATACAACCCAGTGTTCATTATATCAAGTGCCTCCTTAATGCCCATCATCCAGTTACTCCATCCCCCCAGCAGCCCTCAGTTTGTTCCCTACAGTTAAGAATCTCTTACCGTTTGTCTCCCTCTCTGTTCTCATCTTGTTTTATTTTTCTTTCCCTTTTCCATGTTCATCTGTTTTGCTTCTTAAATTCCACATGAGTGAAATCATGTGGAATTTGTCTTTTTCATGTATTTGTCTTTTTTCTGACTGACTTATTTTGCTTAGCATAAAACCCTCTAGTTCCATCCATATCATTGCAAATGGCAAGATTTCATTCTTTTTGATGCCTGAGTAATAGTCCTGTGTGTGTGTGTGTGTGTGTGTGTGTGTGTACCACCATCTTCTCTACCATTAATCTATTGATGGACATCTGGGCTCTTTCCATAGTTTGGCTATTGTGGGTGTTGCTGCTATAAACAATGGGATGCACATGCCCCTTTAAATCAATGCTTGTATCCTCTGGATAAATACCCAGTTGTGCAATTGCTGGGTTGTAGGGTGGCTCTATTTTTAACTTTTTGAGGAATCTCCACATTGTTTTCCAGAGTAACTATATCAGTTTGCATTCTTACCAACAGTGTAAGGGGGTTCCCCTTTCTCCACATCCTTGTCAACATCTGCCATTTCCTGGCTTGTTAATTTTAGTCATTCTGACTGGTGTGAAGTGGTATCTCATTGTGGTCTTGATCTCTAGTTTCCCTGATGCCGAGTGATGTTGAACATTTTTTTGGGTGTCTGTTTTCCATTTGCATGTCTTCTTTGAAGAAATGTCTAATCATGTTTTCTGCCCATTTCTTGAGTGGATTACTTGGTTTTTTGGGTGTTGAGTTTGGTAAGTTCTTCATAGATTTTGGATATATCTTGTTTTAAACCACTGATATCTTGTAACTCTGTTATCTAAATTCTAATTCTAATTCTAACTGAAACAGCTTCTCACACTTTTTCTTTAAAACATTTTTCTCTCTCTCTTTTGTTTAGATTTATTTATTTAGTTGAGAGTGAGAGAGAGCATGAATGGGGGAGACAGGCAGAGGAAGAAGACATGCTCCTGAGCAGGAAGCCTGATGCAGGGCTCAATCCCAGGACCCTGGAATCACGACCAAAGGCAGACATTTACCCACCTGAGCCACCCAGGCACCCCTCACCCTTCTCAAACACTGGAAAGGGGCCACTGCCAAACAGAACTAATACTATGTAACTTCCCATCCTTCTAACCTCTGCTGACCCTCAGAGAGATGAGCTCCCAGTGGCATCCCCTTCCATGTGGCTCAGAACCATAGCTTCCCAACGAATCAGAAGGCTACATGGTTAAGCAATACAAGTAACCCAAACCTGATGACAAAACAAAGAAAATGTTAAGTAAAGAAAGGATAGCTCCTGGCTGCCTTTCACTGGGAAAAGTCACTGGCTGTGGTATTAAGCTAATGGTGGCTTTGTTCACAAGCTGTTGTAAACTGAGAAATGCTTGTGTATGAACTGCATTTAGGACTGGGCACACAGAAGCTACCTTCGAGTTTAGGTTCTGCTCCTGACCACACAATGAAGGGACAATTTCATGCAGGGACCTGAGGGACCTCTGTGAGACACTTCAGGAAACCCAAGGTAGGAAGGTATTCCACACTTTTGTGACCACAGCAGAAACATAAGAAGTGCTAGAAGCGACACACAGGTGATGTCCCCACCTGGCCTTGTAGTAGTTAAGTCCTCAAAGGGGCCTTGGCAATAGTAAGAGCCCAATGCATTTACACTGCAGTGAAGGTAAGGAATAAAAATTATTCTACTTTTCAAAGGCACTTGAAACACACTCAATTATTGATATGCACTGCCTCCCTCCCCAGGGGATGGATGACAGGAAACCTAGAATGGAAAGCAACTACCTTCCTGCTCCACTCAAGGTCCTTCAACACTACGACAAACTACACAGCTCTTGCAAAACCAGAAGAGGAAGAACGGGTGAAATGGTGTCCGATTTCCTACTCCATCTTGGGAGGAAGGAATCCAAGGGACAAAAAGGTTTTACCAATGAAATAAGTTTACAGCATTCCCAGGGCCTACAGATGACTGGATCCCAATCAGAAACCAACCCACAAGAGGAGAATTAACTAGAAAGAGAATTAACTAGAAAGAGAAGTGTAAGAGATCATCTACTGTTCTTGTGACCAGAATTTCAGTTTCTACTACTGTAAAATTAAGGCAGGTAGGTCCACTGTGAAGATTAAATGAAATTTGTATGGAAAGAGCTTGCAAAGCACCCAGCAGAGTGTTTGCCCAGGTTGTAGAGAGAGGAGTGTCAGTTCTAAGGTCAGCAGAAAAGCAAAATAGGAAAGACTGATATTCTGATTTCCACCGACTCCACAGAAATAAATCAGGACAAGGCTAGAAAGTGTCTGTTTTCGAATTTAATTTATTGGGAGGGAGACAGGGAGGAGATGGTGTGGGGGGGGCGGTTCAGGCAGGCAGAAGGTCTCCAACTTAATTCAAGGGAGCTGACAGCTCCAGGCTGCACTCCCCTGGAACAGCAGCACAAGTAGCTGGAGCCTCCCTTTCAATCCAGCCCAGGGAATTTAATTGTTCTTAATTATACAGGCGCCACTCATATGCAAATAGTGCATGAAGAGTTTTCCTTTTAAATTGTAATTTTTCTTTCAAACCCCCGAGGCACTGAAGTGTTATTGCTGAAGATGTCACAAGAAAGAGTGGCCCCGTGGTCCCTCAAGCCCAGGGGAGAGGCCCCTCTTCACAGGCCTTCCCTCCCTTTGTCTGGCCCTGCAAGCTTGCTACCCTCCCACTGGTCAGAACTGACCCAGCTTTGCAGCCCCAGCTCCTTCTCTAACATCTCCCCCTCTCCTTCCAGCATTCTCCATCCCCAGACAAAGCACAGGAGATGAACCCAGTGCAGACTCCAGGGCCCAGCAGACAAGGGAGGGGAAAGCAAAGATCTGCTGGTGGCAAAGCTGTCATACCCATTCAATCCTTTTGTCAAGGCACACCAATTGCAAAATAAGTGGAGCTCCCTAACAAAAATTTTGTGGGTTTTTTTTTTAAGATTTTATTTATTTATTCATGAGAGAGAGACAGAAAGAGAGAGGCAGAGACACAGGCAGAGGGAGAAGCAGGCTCCATGCAGGAACTCTGATGTGTGACTCGATCCCGGGACTCCAGGATCACGCCCTGGGCCGAAGGCCGACACCCAACTGCTGAGCCACCCAGGCGTCCCAAAATTTTGTTTTGAAAATAATAATAGCACCGTGAAAAAAAAAAAAGCTGCCAACAAGTAAATGAAAGGAAACAAAACTGTCATGTGCACAATGACTACAACTACAGAATACACAGAGGAACAGAAGACAATTACCAAATATTAACGGCAACGTTAGGACAGGTGGGAAGTCGGTAACATTTTCCCTCTCCCCGGATTATCCAAAACCGTTAAGCGGTTCTGTGTCTCTGAAAATATTAAAATTTTTCAGTTATGGGCAGCCTGGGTGGCTCAGCGGTTGAGCGTCTGCCTTTGGCTCAGGTCACGATCCCGGGGTCCTGGGATCCAGTCCCACATCGGACTCCTTACGGGAAAGTCTGCTTCTCCCTCTGCCTATGTCTCCGCCTCTCTGTGTCTCTCACGAATAAATAAATAAAATCTTTAAAAAAATTTTTTTTTCAGGCAGCCCAGGTGGCTCAGCAGTTTAGCGCCACCTTCAGCCCAGGGCCTGATCCTGGAGACCTGGGATCGAGTCCCACGTCCGGCTCCCTGCATGGAGCCTGCTTCTCCCTCTGCCTGTGTCTCTGCCATTCTCTCTCTGTGTCTCTCATGAATAAATAAACGAAAATATTTTTTAAAAAAATTTTTCAGTTACATGCTTTTAGAAAACTCAAGAGCAATAGGAAGGCACATTCTTCTTAAATATAACGTCATCATTTTTAAAATCAATTCAAATTTCCACTTTTAGAAGTTATTTAAAAGCTAACGTTTCAATTCCAGAAGACTTGGTTGGTACTTTGCTTTATTTCCCTAACTCACCCATTATACTTTCCAGCCCCCCAGCGGCTCCTCTTCCTCCACCACATCTTCAAGACAGAGACCCCTAAGCTGCCGGCCTTCTCTCTCCCTCCTGCAGGCCCTCGCCGGCTGATGTATAATCTCAGAGTCCCAACATCACCCCAAACTTACACCTCTGGCCCAGCCCTCTCCCGGGTTGCAGCCCTGGCTGCCTACCCACAGGTCAACTGGAGGTCTGTAGGACATTAAAAAAAAAAAGTCTAAAACAAAACTCCTTACCCCAATTTACTCCATTGATAGCCATCTCAGAGCCCAGTTGTTGAAGCCAATAATCTTGGAATCACCTTGGACGGTTCTCTACCTTATACCCCACATCTTGTGAGCTCTGCTTTCAAAGCATATCCAGAACCTCAGACCCTTACCACCCTCGTCACCACGTTCTGGATGGTCAGAGGACCCTTGTCTCCCCGATGTCTTGGTGACTGGGTGCATGGCCTCAACTGCCCTCCCTCCAGTCTAGGCTCCAAATCAGCCTTTATAAATCTAACTCCGATCATGTCCTGTGCTCGGCTCAGAACCCCCACAAGCACTGCCTACTTCAAAGCTCTCACGCGAACCGGCTAGGCCCTCCCAGTGACCTCACTGCCTTAGACTCCCGTCCCTTCTATGCACAGGGTCAGCTCTGTGATCATTCCAGGCCTAAGTTGCCACCTTAAAGTACCTTGGTACTAGCTGCTATCAGAACATTCTCCTCTCACACAGCTTCATGGCAAATACCCTTACCTCCTCCAAATCTGTACAAAATTCCTTCCTTTGAATAAGCCTCCACACCCTAAAGACAGCCCCCAACCCACCCCCAACCCTCATCTCTTCCCTTGACCTAGTTTGCAACTTCCTCCATACCACAGACTGTCTTCAAACATCCATGAGTTTCAGTTGTTTATTGTATTTAGGTTTGCTGTCTCATTCCTGTAACCAATTTGATGGCAAGTTCCACCAGGACAGGGATTTTGGTCTGTCTTGTGTGCCAACGTGTCCCAAGTATTTAGAGAACAGTTGCTGAATAGGACTTGTTAAGTAAAAGAAAACCTTTTCAGCTGATGCCATGGATTTAGAAAATCACAATTCAGGCCTCAGAATATCTTTTTAATTATCCAGCATAAAGTCAGCCTCACCATAACACAGCAGTACCACAGGATTATGTTTTTTTAAAAAAGTTTTCCAAATTTTGATTTAAAGCTTTACTGAATTTAATTTTAAGAGAAGAAAGAAGAAAGAATGGAAGGAAGGAAGGAAGGAAGGAAGGAAGGAAGGAAGGAAGGAAGGAAGGAAGGAAGGAAAAAGAGAAAAGAGAAAAAAAAGAAAGGGAGGGAGCAAACTATGTATAGAACATACACGTCAGGTAAAAACCCATGTCAGGTAAGTTATATTTTTTATTCATCTTAGAAAAAAAAAGTCAGGCCTAGTCACATCAAGAGAATACAAATTAGAGTGACTTACAAAATTACAGATGCTATAATTGTTAAGAAAATGTCAACACAACAAAGAAATTTTAAAGAACTGAACCTACTAAGGAAAATACAGCAGTGGCTCAGGCACTTAACATCACAGAGGGGTAAAAGCCAGCACCCCAGAAGACCCGCTTTGTTAACCCCTGGCTGTGAAGAATCTTTCAGAAGCAGCATCGGGGCCTGGGCCTGGTTCAAATCTCAGATGAACCATCTGAATCAGCATCACTAGTTACTACAACATGCCTGAGATGGTTGCTTTGGTCTCACTGCTTAAATGAGTAGATTCATAATCCCAGAATGAAGAAATAAAAACCTACAGTATTTATAAAAAAACAGTTACACAAAACCCAAGGCAAGGTGAGGTAGGCCCTGGCACCTGACCCTGAGCCTCACTTCCAACAGCTCAGCAGCAGCCCTGGACCAGCACCAGTGGGGAGCCGATGTGTACCCCAGCCCCACACAAGTCCTCTGGCTACCATGGGGGCAAATGTGGTCAACATGGAGATCAACATCAGCGAGATGGAGGGAGAATCCTTAAATCCACTCACTCCTTGAACCCAACAACCCTCCTTCCAGGTTTTAAGAGCTAACAAATTTCTTTTAATGCTTAACCAAATGATTAGTCTATCACTTGAAGCTGAAAAGGTCCCAGCTAGTAGTTAGATAAACCCAGTTACTAATATATAATTCATGAGGTTAAGTCCAAAAGTCAGAAAAGCAAGTAACCTTTGGAACATTAAATATATTTTATGACTGTTTATAAAAGCACATGCTTTCTGAGAAAAAGGATGATTCTGCAGAGGGCCTAAGAAAATCTGCATTCCCACCAAAAAAACAAAAGTAAAAAAAAAAAAAGGCAGAAACAATATCTCTTAAAAAGTGTAAACTATGTTTTCTTTATAAAAGAACCAATAGCTTCTTTTAAGAGGGACAGAAATGTTCTAAAATTAGACTGTGGTGATGGCTGCACAGCCCCAGAGATAAACGAAAAAACAGTGAACTGTATACTTTAAATGGGTGAACTGTACGATATATGAATTATGTCTCAATAAAGCTGTTATTTTTTTTTTTAAGAACCTATAGCAACCACACATTGCCAGCCTCCTAATTCAATACTCTGTCAGGATTCAACGCAGCAAAGGAAAGAGGAGGCCACTTCTGCAGATGCATCTTCTCAAACATGCACCCATACAAGCCCTACAAGCTCATTTCCTTTCTGTGCGCAGATGCCTCTTATACATAATGAAAATGCCATATGCAGATGCATTTGATTAGCGCCATCCACATTTCCCATCATTATGCAGCACTTGGTGAGCTGCAGTTAATTCCTGCCTATTATCCAAGTGCAAAATTATTCTGCCTAATTTCAAGCAGTCTGGCAGCTGCAGAGGAAAAGGAGTCTTGCCCGTCAGTGGAGGCCCGTTTGACATATAACCCCCGCTGTTACAAGGCCTCCAATCATCTAGGGCTAATCAATTTCAATCAAGTAGGCACCATCCGACCACAGAACAATGGTGACTTCCTTCTTCATCTGTTAGCATGGACCTTCAAAAAGCCAGCATGAGAGGATGAACGAGAAGGGCAGAAATCAGGACTGGTGTTTCTCTTTTCTTTGGGGGGAAGAGGGCACAATGCGGGGGTGAAGAAATCAAAAGCAGAACGAGTGTTTACACCAAGACATGTTCTCTCCCCTGCCATCTCCCCAACCCCGTATTCATCTACATGGACACGTGAGCCCTGATCCTTAAACCACCTGGCCTCCAGAGCTCAATGAACTCTAAAAACTACTAAATTATTCTGAATTTGCCAGTTCTCCAAATAATCCCTTGACCTCTCTTCTGAGGAGGCATTTCCGTATTTTAAATAGCTTCCATTGTGATCTTCCTTTAACTATAAACAGAGGTAGGAAAATACACTAACAACATTTTATACAATGAAATGGAAGTATTATACTGTAAAATACCATATTGATAACAAGAAAATACTATACTCAGTTAAGTTGTTAACTTTCATTAGAAACAACTCAATTTTTATCCTACATTCAGTAACATTTCAGAAATATATTTCTTTCCTCTAGTTATAACAAAAGAAGGAAATCCTGTACACTCCACTCGAGAAATACTAGCACATTCTGGCAGTAGTCACAGAGCTAATCCCATTAAATTCAAGAAAAGGTTAATCCTCAGCAGTGGAATCTTTCAAAATGTGTAACTCCTAAACATTTCCTCCCTTTAAAAAAAAAAAAGGATCATCATGAGGCACCCTGGTGGCTCAGTCAGTTGAGCCCCTGACTCTTGGTTTTAGCTAAGATCATGATCTCAGGGTGGTGAGACCAGCCCTGACATCTCTGCACTCAGCGGGAATCGGCCTGAAGATTCTCTCTTCCTCTGCCCCTCCCCTACTAGCATGGTGGGCATGCAAGCACACTGTCTCTCAAATAAACAAATCTTTAAAAAAAAAAAAAAAAGGATTATCATAAGCATAGCTCATAGAGTCAAGAAATGAGTCCACTGGTATTCAATTTACCCATGTCTCAGAGATAACCAGGAACAGCTTTTTAAAAATATAGACTTTAGGACTCCATCACTTCTTCCTGAATCAAAATCTCTGGGGATAGAGCCTGGAAACCTGCATTGTGAGAACAGCTCCCTTAGGCAATCCCACAGTCCTTGCACCCATTAGGAAAGCAGTAGCACATGCATTTCAGAACTACAGATCCACCTATCTATCCCTCTGCTGCTCATTCTAGGAACCTTCCAGGGATACTTCTGTTTCTAATCAGCTCATTCATTCTCACCATAAAATTCTTCAATCTCAGAATCAGGTTGCAGGAAACAAGCTAGCTATTTTAAAGCAGAGAGAGATTTTAATATAGGGAATTAGATGCTTATGAGATTGCTGAAAGGTTCAAGGGAGCAGCCTCTCTGCTGGGCTCTCCAGAAAGGACTCCCAGAAAAACAGGAACGCGGCCCAACCAAGGATACCGGCACCTCTGCCACACTAGGAAGCTGTACCACTTCAGGAAGCAGTCCTGGAGCTGAGTCAGGAACATCCTGTCAGCTGTGATCCCAGGACCTGAGAGTTGCCCCTGCCACCACTGCTGGTCCTATGCCACATATCCGCTAAGTCAAATCAAGGGAAGAATCATTCACTTTTTGCTACATTCCAGAGGTTGAACTTCCATAAGCTGAATGTGCTTCTGATGCTACTGCCCTGAACAATGGTCACAAGAGGGCAGCCTGGGTGGCTCAGCGGTTTAGCGCTGCCTTCAGCCCAGGGCATGATCCTGGAGACCCGAAATCGAGTCCCACATCGGGTTCCTGCATGGAGCATGCTTCTCCCTCTGCCTGTGTCTCTACCTCTCTCTGTGTGTATCTCTCATGGATAAATACATAAAATAAAATTAAAAAAAAACAATGGTCACAAGAGCCAAGCCCAGCATGCCAGCCTCCCCTGAACAAAGGACCTCAACTCTGCAACAGACTGATGCAGCACTCACCTATTCCACAGTCCTTAACACTCTCACATCTCCCTCACCAACAGTACTTCCTCTGGCCTTTCTTCTATTTCCCCTTCCTGGGGGGACAACTGCTCATTCAGATCCCAGTACTGTACCTAGTATCTTCTGAGCTTCTTCTTTGATTCCACTCATAATACAGCCCCAGCCCATCTAGGTCTTCTATAAGGTCCTTAGTTTTATCATCCAATAAACTGGATCTTTGCCCCCAAGTCCCGTCATTCACCAAATTAATGCCACTTGAACTAAACAAGACAGGATGAATAAAAAACATACTTACACCACCTCTACAGGACAACTCCAATAATCACATTATCAAGATCTGCCCAAATGCAACCAGTATTTTTTACACAGTATTTTCTGAACCATATGTCCAACACAGCATGAGTGCTATGAATGCATAAAAGCCCCTGACCACAAGGAGTTGGTATTCTCAGAAGAGCAGCAGAGACCTAAGAAAAAAGAACAGTAGAGACAGCAAGAATTGTAGGTGCTTACTAGAATATTTGACACCAGTATTAACTATAAACTACTCAGATTTGAAAGAATAATGTTTGTTCCTTCCTTAAAGCATGCATGAGGTCTCGTGAAATGAACATATGGTACCATCTTGTGTAACAGCCCACAGTGTCCATTTCTGCAATCAGATCTTACTTAATACAATACCACTGTGTGACTTCAAAACACGAGCATATGTGAATAACAGAAAATCTCCCAGAGTTACCTGGCCAGGGTGAGGAGTGAAGGGAGATCTTTAAAGCAAAGAAAATCATTCCTAACACCAAGGAGCCAGGCCAGAGAGCATATTACAGTATGTCAGATATACATGCAGCCTTAATTTCTTAATTTATTTTCTCCTGTGACTAAACTACTTTTACTTCTAGATTTAACATATTTGGTAACATATTTGTGCTTGCATTAAGATGCGCACCCCCACCCCTACCCCCCACGGAGGGATTCAGTTTTCTCTTCTCACTGGCTTTTCATATCTTTTGGCCTACTGCCTTCCAAAGCAGCAGCATCGGTTTCTAAATAAGAAGTCCACATAAGTTTCTCACTGTCCATATTCACTCTCAGTAAGTGGACACATATACACAGAGTAAGTTTCTCTTCAAGTTATGCTGAAGGTAGAAGAGGCACATCCACAAAAACCTGCTAATTTCTTTTTAAACCTGCTAATTTAAGTGAAAACTTTACTTCCATTTCTTTTGTAAAAGGATTCCATCTCATCCTCCACGTTTTAGAAGCATGCTGTATGCAATTTCCTTAAATAGAAAATTCAAAATAATCAATCAATTCTTTTACTACTGCAAATACAACCAACTCTATATGGAACAGAACATTTCCACGTCCTATAAAGTCAAAGTTCACAGGCACTAGGTTAAGTGCCATTTCTCACAAGCACTGAGATAAAATTAATTACGAACCATCCTACAAATCACCAAAGATTAAGGACTGATGAATGGTCTCTGAAGTCCTCTGGACGGTGGGGTAAAAGCAATGGAAAGCTCTTCCTCACCTCATAGAACCCTATTTCAAGAGGACATGATCCTCCCAGACCAGACAAAATGCAAAGCTGCCCTACAGAAAGAGAGCACAAATCCAAAGCCTGGTGTGATCTCTAACACGTATCATCAGATAAGGAACTATAGCTAACATTTCTCGAGTTTCTACCCTATCTCAAGGCCATACTCCGACGGAGGGGCCAGCTCCTCCAATCCCAACCAAATCGCTATGCTATTTCTCTTAGTCTTGGAAACTCTAAAACTGTAGCATACATTGTTAACTGCGTTGCTTGATATATAGCCACTTTAATACAAACATTTTATGAGACAGGTCCAGGAAGGGAACCTACAAGAGACAAGACCAGTATTTTAAAGAAAGTAAGAAGAACATAAGAGAAAACGGAAGTGACAGTTACTTCCTCCTTCAGTTCCAAAATAAGTCTTTTCCTCCTCTACCTGCTTTTAAGCTGACACTTGTTCTCACCTTGTTTTTAACTGTCTTGTTGTTTTTAAACTTAGAGGTTTCCCCCTAAATTTCCAAGGTGAATGGGTTTATCTGCAATACTGCAATGAGACTGGACACTCTTATTTTAAAACTGGTCCTCTTTTTTTCAGTATTTTAAAACATGCCACATAGTTTTCTCCAGTCACTGGAAAAGGATACACTAAATTTAAAACTTATGTTTTCAACCCACACAAATCTACCAATGCCAATTGCTAGGAGCTCAAATACAGCCTTACTCTCGGTTCTGTTTTCATATACTAGATTCTCCCTATCAATAAATTTCCATTTTTAAGACTAAATAATACAGTCTTTGAAGAGGCAAGCTGGAAGTAAGCTGAGGCTACAATATTTTACTCTCAGTTCTAGAACTCCATACACATCCACACTGCTCTCCATTTCAGAGACATGATAAACTCAGGGAGTGAATGTATGTCACAGCCACAGTAGGCAATGTCTTTCAGCATGCCAAGAAAATTCAGAACAGACCATGAGAAATAGCAGCTGCTCACACTAATGATATGGCTAACACTCTAAAATACACAAGACCAAAAACCAAAGCCTCTCAAATTACAAAAATTTGGTACCAAAAAGATGAAACTAGAGAGAAATAAACACAAGGTAGTCCACTAAGGTAGGAAAAACTAACACATGGACAGTAAAAAGACACCTGTCAAATACTCAAACAGCGTGCTGTCCTAGTACACTTAGCATCATTGCGTGTCACTATCCATTGTGTGTCACTACCCAAAAAGATGAGCCACCCAATGAAGTTTCCTACACAGAGACAATCCCTGCTTTATTTTCACAGCACATTCCTAGAAACCATAACATAAAGACAATCATATCTTCCCATGGGAACTACATTAAAATCAAAGGGTCACATCCTGGCCAAAGACACCAAATAAATCATAGTAATGACAATGGTGCACAAAATCTATGAGACAACTCCAAACCCTCTAAACAATATAAAGTAATAAAATCAAGCCATAGCTTTGGAATTTCATGTTAAATGTGACCTTACAGGCCACAGGGTCTAAATTTCTTCTTCTCTAGGCCAGTAAATGAAAACCCAAATGACCACTTGCCCGAGGTCAGAAATGCAGTTCAAAGCCAACTGAGAAACAAACCCAGGCCTCCTACTAACCAATCCATACACTACACAAGCTTACTTTCTCAAAGTCCCTTAAAGCAGACAGAAAGTATGCACTGTTATTATATAAACTATCTCTTAAAAAAGACATACATAAAGCAAATAAAAATATAACTCCCATATAACACATTTTACCTGCAAACAATGCCTGCCATTAAAGATTACGTATCTGTGCACTTGTTATCAACAACCTTTTTTTTTTGGTCTTTTAAAAATTTACAAAGTATTGTGGGAGAATACTTGGACTGCTAATCCAGAGGAGCCATGGCTTTCGGCCACGCCCTCCTTCCAGTTAGAGACCCTAGTTAGAGACTCCCTGGCCATGGGGACTTGCATGTGACCCCACGCAGATCCATCAGAGCCTTTCCCCAGACTACGTGAACTGTAAGGGAGTTCTTGGGGGGCAAAGCTTTGAGAAGGGCACTGGCGCAGCCAGTGATCAAATTCTCCATCAGACTTTCCACCGGAGAGACAGAAAAAGTCAAACAAGTGAAATCTGGGAAAAATAAAGGACAGACCCGCATACATAAAGTGAGAGGTGCTGGCAAAACAGTCTTAGTGAGCAGAGTGGGAAAATGATTCTTACCCTTTTTGTTCTTTTCTGAATTACCTAAGCTTGTGACCACAAACACGAATTTTGTAATGAGAAATATAAGGGTTTTGAAAACTGTCATGAAGGAAGGGCAGGGTTGATATTCAACTAGAATGGATTCCCTTTACTGAATGTCTACGACCTCTTCTGATTGGAACCTTGGGGATCAGTCTGAGCATGGGGTCAAGAACAAAACGTTCCCTGTCATCTCTGGGGGTGACAGCTTCATTTCTGGTTGTGGCCCTGATTTCGACCTAAGTTTTATTTTTCTTTTAAGGCCGGCTAACTGTAGACGTTTCCCATAGTCTTAGCAATAATACTATGTTAAACAATGATCACACAAGAACTCCTTACAGAGCCTGAGGTGAGTTAGAAGCGTACAGCCAACCTCCTTTTGACTGCTCTCCTCCACATACCCTGCAAAACAGCCAACCAATTCTGCAAATGTCTGCCTCTGCATTTCTAAAGCCTCAGTTCCTCTTCCTCAAACACTTCCCTTTCTCTTCATCACAAGTGTTACCTGCACACATGCATCAGATTTAGTTTCCTCCTACACAGTGCAGTGCTGTTTTCCTCTGAATTTTTAATTTTTTGGTTTATTATGCTTCTCTACGCTCTTCATTTCATTCCTGAGACAACTGCCCTCCCTTCCCTAACTTAAGGCAAACCTCCTAACCTCAGGTCTTACAGAATGGATTTCATTCAACAGACAGGAAGAGAGAGACCTAGAACATATACCTAAGGTTCATAAATACTTCTCTACTTAAAAAGCAACAGAATTCAGGTAGTTTTAATTACCAATGCCTAACATAACATCTGGGAATTACATTCACAGGAAACTGTAGTTCAGGTCTTATTTTGACAGAAAATGCTAAAGACACAACAAAAGCTAAAAGGGAAAAAAAAACAGGTAATCCTACAGTCACATGGTCTTTAAACACTTTTTCAGACCAAAGAAAACACAGTACCATGGAAATACGACACGATGGTTAAGTTAATTAGATGGAGCCACAAAAACCTACTCAATCCTTAAGTCCCGCAAAGTCTAACCACCAAGTATCACTGTGGGCTACGGGGAAACCCAGGAGCTCTGCAGCCCGGAGGCAGAGGCAACGGGGATTTCCTCTGCCTTGTTTCAATCATCTAAATCACCAAAGGCAGGGCTGGTGCTGAAGGGGGGGGGGGGCTGTGGGAGGGACAGGGGGTCCTGGGGAGCACTGCAGTGAGAATCAAGACAACACAGCACAGCAGGAGACTACCTTCTGGGCAGGCTCTCCATTCGAGGGAACATTTATTAAAGGCCATAGAAGTCCAGGGCTAGGGCACCCAGCTAAGCATGTTAGGTACTCAAAAATAAGAAAGTAACAGAAGACTGTGCTCTTAAGAATTCCATCTCACCAGGTGGAGACACAAACAAAAGACTAGAGAATGAGGCAGGCCGAGCACCGGATGTTCTGGCAGAAGGAGCAGGGTGCTGGGGCTTCCTGGAAGCTCCCCGGGGGCTGATCTCAGGGGACCCGGAGAGCACAGCCTCCCAGCACCGCCCTGAACCTTCCTTCTGTGCTGGGTCTCCTCCTTCTCCCGGTGCTTCAGCACAGCAGCTCTCCTCCCAACCCGCCCAACCCACCCACCTGGCGGGAAGAGACTGCTCTTCCGACGTCTCCTTAATATCTGCACATAATCAAAGCCAGGACACCTATTCACTACTATCTTATGAACTTAGAAAGTTGAAATTAAAGGGCACAAACAGGAACTCAAAACCCACAAGCTCAAGCTTCAAAGATGAGAATGTCCCATTTCATAAAAGGTGGTTGCGGGTTCCCACTTCACGGCCCCACATTCTCCCCGGGCTCTGTCACCACAGCTGACAGATGCTCCTGCTTGATTTCTCACTGTCTTCCAAATTTCCATGCAACAGCCCCCCTTACATCCAGGGAGGCCAGAGGCCCCAGTACATGTGGGATTTACTCCAGACCATTCTGCTTGCAGAGGCAGCCTTAGCAGAAGCACATACCGAAATATAGCAAAAGCTGTGTCAGGTAGGAGAAATACAGGATGTTTTTCTTCCCTATACTGTTGAAAGACTAAAATAAACGTGTATTTCCTTTCGTAATAAGACTAAGAAATAAAAAAATAAAAAAATAAAAAAAAATAAGAGTACGAAATAAAAGACAAGGAACAGTAAAAACAACAAGGAACGCATGCTGCAACATGGATGAACCCTGAGGACATTACGCTAAGTGAAAGAAGTCAGTCCCCAAAGGACAAATAACTGCATGACTCCACTTACATGAGGTGCTTAGAGGAGTATGTATAATGGCAGAAAGTGGCTGTCAGGGGCTGGGGAGGGGGAATGATGAAGAGAGTCCTGTGGACTGATGCTGGTGACGGTAGCCCGGTGATGTGACCAGCTAATGGCGATTTTTATATTACATATATTTTATCACAAATAATTTTTTTAAAAGAAGAGTCGAGAAATTTATTGTATCTAAACTATGGTCTACCTGTATTTTAATACCACACATCCCCTTTTTTGAAGGATACACAGTGGATCTAGCAATTGTAACAGAGCCTATCTAATTCCTAACTAGAACATCAAGAGTGGATGTGTATATTGAGAGAGTCCTGCCTAGACGAAGGCCCAGAATTTTCCCTGGAGAAACAGCCACCCTCTACCCTCCCAATGATATGACCACTGCTTTCCTCAACACAGACACCACCACCATTCGCTGAGTCCCTAATATATATTTACCTGACACACGCTACACCTCCAGCCTTGCAACTACCCTAGAAAAGGAGGCATTGTCCCCTTTCAGTATCTGAAGGAAAAAAAGGCCCAAGATTACATGGTTCAAGGTGGCTGAAGTCTGTGCATCTCCAACCTTGGGCAATGCAGCTCCCCCATGTGGGCTCTCCATTACTGCCTTCTCCCTCTAAAGTCCTACGCACAAAGCCAAGTCACCTCACCCATCCTGCGCCACCCCTCAGTATATATACCCTGAACACCTGCTGTAGACCTGTGGGGCTCTATTTTCAACGCCAGATCCAAACTCCTGAAAAAGCAGAAGGTATGGAGACTGCTTTTGGGCAACAGACTTGAACAACAGAAAACTGAGTGAGGTAAGAGGGCTCACAGTGACCTATGCAAGCAGACCCATCAGGCGACCCACCTCAAAATAGCCATAGACCCTACTAACCAATGGGTGACTTACAACCAGGCACAGGTACCCAAAAAGTAAAATTCCAAATGTTCCCATAGCTCCTCACTCCCCTGCCTGAACTACAGCAATACCCCTAACCTCACCGCATACAGTTTCTCATCTGTTGTCTTCCTTGCTGCTCCCCTGCAGTGTATTCCATGCATTTCTATCTCCTTTGTTCTGTCTTGGGTGAATCCTTTCACTGCCCACCCCCACCCCCAGCCTCCCCTCTGATCAGGTCACATAGCAGAAGGTTCCACAATGCTGATCGCTAACTCACCCTGAAGACAAAATACTTCAAGCAGCGCCAAATTCTTTGCATTTAATTTTGAATCCATCCCACTCAAGAACCCTAGCCCACCGGAGGCCTCTATCACCCAACTGCGTCACTGGGGAAAGAAGACAAGGCTGCAGGAGCAGGTCCTTCCTATTCTCTCAGCACTGCTTCTCAAACTCCCCCACCAAACGCCCCTGGCAGAGGGGGGTGAATGGCACCAGGGATCTAGGGCCTTCTCGGTTTCCCACCTGAAGTGTGACAAATATTTAAAGGCTAGTTGTCTATTTTTAAGATGGATGCAAACTGAGCATCTACTCTTCACTGTTGGGTTTATTTTAATATCTGAATCATCCCTCCAAGCCTTAAGCAAATGTGGCTACCAAGGAAGATGGGACTGTGCATGTTCAAGGCCTCCAGGGACCCCGTAGCCCCCAAAGTTAGCCCAGATGAGGAAACAGGCCCTGGCTGTCCTCCCACGAGTTCACATCAAAGGCCCCCATGTGGTGAATTCCTGACCAGACCTTCCCCTGAGCGAATGACATCTGTGTGCATCGTTCGCTTGGCACTGACGGACTGGGCTTTGCCCTGGTGGTTTTGTTTTCACATGCAGAAATGTGTAAACTCCCTGTGATCGAGGAAGGCCAAACTTCCCTATTTGTCCACCACACTGAGTCCTATTTCTCACACATAACAGATTCTCAGTACAGCAGGTTCTTCAGAAAAAGTGCTTAAGGAGCCAACAGGCCATCTTCCTACAGACTCACAGTGAACTTGCATCTTAAAGCCTGATAAGCCCCTTACTTCTGATGCAAGAACAGCGATTTACCCTACTGACTAATGGAGCCTCTTTCCCTCTGTCCCTGCCAAAGGAAACTGGCCAAATTATACGTGTACTAAATTCATGTACCTGCTTTAAAATTATATTTGCCTGTTGTTCCCCTCCTATGCAAGCCGAGCATTAAAGTTTAAAATTACTCATTTCCATATTCTAAATGTGTTGGCCAATAGAGCTGGACAGGTACCAATAGTCAAACTTCTTCCATAGCAATTTAAAGCATCTGCATACTTTTATCACAGTTCTTCTCCTTCTATGGCATTCATGTCACCTGAAGTTTGAGTAAAACTTCACAATCTCTGTGGCAAGAGCAAAAAGTGAGAGACCTAAGTATGCAGATCGAGTACAAAGTCTTTAACCTCATAAACAAGTATGCCATGCCACTAAACAATTTTCTGTCACAGCTTCTATCACTTCAGCAACTTTCACTGAAAGCTCCGCCCCAAGTAAGCAACTCAAAGAGACAATATTTACATAAGATTTCAGAACAACTGCTGTCGAAATCCCAGAGAACTTTCCCTACCAAATCTTTCAGCAAAGGACAAAAAGTTTCCCACACAGCCACCACTCACCTCTCTGGCTTACCAGCACACATTTCACCTTTTCCTAAGGCTGCCTGACCGTATCACCAATTTAACAGGTCCCTTGCATATAGAATCCCCCCCCACCCAGGAAAGCAGGGAAAAGAGTATTACACATAGAAACTAAAGACCAATCACAGGAAATAATAAGAAAGGTGTTCAAAAGTTTAAACTACAACACACAAACCACAGGTTAAAGTCTCTTGAGATCTGTACCAGCCTCAACACTAGGATTTCCAGGTGCCTGCCCCGGAATGGAGCAAACAAGAGTAAGGAGGCCTGATCAGCAAGTAGCTAATTAATGTTCCTGGAGTCACAGCTTCCATCTGAAAGCTGAAAGCTGCTCTGATATATCCTAGGAACACTGAAAATAGAGTCTGATCACCAAGAGAGGCTATTGATTTTTGCAAGTAAACATATGCTAACATATACCAAAGCCTATTATAATTTTTTGAAACTGCCAGATAGGACTTTAATCATTAGGAAATTTCTTAATAATTTACCTGATTTTCCCTTTCCACGTGTCATGCTAGAGTCTTGTTAGTCTATACCCTGACCCTGCAAAACTGCACTTGTTACATACATTTTTCTCTCCAGAATGATCTAATGTTGAAACAAAATGAATTTCTTCACTACGTTTTCAAACCTTTCTATTCCATTAACAGTTTCTCAGCTAATTGTATCTGCTTCCTATTTTCACAGACTTCCACATGGGCTCAGCTTCTTCCGATTCTATTTTCTCTTTGGCTCAGCTCCTGTACATCCCCCCTTAACCCTGGCTGCTGTAGTTCTCTGTCATCCTCCAAACACTGTCTTCTAATACTCAGCAGGATCCAACAGAGGTATCTAACCAAAAGAGAGATTCTAATGTTTAAGGGCTCAATCCTCCCCACTCACAGTGCATAGCATATTCTAGGGAACCTGTGAGAGCTGAAACACCTGCTGACCAACCTCACTTCTAAACACAAACCAGACTAGAGTCAAGTGAAAGCCATGCTCCAGGTCTCAGGTCTCACTGGGAGCAAGTCAGAAATTTTCCATTTAACAGTTTATTGGGTTTTTTTTCACCCTATTATTAAATGCACACGCATAGTAAGATTAGGAAATGTGGAAAACTAGTAAAGTTAATCACACTGAAGCCCCATCACTCACAGGCAAATTTTCAAGACATTAAAAAAATAGAGTTCTAAAAGACTCCTCCTCAGTGTAAAGGCTTTAAAAGAGGTGAATCAGAGTGATTTAAGAAAGAGGCTATACAGACAATGAGTAATTTGACTGGGTTATCACAGGAAATCAGTAACGTACCAAAATAGATTTCTGACTTCTGGTTAAAAAGGTTTGGGAACACATGATTGCATAAACACACATACCACCTACAAAATTAATCTTAACTGTTAAAAACCTTCAAAGTGTATTTCTTTGGCTGCTACCATATTTTTCATGAGCCTACGAGGAACCAAGCCACAGATGAACAAAAGTTCCTTTGCAAATGCTAAAAAAAAAACTAATGAAGCACTAAACTTCATGGGTACCATTCAGCTTAACTTTGTAATGAACATGTAACCTGTCCCAGGCAGGGATATCCAGCATTTATGGGGTTTTGAAAGTTATTGGGGGAGCAGGGAATGTTCCAGGAAGAAAAAAATTCACAATATATCTTACTTTTGAAAATGTATTAAAAAATGTCACGAGGTGAACACATTCCTCGGATCCCTCCCAGGGCCTTGGGAAGGAACCGTGCAAATGAGAATAAGAAAATATGTTTGGGTCTGTGTGGGCAGGGGAAGGGGTTGGGAAAGCTTCTTATATCAGGGGTGCCCAGGCAAAGAGTTATCTGGAAGAGGCACAGGAGGAAATCTCCAGGCTCAGGGAACAATGGCAGGAAACAAAGACTTCAACCAACTTCATTAATAAATGAATGCCAATTTAAAGAAGTACAGAATATCAATTGGGGCCCTCAGATTAAAAATTAACAAAAATGCTGATACTTAGTGTTGGGAAGGTTGTGGGGAAACCGGCAGTCCTAAGTCACTGGCAAGAGAGTATAAACTGGAACCATGTTTCTGGAGGGCAATTAGGGAAAATTTTTCAAAGTCTTTAAAACCTGCCCATCTCTTGACCCAGGAATTCCTGTTCTAGTGAGGAAAGTATCCTCAAGAAATGACCACACACTGGGATCCCTGGGTGGCGCAGCAGTTTGGCGCCTGCCTTTGGCCCAGGGCGCCATCCTGGGGACCCAGGATCGAGTCCCACATCGGGCTCCCGGTGCATGGAGCCTGCTTCTCCCTCTGCCTGTGTCTCTGCTTCTGCCTCTCTCTCTGTGACTATCATAAAAAAAAAAAAAATTAAAAAAAAAAGAAAGAAATGACCACACAAGTGTTCAAAGATGCAGATGCAGTGTCAGTTTTTTTTCTTTCCTTTCAAATAAAACCCATATATAAAATATTCTCATTATGGAACATTCATATAATGAACTACATAACAGTCATTACAAGTGATGTAATTAGATACAGACATGAAAAGATGGCCACAATATATTAAAGTTAAAATCAAATTACACTAACTCAAAAAGATACCTGCACCCCCACGTTCATAGTAGCATTACTTACAATAGCCAAGACATGAAAACAACCTAAGTGTCCACTGATGGATAAATGAATAAAGAAGTGAAACACACACACACACACACATGGAATATGAGTCAGCCTTAAAAAAACAAAAGCCCAAGGAAATCTTGCCATTTGTGACAAAATGAATGGAGCTGGAGGGTACGATGCTAAGTGAAATAAGTCAGAGAGAGAAAGACCAGTACCGTATGATGTCACTTATATGTGGAATCTAAAACAAACAGAAAAAAAACTCCTAGAAAAAAAAAAAGGATCAGATTTGTGGTTACCAGAGGTGGAAAGGATTGGAGAAAGGTGTTTAGAAGATACAAACTTCCAGTTACTACTGGGCGTGTAACATACAGTAAATAACTAGAGCCAACACTGCTGTATAGATATAGGAAAGTTGTTAAGAGTATAAATCTTAAAAGTTATTCTCATCACAAGGGGGAAAAATTTCCTTTTTTTTTGCTTTTTCTTTTTATTGTATGTATGAAACGACGGATGCTAACTAAACCTACTGCAGTAATCGCAACATAGGTAAGTCAAACCATCATGCTATATACCTTAAACTTACATATACAGTACAGTGGTATATGTCAGTTATTTCTCAGTAAGACTGGAAAAAGAAAGAAAAAATAAAACTACAAAATTGTACATGTCAAATAATCCCACTCAAAAATATGCAGTAAAAAGAATATGCACTGTTAATGGAAAAAAAGTTCAAACTTTACAGTATATGGCTGACACTTGAAAACTTACATATAATTTTTGACTCCCCAAAAACTTAACTAAGAGCCTACTGTTGACCTCACCAATAACATAAACAGTTGATTAGCATATGTTTTATATGTTATATGTATTATACTATAGTCTCGCCAAAAAAAGTAATCTAGGGAAAAGAAAATATCGCGAAGAAAATCATAAGGAAAACACATTTACAATACTGTACTGTGTTTACTGAAAAAAATCCATGCGCGTTTAGGCCTATGCAGTTCAAACCCAAGTTGTTCAAGGGTCAACTGCACAACTAAACAATAAAGTTACAATTAATCCAATTAAAAATGGGCAAAGGGTTTGAGTATTTCTCCAAAGAAAATACACAAACAGCCCTTAAGCACATGAAAAGATGCTCAACATGACCTGTCATTAAAGAAATACAAATCCAAACCACAATGAGGTATCACTTCACATCACACCTAGCATGGCTAGAATCAAAATGTCTGGTAATTAAGTGCTGGTAAAGATGTAGAGACACTGGAACCTTCCCCTACTTTGCTGGTGGGAATGGAAAGTGGTGCAAACACTTTGGCAAACAGTTTAACAGGGCCTCAAAATGTTACACAGAGTACATATGAACCAGCAATGCTACTCTTAGATAAATAACCCAACAGAATTGAAAACATATGTCCACACCAATCAATGTTCACAGCAGCATTACTCATAATAGCCAAAAAACTGGAACCACCCCAAATGTACAGAATCAGTATCCATACAAGGGCATATTAGTTGGTCATACAAAGTAACAAAGTGTTGATACATACTACAATGTGAGTGAACCTCAAAAACATTATGCTAAATGAAACAGGCCAGTCACAGAAGGCTGCGTGTTGTATGATCCCATTCTTATGAAATATTCAGAATGAGCAAAGCCAAAGAAACAGAAAATAGGGTAGTGCTTGCTAAGGACTAGAGTGGAGGTAACAGGAAGTGGCTGGTAGTGGGAATGAGGTTTCTTTTTGGGGTGATGAAAATGGTCTAAAATTGGATTGTGGCAATGGTTGCACAACTACCAATATACTAAAACCACTGAACTATACACCTTAACAGGTACATTTACATGGGACTGTGTGAACTGTGAATCATATCTAAATGAAGCTTTTTTTTAAATGGTGGCTTTAATTTTCTTCTTTATATAGTATTTCCTAAGGAAAAAAAATTTTAAGATGTTGTTTATTTATTCATGAGAGACACAGAGAGACAGGCAGAGACATAGGCAGAGGAAGAAGCAGCTCCTGCAGGGAGCCTGATACGGACTCGATCCCAGGACCTGCAGGATCATACCCTGAGCCAAAGGCAGATGCTCAACCACTGAGCCACCCAGGTGCCTCAGAAAAAAATTTTTAACAACAGGCATTACACTCTTCAGTTGGGCCTAAGTAAATAGTCACTTTGATTTCCTACTACAAAATGGGGCCAGTGATGGGTACCCATCTTAATAGCATCTAGCTCACAGTTTTAGTCAAAGAATTAAATGAGCTTCCATTTGTAGAGGGATTTAAAGAGTATACAGCACAAAGAAAGCACTCAAAAATAAGCTATTATGATTATAACCTTTAAAATAAAAAACTACTGTATTTCCACTTTGAAAACAGAAACATGCCCTCCTACTTCCATCACTACGCATTCTTGATTTGTTTCACATCATTAAGAAGCAATTCTCATCTCAGCTGAGACAAATGTCAAGTGCAAAGCAACTGAGATGCCAGAGTAACATGGCAAATAATTAATGACAGCCTCTGGTCCTATCACGGAGCATTTGCTATTGTGCAGGCCCCACACTAAGTGCTTTATGTGTATGCTGCCAGTAAACCTTCTCAATAATACTGAGAAAGGTACCATTAGTCTTGTTTTACAGGGGAGGAAATTAAAGCTTGCACAAATTTATTGGGCCAAGGCTGCCCCCAGCCAAGGGCTGAGCCAGAATTCAAACCCACGTTTATGCTTCCAAAGCCTGTGCTGTGCCGTTTTTGAGGAAAGATTTGTACGGAAGCAGGAGAGGAAGCTCCTCAAAGGAAATCCCTTAAAATCCACAACAGTGGGGATCCCTGGGTGGCGCAGCGGTTTGGCGCCTGCCTTTGGCCCAGGGCGCGATCCTGGAGACCCGGGATCGAATCCCACATCGGGCTCCCGGTGCATGGAGCCTGCTTCTCCCTCTGCCTGTGTCTCTGCCTCTCTCTATCTCTGTGTGTGTGACTATCATAAATAAATAAAAATTAAAAAAAAAATCCACAACAGTAAGAGCAAGAGAAAAAAAGAGACTTATCTGGGACTTGACATCTTAAAAAACAAAACTCAGTTATGAAAATAAGCATTTTATATTTTAAAAATGTTCTTATAGGGATCCCTGGGTGGCGCAGCGGTTTGGCGCCTGCCTTTGGCCCAGGGCGCGATCCTGGAGACCCGGGATCGAATCCCACGTCGGGCTCCTGGTGCATGGAGCCTGCTTCTCCCTCTGCCTGTGTCTCTGCCTCTCTCTCTCTCTCTCTGTGTGACTATCATAAATTAAAAAAAAATAAAAATAAAAAAAATAAAAATGTTCTTATAAATCCCAACCATACCCTAAGTCTCAGCAGCAACAAAGAATGAGTCAAGAGTTGAGAATTTTTAACACAATTCTTTTTTTTTTAAAGATTTATTTATTTATTCATTCAGAGAGAGCGAGAGAGAGGCAGAGACACAGGCAGAGGGAGAAGCAGGTTCCATGCAGGAAGCCTGATGTGGGATTCGATCCCAGGTCTCCATGATCACACCCCAGGCTGCAGGCCACGCTAAACCGCTGCGCCACCAGGGCTGCCCTTTTTAGCACTATTCTTGACCAATTCTAGCATAATAGGACATAGGAGTCACGTGTAGGTAATTTTTACTAGGAATATTTAACGGCCATAGTCATTTTCACAAGGGCATCTCTTAATGTCTTGATATTTAAATCACCCTCTTTTGAAGCATCAATAATCACTCTTTGTCAATGTTCTAGTCTTCAACAGCCAACACAAAGACCAGAGTTACCGACCAGTTGGGAAGTGGGTGAACAGAAGCCACCTCTAAGCAGGAAGACATGTTTGAATGGAGACCAATTTTACAAGTGTTGTATGATTAAATAGCTTTATTACAGCTTCTGAAACATCAGTACAGGAATTGAGGATAAATATAAGAAAACAAGACTATCTATACTGTATCCCCAATACATGATCTGCTCACAAAATATAAAAAAGCAAACCACATGCCTTCTGCCTATTTCAATCTTCAGTTTACTCATTTGGTATTTTCTGGTTATATCTTTTCAAAATTGTCAACCCAAAAATGATAGAATAGAACTCCTATTCTACTCAGCGTAGAGACCTAGAACCAAAAGAAATAAGCTTTTGTAGCTCAATCCTACGATATTCTCTAGTAAGTACACAAATGTGCTCTGCCAAAGGCAACAAGAAAGGCAAATTCCACCACCACCACCCCTACCCCACCACCACCACCCCTGCCTCGCCCTTAGGCTAACAGGACAGTCTGCAAAGTAACTAAATTCAAGCAGCTTGCTAGCAATAGAGCCAAAATTAGACCACAGTATATTCAGACTCTTTCTCCAGGGCTCCAACTACTTCCTTACGCATTCCCAATCTCTCTAGACTCTTTGATAAACTAAAACCAGCAGATAAAAAATGAAAATTAGAACATGAAGCCATCTGTATGTGACAAACTGGTAAGTTAAAACCCCATTAACTGATGGTAGCTACACTTGTAGAATCACAATGTTGTATTCCTGAAACTAATGTAATATTGTGTGTCAACTACGAAAAATGTAAAAAAAAATAAAGTTTTTCTTTAGAAAAACAAAACCCATTAACATCTCCTGATAACACAAACGGCCTGCATATCTAAATAACACCTCTAAAAGAGATTCTTCAAAAGCAAGAGGAAGGCAGAAGACGGACAGGTCACGAATGGCCTAAAGGCTCAGGGAAGAAGGAGTTAATTGATCTCAGAAGAGTGTGCATTTTTGGACACCCTATTACAGTTTGACAATTGTGTTTTTCTTGTTAAAATATTGCTGAGAGGCTTAAAAAACATCCAGTCATATCATTTTTCCAGGTATTTTAACCAGGGAATAAAATAAATCAGCATGTCTTCCTCATCACCCCTCATCACGCACAACAGGCCTGGCCTACGGTTCTTCATGTTTGTGTTTGCAAAATCCCAAAAAGGATTCGGAAAAACTATGTACTCCACACCATTTTAGAGTCAACATTCAAAATTTCACACCATAATCTGAAATGGTTGCAAAGAATGTAATTTCTTGTATATTGTAAATACAGAGTTTTAAATAAAACTATTACATCATTTTTAAAATGTATCTATTCTAGTCTGAATTCCATCAGCAGTTTTTACATATCAACATCCATTTGAAAAATAAATGAATAAACTTTTCAAAAGTTGGAAATGGTGCATCATTTCCCTTTCTCTTTGATTTCATCTTTCCATTTTACTTTCCCTACAGTATTGTCTTACTATATACTTTTATGCCTATGACCATCTTACCTCTCTGCAACAAAAATCTGTAAACAAATTGAGATTTAGGTATTTAACCATAAAATTCAGGGTTAAAGTTTCTTCTAAATTGAGTTCAGGGATCCCTGGGTGGCGCAGCGGTTTGGCGCCTGCCTTTGGCCCAGGGCGCGATCCTGGAGATCCGGGATCGAATCCCACGTCGGGCTCCCGGTGCATGGAGCCTGCTTCTCCCTCTGCCTATGTCTCTGCCTCTCTCTCTTTCTCTCTCTGTGACTATCATAAATAAATAAAAATTTAAAAAAATTTAAAAAAAAAATAAAATAAATTGAGTTCAATACAATTACTATTATGAGGACAAAAGTGACCCAAAAAAATAATACAATTATTCAATATAATTATTCAATTATTCATTATTCAATACAATTATTCAAAATTTTACTGGAAACGTGTATCTTAATGACATGGAAGGGACTTCCCCTCTCATTAGTTCATTCTTTGTAGATTATTACTTATTACTGGAACGAGACAAGATTCCACATGAAATCTATTATATTTAGTTCTTTCAGATGTACACACTGAGAATATGGGTTCACATAAACAGGTAGACAGAAATAGAAGATTTTTCTAGCAGAGAGTAGTAATATGCATCCATGGGTGTGATATTTAATAACTTATCAACTGACCACTCCATAAGTCTTTTCTCAATTTTATGGACAGTAAAGAATAGGAAACTTATTTGCAAAAGGACCATTTTCCATTTTCCCTTTCTCAGCAGCCACACCAATATTTTCATTATCCCTCTGCTTGGCACCTTGATGATTAGGGCAAGCGTGAGGTGTGCCTTTCCTTTAAAGACAGATATTCTGAAAAGGGAGGTAAGAAAAGAGAACCAGCAGACATCCTGGGCCACAAATATTTTCTGAGGCAGGTCAATTTCAGGACTGATTACTTTCAAGGTCTAAGAATCTGAAATTGATTCTCTTTAAATTATAGGTGCCTGCATATCCCTTGAACAGGCTTCAAAGTATCCCTAGATGTGCATCCTATTGGATTTAAAGGCCAGTGCTCTACAACTCCTATAGGAGTCTTGGATAGACCTCAAGATCAAAGGCAGATGGGAACGACAGAGAAGCACAGGATAAAGATTAAGAAAAAAATCACACAAAGTCTGATTCTAATTTGGGCTGTTTCACATATATTCTTTGACAACCGAGAGTCCGGTATCAAAATCTTAACTTCGAGATGTTTTCATGCCCTTTCACATCATCAGATGTGCTCTCATTTTAAAATGAAAATTCAGCCTTCTTCAAAATGAACATTGTCATCTCCTTCCTGACAGATCATATTCCAGTTAAGCAAGAGCAAAACAAGGGCACCATAAAAGCAGCTGTTGATCTATTACAAAAGCAATCCGATGCAGCAGTTTCAACTCGGGTTGCCCATATTCTGATTTAATTAGTTCAAGGTGAGGCCAGTAACATCAGTGTTAAAAAACAAACAAACAAACACCCTAAAAAATTCTCCAGGAGATTCTGTAATATGACGAGGGTTGAGAACCACTGAATTAAAATCTAAATATTAAAATTAGTTTTTAATTGTGGAGTGATGTTTATTTCTGATCTGCAAATTCGCCCATAATTAATCTATTTTAATTTTTAAGATATATTATTAATAGTTTAAAAAGCATTATAGGTGGCAGAGTTCTATGCAGATAAAATGCACCATCTTTTGGACTTATGAAAAGAGGCCTCTTTTTTTTAGTATACTTGATACACGATGTTACATTAGTTTCAGGTGTACAACATATAGTGATTTGACAAAATTTATACATTATGCTGTGTTTATCTCAAGTGTAGCTACCACCTGTCCTGTTACATCACTCGAATAACTGATTGTATTCCCTATGCTCTGACTTATTCATTCCATAACTGGAACCCTGTATCTCCCACTCCCCCCTTCAACCCATTTTCCTACCGCTTTGGCAAACATCAGTTTGTTCTCTGTATTTATAGATCTGATTCTACTAAAAGAGGCCATCTAAAGCAAACATTAAATAACATTTCCTCAATTCGAGGAAGCCAGTGAGACATATCATTAATCAATCTCCACTGGGAATCTATTTAGTGGATGATATTATCTACAATACAGATGTGAGAAGGAAACATTTAAGGAACCTAGCACATTGCCTGGTACACAGCAGAAACTCAGTAATTGTGCTTTGTAAGTTCTGCACTGAGGAATCAGATGGAACATGTACCTAGTTTTCTAACTTTACAGTCATCACAGCCTTCCTTCATTTGCCTTATTGTGACTTCTCGGATTAGAAAAAAAATATGCTCAAACTCATGCACAATATACAAAGCAAACTTTGATAACTGAACACTACAATGTTTCTAATCTTCCTGGCTCAAAGCTTAGAGCTTTTTAAATTATTTTTATTTTTATTTTTTAGAGCTTTTTTTAAACCATTAAAGTATTATTAGCATATAATAAGCATAACATACAGTAGGGTATAAATTGAAAAGTACATCTACCTATTACATACACCCAACCATCCCTATGTCACACCCAAATCCATTCCCCAGAGGTAATGCTGAATGATATCTGATTTAACCATTTCCTTATTCTTTTTTTTTTATTATTATTTAAGATTTTATCACAGAGAGAGAGAGAGGCAGAGACACAGGCAGAGGGAGAAGCAGGCTCCATGCAAAGAGCCCAATGAGTCCTGGGACTCCAGGATCACGCCCTGGGCTGAAGGCAGGAGCTAAACCAGTGAGCCACCCAGGGATCCCCCATTTCCTTATTCTAAAGACCTTAAGTGTGATGCATTCCCTCTTTCAGACTCTCCTTAAATCCATTCTCATGTTCAACTAAGTCTCTTGTAGTTTGGGCCTTCACTAGTTCCCACTTGCACTACGCAGTGGTCTTTTAAGTGCTCCCCCAGACTCTAGGCTGTTTTCCCCACAATCCATTCTACTCATGTGTCAGGTTCTTAGTTGCCAATGACAGAATCCATTCTACATGTTTTAGGTTTTTTTAAAAGATTTTATTTATTTATTTGTTTGTTTATTTATTTATTTATTTATTTGAGAGAGACACACACACACAGAGAAAGAGAGCATAAGCAGAGGGAGGGGGCAGAGGGAGAGGGAGAAGCAGACACCCAGCTGAGCAGGGAGCCCGATTCAGGACTCGATCCCAGGACCCTGAGATCATGACCTGAGCTGAAGTCAGGAGCCCAACTGACTGAGCCGCCAAGGCACCCCTCATTCTACAGGTAATTCTGAAGGCATTAACTGCAGCCAGATTCTAGGTTACAGCCAGTCCTAGCATCTAGGCAGAAATCACTTTTAGAACTGGTCTGGTAAGGGAGTGGCTACCATCACCAATGAGAAGAAATTCATCTTCTAAATGATTACTTTGACCGTAATCCTCCTACTAAAGAAAAAGCAAACAAGGTGGACATGGAGATGTGCTACCCACACGGCTGTGGGCAGACAGCCTCGGGCAGGGAGTTCCTTTAGGGCATGCCTCGGACATAGAGAGCCACCCATCCAAAAACATGCCCTTCAAAGAGCAGTCCACATCCAATGACTGACAAAGACAAGGGTATAACAGCCCAACCATTTGTGCCCAACACTCGACAGCCCTGATAGGCCATAAACACTCTAAAGTTCCCTGTGGGGCTGGCTCAGCGGTGCAGACCTATACTGCAATTTGACCTCTTCCTCTGCCCGACTCTTCCACAGGTGTTAATCCTTCATAAATATCCTGTACCCCAAACTCTGTCTCTACAACGACTTCTAAGAGACACACTGAGACAGAAAACCACCTCCAAGAGCTCCCAATTACAATTATGGGGAGGGTTTTCGTTCTCCCATCCCTGCCCCTTCCTAAGATCTGAGTCTTAGGTCTGCCAACAAAATATGAGGTGCTCAGGCTCAGTCACCTTGCTGCCATTTCCCTAGTCACACTTGCTGACATGAGGTTCAGCCTCTTAATAGGTTCCTCAACAACAGCTCAAAGATACATTTTTCCCTGAGGTTGTATATGTGTAAAGCTGCTTGTCTACCTTCATACTTGAAGGACTGCCTGGCTGGACACAACTGCACAGTAATAGTTTCCCTAAGGCCTTCTGAAGATACAGCTCCACTGTGACCTGCTTTGGAAGTCACTGTGAGAAGTGTGATGATGGCCAAATTTGTTTTGCCCTTGTATACTATTTAATCTTTTTGCAAGCAGTCCTTGGGAACGTTGTTTCCTTTTCTCTGAAGCCTAAGACTTCACCTAGACTCTATCTCCGGGTTGATTTTGGGTTAATTTGCCTAGGTACTTGATGGGCTCTTTCAATTTATACATTCAGGTCTTCTTTTCTGAAACTTCTTGGATTTTAAATATTAGTACCACTGGGGCACCTAGGTGGCACAATCCATTAAAATGTGTGACTCTTGGTTTCAGCTCAGGTAGGTCATGATCTCAAGGTCACTGAGCCCCTTGTCATGTTCCGTGCTCAGGGAGAAGTCTGCTTGACATTCTCTCCCTCTCCCTCTGCCCTTCCCCCTGTGCTCTCTCTCTATATATAGTAAAATATTTTTTAAAAATAAATAAATATGAGTACCATTGCACTATTCTGTTTTTCTTCTTCACATCCCAATTATACATAAGTTGTTATTTCTTTAGTACCATTTTCTATTTCAAACACTTTCCCTCTGCTTCATGAAATAGTTTAATTCCCAGGCAAGAATTCAAGCTATCAAAATCTGGTACAACTTATCTAGAAGACTTATGTCTAACACCACAAAACATGCCCCATGCTCTGGCCAGGCTCTCCTCCTGACATCCCAAGCATGCCCTATTTGCTTCCAGGTTGTCTCTCCTTCCTCTTAAGTCCTTACCTGCTTATTTCATGAGCCCCCTGCTTACCATTCTCATCTCAAATTGGCTCCCTTTTTCTGAATTCTTACAATTTTATCGCTCAACTCACTTTAGGGGTATGACACATTCTAGCTGGGTGATAAAACTGCAGTACTATCTCGTACCATTACCAGGTCATGAGCTCAAGACTTATTCTCCAAACAGAACAAGAACTTGAGGGGCAGCCCTGGTGGTGCAGCGGTTTGGCACCGCCTGCAGCCCAGGGTGTGATCCTGGAGACCCGAGATCGAATCCCATGTCGGGCTCCCTGCATGGAGCCTGCCTGCTTCTCCCTCTGCCTGTGTCTCTGCCTCTCTCTCTCTCTGTGTCTCTCATGAATAAATAAAATCTTAAAAAAAAAAAAAGAACTTGAATACTGAGAAACAGAACAATATTACTCTTTTCCCCTTCAGTACATAACATGCTTTCAAATCCTAATTCAAACGATGCACCGTGTGTTTACTCACATTGTAGTTAAAGACTGAAATTACAGTTTTGGAGTTCATTACAGACTAGTATAGTTTATTTGCAAATATTTATGAACACAAAATATACCTAAGTTGTCTTTGTCCTCCCACCGGGGTCCCCTGGTACTGGCTCTACAGACCTACAGTTTGCACCTAGCCAACCCTGTCTTCTCCTCCCACATGGGCCCCTGAACCATAACCTCTGTTACTACTCAGCAAGGCTGGTCACTCTGGAAAAACAAGATGAGATTTAAGTGAATGCATCCATCCTTGACAATGGCATGTGCCAGTGGCAAATGCGATGAGGAGGCAAAAAGTCAAGGATTGTTTCTCATATATCCTAAATTTCATTTGTTAAAAAAAAAAAAGCCTTTTTGTAGAAACAAATCTTATAATCTAGTTAAAAGAATCACATTTTGCTAGTTCTATGGAATAAAGGGAAAAATGATCATTTCTAAGAAAATTTATATTACACTAGCCAAGCAACAAAATAATCCTCAATCTAATCAGCCAATTTTTCTCTTGGGTAAGGATAAAACACAGAAACTCAAAACATTTAGTCTTCATTATAGATTTAATAGCAAAGGCTTCAATATGTGTATTAAAAAACAATGTATTTTGAAAAGCAGTGTTTTCTGTTTCTTATTAAAGATTTGCTTCTAGTCTCAGCAATGACTCTTTCATAACATGATCTTACATTTCCTGACCCTTAATCATTTTCAAAACACTTTACAACCAGTGTTTTATTACATTCTTGCTATGAGGCTGGTAAGACAGACATTAGCCTTATTTTGCTTCTTGTAATGAAATGCTCAAAAGTCAAATGATTTGTCCCAAATCATATCACTAGTAAACTGCAGGACACAGGTTCTCTGACTCCTGGTCCTGACTCTGGCCACAAAACCAAATTAAGGCATTAATTTAATATGTACCAAAAACTTTTTTCTTAACTATTACTATTTCAGTATATGCAAAAGTACATCCTAACAGATTTTTCAGAGCTATACCCTGGCAGTTGTATAATGTCTGAATTTTAAAAATGATAGTAAAAAATAAATAAATAAAATAAAAAATGATAGTAACTCACAGAATTCACTCATTTTGTTATATTTCAAAGAGCCGCCCATTTGTGCCACTTAACTTTAATTCTTTCCTATTTAATATGGCTAATTCTGTCCTAGTTTGTTTAAAAGCTATGTTATGCTCCAAGGACAAGAAGGAATAACAACCAGATCCCTGAAATGTGAAAATTCTCTTGCGTTTTTAAAATGATTAAGGGAAAAAGTGAATTAAACGAGAAAGTTATAGCAATGGAAAACATCACATGAACATTTGCTAAGTGTTAAGGTTCTTGAAAAGTTTCCTAAGTGAGAAAGCACTCTCTAAGTTAAGTGAGAGAAACTGAAATTATGTCTTTGTCTCAATGCATAGTTTATAGAATTTAAGATTAACCTTTAGGCATCTCTGAGTCGTTCCAACTAAAAATAAATCTCAAGCATTTGGGTCAATAGAAATAAACATGGTCAGGAAGACCAGGGGGGGAAAAATCATTCAGCAAGATGAGACTTCACAATAATTGGCTTTCTAGAAATTTCTTATCTAGAAATAAGGTCATGGATCCCACTGCTATCCTCCAAACAGAAGAGAATAATGTGAAAAATCTAAGATGTAGATTTCCAAGGAATGACAGCAGAGTTAGCACTCCCAGTGCAGAGAGATCAAATAACAAGTTACAAACACCAAATGCTGTAACTGCACCTAACAGTCAAAGCAATCTGCATGAATCGTCTCCATACCAGAAGCATAATGTCTATTACCAACCGCACATGACAGTCTTAGGAACTTCCAATTTTTCCCTTATCTGCAGATCTTTCCAAAAGTAATGTTAAGCTGAGTATTTTCAGCAGGGCATATTTCAATGTGCGTCAGCCATATGAAAAGCTTCTGTAGTTTAATGCCCAGTTTAACACGTAATAATTCACAGCTTGACCAAAATATAAGTTATGTTAATGGACCTTTGTGTTAAATTCCAAAGAGCTGGAGCAAATCTTATATTCCAGAAGTTGAGGACCTAATATATTGGTAAGTAAAGGTATACTGTGACAAAGGGAATGCTAGCTGCCAACATCAATAGCTGTTTTCCCTTCCTCCTTGGAAGTCATTCTTAACTAGGCATATGGCTGCAGAGTAGACTCCTTTTCCCAGCTGGCCTTGCAATGGAGATGCAATCACGTTGACTAAGTTCTGGAAATGAAATGTATATTAGAATCTGGAGGCTACTCCAGGATATGACCTTAAAGGGTGATCAAAGGCCAAACGCCACTGCAGCTCCCTCCTCTTTGCTGGAAGCGAAGACACAATCTTGCAGGTTGAGTAGTCATATTCAACTAGGAGACAGAAGGAGCCAAACCTGATGACCATGGAGCTATCACCTGGGCACTGGCTCGCCCCCTGCTTTCAGAGGAACAGCCTAGAAACAAACTTCTAGCTCATTCACTCCACTTTTATCTTGTTTATGCCACTGGGTTTCCTGTCTCATAAACTGAACCATTTTTTAATTGAAATTCAAATAATTAACATATATTATTGGTTTCAGAGACAGAGGTTAGTGATTCAATAGTCTTACATGACATCCAGTGCTCATTATATCACATGCCATCCTTAATGCCCATCACCCACGTAACCCCATTCCCCTCCTCCCTCCCCTCCAGCAACCCTGTTTGTTTCCTATGATTTACAGTCTCTTATGGTTTGTCTTACTCTCTGATTTTGTCCTATTTTTTTCCTCTCTTCCCCTATGATCCTGTTTTGTTTCTTTAATTCCACATATGAGTGAGTTCATATAACTGTCTTTTTCTAATTTACTTATTTCCATCCATGTTGTTGTAAATGGCAAGATTTCATTTTTTTTGATGGCTGAGTATTCCATCATATATATATGTGTGTGTGTATATGATGTGTATATATATGATATATATATATTCCATCACATATATATGTGTGTATGTACACACACACACACACACACACACACACCACATCTTCTTTATCCATTCATCTGTCGATGGACATCGAGGCTCCTTCCATAGTTTGACTATTGTGGATGCTGCTGGTATAAACATTAGGATGCAGGTGCCTCTTCAGATCGCTAAATTTGTATCTTTGGGGTAAATTCCTAGTAGTGCAATCCTGGATCATAGGTAGCTCTATTTTTAACTTTTTGAGGAACCTCCATTCTGTTTCCCATAAAGTTGTAGCAGTTTGCATTCCCACTGACAGTGTATGAGGATTCCCCTCTCTCTTCGTCCACACAAACATCTGTCATTTCCTGACTCGTTAATTTTAGCCATTATGAAGCTGATCCTAATCCCAATACACTTTTCACCATCACAGTAGTAGTAGGGATGGTCAGGATAGGAGCAACACCCGCACCCACATCCTGAGAGCTCTTACCATATGCCAGAAAATACCATACATACATATTTACTTTAATACTTGCAACAACCTTGGGAGGTGTGCGTACTACGCCCCATGTCCCCAGTCAAGCACCCAGTTCCCACTGTGGTGTCTTCATTAGTGAACTGTTCCCTGCCAAACCCCACCCATCCTCTCCCCAAAACCTTTGAGAATCTTCTCTTTATCCTGTCACGCTGACAGTTCACAATATGTTTGATAAGCCCCCTAATCTTTCATTTTGTAGTCTTCTCTGGCTCCTCCCTCAGTTACCATCTTCACCCATTTTCAACCTTCGACCTTCGATCTCTTTTTGACATTTCCTAACAACTGACAGCACTTCTCCCAAACATTTATTCATTATGGGCTTTCTCCATCTTTCAAATTTCTGTCCTGTCATATTAAATAAGGTCTTGGGGAGAAAGAAAACTAAGTCATGTGATCACTCTGGAATCGATTTCACAATTAACAATAAAAGAGCATCCATGTGTGTGTCTGTTGTGTATATATTCTCCTTTGATCTCAAAAGGCTAAGGAAGGTCTGAATCAACAAAATGGAACCTTAATAAGACCAAATGTAAATATATAAAGGCTTTTTTTTTTTTTTAGAAGGCAATTAGGGCCACCTGGGTGGCTCAGTCAGTCGAGTGTCTGCCTTCAGCTCAGGTTGTGATCCTGGGGTCCTGGATGGAGCTCCACATCCGGCTCCTTGCTTAGTGGAGAGTCTGCTTCTCCTCACTGTCTCTGCCTTTCTCCACTCGTGCTCTCTGTCAAATAAATAATTTTTTAAAAAAAAAAGAAGAAAACAACTCAACTTCCTTAACATAGATATGTTGAGAAAAAGAACCTAACAGTTCCTAGTAAAAAGAAGAAAAAGGAAGAGAAAAAGAAAGGCTTAAGGGTTGTTTTGTGGAGGCTTTCTCCTTGGTTTTGTCTGGCCATAAAATCAACATAACATGGTCTAAATGGGAAGAGACTAATACAAGTACTAATGAAATCTCGTCTTCTTATCTTCATTAAGATAAGCTGAGTCCAGACCGCCCCCCCCCCCAAAAAAGAACTCACTGCATATGGCACCATTCTGATTCAACTAAATCACTTTATCCAGTATTGGCCAAACTTACAATTAAAAAAAAAAAAGTTCAGATCAAATTAACATTAGAACTGAAAAAAAGAGAGGAATAATTTAACCTGAAGAAGCGACAAAAAATAATTAGGTATAATCAACCTAGAGATGAAATTTGATAATGGTCTCCAGATCTGCACAGAACTGCCATCTGTCTAATGGCAGAGAGCACGGACTTCTGTGTTGCTCGAGAAGGCAGGCTCCATGGAATCAACTGGTGGAAGGCCTAAGCCAGCAAACATCATCTTAACAATGAGAGAGGCTCAAAAAACAGGAAGTCAGTTTCTGAAGTGGTGAACTCCCAATCACCTGAAGTATTCCCACTAAAGTTGAATAATCAATTAAGTGTGAAGGGTGTTATCAGAGGACTTATTTCTTCACTGGCAGAGCCAGATGATTCTTGTCCAGACTGATGCACCAGAGGATGTACCACAGCCTTGCCTCGCCATGGTGCATGATGCTGTGGGTCAGTAGCCATGGGCAGAAGAGAGTTGGCCAACTTCCAGAGCTCCAAAGGGCATGCTGAGCTATAGCACCTAAGAGGAGTCCCTGTGGAAAAATGACTGCCTGGGACCAGTCAGTGCTCATAAGGTATAAGGTGCAATGTTGGTACCACAAAACAATGAGTTCAGGCCCAACCCACCCCCTAAACACTAAAGAAAAGGGAGGAAAAAAAAAATGGGTTGTGTCTAGGATAAGCCAGATAAAGGTTTCAGAAAATGAGAGACAGCCCAAGTTCTCCACATCAGGCTGCACTCAAAGAAAAAAAAAACACACAATCCAGGCGTACACACTACACAGATACTATAAATGCAGAATCAGCTACGCTGTGCAGTATTGTGAGCTCTCACCTAATTCTGGTGGGCTTTATTCCATGAAAGGTTGGGAAAAGCTCAAAGTAGATGTAACTGCAAAGTCTGGAACAGACTCTTTCTTGCATATGTTGTATAAACTTCTAAATGGCAACTTCTCAATTTCCAGCTTCTAACTAGTTTCCAAAGTGACTGAAACAGAAAAAAAGAGGAGGCCCAGCCTTGCCCAGAAGGGCCGAGTGAGAAGACCCTGGGGACCCAGCAGGTCACAGAATCTCAACTCTTCATTGTGCACTCTCTGCATAAGTACTAAGGGAAAAAACATGAAGAGAGAGTTTAGAAGAAACACCTTCACCCTCTCCCTCCCTACTCAACCTCCAAAAACACAATCTACATAACATAGTCTCTCTTGCACATGTGCGCGCACACTCAGAGTGCAATTATCCATGTATGCTGTACTAAAGAATGCACAGCCTCTATTCCAGAATCCTGAAGAAAACATTTTTATGAACCGATTCACTAAAACACATGTTCCAGGATTTCAAATTAAACAGCGAGCCGGAAATGAGTGGGAGAACAGGGAAGGCTGGCCTCGGCCCTTCTTGGCTCTTGGCTCTGCGGCTGCAATCTGCTTCTCTACCCAAAGTGGACTTTTAGGAAAACTTCCCAGCAGGGGAGGGCCTCTCGCCGCCTCTTCATCCTCTTAGGGAGCAGTGGGAGCATATAATGGGCTGAAGAGCAAGAGCCTCCTGTGCAGGACTCCTCAAAACCCCTGCCTCCATCCAGGATCCACTGAGCAACGTCAGTGAAAAAGCAAGATGCTCATTTTCCATCTTCCTACATCCTCTCCCACCCGCCTCCTCACACTTCACAAAACCCCAGAGCAGCGGCAGGCAGGCTGAAAAGGAGCTGTGCCTTCAATCTGACAAAACAAAAAAAGAAGGCAACGTAACATTTTTCTTTATTTAGCCAAAAACTTCAAAATGCTTAAACACTGGCCCCTGCTATTGAAAGCTGTAAGGATGGCAGGAGAAGCTGAATCTAGGAGATGTGTATCTGGGTGTTCATTGCACAGTCTTTTCAAGTTCTCTTTATTTTTGAAATCTTTTATAAATTTTTTAAAGTATTTCTCTATGTGTGAAAATAGAGAAAATAGTGAAGAATACAAAGAATATAGTCCATGACAAGAAGAACCGGTTTAGGGGCAGCCCGGGTAGCTCAGCGGTTTAGCGCCTCCTTCAGCCCGGGGCCTGATCCTAGAGTCCTGGGATCGAGTCCCGCGCCGGGCTCCCTGCATGGAGCCTGCTTCTCCCTCTGCCTGTGTCTCTGCCTCTCTGTCTGTCTCTCATGAATAAATAAATAAAAATCTTAAAAAAAAAAAAAAAAACCTGTTTGGTGCATATGTTTATTGTCCGTGTGTGGTGGGAATGTGGGGAGCGTGTGCTCTGCTTGCTATGCATGTTGTGGGTGAGGTTTGTGTGGTTCGTTTGGTTGTTCGTATGTGTGTGACATTTGTGTCACCACGTTCCGATTTCAAATCTGTGTGTTCGGCACACAAACAACTGTCTTTTCCAGAATAGGACAAAGCAGCTCCAACAGACAGGTCAATGTGGAAAATGCTTTACCTGAAATGCAGACTTTAAAAACAAGTCTTTGAAAACACGAATGGCAAAATGGGAGACCTAATTTAGTGGAATTAACTCTCTGGGTAGATGATTCCGTGGAGCAAAAAGCTTTAAACTGGGTTAGAGTCACAGGTTTCTCTCAAGGGCCAGATGGGAAAACACAGGTGTAACAGGATGTTTTCAGCTTCAAGCAGCATGAGGCCTAACTCAGAACAAGGTAAATAAAGAGTATTTCTCTCCCATGACTACCATGACCTGAAGTCCTAGACACTTCCAGGGCTGGGGGGTCCAGCTGTGGAACCTCCCCACCTTGCCATCCCCTCAGCATCACATCCTAACTGCTGTTGAGGTGAGGAAAACTTTCCCCAAAGTCCTCAAACAACTCTGCCTTCAAAACTGTCATTCATAAACATCCAACCCTAAATTTGTCGCTGGCAAAACCGAGGGAACTGAGAGATTGTCATGGTCACACCACACACACATCTAAGCAAAGGGGACTGTCTTAGAAACATGGGCAGCCCCGGTGGCGCAACAGTTTAGCGCCGCCTGCAGCCCAGGGTGTGATCCTGGAGACCTGGATCGAGTCCCGCGTCGGGCTCCCTGCATGGAGCCTGCTTCTCCCTCTGCCTGTGTCTCTGCCTCTCTGTGTCTCTATGAATGAATAAATAAAATCTTAAAAAAAAAAAAAGAAAAGAAAAGAAAAAAGAAACGTCTCTGGGGTCAGGGTTAGTTTTCCCTGCTGCGTTCTTGAAAGGTAACCATCCCTTGGGCTCAGTGGGTCTCCCCATCCCCATTGTAATGGAGCAGCCTGTATTTATCTCTCACACTAGGCTTCCACAGAAAATTCTGCCTAAATGAAGTGTTCAGTGACTTAAAATCTTGTGTTTCATTTTCTGAAACTGGTGGAGGCCAGTCGTCTGAAGTATCGCCTGGGCAAGTACTAGTTGATCCTTTTTAAAGAACTTCTATCCATTAAATCTATAGCCTAATCTAATTTGATACTCTGACTCTGAACAGGATTCTCTTTAACCATCCGCCCTTCCGATCTTCAGTCACGCCCCGTGCAGCGAGGCCAGCTTGGCACTCTAGGAATTCATCCCCAGGCTTCCTTCTGCGCCGAGGAAGACACGCATCCCCTGAGCTCAAGTAGAGCCACCCCTGCTAACACGCTCAGACGCTTTCATACTTGTTTGCTAAGTAGCTACTTCTCTCCTGGGACCCCCCACCCCTCCCCGGGACCCAAGCAACTAAGCGTGACCGCCTGGCCCAGCATCCCCCCCCCCACCCACTGCCTCCAGCACCCCTGTGTCAGAGCTGGGTCTCCACTGCCTCCCGATCAGCCCCTGCTGTTGGCTCTGGCCAGCTCTGCCTCCACAATCCCAAACTCCTTTTTTCTTTTTTTAAGTTTTATTCATTTATTCATGAGAGACACACACACACACACACACACAGAGAGAGAGAGAGAGAGAGAGAGAGAGAGAGAGAGACAGAGGCAGAGGCAGAGGGAGAAGCAGGCTCCATGCAGGAGCCTGACGTGGGACTCAATCCCGGGACCCCAGGATCACGCCCCAGGCCGAAGGCAGGTGCTAAACCGCTGAGCCACCCAGGGATCCCCCCAAACTCCTGTTAACTAAATAGCCATTCCCGCCTTTCCCCTCCCAGCCCCACAATCACTCCTCATTCACAAGAAGACAACTCCTGGGACGCATGGGTGGCTCGGTGTTGGGCATCTGCCTTCAGCTCAGGGCGTGATCCCGAGGTCCTGGGATCGAGTCCCGCGGTGGACTCCCTGCAGGGAGCCTGCTTCTCCCTCTGCCTGTGTCTCCGCCTCTCTCTGCGTGTCTCTCATGAATACATAAATAAAATCTAAAAAAAAAAAAAGACAACTCCCCACTGTTCAGGTGAGACTACCTGAAGCAAGGTCCTCATGTGGATTAAAAACCACGTGGGCCAAAGGGGCTTCCTTGGCTCCCAGCACTCAGAGTGTACCAAGGATTATAATTCTCCCTTTACCTGTTTCCTCTCCTTATTGTGAATTTCCCTAGTTCCACACATCTTAGTTTGTAATGAACCTTATGGCATAATAAGCAGAAATAAAGTAACATTTCACTACCAAATGAAAACACTGGATGCTGTCAAGGGCAGTGGCTGCTTGTCTACCCAGGGTCACACAGGGAGTTCTGGGTTCTGAACGGCACCCCTGGGAGCCGTTAGAAGGACAAAGCAAAGCAATATTTGAGGAACTCTATCACAAAACCTGGCACAGACTCGGTCAACATTACTACCTTTCATTATAAGATTTTTTTATTGAGGTAAAATTGACATACAACATTCTATTACGTTCACGTACACGTACAATGTAATGATTCGATATCTGTACACACTGCAAAATGATCGCATTGGATCTAGTTAACATCTGTCCATTTTTTTCTATCAAAAATTCAATATCGTGAACGTCTTTCCCTTTCAAATACTATGAGGTTATCTACGTGGATGTACTGTCGGACATACAAGTTGCTTCTACCTCTTTCCCAATGTAAATTAGGTCGGTTACAATTTTTTTCCAATATAAATCAATGGACATCGTTTTAAGTACGTCTTTGTAAACTTTTCCCACTGCTTCCTTAAACTCTTAAAAGTGTAGTATCTTTAAAGCATACATGTTTTGATACGTGCTGCCAACCGCATATTCCATCTTACAAGTATCTTTTACATGTAACCCTTTTAACTGATCCTCACACAATCTTGTGAATTGTCCCAATTTTACAGATGAGGAAACAGAGGTCATGCACCTGGTAACCTACAGAGACAGGGTTCACATCCTGTGCACACCAGCTCCAGCTTCTCGGATGCAACAATGCCTAAAAAGAGTGTCCTCCCCTGGAAGCCAGGAAAGGGTGTGGGCCAGCATACCACCGTGACAGGGCAGCTAAACTGAGGGGGACCTTCTCAATCCCGGCAGGCCATACATGGGGGCAGCGACATGGACAGCGCTGTCCTGAATGCCTTACCTGTATTTATTTCTTAAAGCAAATTCCGCAGTAGGTACTGTTAGTAACACTCATATTTTTAAAGCAGGGAAACTAAGGCACAAAACATTCTGGCAACTTTCCAAAAGTGGCCAGCTAATAAGTAGGAAGTCAGATTCAAACCAAGGTGGTCTGGCTCCAAGCACATCATTTAGCCCGAGTGACTCCCCGACCCTGAGGTTGGAAAATACACCCTACACCTCAGATAAACAGTACCATATCCGTCTGTGTCTCACCTACCTTATTTCACAGCCCAACCCATGTGAACCACCTCAGGTTCCTGACCTTGGCTCATTTATTTCGCTTCCTGTCCCTACTTCTCCTGTCCAGCTGTATCCTCCTCACCTCTGCCTGTTGCTCTTCCTCCTACCCACTACACTTCCACTTACCCATCCTTGTCCCACTTTCTCTTCTGTTCTTTTTTCCACCCTACCCATAGCCTTAACCCAACATTATATGAAGCCAGAAAAGATGCAAGTAGGAAGAACTCAAAACTCAGCTCACAGGCACACATTACTTCTTCACGTGTTGCCAAAGTCATGTGTTCTTACTCTTAAAACTATACATTCCTTGAGAGTAGAGTCTGTGTTTATACGCTACTAGTTAACCAATAAGCTTGGTGGGGGAGGGTTCCAGTAACTCTGCAATGCCCATTTCCTATTACGAGCATCCTGCCTTTTAATCAGTCATTACAGTCAGAATATTCGTTTTCCCTACGTCCAATTTGGCAAGTTTGAGATATTTTATGCATAACCTTGAAACTCGATGATTTATGCAAAGTTTTGTACACATTATGTAATACAGATTCAAAATACTCACTGAAAAATCTCTCTAATTGAAGCATCATTAATTTGGAAAATGTAATGATTTGGACAAGAGTGAGTGAAAATTCAAATTTTCAACAAGCTCCCTCTATTTTTAATCCAGAGTAAAAAAAAAAAAAAAAAAAAAAAAAAAATCCAGAGTGAACTCAAAAGAAAAACATGTTAGTACTAGGCATTTAACTATTAGGAATATCTACAATCAAACCAGCATGTTAATTATAAGTTACCATCATCACAGACGTTTTGATCAGCCTACTTGAGCTAACTTATGTTTGTTGTTTTTAATGTTCTGTTTAGGGGCACCTGGGTGGCTCAGTAGGTTAAGTGTCCAACTTGATTTCAGCTCAGATTGTGATCTCAGAGTTGTAGGATCCAGCCCTGAGGTTGGGCTCCGTGCTCACCTGGGAGTCTGCTTAAGGATGCCCTCTCCCTCTTCCCCTCCCCCCACTACTCACACACTCTAATAAAAAAATACTCTTGTTTTTTTTTTAAGACTTTATTTATTTATTCATAAGACACACACAGAGAAAAGCAGAGACACAGGCAGAGGGAGAAGCAGGCTCCCTGATGCGGGACTCGGTCCCAGGACCCCAGGGGATCATGACCTAAGTCAAAGGCAGACACTCAACCACTGAGCCACCCAGGTGCCCCTAAAAAAATATTTTTAAAATATTTCTTTTTAATAATCTTCAGGTCAAAGTTTCCATAACTCTGTACTGCCTCTTCCCCAGCTTACACGCATTAACATTTCAATATTTATAACTACATGATACTATTCTATCTTATTTTTCTTTCTACTCAGAATAGAAGGAAACTAAAGGAAGAAACGAGAGCAAGTGAGAATTTTCTAATCATTTCAACTGACATCACACCCGTGAATGTGAGAAATTCAAAGTCTGGTGGCTTGATCCCTGGACTCTGGTCTTACCCCCAACACCTCTCAGTTGTGGTGAGAAGTGAAACCTTGAGAGGCAGGAGTCTCAACAGATACAGTAAAATTGAAATAAGGCTATTTTCTCTTGGGAGGTTCCTATGAATTAAATAAGCTAGTATATATAAAGACTTCAGAAATGTGAAATGTTAATAAATGTTTCTACACCCAGAATCTTGATTTCATTATCCCCGTTTTCCAGATGAGATCTGTTCTACAAGCTCATTCAGACCAAATGAGAACACACAGCCATGTGATTTAAACCAAAAAGTGTGGTATGTTAGTAACTGCATTGAAACCCCAGCATGTGAAAGTATACTTAGTTTTAATAATTAACATTTAGACTTAATTTCTAATTTAATTAATAAATTAATTTATTAAATAACTTTCTGATTTAATTAATTGAATTTTTTAAGGCTACAAAAGGAATACATGCTTAGGATAATAAAAGTAAGCAGAGCTAAACAGAGTTAAGTTCAGGACATGCCCATATGGTGCTTTTGTACAAATGTGAGTAAGATGCCTCCTCTGAGAGGATGTGGCTCCAAGAGCAGCAGTCCGGCCTGGCAACCCTATGTACCGTGCCATAAAGTACGATGCACAAGTCAACCTGTCCCTCTCCCTGAGGCCAGAACAGATTTAACTTTTCAAGGCTTCAATTTCTATGAAAATTTTAGAGTTTTTGATTTCCATAAAAATTAAAAGCTAAATATTTAATTTATTTGCTATAATAAGTATGCTAACGTCTCTTAATCAGGTTTCTACTTTATGGTGGAAACAACATGCACTGAGTGTTGCCAAATATGTCCAAAACTAGACATGACAAGAAAAATACTCTAAAAGCTGTATTGGTGTAGAAAATTAATACTGTAATAGCTTAAATAACCTTTGGGTACTAAAAGTCTTTATTCAGGAAACCAAAGTCTTTATTCAGAAAACCCAGGGACGCCTGGGTGGCTCAGTGGTTGAGCATCTGCCTTTGGCTCGGGGCATGATCCCAGAGTCCTAGGATCGAGTCCCCCATGGGGCTCCCTGCTTCTCCCTCCCCGTGTCTCTGCCTCTCTCTCATGAATAAATTAATAAAATCTTTAAAATCTTTAAAAAAAAAAAAAAAAAGAAAGAAAGAAAGAAAGAAACCTCAAAAAAAAAAAAAACACTACTATGTTGGGGTGCCTGGCTGGACCAGCTGGCAGAGGACTTCAGGATTGTAAATCTCCTACTGGGTGTAGAAATTACTTAAATAAACAGACTTTTTAAAAAATAGAGTACTATCTTAAAAAATAAATACACAAATTGGAATAAAATGACTAATAGGGAAAAATACTTAAAAGTTGTTCCTCAATAGACTTACAGGAGTAAAATGATTTTTACTAACCACCTGAATGATTACAGAGGGACAGAAGACTGACATGGACCACTGAGAAAATTCTACAAAACCCTGGTGACTTCATTTCATAGGATTAACACTATAATCCCCATCTACCAGATCAAAACCCCTAACAGGGGTGTAAAACAAAAACTGCCCTCCATCTACCGTCTAGATTCTCCCTTTCTTGAGCCAGTTTCCTGCCCCACTTACTTCACACCTACTCCCCCTTCTATTTTATTAGCCAATATTACAGGTGTGCAGGTGTCCGGGAGCATCTCCTCCTCCATTTTTCCCTTTAATCTCCAATCCAAAAGCAAAAATAAAAAGAAAATGTAAATAATGAGCATTTGAGTGACAGACCCTGAATTCAGCAAGAAACAGGTAACTTGCTATCTGTGTGTCCATAAACCCTATTCCATATTCCACAAATACATTTCTGAATTCATAAGGACCATGCTCACAAAACATCTCTGAACTGGGGTTTGGTTTTGTGATGCTTGTTTTGTTCGGTTTTAGCCTCGTTTTTTTGTTTTGTTTTGTTTTTGTTTTTTTTAACTAGAATTTTTGTTTCCAACAAGGAGAAGCATAACTTTAATGGACCCTTACAGTGCCCACGATAACTTTAAGAAATTTAAGCAATTAGGGATATCCTTCCTCCCTTAATTATGGTCTAAATGTGGTGAATTAATGAAACCCCTTCTCAACTACCTAAGCATACTTTCAAATTAAAACGAGGCCCAAACTGACAACCCAGGTTAAATGGATTAAAAGATTAAGGCATGGGGAGCCATTGCTTTCTCCCCCTCTCCCATTTCAACCGCAAACCACCCCAGCCCTCTAATGACTGGAGGAGTCACTGTGAAGGTACCCAATTACCCATGAATTACACCAACCGTAACCAATTTCAAGATCACAGATCAGACTTTCCCAAAACATAAATCTGCTAATTAAGTTACATGAAAGTCAAACTAACAGGCAATTTGGATGTGACATTCATCCACCTGAAAGTGGACTGATGGGCAAAGTATTAAAGTTCACAATAACAGAGCTACTCCTATGGTTAAGCACTAGGATACATCTGGCTAATTGCAGTTAAAATAATGTATTTTATTATTTTAAATAAGCAGAAAGGGACTAATCTGGATGCAAGCATCTCCAGGAAACAGCAAAAGGATTCCCCTACCATATCAATGAACGAGACTCACAGGCATCTGCTTTGGTTTGTGAGGCGACCCACAGGTACTCATCTGTGCTACGTTTAAGCCAGTAAGGAAACAGGTTGAAGGCACTTACACAGACGCCACACAGCCAGCCAACAGTCTCAGGAACTGCATTTTTCTGCATTCTCATCAAAGGAGTATGGCTCGATTTCAAGGCTTTGCCTGTTAAGCTTCAGTATATACTAAAATACTAGTCAATCTTCCCACTTATTTCCCACAAGAAAAAAAAATAAAAACAGAAGAGAAGACACTTGTTTCCAACGCTCATGCCTGTGTAAATAGCATAAAGAATTCCCTGGGATAGGCTCTTATGGATGTGCAAAAAAAATGTTTAGAAATATAAAGTCCATTCAACCAAAAGGCCATTCAACCAAAGGGTCAGTGAGTTGGTCAAAAAAATCTATAGGGCTTGCAGCTGCCTCTGGAGCTCTGGCCCTCCAACAGTGCAGTGGGCCTGGAGTGCAGCTCTAAGAAACGAAAAATCACGGCTGCTTAAGGCAACAGCTCAACACCAAAGTTACCTCCTAGGAGCCCCAAACTTGGGGGAGAGCAGGAAAAGGAGATGAGGAGAATCTCTGGGTGTTCCAGGCGGAAAATGATGTACTGAAATCCTAACCCCCTGTATCTCAGAAAGAGACCTCATTTGGAAATAGGGCCTTGCAGACATAATTCGTTAAGATCAGGCCATCACGGAGTACGGTGGGCCCCTCAAAGACTACAACTGGTGTCCCTCTAAGAAGAGGGCCACAAGAGGACATGGAGAGACACAGGGAGAATGTCGTGTGATGACAGAGGCAGAGACCAGAATGACGAATGTAGCTGCAAGTCAAGAAACAACAAAGGTTACCAGCAAACCAGCAGAAGCAAGGAAAAATCCCCTCTAGGTTTCAAAGGCGACGTGGCCCTGCCGACACCTTGCTTTCAGACTTCTAGCCTCCAGAGCTGAGAGAGAATACATTTCAGTTGTTTTAAGACACCCAGTTTGCGGCACTTTGTTACGCAGCCCTAGGAAAAGGGAATGCACCGCCCTTGAACTTGGGCTTCTTCCTCCGTCCTGCCCCTCAGCGCAAATACTCCCAGTGCACCATGAAGAGCTGCAGGGAATCCCCAGGCTGTGGTTTGGTTGGGGAAACTCTCAAGTGTCAAGCGACAGGCGACAGGCGAAGCAAGCTAGGATAGGCGCTCGTCTGGGCTTTATTCCTTCGCTCCAGCGGCCACCCGGCTCCTGAGCACCTTCCTGCTCCTGACCAAGGGTCCAGGACTGTGGGGGTGGGCGTGGGGGGCTTCGGGCAGGATGGGGAACTTCCCTTCCCTGTGGGCGGCGCCTCTTCTGGCATCCACCCACCCCAGTTTCTCACAGAATTTTTAGAACGCTTCTTTCAGTTTTTAGTTCAGTAATATCCTTCCTCATGCCCCAACACCACCCCCCACACCCTACAGACTCACACACTCTCACTCTCTCACACACACAGCCACGTGCCCAGAGGGAGCAGGGCCAAGAGGCAGATCTGAGTACACACACCACCCTGTCCTGGGAGTGGCCACTCCCATCCAATAACTGAGACTTTTTGTTACTGGGCCAAGGTTTCCTGCCAGACTCACTTCCCTTATAATGAATGAATTATCCCTGAGAAAGTTCCTCAGTTCTCCTGGAAGCTGACCTGCGATGGCCCAACCCACCTGTTTACCAGGCGTGCCAGAGCATGGTGGCCCCAATGGGTGGGTGCTAAAGTTCAACCTGGAACCCCACCTCCAAGCCCCATAATCAGGACAGAACCCTTTTAGAAAAACTGAAATCAACTGGCTGCAACTTGATACCATCTGCAAAGAATATGTAAGTATTCTAGGTTTGCTAAAACCTGGGCCAGTGACAGTGGGTGGAGCTGGCGGGGGCGGGGAGCAACCTTTGTCTCCCAACTTCCACTCCACTGTTTTACCAACAAGACCATTTCTGCTGCCCATTATTTAATCTTCAACCAAAGCAAATTTTGAAATGTGCTTCCTTAGATGCCTCACCCCGGACCAATGATTCTCAAACTTGAGCATGCATCATAATCACCTGGAGGGCTTGTTAAAACAGATCACAGGCCCCTCCCCTGGAGCTTCTGATTCAGTAGGCCTGGGGTGGGCTCTGGGAACTGGTCTAGCAGGTTCCCAGGTGGTGCTGATTCTGCTGGTCCCAGGACTGCTCTTTGAGAAACACTGCCCTAGACCTGTCATTCCTCACTCAGAACAAGCCCCGAGCTGGACACAGCAGGCCCTGCTGCTGGCCTTCCCGAGTCCATCACCTCCCACACGGTACAGCCTCAGTGAGGTCAGTAAGCGCCACTCCCTGGTGGCTGTGTAAATCCTGCTGCAAAGCAAACTGGGTAGTCCTATACCACTCCCTCAGCCAAGGTGAGCATGGACCATGTTTTGCCTGTGAGATATAAGGCGGGGGGGGGGGGGGGTGTGTGTCCCACTGAGGGGTGCCCCTGAGAAAGAGGCACAGGAGGAGGGTTCTTTTAACCTGCAGTTGGATGTTCCACTGGGAGGACAGGAGGCTGTGAGGCCTCAGCCTCCTGCGACCTTGAAGAGAGCCATGCGGCACACTGAGCCAGCAGAACTGAGAGTTGGAAAAACCTGGCTGCCTGGTGCTGACTCTCACCTGCTGAGTAAACCAGACCAGAACCACCCAGCCTCCGGGCTTCTTGTTAGGTGAGATAATACATTTTTCATTGTCTGAGCTGGTTGAGTCAGGGTTTTCTGTTACTTGAAGCTGAAAATATCTAATCGCAAAGCAAACAGGATAACCTATCCATCCGAGGACTAAAGACAACCCCTCAGAGCACACATGACAGTGGTATGTGTTCCACAAAGTAATCGTAAAATTCCAGATTTGTATTTCCCAATTTTTTTCAAAAGCTATGCAATTGAATGTCACGGATAAGCAGCACTTAGAGAACAGAATAGAAAATGATGGGGCGCCTGGATGGCGCAGTTAAGCATCTGACTCTTGATTTGGGCTCAGGTCATGATCTCAGGGTCGTGGGATCAAGCCCTGCATGGGGCTGCAAGCTCGACAGGAGTCTGCTTGAGATTCTCCCTCTCTCATCTCCCTGCTTGTGTGTGTTCTTCTCTCTCTCTCTCTCAAATAGTTAAAAAAAAAAAAAAAAAAAAAAACAGAAAATGAAAGAAGCTCTCTAGCACACAGTAAAGTGTCATTGTACCCAAGTCCCAACTCTGCATCTCTCTTACAAGAGGCATGCTCATTTTTTTCAGGGGTTTTCTATGAACCATATAATACCAGGGTTTACTAAAGAATTCAGTTGCTTTCACATATCATTCTTAGATTTGGTCTCCTTCTATAGAGGGCAGACTAATTGGGAAAATTGTGTCCCAACCTATATCACTTTAATTTTAAAAGATATTATTATTTACTTGAGAGAGAGCACAGAAGCTGGGTGGGGGGGTGGGGAATGGCACCGGAGGAACAAAGGGAGAGGGAGAAACAGGCTCCCTGCCGAGCAGGGGCCCTAAGTGTGGCTCGATTCCAGAACCCTGAGATCGTGATCTGAGCCAAAGGCAGATGCTTAACCGACTGAGCCACCAGGTGCCCCTGTTTTAGATGCAAGATAAACAAGTGTATCTAGAAAGAGGACACTTCAGATTATGTGCCTGTACAGCCACTTCATACTCTGTAATCTTAAACTGTTTTACTTTTTAAAACCTGTCTCCTCATCTATTAAATGGGAATCCCTGGTTACCTAAGGGACAATGCATGTAAAAGTACTTTGTAAACTATAAAGTATAATACAGGGGATCCCTGGGTGGCTCAGTGGTTTGGCGCCTGCCTTTGGCCCGGGGCGCGATCCTGGAGTCCCGAGATCCAGTTCCACATCGGGCTCCCGGCATGGAGCCTGCTTCTCCCTCTGCCTGTGTCTCTGCCTCTCTCTCTCTCTCTGTGTCTATCATAAATAAATAAATAAATCTTTAAAAAAATATATAATACAAGGGCAATTACTTAAATCCAATTTTTAATGGATTAACTGGATTAGCAAGGCCTGATTTTAAGAGGTAGATCAATCATAATCCCAGGGGAATTACTTCACCAAAGCTTCATATTACATACATCTGCTGTAACTATTAACTGGGCCACTGGATTGTGATTCAAACTGGACTTTATCTATTATCAATAATTTAGTGGCAGCGAAAGGAACCGACATCCATAAGGCAGGACAACCCTGAAAGTCAATGATGTACAAGGCATAACATCAACATGAATTATTTACTATGTACATTTGCACAATGGTCATTGTGAGAGGCACAATGTCTTTGCTTTTACTGAAGCTATTCTCGGGGAACTACCTTCAGTTGTGGGTTTCTTTGGACATTTCACAGGTGGAAAATCATCTTTCCCATAGAAGAAGTTTAGTTTTTGGAGGGTGGAGTTTTTTTGAAGTTAAAAGAATTACAGAAGTACAGTTGATAGATGCTATATTAGTTTCAGGTGTATAACAGTGATTCCACAATTCTGTATGTTACTCAGTGCTCACCACAATAAGTACAGTCCCATCTGTCAACATACAAAATATTATTACAATATTATTGACTATATTCCCTGTGCTATACTTTTCATCTCCATGACTTATTTATTTTATAACTGAAAGTTTGTACCTCTTAAATCCCCTTCATCTATTTCACCCATCCCCCCCCCCACCTTCCCTCTGGCAACCACCAGTTTGTTCTCTGTAATTAAGAGTCTGGTTTTCTCATTTGTTCATTTGTTTTGTGTTTTAGATTCCACATATAAGAGAAATCATATGGTATTCATCTTTCTCTGTTTGAATTATTTCACTTAGCATAATACTTTCTAAGTCCTTCCATGTTGTCACATATGGGAAAATTTCATTCTTTTTTGTGGCTGGCTGAATAATATTCCTGTGTGTGTGTGCACATGCGCATGCGCACATATTATCTCTTCTTTATTCATTCATCTATCAATGGAACATTTGGGTTGCTTCCATATTCTGGCTATTGTAAATAACACTGCAACAAACATAGGGGTGCATGTATCTTTTCAAGTTAGTGTTTTCATTTTCTTGGGTAAATATCCAGCATTGGAATTACTGGATCATATGGTATTTCTAATTTTAATTTTTTGAGGAACCTTCACAGTCTTCTCCACAGTAACTGCGCCAGTTTGCATTCCATCAACAGCGCACAAGGGTTCCATTTTCTCCATATCCTCACCAACACTTGTTGTTTCTTGTGGGTTTGATTTTAGCCATTCTGAAAAGTGTGAGGTGGAATCTTACTGTAGTTTTGATTTGCATTTCCCTGATGATAAGTGATATAGAGCATTTTTCAAGTGCCTTGTTGGCCAACTGTATATCTTCTTTGGAGAAATGTCTATTCATGATGTCTGCTGCCCATTTTTTGATTGGATTATTCATTTCTGGGGTGTTGAGTTGTAGAAGTTCTTTATATATTTTAGATACTAACACTTTATCAGATAGGTCATTTGCAAATACCTCCTCCCATTCCACAAGTTGCCTTTTTTTTTTTTTTTTTAAGATTTTATTTAGTTATTCACGAGAGAGACAGAGACATAGGCAGAGGGAGAAGCAGGCTTCTCACAAAGGAGCCTGATAGGGACTCGATCCCAGGAACCCAGGATCATGACCTGAACCAAAGGCAGACACTCAACCACTGAGCCACCCAGGCGTCCCCACAGGTTGCCTTTTTATTTTGGTCACAGTTTCCTTTACTGTGCAGAAGCTTTTTAGTCTGGTATAGTCTCAATAGTTTATTAATAGACAATGTTTAGTTTTAGCCCAAGAGTCACATGCCATCCAGAGCCATGTCTTCTGATTGAAATATCTGAAAAAACTGGTAAAAACAACAGGAATTAGCCATCAGGGAAAAAAGCATGTACGGCAGTAAAACCATGTTCCTCAAACTGGGACACGTATTTTTGTAGTAGAGAAAATAATGCCATGAGGTAAATATGGTAATCTTCCCAAAATCTACATTTTACTAAAAGATTTTTGGACGAAGAAAAAAGGAACTATCAATGAGTAATTTTAAAATGATTTAAAATTCTCAATAATTCTTTGAGATTAAATTTTTTGAATTTTTCATGTTCATAGCAGATGTTTTATTTTTTTTTAAGATTTTATTTATTTATTCATGAGAGACACAGAGAGAGAGAGAGAGAGAGAGAGAGAGAGAGAGAGAGAGAGGCAGAGACAGGCAGAGGGAGAAGCAGGCTCCATTCAGGGAACCCGATGCAGGACTCAATCCCAGGACTCCAGGATCATGCCCTGGGCCAAAAGCAGGAGCTAAACCACTGAGCCACCCAGGCGTCCCTATAGCAAACTTTTTAAAACTACATCCCCACTACTTGGGGGAAAACACTGAGAAAGGCCACAATAAACAAACAAGACTTTCCCTGTATCATGCATAAATGAGTTTGCAAAGGCAATGCAAAAACATCTTTACTGAGCACATCTGTGAAGTACTGTCTAGACTACCTTAGTTAATTATTCGTGAAGTGGCAACATTCTTTTGTCACATTAACTGGAGCGGGGGTGGGAATCATTACTCTAGAGTCGTATGTCACACGTGGAAGACTGCAACAACAATCAAATAATTTGATGTCAATTCATTTAAAACTAGAGTAACAAGCTCCCAGGAGACCCTATTATTTTAATACTTGTGTTCCTAGACAGAGAATACTGCCTTGGGAAATTATATTTCTCCTCTGAACCTTGAAATCCCAGGCTCTGTCACCCTCCTAGGCAATAAGAAGTTTAGTGTCACATCATATCCAGAAATCCAGAATGCCTTTACAGAATTGACCGATACTGCTGCCCATATATTGGGATCCATCTAAAAAGTACTTTTATTTCTCATCAACCCACCATGACGAGTAAAGGGCAACCCAAAGCACAATTCTCACTGTATAAAAGAGGCCTAAGACAACCAGAGTGTCCGCTCGCCTCTAACTATATAGCTATAAGCTTCTTGAAGATAGAAGTTAGGTTCCCAATGGCAAAACACCCAAGTCCCTCTTTCTTGCTCACAGTGGTACCTTCACTCTGGTCTGATACAAGCTCCTTACGAATCTTTTATGTACTTTTTAATAGCCATGTTGTCATTTCCATAGGCAAGTCTTCCTGGGCTGTTGAACCTGCCTAGCTCTTACTTTAGGATGCACACCTGACTGAACAGACCCCACAGAGATACTTGGCTGTTAAATATTTGTGACGAATAGCAATAATCAGACAAGCCACCCAGTAGAGCATGTGGAATGAAGCCAGCTGAGAGTCCCACTTCAAATGCTGAATGAAGACACTTCTCCTAAAGGCAATCTCTAGTCTAAGGTAATGAACACCAAGTTTTCCAAACCTGGATGTGCCATGTTTACGGGCCATACCCACATCCACAATCTCCAGACTTCAATTCTACTTTATTGTTTCGGGAATGTGAATAGTAATGAAACGTTTTGCTTATTTTTATTCCAGATTAACCCTTCAAAATACAGTTGGAAATACAATTATTTGTATACACTTGGAAATACAAAATACAATTATTAAAATTGGTTCAAATGTCTTTTTCAATAAAAAGATATAAATAAGCACAAGCCTAATCACTCCAGAGTCTATAAAAGATAAATCTAGGGGAAGTAATAATTTCAATGAAAATCAGAATTAGGATACTGATCCTATTACACTATTTTTCTAATTAATTCCAATTGAGGGCTAAATAATTATATGAATAAGCCTCAAAAGCTCTGCTAAAAATTTCACAACCTAAAAAAAAAAACCAAAAAGGTTTTTGTGACTTGAAGACAATTTTTATACCAAGAACACTGTTGAAAAAAACCTTGTATTCTAACAATCTAAATTATGAAATCCATTATAATCAAAGAAAATTTACTTTACACTGTTACAGCCATGAAGACCATGACTTAATGCATTCGTTCTGCAACCCTCCTGGGGCCCACATGACTCTCTAGAAGGTACCATGAGGCACACACTGATAGAGCTAATAACCCATTCTCTTTAAAAACACACCAACTGCAATGACCTAATTTAAAAACCACACCTCTAATACTAATACCAGTGCTTTAATTTCAGGGGCAAATAGGGCCTCATGGGCTTGGATATGAAGAACATGTGAATCATTACAAGTAATCAACTTAAAAGACTTAAATTTGTATCAGGAGCTTGCATCCCTTCATCTAGCAGTTCTTCACCTAGGTGTTAGGTACTAGATTAGGCACTAAGGAATTAGTCAAATGAGACTCAGGACAATCTTGAGACAGTGAATTTTAAAACAGAGATGCCCTGTATTAGAAATGCCATGATGCCATATGGAGTTGATTGGGTGAGGGGCTCAGCCAGAGAAAAGAGAGAGCATGAGCCCATGTGAAAGGGAAGGGAAGGGAGAAGCAGGGGCAGGAAGGCTGAAGAAGTTAGCAGGGCCTAGATCACAAAAGGCCTCTATGCCACGCTCAGGCGTCTGCACTTGATCATGAAGGCAGGATTGTGTGTAGGAGGAATGACGGGGAAGGAGGTATAACTGAGATACATTCCTCAGGGAGGAAGGTGCCTAACAGGCTGGGGTAGCTGTAAAATGGAGGCAGCTGACCATCTGAAGAAGATCCAGCCACACTTGGTCACCTACTAGGGTGGGAGTACGAAGGAATCAAGGTTGGGGGGGGGGGGATCCTGGTTTCTGGTTTATACAAATGAATGCATGGTGTGGCAGCTGGGTGCAGGCTGAGAGGGAATAGAGCCGAAGAGCTCAATGAGCTAACAGCATCTGAAAGCTAAAAGGAACTCTCTGTGGGCAACTGCACAGGTGAGACCCCCAGCTAAGAGGTACAATCTAAGGTCAAGTTCCTTCTATATAGCGAAAGACACAGGAGAACAGGTGAGATCACCTGGGGAAATGGCAGATAGGGAGAGAACACCCACAATGGAACCCTACTAGAGTGGCACACTCAGGTTAGAAAGCTAAAATCCTGTCAACCAGTGATGAACTTCAGGGTTGTACTGAAAACACAGCTTTCAACTTCTAAAGGAGAACAAAGAAAAGTGAAAAGCACTTCCATTCCCTGTGGGGGCTCTGAAACCCCCTTCACTGCCAAAAGGAAGTTTCCCTAGCGATTAGGTCATTTTTGCCCTGCAATTCTATCTTTCAGTATGTTCCTGAAAGGTTAACAAGACTTTCTTCGTGTTCTGACTCTTAGGATCTGCCTTTAACTGATGTAAATTGCTTCAGGAGAACACAGCTTGCTGTGGTTACTGATCATATAAAAAAGCACATTAAAAAAACACACACACACACACACACACAACACAATGACAACTCCCATAGACACTGTACCTGACCAGTCGGTATTTATGATTTTTATGTAACTATTTTTAAAAGCTGATATGCTATACTATTCACTTTGCCAATGCTCACACTTTTCACATTCTAACAAATGTATGCCAACAAGGCTTATGGGAGCTATGTACAGAGAGCCAGACCAGCTTCCCTGAGAGTATTCAATTCCAGCAAGAGCTGAAGTCCGCTCACACTTGCTCTCATCGCTGAGTCCCAAATGCAATCTCTCACTCTCAGCAAAGGAAAAGATTACTGCTGATATTTGAGAACACCCGAGAGAAAAATGGGGACGCAGAGGCAAGAGGGGAGAAAGTCTTTCAAATATTGCTTTCCTGGCTTTCAACCAAATACAATTACATAGCATTCATAGAAGATTAAGTCAAGTTAATACAAACAAAATCTTCAGTGAGGCCAATTTCCCTGAAAGCTTTCCCAAACTGTTTGAGATCATAGGCTGGCGACTCCAGAACCCTCCACCCCAGGATTAATGGTGGTCTGCTTTGGGCCCCACCCTGGGCAGTCGGGAGAGTGAGACACAGAGCTGTCTTCAGATCTAGATTCTTACCAGGGTTAGAGGTCAGTGCCACCCACACTCCTGAAACTCTGTTTTATGGTCAAATCTATCTTGAGGCCCAAGGTGTTCCTCTATATGGGTGCTCTGAGATGAGACATTCATGTTGTAGAATTCCTGAGCACTGGGTCAACCGACCTCAAGTCCTATTTATCATTGAGAGTTGGCGTTGTGCAGTAGTGATCAAAATGAAAACCACTAAAATGTTTTTAAAATGTGTAAAGAGGGCAGCGCGGGTGGCTCAGCGGTTTTGTGCTGCCTTCAGCCCAGGGTGTGATCCTGGAGACCTGGGATTGAGTCCCGTGTCTGGCTCCCTGCATGGAGCCTGCTTCTCCCTCTGCCTGTGTCTCTGCCTCTCTCACTATGTCTCTCATGCATAAATAAATAAAATCTTATAAAATGTCTAAAGAGGTAGTAATAACTTCAAAAATAAGATTTAGGGTATTGGACATAAAACTAGCAGGGCAAATCTAATATCAGATTATAATCCAAAGTATAAAGTAAAATACCCGTATGACTGAACTGATATAAGTAAATGAATTAATAAATAATGAGGGAAGATAAACAAAATCTCCCATACAGAAGAATGCCACATAATCTGTGTAGGTGAAGCTTAATTCCATTTAATGACTTGCCGCCAGAGAGTGTTGCACGGAAAGAGGTGAAGAAAGAGAGCCAAGTGAACAAGGTCAATATCAAAGTGATAAGCCATGTTGATAGCAGATATCCTTGATATGTCATGAGAATACCAATTTATAGCTGCTGTCTTCCTCCACAAAACCCGTAACATCCCAGTCTAACCAGGAGGAAAAACATCAGGCAACCCCAAAAAGAGAGACATTTTACAAAATGCCTGAGCAGTACTCCTCAAAACTGTCAAGATCTCAAAAACAAGGAAAGTCTGACAAACTGTCACAACCAAGAGGTCCTAAGGAGACATGACAACTAAAAGTAATGTAGCATCCTGGATGGGATCCTGGACAGAAAAATGACATCAGAGAAAAACAAATGAAGTTCAAATAGCAGGGAGTTTAGTTCATGGTAACATACCAATGTTGGGTTTCCTAGTTATAACCAATGTGCCACCTTAATGGAAGATGTTAACGGTTGGGTAAACTGCAGGAGGGGTATAGGAGAACTCTCTGTACCATCTTCACAGTTTTTCTGTAAACCTAAATATATTCTGAAACAAAAGATCTATTTTAACTGTAGCAACATTGTATGAGCTTTGGAGGTACTAAAATTTTCATTTTAAGAAAATTCCCAACTGTAGAGTAAAGGTAAATGAATACTAAGTACCTAGGTTATTCATTTAGCTATCACAGGACATTACACTTACAGAGAGACTTCTTAAAAGAGCTCCAGAACCTACACTTTCAAAAAATGAACACAAGGAAAATTCTCTAATAGTGCCATCCAACCCATGTCATCATCTAGTCTTTACACATAAGGAACAAATCCCAAGGGGGAAAAAAAGGCCAGAAAAAACAAAGAGGAGGAGGCTTGGAAGTCAAGTTAAAAGGAAAGCAACTAGGGATAATATAACACAAAACACTGGAATATCTGATATTGAGAAGATTAAAATATATAAATCAGGGCCAATCAAAATGTGAATCATGATTAAGAAATTTTAAAATCTAGTAGTGGCAACCAAGTTTTTGTTTTTGTTTTTTATGAAATAAGATGAACTAGAAAACCTCTGTGGATGGACGGCAGTGACTGGATGCACAGCAACGTGGATGTACTCAATCCCACAGAACTGTACATTTAAATATGGTTTAAATGGTAAATGTTATGTACATTTAACCATGACAAAAAAAATGAAATAGAAAAGAGTATGTCACAGGTAGTAAAGGGACACGCTATTTTATCAAGAAATAAAGCACGCACACACACGTTCATATGGCCATACGCATGTGCCTATGAGCAGGTAGGTAAGCATGACGTGAAACGCATCCCTTACTGTGAGTCACTGGCAACAAGTTTGAAAGCCACTGTTCTAATCATTCTCCTACCCCCCACACCTTCACCAACAATCTAACACTAGGTCAAAAAGACCCGTAGGGATAAAACCTACTAATATCTTAGAGTCTGACACAAAACTGAGGTAAAGAAACTAGTTCTGACTGACGAGAAAGGAAAGAACAAAGGCTAAGGCCAGCAACAAGGCTGTCTACAGGCTGGACACACCCACGCCTGGAGGCTGCCCAGAGCTTCCAAGCTCAGGGCTCACGGCGCTACGGCCACAGGGACGTGTCATATCAAGTCTGACATTCCTATGAGACAACCAACCAGAATTCCTGATTTCCCTCCCCTAATTCCTTTCCCATCTCAGCTGTCCTCCCTCCAGATGCTCAAGCCAACTTCTAGTCAGTCAGTCTAGTCCCTCTTGCTCTACCACTGATTCAACAAGTAATGAATCTGTTCCACCCCCAAAATTCACCTCAGAACTTCCCATGTCCCTTCATCCCCACTCCCACCAGCCTCGCCTGAATCACTACCGGCAATCCTTGCCTCTTCTTGCTCCCATACACTCAAACAGAGGACTGCAACCAACTCTGAACTCTGCCTCATACATTCAGCCCACATTTAAAATTTTGTACTATAAATTCAAAAGGCTTCAAAGAATGTAATCTCTGGCATATTATAAATGAGGGCATTTTTAATAAAACTCAATCATTTTTTAAAGATTTTATTTATTTATTCATGAGACACAGAGAGAGGCAGACACAGGAAGAGGGAGAAGCAGGCTCCCTGCAGGGAGGCAATGTGGGACTCTGATCCCAGATCCTGGGATCATGCCCTGAGCCAAAGGCAGACGCTCAACCACTGAGCCACCCAGGCATCTCAACTCAATCATTTTTTTAAATACATTCAATGGAACTCAAATACTACTGCAATGAAATCCACCATTATTTTTTTTTATAATCTCTATACCCAACATGGGGCTCAAACCCATGACCCCAAGATCTAGAGTCACATGTTGTACCAACTGAGCCATCCAGGCGCCCTATCATCATCCTTTTTTTAAAAAAGATTTTATTTATTTGACAGAGAGCACAAGCAAGGGGAGCAGCAGAGGGAGAGGGAGAAGCAGACTCCCCATTGAGCAGGGAGGCCTGACGCAGGGCATGATCCCAGGACCCCCAGGATCATAACCAACGCCAAAGGCAGACGCTTCACCAACAGAGCCACCCAGGTGCCCCCATCATCCATTTCTTTAAACACACCAATAGGCATTCTTGTATTACTGGATATTCCCTCCAAGTATTTAAATCTAATACATACATCACAATGTTCAAAGTCTTCTGCAACAAAACTATGAGTTTCAACTGAAACATTAGATTTTTAAAAAAATTTCCTATGACCACAGTGTTTAATTGTTGAGTATTTTTTTCTTCTGAACTGAGCTGTCATTATAATTTTCTTTAGTATACAACTGATCAAGAAATTTCTAAATTTTGATAGGCGATTAAACATAAAGAGACAAATTTACTGAAAATGCATTCTTTAGTGAAGTGGATGAAAAGTGTCTCACCCCCTCGTCATTGATTCATGTGACTATTATTTTTCATGTCCACTTTTTTAAAAAGTGTAAGCACTGAAAAAGCTTGTTCACATAAACTAAAACGTGAATAGAAGAGCACTGTTACAATGCTGTCCCTATATTCTCTAAACTCCTTCACTGTTTATCCAAAAAGCAATGATCATTAAAAGTAACTTTTTTTTAAAAGATTTTATTTATTTACTCATGAGAGACAGAGAGAGAGAGAGAGAGAGAGAGAGAGAGAGACAGGCAGAGGGAGAAGCAGGCTCAATGCAGGGAACTTGACGTGGGACTCGATCCCGGGACTCCAGGATCATGCCCTGGCCTGAAGGCAGGCGCTAAACTGCTGAGCCACCCAGAGATCCCCTAAAAATAACTTTCTTTCAATGACCAACTGCCAATTTGATTGTGCCCTTCAATTTTGTTGACAGATTCAGAAACCTCCAGAGTTACAAAAGAATTTGTTACCCAATCAGAGTTTATCACTTCTCCTGACCAATGCCGGTATTTTAAATCACACCTCTGTTTGCCCAACATTAAGCACATAGTAAGATGTGGACGAGGTAAGAAGTATGCCTTTCTTTTATAAAGTGGGGAAGAGAGATTACGAAAGAAGAGGTGGAAAAGGGTAACTTGCAACCTCAGACAGCTCAATTTCAGAAGACTATCTGGATGGTGGGATCTAAAAGCTGATTCCCTGAAAGTTTCGTATGTCCAGGTACCATTTAGAGTCTCCATGTACCTTCAAGGGACCAGACATCCCAGTTTGAAAAGTGACCATGAGACTGCTCCGCGACCAAAGTATTCTCTTAAAAATGTAGTTGACACCTTTCGATTTCCTAACCCCTGCTTTAGATCCTATAACAAATCTTACACCGTTAAAAATATAAAATCCAACCTCCTTACTGTGGTTTCTAAGGTCCTATCTTACCTCACTATCCCACAAACCACACGGGCCTTCTCCAAGTTCTTGGAATACTGTTAGTGCTTCCTAACTCTGCGCCTTTGCATCTGCCACCACTCCCACTGCCCAGAGCACTCTCCCTGTTTGCTACCCAGCTATTCCTTTGCATCCTCCAGACTTCAGCTCAAATGTCACCTCCTAAGAGGGGCCTCACCTGACCACCCTATCTTCCTCATTATTCTGTACCACGGCAATCCAACTGTTGACAGTTACTACAATCACAACCATTTTGTTTTGTTTACAGTAAGGTCTGGCTCCACTACTATGTGCAGCGCAGGGTTTATTCAATATTTCATGCCCAGCACCCAGCACTGTGCCTCATGTTCAACAGGCATTTCTGAACAAGTAGGATAGCATAGGTGTGCTATGGAAAATGCAAAGTTGAAAATGGGTGGCGGGGGCAACCCGGGTGGCTCAGCGGTTTAGCGCCGTCCTCGGCCCAGGGCGTGACTCTGGAGACCCAGGATCGAGTCCCACATCAGGCTCCCTGCATGGAGCCTGTTTCTCCCTCTGCCTGTGTCTCTGCCTCTCTCTCTCTCTCTCTCTGTGTCTCTCATGAATAAATAAAATAAAATAAAATTAAAATTAAAAAAAAGAAAAAGAAAATGGGTGGCAGGAGGTATTTCTAACAGCTTTCTGCACAACTTTATTTTAAAACAAAGACATATTAATTATTAGAGAGTTCAGATATCCCAAGCACCAAAGATCAAGGTATATCACAGATATATTAAACACATAAACATAAACGTACATAACCAAGACTTCAGATAGCATCCAAAGTGGGCAGCAATGTTCAGCATGCAGGTATTTGCTCCTGTGGTTTTTCTTACCTCTGTTCTTGAGAATGCTCCTCCATATTCTCTTCAGAATCACCCTATTGATTAAAAACCAAAACAAAACACATGGTTTAACAGTTGTTTAAGAACAACACAGAAATCTGAAAAGAAACAATTCTTAAATTTCACATGGATGATGAACTTGTAAAGAACGTCTAGAAATACTGCCTGGGGGCACCTGGCAGCTCAGTCAGTTAAGTGTCTGGCGCTTTAGCTCAGGTCATGATCTCCTGAGACAGAGGAGGTCCTGAGATAGAGCCCCACGCTGGGCTCCACCCTCAGCCTGGAGTCTGCTTGGGATTCCCTCTTTCCCTCTGCTCCTCTCCCACTTTTGTGCTCGCTCTCGCACGCGCTCTCTCTCTCTCTCAATAAATAAGTAAAATCTTTAAAATAAAAAAAATAGTGCCTGATACACAGCAGGCATTCAATGAATTTATTGAAAGAATGACACTCCTAGGGATCCATGGGTGGCTCAGCGGTTTGTTGCCTGCCTTCGGCCCAGGGCGTGATCCTGAAGTTCCGGGATCGAGTCCCACGTCAGGGTCCCTGCATGGAGCTTGCCTCTCTCTCTGCCTGTGTCTCTGCCTCTCTCTCTCTCTCTCTCTCTCTCTCTCTCTCTCTCTCTCTCCCTCTGTCTCTCTGTCTCTCATGAATAAATAAAATATATAAAAAAAAAAGAATGACACTCCTAAAAGCTGTAAGTTGCCAAGTGATCCCTTAGATAGTGTCAGATTCTCCCTGCTTAAAATTTTGACCTAAACATAATTTCCAAATTAGCATGACATCTTGTCTCTCCAAGAGCCTTTGGTTAGCTCAGAATCCCCTACATGGATACCTGATACATTTTGACATCAACATAGAAAGGCTGATCGATTGTATAAATGGCATAAACATCACCGTCAAAAGCACTTCCAAAATCCTCCCCCAGATTACCAGGCCAAAATCTGACCACATGTCATGTACCAGGAAGGTAAAAAGAAAAGGAACTTGAAATAGAAACAAAAGGCCAGATCCAAATAAATCCTACATGTAAACTGAGGTACACAATCTTGACCGTTCTTCCCCAAAGTTCTCCACTGTTGGGGGGTCAGGAATACCGAGCCTTCCTGGTCCTCCAGCCTCTCCCTAACCTTTGGCTGTTGGCACTTAATGCCTCTCTGCCCCCTCTTCCTCCTCGTCACTGCCAGTCCTGGGCCCTCACTCCCTACACCAATCCCCCAGAATGCTGACCCACGCTCATCACCGTGAGGCCCAAATCCCTACTGCCAACCCCAACTCCTCACTCGATCACACGGGTAGCTACTCAGGGAATGCCTATCTTTCCTGAGAGCAAGACTCCTGCCGCTTTGGTATGTGGCCAGCATGTGGCAGGTACTCCACAATACCTGTAGGATGAATTCATCTGCAACTCCAAACCTACTGGCAAATGCCTCCAGCACATATGCACTTTTTCTCTCCCAAAATAGTTATGACAACACTGGACTTATCAACACATGGGGCCCCTGCCAAGTGGTTTCTGTTCTTTTTTTTTTTTTTAAGATTTTGTTTATTACCAAAAAGAAAAAAAGATTTTTATTTATTTATTCATGAGAGACAGAGAGAGAAATAGAGACACAGGCAGAGGGGAGAAGTAGGCTCCCTGCTGGAAGCCCGACGTGGGACTCGATCCTCAGACTGCAGGATCATGACCTGAGCCAAAGGCAGATGCTCAACCTCTGAGCCACCAGGCGTCCCAAGTGGTTTCTGTTCTAACCAGCCTCCTTCTGTCAAGGATACCATCACCCTCCTTGACCCTTGGGCAAACCTTAGGGTCATCTTATACTGCTCTTTCTTCACCTCTAGCCATAAAGACCTACTCACTTGTCTGAACCATGGTACAGACCTGTCCTTTCTTCTCCACCCCGTCCACCAGCAAAGCAGCCCATACCATCAGTACTCCAGGCTTCCATTACCATCACAGACAGGGCTTTTCACTTTGCTGAAGACCACTGCCTCCAATCCATCCCTTGTGTCACTGCAAGACCAATTTTCTTCAACATCAGCCACGACTTAACGACCCACTTGGTATGGACCCAGCATCCAATGTCACCATGTTAATCTCTACTCAAGAGCCTACTACCACTCACTAACTGCTAGTCAGATGTACTCTAAGCTCCTTAACCTGGAACCGGGCAACTGTCAACTGACCTTGACATACACATCCCTATCTCTACAGCCACACTTCATCAGGAGCTCCTGGCTCCGGTTCAAAGCATCAACTTAAAAACACTGTCACTCATGTAAGGATCTAGAGGAGGCCCCATTCACACTTTTGCTAATGCAGGTCTCTAAGCAGCCCTCCTACTCCTAAGCCTTAACAGACCCCTCCAATATACACGGTTCCTCCTCTCTCCTCTCAGTTGCTACATTTCAGCACTTGAGTGTTATCTCAGGGTATTACCAGCCTTATCTCCCCAACACCACCAGGCTCTCAAAAGGAGGGAACCAAATCCTGTAATCTCCCTACCCTACTCGCCCTTGGCAGTGCCTCAGGGCCCTTGCACTAGCTATTCTAAATCTCTCACTGCTTTCCAGGTTTGGCTCAAATGTCAAATACAGGCCTTCTCAAAGGGACCAACTTTGCCTTGTTAAATTAAAACTCCAGCTCCCATCACCTTAATCTTCCCCCGGTTTGCCACCCTACAGCACGGATGCCTTTCTAACAACAGACTAAAGAGTTTACAATTTATTCTACTTCTTTTTACCATCTATATGCCACTATTAGACTGCAAGCTCCACTAGGGCAGTGTTTTTTTTTGTTTGTTTTTGTTTTTTTTTATAATTTTTATTTTATTTAATTTATGATAGGCACACAGAGAGAGAGAGAGGCAGAGACATAGACAGAGGGAGAAGCAGGCTCCATGCACCGGGAGCCCGACGTGGGACTCGATCCCGCGTCTCCAGGATCGCGCCCTGAGCCAAAGGCAGGTGCCAAACCGCTGCGCCACCCAGGGATCCCTAGGGCAGTGTTTTTTTTGTTCAACATCCAAAGCACCTAGACCAGTGCTGGGCCACAGTACATACTCAATAAGTATCCATAGAGCTAAGTGCAGTCTAGCTGTTTCTTAAATATTCGTGGATATATTACCTCACACCTGTTAGAATGGCTAGTATCAAAAAGATAAGAGATAAGTGTTGGCAAGGATGTAGAGAAAAGGGAACGCTTGCGCACTGTTGATGGGAAAGCAAACTAGCGTGGCCACTGTGGAGAATAGTATGGAGGTTCCTCAAAACATTATAAACCGATCTAACAAGTCCACCTCTGGGTATTTATCTGAAGGAAACAAAAACACTAATTCAAAAAAATATCTACACCCTCATGTTCATAGTAACATTACTTACAATAGGCAGGATATGTAAACAACCTAAGTTAATGACATAAATGGATAAAGATGTGATATGTATGTATGTGCATATACATGGGTACCTGTATATATACGTATGTGTGCATATATATAATGAAATACTGTTCAGCCATAAAAAAATGAAATCTCATTTCAACAATATGGGTAGACCCTTAGGGTACTGTGCTAAGTGAAATAAGTCAAACAGAGAAAGACAAATACCTATGATAGATGATAGCTCTCAAATACAGAATTTAAAAAACAAAAACAGGGGCACCTGGGTGGCTCCAGTCAGTTGAGCTTCCAACTCTTGGTTTCAGCTCAGGTCATGATCTCAGGGTCATGGGATCAAGCTAACACCACAGAGTCTGCTTGAGATGCTCTCTCTCTCCCTCTGCCCCTCCCTCTGCTCGCGCTCCCTCTCAATAAATAAATAAAACCTTTAAAAAGCAAAACAAGAAAACAAAACAAAACAAGAACAAGAACAAAAAACAAATACCAAGTTCACAGATACAGAAAACAGACTGGTGATTGCTGGGGGAGCCAGGGGTGGCAGGCAGTGGAGAAGCACAATGGGTAAAGTTGGTCAAAAGGTACAAAGTTCCAGTTAAAATATTATATCCTGGGGATGTAATATTTAGCATGATGACCAGCGAATAACACTGTATTGCAAATTTGAAAGTTACTGAGAGTAAATCTTAAAAGTTCTTATCGCAAGACAAAAAAAAAAAAAATTATGCAATATGTATGGTGACACATGGTAACTAGACTTACTGTTATGCGGTGCACCTGAAAGGAATGTAATGTTCTATGTCAATTATACCTCAATAAAAAAAATATTAAGCAAAAATTTCAGAAACACTAGTGGATCTGACCATTTGTTAAAACTTCATTAAGCTAATTTTTCTAACTCAAAACAGAATATGAAGGGATCTCCCTGAAACACAGGAAATCCACCACCACAATACTTTCCCAGTCAGACTGCTAAAACTCATACAGTGCCATAGTGGCCAGGAGCAGAAGCTTTGAAGCTCAACACCTCCCAGGTACAAATCACACCACTGCCACTTTCCTTCAGCCTTGGGCAAATTATTTAATGACTCTGTGACTCCATTTCCTCATCCGTAATGTCAGGTCAGAACACTTCATGGTTTTTAGTGTATTAATATGAGTATTAAAAACTCATAAAGTACTTAAACAATGCCAGTAATATTCAATTCATGTTAGGTATTATTTTTTTATGTTGATAGTGGAAGTAGATTAAACCCAAAATAAATCTCTATAACAAAAAGATTTCCAAATACCAGTCAATGATTCACTGACTAGAGCAAGATGCTATTACATAACACAGTACCTGAGATAATAAAGAATTTATTCAGTGTACTATTGTACTATTTCCTGTTTCACTTTCTACCAGTTTCCGTTACCTATACCAGACTTAAGGGGGTAAGACATGAGATTTTTAAAGACAGAGACGTCCTTCTTTATCGCTGTATCCCGCGGCTTTGCTGGGCGTGGGGGATGAACAGACAAGGCCAGAAAAGCACTAAGCCCAGCCACCCCAAACCAGACCAACATGATTCTGTATCAGGTAACTCCTGCTCCTACTCAGCACCAATGTTAGTGTCCCAAATCTAACCAGGGCTGTTAGGAGTGAGGCTTCTATCTCTGCGGAGTCTGAATGGATTAGAAGAACAATTCTAGATTGCCCTTCCTGCTGCCAGAAGGGATACCAAAAAAAACAAACAACAACCACCAAAATCAACACTTAAGGCATTTAGCCTGCCATCTTTGAAACTAACCTCAGAAACAGGACAAGACACTGATAACTGCCTCTCCTCCCCCCAGGAAGAGCTCTGGGCTAACTACTCAATGCCTACTGTATGCAGAACAGTGTGGCTGCAATGAGACCACCAAGCTTAGGAAAGCCCAAACTCTTACGTGGAATCCAGTTAGGGCAAGGAGGAACATCAAGGCCAAGAAAAAAAAAAAATCCAGACGCTCAAGAACCTCAGAAAGCGAGAAATGACAATAGTGCCACTATGGAGTTAGAAGTCTGGGAGGATGGCTCTATGGGAACAGCAGGACAATCACATTTGTTCTTTCATTCAACAGATACACAGGGGGGCCGCTCTGCCAAGGGTCATGCTGGGGCCTGCGTCCCAGAGGAATGCCTAGAGCAATACACAGGGTCAGACTGCGGAAGGCCCTGAGAGCTAGGGCAGGTCAAGGGCATCACAGGCCAGCACAGAAGGGTTATTTGAAGGCAAAGTAAGAAGGTATGCAATGCAGTATCTTGCACACATGGGATTACTTCCTGATAATAAGCTAATGAAAACGTGTGTTTGGTTCCTAACCATCACCACTTTGGATTCAGTGTGTTGAGAAGTATAGGTGAAGTAAGGCCAGAAGAGAGGAAAAGTTCTGTAAATCTAAGAATAAAATCACATTTTTTTCCCCTTCCTTCTCATTATCACCATAGATAGTTTATGTTCGAACACCAAATATCTTACCATGTAAAAACCGCACATAACAAAAAGATGTGAATAATATAACCTATCTACACAACTGTAGAGCAAGTAATAGTACTGAGTACTCTGCACTGGTTCAACCTCTTCAACGCAGGAAAACTCCCATGACCTCCAGTGACCAAATCTAGGAATCAGCTGAGAAGTATACCAAAATAATAGGTAACAGACATGAAGTGCTCACTGAGTTCAAGACAGTTTTAATCCTCACAAAATCCTCTGAGATCAGGGCCATTCTCACCCCCCCATTGTGCAGATGAAGAAACTGAGAAAAGGGACGGAACCGGGAGTCAAATCCTGGAAACCTATCCAGCAGGTCTGGAAGATTATAACAATTCAATTATTTTATTTGGTTTTGCACCAAAAATGCACCAAAGATGCATTTTTCTAGTCCTTGCTCACTTAAAAAGAAAAAAAAGACCCAATCACCAGAAAACATTTCCAAAAATATCAACTGTATAAATAATGAGTGGTGACAAATGTTAATATTCAATTTGGGGGGGGGGCATCTGGGTGGCTAAGTGGTTGAGCGTCTGCCTTTGACTTAGGGTGTGATCCTGGAGTCCCCGGATGAAGTCCTCACATCGGGCTCCCCTCAGGGACCCTGATTGTCCCTCTGCCTGTGTCTCTTCCCCTTTCTCTGTGTCTCTCATGAATGAATGAATGGATGGATGAATGAATGAATGAAAAATAAATAAATAAATAAATCTTTTTTAAAAATTCAATTTTTTGATGCCACACCTTCTGGTGCTCCCATTTCTCCCATCACTAACAAATCTTAGCTTCTGCAGCTGCCTCGGGATCTTTCTGAGTGAAAGGAACCCAACCTACAAATTAATTAAGCAGAAACCCTCAAATTTAAAAAACACCTATAAATACTCTTTTTCAGCTGACTCCATGACACACAAGGGAGCTTTTTGTGGGAAAAAAAAGTCCAAATACTTTGAAGAAAATTCTCTAAAAATAACTTTCTTCAGAACTCTCTGCAGTTTATATACATATGTGTGTGAGTGTATAGGCAGTTTAGATAAATACATATGCATATGTATCTGCAGTTTACACTGACAGATACAGATGGATCCACATATATCCCCACCCCCACCCCAGTACAGGCAGGGTAAATAGTCTCTAAAAGATGTGTCTATAGATAGAGATGAAGTATTTAGAAAATTATTTTGAATATCAGTTTCACTTTCATTATAGCTTTCATTAAAATAGCTTAGTTATAAAGGCTTCTCTAGTGAGTACTCCAGAAAGACAGCTTCTAAATTGTGTGCATTTTTTTCCACCAAAACAAACTATATTACACATATAAACAAAACAAAGCCACAAATTAAGAATTTTATAAAATAAATGTTAAGGCTATAAATATAATCATTGATCATATCACAGGCCTTGACGTTTCCATCTCTGAGCACAGTGACTAAATCTTCAACTAATGCTGCAACAAATGAGAGTCTATAATTTACTTTCCTTTCTGTCTGGGTTGACTTTCAACACTAGCCAGTAAGGAGTACAGGCTACAAATGAGTAAAAATGCAAATACATATAGATATACACCAGTGCTTTTCAACCCGGGCACTTTTGCTCCCCAGGGACATTTGGCAACGTCTGGGGACATTTTTAGCTGTCAGACCTGGGGGCAAGAGGGAGGAGAAAGTGCCACCAGCAACTACTGAGTAGAGACAGCGAGGCTCTAACTGCAGGACAATCACAGGGCCATTCTCACCCCCATCTAACTGCTGGGCATCTTGTAGCCCACAGGACACAGAATTCCACCCAGGACAGGCCCCCACAACACAGAAGTCTCCAGCCCAGAACCTCACGAATGCTGCTTTTGGACAATCATGATTAAGACACAAATATAACTGTATTTTAAAAAGGGAAAAACGTCAAATTTCAAATGTGGGTCTCCCGGTAGAATCATGAATGATTTCTATTTGGTTCTTTTTATCTTTGTGTGTTTTCCAAATCTTCAACAATACGCATCTGTTATTTCTGATCAGAGGAGGGGGAAAAAACCCCATTTGGGAATAAACTTTTAAGAGAAGGGCAGACTATTTGCTCTCCATCCCAATGAGGCTTTTTCTCAAAGGACCGGTCTCTTTCAGCTCGCTGGCCTTCAGGAAAGGTCCACAAAAATTTTCCTCTAGAAGTCACCTCTCTGCCTTGAAGCTGTTATTCATTAGTCCTGGTTAAAGTGAATATTCTGAATATCTCAAAACCAGCACTCTTAATGCTTCACACAGATTGGAGAAACTCAACTGTAAAACTGCAGAGCCGTGAACTTATAGCTAGACATCCTGTTTTTCCAAACAGCCACAAGAGACAACATAGAATCAAGTGCTGCCACCAATGTGGGAAGTAATGAACATCTTAAAAATTACCACACACAAGCTAAATATTCCCTTATAATTCAACTCCTCCCTCCCCCCGCCAAAAAAAAAAAAAAAGTATTTGGGGTCACTACTGTTGCTGCTGAAAAGCAGTCAACCGTATCACGCTTAAATGCATACATCTGCAGACAAACGTTAGAAGTCGAACCCTAACACAACGCTTTGCGGGGCTGTATCCACTTGCAGCCCTGAACCCGGTAGGATGCCACAGATTCTCAATGAAATGCTGGTAATTACTTTTCCACATGCAATCACTGTATCACAGGGGGGAGAGCCCCCGAAACCTGAAATTCAAGTTGCTAAAGAGGGTGTATCCTACACGAATTAAAGGCACTTGGCAAAGATCCAAGACGACAATCTTTTTAAAGTCCCATCTTCCCTGCAGAAGCTGCTTAAGGCTAGTGGCAAGTGCCAGTCGCTAACACGTCTGAGAGCAGCTTTCCTGTTGTCCTGTTGTCCTGGGGCTCCTGTTGTCGTCCTTGGGGCTCCTGGGGCTCGCGGCGCTCCGGGGACCGCGGCCGCCCAGGGGCCCGCCCTTCCCCTCCTCCAGGCGGCCGCGGGCCGCGGCCCTGCTGAGGTGGCCTCGGCTCCCAGCTCCTGAACTTGGGGCGGGCGTGACTCACGCCCTGTCACATGGCGCGGGAGGAGGCTGGGCAGGCCACCGTTGCCAGGTGTTCAGGCTCGGCCCGACCGTTTATTTGCCTTGCAAAGCGGCCCGAGCGCCGGTGCCGCTGGGGGGCCGCGGCCTCCCGGCCCCCCCGCCCTCGCGCGCCCGCAGCCGCCCTGTCACCTGGCCGTCCTCACCTGAGTGGGCAGCAGCAGTTCCCCTTCCTCCGCCTGCCACAGCTCCACCACGTTGGGCAGGGGCTCAATCGCTGCACGGACACCAAGAAAAACACACCGCGTTTTAATGCACGGAAAAGAGACGCTTCCTGTTCCCCTCCCGCGCCCCGAGCGCCCGCCTCTCCCAGACAAGTCACCCCGTCCTTCTCCAAGCCGAGGCCACCGCGCGCCGCCCGGGGCCACGGGCACCATGGACCGGGTGCGAGGCGCGGCCGCGCCGACCGAGGGCAGGGGGCGCGCGGGCCCGGGGGTGCCGGGGCGGCCCCCCGGCGCGCCGCACCGCGAGCATCTGGGGCGGGCGGCCGCGGGATGGGTCCGGCGGCGGGGCTCGGGGAACAAAGCTGCAGCAAGCCGGGCCGCGGCGGGGCCCCCGCGCGCGCCACACAAAGCGGGGGCTGCGCCCGGGGCGCCCGGGGCCCGCGCACAAAGGCTCCGGGGCGCGCGCGGCTAGCGGTCCGCGCCGGTGCCCGAGCTCCGTCCGCCGCTGCCCGGCTCCGTCCGCCGGGGGCGGGGGGCGGGGGCGCGGGAGGGGACGCGGCGGCCCGGAGATGCTGTCGGCCGAGAAGTGCAACCGCTTCCCTTCCTCCTCCTGCCCCTTTCCCCTTCCTCCCCGCGCCCTCTTATAGATTTCAGCAGTTCCCTGAAAGAAAGAGAAGGGGGGGCGGGGTGGGGAGGGGAGGGAGCGCGAGCCCAGCGGCGCACGGCTGACCTTGTCCCTGAGCCCCTCCCGGGCGACAGCAGGGCAGGAGGACCTGGAACACGCCCAGCAGGAGGTTCACGGCCGCGGCGGTGCGGCAGTAGCAGCCCGGCTGCGGGCGTCGGAGCCCCGCCATGCTGCTGCTCGCGCTCCTCTCGGGTGCTCGCCGCGCTCGCCGCTGGCTCGCTCGCTCGCTCCCTCGCTCGCTGGCTGGCGCCGGGGCCGCCTCGCCCCGGGCCCGCCCCCGCGCCGCCCCGCCCCGCCCCGGGCCCGCCCCCGCCTCGCCCCGGCCCCGCCCCCGCCTCGCCCCGCCCCGCCCGCCCCCGCCGCCGCAGCTGCCGCGGCTCCAGCCCGGGGCGCGCCGCCGGCTGTGCGCGCGTGTGCGCCGCCGATAGGGAGGGACGGGGCGCGGGGGCGCGGGGGGCGCCGCGGGGGGCGCCGCGGGGGGACGCGGCCCGCGCGAACGCGGCGGCCCAGGGCGCCCCTCCCGGGCGCGGACCCCGCGGCCGCCGCCGCCGCCCGCCCCCTGCGCCCCGCGGCGCCCGCCCCGAGTCGCCGGCCTCCGGCTCGGCCCGCGGCGGTCGGGAGGGCCCCCGGGCCACTGTCGCCAGGCGCGGTTGGAGGGACTTCGGGGAGCCTCCCTCCGTGTTGGGGCAGCGCGGGCGCAGTCGGGTTATGACCCACGAGCGAGGGCGGCGGCGCCCGGCCGGAGGCCTCGGGCAGGATATTAGTGGAAATAACGCCGTGGTTGTCGGGAAACGCCGGCGCAGCCACATGGCCACTGCCAGTTAGGCAGCGAGGATATCCGGTGGCTGCAAAGTCTGTAATTTAGCATAAAAAGAGCTGCCCCCGGGCCCGAGAGGCTGACCTCAGCGAGGCGCGGCCGTGGTGCGCCCGGCAGCCTCGGTGGACGCGGTCCAGGCCGCGACAGGTGGGGAAGCCTCTTCCCGGGGCACGCGGGGCTTCGGAGCCCCCCGGGGCAGGAGCTCCCCGCGGGATGCGATCTGCAAACTGGAGCCTGCCTCTTCTGAAACGTGGTGGTCAGCTGCCTGTGCCTGACATCAGCTGGTTAATACAATAACGTAATACTTGAAAATATATTTTTCTAGCCCCATTATTTGAGGCCGGTGACCAAAAAGTGCGTCTGATACCTGAGATCTCTTTTAGGTTTGATACCATGGCTTTGCCAACCGTGTCACAAAGGTTCATTCAGGAATCGCTTTGCGTAACCTGGAAGTGTTGGCAGTCTTACGATTTTTTTTTTTTTTAAACTACTTTGCTGCTAGAATATGAGCAGCGCAGAAGAAAGAGGGGAAGGGACCGGGGCACACCTGTCTGCTTACATTGATCCTCTATTTAATGGTTTCTGGTGCCTTACAGTCTAGACAATGGAAAAGCAGCGGTCAAATAGCAGGACAGATGCCAAGGAAGGACTCAGTCAATCATGCGTCCTCCCTCTCCAAGGGAAGAAGTCCCTTTGCATCCTCCAACACCTCCAGCATCCTCTCTGTTCCTGCTCTTTTTCCTGTGTTCCCTGCCAGCATCTTCGTTTCCGTGGCAAGGATCTCCAGTCCCATTCTAGTGTGTCCCCCCCCTTTTTTTTTCTTCGCTTTACTTCTCTGGGTTTGTATTTGCCCCTGGAGCTCTGAAGGTCCTCCCAGTGTGTTAAGGGGTCCTCTAGGGACAAAAAAATATTCGCAGAGCCCAAGTAACAGTGACTGCACCTTTAAAGTTTGTTTCTAAGTGAGAGTTCTCTCATTGACCCATTTGTTTACAATATGTATTTTTTTTAAAGATTTTTATTTATTCATGAGAGACACAGAGAGATAGAGAGAGAGGCATTGACACAGGCAGAGGGAGAAGAAGGCTCCATGCAGGGAGCCCGACGTGGGACTCGATCCCGGGTGTCCAGGACCAGGCTCCAGGCTGAAGGCGACGCCAAACTGCTGAGCCACCTGGGCTGCCCTACAATATGTATTTTTAAGTCCTCTTAGGATTTAGAAAGGAAAGCAAGCAAACACTGGTGACCTAACACGTTTTATGAAACAGGTGTAATAAAAAGTCATGGTATAAAACTTTTTTACTGATTTTTAAACTATTTTACTTTTTCACTAAAAGTCTTGCCCACACTAATTGGTATCACAGAATCAATGAAAAGGCCTTAAAAGGGATCCCTGGGTGGCGCAGTGGTTTAGCGCCTGCCTTTGGCCCGGGGCATAATCCTGGAGACTTGGGATCTAGTCCCATGTCGGGCTCCCTGCATGGAGCCTGCTTCTCCCTCTGCCTGTGTCTCTGCCTCTCTCTCTCTCTCTCTCTCTCTCTCTCTAATAAATAAATAAATAAAACCTTTTAAAAAATGTCTTAAAGATAGAGGAAAATTGCTGTGGACCATATATAAAAAGAGCTCTATTTTGTTCCCCTCCTGAAATTTTTTAAAGGCCAGCTTGATTTTCAGGTTGTGGTCTGGTGGACTTTACAAAGTGGGTAATGCTATTTGTTGTTCAAAAAGCCAGAAGCATGTATCTACAGTGCCACGGGGTTGGAGAGGGATACGGGATTACACAGCTGTCTTCTTAGATAAATCTGACCTACTTAGCCTTCTCTGGAGGTAGTTTTCATGCTGACTCATGAACAACAGGAAAGTTATGGCCCATGAAGTAGCATCCATGTTTTGAAGTAACTTGTTCCCCAAAGAAGACTCCTTGTTCATTTATGCCATTATTTGACAGTAGGTAATAAATATTCTATTGTCACAGAATTTCAGAGTTGAAAACATTTTAGCTGTTAAATAATAGCCCAACAGCCTAATTTTATGGAGGAGAAACTGAAGCCCAGACAGGATGAGAAACATCCAAGTTGTAGTGGCAAAATTGTGGAGAAGTATGTCTAAATAATGTGAATCGGAAAAAAAAATATTGTAAACAGATTAAAAATATGCAAATTACATACACAAAACTAAAGCATGGAAGAGGCACTAAAGAGATACCAGAGTTAATCAATTTTATATTAGATCCACATAAGTTGAATGCTTTTTTTTTTTTAAAGATTTTATTTATTTATTTATTCATGAGAGACATAGAGACAGAGACACAGGCAGAGGGAGAAGCAGGCTCCATGCAGGGAGCCCAATGCGGGACTAGATCCCAGGTTTCCAGGACCACGCCCTGGGCCGAAGGCCGCGCCAAACCACTGAGCCACCTGGCCTGCCCAGTTGAATGCTTTTAAAACACACACACCAAAAAAATAAATAAATAAATAAATAAAACACACACACCAACGGGCATCTGGCTGGTTCAGTTGAAAGAGCATGTGACTCTTGATATTGGGGTTGTGAATTGGAGCCCCACACTGGGTGCAGCAATTACAATAAAATTAAATAAACTTCTCTCTCTCTCTGTCTCTTTCTCTCTCTCTCTCTCCCTCAAAATAAATACAAATCTTTAAAAACAGAAAAAAGAGGCACCTGAGTGGCTCAATCGGTCAAGTGTCTGATTCTTGGTTTTGGCTCAGGTGGTGATCTCAGGATCATGAGATCAAGCCCCACATCGGACTCAGCACTCAGTGTGGAGTCTGCTTGAAGGTTCTCTTCCTCTGCCCCTCCCTTTGCACACACTCTCTCTCAAAATAAATAAAAATCTTTTTTAAAAATTAAACCGAAAACACACACTAAATCTACATTTATTTTAAAATATACAAGACGTTGACCATGCTTTTGACTTACTTCACCCTTGTTTTTTTTAAGTGAGTATAGAAAACCAAGCCACGTCTATAAATGTGCGTTACATCTCAACACATTCTACATAAAATTGACAGTGGAGTGTCAAGTCCAGATCATCTGTCTCTAGTCCAGAGAAGATTCAACACACCAAGTCACATGGTGGTTGTGAAGACTAAATGAGATACTATATGGTAAGCATCTAGTATAGGTGCTCAATAAATGCTAGTAATGATATTATCATGTATTCATTTTTTTAATTTTTTTTAATTTTTATTTATTTATGATAGTCACAGAGAGAGAGAGGGAGAGAGGCAGAGACATAGGCAGAGGGAGAAGCTGGCTCCATGCACCGGGAGCCCGATGTGGGATTCGATCCTGGGTCTCCAGGATCATGCCCTGGGCCAAAGGCAGGCGCTAAACCGCTGCGCCACCCAGGGATCCCTTATCATGTATTCATATTGTGGGGAAATGCCAGACCTTTCTGTAATATGGTAAATTTGATACTGATATTCAATTATTTGAATTACCTATTCATTATCCCTGATCATTTATCACTCAGACATGCTGGAAATGGGAATACTTAATGAAAATGTACATGTAACAGCTAAATTTGCTATCAATTTTGGGCTTCACCCCAATCATGACAAGTGTTTTGTGAAATAACCACCACCACCTTTGCTGGAATCCTAGCTTCATCTTCCCTGGGAGGAAGTGCCCAGAAGGGGTGACTCTTGAGGAACGCAGAAACCTAGTGGTTATGGTCAGGTATTCTTAAGAGGTAAATTGTCCCCTTGACCTAAGGGGACCCATCATTCACTAACTGTATTCCATTTCATCTCAAGAAGCCATGATTAGGTGCATTGGATAAGGGTTTCTGCCTTTCTCAAATGACTCTTTTGTGTTAAACAATGATTCTTTTCCATTATGAAAACTCCAAGCATCAATATTCACAGTTAAAAATAGTCATCTTTCTATTTTTTTCCAGACTTATAAGGCTATGTACAATGAAAAGGATACATTTTATTGTGTGTAAAATTAAAGTAAAAATTATAAAGTTTTTAATTAAAAAATAAATTTTGGGGGGGGTACCTGGGTGGCTCAGTCAGTTAAGCATATGCCTTTGGCTCAGGTCAAGATCCCAGGGTCCAAGAGATCTAGCCCCACATCAGGTTCCTACTCAGCAGGGAGTCTGCTTGTTCCTCTGCCCCTCCCCTTGCTTGTGTGCTCGCTCTCTGTCTCTCTCTCGCGCTCTCTCCCTCTCTCTCTCTCTCCCTCCCTCTTTCTCTCTCTCTCAGATAGATAGATAGAGGGCAGCCCTGGTGGCACAACGATTTAGTGCTGCCTGCAGCCTGGGGTGTGATCCTGGAGACCCAGGATCTAGTCCCACGTCGGGCTCCCTGCATGGAGCCTGCTTCTCCCTCTGCCTGTGTCTCTGCCTCTCTCTCTAAATAAATAAAAAAAATTTTTTAAAAAAAAGATAGGTAGATAAATAAAACAACTTTAAGATATTAAAGAAAAAAATTTTAAGTAGGTTAAAATGTGATTTATACAGGATGCCTTGAATGTGGTCATGCTAAAAATTTAAATATAATTAAATGAATGTTACATGAGTGAAAAACAAAAAAACTAAACAAAACAAAACAAAACAACAAAAAACAAAAAATCAGTCACCTTTCTTGTCTCCTTTGTAACCTGGCATGGCTGTTTGGCTTAGTTCTGGTCAATGAGATATAAGCAGACCTCTACTGGCATGGCTTCAAAGAAAGCTACTGTTTTCATGATGAAAAGGAATAGACTCAGCTAGGACAGGTCTTTTACTTTGTGTCCTCCTTCCTGTTGGAGTATAGATGTGATGCCCAGAGGTTTGCAGCCATCAGGCAGGCCTGGGGAAGACAGCTACACATTGAGGACAATGGCCTGGAAAGCCAGAAGTCTGGAGCCTTGTTGGAATTATGGAATTGCTAGTTATCTACTTTTAGATAACTTGGTGTTTTTTTTTGATAACTCATTTAAGTAAGTAAAAATAGCCCTTTTTACTGTACTCGAATTTTCTGTCACTTATAGCTAAAAACAGTCCCAAGTGAAAAAAAGTCAACCAAAACCAAAATGAAAGTAAACAATCATCACTAACAGTAACCAGTTGCAAAGATATTAACAGAATGCTCATATGACAAGGGAAAAATAGCAAACTAGCAGGTGGTTTATTTTACAAGTGCATTAAAATACTATGCTTAATTTTATATCAGTTAAATTAGCAAAATAAATAAAAGCAACAAAAGTAAAAAAAAAAGATTTGATGGTTTCAGAGAAATGATGCTTATCAAACTGGTTTATTCTCTAAAGGACAGTGCCATCACTAGGTACATTATGTTAGGTCTGTACGAATGGCACTCGTGACATGTGCGACATGGCTGAGTGCTATCTGTCAGTCTGCATCGCAGCCTCTTCCTTCTATGCTCAACCTCTAAAAGTAAGAGTACTCTAGGACTTGGTCCTGGATGCTCTTTATATTTTCTCTTTCTGGATAAACTCATGCAGCTCCAAGTCTTTAAATAATATCTATCAACTAATGAGTCCCAAGTTATAATTTTAGCCTTAACCCAAAGTCCACATTCATATTCCCAACTGCCTACTTTCCATCTCCACCTGAGTGTCTGATAAGCATCTCAAACCTAACATGTCCCAAACTCCTGCTTCTACCTTTCCTGCAGATCCTCAGTCTTCCTTTTTTTTTTTTTTAGATTTTATTTATTTATTCATGAGAGAACACAGAGAGGGGGGGGGAGCAGAGACACAGGCAGAGGGAGAAGCAGGCCCCATGCAGGGAGCCCGACGTGGGACTTGATCCTGGGACCCCAGGATCACACCCTAGGTTGAAGGCAGCACTAAACCGCTGAGCCACCCAAGCTGCCCGATCCCCAGTCTTCCTGACTTCTGTCCATCACAGTACCATCTACCCAGTTGCTCAAGCCCAAAGCCAAGGAGTCATCCTTAATTCCTCTTTCCTTATGCTCTTTAAATCTATCAACAAATTTTGTGGTATTCACCTCCAGAAAATTCCCCATACTTAGCCTTTCTCAACCACTACCCTGATGTAAGCATGCCTCATCCCTCATATACACTCCTACAGTTGCCTTCCAATGGTCTTTCTACTTTCACTCTTGCCTCTTCCATCTGGTTGCACAACAACCAAAATGATCTGTTTAAAGCAGCATTCATAGGCAGCATTCCCTTTAGCAAACAGAGGGATCTCTGAGGGGTTATAAATACATACACACACACACACCCCAGAATTCAGATTATGTACAAAACCCTCCAGTGGTTTCCTATAAAATTAGAATAAAATCCAAACTCCTATCCTTGTTCCACGGGGACGTGAGATCTGATGCCTCCTCACCTTTCTGACCTCATCTTCTATCAGCCTTCCCCTTGGCAACTGTTCTTCAGCCCAGGGGCCTTTGTGTTCCCTAAGCCCACCAGGCTTGACCCCCCTTCTCAGGCCTTCACACTTGCTGTTGCCTTCACGTGGAAAGCTCTTTGTCTGATGGTCACATTGGCTCCTTCTCATCATTGACATAGGGCTGCCAAGTATGGTTGGGTATGAAGAGCCTAAGGAAGAGGGCCTGACACAGCTCTCTGATTGACCAAGGTGCCTGGAGTAAGAAGAGCCACCTTCCAATTCCACAAAGGCACTGACCAATAGCCATACCTCATGCCTGTGCTGTGTCCTCCCAGAGGGAGGACCTCTCTCTAATCAAAATATTATTTCTTATGTCTAAAAAGAAGGGAGAACTAACAATCACTGGACACTGGTTTTACACGCATGTCTTAAAACACAACAGGATTAATCTTATTGTCACCATTTTACATGTTAGACACTGAAATTGAGAGGAATAAATTGCAAACGCAGACTTAAAATTGGACTCTAATTCCATTGTACCACACTGTCTCCAAAGACGAAAAAGCAAGAACTCACATGGAAATTTCCATTTGTTTTTCATGTTTTAATCCTACTTCTTATTTTAGGATGCTTGTAGGAAGGTTAGAACAATCTACAAAGGCCTAACTATAGTCATTAAGAATAAATTACTATTGCTACATATAGCTACAAAACTCACCCCACCTATACACCCTCCAGGTGATAAATTAAGATCAATATGAAATCCAGTAAAACCTGTCATTTTCCTTTTGAGTCTCCATGCTTTTGGAGATACAGTTCTTACCCTTCTGATTTTTGTACATACTTGCTTATACTCTATTTGGGCAGGTTATGTGTATAAACTTCTAAAACAGTGGTTGCATTAACTTGTTTACACTTATAATTAAGATCTTCTACTTGACAGTCAAAAATACAGACCAGTGAGTAGGATTTATTTTTCTCTTCTTTGCTGACTTTTTTCCTCTCTTGTTTTTGAAAAGATATAGAAGTAGATTTCAGAAGGTTGGCAGGAACCACAATTTTGTAAATTGAGTCAATTTCTTGATGATCTTGAAAAAATATTTTTAAAAGTCCCACTTAAGCTATAAAACCAGGCCTAGACTTAGTTTGGAAAGCAGAAATAGTAAGTACTTTTTCAGCTCCATTTCACAGTCCAAAATGATTTCTTGTAACTCAACTTCCTTTTCTAGAAGTAATAATAGATAGCCCTCATGTAGTGCTTATGATGTACCAACCCCTTTCCTAAGTGCTTTGTATATATTGTTATTTAATCCCTCCAACAACCCTAGGAAGTATGTATTATTATTATCCCTATCTTATAGATGGAGAAATTGAAGCACAGATAGGTCCAGTATAACTGCAAGAGGTCACAAACCAGTAAGGTGTAGAGCTAACATTTAAGCCCAAGCAGTTTCCCTAGATTCCATGCTCTTGACCATTAGAGCAATACCACATTTATACCTTCAAGTGATTGGGAGTTTATTTGTTTGTTTTTTTAAGATTTTTAGGGGACGCCTGGGTGGCTCAGCAATTGAGCATCTGCCTTTGGCCCAGGGCATGATCCTGGAGTCCCAGGATTGAGTCCCACGTTGGGCTCCCTACAGGGAGCCTACTTCTGCCTCTGCCTGTGTCTCTGTCTCTTTCTATGTCTCTCATGAATAAATAAATAAAATCTTTAAAAATAAATAAATATTTTTATTTTTATTTATTCATGAGAGACAGGAAAGAAAGAGAGGCAGAGACACAGGCAGAGGGAGAAGCAGGCTCCAATGCAAGGAGCCCAACGCGGGACTCGATCCCAGGTCTCCAGGGTCAGGCCCTTGGCTGAAGGTGGCACTAAACCACTGAGCCACCCGGGCTGCCCCATGATTGGGAGTTATAACTACTTTTGTACTATTGGTGATCATTAGAAATGTATGTAGAAATACACTGAAATTGGAAACACTGAAAATAAAGGCCATCATGGCACCAAAAATCTAACAAATTGTTAAGAGGATATCAATGCCAAATAACCAATTTCTTGTCCTTGAATGTGTCATAGTTCCAGAAACAAAAGCATTCCAAGTAGTGGCAATGGGTCTACCTAGGTGAGATAACCTTAATATATAAATTAAGTTATATGAACCCATGTTGGCTATAGGCACTCCCAAACTAATGCCATCTACCAATTTCCATAACCAGATAGGATCTTTTTTTTTTTAAAGATTTTATATATTTGTTCATGAGAGAGACAGAGAGAGAAAGAGGGGCAGAGACACAGGCAGAGGGAGAAGCAGGCTCCATGCAGGGAGCCCGATGTGGGACTCAATCCTGGGTCTCCAAGATCATGCCCTGGGCTGAAGGCGGCGCTAAACCGCTGAGCCACCTGGGCTGCCCCCATAACGAGATAGATCTTAATGCTAGTATTTCAACAATACTTATCTGACTCACCCACCTAAACAATCTAACTGCAATTTTAGAAAATATGCTTCATGACTTTGAACAAAGCACTTCCCCTCCCTTCACCTGTTTTCTTACCTGTAAAATGAAGCCATAAAACAATATGGTCTTTAAGGGCCTTTCCATGTTTAACATTATATGATTTTCTGTCCAGACCTGATAGCTTGGGAGCAAGAAGCCTGAACATTTTTTGTCATCCTTTCTTTCCACTTCAAAACCCACTGAGGAAGCAACTTCACAGCTTCCCGAACCTGCGTGCTTTCAGATCACAATCATGTTAAGTTTGGCACTTAAAGTTCAAATAAAAAGCTGCCAGGTCAGCAGCAGGGAGCCAGATGTTTGGGAGAAGAAGTACTAAAGGGGAACCCACTCTTTCCTTAGGCGCACACCTGGATTACCGGTCTAGGACCACTCAGCCAAGTGTCCGGTTGGTAGAACCTAGTGTCCTATCTATGGGGTCTCGGGCAAGTTGCTTAACCTCTCTGTGCCTTAGTTTCTCATTTGTAAACTGGGGATGATAATCATCTACCTCACAAGCTGTGGCAGAGAAAGGAGTCTATGTAGAAGAGTGCCTGGCACCTAGAAAATGCTACATAATGCTATTTTATTCTTGTTCCTGTCCTGTATTTTTTTTAAATTTTATTTATTTATTCATGAGACACACACACACAGAGAGAGAGAGAGAGAGAGGCAGAGACACAGGCAGAGGGAGAAGCAGGCTCCATGCAGGGAGCCCGACACAGGACTTGATCCCGGGTCTCCAGGATCATGTCCTGGGCTGAAGGTGTTGCTAAATCGCTGAGCCACCAGGGCTGCCCTCCTCTCCTGTATTGAGACAACCAAAATGTGGGGCACCCGGGTGGCTCAGTCAGTTAAGCATCTGCCTTCAGCCCAGGTCATAATCCCAGGGTTCAGCACTTGGTGGGGAGTCTTCTCCTTCTGCCCCTATCCCTGCTCATGCTCTCTCCTTCCCTCTCTCTCCTTTCCTCTCTCTCTCTCTCTCAAACAAACAAATAAAATCTTTCGAAAAAGAGAGAGAGAGAGAGCCAAAATGAGAACCTGAAGAAGGTAAAGCCCAAGAGTGTGTATGGGCACTCAAGAGAGAGGCTCCCGGATGGCCCCTCGAAGGCTTCTACTAAGTTGCCTTGAAGCCAGGTCCAGTGTGGAACATCCACGCCCCTTGTATTGTGAAAATGCCCCCTTTTCAGTTCTTCCTTGAGACACGGGGTTAAATTCCAGGCTCCCGAGCCTTATAGAGCTTCCTTACTTTCCCTCCACTGCAAGTAAAGCTGACCACTCCTGAAAAAGGCACATCTTGTAAGTTCTGGTCTACTCTTCCATTAGCTCTCCCCTTTTCAATAAATAATAAAAAATAGTGCAACCACGGACAGAGCAGGGGTTGAGTAACTTCCAAGGCCGCAGAGCTGTGGTGGAGCCCAGAATTCCAAACCCGGGTGTCTGGTTTCCCAGTGGCACCTTGGTGCTAACCACGATTGGTTTTGCTGCATCACAACTACAAAGGTGTGTGTGTGTGGAGTCGTGCATGTGTGTGCAAGTGTGGTTTGTGTGAAAAGAGAATAAACGGATACCCTAAGGGACTTAGGAGGAGACACCTGCAGTTTGGTCATTGAAAAATATACTGGCACAGAGCACAAGACATGCCCGGGATGCATCTACTGAAGGCGGCACCCTCTGCTCGGCCCTCCAGCAAGGAGCTGCGCTACGGCCAGGGAGTGGCCTCCGCCTGCCGAGGAATAGTTCCACGGGCTCCCCGCCTCCTGGGCCTCCCTGGCCTCCCCGCTCCCACGGCCTCCCCCGGCCCACAAGGGCAGCTGGCCCAGCGCTCCGGGAGAGAAACCCGGCAGGAATCCCAACAGCAGGCATGTGCGAGATCACAACCAGAGGGCATTCAGCAGCCACAAAAGCTGGGGGGTCGTGGGGGGGCATCCCCAACCCGAGGAGGCGGCCCAGGGCCTCGGCCAGCAGGAGCAAGTCAGAATCACAGACCCTGGGCCTGCGAACCTGAACCTGCTGCCGGGAGCACAGCCAGGAAGCCAGAGAGCCTCGGACAGCAGCCAGCCGCAATTCGAGATCTCTGAATCCCCAGAAAGTAGAGCAGGGTGCAAGATGTAGGAGAAAGAGCAGTGCCCAGGACCCTGGACCCCGAAGTTCCAGTCCTAGCTGGCTATGTGTCCTTATCCCACCCCACCCCCATTTCCTCTGCAGGCAGCACATTAATCTGGAAATTGTGGGTAAAATAACTTGGAGAGTTGGAGGTTACTAAATTGGTGAAGAGACTTTGGCAATCATCTGTGTGTGAGGAAAGAAGTATCTAGACGACAGCTATTTCGCTAAATAGCAATCAAGAGTTTCCCCCCCACCAACACGCAGGCAAATTCTTCTGTGTCAGCCCAATGGATTTGAAGGAATGACCAATCCCGCTTCCCTTGGAAATTGTTTTTGCTGTATAACAAAAGTTATCTCAGTCCTGAAATTTTATATTGAGAGATGAGCCCCACTTAGAAGTGCAAATTAAGATAACACGTGGTATCATTTTATACTGATTAAATTAACAATAATAACAACAACAAAACCAAATCATTGTAAAACCCAGTTTGGGAAAGAGTCAAAGAAGCCAACCATTATAATGCCAGGGATGGGATGAGTTGGTACTTCTTCTTAAAAGCAAGTGAAATACAGACCATGAGCCATACCAATGACCATAGCCTCTGACACATTAATATTCTTGAAATTTATCTCGAGGAAATAATTTTAAATAAAAGATATCTTGCAAGATATTTACAGCAATGTTACTTAGCAGCTCGAAACTGGAAACAGTTCAAAGAAATCCACGAACATGAAAGTGGCAAAGATAACTATGATAGTTATATATATATATAATTTTCTTTTTAAATATTGCAAAGAGAAAAAAAGCACACACACACATAAGGTTGGAAAGAAAGGGATTTCTAGGCAATGGGATCCGGATAGGGTAGAAGACAGTGTTTCACCCGAGCAGAATATGGGGCTCGTAAAAGCGTAAGGTAGACCCAGCTCCCCTTGGCCGGGGTATAAGTGCCAGGATCAAGGATGAGCTGTGTCAATTCAAACACAAGCCAAAGAGCCCATGGGAAGCCATGGTCATACACAGTTTATGCATCTTTCTATCGAATGATTTTAATATATTCAATTGCAAAGGGAAAACTTGTACATGGATCATTGGATTAGTGGGTGTTGGTTACCTAAGTGGGAAAGGGGATCAATGACTGGATTTTCCACTGCTCTTTGAGTGAGCAGATAACTAAAGACATCCCTGAAACAGGAAGCTGGTACACAGGCCAGCGGCTCAAAAGGAATAGGGTTCTAGGCAGGAAATGGCTAAGACAGTCTTTCAGGTTGTCAGAGGAAGTTGATATAATGAAGACAAGACTCCGGGAAAATGTTGCTCAAGTATTAAGACCAAATACTTCAGATCACCTCTGAAGAAGCCCAGATGTTATCTTAGAACAAAAAGGTAAGAGGTCACAAGGGTTAGATGAAATAATGTGTGTAGAAGTACTTTGCCAACTGAGAAATGCTTTATAAATACTATAAAGCCCTGGAGACTCTAGGGCTTCTCTCTAAAAAACAAACAAAGCAACACAAAAACAAAAAGAAGATTGCAGGGATGCCTGGGTGGCTCAGTGGTTGAGCGTCTGCTCAGGACGTGATCCTGTGGTCCGGGGAAGTCCCATGTCGGGCTCCCGGCATGGAGCCTGCTTCTCCTTCTGCCTGTGTCTCTGCCTCTCTCTCTCTCTGTGTGTCTCATGAATAAATAAATAAAATCTTAAAAAAAAAAAAAGATTGCAAAATTAGCTAGTGTGTTAATTCTAAATCAATAGATGATTTTATAAACTCTTATAGTTCTAATTTTGAAGACAGGTTGGTAAAATCATAATCTTCTTTCTATTTGAAGCTGTGGCTTTATCTTGACCATTTAGCCATGCTGGCTCTTTTCAGATTTTTGGTAATCTATAAGCCAACCCTAATTAGATCAATCTTGTTGTAAATTAGTGAAGTAGTTTAAAAACACCAAATCAGCTACGATTGGCTCAATGATTTTTTTTTTTAAGATTTTATTTATTTAGTCATGAGAGACACACAGAGAGAAGCAGAGACACAGGTAGAAGGAGAAGCAGGCTCCCTGCGGGGAGCCTGATGTGGGACTTGATCTCAAGACCCCAGGATCACAACTTGAGCTGAAGGCAGACGTTCAACCACTGAGCCACCCAGGCGTCCCAGGCCCAATGATTTTTGTAGTCTTAATATTTTAAATCGAATGACCACTCATTCATTCATTCATTCATTCATTCAGGATAATTGCAAGAGAAGTGATGTGTCTATGTAAGTAGAGTCAAAGTAGTAAGTCAATAAAAAGGTACAGAACACTATAGACTTCGAGAAAATAAGAATATTAAAAAAAAAGAAAAGAAGAATATGAAAGTAGGGTTACATTATATAAACTGTTCTTTCTGCTGATCTCTCTGAGCAGCTTACATCTTTTCACTTACATCTTTTCAAAGAACACCATTTGATCTTTCTTGCCTAATCTTAGCAGTTGGCTTCATGAAGCCTGCTGAATTGTGCTAGCTAAATGCTTGCACTTACACGCACTTACATGTTTCCATAATGTTTGGTTCACCAGAGCCAAGAGTCAGCTTCTACCTCAAGCCTCAGGGATATCAGGTTTCAACTCCCGTTGTTTGAATATTGTATATCTCCCTTCATGCCTTATTAAAATACACACTTTCCATTTGATTTTCTTCTTGTGACTGCTGGATCCAGGGTTGTTTTCTTGTTGTTAAACATCACCTGTATCGTTAAGCCCAGATGTATAAAGGTATATGGCAGCACTTCTAGCTGAGAAAAGTAGTCATCTCGACTGGATACCAGTTGATCCGTGTGACGAAAGTGCTGTTTCATTTTTGATGGCCTTAATTTAGCATTTATCCCTGGGGCTGGGTTTTGTGTTGCCTTTATAAATATATATACACACACACACATACACACAGAGCTAGTTCTTTTTAGGCACTTCTCCAGCTGTGAGTTTAGCAAGGCTTCCTGCTAATGGGGAGACAGAATTACAGCTCCAAACATTCCCCTGCCACTGATCCAGAACATGTGTTATCATCTCACACACTGTAAATTGATTCCAAATCCCTGCCAACAGGGCACAGTCTGCATTCCAAATATCTAAACCCCTGGGACAGTGAATCGTGAAATAGGAATATGCCATGCTCTCTCCTTTAATTCGGTGTAAACATGACTAAGTTTGCTAAACATTTTTGATTCTTAGAATATATGTCTGGGTTTTTTTTTTTTCCTGAAAACAGCCTACAAAATCTTTGTACCGTAGTGACAAAAGACTTTATCTTGAAGATCCCCAGTCTCCTCAATGTCACTTCCAATCTCTTGGTAAAGGCTGGTTAACGGGAAATAGGGTAAGATGGAGGGGAGCTCACATTTAAGATAATAAAGTGGCTCTCATTCAACTGATGAGAGACATAAACAGTCTGACTATGATGGTCTCAAGGGAGTAGAAGGCTAGGATTTCAAATGCTATATAAACAGTTGCAAATCTCTGCAATTACTCCAGAAATGGACTCCAAGCGCACATGACCATGTCAGGAATAAACATACTTTCAGTTCTGTGCTATCCCGTATTGACAACCTGAGTTACTATTGATTTATTCCTTATTCGAAGTAAGTGTAGAGAACAATTTAAAATGAGTGCTGTGAACAAACATGGCTAAACTTTGTCTTTATTTTTGTGATTGTTGAGGACAGGAGAGAGGCAGCAGGGACAAGAGAGAGTGTCACTAGCAACCTGGAGCTGGGAACCATCTTAGGGAGAAGCAGAAAAGTTGGTTAATCCCCTCAGAAGTCCCCCCCCCCAAAGTGCCTGGAGAGCCCCGACTTGTTTACCGTGGTGATGCCACTCCATTCCAATCATTTCACCTGCCAAGGTCTCTGTTGTCTCTTCACTCTTGAACATCAGCCCATCCCACTTTCTTTGACCCAGCTCTTCCTCATCAGATCCTAAGAAATAACCACATATGCGCACATTAGGAAAGGGCAATTAATACTTTGTGACAAGTGGGTTAATGCCAGGGGGGGAATTGCTAGAGCAAATGCTCAAACTTTATAGAAGAGGAATCTGCCTGTATTCAAATCAGATCTCATCATATACGGAAGGGTACTGGTGTGCTGGTGGGCTGGCCTGGTGTGCCCTACATGGATGGGCTAATGCTAACCAAAACCAAAACCAAAACCAAAGCAAACAAACAAACAATAAATCACACATATATATTTGCAGCTAGCCATATATATATAATTGCCCGAAATTATTTTTGAGTTGGTATGGGATAATGAAGACATAACTCCACTAGCCTTTAAGAGGCCTGGCCTCCAGGATCAGCTTATGGCCAACCTGCTGAGCGAGCTCAGGCAAGCTAACTACCTTCCCCAGGTCTGTGGTTCAGCAACGCAGCGGAGGAGTGAGGCTGGAGGGTGCCTGCTGAAGATCACTCCTACGTCTCAAATCCAGTGATTCTTTTTCTTATTGGCCCTTTCTTCTCTGAGATAAAAGATTTTACCACACATTTCCAAGTTTGTTTGATCTTGCCACTTTAAAACCTTTCGGGAATGAAAACAATCATGTTTGAAGTAGGAGTGTACATTATCAAAATAGAGGAAATTTAACCTTTTATAAATTTTAAAAGATGAAATTATGTCTACTTGGGAGAGACAATACATAAGATTATAATGAGAAAGAATGATTCAAGTCTATTTAAATATAATAGGTGTTTTCATTTCCTGAAAAGCCAAATTATGAACAATGGGAATAAAACTAGATTTGAATTCTATAAATATAAAAGTGGATTCTTCTCAAATATCAAGATGGAAGTCTACATAGTAAAAGTCCCTCTTGAGAAATGTTTTCCTGTTTATTTCTACTTATTGTAATACAACAGAGATCCTGGTCAGCATTTTTCTGTAAAAGCTACTGACGATAAGCACTTGGATTCATTGACCCAAGTCCAAGCCAGAATGTTGGAACTCTCTGGAAGGAAGGAGGTCTGCTATAAATGGCTGTAAGATGAGAGTAGTTAAGAATCATTGGTAGGAGAGCTGGAGAAATTTCTCCTATAACTTGAGGAGGGGATGGATGGTGGTAGTGCAAGACATGATTTTAGGAAGGGAGCTCAAGGTGGGGCTCATTAAAAAGACAACAATTTGAGCCGGAGGCAAGCTAGTAGATATCCAGGGGCAGGGAATTTCAGGAAGAATATGGACAAGATCCTGTGGTAGAAGGATGCCTGCAAGAAGCCAGTGTGGCTGGAGAGAGAGAGTGGGCAAGAAGAGATCAGAGAACAAAGAGCAGAGTGGGTGTCAAGCAGATTACCCAGGGCCTCAGGGGCCACCATCAATGCTGTGAAGTATATTTTGACTTCACAGAAAGATGGGGAGTGAGTCATGAAGGGTTTTAAACATAATGACCTAATCTGACATACATTTCAGGGGGGATTCCTTTGCTGCAGTGTTGAGAATAGACTGTCTGAGGGTAAGGATGAAACAAGCCAGTTTGGAGGCTAATGTGGTAATCTAGTCTAAAAATTACAGTGACTTGGAGCAGCCATTGGCAAGTGGGGCGGGGGGCTGTTGAGAAGTCATCAGATTCCAGATATGTTTTAAAAGTAGAGTTAATGAGATTTCCCAACATAGATTGGATGTGGGATGTGAAGGGGGAAAAAGGAGCCAACTATGACTCCAAACTTTTTGGCCTAAGCAATCAGAAAAGTAGAGTTGTCATCAACTGAGATGGCAATAAAATGAAATATCCAGCTTACCCACAAATCTGTATTTTTCCTCTTTCAAAAAAATATCTACTGAGCTCTTATTATTTTCCAGGCACTGTGCTAAGGATTTTATTTTATTTAAACATAACAATGGTGCTACAAGGCATGTACTACTGGTACTAACTATCATTTGCAGATAGAGAAACTGAGGTGTAGAAAGATTAAGTTAGTTGCCCACAGTCAGACAGTTAGTGGGTGGAGGGCTGAAATTCGAACCCAGAAAGAGCCCCACTCTTACTGGTATCCAATACTACCCCTCACCTGGGCAGGAAATAGTCTGCTTACCTTCCACTGCTAACTGTATCCTCTTCTAAAGTGCAGGAACACACCACAGGTATCTGGGAATTGACAGTGTGAGAACAAGTCCTCACTTTGTGGAAAATCAGACCCAGGACCTATTATCTCAGCTGTACCAAGAGTACTCACATCAGGGAAAGGCAAATCAAAAACCATGCTGAGATAACACCTCACACCTGCCAGCATGGCGATCATAAAGAAAAAAAAAAAAAACAAGAAATAACAAGTGTTGGCGAGGATGGGGAAAGAAGAACCCTCGTGCACTGTTGACGGGAAGTGTAACATGGTGCAGCCACTGTGAAAAACAGTATGGAGCTTCCTCAAAAAAATTAAAAATTAAAAAATTAAAAATTAAAAATAGAACTACCAATTGATCTAGTAATTCCATATCTGGGTATTTATCTCAAGAAAATGAAAACACTAATTTGAAAAGGTATCTGCTCCCCATGTTAATAGCAACATTATTTACAATAGCAAGATACAGAATCAACCTAAGCGTCCTTTTTAAAAAAAAAGATTTTAGGGCAGCCCGCTGGCTCAACGGTTTAGCGCCACCTTCCGCCCAGGGCGTGATCCTGGAGTCCTGGGATCCAGTCCCACATTGGGCTCCCTGCATGGAGCCTGTGTCTCTGCCTCTCTCTCTCTCTGTCTCTCATGAATAAATGAATAAAGTCTTTAAAAAATAAAATAATAAAAAATATTTCATTTTCATAAAATTATTTTCATTTTACTTTTTAAAAGATTTTATTTATTTATTTTTGAGAGAGGGAGAGGGAGAAGCAGACTCCCAGCTGAGCAGGGAACCAGACATGGGGCTTGACACTGAGATCATGACCTGAGCTGAAGGTAGATGCTTAACTGACTGAGCCACCCAGGTGCCCCAAGATTTTATTTTTTTAACTAATTTCTACATTCAACTTTGGGCTTGAACTCAGAACCCCAAGATCAAGAATCATAAACTCCTTTGACTGAGTCAGTTAGGCACCCCCTAAGCATTCATTGATGGATGAATGGATAAAGAAGATGTGATACACACATACACACACACGCAGAGGAATAATATTCAACCATAAAAAAGAATGAAATCTCGCCATTTGTGACAACATGGATGAAGCTCGAGGGCATTATGCTAAGTGAAATAAGTCAGACAGAAAGATAAACTTTGTATGATCTCCCTTATATGTGGATTCTAAAAAACAAAACAAAACCACACTCATAGATAGAATAGATTTTTGGGTGCCAGGGGCTGCAGGAGAGCACAAAATGGGTGAAGGAGGTCAAGAGAGGCCAACTTCCAGTTATAAAATAAGTCCTGGGGATGTAGTGTAGAGCAAGGAGACTATAGTTAATAATACTGTATTGCATGTATGAAAGTTACTGAGAGAATAATCTTAAAAATCTTAGAAATTTTCACAAGGAAAAAATTTTTTGTCACTGTGTATGGTAATGGATGGTAATAAACTTACCATGGTAATCATTTCACAATGTATGAAAATATCAAATCAGGGAAGGCTGCCTGGCTCAGCGGTTGAGCATCTGCCTTCGGCCCAGGGCGTGATCCTGGAGACCCCGGGGTCGAGTCCCACGTCGGGCTCCCGGTGCATGGAGCCTGCTTCTCCCTCTGCCTGTGTGTCTCTGCCCCTCTCTCTGTGTCTCTCATGAATAAGACTCCCTTGGGGTAAGAAGACAGTAAGCAGGATAGAGCTCATCATATATCATGTGGTACGTTTGTAGACACTCAGTAATTATGAAATGAACTGAAAAACAGGTCATCCGATAACTTTTCCCCAGAGGTACCTCCCCCCAAATAGGAAAAACTGAATAAACAAAGATGCAGAGCAAACCAGTCATCAGGAAGGGTGCCCTGGACTTACCAGGGAAACAGGTATGGGGAAAAAAGGAACGACTCAATCACCACCTGCAGTGTGTGCCCCCAGTGAAAGGTGGTGAGAAAGACCCAATGAGCAGAATTGCTTGGGATTCAAGGGAAAGCCACGAAGGCCTCAGTGAATTCTGAGATTCATATCTCCGAGCTGTGAGAACTATATTATAATAATGCTGAGAGAAGCAAGGGCAATGAAAGGAGGAGAGTCTTTTTCTCTCGCTTAATTCCAATGGAGGAAATGTTAGTCCTACTGCCAGAGGCTACACTTCTCAGAAAACGCTGATTCAGAGAAGGGGAAGGGGATACAGGCATAGATGTCGTGTTGACCTTTTCACAGCGGCCATACCAGCCTCTCACTAAAGGGATTTATTCAGAGTATAAAGACATTATGGGGCACCCCTCATGTACTCTCAGAGGCAGTAGGCCTCAGGCTCTGAAGCCCGTCTGGGTTCCATTCTGGGTCTCCCACTCTGCATGACTTTGGCTACCTTTTAGACCTCTTTGCACCTCAGTATCTTCATTTGTAAAATGAGGATAATAGCGCTTAGTATTGTGTTGTAGGGAGGGCTAAATGAGATAATTCATTTATTCACTGTCTAGAACGGTGACAGGCATATCAGAGGCACTGAAATATCAACAAATAGTGTTCATATTATTGCTTAGTAGTGTAACACAATCATGGCAGTGAGTAAAACGTTTTAGGGAACTACTAGGAAAAACCTGGAAGGCCCTTGCTAGGATAATGTCCTGAAAACTTATTATTTATCCCCCATAGAGAAGCAGACCACCCTGCTGGGTGTCCTCTTGCAGTATTTCTATATATATATCCATTCCAGTTCACTTGAAATCACTGAAAATCTACATCCTTTGCTCTCCTCGCTCCCTGCTACCGCTTACTATACACATAGCAAAAAAAGAAAAGCTATAATAGCCACCGTGTCTCCCAATTGCCATTCCAGTCTACACACAAGCTTGTTCTTTTGTGTTCCCACCATTTTGCCTGCCTGTAATGACTCACCCCCCTGCCCTTTTTGCCCATTTGAACCTTGCCTGTCACTAAAGGGCAAGTTCCAGTTCTACATTCTCCAGAAAACCTAACCTGACCATATTCCCAGCCAACTACTTCTGCTATGTTGTCTTTTTTTTTTAATTTTTATTTATTTATGATAGTCACAGAGAGAGAGAGAGAGAGGCAGAGACACAGGCAGAGGGAGAAGCAGGCTCCATGCACTGGGAGCCCGACGTGGGATTCGATCCCGGGTCTCCAGGATCGCGCCCTGGGCCAAAGGCAGGCGCTAAACTGCTGCGCCACCCAGGGATCCCCTCTTTTTTTTTTTTTTTTTAAGATTTTATTTACTTGACAGAGAGAGAGAGAGAGAGAGAGCGCACAAGCAGGGGAAGTGGCAGGGAAAGAGAGAAGCAGGCTCCCCGAGGAGCAGGGAGCCTGATGTGGGGCTCAGTCCTAGGACCCTGAGATCATGACCTGAGCCAGAGGCAGATGCTCCACCACTGCGCGCCCCAGGTGCTCCTGCTATATTGTCTGTCCTTCATGTGCTACCTGTAATGACTTATTTTACTCAAATGATATTGTTCATTGGATCACTGTTGAGTTTAATCCCCCAGTAACTATTTTTCCTTAAGTTCTTCCATTCTTCAGCTTCTCTTTTTCCAGTTTTTAAAAAAATGATTTCCATAAGTGATCGCTACACCCAATGTGGGGCTCAAACCCACGACCCTGAGATCAAGAGCCACGCGATCTACCCACTGTGCCACCAGGCGTCCCCTCTTGTCCTTTGTATTGAGGTATAACTGACACACCACATCTTAGCTTCAGCTGGACAACATAATGACTTATGCAGCTACTGTGTAATGATCACAGTGAGTGTAGTTAACATCCATCATCACACTTAGTCATAGATTTTTTTTTTCTTGTGATGAGAACTCTTAAGATCTGCTTTCTTACAACTTTCAAATATATACTGCGGTATATTAACAATACCCACCATGCTGTGTGATCTCTCCACAACCTCTTCCTCTTGTATCTGGAAGTTTGCCCCTTGTGACCCCGTTCCCCCATTTCACCGACTCCCCACCCCCTGCCTTTGATGCCCATCCATCTGCTCTTCAACTTCTAATTCTTCGACTCATCTCCTTCACTGAAAACTCACGCAAAAATAGCTCACTGGCCTGATTTACCACAGATGTTATCACTGTCATGTTCCCAGCCTGAGTTCTGCCTGCGGTTCCCCTCCTTTGGTCACTGGGAGAAGTTGCTCCATCACAGAACCTGCAGACACCTCAAGACAGTTACCAATAAAAGGCATTTTGAAAGCTCCATTGTTCTGCTGCTCTGACTCAAGCTTTCCCTTCCGTGCCTGGCTGGCTCCTCCACCGGGTTTCGTGTACAGACATCTCGGAGGGCTGTGGGTAAGGCCCTGAAAAAAGTGCATTACCTAAACCTACACAGCAGTCAAGTCCCAGAGAAGGACTCCCCCGCTGACAGCGCCAGCTCACCTCTCATGGTGCCAGAAGTTAGAGAATTTCTAAAAAAATTAAAAAAAAAAAAATTAGTGTCATTTCCATTTTCTTGGGTCTGTTGTTGGTTTTCACATATTTTTATAACAGGGAGAAAGGCACTGCACTTTTAAAAGGGGGGGAAGAGGGCAGCCCGGGTGGCTCAGCAGTTTAGCGCTTTCTTTGGCCCAGGGTGTGATCCTGGAGACCTGGGATCGAGTCCCACGTCGGGCTCCCTGCATGGAGCCTGCTTCTCCCTCTGCCTCTCTCTCTCTCTCTCTCTCTCTCTCTCTCTCTCTCTCTCTCTCTCCTCTCTGTGTATTCTCATGAATAAATAAATAAAATCTTAAATAAAAATAAAAGGGGGGAAGAAATCTGGGCCTCGATGCTGTTTCTCTTCTCTGTGTGTGATCACCCTGGGTTTCTCGTCCAATCAAATGGCCCCAGTTGCTGCACCCCCAGACTCCATGCCTGGCCCCAGCTTGGCTGCTAGGCTTCCTATTAGTGACTGCACGCACAGTGAGTCTCCCTGGAAATGCGATGGCTACTCGGACTCCAAATACTCCAAGTGCACTTAGTAATCTCTCCTTCCCCTACCTGCTTCTCGTCTTCGGTTACCTATTTTGGTGTCTTGCCCAATGCTCAGACCAAACTAGAAATCTGATGTGGGCTTCAACTCTCTCTACTCTCTCCACAGTAATAGGGCTGCTCTGAATGTTCTCCTCAACACTCGGCGCCGTGGCCCTCCACTCCCGGGGATCGAGGGACTAGTGGTTGTTACATCTACCCTCCCTTTACCCCAGCTCATCTTGTCCTGGCAGGAGGCCTCTGAAACGCAGACTTGATCTGATTATTTCCCTGCTGGAAAATGTTGAATGGGTTCCTGTTGCCAACAGAATGAAGTCCAATTTCTTAGCAGGGCCTACAGCACCCTCCACACTCTGATTCTTGGCCCCACGGCTGGCATTCCTTCTCCAGTTCCTCTCCCCAAGTCACCCCAAGCTCCAGGAAGGAGTGAACTGTGTTTCCTGAAAATCCCACTGCATTTCCCAATCCCACCTTTTCTTCTCTTCTGTTCTCTCTCCACGTGTAATACTAACCCCTTTCTTTTGCGTTTCTACATTTCTTCTACATTTATCAACTTATTCTTTCAAAAGTAATTATAGCAATGATCATTGTATGCCAAGGAGTGCACTCAACTACCCTTAAATCTTTAATAGGCAAGCCCTGCCCTCAAGAAGTAGCAGAATGGGGGGATCCCTGGGTGGCTCAGTGGTTTAGTGCCTGCCTTTGGCCCAGGGCGCGATCCTGGAGTCCCGGGATCAAGTTCCGTGTCGGGCTCCCTGCATGGAGCCTGCTTCTCCCTCTGCCTGTGTCTCTGCCTCTCTCTTTCTCTCTCTCTCTCTATGTCTATCATAAATTAAAAAAAAAATCTTAAAAAAAAGAAGTAGCAGAATGGTAAAGCCAGATGGATAAACAGTAGATTTTATACTCACACAGGATGATAAATGCGAGGAGGCCCTCTTTCCAGCTTCCTCAGGTAGAGTTGCTGATATTCTTGTCTATACTCACCCCCTGGTCAGTGTTTCCCTCAAGTAGACTTGATTGCTCTTTTTTTTTTTTTTTTTTATCTTACTGGTCTTTATGTCCCTGGCCCCAGAGACCTCGTATGTACTTGGCACATGTTTCAGAACCAAGTGGCATGCCTCAGGAATGCTGAGCTCAGAGCCTACCTGTGTTTCTCCACTAAACTCAGTGTAAATGGCTAAGAGCAACGGGATGAGCAGCAATAGAAATCACCACCTGGAACCCTCATATAAATCTTTTTTTTTTTTAAGATTTTATTTATTCATGAGAGACACACAGAGAGGCAGGGACAGAGGCAGAGGGAGAGGCAGGCTCCCTGCAGGGAGCCCGATGCGGGACTCAATCCTGCCATAAAAATCTAAAATAAACATGACTTCTCTAGTAAACTTTCTAAAAATGGTTTCATTATGACTTTTCCCCCTACGGAAGCTGTCTCAGCTTCGCATGGATGACAAGAGGAACATATCTAGGATGTCAAGTTGCTGATTCCTCTGTTTGCAGCCTGATGGTGGAGACAGAAGAAGGTTGCCCTGAATCGGCATAGAGAAGTCCAAAATCATGCCATCTATTCGATTCGCTTAATAAGACCCTCTTTTGAAACACAAAAGTTTCCTTGGGGGATGAAACCTATCCGCCACCTAGACTTGGAGTGCAGTTTGTTAACCAAGTGATTTGAAGTACGTATTGACTACTAAGTACTTGGTGTCTATGGCTTAACTATGCATATGACAAGGTAATCCGAAGGTTTTCCAACTCTAAGAAATTAGAAACTTTACATGAGATGCATTTTTAAGAGGAATAATTTTAGGACAAAGTATAGTTTTAAGGAAACAGTCTTGTTCTGAGTATGGCTAATCCCATGTAAAGTGTATTTATTAGGAAGACACTGAACAATTAGGATCGTGTCCATGAGGGGTGTCAAGCTTGCAAAAATGCAGGTGGGAGCAGACAAAAGAGCTTGCTTGCTTGCTCTCACTTTCCTTTTAATTAATTAATTACCTCACTGATTTATGTCTAGGATTATGGTGATGTACCTTCATTCTGAGCCATTTGTAAACCGCTCGGGGTTGTCACAGCCTGGATGATATGGTCAAATTCAAACCCACTCGGCCTTTCATCTTCTTCACTTGGCCCACATCCTCACTTTAGATCAAACGTTACTCTCCCTCTGACTTACCATACCTGCCCCTGCCTCCACTTCTGGGTTACTTGGCTTACCAGCGGCTAGAACGTCACCTTTTCTCAAACCTACTTACCCTTCATTCATTTATTCAGCAACAAATATCCCCTGAGGACCCACATTCATGGGATCATGCTGGGAGGGGGCACGAGTGCCAGTAAACGCCAAGATGGTCTTAACACCAACCTTGCTCTTGTTTGGATGCATTTTCCTCCATTAAGATGTCATTTGTAGTCTAGCCAACACTTTCTGAATAAGAAAGCAAATGACTACCTGACATGAGATATGACAACAGCTCAGGATAGTTTAGATCCAGTCATTCTGGAAAATGGAGTTTAACATTTCCATTTTGGGTACCCTACTGCCATACTGTTTCAACCTTAAGGAACTAAGGTGTTTTTTTTCATCGGGATGGAGTTTTAAGATAAGACTGGATCTGAAGGGGCAGACGGATGGAGGAGCTGAGAATGAGCAATCAGGGGAAGAGAAAGGGTGAAACTCAACAGCCCCATTGGAACAGTAATCCTTCTCACCTCAGTGACCTCAATCCAGAAACATATTCTGGTAAACCCTCAGTGGGTTTTGTTTGGTTTTATTTTAAGTTGGGTTTATAGATATTACTACTAGATTTCAAAACTTAAATGATATAAATAACCTTGGATAGGGTTCAGAGAAGAACTACTGTGAGAACCACCACAACTAAAGTGCGGGCAATGATACCTATTAATAGACAAAGAAATTGAAATCTCTTAGCTTGAGGGAGAGCAAGTTTGAGATCAGCCTCAGTTCTATCTTTAGGGGATAAAAGGTCAAAAGAGCAATTGAGCAGTAAGAAAAAGAACCATTTTAGAATCCCTATTTTTAAAAGGTATGATAAACTACTCATAATTTTGTTAAAGTGAAGTTGAGAAATGAAAGATTTCTAAACACTATCTGTTAAGATGCAGCTTATTCAAGGTGCATCAAGCATCTATTAAGATGCTTTTTTATTCAAAAAGCAGGTAAGAGTTTCTGCATGGAGAGTCATGGAAGACTTCTTAAAATAACCATAAAGTGCCCTTAATGCTACTGAATTGTACATCTAAAAATGGCCAAAATGGTAATATATTTATATTACTATATTTTAACCACACACACAAAATCCACAGAAGAAAGCTGGAGGTGACACATTTCCAATTGCTAAATAATGTCAGTTTAGGAAGATTCATAAATCATCATCCCCAAACACACTCACTTGCCAGCTTTTCTAAGACTCAAGTAATATCCTTAGTTTTCCTGCAAAAGCAAAGAATTCTTAAAAAGGAGAAATGGACACTATAAGACTCTTGAATTGGATTCGAATCCAGATGCAGAGTGATAGGATGTAATGCTGTCTTGGCTGCTTCTACATGGAATTCCAGGTAAGGCTGGAGACTGGATGGACGGGACAATGTTTCTTTACACTTGGCAAAAATGTCCCAAAGAACTGAGTCCAGACATAGGAATTCTTGGGGCTTCTTCAATCCCGATTTTATCTTCCGGGTCCCCTTTGCTCTACTCCCAAATGTAGACCTTCCTTACAGCTTTATTCATGAAAGCATCAGTGGGTAACTAACTTGTGAGGTGAAACTGCGGGGAGCCATACAATTCCTTTCCTTGACTATCCTAAGGAGGTAGAAGAAACGCTGACTTGATTGCCCTGCCTGAAAATAGATGTCTTGACTAGTTTCAATCTTTTAAAAAATAAATTTAAATTAAAGAAACTCATGACTTCCAAGAAACATGAAAGGGTTCTCTCAAAAGAAAATATATCTAATATATATATTCCAAGCCCAGCACAGAGCCCAATGTGGGGCTTGAACTCATGACCCTGAGATCAAGACCTGAGCTGAGGTCAAAAGTCAGCCACTTAACCAACTGAGCCACCCAGGCACCCCTACATCTAAAAATCTTTAAAGATTTTTAAAGGCCTGAAACCTGTAGTATCTACTATTTCCTTCTGTGGTCCTCTTGCATTATTTTCATGGGAGTCATATCTGTGAGTTGGCTGTAAGTAAAGGTTCCTAGTTTCTTAGGCTCCCACTCTGGGCATGGCTAGATGGGCCAATGAGTTGTTGATCATCCCTGGTGCTGCCTACGTACTGAGTTTCACAACAGAAATTTCAGAGCCTGATCTGTTTTGGAGATTATTTTCAGGGCCAGCCAGTTATTTGAAAATGCAAGCCGAGGCTGAGCCTGCCCTCCCATCTGCCATTATGCAGTCACCATGCAGTGAATTAAAGAAGAAAGACTTTTTGCTTTGGGGGAATAAAGTCAAAAGTCACCCCTAGGACAGTTTTAGAGCTGATAAGGAGAATCTGATTTCAGTGAAAGGCATAGACTTTTGAAATTAAGGTTAGAGCCAAAAGGAGAAAGATACTAATTTCTTTAATCCTCTTTCTAAAGACAAGAACCCAGCTCAACACTGAAAATAAGTGTCCACAATTTGGATCCAGGTATGGTATTCCTGTATAGGGCATTCTACTTGAAAGAGGGGAAGCGTGCCTCATCCTGTCTCTGCCCCCAGAAAAACCACATGGGGATGGAAGCCCAGGGAGAGGTGGAGGGGAAGCAAAGCTCAAAGGGACTGAGGACTAGCTGAGCGCTCAGTTTCATTCACTAATGGGGAAAAGAAATGTCTGGATTTGGCCTCTTGTCTGTGAAATTATAAAGAACCCATCCCAGAAACTAAGAGGACCTTAACCCATGCTACCTTGAAATCCAGCTCCAGCCTCCTTTTGCAAACCAGTAAACACTCTAAAAAAAAAGTGTTAGTCACAGCTGTGGCAGGTTTTAAAAACTCATATGGGGCAGCCCGGGTGGCTCAGCGGTTTAGCGCCTCCTGCGGCCCAGGGCGCGATCCTGGCGACCCAGGATCGAGTCCCGCGTCGGGCTTCCTGCATGGAGCCTGCTTCTCCCTCTGCCTGTGTCTCTCTCTCTCTTTCTCTGTGTCTCTCATGAATAAATAAATAAAATCTTTTTAAAAAATAAAAAAATAACTCATATGGATATGATTTTTTTTTTTTTTTTTTTTTTTTTTTTTTTTTTTTTTTTTTTTTAGGAGAAGGAGATGCTTTGTATCGTGCCTCTCCCTTAAAAAGCGTAGGTCCGTTCAGGTTATAAGGGACACATGCTGGTAGCACGGATGACTATCCCACTGTATTGAAGAAACTGCTCCCAAGAGGTCACCGGATGACTCCCCCTCCACGGGTCACCTGGCACAGCCACGTCCCAGACGCAGCGTGTGGAGGGGCCTGGGGCTGCTGTTTAATGCCTCGAGCGTAGCCTCAGGTTGGAAAGATGGAACCCTGGAAACAGATGGAAAGTCCTGGAAACAGGTGCTGGGGCGGGGTGGGGGTGGGGGGGCGGCCCACAACTGTGTGAGTTTACTTCATGCCACAGGCCGGACACTTAAAAACGGTTCACGTGATAAATTTGATGTTACATATATTACGTAAAAACCAAGCATTAAACGGTTTTTATTATTTTTTATTTATTTTTTAAGATTTTATTTATTTATTCATGGGAGACACAGAGAGAGAGAGAGGCAGAGACCCAGGCAGAGGGAGAAGCAGGCTCCACGCAGGGAGCCGGACGCGGGGCTCGATCCCGGGTCCCCAGGAGCAGGCCCTGGCGGCCAGGTGGGAACACACTATCTTTGCCATTAGCCTTGAGCAACAGTGGATGAAACGCTGGATAAAATAACTTCTGGGGAGACGTCCCTTTCCTCCTCACTCTCCTACCCTCTTCCCTCCCTCATGAACACCACAGAAAAAGTGACAGCCTGTAATCTGTTTTTTGCTTTTGTTTTGTTTTTTTAAGCGTCAGCATCAGAGCGGGATGGGACCCTCATCCTCCTCCCACTACAGGCCGCACGTCCCACTGGGGGACGCCCCTCCCTCCAGCCAGGAGGGCCCTAGGCCCAGGACCAGGGCCTCAGGGGCAGAGGGCCATTTCCCCTATATCATTCCCCTAATATGGTCGCTTTTGTGAGGGGAGAGGAGTTGGGGAGCAGGCGGAGAAATGCGGCTCTCTGGTCCCCAAGTTCCTCTTTCTATTTCTATAGTTTTCACTTCCCGCCCACCAGAAATCCCCACTTGCTGGTGCTTTCTCGTCTCCCTCTCTCCGGCCCTGTCATTTCCCTGACAACTGTTCTGGGCTTGCCCCCACGCCCTGCTGCTGCCACCCAGTCCATGTTCACAGCTCCGCTTCCTTTGCCCCAGGCGCCGGGCAGCCCTCGCCCCTACCAAACACTCTGCTTTCAGTCACACGCTTCATACTTGCAAAAGCCCGGCCGGCTCCTCCCGTGGGAGTCAGGTCTGCCTTCTGGATGCTTCCATTTGCTGGCTCCTGCCAGCCGTCTGGGCCGAAAGGGAAGGTGCCGCTCCCTGCTCAAAGAGGAACGTCATGGGGAAGGCCGAGCCCCCGCCGCTCCTCAGAGCCCTGAGTCCCCGCTTCACCTCAACGGGGTCTTCTGGAAAAATAGAAATCCAGGAGTTGGTATCGGGTAAGCGGCCCTGAAGCCTCAAGTGTCATCAGGCCCTTTGCTACCTGTCACGAACTCTAAGCCTAAACGAACGGCCAGGTCCTGGGTCAGCTGCCCTGGTTTAGAGGACTCTGACTGGGCGCCGAGAATCCTTCCCGTCTCGTTCCACCAGAACGGGCGCGGGCATGGAGCACCCTCCTTCATTCATGCCCCGCGGCTCTGGAATGAGTACAGTTGCCTGCACATGCTGAACTGAAGTGTATTTCTGCACTTTACACAAAAGAGAAGGGGCGCCCGGGTGGCCCAGAGGGTTGGGCGTCTGCCTTCGGCTCAGGTCATGATCGCCAGGTCTTGGGATCGAGCCCCACACCGGGCTCCCGGCTCGGTGGGAAGTCGCCTCTCCCTCTGCCTCTCCTCCTGCTCATGTTCTCTCTCTCTCTCTCTCTCTCTCTCTCTCTGTCTCAAATGAATAAATAAATCATTTTAAAAATGAAAAAAAGAAGTTTTTGCCCTTTGTAACAGTCCTAAATCTCAGTCCACAAACTCCTTTTTATAAGACATACACTTCAGTATGCTTTCTTGTCTATATCCATCTGCTTCCCACATTAAGGCCCCTTCCTGCAGGATGAAAGATTTACCCTCAGTCCCTTTTGAGGGTCTCTCCCTGTTTCCCAAGATTATGCCACAGCCCTGGGGTCTCCCATAGTATCAGGGGCTCGTGCCTCTGGTCTTCTGTTCATAGATGTCACCTGATGCAAAGATGTCCACTCAGGTCCAAGGGCTCCTGGCAGCTTCAGGGCCATATCTGGGACACGGGAATCCTTGCCCACCTACATCCTTCAGGGCCACCCATATCATCCCTCTGGGGCTTGCCTTCTCCTTAGCGGTGCAGCTAAGAAGCAGTGCATGGGTCTCTACCACTCTTAGGACCCTCCAACTTTCCCTTTCTTTCTTCTTCCACCCAGCCTGGAGGAATTTCTTTCTAATAGCAGGGAAATCTCTCTGCATTTCTGGATGAAACACTTTGACTCTGGCCCCTGGTCCCCACTCCCTCTTGCCTTTCGACCAACACTCTACCTACAAGCAGGAATCCACAACCCTCTCTGGGGCTCAGGCCTTTGAGCAAAAGCCAGGGTTTCTGCTTTCCAGGGCTGCCACTGAAACAGCGAGCACCAGTCGCACCTGCAAAGTAAGATAAAGAGGACCCCAACCATGATTTCAGGTCCCATTTTCAGTGGCAGTTTTTGAACACGAACAACGAATGTGCTAGTTACAAATGACCTGTAGGTACCTGACTGATTAAAGAAAACCCTTGTCTCGTCTCCCCAAAGTAATTGGCAGGTCTTTATATACACTTGTGTCTGTAGAGTAAAAAGCTGCACGTCTCTAAAATTAGTTCAAGAGTTATGCAAATTCTCTCTTATGGAGAAAATTAGCAAGACATTTCTAAGTTTAGAGATAGTATTTCCCCCTAGACTTTAGGGTCACTGAAGAGGCTCAAATCTGTGTCTTGCTTACTAATTTTTCTAACTAAGAAAGTGAAGCAAAAGTAATTACAAACATCTAACAGGATACTTTAAAAAAACTATTTTTGCTCAGTATGCATCTAGGAGAAACATCCTGCATCTCTCCTATGTTCCAAACTCCAAATCACTCAATGTCATCCCAAATTCAAAATCATTCAAGCTGACTTTTGATTATGGAACAGGGCTGTAGGTCTGACAGCTTCTCACATTTCATTGACTGATTCAATTTTTATGTAAGTTGCTATTCAGGAGCATTTTTTATTTTTTAAAGATTTTATTTATTTATTCATGAGAGAGACACACACAGGGAGAGGGAGAGAGAGAGAGAGAGAGAGAGAGAGAGAGAGAGAGAGAGGCAGAGACACACGCAGAGGGAGAAGCAGGCTCCCCTCAAGGAGTCCAATGTGGGACTCGAGGATCCCAGGATCATGCTCTGAGACAAAGGCAGATGCTCAAGCGCTGAGCCACCCAGGAGCATTTAAAAATGATTTAACTTTGGCCATCTGAGTGGCTCAGTGGTTGAACATCTACCTTTGGCTCAGGTCGTGATCCCAAGGTCCTGGGATCAAGTCCCGCGTCGGGCTCCCTGTGTCGAGCCTGCTTCTCCCTCTGCCTGTGTCTCTGCCTCTCTCTCTGTGTCTCTCATGGATAAATAAATAAAATCTTTTAAAAAGTGCTTTTACTTTGGAGATAGTATTGTACATTCATATATGAACTTAGAGTCTATGTAACATTCTATGTCCGTTATCTTTTTGGATCCCCGGAATCACTGTAAGTGGCTGTGCCATTGAAAGGATTTTTTAACAGGAGCTGTAGCTGACATTTGCCTACAGATAAGTACTGAGGCCTTGGGCTCCCTTAATGAGGGGATTCCCAGCCAGTGCTCTGGAGATATGCAAAAGATGCCTGCCACCCACGTCCTGGCATAACCTTAACTCCTTCAACTTTTTAATTTTTGTAGAAACCTACGAAAAGCAGTACTTTCAGCATCCTATATGCTAAGAGAAAGCTCAAGTGGTTCTGAAAGTGCACTAAAAACAGGGTCATAAAGTGGATCAGTTGGAAAAAGTTATAATTTATATGTAACATATATAATTTTAATGTATATCACAAGCAAAATTGCAAATAATAAAGGTATTCCTGTAGCTCTTATAACCTGGAAGGTATTTAGTATCTGAGAGGAAGCAACAGGAATGTGGGGCCTTAGAAGCCTTGGCTTTTTTTTTCTTTTTTTTTTTTTTTTTTGAAGCCTTGGCTTTTCTATGGGCATTTCCTACCCTCAGAGAAAGAGAAGATGAGAACAGAAACTGTGAGGGCTAGACGTAATCCTTGTCACAAAAATAAACAACACGCATATACACACACAGCTAAGATGACCGCGAGAATTCCTCCTGTCTTTTTTCCCCTCCAAAATTCAAATGACAAGAGTTTTTCATTAGGTTGAGTTTAAAGGGTATATTGACACTATCATTTGGGAAAAACCAGAAACTGGGAGGCGCCTTTAACACTGTCTTTTTCCTCACCCCACCCCTCCTCTGTGCATCCAACCAAGCATGGTCTTCTCTTTTCAAGCTGCAGAATATGTTTGAAATCTGTCCACGTCTTGCCTTCCTCGCCCTCACCCAAGCCCACACCATTGCTTGCCTGGATCATCCCGGTAAACATACCTGTCTCCCCCCTCAGTCTCTCCACGCTGATGGGCTGGGGAAGAAAATCTGAGGACGTCCACTTATCTCATCCTTTAAAATGGCTGTTTTTCTGTATTATATAATAATAAACATCACCTCACAGACTCTCTGGCCTTTCATGTGTTCATCTGCCATGTTCCAGAATACCTTATTTTAAGACTAAGCCCCGATTAACCATCTGTTTTTCCCTGAGGACTTTTGAGATGCCCCTGGACAATTCTTCTTTCACCCGGACTCCCCAGCATCCTCTGAAAAGCTGTATTAAAGCACTCGGTGTGTACCTATTTCCACTTATTTCCATTTCTGTACCAAGATCACCTTCAGGACTTGGACTTTGTCATTCGTCTCGGTGAATGGTGTAAAGGAGGCATTTCATAAGTGACTGGAGTTCACTCATGTTCCAAGACTTTTTTTTTAAATTTTTATTTATTTATGATAGTCACAGAGAGAGAGAGAGAGGCAGAGACACAGGCAGAGGGAGAAGCAGGCTCCATGCACCGGGAGCCTGACGTGGGATTCGATCCCGGGTCTCCAGGATCGCGCCCTGGGCCAAAGGCAGGCGCCAAACCGCTGTGCCAGCCCAGGGATCCCTGTTCCAAGACTTTATTTCGATGAAAAAAAAGTTTCAGCTTGCTTAATTTCATAATTCTCAAAAAGTTACAACTATCCCTTAGAACACAGCAAATGCTCTGGGAATCTTCACAACTTTTATCAAGATACATTAGGTGCTTGGGATCCCTGGGTGGCTCAGCGGTTTAGCGCCTGCCTTCAGTCCAGGGCGAGATCCTGGGGTTCTGGGATTGAGACCCACGTTGGGCTCCCTGCATGGAGCCTGCTTCTCCCTCTGGCTGTGTCTCTGCCTCTCTCTCTCCTCTGTGTCTTTCATGAATTAATAAATAAAATATTAAAAAAAATACATTAAGTGCTTATATCTTACCCGTCTTGAGAAGAACCCATCTGGGCTAAAGGGGGTGGAAAGAGAGTTAACATTTTGCCTAGTTCTGATTTTTTTTTCTTCTCCCTCTTAGAGAAATGAAATTCAAAGAGAGGGTGACTAACTCAGAGACTGATTGTAAACCTGGGATCATAGCAAAGAGTACATGAAAGTTGCTTCTGTACATATACAGGAAGATATAAGAAGGAAGAAAAAAAGGCAAGAAAAGACACACCTGATGCTCTTTGTGGTAATCAGACAAAATGGAAATGTCAGAGTTAGAAAAGTGCTTCCCTGGGATTTAGGACAGGATGAATTTAAAACAGGGCAAGTAATTGGTTTTTTGTTAGAATAGTAACTTCATGGAGATCACTTATATCCATACCTCTTCCTCCCTGAACAACCTGATCCCAAAGTCACTTCAGATGATCCATACAGTAGCTACCAGATTCTACACACAGGCGATTCTTAATCTCAGTCCCTGGGCTGTTGAACTTTTAAGCCTGGATCCTAATAAGGGTTCGACTGGCTCCCTTGAGTACCAAGAACTGCTGTGGAACAGTTACCATACAAGGGCAGAGAAGCCTCCCAGGAGGGAAAGGGGGAGGCAGCCCTCGCTTCAGCACAGTGGTTACATAACCACAAGGGGAGCGCTGCAAAAGGAAAGGCTCTTTCTGCCTTCCTTAAAAATATTAAATTCTAAAAATGTCTGAAAGATACCTAACAAGCACATATGAGCTGCCAGAGTTAGTAACTTAAATATAATTAAGACCCAGAATATCAATTCAGTCTGATGGGCTTATGTGGCTATTTTAAATAACTTTAGATACTTAGTGTCCTCAGGAAACAGCCATAGGAACATACGTGTGCAGTATGTTTCAGTAAGAGCAGAACAAATGTCATTTCCTTTTTCATTGACAATGAGTTATGAATGTTGACCTAAAGACAGTCCCTAAACAAGCTGCATTCCAATAGTTCATTTCTAAGTCAGTTGTTAGGCACTTGGAACATAGTTTCCCATAGAAACAATTTTAGATGTGGCGGTTCAGATTTCCAGATATGGCCAAAGAAGCCCATTTGCCTATAAGTAATTTTACTAAAGACCTTAACCACCATGCATAACAATGCTTGCTTTTTTTTTTTTTAATAAGAAAATGTTTCCTGAGTTCCTGCTTGGGATTTCCTCTAACTCATCTTCCCTTCCTATTCTTCAGGGTGGAGGATGCCCTGATTATAGAGGCTGCTTGAGAGTTGGTGGTGGCGTGAAGCGGGGGCGGAGGAATGCAGGGAGAAGGAGGCTTCTCCGGCAGCAACAGCGAGGACTCCAGGGATAGAGCGAGGTCAGTGGAGTCCAGGCCCTGAAAGGTAGTACACCTGTGACAGTGACGTGTCATTATATTTGCATTGAGGGGTATTTTGTTTTGTCTTAGCAAGAACTTCCCAAATGTTCAGAATGATAGAACTACCTCTTATTGAGCCCAGCATTAATTTCCGTGTCTACGTTACTCCACATAATTCTCCAAACTCAACATTTGTGAGGCCAGTTGTTTTAACTGCATATAAGAATGGGGGCACAAAGCTTAGGAATATTAAATGACTTCCTAAATTCATCCAGTTAGAGCCAGCACTTGAACTCAAACTTAGGTCTGACTCCAAATCCAGTATTTTGTTTCCCAAGGACTTAGGGAACACTTCGGACAACTTATTGTTTAGTTTTCCATTTAACAGCTGAATTAAGGCAGGAACTATCCCCCTCAATGAATAGAATGAATTACTGGATTCAAAAACTATGAAACGCTTTTTATATGGATGATGTAAGGAAGTGTGTGCTGCAGATCTAGTGGAGACAGCTAGACATCCAAACATGAACATTTCGGCAACTTTACAGAGCAACAGAAGACCAGTGCTGCAGGGCACCTGGGTGGCTCAGTGGTTGAGGGTCTGCCCTTGGCTCAGGGCATGATCCCGGAGTCCTGGGATTGAGTTCCCCATCCAGCTTCCTGCAGGGAGCCTGCATCTCCCTCTGCCTGTGTCTCTGCCTCTCTGTGTCTCTCATGAATGAATAAATAAAATCTTAAAAAATAAAAAAAACAGTGCCACAAGAACTGATGTAACTTAACTTGTTTTATGGAGCCTTAGGAGAGGTCACTGTAAGCTCTCAGTCTCGAAAAGCTCATGAAGGATGCTGGACTTGGGCTGCACCTTGAAGAAATGGGTTTAGATAGAGGGCATGCCTGATGAGGGGCTCAGCTGAGCAAAGTTTACATATTAATAATTGAGACAAAACTAGCCAGATTTGCTTCCTGTTACTAAGTGGAAAATAAGATTGGAAAAGTTGGGGCCAGACAGTGTGCAGACTTCTAGGATTTCTCTGTTATACCTTAACCTTTTGAACATGTATAGTTCAAAAGTAAAATTTATAAAAAAGAAGAAAAAATCCCTACCTCTCACAGAATTAACCACAAGTTTCCTGTGAATTCTTTCAGACATTTTTGTGCATATACAAGGAATTATAAATAAATAAATATATATATATATAATTTCCCCTATGTTCAAAGGTAGCATATGGCCTATAAATTTTTGGTAGCAATTACATATATTTACATTATTTAAATGATTATTATTTATTTTATTTTTATTTTTTTAAAAGATTTTATTTATTTATTCATGAGAGGCAGAGAGAGAGAGGCAGAGACACAGGCAGAGGGAGAAGCAGGGTCCACACAGGGAGCCCGATGTGGGACTCGATCAAAGGCCTCCGGGATCAAGCCCTGGGCCAAAGGCAGGTGCTAAACCACTGAGCCACCCAAGGATCCCCTAAATAATTATTACTTAAAATGATATGTTTACTTCTTAAAATGTAATGGTATTTCCTAGTGTGGATTTATCAGACAAATACCAAGAATTGGGATCCAGAATAGAGACAGTGATATCCAGAGGTGGCCTCAGTCAACTTTGTATCTGTGGATCTAAACCCACAAGCTGTGGGTTTAGTTTGGTGAGGTGGATGGTCCTATTCAGTGTTACCATAACACCATGTCCACTCCTCTCCTTGGCTTTCTTCATGGCTTTCAATTACCTATTTATGTGTTTTACCTCACTCGATTAGAATTCTTTGAGGCAAATAGACTCTAGGACTCATTTATCTTTATATCATCAACATCTATAATAATGTCTGGCAAATAACAGTTCTTAAAAATAAATGCTCAAATGATTTAATGAGCGGATAAAAGGTTTGTTGAATGAATGTGAACGGTATGTTCAAGAAATGCCTTGAATAACTTAGCTAAGTCCTAGGGTATCAGAATATAAAGAGAAGGAATGGTATTTGATCTCTCTGATAAAACAGTTTGGCGAAACCCTGGAGAGATGTGTTAGGAAAGATCAAGCAGGAGAGAAAAAGAGGAAGATTAGGAGGGAGGAGAGAAGGAAAAATGAAGCAAGGTCTTTGAACCACCAAGAAGGACCTGGATCATGGGCAACAGCAGAGAGGGTGGCCTAAACAGGAAGCACCGGTGTAAAAAATAAATAACCTACGGGAGATAGCATGGTCATTATTGAAAAAATGAAGGGCTCAAATTTAATTTTTTTGTTTTTTAAATAGAGGAAACTGAGGAAAGTGAGGTTGAGCAGAGAGGCCTGGGTGGCAAATGTCTGAAATAATTGTAGGGACTGAGGAGAAGCTGACTGAAAGTAACAGCTGCCTTCTGGAATAGGGCCAATTATAACTTCAAGAAAAGCATTGATAAGCAATGCTCAGCGTCTGTTTGGGGCAGGAGATTATGAAGTTGCAAGTCTTTTGTGTCAAATTCTGTATGAGGGGGATCCCTGGGTGGCGCAGCGGTTTGGCGCCTGCTTTTGGCCCAGGGCGCGATCCTGGAGACCCGGGATCGAATCCCACATCGGGCTCCCGGTGCATGGAGCCTGCTTCTCCCTCTGCCTGTGTCTCTGCCTCTCTCTCTCTCTCTGTGACTATCATAAATAAATAAAAATTAAAAAAAATTCTGTATGAGGTGCTCTGGGCCTATAGAAATGAAAAATGAACATGTTCTCAAGCAGCTTGTGTCTGGTACAGAGAAGGTCAACCCTTCAAAATATATTTGGTTCCAACATTAATCATCTTACTTTTAAATGATTTTATTTTTTATTTTTTAAAAAAGGTTTTATTTATTTATTCATGAGACACACACACACACACACACACACAGACGCAGGCAGAGGGAGAAGCAGGCTCCATGCAGGGAGCCCCATGTGGGACTTGATCCCATGTCTCCAGGATCATGCCCTGGGCTGAAGGCGGCGCTAAACTGCTGAGCCACCTGGGCTGCCCTTAAATGATTTTTTAAAGATTTTATTTATAAAAAAAAATAAAATTAAAAAAAAGATTTTATTTATCTGTTCATGAGAGACACAGAGAGAGAGGCAGAGACACAGACAGAGGGAGAAGCAGGCTCCCCACAGGGAGCCCGATGCGGGACTCGATCTTGGGAATCTGGGATCACGCTCTGAGCCAAAGGCAGACGCTCAACCACTGAGCCACCCAGGTGCCCCTAAAATGATATTATAACATTGCAACATAACGTGGCTGTCACAGCTTCTATTCTGTTCACATGTGAGAAAAGTTAAGCAACCTCTTACTTTCCGTTATAGTTATGCAAAATAATTTTGATATCCTGGTACTTTATTCCCTGAAGCTGTGCTATGCCAAATGCTGACACTGTTCCAAAAAAGAAGTAATCTTTTTGGATACCTAAGGGAATTGTTATAAAGTACATTTTTGTCCGTTAAAAACAAACAAGCAAAAAAACCCAAACAAACAGGCCATTTCAATCCCATAACAAACTGATTTTATTAGGGTAGTTAAAGGCAAAATATTTGTTCCAGTTGACCTAAGAATCAAACCAAATCTGGTTGGATGGAAATTGTTAAGCAAGTTAAACTCAGTCAGGTGTGGGTCCCCAGAGCTCACATAACACAGGAAACACATGTAAGCAAGAAGTACATTTATTTAAACATGGTAACAACCACAACTAGACAGAAAAAAAATTACACATCTGTTCAATTTAAATGTGTAAAAAGTTCCCATAGTGACTTTTCAAAATGTTATGAGAAACATGATGCCTTCCAAGTTCAGGCTTGCAAAATAACTCACCCTTTCTGCAGCAACTCCGGTCTCCTAATTGGTAAGTTTTATTTTAGAGATGTCGTTTAGAAAGCACTTAGGCTTTATCTTTGGAAAGTAATCTTTAAACCAAAGATATGTGAATAGTAATTACAAATTTTCTTTTTATTAATAGGTTCCAGCTAAAAGGCAGTACTTTTTTTTTTTACAAATCTGTTTTTGATAATAGATTTCTAGCTCATTTTATACAGATCTGTTTAATAAAAAATTACGTAGAGTTCATTTCTAAAAACCCATGGCAAAAGCAGTTTAAAAAGTCTTCAAAGCCATTACCCTTCCTCTTCTTTTCTATAAAATTCAGCTCTGTCTTATACTTCTCATTCTTTTTAGAGGATCTGTTCCTCATGAATAGGGACATCTTTTTCTTTTCTTTTTTTTTTCTTTTCTTTTCTATTCTTTTCCTTTCTTTTCTTTCTTTCTTTCTTTCTTTCTTTCTTTCTTTCTTTCTTTCTTTTCTTTCTTTTTTCTTTCTTTCTTTCTTTGTTAAGGAATTCATCATCAAAACTCCCACAAATGTGCAAATAGATATGTTTGGAATTTTTTTGAAAATATTGTTGGAAATAGCATGAACCTGAAAATAGACCCAAAGTCTGTCAATTTCAGTATATCTTAATAAAGAATTGAAGGAGAGATAGTTTTACAAGCAAAAGTTCAGGAGCTCATTGCCACTAAACCAGCTGTAGAAGAAAGTTAAAGTGTATGTGGAGGGGTCCTGGTTGGCTCAGTTGGTTAAGCATCCAACTCAGGATTTCAGCTCAGCTCATATGCTCAGGGTTGTGAAGTCAAGCTCCAAGTCTGGAGCTCTGTGCTCAGCAGGGAATCTGTTTGAGATCCTTTCCCTCTGCCCCTCTTCCAGCTTGCATGTACACTCTTGCTCTCAAAATAAACAAATCTTAAAAAAAGAAAGATATATTAAAAAGAATTCTTTAAGTGAAAAGCCATAACTAGAAAAAAATTATGAAAAGAAAAAGTTTTATAGTTAAAAGCAAACATATAGTAAAGGTAGTAGATTAATTACCTATAAAGCCAATATGGAGGTTAAAATACAAAAGTAGAAAAATAAATAAAATCTACAAAAATTAGTCAAGGGATACACAAAATAAAAATATGTGAACTATGACATCATATACATAAAACATATAGGAAAGAGTAAAAATTTAGTGCTTTCAGAATGTATTTGAACTTAAGTGACCATCAACTTAATATAGACTGCTATATGTATAGGATGTTATCTATAAACCTAATGGTAATTATAAATCAAAACCTGTAATATGTACACACAAAATAAAGAGAAAAGAAATTAAACATTACACTGAAGAAAGCCATCACACCACAAGGGAAAGAGCACGAGAAGAAAGGAATAGAGAAAAACTACAACAGAAAACAATGAACAAAATGGCAGAGTACACAGCTATCATTTAAATATAAATGGAGTAAATGTTTCAACCAAAAGATAGGGTGCCTGAATGGATTAAAAAAAAAAAATCCAGGACCTTTGTATATGCTGCCTACAAGAGACTCATTTCATATCTGAAGATACATACCAACTGGAAGTGAAAGGATGGAAAAAGATATCCCCTGCAAATGAAAGCAAAAAAACTCCCCAAAACAAAGAGCAAGGGTAGAAGTACTTTTGTCAGACAAAATAGACTTAAAAAAAAAGACTGTAGAAAGAGACAAAGAAGGACATTGCATAGTGCCATAATGATAATGGGATCAATCCAACAAGAGGATGTAACAATTATAAATAACTATGCACCATCCAACATAGGGGGCACCTAAACACATAAAGTAAATATTAACAGGCATAAAGGGAGAAATTAACAATATTACAATAATAGTAGGTCACTTTAACAGCCAATTTACATAAATGGATAGATTATCCAGATAGAAAATCAACAAGGAAACAATGGCTTTGAATGATACATTAGACTACATGAATTTCAGAGGACTGAAATTATATCAAGCATCTTTTCTGACCACAACTGTATGAAACTAAAAATCAGTTATAAGAAAAAAACCTAGAAAAACCCCACAAATACGTGGAGGCTAAATAATATGCTACAGATAAGATAACCAATTGGTCAACAAAGAAATCAAAGAGACAATAAAAAATACACAGAAAAATAAAAACATAATAGTACAAAATCTTTGAGACACAACTAAAGCAGTGCTAAAAGGGAAGTTTATAGTGATACAGGCCTACCTCAAGAAACAAGAACTATCTTGAGAAACCTAACCTTACGTCTAAAGGAATTAGAAAAAGAACAAAGGGGCAGCCCGGGTGGCTCACCGCCTTCAGCCCAGGGAGTGATCCTGGAGACCTAGGATCGAGTCCCACGTTGGGCTCCCTGCATGGAGCCTGCTTCTCCCTCTGCCTGTGTCTCTGCCTCTCTCTCTATCTCTCTCTCTCTCTCTCTCTCTCTCTCTCTCTTTCTCTCTGTGTCTCTCATGAATAAATAATAAAATCTTAAAAAAAAAGAAAAAGAACAAAGTCCAAAATTAGACGAATAAAGGAAATAATAAAGTTTGGAGCAGAAATACACAAAACTTAAAACTAAAAAATAGAAAAGAATCAATGAAACTAAGAGCTGGTTCTTTGAAAACATAAAGGAAATGGATAAGCCTTTAGTGAGACTCATCAAGAAAAAAAGAGACAGGACTTAAACATAATCAGAAATGAAGGAGGAGAAATTGCAATTGATACTAAGAATTTTAAGAGAATACTATAAAAAATTATATGCCAACAAATTGGAGAATCTAGAAGAAATGGATAAATTCCTAGAAACAGATCATCTTCTAGAAATGAATCAAGAAGAAATAGAAAGTCTCAACAGACCAGTTACTGGTAATGAAAATGAACTTGTAATCAAAAACTCCCAAAAAACAAAGGTGCTGGACCCAGATGGCTTCACCGGTGAATTCTACCAAACATTTAAAGGAGAGTTAATATCTACTCTTCTCAAACTGTTCCAAAAAAAAAAAAAATAGAAGAGGACAAAATACATCCAAATTCATTCTACAAGGCCAGAATTACCTTGATACCAAAACCAAACAAAGCAATATAAAACCAAAACCAGTCCAAACCCAATCAAACCAAAACTGTAGGCCAATATCCCTGATGAGCACAGATGCAAAAATCTTCAACCAAATATCAGCAATTAGCTAATTAGCAAACTGAATTCAATAATACACTTAAACCAGCAATCACCAAGATCAGGTGAGATTTACTCCAGGGATGCAAGGGTTGTTCAACATTCGCAAATCAATCAATGTGATACATCACATTAACAAAACAAAAGATAAAAACCATTATGACCACCTCAATAGATGCAGAAAAAGCATTTGACAAAATAAAATATCCATTCATGGTAAAAACTCTCCACAAAGTGGTTTTAGAAAGAACAGAATGAAAGCCACATAGGAAAAATCCACAGCTAACATATTCAACAGTGAAAACAGGAAAGTTTTTCCTCTAAAACGAGGAACAAGACAAGGATGTCTGCTGTCACCAATTTGGTTCAACACAGTTCTGGAAGTCAGAGCTGTAGCAATCAGACAAGAGAAAGAAATAAAAGGCATCCAAATTGGTAAAGATGAAGTTAAAAGTTAAACTATTACTATTTCCAGATGACATGATACCACATATAAAACACACTAAAGATTACACCAAAAAATTATTAGAATAAATAAATTCAGTAAAATAGCAAGATACAAAATTAATACACGGAATCTGTTGCATTTCTATAAACTAATAATGTAGCAGAAAAAGAAATTAAGAAAACAATCCCATTTACAATTGTGTATATAAAAAATAGAATACCTAGGAATAAGTTTAATCAAGGAGGTGGAAGACGTATATTCTGAAAACTATAAAAATACTGATGAAAGAAATTGAAGGCGAAACAAGCAAATGGAAAAATATACCATGCTCACAGAGTGGGAGAACTAATATTGTTAAAATGTCCACACTACCCAAAGCAATTTACAGATGCAATCCCTATCAAAATACCAATAGCATTGTATCAAACTACAAGAGACCTTAACTAGCCAAAGCAATCTTGAGAAGGTATCTTTGTAATCTCATATTTCAAGATACACCACAAAGTTATGGTAATCAAAACAGTATGGTACTGGCACCAAAACATGAACACATAGATAAATGGAACAAGACACTGAACTTAGAAATAAACCCACACTTATATAGTCCATTAATCTATGACAAAGGAGACAAGACTGTACAATAGGGAAAAGACAGTCTTCTTAATAAGTGGTATAGGGAAAAACAGACAGCTACAAAGGAATGAAACTGAACCACTTTCTTATAGCACACACAAAAATAAACCAAAAAGGATTAAAGGTCTAAACGTGAGAGCTGAAACCATCAAACTCCTAAAAGAAAACAGGCAGGCACCGGGATGGCTCAGTTGTTGAGTGTCTGGTTTTGACTTGGGTCATGATCCTGGGGTCCTGGGATCAGTCCCACATTGTGCTCCCCACAGAGAGCCTGCTTCTCCCTCTGCCTATGTCTCTGCCTCCTTCTGTCTCTCATGAATAAATAAAATCTTAAAAAAAAACCATAGGCAGTAATCTCTTAACATTAGCCTTAGCATCATGTTATAGATATGTATTCTCAAGCAAGAGAAATAAAAGCAAAAATAAACTATTGGGAATACACCAAAATACAAACCTTTAGCATAGAAAAGGAAACCATCAACGAAACGAAAAAGCAAGCTGCTGAATGGGAGAAGATATTTGTAAATGAGAGATCTGATAAAGGGTTAATATCCAAAATGTGTAAAAAATTTATGACTCAACACCAAAAGAACCAAACACTCCAATTAAAAAATGGGCAGAGAGGGCAGCCCGGGTGGTTCAGAGGTTTAGCACCGCCTTCAGCCCAGGGCCCGATCCTGGAGACCCGGGATCGAGTCCCACATCGGGCTCCTTGCATGGAGCCTGCTTCTCCCTCTGCCTATGTCTCTGCCTCTCTCTCTCTCTCTCTCTCTGTGACTATCATAAATAAATAAAAATTAAAAAAAAAGAAAGAAATGTGAAAAATCTATGTAAAGAAAACTATGCAATTACTGGAAAAACACAAAGATATGTTTGAGCTAGTGGAAAGATGTCACTTGTTCTTGGTTCTTGAATAGGATGCTTCATCATCATGAAGATATCAAATATCCCTGTTAACTTATAAACTTAATATAATGAAATTTTAAAAATAGTACCAGGATTTTTTGTTCTGCAATTTTAAAGTTGAAACTAAAGTGTGATCTCAGGTCAGTTTGTCAACTTGAAATAAAACTGTGACTTAAAGAAGAAAGCTGTGGAGTGCCTGGTTGACTTAGTAGATTAAGTGTCTGACTCTTGATTTCGGCTCAGGTCACGATCCCAGAGTCCTGGGATCTAGCCCCACATGGGGTTCCTTGCTCAACAAAGATTCTGCTTAAGATTCTCTCTCTCTTAAAAAAAAAAAAAAATCTCTCCCTCTGCCCCTTCCCTGCTCCAGTGTGTGGGCACACACTCTAACAAATAAATACATCTTTAAAAAAAAAAACAGAAGAAAGCTATTATATGCTGGCATTCTTCCAAGAAAAGAACTCATTACCATTGAGCCAGTCCTACTTCCTCTAGCTGATTTGCTGTCATGTGCAATGAGGATTGAGAATTACTAAATCATCCAGTTTCCAAAAGAAGCTGAAAAGTTTCAATTTGCATGTGACATTTTGCATGTGAATATGTTGGCAAGTAATTTAAATTAAAAAATAAAATATATTTTAGGCAAAATAAAATACACCTTGTAGGTCATATCTAGCCCACAGGCTGTCACAGTTTTTGACCTTTTGGATCAAATTTTTCTGTAAAGGGTCAGATAGTAAATAATGTTAGGATTTGCAGACCATAAATACTCTCTGTTGCATATTCCTGTCCATTTTTACATCATTAAAAAATGTAAAAGGACATCCTTAGCTTCAGGGGCTATAAAAACCAGGCCTTGGATCTGGCTCTAGGGATCGTAGTTATCCTGGTTAACAGAAATTATTAGCTTTGAGATTCAACAACTGCTTCTAAAGACAGCCATATTATCTGACTTCTCTCACAAATATATATTTTTGAAAATAAGCTGGGATAAGCATATTTAAATTCACTGCTATGGGACATTTCATAATGCAGTACATTTTTCTCCTGGTATATGGAAAATATTCAGGAAGCATATCCTGAAAAGGAGTTTATGCATGATTTTAAGATACATTCCTACCATCTGTCACATTTTAACTGCTCTTACAAATGATGCCATTTGGCTGAAAAATGTTTCCTATTTTATTCCAATCATATTCTCAAAAACAGTTTTATCAGGTTTACAACTTAGACTTTTGTGTTCAAGAATTAAAAGGGTGGTTTCTTGTTTCTTGGCTGGCAGCTCTACTCATTTCCTTTTTTAATCCCTTAAAGAGAAGCATGTTTAATAAAGTTGGATAATAGCATCTATTTCTGAGATAGGTCAAGACCTTTATAATCCTGTTAGACTAATGATGTGGCAAACATCAGAGGAAAAGTCCCATCCAATTCATTCTTACAGATCGTTTTGGTCCTGGACCAACCTCAGAAGGGACATCAGTGCTATGAACTGGCCCTGAACAATTGTGCAACTTATTAGAAGACTATAAAAGTTCTTTCCTAGAATTATTTAAAAATAGGATAGTGAGATTTTATTTTTTTTATTTTTTATTTTTTTGGATAGTGAGATTTTAAAAAAATAACTACATATGAAGAAGATTGATAAAATGGGTATCACCTCTCAAATATCTTTTAGACTTCACAATTCACTAGAAAGCTATAGGGAGTATCAATCAAAACATTATTTACCAAATCAAATCAGATCATGGATCACTAGTAATTTGACTGGTTCTACCCCAGTTATACTCAGTCTTCACATCAATAACAAAACTAATCTGGGACTAAAGATTTCCTAGAACTTGGCTGGACCAATGCTCCTATGCTTCATATTTATCAGTATCTCTAATTTCAGGGAAGAGCAAACTTAAAAGCAGCTCTTAAAGTTAAGAACAATGATGTGCTAGCATAGGCAAGCCAAGTGTTAAATTGTTAAGTAACAGTGAGCCACCTGTTAAACACAGCCATCACTACATATTAAATTACATAAACTATGATGAACCATTATATATTAAAAGCAATGATATTGAAGTTAAAAACTCACCACTCCCTAATTATTTTACATTATTTTACATTTTATCCTTCTCGGTGTTCTTTACATTATTTACATCTATTACATGTGTATAGTAGAAATACTATATACTGATGTGCTATTGAGCATCTTTTCCTAACTCTCGGAGTTGAGCATCACAAGGTGATGCATTGTCATCACACTGGCAATCTGAAATTGACTATACTGACAGTATTTACACCACACAAATAGGCAAATAATAGAAATCAGGTCCCATCCTACTTCCCAAAGAGTCCGTTTAATTAAACATTTAAAAGTGCATTACTTGCGGGTGCCTGGGTGGTGCAGTTGGTTAAGTATCCAGTTTTGGCTTCTGTTGTGATCTCATGGTCCTGAGATCAAGCCCTGAGCTGGGCTCCATATTGAACATGGTCTGCTTGAGACTTTCCTTCCCTCTCCCTCTGCCCCCACCCTTCCCTGTTCATGCTCTCCCTCTTTCACAAATAAAATGTTAAAAAAAAAAAAAAGCATATTACTGGCTTGGGAGGGTAGCATAGCTTCTGGCTGGCTCGTGTACAGACCCCACGTCAATTATTCTTGTGCTAGGCCCATAAAATAGACGTAAAAAAGAAGTTGCCAAGCAGTTGAATACACAATTTTCACAAATGCCATGGAGTGTTCTCCAGGACAGATCATATGCAAGGCCACAAAACAAGTCTCAATAATGAACAAGACTGAAATCATATCAAGCATCTTTTCTGACCATAATGGTTTGTTTGTTTATTTATTTATTTATTCATGAGAGACAGAGCGAGAGAGAGACAGAGACAGAGACAGAGAGAGAGAGGCAGAGACACAGGCAGAGGGAGAAGCAGGCTCCATGCAGGGAACCTGACATAGGACTCGATCCCGGGACTCCAGGACCATGCCCTGGGCCGAAAGCAGGCACCAAACTGCTCAGCCACCCAGGGATCCCGACCATAATGGTTTAAATCTAGAAATTGATTATAAGAAGAAAACTGGAAAAATCGCAAATATATGGAGATTAAACATGCTACTTAACAACCAATAGGACAATAAAGAAATCAAGAAGAAATTAAAAAATCCATGGAGACAAATGGAAATACAACATACTAAAATCTATGGGATGCAGCAAAAGCAGCTCTAAAGGGAAGTTTATTTTTATTTTTATTTTTTTTAAGATTCTATTTATTTATTTTTTTTTAATTTCATAAATTAATGTTTATTGGTGTTCAATTTACCAACATACAGAATAACACCCAGTGCTCATCCCGTCAAGTGTACCCCTCAGTGCCCGTCACCCATTCACCCCCACCCCCCGCCCTCCTCCCCCTCCACCACCCCTAGTTCATTTCCCAGAGTTAGAAGTCTTTATGTTCTGTCTCCCTTTCTGATATTTCTCACACATTTCTTCTCCCTTCCCTTATATTCCCTTTCACTATTATTCATATTCCCCAAATGAATGAGAACATACACTGTTTGTCCTTCTCCGGTTACTGTGGCCAAGTTCAAAAAGGGTGTTGCCTGAGTTCTCCTCTGGGATTTTGATGGAATCTTGTCTCACATTTAGATCTTTCATCTATTTTGAGTTTATCTTTGTGTATGGTGCAAGAGAGTGGTCCAGTTTCATTCTTCTGCATGTGGATGTCCAATTTTCTCAGCACCATTTATTGAAGAGACTGTCTTTCTTCTAGTGGATCGTCTTTCCTCCTTTATCGTATATTAGTTGAGCATAAAGTTCAGGGTCCACTTCTGGGTTCTCTGTTCTGTTCCATTGATCTATATGTCTGTTTTTGTGCCAGTACCACACTGTCTTGATGAACACAGCTTTGTAGTACAACCTGAAATCTGGCATTGTGATGCCCCCAGATATGGTTTTCTTTTTTAAAATTCCCCTGGCTGTTTGGGGTCTTTTCTGATTCCACACAGATCTTAAAATAATTTGTTCTAAGTCTCTGAAGAAAGTCCATGGTATTTTGATAGGGATTGCATTATACGTGTAAATTGCCCTGGGTAACATTGACATTTTCACAATATTAATTCTGCCAATCCATGAGCATGGAATATTTTTCCATCTCTTTGTGTCTTCCTCAATTTCTTTCAGAAGTGTTCTGTAGTTTTTAGGGTATATTTTGAGAACCATTTGAATGGTAAATGGTTCTCCAACCTTTTATTTTCAGGTTGTAGGTGTCCTTCTGTCTAAAATGAGTCTCTTGTAGACAGCAAATAGACGGGTCCTGCTCCTTTATCCAGTCTGAAACCCTGCGCCTTTTGATGGGGTCATTAAGCCCGTTCACGTTCAGAGTTACTATTGACAGATATGAGTTTAGTGTCATCATGATATCTATTTAGTCCTTGTTTTTGTGGATTGTTCCACTGAACTTCTTCTTAAAGGGGAGTTTTAAGAGTCCCCCTTAAAATTTCTTGCAGAGCTGGTTTGGAGGTCACATATTCTTTCAGTTCCTGCCTGTCTTGGAAGCTCTTTATCTCTCCTTCCATTCTGAATGAGAGCCTTGCTGGATAAAGTATTCTTGGTTGCGTGTTCTTCTCATTTAGGACCCTGAATATATCCTGCCAGCCCTTTCTGGCCTGCCAGGTCTCTGTGGAGAGGTCTGCTGTTACCCTAATATTCCTCCCCATGAAAGTCAGGGACTTCTTGTCTCTTGCTGCTTTAAGGATCTTCTCTTTATCTTTGGAATTTGCAAGCTTCACTATTAGATGTCGAGGTGTTGAACGGTTTTTATTGATTTTAGGGGGGGATCTCTCTATTTCCTGGATCTGAATGCCTGTTTCCCTTCCCAGATTGGGAAAGTTTTCAGCTAGGATTTGTTCAAATACATATTCTGGCCCTCTGTCCCTTTCGGCGCCCTCGGGAACCCCAATTAAACGTAGGTTTTTCTTCCTTAGGCTGTCATTTATTTGCCTTAATCTGTCTTCATGGTCCCTTAATTGATTGTCTCTTTTTTCCTCAGTTTCCCTCTCTGCCATTAACTTGTCTTCTATGTCACTCACTCGTTCTTCCACCTCGTTAACCCTCGTCGTTAGGACTTCTAGTTTGGATCGCATCTCATTCAATTGATTTTTAATTTCTGCCTGATTGGATCTAAATTCTGCAGTCATGAAGTCTCGTGAGGCCTTAATGCTTTTTTCTAGAGCCACCAGTAGCTGTAGAATAGTGCTTCTGAATTGGCTTTCTGACATTGAAGTGTAATCCAGATTTTGTAGCTCTGTGGGAGAGAGGGCTGTTTCTGATTCTTTCTTTTGAGGTGAGGTTTTCCTTCTAGTCATTTTGCTCAGTGCAGAGTGGCCAAAAACAAGTTGTATTGGAACACGGGGGAGTATCACTGGTCCGTCCAGCTGGTCTTCTGGGGGAGGGGCCTGCTGTGCTGATTTTCAGGTGTGAGCACTTGGGGGAGCTGCTCTGCCCCTGCCTGCTGCAGGGCTCAGCGGGGGTTGTTTACCCCGTGGGGCCCCAGGAGGAACAGTCGCAGTTGCTATGGCAACTCTGGAAGCCTGGATTCAGCCTCCGCAGGAACTACGGGGCTCGGGGCTCTCGGTTCTCCGTCCGCAGGGCCTGGAGGCTCCGGGGCGGGGCCGCTGATCTGCTCAGCTCGGGGCAGGAGCGTCCTCGCTGTCCTGGGCCCTCCCGGCCTCTGCCTGTCCCGGGGGAGGCCGGATCCTGGGCTGTGTCCCGGCGCCCTGTGCTCCGGGGCCTGCGCTGGTGGATTCGCGCTCCCGCCCCGCAGCCCCCTCCGCGGAGCCGCCGCCCGAGCCCCTCCGAGCTGCTCCGGTCGGTCCCGCCGTGCGCGCTGCAGCCCTTAGGGAGCTCGGAGCACTCCCCTGCGCTCGCAGGTGTCTGTTAGTGTCCCGGGAGCCCGAGGGCATCCCCGCCCTCCTGGGTCCTGCTCCAACTCCCTGCGAGCCCCTTTCCGCCCGCCCGGGAAGGTTGGTGCAGCTCCTGCTCCTCCGGGACGGGGGCTCTCCTGTCCTGGGGACACTCGCCCCGGCCTCAGCCCGGCTCCTCGCGGGGCCCCTCCCCCTCGGAGGCCTTTTGCTTCTTTATTTCTTTTTCCCCGTCTTCCTACCTTGATAGAAGCGCGGACTCTTCTCACTGTAGCGTTCCAGCTGGTCTCTCTTTACATCTCAGGCCGAATTCGTAGATTTTCAGGATGGTTTGAAGGTTATCCAGGTAATTTGGTGGGGACAGGTGACCTGGGGACCCTGCTCTTCCGCCATCTTGCCCCTCCCCTCTAAAGGGAAGTTTAAAGCCATACAGGTCTACCTACCTCCAGAAACAAGAACAATCTCAAATAAAATATCTAACTTTATACCTAAAGGAATTAGAAAAAGAATAAAGCCCAAGGTTAGTAGAAGGAAATCATATATATCAGAGCAAAAATAAAGGAAATAGAGAGTAGGAGAGACAATAGAAAAGATCAGTGAAACTAACAGCTGGTTCTTTGAAAAGGTAAAATTGATTAACCCTTAGCTAAACTCATTGAGAAATAAGAGGGCTGGGGCACCTGGTTGGGTCAGTTCATAGAGCATGTGACTCTTGATCTCAGGGTTGTAAATTTGAGCCCCATGTTGAGTACAGAGATTACTTAGAAATAAAATCTTTAAAAAAAAAAACGGGAAAGCTCAAATAAAATCAGAAATGAAAAAGGAGAAATTGCTACTGATGCCACAGAAATACAAAGGATAGTAAGAGACAATTATGAATAATTATATACCAACAAACTGGACAACTTCGAAAACTTGGATAAATTCTTAGAAATACACAATCTTCGAAGATGGAATCATGAAGAAATAAAAAATCTGAATAGACCAGTAGTAAAAAAAAAAACTCCCAATGGACAAAAGCCCAGGACTAGCCATCTTCACCAGTGAATTCTATCAAACATTCAAAGAAGATTTAATACTTACCCTTTTCAAACTCTCCAAAAAAAGAAAACAAACAACAACAAAAAAAAAATGTGAAGAGAAGGGAATGCTCCTAAATTCATTTTATGAAACCAGCATTACCCTGATAACAAAACCAAAGGACATCTAAACACACACACACACACACTATTTACAAGCCAATACTCATGATGAACCTCGATACAAAAATCCTCAACAAAATATTAGCAAACTGAATTCAATAATACATTAAAAAGATCATACACAGGATGCCTAGGTGGCTCAGCGGTTGAGCCTCTCCCTTCAGAGCCCAGAGCGTGATCCAGGAATCCCGAGATTGAGTCCCACATCAGGCTGCCCACAAGGCCTGTTTCTCCCTCTGCCTGTCTCTGCCTCTCTCTCTCTCTGTGTGTCTCTCATGAATATATAAATAAAGTCTTAAAAAAAAAAAAGATCATACACTATGATCAAGTGGGATTTATTCCAGGGATGGAAAGATGGTTCAACATTTGCAAATCAAAAAAAAAATTGCAAATCAATCTGTGACATAACACATTAACAAAATGAAGGATAAAAATCATATTTCAACAGATGTAAAAAAAGGCAGTTGATAAAATTCAATACTGATTTATGATTCAAACTCTTGACAAAGTGGATACAAATAGAACATAATGTATCATAATAAAGGCATTATATGACAAGCCCATAGCTAATACCACATTCAACAGCAGAAAAGCTGAAAGCTTCTCCCTTAAGATCAAGAGCAAGACAAGGATGCCTACTCTCACCACTTTTATTCAACATAGTATTGGAGTCCTAACCAGACCAATTAAACAGGAAAAAAAAAAGGCACCGAAATTTAGAAAGGAAGAAGTAAAACTATCACTATCTGTGAACATGATTTTATATGCAGAAAGCCCTAAACACTCCACCAAAAAACCCATTAAACAAATTCAGTAAATTTGGAGGGTACAAAATTAATAATACAAAAATATTTTACATCTTTATAAACTAACAAACTAACAGAAAAATCCCAAATAGGCAAAGCAATCTTGAGAAAACAAAATTGAAGGTATCACATTTCCTAACTTCAAACTATATTAGTCAAAATAGCATGGTATTGGCATAAAAATAGAAACATAGATCAATGGAACAGATAGCCCAGAAATAAACCCAAATATATATATGGTCAATCAGTTTATGACAAAGGAGGCAAAAATATACAATGGGCTTAAGGGCAGTATCATTAATACATGGTGATTGGAAAACTGGAGAGCCACACGCAAGAGAATGAAACTGGACCACTATCTTACAAAATACACAAAAATTAACTCAAAATGGACTAAAGCCTCGAATTTAAGACCAGAAATCATAAAAATCCTACCAAAAACATATAGGCAGTGAGCTCCATGACACTGCTTTTGGGGATATTTTGTGTAGATCAGACTCCAAAGGCAATGGCAACAAAACCAAAAATAAACAAATGGAACTAAATCAAACTAAAAAGCTTCTATACAGAAAAAAAAATTGTCAACAAAATTAAAAGGCAATCTATTGAATGAGAGAAGATATTTGTGAATCGCATATCTAATAGGGGTTAATAACCAAAATATAAAGAACTCATATAAGTCAATAACAGCATAAAAATAATCCAATGGGATCCCTGGGTGCCTCAGCGGTTTAGTGCCTGCCCTGGGCTCAGGGCATGATCCTGGAGACCCAGGATTGAGTCCCACCCCAGCATGGAGCCTGCTTCTCCCTCTGCCTGTGTCTCTGCCTCTATCTCTCATGAATAAATAAATAAAATCTTAAGAAAAAAAAAGAAAATAGAAGATCTGAATATGTATTTTTCCAAGAAGACATACAGATGGCCAACAGACACATGAACAGATATTCAACATCACTAACCACAATGAGATATTACCTCACATCTGTCAGATTGGCTTGTTCAAAAGAAAAAGAAATAATAAAAGTTGGTGAGAATGTGGACAAATTAATCCTTACTTACTGTTAGTGGAAATGTAAATTTGTGCAGTCACCACAGAAAACAGTATGGAGGTTCTATAAAAAAGTTAAAAATAGAACTAAAATCCAAAAAATCCGATATTTATCCAAAGAAAAACACTAATTTGAAAAGATATATGCAGTCCTAGGCTTATTGCAGCACTATTTATAACAACAAAGATATGGAAACAACCTAAGCGTCCATTAATGGATGAGTGGAGAAAGATGTGGTACAGGTTTCTACTCAGTCATAAAAAAGAATGAAATCTTGCCATTTGCAACAATATAGATGAACCTAAATGGTATTAAGCTAAGTGAAATAAGTCAGACAGAAAAACAAATATGTGTAACCTTATATAGAGAGTATAAAAAACAAGCAAACAGAACAAAACCAAACCAAACTCATAGATACAAAGAATACATTGGTGGTTGCCAGAGGGGAGGGGGTCAGGGGTGAGTAAAATGTGGGGCAGAGATCAAGAGAGGTACAAACTTCCAGTTATATAAATAAGTCATGGAGATGTAATATGCACGGTGACTGCAGTCAACAATATCGTATTGCAAATATGAAAGTTGCTAAGAGTAAATCTTAAAGTTTTGGTAAGAAAAAATTTTTATAACTTTATATAACAGATGGTAATTAGACTTACTATGGTGATCATTTTGCAATGTATACAAATGTCCAATTGTTACACTGTACACCTGAAACTAATATAATGTTGTATGTTAATTATACTTCAATTTTTATAAAGGTGTCCAAAATCTTTTAAGGATCATTAGAAATGGCTTCCTTTTGGAATATACATACCTTCTCTTTAAACAAAGAAGTTTATTTTCTAATAAATAGCAAATTATGTCTGAGAAATTTTGGAACGTTTTGGGGAAAGGCTTATGATGGGTTATTTTTATTTTTTGTCCTTTGTAATCTCTTACATCAAATACTTTCTCCTGTGAAAAGAGCTGTCGCCTTAAGGCAACATAAAGTAGCCTTGAGAACAAAGAACAAAGATGGACCAATTTGCTGCTCTCCCTTCCCCATCCAGGAAGTAATTAAGGCCTAGAGCAACTCCATGCAATACAAAGACTAGATTCACTAACGAACGGTTTGGATGCTGTTTGGGTCATTTCAGACATGTGGAGTATCTCATTCAAGGTACTTAAAAGAACATCAAAATTAGTATGAGAAAAAATTAAGGCATATGTGTAAAGGGCATTATACACATTCATTTTGTTTTCTTCTTTTTTTTGGAGTGCCTCCAAGTAATCTAAACACCCAAGCTGAATTGGAAAAAAATTATATACACAGGACATAAATTATTTTTTAATTTACTCTTTTTTAGGTAGTTGAAAAAAAAATCCCTGAACTCTAGTTGATGATATGTGCCACACCAATGCCACTATATCTTATCAAAAGTGCGTAAGTCAGGACAAAGGGCCACATGCTTGTTCTTTACAGTCAAAGGGCATCAAAAAGTCAAAAGAAAGTCGTTTTCATGACTGAGGAATTACCACTTAACTCTAAACTTGAGTACACCAACATTCTGTATTTTTTCTATAGGAAATTCACAAATATGGTGCAGTTATACTGAGAATCACATACATTTTCCACTAAATAATGAAAAATAGTACAGCAACCACTAAAGTATTAAAGGTTATTTCCAAGTATCAATGTGTGGGTGTATGTCTGCAATAGAACCTTCAAAGGTACTCTTAGTTGTCAATATTTAATATTTGGATGAAACTAAACTATGTTGTCTTGCCATGATGTCTGTGTTCTCTAAAAAATTATTTGTAAAACTAACTTAAGTGGATGATTTTATTTGTACTATCCTACTCTGATGACCACTTGGGAATAATCCTGCTTTTGATAGATCAAAAAGAGTGAAAACCATCTCCAGTTTATACTTTATTTAAAATTAATAAAATGATAAACACAAATACAGGTTAATGGCAATTCAGTACATTTTGTTGGATAAGATTTTAAAAATTACATATTCACAAGTACACAGATCCTTTACCAACATTGAACATTTTAGTCTATGTAGTCAAAGTCTTCTGGAATTCCAAAATTTTTGTCAATTTTATTTTCTTCGAACCCAAATTTTCTTTTGGCCCAAGATCTTATTGCAAATATATTATCTAAAAGAAAATTGAGAAATATTTTTAAAAATTGAAAACACAATCATAAAACATTTCAGATATAAGTATATTCTTTTTTTTGTTACTTCTCACTTTCAGAGGTATCAAAATTAGAAGTATGCTTTATTTTCAAAAGTAATGGCAATTAGTTTTAGAAGAAAGAAAATACTTCAGTATTTTGAGCAACTAGATCGCATTATCTAAAAATTCAGTAAATTAGGTCCCACTAATTTAAGAAGAATCCAAAAATGGGGATCCCTGGGTGGCTCAGCGGTTAAGTGCCTGCCTTCGGTCGGGGGCATGATTCTGGAGACTCGGGATTGAGTTCTATGTTGGGCTCCCGGCATGGAGCCTGCTTCTGCCTTTGTCTCTCTGTCTCTCATCAGTGAATAAATAAAATCTTTAAAAAATAAAACAAAAAACAAAAAGGATAATCCAAAAACAAGGAAAGGCTAACAACAGTGTTTCCTCCACATTTCCACAGCAGAGGCCAGGACTCTTACCTCAGGAATTACAACCGCTCCTGTTCCCAAAGGGTGCACGTTCTCTCCAGACCTTTTTCTCTTCCCCACAGATAATAATGGTTTCCAGATAATCAGGCAAGTGTGAGGGAGAAGGGGAGAGGAGGATAAAAGGTAGTTCTCCTATCTTAAGACTAAGATAGGAACAGATGTATCCTTCATGTCCTCTGGGGGGGGGGGGGGATTTAAAATGCATTTTGCCACTGAGAAAGTGTTGTATCTACTTAAAGGAATTTATCTCAAGGAAACAAAAGAAATTTTGTACAAAGATTTATGGTTAAATCTTTATTTCAATGTAAGAAAAAAAATAAAAGCAATCTAAATATCTGCTGGAAGGGCATCTATGAATAGGCAATGAGGGATGCAGAGTAACACCAACATGCTCACAGGGGCTGCACTTGGGGAATGGGAATGAGAGTCAGGTTTTTGTGGGCTTTTTTTCACCCACACATTTTCTTTCATGTATGTATCACCTTTATACTGAATATGTTTTTTTTTTAATTTATGATAGTCGCACAGAGAGAGAGAGAGAGAGAGAGAGAGAGGCAGAGACACAGGCAAAGGGAGAAGCAGGCTCCATGCACCGGGAGCCCGACGTGGGATTCGATCCCGGGTCTCCAGGACCGTGCCCTGGGCCAAAGGCAGGCGCTAAACCACTGCGCCACCCAGGGATCCCCGAATATGTTTTATAAATATAGAGAAATAAGGCGTGAAGCTTTCTGGTTCAGAATATTCCTTCAAATGTTAGCACTGTGTTGATAGTGATAATGAGGGGCTAAAAGAGGTTCCTCTGGAGTGTTAAGGCTGAACTGTATCCCCCCCACCCACCAAATTTCATATCCAAATTCATTGTAGTCCTAGCATCCAGGACCTCAGAATGTGACTGTATCTGGAAACTAGGTCTTCAAAGAGATGATTAAGTTAAAACAAGCTTGTTAAGGTGGGCCCTGATCCAATTTGCCGGCTGTCCTTTTAAGAAAAGGAAATGTGGATACACGGATACCAGGAACATGCATAGAAAAGACCATATGAGGACACAAGAAGGCAGCCCTCTATAAGCCAAAGCTAATCCGGAGCAAGACCCTAACTCTCCCCAACACTATGAAGGCTCAGAGGTGAGGAAGATACAGAAAAAGAGTTGGAAGCTAGCAGAGGTTGGTTCATGAGGCTTATGGAAAGAAGCCATCTCTGTAACATCAGAGTGCAGGATGAAGCAGCAAGTGCTGATGGAGAAGCCACAGCAAGTTATCCAGAAGACCCAGCTAAGCCAATTCATGAAGGTGGCTACACCGAACAACAGATATTCAATGTCGATCAAATAGCTTTCTACCGGAAGATGATGCCATGTAGGACATTCATAGCTAGAGAGAAGTCAGTGCCTGGCTTCAAAGCTTCAAAGGACAGGGGATCCCTGGGTGGTTCAGCGGTTTAGCGCCTGCCTTTGGCCCAGGGCGCAATCCTGGAGCCCTGAGATCGAGTCCCGTGTCGGGCTCCCAGCATGGAGCCTGCTTCTCCCTCTGCCTGTGTCTCTGCCTCTCTCTCTCTCTCTCTCTCTCTCTCATCATAAATAAATAAATAAATAAATATGAACGATTTCTCTGTAGCATGTGATGCTGTTTGTTAGCATTTTATCCACAGAACTTTTAAAATTGGGCCAAAGGCAGGCGCTAAACCGCTGCGCCACCCAGGGATCCCCTAATGTGATATATCCTTAACGTATTTATACCTGAAGTCTGATCACCTTTAAATATATTTTAGGAAGTTTTTTTTTAAGATTTTATTTATTTATTCATGAGAGACATACACACATACACACACAGAGGCAGAGATGTAGGCAGAGGGAGAAGCAGGCTCCCTGCAAGGAGCCTGATGAGGGACTTGATCCCAGGATCACGCCATGGGCCAAAGGCAGATGCTCAACTGCTGAGCCACCCAGGCATCCCTCATTTTAAGAAGTTTAATTCCAAGTATCTAACAATGATAACTGCATGTCTGTATTGAAGTTTGTTTTGAAACTGAATACTACTACATTAAATAGAATAAAGTTAACAAAATATCCCCAGTTCTTTGAATTAAATTGTAATGGAATATCAACAGATATTTAAAAATGAATCTTTATATAAAAATTTTAAACAGATCTTTAGTTTTCGTGAGGACCTAGGAGAGACTACTAATAACATGAGGCACTCCAGAATGATGTTTAGTTTTCCTAGTGTCTGCATAACCATACATTCTTGTCACTCACAGTCAAACACTTCCATAGGGCTCACTGCTACATCGCACAGGTATGAAACGTATTACAGGTACCCTATAAGGTAGAGAGCCTACGCCTTCCAGCTGACACAAGAGTAGAGAGAGAAAAATCAACCTATTACTAAATCATTCCAAAGTGTTATTAGTATGTTAAAGAGAGAAGATCAGGTATTATGTGTAGAGCTTCCAGAACAGGGTCCAAGAGCACAGAAAGATTTCTAGGAAATGAGAGAACAGATGCAATATTGTAGGAAGCTTGAAGGAATGGACTTCAAACCTGGATCAGGAGAGGAAAAGATTAAGGTAGCATAGTAAGTCTAAGCTTAGCAGAAGGGAGTTGCTGGTTCACATGCAAGAAACCATTTTATTATAAGCCCCCAAAGATTATACTTGATCTTAGCCAAAAGGCTGAGAAGCAAGTAAACTTCCAAAGGTTAAAACAAAAGAACAAACAAAAGCCTACCAACAACAACGCTTAATGGACCAACTCAAAAAGACTGATTAAACATGTCTTGGGTTGCTAGATGTCTGCCTTTGAGACAATGTTACTTGTGATCCAGATAATTGATTCCCTGTCAAATAAAATTTTCCTATTATGTGGAAATTTTTACAAATGGATAAAAAATAGGATTTTTTTTTCCTTTAAAGAAACAGCCTTAGGACTAGTAGAACTTCTGTTCATTTCCATGGTGGCATCCCCAGGATATATGCAGAAATAGAATGGGCAATATCATAAGCATGAGTCTGTGTTTAGGACCTCACAAAATCTATCCCCCTCCTCACTCATTAAGATGCCTCTCACACAAAGTCATAAAAACTCCACTCTTAATTATTAAGCAAGGTTTTATGTAAGTTGCTAAATCACATTTAAAGGGTATTTTAAAAAAATTTAAGTGTCTTTAATGCCATAAATCACTTAGATGTGGTGTTTCTAACATATATATATATATGTATATATATATATAACATATATTTTTAAAGATTTTATTTATTCATGAAAGACAGAGAGAGAGAGAGAGAGGGGCAGAGACACAGGCAGAGGGAGAAGCAGGCTCCATGTAGGGAGCCCGACATGGGACTCAATCCCGGGTCTCAAGGATCACACCCTGGGCTTAAGGCAGCGCTGAACCGCTGAGCCAGCTGGGCTGCCCTCTAGTTGTATTTATTCCCTGTGGTAATCTCTCATTTTATAAAGTGAAATACTGAATTACTGAACAGTAAATACCTTCTATTCTATACACATTTTAAGGAACTTTTTAGGTAAAAGGATAGCAAAACCTTAACTAATAATCACACATAAAAATCTTTAGTTGCAACTATTACAGATGTTTTCTTTTTGTTTTGAAGACAGGTTGGTTTTCTGAGGCATAAATTGTTTTAACGCCACGCTCTTTTCATAACATTTTTATGTTGGAAGGAGCAAGTTATAACTTCAAATGGAAATATGATTCCTAACAGCTGTTTCTGCTCTGCTAAAAATATCTTCCTTCCTGGGCACCTGGGTGGCTCAGTCTGTTAAGTGTCTACCTTTAGCTCAGGTCATGATCCCAGAGTCATGGGATCGAGCTCCAAATTGGGCTCCACACTCAGTGCAGAGTCTGGTCAAGATTCTCTCTCTTCCTCTCCCTCTGCCCCTCTCCTCGATTACATCCTCTCTCTCTAAAAATAAACACATTCTTAAAAAAAAAAAAACCCCTTAATACATACATTTCTGGAAATGTCTTTTCTTGAACAAAACTAGGCATAACAGCTTCTGCATCTCGTATCATAGTGTAGAAAAAGCTTAACTATAGCTTATCAGTACCATTGTAATGCATACCAGTCCATCTGTTTGCAGCTTCTTTGGCCACTTTATTTGCTTGACCTGAAAAAAAGTATATATACATATATAAATAATCATCTTCCTCTATTTATAGCTTCATTTTTTTACATGAACCAAAGGTTAGAAAAATAAAGATCTATGTAAAAAGCTCAAATAGTGACATGTTGCATCCCACAAACCTGCTCAACTCCCCAAAGAAATTTTAGTTTCTATTATATTAATCATGAATAGTCAATGTAAACCATTTCCTTCTCTTAAATGTCCATTATTAGGTTCCTTTAAAGATAACATAAGGTTCCTTTATTTATTTTTTAATTTAATTTTAATTTTTTATTGGAGTTCAATTTGTCAACATATAGCATAATACCCAGTGCTCATCCGCCAAGTGCCCCCCTCAGTGCCCATCACCCAGTCACCCCAACACCCCTCCCACCTCCCTTTCCACTGCTCCTTGCTTATTTCCCAGAGTTAGGTGTCTCTCAGGTTTTGTCACCCTCACTGATATTTTCACTCCTTTCGCTTTGTTCTCTTTCATTAATTTTTATATTCCTCCAAATGAATGAGACCATATAATGTTTGTCCTTCTCTGATTGACTTATTTCACTCAGCATAATACATAAGGTTCCTTTAAAGACAATAACATAAGTGAGATGTGTTATTCAAATAATTTACATCGAGTATAAAATAATTTAATAAGAATTTCAGAGTACATATATTAGATTACAATAAACCTGACCTTAAAAAATTTATATATCTTGCTATTAAATATATGTGTCTGTCAACTTAAACTACACACACAAAACAGTGCCATGATCAACTGAGCATAAATATTTATTATGATATCATTTATTTATTGAAAGATAATTTATATACTACAGAATTCATGATATTAAAGTGCAGAATTCAGTAGGTTTTAGAACAGGATTGGAAAACCATCACCACTACCTAATTAGAGGACATTTTCATCACCCAAAAGAAAATCCCATACCCATGAGCAGTCACTCCACATTCTCTTTCCCCTCAGCCCCTGGAGACCACTAATCTACTTCCCATCTCAATGAATTTCCCTATTCTGGATGTTTCGTTTAAATGCAATGATATGGGACGCCCAGGTGGCTCAGTAGTTGAGGTCCTGCCTTCGGCCCAGGGCATAATCTTGGAGTCCTAGGATTGAGTCCCACATGGAGTTCCCTGCATGGAGCCTGCTTCTCACTCTGCCTGTGTCTCTGCCTCTCTCTCTTGGTCTCTCTCATGAATAAATAAAATCTTAAAAAAAAATTGCAACAATACACAATGTGTCTAGCTTCTTCCACTTAGCATCATGTTTTCAAGGCTCATCCATGTTGTTGCATGTATCAATACTTAATTCCCTTTTATTGTCAAATAATATCCACATTTTGTTTAGTCATTCATTAGTTAATGGACATTTGGGTTGTTTATTGCTAATATGAATAATTTTTGGTGAACATGTTTTCAATTCTCTTGGATATACATCTAGGAGCTCAAATGATAACTCTACATATAGCATTTTGGGGAACAGATAAATTGTCTTACAAAGTGGTTATATCATTTTAACAGTACCACCAGCAAACTAAGAGTTCCAATTCCAATTTCTCCACATCGTCACCAAAAATTATTTTCCATTCTTTTTATTATAACCATCCTATGCCCTGTTTAAATAGTATCTCATTTTGGCTTTGACTTGCATTTCTTTAATGACTAATGATGTTGAGCATCTTCTCCTATGCTTCTTGACCATTTGTGTATTTTCCTTGGAAAAATTAACACTTTGCCCATGTTTAAATTGGGTTAAAAATTGTTCAGTTGTAATTTTTAAAAATATATACATTTTGGATGTTGGACATTTGTCAAGATATATATAGGATTTGCAAATATTTTCTCCTACTCTGGATTTTCTTCTCACTTTCTTAGTAAGGTGCCTTGATACACAAAAGTTGTTAATTTTGACAAAGTCAAATTGATCTGTTTTCTTTGGTTGTTTGAGCTTTTGGTGTTCTACGTAAGGAACTGCTGCCTAACCCAGGGATACAGAGATAGACACTGGTTTCATACTTTCTTACATTTAGGTTTTCGATCTGTTTGAGTTAGTTTTTGTATATGGTCTGAGATGGGAGTCCAGGATGATTCATTTGCACGTGGATAACCAGTTATGCCCAGCACCATTAGCTGAAAACACAATCCTTTCCTAATTGAATGGTCTTGGCACCCATGTTGAAAATCAATTGGGTTTCCTTCTGGACTCTCAATTCTATTCCATTAACCTGCATGTCTATTCTTTTTTGTTTTTGTTATTTTAAGTAATCTCTACATCCAACATATGGCTTGAACTCACAACCCCGAGATCATGAGTCACATGCTCTTCTGACTGAGCCAGCCAGATGCCCCTGCAGGTCTATTCTTAGGCTAGCCCCCACACTGTCTTGATTATTGCAGCTTTTTAGGAATTTTTGAAATTGGGAAATTTGAGTCTTCCAACTTTGCTGTTACTTTTTCAAGATTTTTTTAAAGAAGATTTATTTGAAAGAGTGAGAGAGCGAGAGGGCACATGCCACATGTGGTGGGGGAGGGGCAGAAGGAGATGTAGAGGGAACCTTAAGCAGACTTGGAGCTGACTGAGAGGACAGAGCCCAATGTGGGCTCGAGCCCATGACCCTAAGATCACAACCTGAGCTGATACCAAGAGTTGGTCACTTAACTGACTGTATCACCAAGGCACCCCCCTCTTTCAAGATTCTTTTGGCTATTCTGGGTCCCTTGCATTTGCATATGAATTTTAGGATCAATTTACCAATTTCTACCAAAAAGTGTTTAGAATTTTGACAGGTTTTATACTGAATCTGTAAATCAATTTGAGGAGCATTTCTGTCTTAACGTTTAAGTCTTTCTATAAACACAGAATGTCTTTGTACAAGTCATTAGTTTCAATGTTTTGTAGTTTTCAGTACAAGTATAGCACTTTCTTGACTAATTTTATTCCTAAGTATTCATTTGTAAATGAATTTCTTTAAGTTTCATTTTCAGATTGTTCAGTGTTAGTATGTAAGGTGCATGTGATTTTTGTATACTACAATGTGCTGACCTCACTTATTATTAAACATGGATGCCTTTTATTTCTCTTTTTTGCCCAATTGCCCTAGCTTGAACTTCTAGTACAATGCTGAATAGAACTGATGAAAGAGGTCATCCTTGGGGAAAGCATATAACATTTCACCATTCAATGTGATGTCAGTTATAGATTTATTGTAGATGCCCTTTTATTGAACTGAGGAAATTCACTTCTATTCTTGGTTGAGTGTTTGAAAGGGTGCTGGATTTTGTCAAATATTTTTTGTCTAATGAGCAATCATGCTGTCATTGTCACAAATTACATTTTACATATTGTGTGCCCAACAAAATAGCTTATCATTACTGCTTTATGCAGCTGTATTTTAAAGCAAATAGGAGACCATCAGGAGATACAAACAAAAATACATATACACTGTCTTTTATATTTACCTATGAAGTAACCTTTATCAGTGTGCTTTATTTCTTTTTTAAAAAATTATTTATTTATTCACAAGAAAGACAGAGAGAGGAAGAGACATAGGCAGAGGGAGAAGCAGGCTCCATGCAAGGAGCCCGATGTGGGACATGATCCCAGAACCCCAGGATCACGTCCTGAGCGGAAAGCAGACACTCAACCACTGAGCCACCCAGGCATCCCAGTGTGCTTTATTTCCTGTTACTATCTAGCATCCTTTTATTTCAGTGAGAAAGACTTCCATATATATATTTTTTTTTGGGGGGGGGAGGGCAGGTCTGCTAGTGACAAACTCTTTCAGTTGTTGTTTACTCTGTCCTTCATTTTTAAGGAAAATATTTCTGGATATAGAATTCTTAGTAGACAGTTACTGCCCATATTCATTTTGAACATGTCACCCCAATGCCTTTGGTCTCTATGGCTTCTAATAAGAAACAAGTTATTAATGTGATTGAAGAGTCCTTGTATGTGATGAGTAACCTCCTTCTTGTTGCTTTCAATATTCTTTTTTTTTTTTGACAAGTTGATTATGATAAATCTATATGTGGATCTTTTTCAGGGCATCCTAAATTGGAGCTTAAGTTTTTTGATGTATAGATTGCTTTTCATCAAATTTGAGGTTTCAGCTCTTATTTTTTGGAATATTCTTTCAGCCCCATTCTCTCCCCTCTCCTTCTGGGACTTCCTATATGTATATGTTGGCATTCTTGATGATGTGTCACAGGTCTCTTGAAACTCCACTGGTATTTCTTCATTTTTTTTTTTCTTTTTGTTCCACAGATTGAATTATCTCAATTGAACTATCTCCAAGTTACTAATTCTTTCTTTTTTTGCTGAAATCAGCTATTAATCTCCTGATTAATAATCTCCTAATTGAATTTTAGGATTAATAATCTCATGATTAATAATCTCCTAATTGAATTTTCATTTCAATTATTATGGTTTTCAACTCCAGCATTTCATTTCGTTCCTTTTTAATAATTTCTGTATCTTTAAAAAAAAAAATTTCTGTATCTTTGCTGATATTCTCTACTTGGTGAGATTTCACTCTCAGCCTTTTCTTTAGACATGTTTTTCTTTAGCTCTTTTAACATATTTAAAGAGCTGAAAGTCTGTGTGTCTAGCAAGTCCACCATCATGCACTGTACATGAACTATACTTTCTTTGTACGTCTCCCAATTTTTTTGTTGGAAGTTGGACATTTTAAATAATATAATGTGGCAACTCTGGGAATCAGATACTTCCCCATTCCCAAGGTTGTTATTTTTGGTACTTGTTGTTATTGTTTGTTTAGTGATTTCTCTGAATTAATTCTATAAAGTCTGTACTCTGTCCTGTGTGGCCACTGAAGTCTCTAGTTCACTTGCCAGGCAGCTAATAATTGAACAGAGATTTCCTGAAACACCTGGACTAAAACTCCAAGTCTTTGCTGAGAGGCTCTCTGAGTGTGTTGCGGCAGGTTTCAACTAGGCAATTTACTACTCTGCCGTGGCCTTCACTTCCTGCATGCAGAGTGCCAAGGTCTGCTAGAGGTGAGAGACTAGGAACTTCCCAAGATTTTCCTGAGAAGGTGCACAGCCCTTCTGTGCAAGCATATGGCTTTCTAGATTTCCAAAACCATGCTGCTTTCCAAGACACCTAAGAACATCTCTTTCAGCCTCTCCTTTTAAAGCTCTTTGATTAGGCTCACCTGTTATTCATCACCTAAAAAAGCTGTGAAGTTAAAACTCTTGCCTGTAATTGTTTTTAGACAAATGAGCATACCACAAGCCAGATCAAATAAGACAATATTTCCTATTCAGAAAACCACTAAAGATGTCAAATAGTAACAACTAGGGTGAAAAGAGGGTCTTAAAGAGCTTCAGCTCCATTTTACTCCTTCTGATATCAGGAATTCAGGGCTGTTATTTTTCAAGGTTACTGCGGAGCTAGAGAGTAGGGGATGAGAATAGGACAAGTTAAAACATCACAATAATAAGCAAGCTTATTATTCTTGCTAAGAGTCAGCCATTTTTCTTGAATAGGCAAATCATTGGTTAGTTTCTAGGGTTCTGAAAAAGTTGTGACAATTTCTGCCAGCTTTCATGGAACAATAACTTTTCAGAGGTCCTAATTCCATCATTTTCACTGTCATCCTGGCATTTCTAAGAAAATTTCTTTAAACATTTTTGTAGGAATTCAATTTTTACTACAACTTGTTTTATCTGTTCTCACTTAAAGGTCAGAGTAGAATTAAATCTATTTATTTATTTATTTATTTATTTATTTATTTAAATTAAATTAAATTAAATTAGAATTACATTTCATTTTTTATACATTACTGTTTCTACTTCTTCTAAGATATTTAAAACCAATCTTGCTAATACTTATTGAATGCAGGTATCAATAATTCAACTAGCATGATGAAATATATTTCTTCCAAGAATTATTAAGAAATAAGTAAAAGAGGGCAGCCTGGGTGGCTCAGCAGTTTAGGGTTGCCTTCAGCTCAAGGTGTGATCCTGGAGACCCGGGATCGAGTCTTGCATCGGGCTCCCTGCATGGAACCTGCTTCTCCCTTTGCCTGTGTCTCTGCCTCTCTCTATCTCTCTGTGTCTCTCATGAATAAATAAACAAAATCTTAAAAAAAAAATAAGTAAAAGATTATACACAGCCATATCTAACATGAACATAAAAGTTACAGCTATTATCAGCAGAAAAACTGTTTCAAAATAAACCACGACAGACTTAGAGATTAGCCTGATCGTTGTAACATGTGTGCTATAATCACACTATTAAGAACCAAATCTTATTAAAATCAACTTGTGAAACTCATAATCCTTTAATCCAGTATAATATGTTCTGCACTAACATGATAGCCAAACTCCTATGAAACCCTCATTATCAAAAAGCACGTTTTAAAAACAATCATCTTTTTTGGGAAGGGAAATAATCCTATTTGGGGGGACAGAGGTTAAAATATTAAAAAAATTATCTAGATTTAGTAATAAGGAGATCAATGCCATTTGCTATTTCAATTTGATGAATCTGTGGGTTTATAGCTTACATCAAATTTGAAAAAAAAAAGCAGCCTTTACTTCTTCTGAATTTATTTCTTCAGATATTTTTCAGGCCCAGACACACGTGCACACACAGGCGTGTACAACACACACACACACACACACACACACACACACACACACAAACCCTCCACTCCACTCAACAGTCCCTCATTTTGGGACTTTAATTACACATATATTAGGTCACTTGAATTTGTCCTGCATATCATGGATGCTATTTTCATTAAAAAATTTTTCTTTTTCCTTTCTAGTTTCATTTTGGATCGTTTCTACTGCTATGTCTTCAAATACACTAATCCTTTCTCCTGCAAAGTTTAATCTATTAATCCAATCCAATGTATTTTTCATTTCAGACATTGTAGTGTTCAACTCCAAGTTTGACACGAACCTTTTTTACATCTTTCATGTTTCTACTTAACTTTTAAACACATACATCTTTTAAAAATTTATTCATATATTTTAAAGAGAGAGAGAGAGAGAGAGCACACATGCATGCACATGCACGCACAAGTGGAGTAAGAGGAGTAAGGAGCAGAGGGAGAGAATCCCCAGACTCCCCACTAAGCATAGAGCCTAGATTCAGGGCTCCGTCTCACTACCCATGAAATCATGACCTGAGCCTAAGAGTTGGATGCCCCACTGACTGAGCCACCAAGTTACCCCTATACGATATATGTATAATAGCTTTTAAGGTCATAATCTTCCAATTCTACTATCTGTGTTAGTTCTATGTCAGTGTTGATTGAATGATTTTTCTTTTCATTAAGGATATTTTCCTACTTCTTTACATGTCTGGTAATCTTTCACTATGTGCTAGACACTATGAATTTTATTTTGTTGGGTGCTAGGTATATTTGTATTCCTATAAATACTCTTTAGCTTTTTTTCTGGGATGCATTTAAGTTACAATAGTTTGATGTTTTCAAGATTTGCTGTTATGGTTTTTTAGAAGGGGAGAACAAAGCTCAGTCTAGGGCTAATTAGTACTTGCTACTGAGGCAAAATGTTCTTGAGTGCTCTAACTAATGCTTTGTGAATTATAAATTTTTCCAATCTGCCTGGTGAGAATAGGCATTATTCTTGGTCCTGTGTGAATGCCAGGTATTGTTCCTTCTAATTTGCTGAAATCATTCTTTCCCCAGCTTTGGGTAATTACTTCACATGCATTCACCAAATACTTGAGGGGAGCCCTCTATAGATACCTAGGGTTCTCTGTGTAATTTCTCCTCTCTAGTATAAGGTCCTGTGAACTCTAGCCACCTTGGTCCCCTGATTCTCAGTTTCGTCTGTAGGGGCTCTGCCTAGGTACTCCTTCATTGTGCCACAGCCTGGGAACTCAATAAAATAAGCTGACACAATTTTGGGACTTACTTTATCTGTTTCCTTTCTCTAAGAATCATTGTTGTTTATTGTCTGATATGTACCTTAAAACCTATTTCATATATTTTATCTGTGTTGTTTTTCAGATGGGAGGATAAATCCAGTCTGTCACTACTTGCCTGGAAGTGGAAATACCACATTTGAATAAAATTTTGTTAGCTGTTCTGAATTTTTAAAGCAGAGGAATTGGACATTTCTCTATAAAGGTATGAACTAGAGCTGTCTAAAAAGATTTTTTTCTTTTGATTATAGTTTGATAGCTTTCCACAAAAAAAAAATATCCTACTATCCTACCTTCATATCTAAAATATACTTATGGGGGAGATCCCTGGGTGGCTCAGCAGTTTGGTGCCTGCCTTCGGCCCAGGGCGTGACCCCAGGGTCCTGGGATCGGGTCCCACGCTGGGCTCCTTGCTTCTCCCTTTGCCTGTATCTCTGCCTCTCTCTCCCTCTCTCTCTCTCTCTCTGTGTGTGTCTCTCATGAATAAGTAAATAAAATATTTTAAAAAACAAACAAATAAATAAATAAAATATATATTTATGGCAATGCCTGGGTGGCTCAGCTGTTGCGCGTTTGCCTTCGGCTCAGGGCATGATTCTGGAGACCCAGGATCAAGTCCCACATCGGGCTCCCTGCATGGAGCCTGCTTCTCCTTCTGTCTATGTCTCTGCCTCTCTCTCTCTCATGAATAAATAAATAAAATCTTAAAAAAAATATATATATATATATACATATATATTTATGGAATAATGGGATTTTCCCCACATAACTGCTATCTATTAAATGTGTTGTAATTTCTAGCTTTAATGTATTTTATAAAAATAGAAATTTTTTTAATTAAAAAGAATTTTTAAAGATTTTATTTATTTATTCATGAGAGATAGAAAGAGAAGGCAGAGGGAGAAGTAGGCTCCTTTCAGGGAGCCCGATGTAGGACTCAATCCCAGAACTCCGGGATCACACTCTGAGCCAAAGGCAACCTCTGAGCCACCCAAGCGTCCCTAAAAAAAATGTTTTAAAAGACTATTTGAGAGAGAGAGTACACAAGTGGAGGAGGGGACAGAGGGAGAGGGAGAAGCAGAATCCCTGCTGAGTGGGGAGCCCAACGCAGGGCTTGATCCCAAAGATCCTGAGATCATGACTTGAGCCGAAGGCAGACCTTAACTAAGCCATGCAGGTGCCCCACAAAATATGTAACATTTTAATGGGGTGAAATAAAAGCTTTTTTGATATTATCTTTCCTAGAAGACAATAGTGGATTTTGTTCTTGAGTAATGTACTTGGGGGCAAGTTAACTTCTTCTCTGACTTCTCAGTTTCCTAAGCTAATATTATATATCTTTATCTTCTTGTCTACTTTCCTTCCTCTTAAAATAGTTATAATTTCAAAGTGTGAGCCTGCTTGAGATTCTCTTTGCTCCTCCTCTCGCTTTCTTTAAAAAAAAAATTTTTTTTTAAACAAAATTTTTTAAACAGGGTGGGAAGACACACCTGAGTCGCTCAGTCATTTGGGCATCCGGCTCTTGGTTTGGGCTCAGGCCATGATCTCAGGGTTGTGAGATCAAGCCTTGAATCAGGCTCTGAGCTAGGAATGGAGCCTACTTGAGATTCTCTCTCTCTCAGCTCCTCTCATTTCTCTCTGTCTCTCTCTCTCTGAAGTTAAAAAATTTAAAAATCTTCAAGGTGTTATAGAAACTTACGTATTTCTTCCACAACTTGTGGGTCACATTCTTTATATTTTTCTACTTCTGCCTTTAGCTGTTCCCTTTGGTCTCGAAGTGAAGACAGCTCTTTTGCTAGCATGGTTCGCTCTTCCTGCATTCAAAATAGTTTTATGTATATAATTAAGACAAGCAAAATACCGTATGTTGTAAGGTTATACATTTTATAAACATTTTCTTATTTCTCAAAACTAATGTGCACTAGACTTTGGACAATATTACATATACCCCATACCTATATTCACAGTGTAAGAACAAACTCAATTCTCATTTTTCTCTGAAACTGTAAGCATCTTTCATATATTGTGGCTAGCTGAATGGGAATTAATATGAGAATGGACCTCTCATAAATAGATGAAAGGTCACTGATTATGTATGAACTTAAAGATGACTATGTCATCATATGTTAGGAAAAGATACTGCCTCTTGGGTAGTTTCATAAGACAGTGTCTATATATAAGCAATATTTTATGGCAATATCATCATTACACAATTTTCCTTAAAAGTTTAAGACAATTTTTCAACCTTTAAGAATGATTAAGCTTTAAAAATATTTGAAGATATCAGGGATGCCTGGGTGGCTCAGCAGTTGAGCGTCTGCCTTTGGCTCAAGCGTGATCCTGGAGTCCCAGGATTGAGTTCTGCATCGGGCTCCCTGCATGGAGCCTACTTCTCCCTGTGCCTGTATCTCTGCCTCTTTCTCTCTGTGTCTCTCATGAATAAATAAAATCTTTATTTTTTAATTTTTAAAAAAGATTTTATATTTATTTATTCATGAGTGACAGAGAGAGGCAGAGAAATAGGCAGAGGGAGAAGCAGGCTCCATGCAGGGAGCCTGACGTGGGACTCAATCCTGGGACTCTAGGACCATGCACTGGGCCGAAGGCAGGTACTAAACCGCTGAGCCATCCAGGGATCCCATAAATAAAATCTTTTAAAAAATATTTGAAGATATCAGAAATAACAAATTACTGCTTATGGCCTCCTATCACATACATTTATTTATTTATTTATTTATTCATTCATTCATTCATTTATTTATTTATTTATTTTATTTATTTATTTATTTATTTATTTATTTATTTATTTATTTATTTATTTTTAAAGATCTCAGAGGAGCATCCTAGGAGATGCTCCTAAGAGCATCCACTAGGATTTTTCCCAGGTGCAATAAATCCAAGTGGACTGGCTAACACTCAGCAGACAAGTTTTGGGCATGGATATGTCACCATTAGTTGAAGATGGATCTACAATTTATTGCCAATGTTTAAAGGGAAAAAAAAAAAGGATCAAATAAAGAAATGGTAATTGCTACTGTCAATTAAAGAAATACAACAGCTTCAGGTTATTCCCAGAACTTACCTTCCCTTAAATATTCTTCATAAACTATCATTCTCCAATTCCTATCTGTGACTGCTGACTATTCACATAAACGAAAGTATGTGAAATAATTTTGAAAAGCCATAGTAAGACTATGGTATTTTCTTTTCTACAATGTGACTGTTTTTGGGTCTCTTTCACAATCAAGTAGTACAAATAGAGGCCTAGATGGAAAGCTTAGTGGCGCACGTTGATCTTCAATATTTTTTAAAGTTATAAATCAATACTTGAGATGATGAAACTAGAAAGTAAAGGGATTTTTAAAAACCCCTAACATAATACTTCAGAGAACATTATACTTTCTAAAATAAAATAATGTCAATATTCATTTAAATAATTTAGAAATATTACAAAGCCCCAAGGATAACATGATAGTTTTCAATTTGTTCTGTGCCAAAACTTAAAAAACATGACTCTTAAAATTTTACATAAACATTTATAAGGGGCTTACTTGTGGCATGTCCTCTTTTGAGTGCTTTGCAAATATTAGCTACTTTAATCCACACAATAACCTAATGAGGTAGATTTTATCCCCTATTTTACAGCCAGGAAACTGAGAACCGAAAATTTAGGACACTTTCAAACCCACGCTGTCTGGCTCCATGGTTTATCCTTCTATGCTATGCTGCCATGTACAATATAATACAAGAATAAAACATAAACCTCAGTTTACAATTAGTGAATCCTACCATGTCCAATGTTCATGTCCTTTGCTGTATTCACTTCTCTTCTGGTAGAAATGGTATGCTCCTCACAGGAAGCTCAAAGTTCTTACTCTTCTATTTAGAATTGACATTATTAAAGAATCTACAGACAAACTTACCGTTTCATGTCGGCCAATTTTAGCTTTCTCAATGCTTTTCTGTAGATTTGTGTGCTTTTGATTTCCCTCAGATAACTGAAAAATTAAGACAAATAAAATGGCTTCCTAAGATAACTTGCTTAACATGAAGTTTATGAGCTAAGACATCAATATGAGATTTGTTTTTAGCACAAGTCAGTGTAACAAACATGTCAAAGACTACAATGGGAACTAACTTTTCTAATTTGAAGAAAACCAAGTACTATGAATCACTAGGGCAGAATTAAAAAAAAGTTCAGAAATATTTCCTCTCATCCAATCAGAAAAGTAAATAATATGCTTTCACTTTTTTCTGCAGTCTTTAATTATCAGGTCCCCCAATTCCATGACAAGTAACTTGAGGTATATTATTTAGTTGAAAATTAAATTTGAAAATTCAAAAAATGTTTTATATAAATTCTTTCTTCAAATTTTATTTCACTTCTGCCTAAAGTCTTTTGAAAAGAGACTAGACTGTTTCTTACGGACTTGTAGTATTATGGCCTATTTCACTAACACAGAATCAAAAATGAATGAATCACTTATTATTCTCAAATCAGGTACGTTAGGAGGAATTATGTATTTGGTATATTAATTTCTTCAAGAACAAAAAATCTATTAGCCTCTCGCTGATTTTATGCATGTTTTACATACCTTGAAAGTGATCAGGTCAAGTATTATACTAAGCTTAGAAAGCAATAAGTTGTATGTGGAAATGGATCAAATAATACCAGCATGAAGAGACCATAAATATATCCACTACCATGTGACTGAGCCCACGCAAAAACAAAAACAAAACTGGTTAATGTTAAAACACTGCTTCCTCTTTTCAATTTTATTAATCTCACCTGGGCCCATGACTAAATAAATAATCACAGGACATTCAATATTAAATTCTCCATCACATCTTTTGCTAGTTAGAAATTTCAGACTCGTGGGGCACCTGGATGGCTCAGTTGGTTAAGCATCTGCCTTTGGCTCAGGTCATGATCCTGGGGTCCTGGGATCAAGCCCTGAGTTGTGGAGTCTGCTTCTCCCTCTCCCTTTGCCCCTCTCCTTACTCATGTTCCCACCCCCCTCAAATAAATAAGTAAAATCTTAAAAAAAAATTCAGACTCATAAGATTAAGAGTATTCTTAAAATGTATTTTACTCCTCCCTTACTGTAGAAAATAATGATTTCTTTAAGCTGATTATAAGAAGCTGACCTTTTACAATATGACCTAGTTATATGTAGAAGGTAAATAATACTTGTTATGTGTCATAGATTAAAAATCAGAAACGGTTATCTTCAAAAAGTTAGTAGCTTTATCCTGGCTTTATGGAAGGTTCCATTTCTCAATATGCATAAAGGAAATGTTTTCAGCTTTCCTGTAATGATTCTCTAGTCATTGATTTTAAGCCATAGCATGAACAAGATCCATCTGTGGTGCAAAGAAGACACCACCACCAAACCAGTTATAACTCTTCTGAGAGTAATTATCTTCCTAAGTTAAAACAACAACAACAACAACAACAAAAACCTGCTATACATTTAGGAGCCAAAATAAACTTTAAAGTCCTAAATTTAACAAGGAAATCTGGTTCTTTAAAACAAGGGTTCCCATTTATAAAATAATACCATGTTTAAAAAATTAATATTCCACTCTGTAGGACTCAACTGAAATAATTAATAAATGGATGTGACATTTAAACTCAGGAATAGAGAATCTTCCGGTTAAAAAAATACATATACCTATTACCATAAAAAATTTCCATTAAAAATAACCAGATAGGTAGATGTTATCCAAACAGTTAGTAATTATACAAAAAGAAGCCAATAATTAATGGATATATAGCTCAACTATATTAATGAAGTATCCACCAGGTACTGTATGTCTGCTTATAATTATTTATAACTTAAAAGCATTTGAAAGAGAGCTAATTCAGGAATTCCTTTACTCTGAAAACGGTATCTGCTTTAGATGTGATTTCATGATTTGTCATTTTAAGTATGCTGGTAATGGAGGAAGGCACAACTTAAATGATGTGATCAAATAAGAAGCTTCTGCTAACTATCCTAAGTACTGAAGCAACTTGGTTCAGCTCCAGAGTGAAGGATTCTTGGTGATCTGTTCTTAAAATTTCAACTATCAGAAACAATGAAACCAACTCTTGTAAGGCAGCTCTTGCCAACAGCTTTTCATCTACACATCTCTTAGAAGCAATATTGCTATAGTTCTTAACACCTACCCTGGAATTAAATCAAACCTGGGCTTTCAACTGATAAAGAGCTGAGATTTTTAGCCACTGGATAGATATTATCTAAACCAGTTCTCAAACTTTAGCATAGATGAGAATCATCTAAAGGGCTTGTTATAACACAGGTAGCTGGCTACACCTCATAACTTCTGAATAGTAGGTTTGGAGTAGAACCTAATAATATGCATTTTTAACATGTTCCCAGCTGATGGGTAATGCTAACGCTTCTGGTTTGGGGACACCACACTTTTGAGAACTACTGATCTTAAAAACCTCTTTTGTTACAGTAACAAATTCAACTAAAACACACAAGATAATAATATATGGGAGAATATTATCTAGTTCATCAGCAAAAAATTACTGCTAAATATTGTAGCCTGAACTGGAAACAAAATAAATTAATTCTGTCACTAAAAGAAATATGAAATTCGCATTTACAAAACTAGAAAAATGAGTGATACTCTATATTCACCATAAAATTCCTTTGAAGAACACTCTATATACATTTCCATAAATAAAACAAGAACCAACTATATACTATACCAAATCCATTTCCAACTTTCACTAAATAATCTTTTAAAACCCAGTGATTCTGAAAAAAAAAAAAAAAACAACAGCAACAACAGTAAAAACTACCTATAATTAGTAAGAAGAGGATTTCATCTTTAGATTTGAGGTTCTGACACAATGCCTCTCTTTAATGCATTCCAGACCACCTATACAGACACTCTGGATTGAGAAACATAATGCCAATGTTTTCTAAAGGGCTAATTCACTGCCTGGAGGAACTGCCTATTCATAAGAGGAACAGAAAGACTGATTCAAGCTGGCTGCACTGGAATTCTGATTTGCTGCTCTTAAGAAATAAAAAAAAAATGTCAAAGCATCGGGGAAGGAACATAGAGGTTTTCATAGGTGGGAAAGAATGTCAAGGAACAGAGAATGCAGAAGAGAGGTAACAGCAAAAGAAATCAAGAGGAGTCTACTGCTTTATCACATTCACAGACAGTATGTTACGGAAAAATAGGTTCTATGTCTCTTGTTTCTCCTTAAAAAAAGAGCAGTATCATTTAACATTTTATACATTTAAGAAGTCTTGTTAGAGTATCTACAACTTTAAAATTCACTTTTTAAGGCGGTATTTCGTTTAGGCATCAGTCATAAGGAAACTATGAACAGTGTAAAGAATGACATTTATGTATAAAGATGGGAGCCATGTAATTGCCTTAACAATAGAGAAATGTTAAATCAGTATTTCATAGTCTGAGTGTGTCACAGTTACGTAGCCAAAGGAAATATTTTGGAAGAATCTTTAATGACACTGAAATACAGAAGAGAGTCTTTAAAAAGCTGGAAACAATGTCAATACATTTGAGTTTATGACAGAAAAAAATGCACAAAATTTTAAAAATGGTTATCTCTGTATCATGGAACATAATTTAAAATTTCCTCTATAATAAGCATATGTCACTGTTATTTAAAAAATTCCTTTCCTGGCAGCCCTGGTGGTGCAGCGGTTTAGTGCTGCCTGCAGCCTGTGGTGTGATCCTGGAGACCTGGGATCAAGCCCCACGTCGCGCTCCCTGCGTGGAGCCTGCTTCTCCCACTGCCTGTGTCTCTGCCTCTCTCTCTCTCTCTCTCTCTCGTGTCTCTCATGAATGTATAAATAAAATCTTTAAAAAATTTTTAAAATTTATTTAAGAGACAGAGAGAATGCACGGGCGGGGGGAGGGACATAGGAACAAACAACGCCTGCCCCCACATACACAAAGCTCCTCCATTTTTAACCCCTGCTTCGGAGTGATCCCTTGAACCTACACTGACACATCATTATCACCAAAGTCCATAGTTTACGTTAAGGTTCACTCTTTGTGTTGTACATTCTATGGGTTGTGACAAATGCATAATGACATGTATTCATCATTATGGTATCATACAGAGTATTTTTACCATCCTTAACATTTTCTATGCTTTGCCTATTCATCCCTGCCTCCTGTCAACCTCTGGCAACCAGAGATCCTGTTAATGTCTATATAGTTTTGTCTTTCCAGAATGTCATATAGTTAGATTCACGCATTATGTAATCTTTTTAGACCGGCTTCTTTCATTTAGTAGTATGCATTTAGGCTCCTCCATGTCTTTTCATGGCTTGATACCAAATTTCTTTTAATCACTGAATATAAGTGGTCCATTGTCTGAATGTACCATAGCTTATTTATGCATTTACCTACTGAATGACATCTTGGTTGCTTTCAAATTTAGGCAATTATGAATAAAGCTACTATAAGCATTGATGTGCATATAAGTTTTCCACCCATTTGGGTTAATCTCAAAGAGTACAATTGCTGGACCATAACAGTATGTTTAGTTTCTTAAGAAGCTGCCAAACTCTCCTCCAAAGTGGCTGTATCATTTTGCACTCCCAAGAGCAATGAATGAGAATTTCTATTGTTCCACATCCTCACTGGCATTAGGTGGTGTGTTCATCCTTTTTCTAGTGTCTACATACTATTTTATTATTCTATTCTTTTATCAATAGCTATTCTGTTAATGTCCCATTTTTCATTAGAGCAAGGTTCCAAAACTCCTGTCATTTGACATAGATCTCCATGCACGTGTGGAAATCTTTCTGTACCATATAGTATAAGCAAAATTGCTGGATCAAAACATTAACATTTAACCTTTCTTTAGCACTTTTTATTGTGAAAAATACACATAAAATTTAAATTTTTATTTATTTATTTTTATTATTTATTTATTTTTTTTTGAAGATTTTATTTATTTATTCATAGAGACACAGCTAGAGAGAGAGAGAGGCAGAGACACAGGCAGAGGGAGAAGCAGGCACCACGCAGGGAGCCCGATGCAGGACTCGATCCCGGGTCTCCAGGATCATGCCCTGGGCTGCAGACGGCGCTAAACCGCTGTGCCACTGGGGCTGCCCCTAAAATTTTTAAAAAAGATTTTATTTATTTATTCATGAGAGACACAGAATGAGAGAGAGGCAGAGACAGAGAGGGAGAAGCAGGCTCCATGCAGGGGGCCCGACGTGGGACTCGATCCCGGGTCTTCTGGATCACGCCCTGGGCTGAAGGCGGCGCTAAACTGCTGAGTAACCTGGGCTGCCCAAAATTTAAATTTTTTTAAGTGTATAACTCAGTGGGTATAAGTATATTCACAATGTTGAGCAACCATCACCATTACCCATGTCCAGAATCTTTCATCTCCCCAAACATAAATTTCACATCCATTAAAGAATAACTCCCATTCTCCTCTCCATGCAGCCCCTTGAAACCTCTACTTTACCTTCTGTCTCTATGAATTTGCCTATTCTAAGTACTCCATTTAAGTGGAATCACACAATGTTTGTTCTTTTGTGTTTGACTTACTTCACTTAGCAAAATGTATTCAAGGTGCATCCATGTTGTAGCATGTGTCAGATTTCATTACTTTTTTTAAAAAAATTATTTATTTATTCATGAGAGACACACAGAGAGAGGCAGAGATAGGCAAAGGGAGAAGCATGCTCCTCTCAGGGAGTCTGATGCGGGACTCGATCCCGGAACCCAGGATCATGCCCTGAGCCTAAGGCAGACACTCAACTGCTGAGCTACCCAGGTGTCTCAGAATTTCATTCCTTTTTAAGGCTGAATAACAAATATATCATTTTATGTGTATATCACATTTTGTTTATCCACTCACCTGTTGATGGACATTTGGGTTGTTTCCATCTTTTAGCTATTGAGAATAATGCTGCTATGGACACTGGGGTAAAAGCTATCTGAGTACCCTCCTTGTTTTCAATTCTTTTGGCCAAATACTTCACAGAGGTATTCTGAATCATAGGGTAACTTCATGTTTAACTTTCTGAGGAACTACTAGACTGTTTTGCACAACAGCTTCACCATTTTACATTCCTAATAGCAATGCAGAAGGGTTCAGTTTCTTCAACATTTGTTATATACAATTTTTCCTTTTATAACATGTGTGAATTAAGTGTTTGACTTTAGTCATTTTGCCCTTCACTGATAGACTCTAACAGGCTTATTCCCTGCAGGTTTTCCCAAAGTGGTTACTGGTAGTTTAAAAGATTGATAATCTGATGGCTGAATATGACATTCTATTATTGTTTTAATTTGCATGTCTTTGATTACCAAGATTTAGCATCTTTTCATATATCTACTGATCATATGTATTTTTTCAATGACTTAATACCCTTTAACCATTATTTTATTGCATGTTTGCCCTTTTCGTAAATATATTTAGGAACTGTATATATGACAGATGGTAATCACTTATTTATATGTGTTTACCTTATAATGTTGTCTTTCAATGTTCAAGTTTTAATTTTTTTAGGCAAATCTATCTTTTGGCTTCTAGATACTGTGTCTTGCATAGAAAAGCCTCTCAAACTAGTATTGTACAAGTAGTTCCCTTCTATTATTTGTACAGTATTCTTTTGATGTTTTACTTTGTAAAAGGTCTTTGGTTTATTTTGGAAATGATATGAGGAAGGGCTCTAAATTCAGTTCATTTCAATAGATATCCAATTATTCCTATAACTCATTCAATAGTCTGTCCTTTCTCTACTGAATTGATAAAGATGTATGGAATCTTCATCATAAAGTAAACAAGTATACATTAAGCCTGTTTTTGGCTTCTCTTTACTGCTCTACTTATGTTTTTCTATTATCATACAAGTATAGCAAGTTTTAATTACTATAGCAATATATTTGTTTTGGTATCTAATAGGGAGAATCCCACCTCACTGTTCTTTAATACTTTCTTGATCCTTCTTACAATTTCTCTACCACATGAACTTGAGAATCATGCATAATAATCTAATGTGATCTTGGTTACCACATCAGCTATATTGACATAAATTGACATTTTTATAGTTTTCTCATTCCTGAATATAGTGTTCCATTTTTTAAAGAATTCGTTCATGTCCTTCATTAGAATTTTATAGTTTCCTTCATGTATATCTTGCCCATTTGTTGTTAGGGTTTAATATTGTTTTGGATGCTCCTGAGGGATAGCCAATGACCCCTAGCCTAAGTCTATCACTGTATGGAATCTCTTTGCCACAGTAGTTGATTTCAAGTGTTACTGAATCAGAATGCAGTCTTTCTTTTAATGGTTATGGGAAACAACTCTCTCCTGCCCTCTGAATTCTAAACTACAAGACTACAAGAAAACAAACAGCCCAAATCACTGCTGGCAGCCACCTCACAACGGTGAAGAAATCCAACTTTAGGACATGGGTATCACACAAAAGGCAAAACCAAGATAAATGCAGAAAAAGAGAGTCACAATCTTGATTAAATGATGCCTGAAGGATGCTCTACTTTTGAAAAAATTTAAATGAGCCATTAAGTCAATTCCAGCTTTATCATTTATGCCAAGTAAATGTGGGTTTTCTGCCATTACCACGTAAACATTTTAACTATTACAACAGATAAAGCTTAAATTAATAGTCTATTTCATTTACTGCTGAACTAGCAATGAATACTGTGAATTATTTTAGAAGATGTAAGATTTAAAATATTCCTCTATATTCGGTTATAAAAGAATAGGAGTGGGCGGAATAAAGTAATATATGCCAGGAAGGCTCTTCATTCAATAAGCTTTTATGAGGTGCCCACTATACATACATCTGTTAATAGACATTTGGGTTGTTTCCACCTTTCCATGTTTCCACCTTTTAGTTATTGAGAATAATGCTGCTAATCTTTGGGCTTGAATCTTTTCACTAAAATAATACAGCAACAAATTACTCAAGGCATGCAGTGAGCAATGAATGTTGAATATTTTTGAATTAAATTGTTTGTCCTTAGGCAATAAGATGGTGCTCATTAAAAAAATAACACTCTGTGAAACTAGTAAAAATATAGCAAATTAGTACTCCACTTAAGAGAGGGATCACATTCCAGCAATCCAACCTATGCAGCACACTGAAGAACCTGGAAATAAGAAAAGTACACTAGAGATCTTAAATAATGGACACAGGAAATAGGGAGGATCCCATTAAGAAAGCAACACAGAGGGACATCAAGTGGCTCAGTGGTTGAGGGCGTGGTCCTGGAGTCCCATGAACAGGTCCCACATTGGGCTCCCTGCATGGAGCCTGCTTCTCTCTCTGCTTATGTCTCTGCCTCTCTCTGTGTATCTCTCATGAATAAATAAATAAAATACTAAAAAAAAAAGAAAGAAACACAGAGGGTAAGTGAAGCCGCTTAGTAAGTGCATACTTAGGAACCCAAAGAACTCAAACTCTCATACAATATACCTGCTAAAGATGAGATCACAATAATTAAAATTATAATGTGAAGAAATGAACTATCAGAGTAATGCAAAACAAACAGGAAATAAACATTCTTTCAATTAGAAATATCAAGAATATATATGTTCAATAAGATTAATAAAAGGAGAAATGGAAAACTTAAATTACAAGAAGGAGAAAGCAAGAAGATTTGGAAATGAACTATTTGTAACTGAACTATTTGACAATGAACTATTTTTGATTTCTAGGAAGTGATAAAAACATTAAAACGTAGTTAAGAGATATGGAAGATAAAGTCCAACAGAAGCCTTATAGTATAGTGAAAATAGACTTTAGAAGTTGTGACTACAGTCACAATACAATAAAAAGTCATTCAGATATTTTGAAAGTCAAAGATATGCAAAATCCAACTGATGAAGTGAAGTTAGGTACAAAGTTATAGAGGATTAGACTCTTCCAACATGAGAACTGGGTTCTAATATAACAAACTCAGAGATGAGGGCTACGCAGCAGAGGTTACTGTCTACCAATATCTGTTCTTCCTTGTTTAAGAGAACCCCTGTGAATAGTGAAAATAATAGGAATTGTTATGTCTGTCAGAGCTGGGGGCAAGAATATGTCCTAGAGGGATCCCTGGGTGGCACAGTGGTTTGGCGCCTGCCTTTGGCCCAGGGCGCTATCCTGGAGACCCGGGATCGAATCCCACATCAGGCTCCCGGTGCATGGAGCCTGCTTCTCCCTCTGCCTGTGTCTCTGCCTCTCTCTCTCTCTCTCTGTGACTATCATAAATAAATTTAAAAAAATTAAAAAAAAAAGAATATGTCCTAGATAGGGTATCTCTGTTAAGAAACTCATCTACCTGAGAAGGAAACTCAAAACACACTTTAGGCAAGCCTAAAATTATCTGGAATGACATAACTGTTTCTTCAATAGGTGATTTTTTTTTTTAATGTCTGTCAGTGCTGAGGGCAAGAATATGTCCTAGATAGGGTATCTCTGTTAAGAAACTCATCCACCTGTGGGCAGCCCAGGTGGCACAGCGGTTTAGCGCCGTCTGCAGCCCAGGGCATGATCCTGGAGACCCGGGATCGAGTCCTGCATCGGGCTCCCTGCGTGGTGCCTGCTTCTCCCTCTGCCTGTGTCTCTGCCTCTCTCTCTCTCTCTCTCTCTCTCTGTGTCTCTCACGAATAAATAAATAAATAAATCTTTAAAAAAAGAAACTCATCCACCTATGAAGGAAACTCAAAACACACTTTAGGCAAGCCTAAAATTATCTGGAATGACATAATTGTTTCTTCAATAGGTGATTTTTTTTTTTAAATCAAGGGGAGACTTAGAATTAAGTATGAAGATGAGATTTATATTATTAATATTTTTGTATTAATAAATAACCTATACATATTTTATACTGTACTCATGGGGTAAAATGATAAAAACAACTTAATTCTTGCCCCCAATTGCCATTTTAAAAACAGCTCAATGAAGTAGTTCTCTGCCACTGGATGAAGAGGTGGGAGTCCATGACTTCCTTGATGACTGTTAATAAATAGAATTATTTTAAGTTGTCAAGTAAACTCTTGATATAGGCCTGGGAGTTGGAACCATACCCTTTGGTCAAGTAAGAACCATACTTTAAATAAAAAAACCCACCCAAATGGGACACCTGGGTGGCTTGAATATTGTTGTGGAAGATATAGTAGCTGTAGTAGCTATACTACTGTAGTAGTATATATATCTACATCCAAAAAGGGAAAGCCAAAAAATGGCAGAGAAGCCAGTTATCAATCTGTGGTTAGATTAACCAATCCTGAACAGCCCCCCGCCAAACTTCTTATATAAGAACCTCTATTATTTAACCTAATTTGGATCTACTTTTCTGTTATCTGTGGCTGAAAATATCCAGATTCATGTTTTTTTTTCTAAGATTTTATTTATTTATTCATGAGAGACACACAGAGAGAGGCAGAGACATAGGCAGAGGGAGAAGCAGGCTCCACGCAGGGAGCCTGATGTGGGACTCGATCCCAGGACTCCAGGATCACACCCTGAGCCAAAGACAGACACTCAACCGCTGCGCCACCCAGGGATCCCTGGATTCATGTTTATAAAAAACCCATAACGTTAGGCAGCATTTCCCAAAGTGTGTTCCCTCATGAAAATGGATCAAGTATGGGATTCCTGGGTGACTTACTCAGTTAAGCGTCTGACTTTGGCTTAGGTCATGATCTCCGAGACCTGGAATCAAGCCCCATGTGGGGCACCCAGCTTGGTGGGGAGTCTGCTTGTCCCTCTCCCTCTGCCCCTCTCCCTGCTCATGCTCTAATAAATACGTAAATAAATCTTAAAAAAAAAAAGAAAATGGGTCAAGTAAGATTATAATGTATATACCAGCATATTATAAGATCTGAGAACTCAAACTAATTTATCTTTATTAATCCAGGATCCCCCAATACCTTTGATTATAGAACTTTCCTTTTAACTAACACCTTTTATATATCCATTCCACAGAATTACTTTGGGTAAAACTATAATTCAGGTAAAATGGTAGTAAAAAAAATGGAGTTAAAAATTCATGCTTAGTCATTCATACATATGATATTTCTGAGGCTGATTCCTACCCTCCCAAAATGAGATTACTATAATCATGACTACTCAGTGGAAATCCTCTACTGCTATATGTTGTAGATCAGAAAACAAAGAAAAACTATAGGCCAAGGAGGAAGACTCCTAGACCAAGAACACAATAGTTGGGACTGGAACTAGGCAGAGCTGTATTGATTTATGCATTCACTCAACAACATTTTTTTAAATTTATTCAGAGGCAGAGAGAGAGAGAGAGAGAGAGAGAGAGAGAGAGAGAGAGAGAGAGGCAGGCAGAGAGGCAGAGACACAGGCAGAGGGAGAAGCAGGCTCCATGCAGGGAGCCCGACATGGGACGGGAGCCGGATGTGGGACTCGATCCCGAGTCTCCAGGATCACACCCCAGGCTGCAGGTGGCGCTAAACCACTGTGCCACCAGGGCTGCCCTCAACAACTTTTAGTATGTTTCTGTCTCAGTAATTCCATTTCACGCTGGGGAAAAAGCATGATTAAGATATCTCTGCCCTCAAAGAACGTCTACCATGGAAATAAGGTACATAAAGACTTCACTCTATAAAAGAAATATATATAAGATGGGCAAAGCACAAAGAAGTACCAGACTAAGGAGGAGGGGATAAAAACTCAGAAGGAAAGATTCTTGAGGTAGGTCTTAATGGATATATGTCTCTTGTTAATGGGCAGGTTGGAGTTCTGTTAGTTGCACTAGTATAAAGAGCCAGCCAGGCATGGCGTAAAAACCCAAAGATATAAAATGAGTAGCACTTAGGAAGCTGTAAACAATTCAGTATAACTGGTCTATAGGGCTAGCAAAGGGTGGTAACAGCAGGTTATTAGGCTGGCTAGTAGCAGGAGCTAGATTACAGAGAGCCTTAAAGCCAGGCTGAGGAATCTGGACTTTATTATTCAGGATTGGGAAACCATCCAAAGGACATTAAAGATAACTACTATAGCAGATGGGAGAAAGTGAAGACTGGAGACAGGGAGACTAGTGAAGAAAATAATTCAAAATTCCGGTCCAGAGAGGAGAGAGTCTAAGCCAAAACAGTGGCAGTGGGGCTGGAGACAGAGGGAGAGATTTGAGAGTTATCAGTGTGTAGAATCAACTGAAGTTTAGCATGAGCTGGATATGGAGGAAGGAAGAAAAAAACCCTAAGATAACTACCTGGTTTGGGTGACTAAGTGGAGAGTAGTCCCAGAGTCTAGAAGACACAGAAGCATGTTTGGGTAATGAACCGAGCCGTGAACATATGGGCTGTGATTTGCCTGTCAGCCATTCAAGGAGAGATCTCTAGTAGGTAGCTGAACTCACAAGTGTGGAGCTCAGTGCAGAGGTATAAGCAGGAGATAAAAACTGGGGAATCAAAAGTATGTCAGTGGCAATGGAAGTCATAGGAGTAGATGAGATTTCCCAAGAAGAATGCACAGAGCAAGAAGGCAGAGGGACTAAGAACACTGGAACCAGCCTAGCAATCCCTAGATTGCTAGATTTGAGTTATTTTTCCCTATTTCAGAAACCTTCACAGAGAATATATATTTACTTCAGATGGAGGCTACATAAGCTAAAGTCCCATGTATTGTAGCCTTAAATGGTAGTTCTTAAAAAATGAGACTTGGGTGAAAAGATGCAAACCCTTCTTTATAATTAGGGAGACTTAAGTACTATTTTAAAGCCTAGATTTATATCAATTAAACATATTAGCACTAGTTATTTCACATCATTTTTTTTAATTTCACATCAATTATAAAGAGCTCTTATTAGTATCACTTAGATCTATGGTTGAAAAAATGAAAAAAAAAAGGAATGGAAATGAAATATTATAGTCATGAATCTAAAACAGGTCCTTGTTAATAGTCTGGAATACACCAGACTAGGATTATTACAGGAATGAAAATAGGGCAAGTACAAGAAATAGTAAACTAACTAAAGGCAACTTACAATAATTGGTGATGGATTACATAAAAGGTAAAATGAACCAAAGTTAATCTTCCAAAGTGAAGGCAGCAAAATTGTGGAAGTGACAGACCGCAGGATGAACTCCATTTTTTTTTAAACTCCATTTTTTTTCCTTTTTTTTTTATTTATGATAGTCACGGGGGGGGGGGGGGCAGAGACACAGGCAGAGGGAGAAGCAGGCTCCATGCACCGGGAGCCCCACGTGGGACTCGATCCCAGGTCTCCAGGATCGCGCCCTGGGCCAAAGGCAGGCGCCAAACCGCTGCGCCACCCAGGGATCCCCTAAACTCCATTTTCTATATTCTTAGGCATAATCAGTTAAAGATAGAAGTCTGGAAAGAATATGAAGTTTCTTTTAGAGCTACAGACCTTATTCAGATATTGGTTATACATATTAAAAGTGGAGTCTAAGGGAATAGTATGGAGGAGAAAACATCCTTTAGAATCAATTTTGAAGGACATGAGAGTGAAGAGAAGAAAACAGTAATAAATGATAATACAGTAGTCACCTCTTATCCACAAGGGATACAGTCTGAGACCCCTAGTGGATGCCTGAAACTGCAGGTGGTCACTGAACCCTACCTATACTGGTTTTGCCTATACATATATACCTGTGATAAAGCTCAATTTATAATTCAGCATAAAAAAGAGATTAACAACAATAAATAATAACTACAATATACTATAATAAAAGTTATGTGAATGTGATCTCTGTTACTCTCAAAATATCTTACTGCACCACACTCACCCTTCTTGTGATGATGTGAGATGAAAAATACCTAAGCAATGAGATGAAGTCGGGTGAAGGACACAGACACTGTGATGTAGCATTAGGCCACTGTGGACCTTCTGACCACACATCAGAAGAATCCCCAGCTTCTGGACACTGTGGAGAGAAAAACTGCTAACGGAGGCAGGGAGGAGACTACTATAGAATTGCCAGAGGAATTTTAATTATCAGGAGTCAAGAGCTCCACAAGGCAGTCAACCTCATCAGAACTGGAGAAGAGGTTACAAAGAGAGAGCAAGCCAGCGGAAAGGCCCTGAAAGCATTAAGAACTGGCACTAGAAGCAGTGACATCCAGGAGAAAAAACTGAGGCAGCAAGAATAATAAATTAAGGGTTTGCTGCTTCTCTCTCATTCTAGAATAAGCCCATTCATTTCTCTTTTGCTGAACATGTTAATTAACATGCAACTTATTTATGGTCTAGTTTCTGAACTGAAACATGAATTTGCAAGGACATAGTTAGCATGGTGTCACAGTACATAGTAAGACCACAAAAGCTTGAAGGACTGAATGGCACCCTACTTCACTTAGCGTAAAATTTTGCAAGAATGTGGATGGCCTTCCACTGTCTGGCCATTGTCCCACATTAACTCTCTGACCTACCTTTCTACAGTCCATTTCAGTCATTCTACCCTAGTTACACTGGCCTCTTTGATGTTTTGTACATTTACTGTGCACTCTTAAGGTCTTTACACTTGCTATTTTTTCTGTTCCAGTAGTGTCTCTCTGGATGTTCCTTCCCAAGATATTCACAGGTTAACTCCCTCTCCTTCCAATTTTGCTTTCTCAATAAGGTCTACTCTGACCACTTGACTTTAAATGTACCCTGCCCCCCAACTCTAGCACTACTTTTAATTTTTTTCATATACCCACCACCTATTCATATAGGTGAATCACAGTCTGCTTAGTAATTATGTTTATTGTTCGATGTCTGTCTCCCTCTACTAAAAATTGAGCTCCACAAAGGCAGGAATCTTTGTTTTGTTCACCAACACATGTCTCAAGCACCCAAAACAGTGCTTGGCCCAGAGAAGCTTAATAAATACTTCTTGGATGAATGAATATATGAATCACAGTGATAGAAAATGAGCCTGCTGGAAGGGGTGATGAAGCTTTTTCAGCACTGTATCTAAGGATATCTCATAGTTAGATATTCAGATACTGGAAAAGTCCAGCACAGGACGAGAAAGTCAATGGAGGAAGCCAATGGAGAGCATACAAAGTTGTCATAGGTCTAATTGAGTACAGGTGGCCTTGGTGAAGAAAGTAGGGGTGTGAGACATGGAATAATAAATGAACATCTCCATGTGTCAAAGCTGGGAAAGCTAAGACCTGATGCTCTCAATCTTTTCCATCAAGTAGAGTGCAGTACCAAAACTCCCAAAAGACTGAATTTTTTTTAAGAACTACAAATGTTATGTAGCTTTATAATTTAGCTTATTAAAGAGGAGAAATAAAAAGTTGCCAACTATTTATCTTGTTGATATAATGTGAGCTTAAAGAAATAAAATTCCACAAAAATCAAAGACTCTTCTTACCTGGAAAAGATCCTAAAAATGATAAATCAAGAATCAAATTATTAAAATTTCTCCAACTGGCTTTTATTCCTTAGTGAACATCTTATGAAAAGAATATGTTTAATATAAAAAAGATAGAACTTCCACTGAGAAAAACAGCTTTATTTTGATATATTACTTCTCAGGATTTTACTTCCTAAAAGAACTCCATTTTGGAACATTAGGCATAATTATTGTAGTTTATAAGGTGATTATGCCATTAGGTGACGATCTTCTGTTTACTGCAGGAAAACAGTGGAATTACTCTTCTTTCCTCATTAACAAATGGGTAGAGGGTTTTACAAGAGAGAAAAATCTAAATTTTACTGAGAGGAAGTTGCACTGACTTCTACAAAACTACCATTTTAACAAATTGAACATAATTGATAATACTAATGCAGCAAGTAATATCATTCCAAACAATTTTTATTATCTTTTGTCATTTTCTTTTTTCTTCCTCCAAGTGTTTAAAAACAATGACAAGGGTAACAAACTACAAATGCAATGAGCCAGACGGTCTCCCTGTACTCTCTACTGTCAAAATAGTCACTTACCTGCTACACTAGTTATCAGTGAGGGCCTCCAGTAAGCCAGGCCCTGTGGGGGATGTAGTACATACAAGATCTCACTGGAGGTTTCAATATTGCCCTTTTATGGATTAAGAAATGGAAATCCAGAGAGAGTAGGTAATTTTGACTAGGTAGTAAATGGCAATATTGTTAGTTGAATCCAGGTCACTGGACATCAAAATCTGCATTTTCCAAAGAGAATCCTGTTTTTTGGGGGTATCATATGTTAAATCTGTCAATACTGGGATGCCTGGGTGGCTCAGCGATTGAGTGTCTGCTTTCAGCTCAGGGCGTGATCCCCCTGCAGGAATCCAGTCCTGCATGGAGCTCCCCGCAGGGAGCCTGCTTTTCCCTCTGCCTCTCTCTCATGAATAAATAAATAAAATCTTAATAAATGAATAAATAATCTGTCAACATTTTTAAAAAAGATCGATTGATTGATTGATTTATGATAGACACAGAGAGAGAGAGAGGCAGAGACACAGGCAGAGGGAGAAGCAGGCTCCATGCAGGCTCAAGGATCGCGCCCTGGGCCAAAGGCAGGCGCCAAACCGCTGAGCCACCCAGGGATCCCCATCTGTCATTTTAAATACTAATAAACAATGTCTAGGACAATTTCTAACAAGGAATCCTCAAAAACAAGCCATATTTTGAGCTATATGGCATATATTTAGCTAAGATTAATCTTTTGAAACAACATATTAAAACAAAATATGGTCAAGAAGAACCTTTCAACTGAAATAAATAAGAACCTCTGACATTTGAAAAAGTGGAAAAATCTGAGGCAGACCATATTTATAGAAGTATAAATATACACTAATGAAAATGTACAGCAAAAGTAGCAAAAAATTATAAAAGAAAATGGTCAAATACTTTCATATTTCAGGAAAAATCAAAACACAAATATTATTTGTTGATTATAACACTACAGCTCAGCATCGCCACTGCAGTCTAAGGAGGGGGAAATCAAAGATAAAGCAGAGTGTTTTCTGTATAACTCAGGTAGTCATAGAGAACGGACTATCATTAAACATTTTATTATCTGATCAATTATGCTACAGTTATAAAACTTACTACTCCCATAAAATAATGTCCTATTTATATTACTATGCCTGAGCCAACCCTTCTGGCTTACTGACTCATAGAATCCATGTCCAACCTCCTTTCTCCCTTACCCATTTCCACTCACAGTCTCCTCTAGAAGTGGCAGTGTGACACTGCTTCAACCTATAAGAATTAAGCAAAGTCTATTGGAGAGCTTCTGGGAAAGCCTCTGTTTTCTTGCTAGGAGAGACAGCCATTCTAACAATTTCCCTTTCCTTCTTCCATACCATTCTTCAGATATGACTAAAGGAGCTATGAAGGCCATCTCATGACCATGATGGAAAGGACAAGAGGATCACAAAGATGCCAAATCTGGTACCACTGAGTCATTGATCAAGATTAAGAGACACCTACCTCTGGACTGCATGTGAGAAAAATAAACTTCAATTTAAGCCACTATTAGTTAAATATTCAATTACTTGCAGACAAAAAGTAATTGTCATCAAACATCTTAGAAAACTTTAAAGCTGGTAAGAACATGGTTTAGAAGCTGGTCAGTTGTATGATGTGTTCATTCATTTATTTGTTCAAATGGTTAAATGTCTACTTTCTATCAGGCTTAGTGTTAGGTTTTGGGGAGAGAAAGTTGAAAATAAAAAAAAAAAGTCATGCTCCAATAGAGCATGAACAAATTTCAATAATAGCAAAGAGGAATCATGAGATTTTTCTTTCATTTTGTCAGAATTCAAAGTCTAGGTTTAGGTCAGAGAACTCTAAGACCTGCCAGAATCAGTCCTGTTCTGTCCTCCCAAATGACAAATTGAGAGCCAGTAAAGGAGGAAGAGGTCGGAGCAAGCAGAAAAGGTAGATATTTCTGATAACCCTGGTGAGAATTTCTGACAACCTTGACCTACCTACAGATGTTGTCCACACTATCAGGGCAAAGGAGGTGCAAAGCAGCTCTCTTGCCTGTGTTATCTGGAGCACAGAGGGCCTGGAACTGCTCCATCTCATTCTTACAGACCCAGAATGGGCGGGGACCCTTAGCTGGCAGTGAGAGTAGCCATGTTCCAGAAAAGGAAAAGGTGCACTAAACCAAGGAGGAGATGCAGTTGCAAGGCAAAAGACTAAGGAAGGACTCTGGTACTTCAGGTAATGCCAGCCTGGATAAATGCTAAGCACCAGAGTCTTCTTCCAAAGCCCTTCCTATGTACACTAGGGTGCAGATGTTCACCCCACAGAGAAAGTCGGCCACTGGGGCAGGAAGAATCCAAACTGGCCGAATTTACCTCAGTTTATTGAGTTTATTGAGAAATCCCTCAAGTGACTTAGTTTTTTACTACGAGGAAGAATAGGCTCAAATTCGAAATTAGGTTTAATTTTTGCATGTGTAAGTTTGTAGCTTGAGCATTTCTAGTGGTTGTGTGAGGTTTTGGAGTATAGCTTCACTCAGAAACATCACTGTCATCATTCATGCTACCCGAACCTGACTTTCAGAGAACACAGCCAGCATGTGTTCTCCATTTGTACACCAAGACAAGCAACAAACGAGAAAATTACATTTATTTTTATTATTTTTTTTAATTTATGTATTTATTCGTGAGAGACAGAGAGAGAGAGAGAGAGAGAAAGAGAGTGAGAGAGAGGCAGAGATAAAGGCAGAGGGAGAAGCAGGCTCCATGCAGGGAGCCCGACGTGGGACTTGATCCCAGGCCTCTAGGATCAGGCCCTGGGCCAAAGGCGGTGCTAAACCGCTGAGCCATCCAGGGATCCCCAAGCATGTGACTCTTTGACCTCAGTTTGAGCCCCAGGTTGGGTGTACTGTTTATTATTTTTTTAAAAAAAGCATTTCTATGTATTAGTCATTGTGTAAGCAGTTCTATAGAACACATTTAGTTGTCACAACTACCCTATTTAGTAGGAAACAGTAGGAACATTTTACATATGAGAAAAGAGAGGCAGAAGAGATTTCCAGTAAATGGAAGAAGTTGGATTTGAATCTAAAGAAATTGGGTCCTGAGTCTACTCTGTTAAGCCACTGCCTTAACATACTGGTCTCTGTACTCACTATGCCCTTCACCCATAACACCCTTATGAACTCCCATAATTCTTGCCAGAACCAACTTAAATGTCTTCTTCCTTAACCACAAAGGATATCCTCAGCAGAATTAACTTTCACCTCTCCCTGTACTACCATCTTCTTCGGTATAACACATATCACACACCATACTGCAATGATTTGTGGACATGTGTGTCTCCTCACTAGACTGTGAGTTCCTGGGGACAGGAACTACCTAATTTATGATTATGTACCTCTCATTAGTCCCAATGCCTACCACAGCAAGCATTCACTCTACACATTCACTGAACTGAATGAATTTCAATCAAAGCAATGTCTATTTTTATGTAAAAACATTTCAGAGTTGTCCACATAGTCCAGGAGTGGACCTACTCTTTATTCACTCAGTTTAGGCAATAAATAATCTATATTCTCATTTCTAAAAACTAGTTTAAAAATAAATCTTTAATTATCATAAAAGAATCTACTAGTTTCTCCCAAAATCAATACACTGTGTCTGAAATTCAGCTTACTGTGGATTTCAAAATGTAATGCTTAACACAGACCTACTTCTAGAAAATGTGTCCCCTAGACTACCTTCCACTCCTAATAAATTGGTTGCAAATCAGAACTTAAAGGACTATGGAGGACCTTAGCAGAGCAAAAATTTTTTAAAAAGGTATGATTTCCGTAATCCTGACCTCTTAATTAAATTTTAAAAATCAGTTACAAACTGCTATATAGATTTGCTGCAGCACTAATGAAATTCTCTAATCAGTGGATGGTTTCATTAGAACTAACTTTATATCTTTTGTTTCTTTTAATTCTCACTCACTGGTCAGATATCTGTCATTTACCAAGAACTGTGCCCAGTCCTGAGGATACAGGCTGATTATGTGATAGGGCTGAGTAAACTAATAAGTGCAGCTCAGGGTGGTGGATTGGAGTTACACTCAGGGTACTATGGCAGTTAAGAAAAGAAATATCCATGTCAGAACAAGCAGTCCTGGAAGGGTAGACAGGGGCATGAATACAAAAATAAAAGCATATTGGAAATAGTATTCCTTTTGGGAACAGACTAAAAAATGTGTATTTCAAATTGTAGTGGTCAGCTATTTCCAATACTGCCAGGTGACTCTGTATGACTAGCATATCAAGCACAATAATTATTGCGCATATCCAGTAAAGTACATATTATAGGACACCACCCTACATCCATCAATAAAGCTAAGGTAAAATAAAGGAAGTCATTTCCTTGAGGTTGAAATTATTCCTTCATTTTTAAAGCCAAGCTATTTGAAATAAAGAAAAGGAGAACTAGGAGATAATGCAAAGAATGGCTGATCCTAATGCATTTTTGTCTTGCTTTTCTTTATAAAAAATATTCAAAAAGACCACGGACACACACACACTGCCACATACACATACACTTTTCCTCTCTCTCTCTTTTTTAAAGATTTTATTAATTTATTCGTGACAGACACATAGAGAGAGAGAAAGAGGCAGAGACGCAGGCAGAGGGAGAAGCAGGCTCCGTGCAGGGAGCCTGACGTTGGGACTTGATCCTGGGTCTCCAGAATCACGCCCTGGGCTGAAGGCAGGCACCAAACCGCTGAGCCACCCTGATTGGGAAAAATCAGCAAGTTTTAGCCAAAACTCCTGAAACAGTTATCAAGAAGAAAAAAATCATCTCTTGACCTTTAAAAAGTTCTATACGTTCTTCAGGATATAGAGAAATGCCACTTCACTGGGGAGTTTCCATAATGTAATTAATTTTGAAGCTATGTAAAAATTCACAACAAAAACTTCTGAGAAAAAGATCTAATTATTTCTATTCTCTGTTGAATCAAAAGAGTTGCTTCTACTACCATCCAAACAGCATAACATATTTGCATATATTTCAGAAGAACTGGCAGACTTAACCATGCACCACTACCCTCAGCTCCATGTAAGTTTTTCTTGCCCAAGAAAGTTACAATTTACGTGAAAAGGCCCAGGAATGTATCTATGTCATAGCTATTTAGAGACTAGCTTAACAATTATTTCTTCCACCCAACCCAAGTATTTATTTCAACCATGCAGAAATAAATTACTACATATTGCATTGTTGTCAGCAACATTTATAAGGTCTTACTCATCTATACAGAGGGGGAATTTTTTGCTTAATATCACAATGTAACAGCATTATTTTCTAAGCTTATAATCTAATTTTTAAAAGCAATTACATCAGCAAAATAAATAAAAATATACAATTTCAACTTCCCCTGCTTGGTGTACATAATAAAATCCAACCAACCACTAAGACATCCCATACTGTGGGCCTCAATACAATTTCCAACCTTATCTTCCCATTACTACTATACAACAAAACCAACATCTTTCCAAACTGGTCACCAACTATCCACTGAACATTATTTGCTTTAAAGTTTTGTTTAACTGTGGTTATGTGGAAGGAATATGGAGTCAAAATGCCTGGATTCAAATCTTGCTTTATCATTTACTAATACTGTCACCTTGGGCAACTTAAATTTACCTTCTTGGTGTCTCAGTCTTTTCACATAGGTGGAGTTAATAATACCCACAGCTCATGCAGTCGTTAAGAGTCAAATGCTAGGGGATCCCTGGGTGGCTTGGTGGTTTAGAGCCTGCCTTTGGCCTAGGGCTTGATCCCGGAGTCCTGGGATCGAGTTCCGCATTGGGCTCCCTGCATGGAGCCTGCTTCTCCCTCTGCCTGCCTCTCTCTCTGTCTCTCATGGATAATCAAATAAAATCTTAAAAAAAAAAAAAAAAAAAAAAGGAGTCAAATGCTAGAAAACATGTAAAAGCTCTGCCATGGTATGAATGTTTGTGTTCCCCCAAAGTTCAGACGTTGAAATTCTAACCCCCAAAGATAATGTTGATAACCTTAGGTAGGTAAGGCCTTTGGGAGGTATTGATGTCATAAAGCTGGAGCCCTCAGGAATGGGATTACCACATAAAGAGGCTTCAGAGAGATGCCTAAGCAATTTAACCACCTGAGGATACAAGAAGCCTGTGACCCAGGAGAGTACTCCTACCTGACCAGCCTCCGGAATTATGAGAGAACAAGTTTTGTTGTTTAAAAGCTACCCAGTCTGGGGTATTTTGTTATAGCAGCCTAAATGGACCAAGATAAACTCTTAAAACTGTACCTGTGTTCAGTGAATTTTGGCTGCCATTCTCAACATCAGCATAAGTGGCTCCCTCTGTCCCCCTTGAGAATCTCTCCATCTATCTAAATCTACTCAACTTGCAGCCCAAAATAATTATTTTTAAGAACTCTCCCTGAAGTATGTGGATTTATAAATATCTTCCATCCTCTAAACTCATAACAATTAGGACCCAAAGAACAGACAATATTTGGCACTAATCTTACATAAACTAAAAAACTAATTAACTATGTCTTTTCATAAAAAGTTAATCATTTAAGGTATTTATCTTGCTTTACTAAGTACAGTGTAAATTATTCAACATGAAACATATATTTTAGTATTTTTTTAAGATTTTATTTATGAGAGACACACAGAGAGAGAAAGAGGGAGGGAGGGAGGGAGAGAGAGAGAGAGAGAGAGAGAGAGAAAGGCAGAGACACAGGCAGAGGGAGAAGGAGGCTCCATGCAGGAAGCCTGATGTGGGACTCGATCCCGGGTCTCCAGGATCAGGCCCTGGGCTGAAAGCAGTGCTAAACCGCTGAGCCACCCAGGCTGCCCATATTCTAGTATTTTCATATTGCCCAAAGAACTTAGCACACTGCACGCACAGAGCAGGCATACAGTAATATCTGTCAAAGCAGTTAATGCGACCCACACACAGTTGATGAGTTATTTGCCATCTTAGAAAATATTAAAGAGAAACATAAATTATAACCATGAGGTTTTAGACTGTCTTTAATAATGATCAATACATACAACCTAAAAAAAATAATAATAAATACATACAACCTAAAGTCAAGGGAGAAAAAAAAAAGTGTTTCTTGATTTAATTTTCAGATCTACTATAAGAATGTCCATTCTCAAGAGAAGAATACATTCCTGTACATAATTGGAATCACGGGCAGAACCAAAGCACAACAGAATGATGAAAAGGAAAGGAGGGAAGGAAGGAGAAAGAAGGGAGGAGGGGGAGGGAGGGAGAAGGAGGGGGAGATGGGGAGAGGAAGAGAGAAAACTTAGAGTTTCCCCCACTCTCTCTCTAACCTGGAAGTAATTAATAAGAAACTCAAAAGGAAGCTAACCTTTTACTTTGGCTGAATAAACTAATCCTTCCAAGCAACCTTGAATTTGGAATCTGGTTCACTGCAACACTGAGTGAGTACTTTCTATCTTTATATAAATCCCAACTTCTCCTGCAGCACTTTTAATTACCACTCATTCACAATTCATATTACAATTTTCATTCTTAATTTCACTCTTTCATGTGCAGAATATCTTTAGCACAGGTTACAGGTTCTTAAAAATCATGAATCTTGACTTCTAGTTTTACAAATTACCTCCGGTGTCTGATAAAATGTTTTGCACAGGGATGCCTGGGTGGCTCAGCCGTTGGGTGTCTGCCTTTGGCCCAGGGCGTGGTCCCGGAGTCCTGGGATGGAGTCCCACATCGGGCTTCTGCGTGGAGCCTGGTTCTCCCTCTGCCTGTGTCTCTGCCTCTCTCTCTTTCTCTTTCTCTCTGTGTGTCTCTCACGAATAAATAAATAAAAATCTTAAAAAAAACAAAACCAACAACCCAGAATGTAGCAGATGTAGAGACGTCACTTTCAAGATTAAGTTGCCAAGGAACCCAGTAGCTTCTGTCTTAGACTCCCCACATATTTGCTTTGTGGAAAGCTAGCTGCCATACTGTAAGCTGTCCTATGGAGAAGCCCTGGATATAAGGAACGAGGGAGGCCTCCGTCTAAAAATAATCAAGGAATCAAGGCCCCTTAGTCCAACAGCCTTCAAGGGACTAAATCCAATAACCATATGGTTGAGTTTGGAAATAAATCCTCTCCCAGATGAGGCTTCTGATGAGAATGCAGCTCTGGCCATCTGTTTGACTACAACTTTATGTGAGACTCTGAGCCAGAGGTACCTAACTAAGCCATGCCCGGATCCACAGAAACTGTGAAATATCAGCATTTGTTTCTCTGAGCCCAAAGTTTTGGAGTACACAGTTTGTTACAAAATGATAGGCAATTAATAAAAAAATCTAAGTCACGTTTATGTAAAAGAAGTTTTCAAAGCAATTTCATTCATTTAGAATACATTCAGCTACAATAACAGAATACTTAACTAAAACTGGATTAAACAGTCCAGAGGTTAGGCAGTCCAAGGCTAGTGCAGCATCTCAAAATACCATCAGAGATCCAAACCTTTTATTCAAGCTCTGACATTAAGGAATAGGTCTTCATCCTAATGCTTGTTATTGTAGAATTACAATATGATCTCATGTCCATGTGATGGAAAAGAAGGGTAAGGGGTTTTGCCTTTACCAGGAAAGTAAATATTTTCCTACAAGCCTCAAAACTAGTCTTCTACTTACATCTCACTCATCAGAACAGTTTTCCATTCCTTTAGTTGCAAGGGCGTATGGAAGAGGAGCATTTTTTTGGTAAGATACACTGTTGTCTCAAAAAATGTTTAGTAAAAAAAAAAATGTTTAGTAAAGAAGAAAAGGCAATGCTCATTACATAGAAAACCAACAGTATGTGTCAAAGCAATACATTATATTATGGTAAAACTAAAAATATTACAGAAGGCCTAAACACCATAAGCTTTGGGAGGTTGAGATGGCTTCTCAGAAGAGAGATGTTTAGAATTCAGCTAGGTAGAAAAGAAGGGCAAGGGAATGGTCAAAGAGTATAAAAGAACAAAAGCCATGAAGACAGGAAAATGCAATAAGGCCTAAAAGTATATTACCCTGTATAAAGTTTCTAATTTTATGATTAATTTTTAAAAACAGTTGTTGAGTGATGAATATGCATTTGTTTCCTAGCAGGGAAAAAATGCAGCATCATGTTTAAAAGATAAAAAAAGGGGCAAAAGGATCTGAATAGACATTTCTCTAAGGAAGATCACAAATGGCCAGTAAATACATGTAGTGATGTGCAACATCATTAGTCATCAGGGAAATGGAAAACAAAACCATAATAAGATGCCACTTTACAACCACTAAGATGGCTAGAGTCAAAAAAGTCAGGTAATATTAAGTTTTAGTGAGGATGTGGTGAAATTGGAAGCTTCACATACTGCTGGTAAGAATGTAAAATGGTGCAGCCAAATTAGAAAGAAGTCCAGAAGTTCTTCAAATAATTAATATCATATGACCCAGTAATTCACAAGAGAAATGAAAACATATATATCCATGCAAAAACTTGTACGTGAAGTTTATAGCAGCATTGCATATAATAGCCAAAAGGTGGAAACAACCCAAATAGCCATCAACTGACGAATGGATAAATAAGATGTGGTAAATTCATACAATGGAATATTATTTGGCCATAAAAAGGAATGTCACACTGAATTATACTAAATGAAAGAAGCCAGTCATGAAAGATACATATTATGTGATTCCATTCATATTAAATTCCGTAACAAGGAAATTTACAAGAAACAGAAAGTAGCTTACTGGGGGGCACTTGGATGGCTCAGTCAGTTGAGTGTCTAGCTCTTAACTTAGGCTCAGTCACATCTCAGCGTCTGGAGATCGAGCCCCAAGTTGGGCTCTGTGCTCAGGGCAGAGTCTGCTTGAGATTCTCTCTCTCCCTCTGCCCCTCCCCCGGCTCACATGTACTCTCTCTCTGTAAAATAAATAAAATCTTAAAATGGGGGTGCCTGGGTAACTCAATGGTTGAGCATCTGCCTTTGGCTCAGGTTGTGATTCCAGGGTCCTGGGATCAAGCCCCACATCAGGCTCCCTCCAGGGAGCCTGCTTCTCCCTCTGCCTGTGTCTCTGCCTCTCTCTGTGTCTCTCATGAATAAATAAGTAAAATCTTTGAAGAAAGAGAAGGAAAGGAGGGAAGGAAGGAAGGAAGGAAGAAGAGAAAAGAAAGAAAAGAAAAAAAGAAAAAGAAAAGAAAAAAAAGAGAAAAAAGAAAAGAGAAAAAAATTAAGTAACTTACTGGCTACCTATAGCTAAGGAAGTGTAGGTGAGCTGCTACCACCTAGGTCCAAATCACCATTACTTCACAGCTGGATTATTCCAAGAACTTAACCTACCTGTTTCCCTGCTTCCATTCTTTGCCCACCAATAGATTCCAAGTGCCTAGAATAGTGTCTGGCACTCAGAAGACAGCAGGTATTCAATAGTTTTGTTGTTATTATTCTCACTCCAAGTCCTGTGTTCTTTTCTAGTTTTTTCTCTCAATTTATTTTGTAAGTATCTATCCTGGTAGGAGAGAGAGTGTTACTCAGCATTCAAACCCCCTTCCTATTTCGGAGAATTGCTGGTGCCAACAGGAGGGACCTAACTCCCAACATAGAAACCCCAATTATTTATTTCCCCAGTCCCTCTGGCAACTAGAGTGTGGGCATATAACCCAGGCTTGGCCAATCACATGTACTTCCCAAAACTGTGACTAGCAGCTGGGACAGAAGTTCTTTATTTTGGGGTGGGTTGTTTTGTTTTGTTTTGTTTTGGCAGGGGGCAGGGAGGGAAGGTGGGTAGCAGCAACATCTGCTTCTTTAGCCAGGGTCAGGAGTACCAGTGGAACCATCTTCGGAGGTCACCGATGTCAGCAGAGCTAGGTGCAGTGTTCATGGCACTGGGGCTGAACAATCCTCATCACACAGGTTTCATGGTGTGACTTTGGCTGTGGTCTGGCTGTGCACCTTCCCTCAGTTCCTGTCTACTTTTAGAACTGGGTTTCTAACCTTCTTAGTGATGCTGCAAGTCCATCTTGTATCTTTCAATAAATTCCTTTTCTGCTGTTAACCAGAGTTAGTTTGTGTTGCTTATAATTAAAAACATAGACTGAGGGCTGCCTACAAATTTTGACCTTCTTAAACCCAGAAGCAACATTTTCAAAAGTGGTGCTTCAGGATTTTCCTGTGAAGAAATGTAATCCCATAGTATCACCAAACAGGAAAAAAACTCATCTCCTTTACTTTTTTTTTTTAAGATTTTATTTATTCATGAGACCTAGAGAGAGAGAGAGAGAGAGAGACAGAAAGAGAGAGAGAGACAGGCAGAGGAAGAAGCAGGCTCCATGCAGGGAGCCCAATGCTGGACTCAATCCCAGGACTATGGGATCACACCCTGAGCCAAAGGCAGATGTTCAACCACTGAGCCATCCGGGGGTCCCTCCTTTACTATTCTTGATTAACTTTTCCTATTCCTGTTATCTTCTATCTTCTTCTAATCAGGGGTCTTCCTTGCTTCACCCCAAAACAAGTGCAAAGCCCTTTTTCCTGAAGTTCCACTTCTTGCCTACACTGTAAATTCCACATAATTCACCCCCTCGGTTGTATAAAAGAATAAAAAATTTAAATTAAAATGCAGTAGAATTTTGTAGTACAGACAAAATACATGTTCTTGGAAGTAACTAAAATTTTCTTTGATAGCTGAATAAACAAACTGTGGCACATCTATGTAATGGAATATTATTCACCAATAAAGTGAAATGAGCTACCAAGCCACCAAAAGACACGGAAGAATCCTAAATGTGTATTACTAAGTGAAAGAATCCAATCTGAAAAGGCTATAGAACACAATTCCAACAGTATGACATTCCAGAAAAGGCAAAAGTATAAAATATTAAAAAAAAATCACTGGATGTTAGGGATTAGGGGAGAGGAAAGGACAAATAACTGGAGCACAGAAGATTTTTAGGGCAGTGAACTATTCTGTATGACTCTGTAATTGTGGATACATGACATTTATGCATTTGTCCAAATTCACACAACATAAAATACAAAATGTGAACTCTAATGTAAATTATGGACCTTACTTAATAACAAGGTATCAATATTGACTCATTGAATGTAACAAATGTACCATGCTAAATACAAAATGTAAATCACAGCAGAAACTGTGTGTAGGTGGGGAGGTGTAGGAGGGTGGTATAGGTATCCCCCCTTTTCAAAAGTTCATATTATACCATTTTGCTTCTATGAAAGACCTACATTAGTACCTATTTTTGCTAACTAAAAGAAATCTGAAGAGTATTTTTGCTTATACCAAAAAAGGTAAAAAGCAAAAATAATGTTTTGGCATTCATTTTGCAGCAAGCCATAACAGAGGTAGCGTGCACCCAGAGCAGTGAAAGTGGCCCCACCAAGTTCCTTCCCTGGGAACAACACTCAGAATCTTAGCATGAGACTCCACAGTTTTAAACTGTGTCTATGAGCATCTGTGCTTTATCTTTATTTTGTGGGTCCATTAGCAAGATGTATCCTATGGGCATCAGAGAAGTCTAAGACAGGTTACATTTGGGGTTCAGGAACATTCAGAAATTCTTTCCATATAGATTAATGGTAATTGCATTTTCACTTTATGCCATTTTAGTTACAAAAGTTTTCATAGGAAAGCTCCACTTTGGATAGTGGGGGAGAACTACACAGTTGACCACTGAACAATGCAGAAGTTAGGGGCAAACCTCATGCAGTCCAAAATCTACATACAACTTTTGACTCTCCCCAAACTTAATTGCTAATAGCCCACTGTTGCCCAGAAGCCCTATCAATAATATAAACAGCTAGTTTAACACATATTTTGTATAATAAATGTATTATGTACTATATTCTCAAAATAAAGCAAGCTAGGGAAAAAAATGTTAAGATAATCATTAAGAAGAAGAAGAAACATTTACAGTATTATATGTATTGAAAAAAACCCACGTATAAGTGGACTCATGCAATTCAAACTCCTGTTTTTAAAGGGTCAATTGTATTTGCAATCTCTCTGTGCCTTCCCATCCATCTTGCTGTAACTCTAGAAAGAACATAAAATACTATAAAATAATATCATGGCATGAGGGAAGATTAAAGTTAAAACATTCTAAGAACCTTGTATTGTTTAGGAGAAAGAAATGTTGATCATCTTTAGACTTTGAGTCAAATAATGCATGTTAAAAATTTAATGGAAACCACTAACTTCAAATTTCTTGCTTACAAAGCAAATCTGTAGATTTTAACTGTGATGGCTTACCTGAGATTCCAGAACCTCCAACTTGCGTTTCCTCGAATGAAGAGCTTTACTTGGAAAAGCCCAGTAATAATTAGACGTTCCAATCTTTTCACAGTCAACCATACCATCATCAACTAAGCTCTGAAGGACTTCTTTCACTGACATAGCGGCTAAAAGAGATCATTTTTAAAGACTCTAAATTAAGTCGCAACAGAAGTGTAATTAAAACGCTAAAAAAAAAAAACGCTAAAAACTGAAGATAATACTTGCAACAAATATTACAGATCAAAGGTTAATTCATAAACAAATAAGAGGTTTTTAAAAATAACAAAATAAGATAAATACGTGAATAGAAAAACAAAAGTATATCAATGGACATCTACAAAAATACACAGTTAATAAAAATGTTCGGCCCTACTAATTAATTGAAGAAATGCAAAATAAAGGAATGAGATATGATGTCTTGACTACCAAATTAGAAATACTAAGAAATGTAATAAAACATTCAGGGTAATGAGTACTCTCAACATGGGAAGAAAATCTGGCAATATGTATCTAAAACCTTAGATGTGTACATGACTTTTATATAGACATTCCATTGTTATAAAATTCAGCCAAAAAAAATAATGATGGGCATGCATAGGGATACTTGTCAAAGCACTGTTTTCAACAGCAAAAAATCATAAATTGGTCCAATAACCAGACTTTTATTTTATTTTTCTAAATTTTTATTTATTTATGATAGTCACGGAGAGAGAGAGAGAGAGGCAGAGACACAGGCACACACACACAGAGAGAGAGAGAGGCAGAGACATAGGCAGAGGGAGAAGCAGGCTCCATGCACCGGGAGCCCGATGTGGGATTCGATCCCGGGTCTCCAGGATCGCGCCCTGGGCCAAAGGCAGGCGCTAAACCGCTGCGCCACCCAGGGATCCCAATAACCAGACTTTTAGAAGTATTTTATTGTGATGGGATTCCATGTAATCATTAATTTTTCTTCAAAAGATTTTATTTACTCATTCATAATAGACAGAGAGAGAGAGAGAGAGAGAGAGAGAGAGAGAGAGAGGCAGAGACACAGGCAGAGGGAGAAGCAGGCTCCATGCCGGGAGCCCGACGCGGGACTCGATCCGGTACTCCAGGATCGCGCCCTGGGCCAAAGGTAGGCGCCAAACCGCTGAGCCACCCAGGGATCCCCAATCATTAAATTTGTTATAAAGTATTTAATAGCATGGATATATATGCATTCAAAATCTATTATACAGAATTATTTAAAAAAAGGTAAAAGACAATATAGGCACTAAATGTGACAGTGGTTATCTTTGAATGGTAGGTAAGAACCAACTTTTATTTCCTTTTGTTCACTTTTCTTATTTTTTTTTTCCAACAATGAATGTGTATTGCCTTTTTTGCTAAGAAAACTAAAAAAGATGGGGATCCCTGGGTGGCTCAGTGGTTTAGCACCTGCCTTTGGCCCAGGGCGTGATCCTGGAGTTCTGGGATCGAGTCCCGCGTCAGGCTCCTGGCATAGAGCCTGCTTCTCCCTCCTCCTGTGTCTCTGCCTCTCTTTCTTTCTAGGTCTAGCATAAATAATAAATAAATATTTAAAAAAAAAAAGAAAACTAAAAAAGAAAAAAACAACTTGTGAACTGAATGTTATGGTTAGCAGTAAGATAAAAAATAAGCAGCTTTAAAAAATAGCATGTAAGAATGTAGTCATATTTCATAAATGTTTGAAATTAATGAACAATTCTTACTTTCTATTAAGTAAAACGGTATCAAGAAATTATCCACATTTTAATGTCCACTTTAATTTTTCCTATAGTAGATCCCCAAATATAATAAAATTATTAGAAAACTAAAGATTTAATAAATTTTAAAAAATCAACACCAAATGTGCAAACCATTCAACCTTACTTGTAAAGAAGTACAAAGTGAAATGAAATGTCAAGGATTCAAAAGATGAAAATACAGTTCTGAGAAATGAATGTGAATATAATTTGGTATAGCCTTTCCTGAAGGCACTTTGAGAGTACATATTAAATGCCTAAAACGGGATGTCTGGGTGGCTCACACAGTTAAGCATCTTCCTTCAGCTCAGGTCATGATCTCGGGGTCCTGGGATCAAGCCCCACATCAGGTTCCCTGGCTCAGCAGGGAGTCTGCTTCTCCCTCCCCCTCTGCCTGTGTTCACTCTCCCACTCTTGCCGTCTCTCAAATAAATAAAATCTTTAAAAAGAAAATGCTTAAAACTACACAAGTCTTTCCTTCCTTCCTCCCTCCCTCCCTCCCTCCCTCTCTCCCTCTCTCTCTCTCTCTCTCTCTCTCTCTTTCTCTCTCTCTTTCTTTTTGAGTAGGCTCCACACCCAGCTTGGAGCCCACTGTGGGGCTGGAACTCAGGACCATGAGATCAAGACCTGAGCTGAAGTCAAGAGTCATATGCTTAACCAACTGAGCCACCCAGGCACCACAAGTTTCTGTTTTCTATTCTACTTCTAGGAACATTTTCTAATGAAGTAGTAGGAGATGTGGAAAAAAATTTATGCGTGAGAGAAAGGGATGAATAGATGGGAGCACAGGGGTTTTTTAGGGCAGTAAAAATACTCTGCATGATACTGTAATGATGGATCCGTGTCATTATACACTTATCCAAACTCACAGAATGTATGACATCAAGGATGAATCCCAATGCAAACCATGGACTTTGGGTGATTACGATGTGTCAACTGTAACAAATGTACCACTGGGGAGTGATGTTGACAACAGGAGAAGCTGTGCATGTGTGGGGAGCGGGAAACATTCAGGACATCTCTGTACCTTCCTCTCAATTTTTCTGTGAATCTAAAACTGCTCTAAAAAATTAGTTTCTTAGAAAAAGAATTTGTAGATAGCACAATACACATTAATTTTAACAGCAAAATTTGGGAACAACCTAGACGTTTAACAACAGGTAACAGGCTAAGCTAATTATGGTACAGAATGAATCATTAGGGGATGCGGATACTGTAAGTCATTTTTTTAAAAAAGCAAACGACATAGGGAAATGTAGATGATATAATGTTATATGAAAAAATACACAAACTCAAAACTATATATGCAGTATGGTTCCTCTTAAAAAAAAAAAAGGACAGATACATACATACATAGACAGAACCTAAGAAAAAACCATCAAAATACACCAAATGTTAACCATTGGTGATCCCAGAATAGAGGGCCTACGAACAATTTCTACTTTGACTATATACTTTATAATTTTCAAATATGTCAAAATAAACATGTATAGGTTATACAATGAAAATAAAGTTTAAAAATATATATACCACATGTAGTGGGTTTAACACTGAGCCCTCAAAAGATAACCCCCAAAAATCTGTGAATGTGACCTTATTTGGTAAAAGGACACCATTAAGGATCATAAATGAAATCATCTGAGATTTAGGGTAGGTCCCAAATCCAATGACATGTATCCTTATAAGAGACAAAATGGGAAAAAACAAAGGCGGAGTCTATGTGAAAACAGAGGAAGAGATTGGAATGATTTGACTATTAAGCCAAGCACTGGTGGCAACAACCAGAAGCTAGGAGAGAAGTATGAAATAGAGTCTCCTTCAGAATCTCTGGAAAGAACCAACCCTACCAACACCTTGATTTTAGACTTCTGGCCTCCAGAACTACGAAAAAATAAGTTCTATTGTGTTAAGCCACCAGATTTGTGGCAATTTGTTACAATAATATAGAAAACTAATATACCATGTAAAAATACAAAGTCATATTTAACAAATACCAGAACACACAACAACGGTTTTTGCTTCTTTTGAAGTAAATTACACCTATAAATAAATAAAGGTGTATATTTGTGTATCGATGTGTGTGTATATATACAGGTATGCATGTATACTCCATTTTAATTTTCCTAAAGCAGATATTCTACACATAAGAATCATGGCCATGGCCCAAAGATACCATGTAAGGTCTTTTACAAATATTCTTCATCTCTAGAACTTTATGTTTTCATAAAGTGAAAGACTGCTGCAGCAAAGATGACCAATGTTTCCCAAAATATCTCAGCACATCTTTGATACTCACTGATGCCTTTCTCTTTGGGAGCAATCTTCTCCATGTCTTTTAACTGAAACACATCTTTCTGTTTAAGAGATTGAAAAAAAAAGAGATAAAAATATGTATTTATTTCCTACTATATATTTATATTTACCATAATTATATTAACAAAACATTGTACTATAAAAGCTGTGCCTAGTAATGAAGACTGCAACAGAATCAAGTATTTTAGAGCTAGAAGAAATTGCAATTATCCTGTTCAATATCTTCAACACAATTTAAAAGGGACAGATTTTGCACAAATATGCAACTCTTTAAAGTAACTGGAGAGCAGAATGTAAAGAACATCTTCTTAATGAAGTATAAAAACTACTTATAATGAATTATTTAACATGAGATAATTACCTTCTCTTGGACGCTTTAAGAAAACAGTGATTTGCTTAGCATATATCATATATCACAGATTTAGCAGTTCTAACTAAAAGCAAAACAGACAACTGTCAAGATTTGTTTATATTTAAGGTTTCCTGGAAGAGCTATACCTAAACAATAGGAAAATTATATAATTTTGACTATCAATTATTCACCTATACAGTCAGCATGTTCATGATATGCAAAACAAAATATGGGAATATAAACATGTAGAATATTTAATCTTGCTTGTAGTTGGAAAAAAAATCTACGTAGAACACTCCTTTATTCTTGTACTAAGCCTTGGTTGAGTGGTAAAATGAGTTTGGATAACAAAAATGAAAAGACTCAAGCATTCAATAATTGTAACAGAATTATTGTGATTGTTTTAATGGACATCTAGGATCTATTTCTTCTAACTTCAATAGGATAGAAGGTAACTTCAATAGGATAGAAACTAGACTTCATAAAATTTTAAAATTTCTGTTCATGCAAGGGCACTGTTAAGAAACTGAAAAGACAAATAGTGACTAGAATATTCACAAAACACAAATTTCTGACAAAAGACTGGTATCCAGCATGTATAAAGAACTTCTTTAAAGGGTATACCCTCTTCCTCCCCCCCTAAAAAAAAATGAACACCTAGATAAAGGAGTGGACAGATGAATACATATGTGATAAAGTAAGCAGAGTAAAATGTTAACGTAGAATATAGATGTTAGGCATATAGGTATTTACCGCAAAATTCTTTCATCTTTCATAATAAAATATTGGGAGAAGTAACTTCATCTCACTAAAGATTTAGTAAATTAAGGAAAATACTGTCATTGGTTTTAGAGTATAAAATCAATTTTTGCATGTCTATAAATAAACCATTTAAAGATAATACTTTAGGGTCTCAGAAAATATGCAATAAATTACTGCCTTCAGGCCTCCAATACATTTCTAAAAATCAATTAATCAAATCTATTTGGAACCATTTTAGATTCCCTGGAAAAAGAATATGAAGTCACTGAGACATATGCCTATATGTGGTCATCAAGGAAGAGCTCTGGACATATTGGCTGCCCCCATGGCATTTCTGTGTAAATAATAAGAGGGCTTGCAAAGTACTAGCTTCAGAACTAAAATGTGGTCACTTAAGTGAACAGAGAATATGGTCTCAAGGAAATATTAGTTCTCCATAATATTAAACAGAAGTAATAAAGGAGAGATGAACATAATGGCTCTAAACCTTTATATACACACACACGCACATATTTTTACACACATAACACATATAAACATACAAATTTTTATGTTTTATAAAACCTATGTCTATAAATAAATAAGATCACATGTAAGATAATGTGAAAGGCATATAGTTATAAAGCTAGACAACTTGTAATTAAGTACTTATGAGACCTGAACATTGTAACGATTTACATGGATTATCTTATTTAGCCCTCATACCAACACTGTCAGCTAGGTGCAATTATTACTATCCTTTTTAATAGGCAAGGAAACTGAGACATAGGTCCAATCCTTGCTTAAGGTCACAAAGTTATTTGGTAAAACAGATTTCAGGTGCAAGTGCTCTCATTGAATTATATTGCTCTCATGCTACTAAGTTTTTCTATTACATTAGCAACTTCAAATATACGTATATTTGTATAATATTTATATGTACATATAAACATACACATATGAATGAATATATAGGAATATATGAACTAAAATCAATCAATACAATCAATTTCTAGCTTTACATAAAAACTCAGTGACTACTGAACTTCTGGAAGCTATTACCACTCATCAATATGATGTTATTCATTGATAGCAGGGTTGAAAAATTTTCAATCTGAAACAGCCAATTTTGATACTTGAGAAAATTAACAATATTATAAATGACAAAATCATTTCCCCCACCACTCACCTCAGCTTTCCACTGCCTAGTAAGAATTAAATCTACTTTTCTTGCTGAGACCACAGGAAAAATATTTAAACTCAGTAGAAGAGTCATAATCCCCATATATAAACTTTATCAATTTATCTTCCTAATCATCATCATTCTTTTTAAAAGATTTTATTTATTTATTTATTTATTTATTTATTTATTTATTTATTTATTTATTTATGAGAAAGAGTGCTAGAGCAGGGAGAGGGGCAGAGGCAGAGAGAGAAGCTAGCTTGCAAGTAGACTCTGAGCTGAGTGTGGAGCCCAACTTGGGGCTCAATCTCACAACCCTGACATCATGACCTGACCTGAAATCAAGAGTCAGACACTTAACCAGCTGAGCCACCCAGGTGTCCCTTCCTAATCACCATTATTAAAATAATACTCTGTTTTGAATTGCCAATGACTTTTGGTAAGTCATTACAGGCAGATAACATCAGTAAGATTAAACTTAGAGGGCAGTTTTTAAAACAAAGGTTCCCCAGAATGTTTTGCTTGTTTTACTGAGAATCTGCATTATCAAAATGAAAATGTCAAGTATTATCATTAACTATCTTATTAATTTCATATCTATTTTGCCATTTTCTCCCAACTTCTTCACATTTGTATACAACCAAAGTAGCTAGTAGGTTGGGGCCAGACTAGACTTTGAAGGTCCTGTCAAGTTTTAGGCTAAGACACAGGAAGTTAGTGTTTTTTGTAGGCCTAAGATTTGGACTTAAACATGGAAGAAAAAAAAAAAAAGCTACCGTATAGCAACATGGTAAGCAAAATAGCCTTTAGAGCCTGGTGGTTGGGTTTGAATCCTGGTTCCATCAGTTAGGACCTAAAACTTCAAACATATTTCCTATTGGTGGCAGGCACAAATATCTGGAATAAATTAAGGTGGCCTATGTACTATGATATAGTGTTAGACCACAGACAGATTTATAAATGTAAAGAGGCAGTATTCAGCACTCTCTAAAATCAGACGATCTTCCCTGGATTTGAATGCTAGTACAACTGCTTTTATTTTTGATATCTAGAGCTGGTATATTAAGCTGTGTATCAGATGTCCTCATCTGTAGAATGACGATCATAACAGTATTGATCTCATACAGTTAAAAGGATGGAATCAGGGCAGCCCCAGTGGCACAGCGGTTTGGTGCCGCCTGCAGCCCAGGGTGTGATCCTGGAGACCCAGGATCAAGTCCCACGTCGGGCTCTATGCATGGAGCCTGCTTCTCCCTCTGTCTGTGTCTCTGCCTCTCTCTCTCTCTCTCTCTCTCTCTGGGTCGTTCATGAATAAGTAAATAAAATCTTAAAAAAAAAAAAAAAGGATGGAATCAGATAACCTACACTGGGATGCCTGGGTGGCTCAGCGGTTGAATATCTGCCTTTGGCTCAGGGCCTGATCCCAGGGTCCCGGGATCCAGTCCCACATCAGGCTCCCTGCATGGAGCCTGCTTCTCCCTCTGCCTCTCTCTCTATGTATCTCATGAATAAATAAATAAAATCTTAAAAAAAAAATACCACAAAAACAAAAAATAGCAGATAACCTACACCAAGTGATCAGAACAATGCTGGCACCTAGGAAGCACTCAGTAGATGTTAACTATTAGCATTATTATTTCCAGGTAGAAAGAGGACGCAATCGGGAACCCTGGGTGGCGCAGCGATTTAGCGCGATCCTGGACACCCGGGATCGAGTCCCACGTGGGGCTCCCGGGGCATGGAGCCTGCTTCTCCCTCTGCCTGTGTCTCTGCCTCTCTCTCTCTCTCTGTGTGACTATCATAAATAAATTAAAAAAAAAAAAAAAAGAAAGAGGACGCAATCAAATATATGCTTCAGAAAGATCATTCTGGACAGAAGTGAACATTGGGGTAGGGTTCTTTCTTACTCCACAGCTTCACAGAAACAAAAAATGTTTGCAGAATTTTATCTATTCTTCAAGAAATTAATGGGCATTGATATCTAATGAAAAAAGTACAAACACTGAATGACATACACTTAAGGAGAAAATGACATAAAATACTATATAAAATCTTAGAGAAAACAACTCACCGTCTCAAAAAATATTTCCATCATACGGGCTCTCTTCTCCTCTGCACTCAGTCCTTTTTTCTTTGACTACAGCACAAAAGTAAAAAAGTAAACACTGTGTGTTAAAAAAAAGACCTTGCATTTTAAAACAACTTGGTCTGAAACATCATCTGAAATGTTATGGTCTTGTCTGCCAATGGGTTTGATAACTCTCAGAGCCAGAGCTAAAGACTCATTTTAACTACTATATGCCAAGCCTTGTGGCTGGTGCTACCAGTGTATTAATAAGAACTGTGGTTGAGACAGAGCCTGGCAGTTAATAGAAATTCAGTATTTATGAAATGATCCAATGATAAGTCACTATATTTACCTTCAAGAGACTTACAACCTCTCAGAGAAAACAGACACCACTAATAAATGATGAAGAGGTCATTGCACAAATTGCTACCAAGGACAGAATGAATTCCACCACAGGGAAGGTTGAGGGCTATCTAGGAAGGGTAGAGATGAAAAGGATTTTGGCAAGTTGAGAAATGGTGACAAAGTGTCCTTAGAACGCACAGGCACGATGTTATGAAAGTACACGGAATGCTCCAGAAAAACAAGCATTCAGGGATGATTACTGTGTGGTACATGTAGAGGGAGGGGCATGTAAGGTGAGAAAGGTCATCTGGAGCCAGATCACAGGAGGCTGATTGTCCAGCCCAAGAGAATGTATGTTATTCTAGACAATGAGAAGCTACTGAGTAATTTCTAAAACAGGAGAGTGACAAGATTAGTTGTTTTAGTAAGACGACATTTAGTAGCATTTTGCAGGGTAGGTTGGAGGAAGGAAAAACCTATCCAAGTCGAAAACAGAGGCCTACTGCAGGTAACTATTATTCTATAACTACAGTTTAGCCAATTAAAAATTATAATAATTAATATATAACTACAATCTCTGTTGATTATAAATTTTACACTATATTGTATTTAGAATACATAAAGCTAAAATCCAACTTTTTTTTTTTTTTTTAAATTTTTTTTTTTAAATTTATTTATGAAAGTCACAGAGAGAGAGAGAGAGAGGCAGAGACACAGGCAGAGGGAGAAGCAGGCTCCATGCACCGGGAGCCCGATGTGGGATTCGATCCTGGGTCTCCAGGATCGCGCCCTGGGCCAAAGGCAGGCGCCAAACCGCTGCGCCACCCAGGGATCCCCCAACTTTTTTTTAAAAAGGCCAAATTCCCTCAACCTGAAGATTCACAGAAAATAACAAAAGAGAGAACTATCATCTCTAATAAGAGAATTCTACACTAATATTTTTAAGTGACGTGCTCAAAAGTCACACAGGGTTATGAGACAACATAAGCTGCTTAGTAATAACTTTGAAACACTTTGTACCACATAAAAAAGGAGACACAGAAAAAAAACACTGAGCCTGTTCAACCAATACTCCCCTGGAAAATGAAAGCCTTCAATAGATGGGGAAAGGGATTTGACATTGCCATTCTGAATACACACACCAGAGTGCACGAGTCTTTATTCTATTTGCACAGCCTAGAAACCCACTCACTCATTTTCACAGCAATAAAATTATCAGATGGTTCCTTGATGAGTTGTTCTGGTAAAATATGGATATTTCTCTTTTTCCTCTCTCTGCTTGCAAACACTGAAGCTCCCGCAGGGTTCTTTATTGATCCCCTCATCTCCTCACACCTTTTCTTTGATCTCTTCTGCTTTTATGGTTTTAACATTTACGCTGAATCCTCAAATCTTTACATCAGCCTCTGAAGAATGATCCTGAGCTTCAATTTCATGCATCTACCTGCCTGCTGGACAGACTTCAAACTCAGAGGGTTAAAACTGAACTCTTCTTCTCCTACATCTACTCCCCAAACCTGCTGTTCTAGATCTGGAGCTCAGATACCATCTTTTTAGCCACGCCAGAGGCCTGGCAGTCATCCCATGTTCCTTCACCCCTCTTACTCCACACTAGAGCAATCACCAAGTTTTGCCAATTTTAGTGCTTAACTTTCTCAAATCCACCCTGTCTGCTCCATCCCTACAAACCCTACCTCAGTTCAGGCCTTCATTATGTGTTCTGTTTCCTGCAACATACCTGCAAGCCCTCTGGCCACACTTGGTCTCACCTCTAAGTTCACATTCCACATGGCCAAGAAGCAAATCTACCCATGCCTCTCCTTTGCTTAAAGCCTTCAGTGGCTCCAAACCATCTAGAAGTAGCCAATCGCTCCAGTGATAGACGAGGCCCTTAATCACCTGACCCCAATCTACCTCTCACAAATACCACTCCCCACCTCAAATTTTAGCATAATTCGGAGAGTTAACTTGAGCTATAATACAAAAACTAGACAGTCCCTGACTATTGTTCGACTTTTTCAACTTTATGATGGCGCGAAGGTGATACACAATCAGTAGAAACCATACTTAGAATTTTGAATTTGAATCTTTTCCCCAGGCTAGCAATGGTCAATTGCCAAGGAACCATAAAGTAAACAATCGATAGTTACAACCATCTTGTACCTACACCTCCATTCTGTTACTTGCCTTCAGTACCGTCCTCAGTAGGTTACAGGAGATATCCAATACTTTATTATAAAGCAGGCTTTGTCTTAGATGCTTTCGCCCAGCTACAGGCTAATGTCTAAGTGTTCTGATCATGTTTAAAGTTGGCTAGGCTAAGCTATGATTCTGTAGGTTAGGTGTTTTAAATGCATTTTTGACTTAATGATATTTTCAACTCACAATGGGTTTATCACAGTGTAACTCTATTGTAAGAAGAAGATCTGTACTTGTAATTCTCCACTCCCAGCATGCTCTTTCCCATTTGTGTCTTTAAAAAACTATTCTATCTGGGCAGCCCCGGTTGGCGCAGCGGTTTAGCGCCGCCTGCAGCCCAGGGCGTGATCTGGAGACCCTGGATAGAGTCCCATGGCAGGCTCTCTTCATGGAGCCTGCTTCTCCCTCTGCCTGTGTTTCTGCCTCTCTCTCTCTCTCTCTCTCTCTCTGCATCTCTATGAATAAATAAATAAAATCTTTAAAATAAATAAATAAATAAATAAATAAATAAATAAATAAATAAATAAAAACTATTCTATCTAAAACACCTGCTCCTCTTGCAAATTCAAACTTCTAAAGTCTCCTAAGGCCTAGTGTAAACATTCTGTAAAAGAGCTTCCCTGAGCTCACAGGACAGCCTGAGCGTCATACCATGTGTTCCTAGAACACACCTTCATTAAATCAATTCATATACTTGTCTTTCTTAGCTGGCTGAAAACTTCAGAACGTGCACTGTGCTGGCCTTCCAAGAGCTTGGTGCTGGGTTACAGCAGACCAAAGGCCAGCCCTTGACTCCAAGGCCATGTCTCTAAAGCCCCAAGCCTAAAATGTGAGACTGTTTAGGTTCCCAAACCCCACAACACCCACTGCACTCCCACAAATATGACACAGGGTAAATTAAAAATAAAATAATTCTGTGATAACCATTTACTGACTTTCTGAGAGAAAGCACACAAATCTCAGTCCGAGAAACCATATAGACCTACTCACTAAACCCGGAGTCGAGAGCCAGCATTCAATACTGCTTTAATTAGCCTCCCTTCACACTGGCCTCAGCAGTATGAGAATAAACCAAGCATGAAATTCACACCTAGTTAAGAAGGCTCTTTTGGCTCATTTCTCTAGTCCAGTGGGTTTCAAACTGCTATTAGAATCATCTCAGAAAGAAAGAAAGAAAAAAAAATCATCTCAGGATTTTTTTAAAAATACTGATGCCAAGGCGTATGCCATCTGAACTCTATCAGGGTCTCTGAGACCAGACCTGGGCCTAGGCCTAGGCAGGCATGTTTTTAAAAGCCTCTTAAGGTGCTTTAACCAGCCCCAGGATTGAGAACACTCCTCTTCTCACCCCAGAATCTAGAGGTGGGTCAGGGGCACTGAGATCCCTTTAGGACTTCAGTCTGTAGCCTTGTCAGTGGAAAGAAGATTCAAAGCTTTAGGAAAGGTTCCTAATGTTTTGGTATTATAAAACAGCTCCTTGGAAAGATTCATGGACTCCCTAAGAATCTGCCATCCAGAAACAATGAGGAGAGCCTAGTATCCTGGAGGCACACAGTTTTAGGAAAGCCCTTATCACTCAGTTCAGCAGCTATGAAAGTCACTCAAGAAATATGGATGAGCTGGATCATCCCTTTACATTGTTTTCAGGCCAATTTATTCATCGGTCTCTTTCATGACTAGAAATAGTTTTCGTTATTAACCACAGGAGGACAGTATCGCAGCCAGAATTAAAATAACTAATGTAAAACTATGCCACGCTAATTCATATTTAGGAATTTCTCCAAAAAATCAACAAGGGCTCATTTAATACTTAATATCAAAGAAAATCTGCTGACCACATAAGTCAGAGATGCATTCAAATTCGTAAGGAGAGTCGAGACCTGAGGACAACCAAGCTTCCCTGCTGACCAACATACAGCTGTCCCCACTTTTCACAAGGACTACACAACAGTACCTGTTTTCATTAATCAGAAGAAATCCTAAGAGCATTTTCACTTGCATGAAAAAAGGCAAAAAGCAAAAATAGCGCCCAGTGTTTGTTTTAGGAATGGCTGTGCCACAGTCCTTCCCTGGAAACCATATCCAGCATCTCAAGCATAAGCCACCATAGCTTTGAACTGTGTTGGTAAGCATCTGTGCTGGATCTTAATTTACTTCGTGCATCTGTTAGCAAGATGTGTCCTAAGGTATCTGAGAAGCCTGAGGAGAAAAAAATGTTTTAATTGAAAAAAAAAAAAAAAGCAGCTTATGAGACGTTATTTTGGGGGTCTAGGAATGCTCAAAATTTTTTTCCCATATAAATTAATAACTGTTTCTTCACCTTATGCCATTTCAGATTACAGAAGACTTCACAGAAACACTACCTTCAAAGACTAGGGGAAACCTGTATTCGAAGTCACTTAAGAAACTATCCATCTAAGGAACGTTCCCCGAATAATTAGGAGTTACAAAATTCCTAAAAGCAGTCCTGTTTAGCAATTATAAGAACATTTTGAAAAATTAAAAGTAGATGATACCCGTTGCCCCCAGAAGTGGCAGGGGTACACTGCAGTTCCTCCAATTCCAAAAATATGCCTGGATTTGCGACTTTATTCACCAAGCCTGATCGAATCAAAACAAACAACTATCGATTCACAATCAGGAAAGAGAACAGGGCAGGCCCGGAGGCTCAGCGGTGCCGCCTTCAGCCCAGGGCCTGAGCCTGGAGACCCAGGGTCGATTCCCACGTGGGTCTCCCTGCATGGGGCCTGCTTCTCCCTCTGCCTGTGTCTCTCATGAATAAATAAATAAAATCTTTAAAAAAAAAAAGGGGGGGGGGAAGAGAACAAAAATCTGTTTTTGATCAACGTAACACTAAACTCACTTCCTGAGCATCCATTAAATAGGCTGGATCTCAAGAGTTTTATTCTGACTTGTTTGATGGTCAGAGGCTGAGCGCCTGCAAGCGTTAGCAGCAAATTGCCATTTGGTATTAGAAGAGGATTCGTACGGAGAGGGGGGGGTGCAAGGGCAAAAGCGGGCGGTGGTGCCGTGGCTCTGCGGAGCCGCCGCATCAGGCCGGGAACTGTGAGAAGCGCGAGCACGGGGATCCCTGGGTGGCGCAGCGGTTTGGCGCCTGCCTTTGGCCCGGGGCGCGATCCTGGAGACCCGGGATCGAATCCCACGTCGGGCTCCCGGTGCATGGAGCCTGCTTCTCCCTCTGCCTGCGTCCCTGCCTCTCTCTCTCTCTCTCTCTCTCTCTCTGTGACTATCATAGATAAATAAAAATTAAAAAAAAAAAAAAAGAAATAGCTTAAAAAGAGAAGCGCGAGCACGCGCCCCGGCCCGGCCCCGGCCCGGCCCCGGCCCCGCATCTCGGCGCGTCCCGGTGGGGTTTCCGAGCCGGCGCCGCGCCCAGGTGGCCGTGTTGTTAGCTCAACCACAAAGCAGCCGTTATCAGTTGTGAGCGCATCTGGACACGAATCTTCAAAGAAGTCACCGTGCAACCTCGGTCCTTGGCCAGCAAAATAACGGCCACTTCACTAAATTAAGATATTAAAACCTTTGATCCATTTAATTAGGTGTTGATCCTCTGCCAACAGAAGCAGGGGAAAAAAAAAAAAAAAAAAAAGACCCGAAACTGAAGGTTCCTGAAAATGATCTGAGGAGCTGGAGGACGTCAAGTTCGCAGGGGCACGGGGTGGCCTGGAGCGCGGCGCGGCGCGGCCCGGAGGGAGGTCGGGGCAGGTCACGCGGCGGCGCGGCCCTCAGCGGCCCTCAGCGGCCCCCGCCCCCCCGGCGTGCAGGGCTCGGAGCCATTCACAGGCGGGCCCCGCGGGTTCGCGGGGTCCCGGTCTCTCCCGGGCCCCGGGCGGCCGCTCACTCGCGTCCCGGGTCTCCGGGCGGCCGCGCGCGGGGCACACGCGGGGCACACGCGGCTCGGCCCCGAGGGGGCTCGGCTGCGCCCTAGGCCGCGGGGGGCGGGGGGGGGGGTCGGGGGGCCTCCCCGGGAGCCAGGCCCCCGGAGCCCGCCGGGGCCCCACGCGGCCGAGGGCGCCCGCCGCCGGGGACGCCGCGCGGGAGCGGAGCCGGAGCGGGTCCCGGAGCAGGTCCCGGAGCGGGCCTCAGCGCTTACCATGGCGCGGGCGGCGGGTCCTCGGGCGGCCGGGCCTGCGCGCGGGGCGGGGCGGGGCGGGGCGGGCGGGCGGGTTTGACTTTGGCGCCTACAGCGCCGCGGGGCGGGGGGGCGGGGGGGCGGCGGCGGCGGCGGGGGCGGGGCGGCGGCGGCCTCTGCCTGGGCGGCGCGCGGCGACCCCTGGCGGCCGAGCGGGGAGGTCGGCGGGAGGGGCGGGGCCTGCGGGAAGCGCGGAGGCCTGGGGCCTGGGGTTCTGCTGCTTCCTCCTCTTCGCCCCTGGCGTGCAATGGGACTCCTTTTTTTATTAAAGATTTTATTTATTTATTCATGAGAGACAGAGAGACACAGGCAGAGACACAAGCAGGCTCCATGCAGAGAGCCTGATGCGGGATTCGATCCCAGGTCTCCAGGACTATGTCCTGGGCCGAAGGCAGATGCTTAACGGCTGAGCCATCCAGGGATCCCCATGGGACGCCTTTTTCTCTATCATCTATCTATCTATCTATCTATCTATCTATCTATCAATAATCTTTTTTGTTTTTTTAAGATTTATTTATTTATGAGAAACACAGAGAGAAGAGAGAGAGAGAGAGAGGGAGAAGCAGGCTCCATGCCGGGAGCCCAATGCAGGACTCGATCCCCAGGATCATGCCCTGGGCCAAAGGCAGATGCTAAACCGCTGACCCACCCAGGGATCCCTTATCATCTATTTTTAAAAGAAACTCTTGAGCTCTCTCTCACTTTAGCCCGCCCTTTCTTCGCGCTGCAAAAACCTGGCCTAGATGTAGCTCGGAGGCAGAGGCCTAGGCAGTTCGCGGTTGAGTTGGGGGGGGGCGGGGGGCGGCGCCTAGGGCGCGATCCTGCTTCTCCTTCAGTCTCTACCTCTCTCTGTGTCTCTCATGAGTAAATAAGTAAGATCTTAAGGGACGCCAGGGTGGCTCAGTGGTGGAGCGCCTGCCTTCGGCCTAGGGCGTGATCCCGGGCTCCCCGCAAGGAGCCTGTTTCTCCCTCTGCCTGTGTCTCTGCCTCTGTGTCTCTCATGGATAAATAAAATCTTTATTTAAAAAATTGATTTTGCTAAAACTCAAATTTTTAATATGCTTCGGTTTTATCTTTTAACAGATGTCTTGAGACACTCCAAGTTTTGCAACATGATGAAGCAGGCAGATGTAGTATATAGGTTTTTAAGTATGATAAATAAACATGTGCAGCATCTGAGAAGTACTCATGAATTTGGATCTCATTTCTACCACCTAGCATTTTGGTACCCCAAAATGATGTTTAATGTACAAATTTGTTTTTACAAAACCCTATGCATTGTTTATTCTTTTTATCTGCTGCCTGCAGTGTGTGTGAAGATGGGCCAGGCCACACCCATAAGGAATTATGTTTTCATCAGAACTAATCTTCCATCTGAGCAACCCACCCTTCCCCTAGATCCTGCTCTAGGGCCCTGTTGCCCCTGCCCGGGCCACATCCCTCCCCATAAGCAAAGAATCTGCAGGGCCAAAGAGACATAACCACGTGTTACCCACAACATTCTAGACTAGGAGCCTGGAAACTCAGAATCCCCGGCCTGAGTTTTCCTCAAAATGAAGCCTGAGAAAAAGATGTGCTGGTAATTTATTTGGGAGTGAGGAAGCAGCAAGGGTGAGATGGGAAAGAAGGAAAAGCCACTAAACATGTGTGCACTTCTCAGTTTGGGCATTTAAAAATTTTTACAAACTCTTTCTTTGCCCAAGAGGATGTAAGAGTTTGTAAGAGGAGAGAACAAGATGAGATCTGAGGACACAACTCCAGTTGGAGAGGATACTGTGAATCTCTAGTTGCCTTCCAGGCCCTTGGCCACTCTCCATCTTTAACCCCCCAGCATTCTTTCTGCACAGAATCATGGTTCTTGCCATTTCCATCAAATGAACTCTCTGCCATTTGGGCCATGGCTGACTCCACCAAGGCTAGGCGCTCATCCCAAAAACAGAGTATACAGGATGAACATAAAGCAAGCCACTTGCCTTTGAGGTGTCCAATATGGCTTTGGACACTTGGGTCTTCTCTTGGAAAAGATGAGTTCACATAGAGAGGGTTACCCACTGGAGCTGGAGCTGTGTACTAAACATCACTGAACTGTAGTTACATTTCTCGGAGATTCTTGAATGTGGACCACAGTTCTGGAATACCAAACCTCAGAATTACACCACCAACCAGAAGAGACACATTCTACTGCCTTCAATCCCCTTGATTTCTCAGGAAATGCACCCCCACCTGAAAAGAACCTTCCCGTGGTCCTTCCTTGAAATTCTGAAAAGTTTGACCTCTAGAAGAAACTTCCTGAGGAAGGAAGAAAAGAAAATCATTTGAAAAGAGACAAGGAGGGGCGCCTGGGTGGCTCAGTGGTTGAGTGTCTGCTTTGGCTCAGGGCATGATCCTGGGATCCTGGGGTCCTGGGATTGAGTACCGCATCGGGATCCCTGCATGGAGCCTGCATCTCCCTCTGTGTATGTCTCTTTCTCTCTCTCTCTCATGAATAAGTAAATAAAATCTTAAAAAAAAAAAAAAAAAAGAAAAGAGACAAGGAGGGGATCCCTTGCAGGATCAGTGGTTTAGTGCCTGCCTTCGGCCCAGGGCGTGATCCTGGGGACCCGGGATCGAGTCCCATATCAGGCTCCCTGTATGGTGCCTGCTTCTCCCTCTGCCTGTGTCTCTCATAAATAAATAAATAAAATCTTTTTTTAAAAAAAGAAAAGAGACAAGGAAAAATTCTATGAGGTAGGAAAACGGGGGAAATGAAAAAACCAAGAGAGGAGAAAATTTTAAACAAGAAATAGTCAACATTAACACCTTTTAAGTCATACCACATCCTTGAGTTAGAAATAACAGTGCTATTGTGTCATTTGTACAGAGGAGCGGTCTCAACGAAGAGAATACCAAAACTGGTTTCTGGAGAATGAAAAAAAAAATTTCAGATGGTTTGTGGCCCTGCAAAGGGCTATAGTACATAAACAGATACATGGTATATCTCTGATATTACAATTCCATGGAGTGGGGGATTAGGAAAAAATGTCTACAAGAGCTCCTTGGGGGGATGATAATGGGAAAAAGGTTGAGAAACACTGGTGTAGAGTAAGTATAGAATTTGTTATCCAGGGATACCTAGATGGTTCAGGGGTTGAGCATCTGCCTTTGGTTCAGGTTGATCCCTGGGTCCTGGGATCGAGTCCCACATCAGGCTCTTTGCTGGGAGCCTGCCTCTTTCTGTCTCTCATGAATAAATAAAATCTTAAAAAATAATTTATTATCCAAGCTGGATTAAAAGGGCTGCTATTTATAATTATGTGGGGAAAACAAGCATAAAACAGGATCGTCCCCATTAGTCATGTGGTAAGTTGGAACTTCCACTGTGCTTTTATTAAAAGTTCTCTTATGGTTCTTTTTAAAAATATTTTTATTTATTTATTCATCAGACAGAGAGAGAGGCAGAGACATGGGCAGAGGGAGAGCAGGCTCCCTGCAGGGAGCCCAATGAGGGACTCTATCCCAGGACCCCGGGATCATGCCCTAAGCCACCCAGGCGTCCCAAAACTTCTCTTATGGTTCTTACCTTAATTTGCTCCGTAGCAGTTACTGATGCTCTTCTCATCTTTTCATCTGGGAGAGTAAGTTCCTTTTTGTAACCCTGTCTCATCTCTCAGTTCTTCTTGAGCATTCTCTGGTCTCATGACATCCAACTATTTGTTCTTCCCTAGACCACTCATGCTCTCTTGCCCTCTTTTAGCAAGCCTGGGCTCTATCAGTGGTCAGGCCCCAACACCACCCCTCTGTCTTCCTCTGGGGTGAGTTTTTAGCTGCCAGCTTCCTCAGCCCCAGCCGGCAACCCCTGCCGCCCTATACTCCTGGCAGGGGGCCTGGGTACAAGCCCGGAAGAGTGGGAGTTGAGTCTGAGTCACAGTGTGGGGCCCTAGGTGCCCATGAGGGTGTTTGTACTTACCTATCAAGTATCCCTATGCCCAAGAGAGTGTGACATTAGCTAGGTAGACCACTACCACAGGTCAAGAGGTCACAGAAAAAAGGAAAAAGCCTTTTACATTTTTTGTAAAGGAGAGCTCCTGCATTTTCATTTTGCACGGCTGCACAAATTATATATATAGATTATATATTAGTTTGCTACTATTCCCTAGTGGCTGGAACATACTAGACACAGTAAATATTTACTAATGGGTGCATATAATACAGCTCCTGGTGTTATCATTACCTGGCCTGGTTTGGTAACTGGTTGGCCTGGTTCACCAACCAAACGGTAAGCTCTTAAGAGGTTACAGGCTTTGATCCTTACCTCCCTTACACCTACCCTAAACCCTGCTATTATCACAAATGCTTACGCATTTGCTCAATGACAATAGCAAGGACAACTTAAAGACAATAGGGTTGGGTGGAGGATAGAATGTCATTTGCCCTTGCGGCCTCTTCACTTAGCCAATAAATTGCAGCTTTTTTTTTTTTTTTTTTTTTTATTTTCTCTTTTATTTATTTATTTTTTTTTTTTTTTATAAATTAATTTTTATTGGTGTTCAATTTACCAACATACAGAATAACACCCAGTGCTCATCCCGTCAAGTGTACCCCCCAGTGCCCGTCACCCATTCACCCCCACCCCCCACCCTCCTCCCCCTCCGCCACCCCTAGTTCATTTCCCAGAGTTAGAAGTCTTTATGTTCTGTCTCCCTTTCTGATATTTCTCACACATTTCTTCTCCCTTCCCTTATATTCCCTTTCGCTATTATTCATATTCCCCAAATGAATGAGAACATACACCGTTTGTCCTTCTCCGGTTACTGTGGCCAAGTTCAAAAAGGGTGTTGCCTGAGTTCTCCTCTGGGATTTTGATGGAATCTTGTCTCACATTTAGATCTTTCATCTATTTTGAGTTTATCTTTGTGTATGGTGCAAGAGAGTGGTCCAGTTTCATTCTTCTGCATGTGGATGTCCAATTTTCCCAGCACCATTTATTGAAGAGACTGTCTTTCTTCTAGTGGATCGTCTTTCCTCCTTTATCGCATATTAGTTGAGCATAAAGTTCAGGGTCCACTTCTGGGTTCTCTGTTCTGTTCCATTGATCTATATGTCTGTTTTTGTGCCAGTACCACACTGCCTTGATGAACACAGCTTTGTAGTACAACCTGAAATCTGGCATTGCGATGCCCCCAGATATGGTTTTCTTTTTTTAAAATTCCCCTGGCTGTTTGGGGTCTTTTCTGATTCCACACAAATCTTAAAATAATTTGTTCTAAGTCTCTGAAGAAAGTCCATGGTATTTTGATAGGGATTGCATTATACGTGTAAATTGCCCTGGGTAACATTGACATTTTCACAATATTAATTCTGCCAATCCATGAGCATGGAATATTTTTCCATCTCTTTGTGTCTTCCTCAATTTCTTTCAGAAGTGTTCTGTAGTTTTTAGGGTATATTTTGAGAACCATTTGAATGGTAAATGGTTCTCCAACCTTTTATTTTCAGGTTGTAGGTGTCCTTCTGTCTAAAATGAGTCTCTTGTAGACAGCAAATAGATGGGTCCTGTTTTTTTATCCAGTCTGAAACTCTGCGCCTTTTGATGGGGTCATTAAGCCCATTCACGTTCAGAGTTACTTGAACTTCTTCTTAAAGGGGAGTTTTAAGAGTCCCCCTTAAAATTTCTTGCAGAGCTGGTTTGGAGGTCACATATTCTTTCAGTTCCTGCCTGTCTTGGAAGCTCTTTATCTCTCCTTCCATTTTGAATGAGAGCCTTGCTGGATAAAGTATTCTTGGTTGCATGTTCTTCTCATTTAGGACCCTGAATATATCCTGCCAGCCCTTTCTGGCCTGCCAGGTCTCTGTGGAGAGGTCTGCTGTTACCCTAATATTCCTCCCCATGAAAGTCAGGGACTTCTTGTCTCTTGCTGCTTTAAGGATCTTCTCTTTATCTTTGGAATTTGCAAGCTTCACTATTAGATGTCGAGGTGTTGAACGGTTTTTATTGATTTTAGGGGGGGATCTCTCTATTTCCTGGATCTGAATGCCTGTTTCCCTTCCCAGATTGGGAAAGTTTTCAGCTAGGATTTGTTCAAATACATATTCTGGCCCTCTGTCCCTTTCGGCGCCCTCGGGAACCCCAATTAAACGTAGGTTTTTCTGCCTCAGGCTGTCGTTTATTTGCCTTAATCTGTCTTCATGGTCCTTCAATTGTTTATCTCTTTTTTCCTCAGTTTCCCTCTTTGCCATTAACTTGTCTTCTATGTCACTCACTCGTTCTTCCACCTCGTTAACCCTCGTCGTTAGGACTTCTAGTTTGGATTGCATCTCATTCAATTGATTTTTAATTTCTGCCTGATTGGATCTAAATTCTGCAGTCATGAAGTCTCGTGAGGCCTTAATGCTTTTTTCTAGAGCCACCAGTAGCTGTAGAATAGTGCTTCTGAATTGGCTTTCTGACATTGAAGTGTAATCCAGATTTTGTAACTCTGTGGGAGAGAGGGCTGTTTCTGATTCTTTCTTTTGAGTTGAGGTTTTCCTTCTAGTCATTTTGCTCAGTGCAGAGTGGCCAGAAACAAGTTGTATTGGAACACGGGGGAGTATCACTGGCCCCTCTAGCTGGTCTTCTGGGGGAGGGGCCTGTTGCGTTGATTTTCAGGTGTTAGCACTTGGGGGAGCTGCTCTGCCCCTGCCTGCTGCAGGGCTCTGCGGGGGTTGTTTACCCCGCCAGGCCCCAGGAGGAACAGCAGCAGTTGCTATGGCAACTCTGGAAGCCTGGATTCAGCCTCCGCAGGAACTATGGGGCTCGGGGCTCTCGGCTCTCCGTCCGCAGGGCCTGGAGGCTCCGGGGCGGGGCCGCTGATCTGCTCAGCTCGGGGCAGGAGCGTCCTCGCTGTCTCGGGCCCTCCCGGCCTCTGCCTGTCCCGGGGGAGGCCGGATCCTGGGCTGTGTCCCGGCGCCCTGTGCTCCGGGGCCTGCGCTGTTGGATTCGCGCTCCCGCCCTGCAGCTCCCTCCCTGGAGCCGCTCCCGAGCCCCTCCGAGCTGCTCGGGTCGGTCCCTCCGTGCGCGCTGCAGCCCTTAGGGACCTCGGCGCACTCCCCCGGGGCGCAGGTGTCTGTTAGTGTCCCCGGGAGCCCGAGGGCATCCCCGCCCCCCTGGGTCCTGCTCCAACTCCCTGCGGGCCCCTTTCCGCCCGCCCGGGAAGGTTGGTGCAGCTCCTGCTCCTCCGGGACGGGGCTCTCCTGTCCTGGGGACACTCGCCCCGGCCTCAGCCCGGCTCCTCGCGGGGCCCCTCCCCTCGGAGGCCTTTTGTTCCTTTATTTCTTTTTCCCCGTCTTCCTACCTTGATAGAAGCGTGAACTCTTCTCACTGTAGCATTCCAGCTGGTCTCTCTTTAAATCTCAGGCCGAATTCGTAGATTTTCAGGATGATTTGAAGGTTATCTAGGTAATTTGGTGGGGACAGGTGATTTGGGGACCCTGCTCTTCCGCCATCTTGCCCCTTATTTCTAAATTGCAGCTTTAATTGAACTTGTCTGCCCTGGAAAGGGGTGCAGCTTGGCTTTATGTGCAATGAGTCCTCAAAGGACACTTTGAGACATGCTTAAACTTGGGGCAACTGGCTTTTTATCAGGAATGCCTCACTTGCTGCTTCTGAAAACTTCAAAAGGGCTCACAATAGCCATGCTGCCTGCTTGGTTGAAAGAAAAAATAAATGAATACAAACAGGATTCAAGAATACTAATATTATAATGTTTTTTTTAAAAATTTTTATTTATTTATGATAGTCACAGAGAGAGAGAGAGAGGCAGAGACACAGGCAGAGGGAGAAGCAGGCTCCATGCAACGGGAGCCTGACGTGGGATTCGATCCCGGGTCTCCAGGATCGCGCCCTGGGCCAAAGGCAGGCGCTAAACCGCTGCGCCACCGAGGGATCCCAAGAATACTAATATTAAAAAAAAAAAAAAAAAGAATACTAATATTCACAGTTACTAGTTGGCAGCATCCTCTTTGGCCCTTTTCTCATTTCCAAGACTGACTTAAGTCACCTCTTGTAGATTTCTAATCTATTACAGATTTTTTTAATTCAAAAAAAAAAAAAAAAACCAAGAAATTTTTGTGTCCCTCCATTGATCACAAAGGATTCTTAAAAGATAGAATTTAGTATTGTCACAGCAAAATATAAATTACAGACAACAAAAAATCAAAAGCCTATAAATGCATGAGGAAAAAGACTTGTATGCATATATGTAAGGTCATGACTTGTTTACAGTCAATGAAAAAGGACAAGAATCCTTTGTAGAACAAAAGACCAAATTATCAAATCCACAAACCACTCATGATTGACAGCTTATCTATCCTCAAGTCTTGTAGGGAACATACTGGCCTGTAGATTAGTGGCATTAAAATGACAATTTTCAATTATGAAGAGGAAAAAAACTTTAAAATTTTTTAAATTTTAAGAAAGACGTTAACTTCTTTGCAAGAATATGACAGTGATACTCCATTATTTATATATCCACCATCCATCAGTTTCCTTTACAACAGAACCTCCAGAGGACTGTCCGACATATTATTTAGATATTGTGACTACTGCTTGAAATGCTTGGCTATTAGCTTGATGTAGTATAAAAATTTTTATTGTAATGAATATGTATTCATTCAGTACAATTCATTAATTTTGGACCCTAAAGACAGTATTTTTAGTGAGATCCCTTTCTAGTTCTTCATTCTGTAGAAATGTGACTGCCATGACTTCTAGAAGATCTATCTTATGATTCTTTAAGCATAGTGATTTTGGTCTATTTCACCTTCTTTTTTTAAAAAGGATTTTATTTATTTATGAGAGGCACAGACATAAGCAGGCTTCCCACAAGAAGCCCGACGTGGGACTCGATCCCCTATCCCGGGATCACGTCCTGAGCGGAAGGCAGACGCTCAACCGCTGAGCCACCCAGGCGTCCCCTATTTGACCTTCTAAATATGTGCCACGGTTTTCCAAATTCCTCTCAAAGATACATCCTAAATGCTAACCAGATTATTAGTATCATAAACAAAAATTTTACTAATTTAACTACACAGTTTGGTTGAGTATTGGTATCTTCCACATATTCTACATTTCCCTTTATTAAAAAAGGAAACAATATGTAAAATAAACATTCACCCTGGAAATGGAGAAAACAAGCTTTATTATAATGATTTGAGATTTTGTGCATGGTAAAGATATACACATGAAACTTGTTTCTCCTATGTTTCAAGACAGAATTAATTTAAAGTTTTATTTAGACTAAAGCATCCAAAATACTGTGGTACGTATGTAGCTACGAACATACAAACACTTTGATGCACAGCGTTCATTCTTTTCTTTAAATAGGCAGTCAGCATTTCGATTTGTAAAAGAACAAATGAGAATATATCAGTTATCAATGTCAGAGAGCGCAAGACTTAGTGTTCTATACACAAAATGTATGAAACAGACCTATAAAGATGGAATGTACAAAATTTAAAAAGAAAAAAAGGAAGCAAAAACCCTTAATACTCATACATAGGATTGAAAGGCAATAGAATTGAGAATGATATAAAGGATTCTATTACAAGAATACACTCTGTTGAGGACAGAACATTCCCATGTCATAAAGCAAAAGCACGGAGTTTAAGGCTGTGTTGCTTTTGAAAGTTAATGGACGTGCTGTACATTCATTGGGACAACATAGCCGATTTATTAATCTAGTTTAGAATATTAATAGCTTTCCATACATTCTCCACAAACAGACCACACAATCACTGCCACACAGTTCATCTTCAGAAAGTTTAAGATTAAACATCATGATTTGTAGCTTACTGTCATTTAAAACAAAACAAAAAAATCATTTATTTATACCAAACAAATCTTTAATGGGCACTTAGTTTCCTTTATGGCAATACTAGATTCCTAGTTATCAAAAATATTAAAATAATTGTAAAGTTTAAAACCCTGCAACATTTACAGAATGCAACAGTATTACCACTTTCGATTTTAAGCAAAATTAGATGATGGCTGCAGCAAATAGCTTCAATTTTATCCTACCTGGAAATGTCTTGTTTTTAAATTATTTAACTAAATATACTCCTCCCTTTTCAGAAGCTGGTGAATAGGGAGGATACTATAGAGTCCAAGGGTACAAAAAGGTTTTTCCCATTTGAAGTGATCTGCACAGTACCTAAGGTTCATTTGCTATTTCCTCCAATTCTCTCAGTAGATATTACCAAAGCATTTATGCATATCCTTCAATGGTAAGGATCCACAGACACTTGCTACCGTACTGCTATTCCAGTTAACTCCAAGTGAGGACATACCCTGTATACTTAGCAGTAGAAGCAAGTGTATTCTAGTTGCATGGACCTGTAGTATTTGTTTCAAATCTAGTCAAAGACTAAATTAAAATTAGGAAACTTGGGGACTTGTTTAGTTACTAGAGACTAAAAGTTTGATCAAGATACTAAGTACCATTAAAAAAAATGGTGAACAGTCATAAAGGCTTTTTATTCATGTGTTTCGGGATGGTCGAGAGACTACGTCCCCCAAGTCCAGCAGGAGAGGTCTATACTGGGTGGGAATGCATCACCGACCTTTACATTCGAACTGGCAATCTTTTGCCAGAAGTGCCCAGGGGACATCTGAATGGGTAATTTTTCAGTGCTACTTACCATGAATGTATGACAGGTTCCGTACACTTGACAAAGAGAAATCAAACAACGATGATGGCTCAGGGAAAAAAAGTCACTTATTTTAATATCCTTCTCAGTTTACCAGAAACCATTTTCCATAGACTGTGACAAAATTTCATTTAAGTCTTGCCTATTCCTATCTTATCAGCAGCACTTTCCCCCTCCTCGAATATGCTTATTAAGAAATACAGTAAATGCTCCTATGTATCCAAATGTGAAATGTCATCTATACTTTAACATACAAAAGACCACATATGTTGGGGGAAAAATACAGTGTTTCTTGGAGTGCCCACAGCAATATGTTCCAGTGACACATAGTGGAACAGGTCTGAATTGAAGTATCTATTTTTCCATTCCAGTTTGTGCCAAAAATGACAGATTAAAAAAAAAATTAGCCTTGTATTCAATCTATTATTGAGATATCCAGCCTGTTACGGTATGATGGCTGGTTAATTGCTAAATTCACAAATAAAAACTTCAATGATGTGCAAAATAACTCTTTTAAGTAAACTAGTCTTAAGACCAATAGCCTGTGACAGAACCTAAATAGAAAGACATTTTTGCTTGTGAAAATAAACCAAAATTGATTTAACCAATTTAAAAAGTTTTCTTTTAAAGAATCTAGGAGCTATCAAGGGTCTAGCTTATCTTATGCAGAATGTTAGTAAATGGCAAAATGAAATTCCTCCCTAGAGCGTAAGCTCCAAGCAGGCGGGAGTTTTGTCTGTTTTCTCCATGGCTGTGCTGTATCCTCAGTGCCTAGATCAGCGGCTTGGCACCTAGTAAGCACTCACTGAATACGAATGTCTGAATTCAAAGACTTATTATTAGTTCAGTGTTGTTAGCAAACAGTATCTTAGTTTTACATTCTAAAAATGTTATTGAATTTTATGACTTTATTATAGTCTCAAATATTTCGAAAGCTCTACCTAAAAAACAAACAAAAAGGTAAACCTAATGTAAATCTTCATGAAAAATTTTCTTTCAGAGGTTGATTTGGGCATAATAAATTTGATAGACAATTGGAAGTAGCTAGATCTCCCTTCTACATTTAAAAAAGTCCTATAGAAGAGAATGACTGAATTATAAATTAATAGGCAATGAACATAACATATACATATGGGAAATGTTTTCTCATAGTACAGTTCTAAGGTGCTTTCAGTGAAAGAGATCCCAAAGTCATTATCGAAAATGCCAAACATGACATCCTATTTGGTAGAACTGAGTAGAAAATTAAACAGTGGAAAGAGACCACATTTTATTTTACAGTATCAATGACAGATTCACAATTAACTATATTATTCTTCACATTTCTCCAAACGCATTTATACTTAAATTTAACTCAAGTTCAACGTTTCTTTTTCCTCCGACCTGTTTTTGTTTTTTTGAAAGCACAGAAGGCCATTTTCTGGCTAAAAGTCAGCCAATATCATCATTACTGGACAATGGTGAAAAGTAAACCTGTTTTCGGGCTTGCTCTACTAGGACGGCTTTAAACTGCGCGGTAAAGGAATGTGCTGGACGATGCTTCTGTCTTTCAGAGTGCTGCCTATTTGAGTACACCAAAGATTCAGCTATATATATATATGATACATTCTACACCTTACCCTAATCGTGTATACATAGTCCTTTAATGCCTCTACTATTCATTAGACAATGATAAATAACCATAACATGCCCTTACCTGTAATGCTTTCGAGATAACACAACTTTGGTAACATTTGCTTTCTAAGGGGAAACCATTAATCAATCACATGCCTTTGGTTGACACCATCAGTCCTCCAAAGGGCTACTTATGGCTCTCTGTCCTAGGATACTGGTGTCCTACTACATGTGCTGACATCTCGCAGGAGGTAAAGCTTTCGCTTTCATGAAGTGGAAGAGGAGAGACACGTGAGAACATGGCATATAAACTGTGGCTAACTTTTTCTTGATTACATACCAATTCATTAATCTGGAGTTGAGGGGGGCTGTTCCAAAAGGTAGCATTTGCTATTGTAATATGCTTTTCAAAGGATTGGGAATTTCAGGATTCCCTGAAAATGGACTTTGTTTTTTGATACAAGGTGAGCAGGAGAGAAAAGGTGAAAAGCACACACAAAAAAGGATCTTAGATCTAATCCAGAAAGGATGGAAAATTTGCAGTGGTTTTTAAGTGCCAAACTCAAAAGAGGCCTGCCTAATCACAGCTGGGAGGGTTTTATAAAATGGCCTTATTTTTTTTCTAATTTATATGTAGTTACTGGTAACCAAAAAATGTCACGTGAGTAATACCTACTGTAAAAGTGAGGTTAGAAGATCCCCCGGGTCTCGTAACCAAAGTTAAATAAAGTGTGTAACTACAACAGATTTTGTTTTTGTTTTGTTTCTGGAAGCTCTGCACAAAAGCTACCATTCACAGGTTTAACGAATATTTTTAAATATTCTAGGTTTTTTTAGTGTTTGATTTGCAAAATCAGTTCAACTACATAAATCCCTGTCTGATAAGCCATAGTTCACAGGCGTAAAACTTTGCAGTTTCCATAGATTCAGTAGAAGGGATTTCTTTTCTTTAAACCCTAGAAGTGAATTACAGAAATCAGATATGCAGTTTTTAAGGAAATAGTTACATTCAGAAATACCCTTGGAAAGTTCATCACTGATTCTTTCTAGCATGAAAAGTCTAGTGTAATCTGGTCCCGCGTCGAGAAATCCATTCCAGTTTATAGTGCAAGACCTTTGTAAGGGGCTGTCCAGCTGCCCAACCATTACTGTAAGTACCGATAGACCTTGAAACAATGGTTTCCAGAGTCTGCAACCACAACATGGCCATCTGAAGTTAGGGCCAGGCCTTGGGGGCCATAGAGTGGGTCAGCAGATGTGTTAATGTAGGACAAAAATGATCCACTTCCATCAAAAACCTGTAAAAAATATAAAGTCAACGTTTTACAGGAAAGTTATGGTAATATCATGAAATAGGAGTTAGAAAACCCTTACTAATCTTTTCAATATAAAAGCATGCAGGTAAGGGGCACCTGGGGGTTGTACTTGGTTAAGCATCCCTCTTGGTTTCGGCTCAAGTGGTGATCTCGGCATAGAGTCTGCTTAAGACTCCCTTCTCCTTCTGCCCTTCCCCCACTCTCTAAAATAAATAAAAATAAATCTTTAGAAAAAGTATTCATGTAAGCCCAGAGGTTTGTTTAGGTCACTATCATAAATCCATTCCTTCCCTCTACTTAACCTTGCTTTTTCTCCTCTCATTCTCTATGCCCCGGAGTCACTGACAAGGAGGCAAGTCATTGGCCAACAGATTTCACTTACATTCTTAGAGTAGTCAGTTCCAGAGGAATAGCCCTCAATGGTGCCTGAAAACGAAGGACCCTTGTTTCTTACTCTTGGCCTTCACCTTCCCCCTGACTTACAGCCTCTTTTATTCTCAATCATAATAGAGGAAAATATCAGCAAATAGAACACAGAGGTATGGTCGTGAGTCATAATATACAATGAGAAAATAAAGAGGGAGTTATAAGAAGTCAGTAGCTTAATATGTACATTTGTGGGTTTTTTTTAAAAGATATCATTTTTAAGTAATCACTATACCCAACATAGGGCTCAAACTTGCAACCCTGAGATCAAGAGTCACATGCTCAACAACCGATCCAGCAAGGCAAGGCGCCCTACAACATGTATGTTTGTTTTGTTTTGTTTTTGGTGGGGGGAGGACAGAGGGAGAGGGAGAGAGAGAATCTTAGGGAGGCTCCACACCCAGAGCAGAGCCTCATGTGGGGCTTGATCTCACGACCCCAAGACCATGACCTGAGCCAAAATTAAGTCAGACACTTAACCGACTGAGCCACCCAGGTGTCCCATGTACACTTGGATATGAAGTAGTCATCTTTTGGTCTGTAAACTTCTGCTGTGATGAAATAAAAGGAGTGCTTCTCCTTTACGAGGCCCAGGCTGGTTTCTTTTGACCATTCCGCTAGGCCCATAGGTTTCTTTTAAAAGGCAGTGTGATTAGGCAGGTGCTATGACAGCCATAATCCAAACAGCTCAGCATCTGTGGGGTCTTACACAGAAACTGTGTGCACTTCATTTCCTGTCTGGCTTCTGGCTTTCTATCACTTATACAATTCTGGCTTTCCATCATATCTTTCAAGTGTAGATGTCCACTGGTATAATTAAGCAAGATAAAAATAATGGAGAAATAAAAGCACTTAGATTTACATTTATAGTATCAATCTTTATTTTTTTTAAGTAACCTCTATACCCAATGTGGGGCTCCAACTCACACCCTGAGATTGAGAGTCATATGCTCTACTAACTGAGCCAACCAGATGCCCCTCAATCCTTTTTTCTGAGAAGTAAATACCTGTATCAGATTCAAACTGTTAACTACTGCAGTCTTCACAAAAGACATCTGGATACTAAAATGCCAAATGCCATTCATGACACCATTATTCCTAAACCATGAAAACATACTATTTTTTAAATTTGTTTTTGACAACTTTTAATTTTGAAATAATCGTAGGTTCGTAAGACATAGTAAGTTGCAGAGAGTACAGAGAAATCCCCTGTGCCTTTCACCCAGTTGGGTAGAATGTTCCAGTAAAACCATCTGAGTCTGGAGATTTCTTTTTGGGGAGTAAAAATTAAGAACTATATTTCCTTAATAGTTTTTAGGGTATTCAAATTATTTATTTCATATTCGGTGAGTTTGTGGAATTTGTACTTTTTGAGGTCCATTTCATCTAAATTGTCAAATCTGTACATGTTGAGTTGTTCAAAGGAATTTCCACATGCCTGCAAAGTCTGTAATGATGTTAGTGTATTGTGTCTTTTCCTTTATCAGTCTTCCTTATTGATCTTTTCAAAGAACCAACTTTGTTTCATTGATTTCCTCTATTGTTTGCCTTGCATTTCATTGATTTCTGATCCTCTCTTCACTATTTCCTTCCCTCTGCTTGCTTTCAGTTTGTTTTGCTCCCTCTCCAGCTTCCTGAGGTAGGAGCTCAGATTACTGATTTCTTACTTTCTATTTTTAAAGATTTTATTTATTTATTCCTGAGAACACAGAGAGAGGCAGAGACCTAGGCAGAGGGAGAAGCAGGCTCCCCGTGGGTAGCCCAATGTGGGACTTGACCCAAGGACCTCGGGATCACAACCTGAGAAAAAGGCAGACAGTCAACCACTGAGCCACCTAGGTGCCCCCATTTCTGACTTTCTAATATAAGCATTCAGTGCTACTAATTTCCCTCTTGTGTCAAATGGTGGTTACCAGGGCTGAGGAGTGGGGGAAATGGGGAGTTGGTCAAAGCATATAAACTTCCAGTTAGAAGATGAGGAAGTTTTGGGGATCTACCACATAGTGCAGTGATTATAGTTAAGAAAACTTAGGTACTTGAAAGTTGTTGAGAGAGTAGATCTAAATGTTCTCACCAAAAAAAGAAATGCTCACAATGTGATGGTGAGGGACAAATTAGCTAAAGACATGATGGTAATCATTTTGCAATATATAAATGTATCAAATCAACTCACTGTATACTTTAAGCATGTGACATGTAGTATATCAATTACAGCTCAACAGAGCTGGGTAAAAAAAAAAAATCACCCTCTCACAATTATCTTAGCTGCACTCCACAAACTTGATATGCTGTATTTGCACTTTCATTCAGTCCATATATTTTTAAATTTTCCTTGAGACATCCCCTCTGACTCACGTTATTCAGCAGAATAATGTTTTTAAATGCACAAAACAAAATCCATGGGATTATAAAGGAGAACAATTATATTAAAATACAGTTGTAAAAATTTTACAAAATTGCGATACAGTAATATGTGTACTTTTTTAACCAACACACAAAATAACAAGAAGTAGTGATGGGTCTAATACTGACTAGTTTTGAAAGAATGATGAGCATAAATGATAATTCAAGACCTCTGCAACTGTTAAATAAAAGATCATGACCTGAGCCAAAATTAAGTCAGACACTTAACCAAGTGAACCACCCAGGTGTCCTATGTACATTTGGATATGAAGTAGTCATCTTTTGACTGTGATTCCTCTTTATCTGTGATTCCTCTTGGTGACAAAGTTATAGGTATTACTGAAATTACTGTGACAACTGCCTCTATTCATAATTTTTAAAATGTTTTTCATTAGTACCTAGTAAAAATAGTAATATAATATTTTTGTTCAATGGACCTCTTGAATTCTAGCCACAAACACTTTGGGGATCTATGGGATTCATGTTAAAAATTCCCAATTCAGAGAGCTTCACTCTGGTAATCTGTTGATGTTTTTTCTCCTCCACCTTCCTTTGTTTAGCACTTCTGGTGAGATTACCTATGGTCTATGAAGAACCTAACCAATGACGAAAGGAAAACATTCCAGCTGGGAGACAGCCAATTCTTCACTTTGAACAAATAGCAATCACTCTAAACAAATACATTAGCATTTTCACTTACCTGGATCCTGCTGTTTCCCCAGTCTGCTACAATGATGTTTCCATTTGAATCCACGGCTACACCTGTTGGAGCATTAAACTGACCATTTCCTTCTCCATTTGAGCCAAACTTCAACATGAATTCTCCCTCCTGATTAAACACCTATAAGAGATATTTTTAAATTATTTCATTTTAAGTTGAAAACAGTTGTGCCAACATTATGAGTCTTAAAAAATATGTATCTGCACAGGTTTTTAATAACAAGCCCTATGATTTAATATTTTCTGAAAAAAGAAATAAATCTACAAAGTAGACCCCCATATCACTTACGGCTCCCCAATTTGCTACATAAGTTTGATTTATCATTTGCTAAATCATTTATTTCTAGCTTATATCTGGTTATTGAATACTTATATGAAAAATACTTTTGTTATAAATTACAAAATAATATACAAATATAGGGTAGGGTGAGAAAGTGGAGCTATAACTTTCAACAATATTACTCTTTTTGCCTTTAAATAAATAGCTAAATTTGAAGGACAGGCATTGTATTTCTACCATGATGGATGATCAAAGTTGGATCAGGACCTAAAAGTTTTTGGTTAGGCCAAATCCTCAGAATTTATTACCTTTTTGCAAACTCAACATGGGATAGAGTAGGCTGGACTTCACACTTACATCAGGGGAAAGTGTGTGGTGTGTGTGTGTGTGTTTAATGGCACAGGCAAAGAATAAGAGAAGGGTTTTTATATACTTTTTTCAACATATATATTTAGTTAAAATAGAGAGTTAATATGACCCTAAGGTTTTGATGGATGGGGCATACTGAGGGGAGGGGGCTGACAGAAGTAGGGAGCTACACAGAACTCTTTAGCAAATTCTTTAATATCTGATATGGAAAAGCAAAGGATTGTTGCAGTTAATTATTCTTATTAATGAAGTATTACTGTATTTGTATCAAATAAAGATTACTGATTTGGGCAGAATTAAATTTTTAAATATGTGTTTAAGAGTATAGTATGCATACTTTTACCTTGATGATTCAGATGATACTTAACGGTTGTGAAATATACCCAGGATATTATTTTATGCATCCATTATCACCTAGCCTACATGTGTAGACGTACTCATTAACAAATCAAAAAGTATTACATGCAAAAAGCACCATGAAAGTAAGGGTTCCCTATACCAAGTGCAGATCTAATTTGAAAATGATCTCAGGATCTTTTACAGATTCTCCTATTGCCACCTCTGTGATCATGAAAGATTAAATGACTCTTTTAGTTATGTACACTGGGAAAGCAAAGCGAGACACTTTCATCTCTAAAGGCTAAACTTCCTTTAAGATGAAGAATCATGACTGCTTCTTGAATTAATTCAATTAATTTGCCAAGTAAGTAAGCTACCTCTCTGGTTTGTTGGAAAGGACAAGAACCAGCTTTTGCTAAGATGCTATGCTTTAAAAATCTTTCCTGACTACTTTTTATATCCTTTCACATGAAACATTCTTGTTTTAAAGACTAATGAAAGTGGTTGTTTGCTGGTGAGGACACAATTTATTATTCTCTGATCTTTCCCTTTTTAAGTCCTACCAATGATCTTTTTGTTTGCTTGTATCGATCTCTGAGTATGTTTTCCTTGGCATGCTCCAAATGGCTCAAATGCTTCCACTCTATGTTGGAATGATGGAGAATGCCAAATTTAGTCTTACTTGTTTTGCAATGAAAAGAGAATGCATACTGAAGACCGCTAAAGACTTACGCCATTTGTTAGCCCTGACTACAGGCAGTTTTCACAATGACCAACAGAGAAGTAACTAGAATACAGAACCACTGCTAACTGCCACGTGTTACATGGGGAACAAAAGCCCAACTATTCCATAAGAGCTATATGGCAACAGCTATCAAAGAGAAGAGAAAAAACAAAAACAAAAGACTGGTTTTCTTAAATAAGGGGAAAATAGAGTTTAAATTACTACAATAATCTACCTCTACTATACTGAAAACTTGGAAGAGTTTTCAGAATCTTAATAATTATAAATAAAACATCATTTAATTGCTTATAAATTACTCAGATGAAAACATAATTAAGAGGCAGATGCATGAGCTGAAATAGTAAATTTTTACAGCTTTGATTTTTCTAACAAGTTTTTACGCAACTTTTTGTGACTTTGAAAATCCTTTCCTGATTTTAAAAATTCTGCTCACCTCAAATACCACCTCCATCTGGCAGTCTTCCCTGATAGTCTGAGATACAGAAATCTGTTCTTTGTTTTCTTCTGGATTCTTACAGAACTTTGTATGTACCTATTTTTAAGAAAATATTGCTACCTTGCCTTGCATCTTGATTACTTACATAGGTATTATTTCCTTCTACATTGTCAGCCACTGCTGGTAAATAGGAGTCCTCCCACATACCAATGCCAGTTGATTCATAGAGGCTGCCTGGAGCACTGGGACGGAAAGGCTCTGAGGCCACAGTTGCGCTTTAGTAGAAAAGAGCAACTTGATTAATATTACTATCTTCCAGTGGGGGTAGGCAGAGCTGTGCCAGGCATTGGCTGGCCTCTGTTCATCTACACGGGTTACCTTCTGCGCCCTCTCGTTCAAGGAGTCCTCCATAAAGGGAATAGAAGAAAGGAATTGTGATAATAGCCTCTCATTACTTTCCAGTTACTCTCATCATGCAAAACTGTGACAGCCCCCCACCCCCACCCCAGAGGACGGTCAACAGCCCAGTCCCTACTGCCCTATTGCCTCTTTGTTTCCCTCCTCCCCACCACTACTTTTCCTAGTCATCTTTCTTTTACCAAGACAGGTCCCAGAGAGAGAGACATAAAGAGAGAGAGAGAGCAAGAGATGGAGGGAGGTGGGGGGAGTGGGGATGGAGCTCTATCACTATGGCAGCAATGTGGGACAGACGACATGGCAGGAAGCAGCCTGAGAAGGAAGCAATGGTGGGCATACTTTCTTTTCCTCCTGTCCCATCACCACAGCCCGCTCTGCTCTATTTTTGCATAGGGACTTGGCACCCACCAAAAAAGTTCAAAACCTTTCCATTTACTCAGGTTAAACATATCTTCGGGGAAAAGCTGGGGAAATGAAGCAGTGAAGGACTCAGAAGAGAGAGTATCTTTGGGTGTTGAAATCCTATCCCTACGTAGCTGATCCAGTTATCAACGATAGCTGTTTTTCAATTTGGCTGCCCAATGGAGCAAACTTTAGTCACAGGAATATTATCATCTATGCTGTTTCCTTATTATCCTTCCTTCTGAAAATGCCTCACTTTAAAAAATTTAAATGAATTTACTTACAAGGAAAACTCTATCACTTCTAAAAGTACAAACCAGCACCACTTGATATTAACAGAAGGTAACCCTAAAAAATAAACATTTAACTTTTAAATAAAAATGTCTGGCAGTGCACTGCCCATGACCACCTGGCATACCTTCAGTGGAACCCGCACCACACCTTGAGAATCATGATCTAGAATGGTACTAAATATTTTCTCATTTCAGCAAAATGAGAAATCTGTTTTGATACATTTTTGTATTTCCTGATTTGCTCACAATAAACCTCAAATCTTTCTTCTCCCTACACCTAGTAAGAAAAATGTATTACACTGTTTGGGGGAGAGGAATGGGTATTGTACACTAGGGAAAACCAAGAGTGTGAACATATTCTAAAAAGTATGAAATAGCTATAGGAATTATACCAGGACTATTTCCCTTTTAAAATCTCTGGTTGCAGCAGCATTCTAATATCTAATTTTGTTTGAAAGGCATTATGGTGCAGATAACTGCAAAAGCGATCTGATTTTATGAAGCTGCAGAAAGTTCTGCCTCTTTAAGTTCAAGGAATTGCTTTTTCAAATTTCATTTTTAAGTCATCTCCATTTACACTCGTTTCAAATTAAGAAACTTATCACCACCATATTTTGCTCAATTTTCTGACTCTTCAAAGTCTGTGTGTCCAAATTAAAACTTGCATCTTAGGGAGAAGCAAAATCTACTCTTTTATTTAGGTTAACTCCTTTAGTTCCTTTGCATAGAAGTATTATATTATTTTCTCTCAGACTGATTTCTCAATAAAAGCAGTTAAAAGGTAACAATAATTGATGCGTTTTATGGTACCTTGACAGAATGATTATGGAAATCCGTAACAATAATCTCATTATTGCTATTTACGGCTGCAAAATGGGGACCTGCATAAAAGGTGAAAAAAATATGTGAGAACTCTAACAATAAAAATGATTACAACACCACAGCAGTTGCAAAATTTAACGTATTAGATATTTAAGAAAGAACAAAGAATTATAGACTTAGTTCTTGAAAGATCATTCAGCCAGAACTCTGGCTCTAGATAATGTGGGTCCTCTATCAGTCTACACTTGGGACTGTCTACTCTGGCTTCTTTTAGACCAAGCTGAGAGTGCCAGCAGCCCTAATGAAGTGGAATGAGCAATAAGCATCAGAATTCATTCTCCGAGCCACCGTCTGAAAGTCACATCTGCCAGCTTCTCTGAGTACACGTTAATCCTTTTAGGGCCCTCAGTTCCCACTGAGGAAAGATGTGGATTCTCAGTCCTAAGAAAAAGACTCCAATATTGAATTTTTTTTAAAAAAGTAGAGCAGAAACCCATACTTTGTAATTTTGGGTGACATTCAGAACCTGGCAAAACTGGAGACAAAGCACACAAAAAAAAGATTATGCAAATTATCGTCAAATGCCAAAAGCATCCTTTCAAAAAGAAAATGTATACACTGTTTTCAGCCTCTTCTTGCAGATGTGAGAAACTATGAAGCTTGTACTTGCAAAGTGGTACACCAAAAAGAAAAGTAACAGGACTGTCCTTCGTGTACTCAGCAAATATTCTAAAGTCCTGTTCTCTTATCACCCAGAAAGGTGAAAAAAAAAAAACCTCTCCCATTCAGAAGCTCTTTAAACAAAGCTGCAGCTAGGGAGAACTATGAGTTACTACACTGCTCGTCAAAAATTTTTATTTTAAAAATATTTTATCTTAAGACTTTACGTTTTACTTAAATTCAAAGATTAGACTTCTGCCTGCTGCCAATAAAAACCACGCATGGACTGCAGTTCAACTTACTGCAGGTGGAGTAATTGAGAAGCATCTCATCATGCTTTTGCTTAGATTTCATCCCCAGTATCTTTCCCAAAGCCGGCAAACACACTGGGGATTGAGGCATCTTCCACATGCTCCATCATGCAAATGTGAGCAGAAGAAGCATAAAAAAGGGGTTTTACATATTACCATCGAGTGTACCTGCAAACTGCCTGTCCCCATTTCCTCGGCTACCAAACCTGGTGACTATTTTCCCGTTTGGCTGGAAGATAAACACACAGCACGCCTTGTTGTCCACCACAATGATGTGCCCGTTGCGGTCCACAGAGACTCCTTTGGGCCCCATCAACTTTCCTGATCCAATTTTTGTCTGTCAGAGACAAGCACAGAGAATGAAATTTAACACACTACAGAACATGAAGACAGACATTTGTTTTAGTACACATTTACTTGAATGTTCAAACAGGGGTGCACAGCTATTCATGTGTCACAATGATCTTCTGCTTTTGTCACATCTATTATCTGCCACTAAGATTTACCTGAAATCCTTACTTTTTAAGAGGATCACCACCAAAAATGTTCTTGAATCCCCTTAACTGAGGTCACAGTTCCCTTGTAAAGATGCAATGTGGTATATAGCAAAAGATCACTGATCAGAAGTAGGAAGATAGTTTTACACCTGTAGCTTGCTTTAGACACACCTAGAATAGTACAGATGCATTTGATTTCAAGCTTCAGATTCCTTATATACATAAAAATGTCAAAAAAAAAAGGACTTCAATAACTCCCAGTGGCATTTTTGGCATACTAAGTAAAATAATGTGAATAAAGTGTTCAGTGTAAAATATAGCATATATTATGCAATCATTAAAGGTAAACTATCATTGTCATTGTTGTAGATCATCACTGGTATTAAAATTGCCAAGCATCTGCCATGTGCTTAGTTAACCACGTGTTAAGTTCCATGCAGGCAAGAATCATGTCTCTTCTACCCACTACTGTGTACTCAGAGCCTAGCATACGTCTTGGTGTCTAACAGGTACTCCATAAACACTTGTTAAATATATTGATTTGAAAAGTCCAGCATTGGGATCCCTGGGTGGCGCAGCGGTTTGGCGCCTGCCTTTGGCCCAGGGCGCGATCCTGGAGACCCGGGATCGAATCCCACGTCAGGCTCCCGCTGCATGGAGCCTGCTTCTCCCTCTGCCTGTGTCTCTGCCTCTCTCTCTCTCTCTGTGACTATCATAAAAAAAAAAAAAAAGTCGAGCATTATTTAGGGTAATCATGACGACTGAATAGTTCTAGTTTTCATTATTTTAAGATGGGAGGAAAGCATCAGATTTCTATCAAACACATACCATATACATTTTAAAACTCACTCATCTTTCTTTTTTAACATTTTATTTGTTCATGAGAGACACACAGAGAGAGAAGCAGAGACAAAGGCAGAGAGAAGGTTCCATGAAGGAAGCCTGATATGGGACTCGATCCCGGGACTCCAGGATCACGCTCTGGGCCGAAGGCAGCGCTAAACCGCTGAGCCACCCAGGGATCCCTCATTCATCTAAGTAGACTATATAAATGCCTGTTTGCTACGAGATGTAGGTCTTATACCTTTACTTTTATAGCTCCATTATAAAGAAGTACTTGACTCATTCACCCATTTATTTACTAATTCTACAAACACTAATGGGGTACCAACTCTGTGGCTAATGATTCCAGGCAAGGAGTAGACAAGGGAAAGACCAGCCCTTACCCTGGAAGATGTCTCAGTCATATTACACAAATATGTTCACTGGGTCCTTTTTAAAGTGCTTGGTATTGAGTATTTGATTTGGTAGATTTGAGAGAATTCAAATAGGCTAAAAGAGCATGACAGGTCACTGAAGACAAGGAAGGAGAATGAGCAACAAGGTGAGGGAGCAGCCAGGAAGAGTGCCTGGTAAGTGAGAGGGTATGTAAGAGCCACAGTTCTCCCAGGCAGAGAGGCTCAGAGGGTCAAGTAGAGCTCTCTGTAGTTTTAGAAATGCTTTCTCAAATCTATCATATTCCTGGAAGAGAAAGTAAGAAACCACTGATATTAGTGGTGGTAGGAGAAACTGATTTTTCATTTTATATTCATCTGCAGGGTTTCTGTTTATTTTAAGATTTTATTTATTGGGGGGGGAGAGAGAGAGAGAGAGAGAGAGAGAGAGAGAGAGAGAGAGAGAGAAAGCAGGAGCCAGGGGACAGAAGGAAAGGGAGAAGCAAAGTCCCCACTGAACAGGGAACCTGACATGGGGCTTGATCCCAGGACCTTGGAATCATGACTGGGAGCTGAAGGCAGCCACTTAACTAAACCACCCAGGAGCCCCAGTTAGGGTTACTTTAAAAACTTTAAAAACCTATTTGCATGTATTACTTTTTAAATTAAAAAATTTAATTTCAAAAAATTTACATTTCCATAGGTTTTGTTTTTCCTTTTTTTTTTTTAAGATTTTATTTACTCATTCATGAGAGACAGAGAGAGAGGCAGAGACACAGGCAGAGGGAGAAGCAGGTTCCATGCAGGAAGCCCAATGCAGGATTCGATCCCAGGACTCCAGGATCACACCCTGGGCCAAGGGCAGGCGCTAAACCGCTGAGCAACCCAGGTGTCCCTCCTGTTTTCTCTCTCTGTATTAGCACTGCCTGATAGAAATGTAATATGAGCCATATATGTAAAAGATTTTTCTAGTAACCAACATAGAAAAAAACAAAGAAAAAAGGAGTATTATTTTAATCACATATTGTATTGGACCTAACATATCTAAAAGTTATCATTTCAACAAGTAAACAATATTAAAATTATTAATAAGGTATTTTACATTTGTTTTACTAAGTCTTTAAAATCCAGTGTGTATTTCACATGCACAGCACATCTTAATTCAGACCAGTACCTTTTCAAGAACTTGGTATCCTCTGTGGCTAGTGAATACCAAATAGGACAGTGCAATTCTCTGTACTTCTAAGATCTCATTTATGCAATGGCATCAACTTTCACCTCTGTCAGAATCTCAAATCCGTATCTTTAGTCCTGGCCTATTTTACAAGTTATTACGTTAAATTCAAACACTGTTAAACCAAACTTACCTCATTTTCACCATTTAAAAAAAAAAAAACACCCAAATTTGTACCTCCTGATTCCCTAGTTCCTTTATGATAAATACCACAGTTCATTTAAACCCAGAATCAAAATTTCAGAGCAAAATTTATTCTTTTACCAGTTGGAACCTCAGTTTCCTCATCTGTAAAATGGCAGCTATTGTATTTACCTTCTGGGTCATGCAGATTCTGAAGGACAGAGTGCCAAGCATAGCATACGGCATACAATCCCATCTCTACCCATTTGGTTGCTATCACATATCTGACCATCAGGAGTATCCTTCCTGACAGAGACTTACAGATAAGTGCAGAAAGAGAGTATGGAGAGAGGGACAGGGACGTTTTCCACAGTGGGGGATCAGATTGTGTGTGATCTTTAATCCTGGTTAAGATGATAAATGAGATTCAGCTTTGATCTCTTTAATATAAAGGGATACTTAAGGAAGGAAACAATAGGATTCTTGTAAGGGAATCTGCAGTATAAATTTGATCCTGATTTTGCAATCTAGCCCAGAGATTAAAAAGGCTATACCATAATGGTTTGTCAAAAAATTGAATGAAATTTTTTCATGTTATAATAGAAGATATATCAATAAGGATCAAAAAGAAGAGAGGACATTCTAATTATTACAGCAAGAATATTATTACTGCCTAACATTATGAACACTAGTTGTTACTTTAGAATGATTCAGCCATATAATACCAAGCAGATGGTAATTATGTAGAACAAAAACAGAAGTAAGGGACTGCTGCCCTTCCATCCGTGTAGTAAGAGCTAGAGCAGGTCTTTTAAATGTTGTGGGCAAACGCAAACCCCTTTCCCTTCCACCTTCCTTTCATCACTCCAGTTTTGCTGCACTAGATTATACCACATGAAATTAATAGTTACTATATTTGGCCTGACAAAGTGTCCCCTGTCTTAAACAGAATAGTAAGCAGAGATATTTTAGACACTGACTTCGGAATAGTTAAATAAAGGTATTCAACTCATCAAGTAGGTCCTTGAATTGAAGAAGGAAGAGATGAGATATTTTAGAATATGGTGGACTAGGGTCTCTGTATCTGTTCTGGGGTCACAAAAGGTTCCTAGTTGGCCTGGAAGATATAGGTCAGCAGAAAAGATGGGAAGGAAGAAATTAGAGGCAAAAATGAATGAGAATCAGGGCTAAGATTCTGGTGAGTAAAAGAAAGAAAAGGGCATAAGCTGCTGTATCTCTAGAACTAACTAGAACAAATACAAATAATCCACCTTTGTGTTAAAGGTTTTTCTGAGCTTGTGTTTTATTTTACTGAATACCATTGAAAAAAAAGCATCTCAGTAAATGGTCATGCATATGGTCAGCTGGATGAGCTCCCATTACAGTACTAAAGCGTTTTTACTTGCTATCCTTTTATCCCCTGATCAATGCCTATTGAAAACAAAAGGGTCTGTTGAAACTATACCATATCCATTCCCCCTATCCTCTAGAGGGCATGAGTGTTCTTGTTTATTCCAACTCAGGATCTGGATCTTTCAGGAAGAGTGTCTATTATATATAGAATACTGAACCACTGAATGAAAATTGCATAATTCAAGAAGTCCTTCTCTCCTAAATATAAAACACCAGTTTCAAAATGTTTTATTAGATATAAAATATTTCAGCATATTAGATATAAAACTCTTTATTTTATCCTTGTTTTAGCATTCACTTATGAAGTCAAAGACAGGTCATAGTTTCACTAGTGTATGTACCAAGAAGAAATAGGGTGTTTCCAAACTAGATGGACAATTTCAAGAGGTCACTGAAAAGTTTTTCTTCTGTTGATGTTAAAGTTGTCATATTTGGGTATATCTGACTACAAATATAATTATGAAAACACAAAAGCAGCAGAGGAAGTTAGAGATATAAAAAGGCAAGAGACCTTTCTGTGTACTTAGCCATCTTATGGAGTCATCAAATTTCTAGTGGAACAAAAAAAACCCTCAAGGGCAATTGAAGAGTTGTGTGTAATATGGGGGAATTAAAAACTATGGCTTTTTATTTTCCTAGATTGAAAAGATGCTGCCCCACATAAAACAGGGGCTCCAATCTGAGGGTTAATAATTATGGAAGTAACTTGATTTAATAAAAATGAGAGGACCATAGTGATCCAACAATTTAAAAAGGAAAATACAAATTCCTCCAATAAGAAACTGAGTGAACTTTGTGTAATCTTCAGGATTCTGAAATAGATTATGAAGAGCATCATCTCTGAACATTAGGTAAAGAAAGTTGTGACCAGGTACTGGCATGTCATGAAGTCCAAATCACAGCTGATCAAACATTTCATTTTTTTGGACAGGGTTACTAGAAGCAATGGAAAAGAACATTTCTTAGATACCTATTTCATACAAGGCACATATGAAATCCAGAAATAAATCTCCAGCAATTCTTACCCAAATCCTAAAAAATAGGTTTTTTGTTTTTTTTAAAGATTTTTAAAAAATTTATTCATGAGAGACAGAGACAGACAGAGACAGAGAGAGAGAGAGAGAGAGAGAAGCAGAGACACAGGCAGAGGGAGAAGCAGGCTCCATGCAGGGAGCCTGATGTGGGACTCGATCCCAGGACTCCAGGATCACGCCCTAGGCCAAGGGCAGGCGTTAAACCACTGAGCTACTTGGGCATCGCCACCCCGCCCCTTTTAAAGATTTTTTTTTAATAAAAAATATTTTTTTTTAAATCCAAATGTGACATAGGAGTCTATTGAGACTCAAGGAAGTGACATTATTAGTTAATAAGTTGCAGACTTTGGATTCCAAAGTCTTGATCTAAGTAAAAAGCTCATGTTGTCACCTGAAAGAGAAGCCTCTAAGCAGGCTAGACAGGACAATGCAGAATGCACAGTGCCTATGGCCTTTAAAAACACCTTTGACAAAGTGCCTCATAATCTTCTTGTGAACAAATGCAGAAAATGGGCTGCACATAATATTCTTTGATGACACCTTAGAAGAGAGATTTCTGGTATCACCGGAGGGCTCTCAACTCTTTAGTGACTTGCTCAAGAAAGAGCTGATGCTGGGGACAATAGCAAATATGTCAAATGATGGGGACGCCTCCCAAAATGCAGCTCAACTCACTTTTTCTCCGTGCTGCCAGCTGTCATTCTCTTGTCCTTCCGATTCCTATATTCTATATTTTAACACTAGGTTTCAGATTGCACCAAGCAATATAAGACTGATTCAAGGCTAACACAAAATTTTTTGTGTCATTTATAGCATCATTTTCCTCAAGGGGCTTGTATGCTTTTCAAAGGTAGAAAGCATGTTTTATGATTCTATTTCTCCCATTTCATCTATCATAGGTCCGAGAAAGTAGGAAGCACTTCATACGAAACAATCTATAAATTAATTTGGGAGATATCAATTGCATCTTCAATAATCTTTGAATAGTGTCTTCATTGAATTTAGGTAAATCTGCTAATATGTAAAAAAAAAAAAAGTGACTGAATGACCTAATTGCTTTATAAAATGAAGCCACTATTTCCTATTCATAAAATTTATAACAATATCGCTGCCCCTCTCCATAAAAGTTAGACATAACATCACATGTCTTTGTGTATGAAATCTTGAATTTCACCTTGTATTTCCTGTTTTTTCTCTCTATTGCATAGCAGCCAATTGGTAGCTTAATCTTACCTTAAACTTGCCATCAGAAGAGAAAATGCTAACCCATTTATTATCATAGTCTGCAATGATTATGTCCCCACTGGGATGCACAGCTACTCCTGTGGGCCGCTGCAGCTGCCCGGGAGAGCGGCCTCGAATGCCAAACCGACTTTTGAACTGGCCATCATTGGAAAATATCTGCAAAACAAATGACATTCCTTGGAATGTAAATGAGCACAGAAATTAGTGAAGATGGAAAACAGTCAAAAACATGTATCCTATGTACCACAGGTCAGGACATGCAAACCCCATTTGAAGAAAAGTCTATACACATTGTAAGCTTCTCTTTCTGTCCTTGTACTATGGATCTTAAGTCTTAAGCAGGAAAATACGCAACTATCTGTTTTACCATATAAGTGAAGGTATATAATTGAGAACCATACCTGTACACATTGGTTGTTGCTATCTGCAATTAGGATCTTCCCACTTGTAGATGCAGCTACCCCTTGAAGATTTGTAAATTCTCCTTTATTTCTTCCTTTGGTACCTAGAAATAAATTATAAAATCACAGGAACTTAAAAAATAATAAAATAGAAATTAAGCAATAGAGAATTAGATGTCTGTTTCTTGAAGAGAATTAGGTTTCCATAGGTAACCTGAGAATATATATTTTTTTCTTTTAATTACACTAAAAAAAAGAGAACTTCTTCCACCATGACCTAATCCATTAGGACCTAATGGTCCTTAACTTCACTTCTAGACCAATAAAGTCATTGCAAGGTCACTTTTTTAGGCAAATGCAATCTTGTCTTAAGCTCTAACTGCACATTATTTTATGTTACATTAATAATCATATTAAAATATATTTAGATTTCACAAAAAACAATTTAAAAACCTAATACTACAATTGAGGATATGTAACGGGAGAGGGCCTTATTTTAGAGTTTTGCTGAAATACCACCCTCTCACTCAGCAGCTCTTGGAAGAAATCTGACTTGAAGAAGCTTCTAAGAAGCTTTCAATACATCCAACAAACCACAATACATCAGATATTATTAAACTAGCAGGCTGATTTTCAGATGCCTTATTTTCAAAGACTCAGTATATCGTAAGGTGTATATTCTTCTTGAAAACATAGAAGATATCCTATCCATATTTATTTGGATAAATAAATACAAAAAGCAAAGGAAAATTAGAGGGGGGAAAATCCAAGGTGTCTATGGGTTAACAGATGTGTTTTTGTTTTAAAACAAGTGTGTGGAACTTATTTCAATAAGACCATGTGAATATTAACAGATGGAAACAGACCAACCTATGCTTAAAAATGACCAGGAAGAAGTTTAAATTTTCATAGAGAAAACTATGCCTCATTTGGGCGCTTTTATCATTTCATTTCATCATTATCATTTCATTTTCTTTTATCCTACTCAAAAGAGCAAGTTGACATTTTGGTTTTAGACATCAATGCAGCGCCTTAGGCGCACTTGGACAACAGCACGTGGATGGTGGCTAATGTCAGCCACATGCTGAAGCACGGCTTAGAAATGGCCAGACCCTTCTTAAACAGTCTGGGGTTTAGGAAGCGAAACTCGCAATGGAATTAAACTCCGAATAAACTCAGCAGAATTGCTGGGCAGAAACATCTTATGTAGACCACCTGGTTCTGGTTCTCACCATGTAACCCAACCGAAGGTAATCTGCAAAGCAGTCACTTGGAGACATGGAAAACGCCAGGAAAAAGTTTATTCTAGGGGAAGCCAAAGGAGAGGACAGGAGGACAAGGCTCAAATGTGTTTCACCAAGGAGGAGAGTCAAGGAAACTTAAGGGCAAACAAATTTGGGGTAAAAAATTGCAGCTAACAATGCTTCTTAGTCTGCAGCCATGGATTAATTCCATTAACCCTTTGGTTCCTGGCTTTAACCCAACCCACATGGTAGCTATTTCACTGAAATCCTGGACTCATCAAGTTTACTCACCACCTCTCTCTCATCTACTCGTACTAACATAGAAGAAAAATTTGAGATCCAGATTCGAAAGAACATCTCCCACCTTGTGGGAAAAAAAGTTCTATTTTATTTCAAATGTATCACAAATAGAATCCCTATAATAAGCATGTATATGATATTGATGTAGGAATGAGTTGGAGGCAGATGAGACTAGGAAGGGAAAGGCCCCAGTCAGGCTCCTGCCCATCCCAAGGAAAAGAGAGATAAAACAGTAAAAACAAAAATAAACCTGGCTCCCTAGCTCCAAATTATTAGGGATTATCCCCCTTTAATTGCCACTAGGCTCATAGAAAACACCAGGTTAGGCAGATGTAGACAAACATTAAGGAGACATTAGCCAGACAGAAGGGAACACCTTGTTTGTGCTCATGATATTTATAAAGAAACATCTTACTTGTAGCAAGTTTACCTGTTGTTCTAAATATAGATATGACATTTACAAATTCACCCTGATATTCACAAGAAATTTACCAAGTTCCCTGGTCAGTTTCCTATAAAACACCATAAAAGCCCTCAGTGGCAACCCTGCAGCACCCCTCTCACTTTTGAGAGTTTCTCTGCTTAATAAACTGCGATATGGCTTTTTGCACTCTGTTGCAGTGAGATTCATTCTTGGGACTCCTTGAGACAAGAACCAAACTCTCCCATATCAATATCAGCTAACACTCTCTTAAAATGACGTGTTGGTATCTGTTGGTGGCAGGGGAAGGGGTGCTTAACTCTCGAGGGAGGTATGTGCCAACATGGTTTTAGCTTTGGGTCATTCCCTCTGATGTTGAATAGCCGCTGGTTAACAGGTACAGCAAAAACCGAAGGAACAAGAAAAGAAACCATTCCTCTAAAATGCTCAGTTTATATGTACTTTTTACTTTTATTTATTTTTTGTACTTTTTAAAAGGTAATGGGGGCAAGGCCAGGATTTCTCAGGAGTAAAACTTAATTTGTCAAAAACCTTTGATTAAAGTTATTATTTGCAAGATGGGGAACTAAGGACCAAATAAACACAGTTAACAGCAAGAGTCCTACAAGAGGTTGGAATATAAAAAATGACCTATAAAGAATGGTTGTTTCTTTCTCCCAGACTGTTCTAGGTCCTTGCTTATGTAAAATTGGTACTGCACCCATGGCCTCGACACGCAGATGAAAGAGAGATTGAAAATGGGGAGAGGGGGCAGCCCGGGTGGCGCAGCGGTTTAGTGCCGCCTGCAGCCCAGGGTGTGATCCTGGAGATCCGGGATCGAGTCCCACATCGGGCTCCCTGCATGGAGTCTGCTTCTCCCTCTGCCTGTGTCTCTGCCTTTCTCTCTCCTGCTCTGTATCTCTCATGATTAAATAAAATAAAATCTTTAAAAAAAAAATGGGGAGAGGAATAAGAAACACCTCAACAGGGTAGATGGACCCTGGTGCTGTCCCATCTGGTCCAGGCAGGAACAAAAACCTGACTGCTGCCCTCTTTTATCTGTTTATCCTGCTGAAGACAAAGCCTATTCTACTCGGAGAAGGTTCTGCAGGCAGCAGGTTAATGTTTGAAGGGGAAAATTATGGGGAGAAGAGTGCTGTAAAGAAGTTAAGGGGTGCCTCAGATTTAATTTTCCTTCTGAAGACAAAAGAGGTGATGTGGAAGGAGAGAAAGTACAAAAGCAAAAAATACTAACACCTTTTTCTTTGCAGAAATAAACACACATTTCTCAGTGTAGGTAAAATTTGGTAAGACATTTCACTGGACTCCATATCAGTACCATTTAGAACCAGAAGAAGGCAGACTCTGTGCCCAGTGTGAAATGACCGAGATGCTCCGTGCCTACCACCACTGGGTCATGAGAGCAATGGAACCCTGTTGCAAAAGAACACACTGCCGGAAAGAGGTTCTACAGCCTCTACTAAGCTCCAGCACCTTGTGGTGTTGGCCCAGCTCATATCCTCCATCTCAAGTTAACTATAAGTTGAGTCTGTTGCCCCACATATACAGAAAATCACAGGGCTGGAAAAACATGTCAGTCTCAGTTTGCATATATATATTTATAAATATATATTTTAAATTTTATTTATTCATGAGACACACAGAGAGAGGCAGAAACATAGAGGGAGAAGCAGGCTCCTCACAGGGAGCCGGATGCGGGACTTGATCCCCGGACTCAGGATCACACCCTGAGCCAAAGGCAGATGCTCAACCACTGAGCCACCCAGGTGTCCCTGCTTATATATTTTTGAAAGAGCTAGATGGAGTGGGCACTGCCATTTTAAATTTTATATTTGTTCTTAAAAATATTTCTCTTGGGGATCCCTGGGTGGCTTAGTGGTTTAGTGCCTGCTTTTGGCCTGGAGCATAATCCTGGAGTCCCAGGATCCAGTCCCACATCGGGCTCCCGGCATGGAGCCTGCTTCTCCCTCCTCCTGTGTCTCTGCCTCTCCCTTTCTCTGTGTCTATCATAAATAAATAAATAAATCTTTAAAAAAAATTTTCTCTTTAATTCATATGGCCTAGTATTCCAAATAGCTGGGGTTGGCATGATGGATAATACGGATTCTTTATTTTATTTATTTATTCATGAAAGACACAGAGAGAGAAAGGCAGAGACACAGGCAGAGGGAGAAGCAGGCTCCATGCAGGGAGTCCAACGTGGGACTTGATCCCGGGTCTCCAGGACCACGACCTGGGCTGAAGGCGGCGCTAAACTGCTGAGCCACCTGGGCTGCCCCAATAATATTGATTCTTATAAGCATCTTTCATCTTGTCAGAAATTACGGACTGTCATTTTTCTGAAATTCTAGGAGTTTTTAAGCATAGCAGGATCACAGTATTACTCCTGAAGATCAAAAGAAACCACCAGCATGTTCCTGAGGGGCAGCTAAAGCTATCTTCACTAATAGTTAAACTACAAAAAACTTCATGGTGAGTAATAATGTGGAACTATATAGCATATTATCATTATGCTGGGGCAGCCCCGGTGGCTCAGCGGTTTAGCACCGCCTTCAGCCCAGGGTGTGATCCTGGAGACCTGGGATCGAGTCCCGTGTTGGGCTCCCTGCATGGAGCCTGCTTCTCCCTCTGCCTGTGTCTCTGCCCCTCTCTCTCTCTCTGTCTCTCATGAATAAATAAATAAATTCTTTAAAAAAAATTATTATGCTGAAATGCCCCCAATCCAGGTGTTTATAAAGGGTCTTGGGAACAAGATAAAATAAATAGAAATTCCAGAAGTTAGAAATAATGTGGGATCATGCTTTACTCTTCAAGATTTTTTGCATAGTCTCTTTAGACCACAGAAAAGTGCCCCCCCCAAGGATTCTACTATATAATGAAAACTGGTTCTTTCAAAATGAATATAAATGTAACTATAAACATACATAGTACTCATAAAATCTTTTCCTGACTACTTTGATGTACAAGATTTCATTTGGTGGTTATGTTTTGGCTAGTAAAATGAGTAACACCAGTCTTAAAAAGTAATTATAAACAACTTGGCAACAATTCCATAAGATAATTAAACTGGTTTTTCCCAGATGTTAAAGTAGCCAATGAAGCATAAAATGAATTTTTAAGCCAATAGCTTCTCATCTGTGTTCCTCCTGGCCACCTCCACCCATGCCTCTAGGAAGATTACAAATGGCAAGTCCCTGGACTGAAATAGGAGATCGAGAACTGCAAACTTCCTCCCACCCCTACTCCAACTTAATATGAAAATTAATGCTAAATAAATCTAGATACTTCAAATGAGATAATGCAAGAGGATGAAATTGGGCAAAATAAGGATCTAAAACAGGATCTTCAAACAAGTAGGTGCTTAACAAATGTTTGTTGAATGAGTGAGTGCCCGGATGAACTATTAATGACTGAATAAATTATACCCCAGGTTACACCATGAAAAAAATATTTAGTAATATTTACAGCACTTTCATAATATATTCTCTCATGCACTCCCTGTAACAACCCCATGAGTTAGGATAAATATTACTGTTTCATCTTATATATAAGAAAATGAAACTAGGGATCCCTGGGTGGCGCAGCAGTTTGGCGCCTGCCTTTGGCCCAGGGCGCGATCCTGGAGATCCGGGATTGAATCCCACGTTGGGCTCCCGGTGCATGGAGCCTGCTTCTCCCTCTGCCTGTGTCTCTGCCTCTCTCTCTCTCTCTCTCTCCCTCTCTCTCTCTCTCTCTCTCTCTCTCTGTGTGTGTGTGTGTGTGTAACTATCATAAATAAAAATTAAAAAAAAAAGAAAGAAAATGAAACTAGACACAGGACAAAAGTAGTAAAGACAGAGAAAAGAATAAAACCCACTTCTCTTGCTCTTTTACGTAATATTTTTTCTAATACACATTTTTTTTTAATTTTAAGTAATCCCTACACCCAACGTGGGGCTCGAACTCATGACCCAAAGATCAAGAATTATATGCTTTACTGATTGAGCCAGCAGCCCCTGCTTCTTTTTTTTATTTTTTAAGATTAACTTTTTAAAAAGATTTTATTTATTTGACAGAGCATGCACAAGCAGGGGGAGCAGCAGGTAGAGGGTGAAGAAGCAGCTTCCCCGCCTGATGTAGGGCTGGATCCCAGAATCCTGGGATCATGACCTGAGCTGAAGGCAGACAGACACTTAACTGACGGAGCCATCCAAGTGCCCATTTTTATTATTTTAGAGAGAGCAACAGAGAGACAGAGCAAATGGTGGTCCTGGTGGTGGGGAACAGAGGAAAGGGAAAGAGAATCTATTTTTTAAGATTTTATTTATTTATTCATGAGAGAGACAGAAAGAAAGAGGCAGAGACAATAGGCAGAGGGAGAAGCAGGCTCCATGCCGGGAGCCCGACATGGGACTCAATCCCGGGTCTCCAGGATCACACCCTGGGCTGAAGGTGGTGCTAAACCGCTGAGCCACGGGGGATACCCAGGAGAGAGAATCGTAAGCAGATTCCCCGCTAAGTGCAGAGCCCTATGCAGGCCTTGATCTCGCAACCCTGAGATCAAGACCTGATCTGAAATCAAGAATTAGATGCTCAACTGACTGAGCCACCCTGGTGCCCAGGCACCCCAGTTTCTAATTAGACTTTAGAATACCAGGTTTCTGAGGTGAAGATAATTGCCTTTGGGCTTATATGGATCATGCTTTCTCTATAAAACCCACAGGAATTCCATCCCCATCCCTTATCACATGGTATTTGAACTGTTTAACTGTTTCTCACTAAACTGTGAGTTCTCCATGGGCAAGGGCAACATCTGTCCCGTTTGCTGCTGCACCCCCCTTTTTATTTATTTATTTATTTATTTATTTATTTATTTACTTACTTACTTACTTACTTATTTATTTATTTATTTATTTATTTTTGCTGCTGCACCCCTTAACACGGCACAGTGCCTAGCACTCAGGAAATATCAGTGACATCTTTTCCCACTGAAATGCAAGAAGAGTTCCTGAGGATGAGAATCTCAAAGGGGTGGTGCCAGGGTTCCTACGATGACCTGAGATGCCACCTTAGCATGATCTCTCTCCTCAGAGATTTTAGGGTGGGAAGGTGGTGGTTTGTAGAGGTGAGGCAGGGGAGAAACAGCATACCTTCCTATGCAGTCTCTGAGCTCATGCTAAGTGATTTTATACTTATAAGAAAGCACACCGCTCTAGAGTACAAGTGAGTGTTTCATTCACTGCTTCTCACCGGCACATTAAGGTATGGTGTATGAATTACATAATTTGAAACCGTTCAACTGTGTTTCTTTCACTCCCTCCCACATCTCCTGGCTTCCCCTTTGTTCAATGACTTTCTTTAGTAGCTGACAAAACCAGCTCAGGGCTTCTAGTCAGCAAACTCTGACGGCGCAGGGAAAAATAATCCCCGTGTTTCATCAACAGATGCTCTAAGCTACCTCTCTAAACTCATTCAGGATTGCTTTCCAGCACAGTATCGGAGTTAACACAATAACTCATTCACAGTGGGCATATAATTAAGTTTTTAGGCGTGGGAGGTATCAAATAGCTCAACTTTGGAAAACCACAGCAGTTAAAAGACATTTAAGATGAAGAGGAATCGTTGTGCAATTAAAAAGGCAGGGGCATCAGAGGCGCAGATGGCTGGGGTCGTGCCCTGGCTCTCTGAGGCGCCCCTGGCCCAGTTCTTTTGGTGGCAGGGATGATGACACAGTGCCCTGGTAATTTAACTCTTGTGGGGCAGGAGCTGTGGGAGGAGCTTTATTTGTAGCCTTTGCCCACTTCTGAGGTGTAAATCTGCCCATCACAGTGGATTTCCAGCTACTAACAGGGAAGTCACCAAATATAGAGTTAGGAGGTGGTGTGCACACAGGCATGCGCCACGTTACGATGTGGTAGGTATACTGCGCTGTGGGGGCACTGGAAACTGGAAGTGCCGTTCTTGCAAAGCATCATCTGTTGTTGAATGACCCAGCCATTCAGGGTCTCTGCAAACTGTTCAATTTCAGTTTCAAAACTGCCAGGCTGCTCTCTGTAAGATGATTCAAAAAATCCTGAACATATTCTGGTAGAGTGGGATAATCCTCACAACCATCTTCATAGGATTCTGTATAATTAGAAGAATAACCTGGTGGATAAAACTCAGGAGCATTTGCAGACAGCTTAGACATTAATACAGGAACTAGCTATCCCTACCAAGGATTTTAAGTAAGATGATACAAAGAAATGGACTGCACAATGCCTGACTTCCAGAACACTTAGTCCTTCCTCCTGCTTCTGTTCCCCATCCTTTCCCCCTTGAACCACGCTGAAGCTAATGATTTAAAGTAACTTCTCAAAAAAAAAAATAAATAAAGTAACTTCTCTATACTTTTTGCTCCCAAATTGATCTTGAGCCATGACTTCTTTGCTGAGCTCCAAATCTATACTCTAAACTGCCTATGGTACACCTCAGCCTGGCTGATCTAAACTGAAATATACTCTCCTTCCTCTGACTGTCCTGACCTTGGTTGATAAGGGTAAATAGTAACAATAGCCAACATTTACTGGGCCCTTACCATGTGCCTGTACTGTTTAAATACATTTTACATATATTATTTTAATCCTCACCATATCAAGTAGGTGGCAGAGTTTTTTGTTTTTTTTTAATAAATGTGCCAATTCAGCACCATTTATTTTATTTGGGAAAGAGAGCAAGCACACGTGCACCTGCAGGCTCATGAGCAGGGGGGAAGGACGGAGGGAGAGGGAGAAGCCGACTCCCCGCTGAGCAGGGAGCCCAATGTGGGACTCCATCTCAGGACCCTGGGATCATGACCTGAGCTGAAGGCAAAGGCTCAGCCGACTGAGTCACCCAGGCACCCATCAAGTATGTGTTAATACCACCCCCCCCAAAAAAAATACCATCCCCATTTTACAGATATAGGAACTGAGGCACAAGAGGTTAAATAACCTCCCCTAAATCATATAGCTAATAAATAGGCTGGAATTTATTTTTATTTTTATTTTTTTAAATTTTTATTTATTTATGATAGTCACACAGAGAGAGAGAGAGAGAGAGAGAGAGAGAGAGAGAGAGAGAGAGGCAGAGACACAGGCAGAGGGAGAAGCAGGCTCCATGCACCGGGAGCCTGACGTGGGATTCAATCCCGGGTCTCCAGGATCGTGCCCCGGGTCAAAGGCAGGCGCCAAACCACTGCGCCACCCAGGGATCCCTAGGCTGGAATTTAAATGAGGCAATCAGTCTTTTCAGTTCTTGACTATGTTCTCCACTACTTAGGTTATCACTTCCATACTATGACTATGAATAAAATATTAATTAGCATTACCTACTTTGCCTCTCTAAAACGTACCGCAAGTTATGCAGTGCTAGACTCTACCAGCAGTCATCCTTAGAGCATTCAAATCAAACAGCAAGAAATTCAGTTTGGTCACTGAGCCCTGCTCTCTCCTTCCTGAGCATTTCTCAATGTGCCATTTCCCCTCCACTGCATCGCTACACTCTTAATCCTGGCACTTGCATTAGCTCCTGCAGTAGGGGGCAGCTTCCTGATTGCTGAGTAGATCCCCCCTAGGATGCCTCCAGGCTGTAGGGCAATAAATAGCTTAGGAAGCCACTATACTACATCACATGGTTCAGTGCCTCCCCATTCCTCCATGGCTTACAAGATGCAGATCCCTGGCCCTCCCCAGAGGCTGAGACACACAGGTACAGAGACCAAGTCCAAGCTCCTTATCAAAGACACATAACCTTTTCCTTGCTTCTATTTCATTTGAAGCCCCAGGATGATGGAGTCACTACTTAACTACTCAGTTTCTCACCTCCATGCCTTTGGACCTGCTCTCCCTTCAGCTAAAATACCTTTTCCTCCCGTCCATCTGATGTTTTCTCTTTAAAGCCATCTTACATTTAGATGCTATCTTTGGGAACCTTCCATGACCCCCTGCCACCCCAACTTCTGTGTCTTGATTCAAACTGAAGGTACATTTTGTATGTCTGTTTCTTTTTTTTTTAATTTTTTTTTTATTTATGATAATCACAGAGAGAGAGAGGCAGAGACACAGGCAGAGGGAGAAGCAGGCTCCATGCACCGGGAGCCCGATGTGGTATTTGATCCCGGGTCTCCAGGATCGCGCCCTGGGCCAAAGGCAGGCGCTAAACCGCTGCGCCACCCAGGGATCCCCCACATGTCTGTTTCCTATGGACTGTTGCTTCCTCTAAGTCAGAATCTCATCCCTCTGTATACCACAAGTATCTGGCACATAGTAAGTATTCAAACAGCAGTGTTCCATCTAACGTGGGGGCTGGATAATTGGTGAGGAGGGTGAAAATGTGAGTCAAATTGACCCCTGAAAATCCCTTATGTTACCCAAAAAGGGATAATTCAGTTTCGTGAATACACAAAATCAACACGTTATTTATGGTTGCTGAATGAACCCTTACACATGTATTATGAAAGCTTTGTATCTTGAAGCACAAATTCATTGCCTTGAAAGCAGCTCAGTTATATGTGTGAGAACAGTTAAGGGAACAGCAGAATCATTGTTATGCTGGTGTAGCTGAATTTCAGTGAATTTTGGATCTCACATGACAGGCTTCAATATATACACAAAGGGACTGCTAAAATTATGCAGGTTTTTTATAACGTTTTATAAAGATGTATTTTAATTTCATTTTTTAAAAGACTTATTTTGGAGAGAGAGAGAGAGTGTGCATGTGTGAAGTGAGGGGCAGAGGGAGAGGGAGAGCAGCAGACTTTCCGCTAAGCACGGAGCCCAAAGCAGGGCTCTAGCCCTTGACCCCGAGATCTTGACCTGAGCCCAAGCCAAGAATCATATGTTTAACTGACTGAGCCACCCAGGCACCCCAAATGGTGCATGTTCTATTATCATGCATCTAAAAGCCGAATTGTACAGAGAAACTTACAAGTTCTAAAACAAAGACATAACTATAAAAAAAAATCTTGAACTCTTCTAATTGTTAATGTAAACTCTACCTGCTGTAGCCAGTAGTATAGACGTTTCTCCGAAAGTCAGCACAGTTTGCCTGACATTGCCTGGCACAGTTCCAGGCATGGGAATTCATGTGAATGACTGGCCCTGAGCTTTAGTGTGTTGTTTCCCAGTCTGTGCGTCTCTGGACCTCAGTGCTGGGACCTGATGGTGGTGAGAGGGAAGTTAAATCATGCAGTAGGTCACAACTGGATGCTATTCGAATGGGCAAAGTATTTATCCAAAGTATTCTTTGATGTACTGTTGGGGATTATAAACGATTAAAGACATCATCCTTGACCTCAGGCAATCTGTGATCTTATTGGGAAATAAGGTCAAAGCAAAAACAGCAATTATCACAGTGGATACTAAAGGAGAAGTTGGTACTTGGGGAAAAGATAAAATTGGGGGAGGAATTCAGAGATAAGGTGCCCGGTGTGGAGGCACAGCGGATGCTGAGGGAACAGCGGGCTCCTACGCTGACCTGTCCCGTCTCATCACCAGCCAGTGCCCTCTCCACTTTCCAATCCTCTGACCTACGCTCCCCTGCATCTTCTCACAGGATGTGTTGTTCAGAGCCATCAATCATGTTCAGTCCTCTTCTCCCTTTCTTCCTTGCGTTGGTCCAACTGGAATGCTGCTTCCACCTGTCAACCTAGATAAGTCCTCCTCTTTGTTCGTGTCCTGCTTTTAATTCTTTCTCAGTTCTCAGCTCCCTCACCTAACCCACGCTATTAAATGTAGATGCCGCTTTTAGGCAAAGAGGCTTGAGCCATGGAATGCAGGAAGGGCCACAGCGACCACCTGGCTGAATACAGACAGGCCTATCAGTGACCTAACTCAAAATATCCACAGGCCCTAACTGACCAATGGGCTACTTGCAACTAGGCACAGTTCCCAAAAAAGGGAAGAGTCCATACATCCCCATACCTCCTCACCTTTCCTCTTTAAAAACAACTCCCACCCACTGCCTCAGTCTCTCCTCTACTGGTCCACCCACCACTCCCTTGTGTGGGGTTCAATAAACTTCTTTGTTCTACCTCAGGTGAATTCTTTTACCTCCTGCGCCATTGCCATCGGGCTTCCACTCAATCGCTGCCCATATTTGGGAGCCCCACCCCATGGAGAGACAGCCCATTTAGGCACCACATTAGAGTCAGGTGGTCATCCATCTGTCGCCCCAAACTGTAAGCTCCTTGAGGGAGGAGATCTCATTTCTTTTATCTCTGCATTCCCATCACCTGGCATAGCGCCTAGCAGGCACTACATGCTGCCGAAATGCTTTCTGAGCCAAATTATTGCATAATGACTAGGTCTGGATTAAAACATAAAGTTAAAGAGAAACAGGCCTGTAAGACCTGCCTTTCTTTCTGGCCCTACGTATATGAGGTGCTTAACATCTGTTATGGGCTGAACCGTCAAAATTCATCTGTTGAAGTCACAACCTCCAGTACCTCAGAATATAACTATATTTGGAGAAAAGACCTTAAAAGAAGTGGTTAAGTTAAAATAAGGCCATTAGGGTAAGGCCCTAATCTCTTCTTACAAGAGAAAAAAAACACCAGGGTATGCACTCACAAAGACACAACCATACAAGGTCAAAGGAGCAAGAAAACAGCTATCTAGAAGACTAGAGAGGAAACCAACTCTAGCACCACCTCGACCTTGGACTTTCGGCCTCTGAAATTATGAGAAAATAAGTTTTCTTTGTTTAAGCCACCCAGTCTATGGTATTTTGTTACAGCAGCCCTAGCAAATTGAGACAGCATCTTTACTTCCTGAATAAACTCATAGTGTCATATGCCAGGCACCGTTTTAAGCTTTATATAGATGTTTAAACATTTAAACACCTCACCACCAATGCCAATGAATCATCAAGGAACTCTCAACAGGTAAGAGGGAAGAAGAGTATGCCTCCTTCTCTGGTGGGAGCTGGGGATTCAAAATCAGTATTATGGGAGAAAACTCCCTAAGAGGTATGTCAGGTGAGAATCACAGGTGGTGATAGACTAAAATTAATAATAATGGGAAAATAACAGCTACCAGTAATTGAGCATTGGATTCAGAAAAGGTGAGTTGTCCAGCTGCTAAGGAGATTTAGAATTCAGACCCGGATCCTTGCCTTTCTCCACCTGACACGCTGCCCGGAGGAGACTGGGATCACTTGGCTGGGGCAGGGGGTGGGGGGAAAGGGCTGAGCAGGAGACAGAGCTTGTTCTCAATGCAGAAGATCAGTGGGGAATGGAAAGAACATTTTTTTTTTTTAGAAGAAAAGGTAGGGAAATTCTAAGGACCTTCGTTGCATGTGCAAAACTAATAGTTCTGGTTTATCTGGCTCCTCCAACACATCAGGCATTAAGCTTAAACTCACAACAGTTCTGAGAAGCAGATATTTTTGTATTCTCATTTTATGCACGTGGAAACTGGGGCTCAGAAGTAGAGAGATATGCCTGAAGTTCAAGTTAAGTGGCAGAACCGGAGCGGCAAACCCCGGAGGCTCCCAATCCTACACCCTCCCCATCTCATCTGCTTTGGCAGGCGTGCCTCCCACTTCTGCACTCACGTTGCACAAATGGCCAGTGAATGAAGGAGGGCCTCCAGGCTGTGAACTGACAAGTTACATACCCTGCCATGGCCTTTACAATATTCAGCCTAAAGTACTAACACAGAGCAGCTTCTGCCCAAGAAGGTTCCAAGGAGTTTTCATTTCTCACGATGTTCCACGGAAAAAGTTCTCTGCTCAGAAAAGCTTTGTGGAAGTGCTGCCTGATATCCTTCTCCTGCCTTGGACACTTACAGTACATCCTGGCAGATTCTAGAGGTTCTGTGGTGGGCAGCCCGGGTGGCCCAGCGGTTTAGCGCACCTTCAGCCCAGGGCCTGATCCTGGAGACCTGGGATGGAGTCCCACCACTGGCTCCCCGCATGGAGCCTGCTTCTCCCTCTGCCTGTGTCTCTGCCTCTCTCTCTCTGTGTGTCTCTCATGAATAAATAAAATCTTAAAAAAAAATAAAGGTTCTGTGGTTTAAAAAAAGTCTGTTTCCTTCATGGAGGTCTCCCCATTCTATTTGAACCCCAGGCTCCCTGTGTCAGTTCATACACTGACCGGCACCCTTTTAGAGATGCTACGACGCAGGACTTAAGAGGCAGAAAGACAAGCAGGATGGAGCTACTTTTGGAAACATTAACTAAAATGCAGGCTTTTTTCTTAAGAATCACAAAGTCCCTTGACATTTACATTTAGTTTGCTTTCTACTGAGAATAAACAGTTAACAAAAAAATCAGAGGCAACAAAGCAGACAAGGGAATCTGAGATTTGCATTCTCCAATCTATTGGCTCATCCTAAACCGTCTTGCTTTCGCCCCAACCACATTCCTTTTTCTTGGGGGGGGAGGGTCTTTTTTATTTTTATTAATGTATTTTTTGTGTTTTCTTTTTATTGGAGTTCGATTTGCCAACGTATAGCGTAACACCCAGTGCTCATCCCATCAAGTGCCCCCCTCAGTGCCTGTCACCCAGTCACCCAACCCCATTCCATTCTCCCGATTCGCAGTCACCCTGCCCTCTTTAGAGCTGCTCTCCAGCTCCACACACCTGCACGTGACCACGACTTGCACTGCACCGTGTCCCCCAGCCCCAGCCCTCACAGCGCAGAGGAGGTGACGGGGAGGCGTCAGCCCCTCCGCTACAGCGCAGCCCGAGCAGGCAGATTTCAGAGAAACCCGGGGGGGGGCGGGGGGGGGGATATCTGACCAAAGGATCCTCGGCCTTTAGTTACCCCAAGACGCTCCCTTGATGGGAGGGGGCGGGGTGGGCTGGGGGGTGAGACTGCCAACATGTCCTGTAAGATTTCCGGATTGCGCGTACTGTGATTTTTCTATTTATCCTTTTGGTTATTTTCGGTTTTTAGTTTTCTGCAACCAATATGCAGCACTTGTGTTAGGAGGAGGGGGGGAGGAGGAGCAAGGATAGAAAAGGGGGAGGAGAGAAGAAACAAGGAGGGGAAGGGGGGCTGGGGGAGGGGCGGAGGGTTGAGGCGAGGTGGGGAGGACAGAAAGAGGGAAAGAGGAGGGCGAGGGAGGGGATGGAGACCAGGGCTGGGAGGGGAGGTCTTCTGGGGAGGAGGAGGAGGAGGAGGACACAGGGGAGAGAGGCTAACGGGCACGGGGGATGGGAAGAGGGATGAGGAGCAGGAGAGAGAGAGGAGGGAGGAGGAAAGGGGGAACACAGACCGTGAACTCTCCGGAGGAGACCGCACAGTTCACCTAATAAAAGGCAGCCGAGCTCCCAACGCCCTGAAGTCCCAGCCCGGACCCGCGAGGTTCCCGGCGCCACGACTTTCCCAGGGCCCCCGCCCCCCGGCCTCCCAGCTCTCCGTCCCCTCCCGGCTCCCCAGCCTCCCCGCCCCCCAGCCTCCAGCTCCCCAGCTCCCCGCCCCCCAGCCTCCCCGCCCCCCCAGCTCCCCGCCCCCCCAGCCTCCAGCTCCCCCCACCCCCCAGCTCCCCCAGCTCCCCGCCCCCCAGCCTCCCCGGCCCAGCCCCTTCCCGCGCCCCTTCCCGCGCGCCCTCCTTACCCACTCGGAAGATGAGGTCGTCCTCGATGGGGTTCTCTTTCCGCTTCCCGGTGCTGTACATGCTCGCGGGCCTCTTCACCGCCTTCTGCTTGACGTGGCCGCTGCCCGGGGACTTGACGCGCCGCTTCACGCCCTCGGCGGTGGGGGACACGTCGGCCGAGCGGATCACCTTCAGCTTGAACGGGCTGCCCCGGATGTGCTGGTCGTAGAGCCGCAGGGACAGGGTGAAGTCCCCCTCCTTCTGCACCGTGTACAGAAACTCGTAGGTGCCGTTCTTGTTGTCGAGGATCTCCCCGTCCGCCACGCTGCCGTCGGGCGTGCTCAGCTCGGCCGTGAGGTAGGCGTTGCCCGTCTTGCACAGCTCGCCGTCCTTGTCCTTGGTCGTTATGGTGACGGACATGGGCTGCCCGATGATGGTCTGCCGCAGCCCCTCGCCCGTGGCCACCGTCTCGGAGGCGACGGCGTTGGTGGTGAGGATCGTCCCGAGGTTGTGGATGGACTTCTTGAGGCCTTCGGTCTCCACGATGAAGTCCAGCTGGTCGTTCTCCCGCGGGTGCAGCGGGAAGTCCTGGTCCGCCAGCTCGTTCAGCTTCTCGCTCATCTGCTTCTTCACCAGCAGCACCTCGGTCTCGGTGCCGTGGTTGAGGGCCTGCGCGGTGAAGCTGCTGCAGCTCTTTATGCTCTCCTGGCCCTCGAGCAGCGTATCCAGCTGGGACTGAAGGACCTGCGGGGACGGGACGGGGACGGGGACGGGGCGGGACGCGGAGCCGGAGGAGCGGGGTGAGCGCGGCGGCGGCGGCGGCGGCGGCAGGGGGGAGGGGGGAGGGGGGCAGCTCGCTCGGCCCGCTGGACGGTGCGCGCAGGCGCACTGCGCTCCGCGGGCCGCCGCCGCCCGCCGCCCCTGCCCACGCCCGGCCGCCGCGCCCTCCGCCTGGAGCCCGCTCCTAGTGCCTGACTCTGAACTGCATTCCCGGTACCTTCCCTTTCCCTTCCGCCCTCGCCCACACTCTCCCCCACGCACAATCCCTGGGTCATGTGTTTCTGATGGGGCGAACTGAAACGTCACTGACCACCGGGAGCCTGGAAAACAAACTGCTCTGCCCGGCATCTCAACTATTCACTATTCAGCATCTCTCCACAAAGTCCCCACTTCCCCTGCTGCCACCTAAAGGGACAGAAAACCAGACAAGCGAAAACTCTCCCTCCACATCCGAATACTAGAAGCTTTAGATCCCTTGCTTTTGTGATGGGACATGTGAAAAGCTGCAGCCAGGGTTCACTGTGAAGTCGACTAACAGGTTGGTGTGGAAGAGGGAGCAATTAAGAGACTATTAGACGTCCCAGTTAAGGAAGGAAAAATAATCCAGCTTAACCCTAAATCCTGAAAGCATTACTTTATATTCAATCTTGCCCTGTGTCACACTATAAATTGGTACTGTCGGTACAGAATCAGAGGCCTTTGCTTAAGACGGGAAGGGGAAAAGAGCTGGCTGTGCCATTAAAGGAAAACTACTGTTTACTATGCCACAGTGACACTTTAAGGACCCATCTGAATCCCTTTGCTGTTACGAGAACACAATAAGCTAATGCAGGGAAGTGCCCGGGGTATCCTGTCTCTTACAGGTTATCTAGAAGCACGGCTGGGATCTTACCTTATGTTTGAGGCCATAGTTGACTTCCAGTTCCATAAGCAGCACACTTTTGCGCACATTTAGAGTCTTCTGGAGCTCATCAAATGTAGAGTGGATGTCATCCACAATGCTGGCCTTTTGGTTGGTTAACTGATGAATGATTTCTGAGATGAACTGAAGAGCAGAATCGATTTCTGGGAGCCTGGAGAACAGTCATCATCAAAGATTATTTAACATCGACCCAGAAATAGTAAAACATCTATCTAAACACTATGTTTTGTCGAAAAAACATTTTCTCTGCCTTTCATCTTTAAAAAGTAATGACTGAAGAACAGAATGAGTAAGACATGACATAATTACTGCCTTTGAGAGGAGAGACTTTGAGGGTCCACGTCTACTTCATCTAATCGATCATCTGATTTTAATAATTGATGGTACAAAGCCTTGAGGCTCTCTGAACACCATGGCTTCTCCTTATTCTGAAGCAAGCCTTCTCAAACTTGACCCTATATTATAGGCCACATGCTTCTTTGTTACAGGGGACTATCCTGTGTGTTGTAGGCTGTTTGACAGCATCCTGTCCTCTGCCAGATGCCAACAGCACCCCACACACAGCTGTGACAACAAACTCTCCAGGCATTGCCAAATGTCTCCTGGCGGTATACTGCCCACAATTGAGAACCACTGTTCTAAGTATATAGTTGTATCTTTTCACCTAATCATATGAATTACTTATCCGAACCCAGAGTTTCCTGGGAATGTTTCGCAAGCCTCCAAGTTCCTTTAAATATTATAGAATAACCACATTTTTCTCACTACAACTATCAGTGATAAGATTTATTTTCAACTGCTTATGTATTTCCTATTTGGTCTTTCTCATGTATGACACAGCTGCTCTATTCCCCCATCTCCATGCCAAAGAGAAAGCCTGGAAGCAGGGAAACAAAGATAATTGAGCAATCGCTGGTCAGTACCCTTTTGCTGGGCTCAAACAGAGACGAGCCAGTGACAGTCAACACAGTGGTCCTGTGTATGTCAAGAAGCGCAGCTAAGTAAAGCTCCTCAGAGAGCCTGGTTTCAGGGCACAAATTTCAGAGATCGGCGAGCATTCTCCTCAAGTGTATTTTATTCATTTAATCATCCTGAGGTACTAAAAAGACGCCACTGCTCTTAACAGAAGGTAGTTGAGATGTTACCAAGAAGCAAGGGATGATGACCCTTACCACTCACTTGTTCATGACTACAGACCCCCAATCAAAGGAGAATTTACTCAGCGTGAACTTCTTATCCAACTGAGAGGAGATCCGGAGGCCAAGCGTGAGGCACAGCCGGTGGGGGGGAGTCTAGGGCGGTGTGCGCACCTTTTGTTGACAGCGTCCAGCTGGACCTGGAGTGAGGCCTTGTGTTGCTCTACCACGTCCTTGAGGGGGACCGTGGGATGTTCTGCATGCTCCCCCTCCGTGCACTCCCGGCACATGGCGGTCTCACAAGACTGGCAGTAAAAGTCCATCACCTGCAGGTAACACAAAAACAATCCCAGGTTCCATACCACTAATCGACGCTTCCTATGCACTAGGCCCTGGGTAGGCATTCTGTCCCTTAATTCTCGTGGCCTTCCCAGGATGGAGGCAGGATGTCCAGTGGCACAGAAGAAAAGGAAGGATAAACTGTTAGGCACCAGGTCTCCAACGGAGGTGGGTCAGACTCTAAAGCTGCTGCTGTCATCACAAAACCAGCTTTTCTGTGGCTCCTGCCCTAAAACAGAACAGGTTGGGGCTGTGATGCTTAAACTTTCCCATCTTAGGACAGTCTTCCACTCTTTATAAGTTATTAAGAACTCCAAAGTATTTCTATTTATGTGAATTGAATCTATAGATATTTCTATTAAAAATTGAAACAAAAATGTTAAGTATTTACTAAGTTATTTAAAAGCAATAATAAGCCCATTAAATGTTAACATGAATAAAACAGTTCACAAAAGAGAACGATATTTTGCAAAGCAAAAAATTTTGTGAAAAGAATGGCATTGTTTTCCATGTTGAAAATCTTCTTCAGTGTCTAGCTTTATGGAAGAGAGCTGCATTCTATCTGCTGCTGCATTCAATCTGTTATAATAGCACACATCATACTATCTCTGGAAAACTGCACTGTACACTTTTGAGGGAATGACAGTGAAAAAGGCATATGATGTCTTAACAGTATTATAAATATAGTTTTGATCTTGTGGACTGCCCTCTCCCTGAAGGGTCTTGGGACCCATGAGGGTTCCTGGACCACACTTCGAGAACTGATACTCCTTCTACAAGAGATAAGCTGTACTGAGCTATTTGTATCCTGCCCTCTACCACTTAGGTAACCTCACTGTGTCTCATGTTTCCCTCTGTCAAATAGAGACAGTAATAGTAACCTATTTCATAGGGCTGCTAGGAGAATTCAGGAGGTTAATATGCATGAAGAACTCCGATGATGTTTGGTACTGGCATCATGGAGCAGCAAAAATGATGTGATAGTGTCATCTGCTTACATGAAAATAAAGCCACCTTATTCTGATAATGACGAACTGTCAGTAAAAATATAAAGCCTGAAAGTCAGTTTCCCAGTGAAAGTGTTCGTTCCCCTATTCTCTCAGCTGAAAATAACTTCTTCTAATTTTGAATTCACAAAGTACTCCTTGGAGGGATTTTTTTTTTTGAAGTATAACATACACAGAAAATGGCATAAACCTTACTAAAGATTTGTGGATTTTCACAAATTGAATGCTCCCACCAAATCACTTTTATTTATCCCCTATTTTATGAAATATTCATAAGATTTTCAGTTCCTGAACACAGGAACTATCTTTCCCAGAGCGTAGGTAATTGCTTGCACAAAGTAAGTATTCAAAAACTGCTCAACAAATTAACTGTATGCTATAAGAGTCTCATTTTAGAGTCAAAGGCACAAATAGATTAAAATTAAAAGGGTGGAAAAAGATATTCCATGCAAATAGTAATCAAAAGAGAATAGGAGTGGGTTGCTTGGGTGGCTCAGTCGGTTAAGCCTCAGACTCTTGATTTCAGCTCAGGTCATGATCTCAGGGTTATGAGATGGAGCCCTGGATTGGTGAGCTCTGTGCTAGGTGTGGAGCCTGCTTAGGATTCTCTCTCTCTCCCTTTCCTTTTGCCCCTCCCTGCCCCCATCTTTTAAAAAATACAGAAAAAAACCCCCAAGAAGTAGAGAAAGAGAACTGGCTATTTTAATATCAGACAAAATAGACTTTAAGACAAAAGTTGTTACAACAGATAAAGAAGGACATTATATAATTAGATGATAAATTCATCAAGAAGATATAACAATCACAAACAAATATGTACCCAACAACAGAGCTCTAAAATAGATGAAGCAAAAACTGACAGAATTAAAGGGAGAAATGAACAGTTCAACAATAGCTGGAGATTTCAATACTCCACTTTCATTAGTGATAGAACACTTAGATGGAAGATCAATAAAGAAATAAAATTTTAAACACTATAAACCAACTAAGCCTAACAGACCTATATAGAACACTCTATTCAATAACAAAATACACATTTTTGTCAAGTACACATGGAACGTTCTCCAGAAGAGACCATATATTGGGTCACAAAAGTCTGGATAAATTTAAAAAGTCATACAAGTATCTTCTCTGGCCACAATAGAATTAAATCAAAAATCTGTAACAGAAGGAAATCTGGAAAATTAAATGACTTACTCTTGAACAATGAGTTAAAGAAGAAATAACAAGGGAAATTAGAATATACTTTGAGAGGAGTAAAAATGAAAACCCAATATACCAAAACTTATGAGAGCACTCAGTGCAGAATTTTAGCTGTAAATGCCTACTTTAAAAAGATCTCAAAAAAAAAAAATCTCAAATCAATAGTCTAAGTTTCAACCTTAAGGAACTAGAAAAAGAAGAACAAATTAAAACCAAACCAAGAATAAAATAATAAAGATGAAAGTGAAGATAAAATAGAAACACAGCAGGGAGAATCAATGAACCAAAAGCTGGTAATTTGTAAAAATCAGCAACATTGACAAACAGGATATTAGGGATAGCTGTATGCCAACGAACTGAGTAACAGACAAAATGAACAAATTCTTGGGCAGCCCTGGTGGCTCAGCGGTTTAGCGCCCCCTTCAGCTTGGGGTGTAATCTTGGAGACCTGGGATCAAGTCCCATGTCAGGCTCCCTGCAAGTTCTCCCTCTCCCTGTCTCTCTCCCTCTCTCCCTCCCTCTCTCTCTCTGCAAGGAGCCTGCTTCACCCTCTCCCTGTCTCTCTCCCTCTCTCTCTCTCTCTGTCATGAATAAATATTTTTTTAAAAATGAACAAATTCCTAGAAACACACAAACTACCAAAACTGATCCAAAGAAGAAACTGAAATTCTGAATAGTCTTATAATAGGAAATTGAATCAGTATTCAAAAAACTTTCAACAAAGAAAAGCCCAGGGCCAGAAGGCTTCACAGATGAATTCTAACAAACATTTAAAAAATTAACAGCAATCCTTCCAATATACCCTATTTTCTATTCAAAAAATAGAAGAGGAAAAAAAAATAGAAGAGGAGGAAACATATCCTAACTCATTCAATTAGGTCAGCAACCCCCAACACCAAAGTCAAAGACCTAACAAAAAAGAAAAGTTCATATCCCTTAGGAATATATAGATGCAAAAATCCTTAGCAAAATACTAGTAAACTGAATCAAGCTGCATATTAAAAGGATTATACAGTATGCCAAGTGGAGTTTCTCCCAGAACTGCAAAGGTGGTTCACATACAAAAATGAATATGTTTAATAGACCACATTAATAGAATAATGGCAGGGGGAATCCACATGGTCATCTTAATTGATAGAGAAAAAACATTTGACACTATCCAACACCATTTCGTGATAGAAACACTTATCAAACTAGAAATAGAAGATTCCTCAACTTCATTAGAGGTACCTACAAAAATCCTACAGCTAACATCATACCTAATTGGTGACCCATTATAAGTGTAAGATAAAGTATAAGACAAGGATGTCCACTCTTGTCATTTCTATTCAGCAATGTACTAAAAGTTCTAGCCAGGGCATTTAGGCAAGAAAAAGCAATAAGATGCATACAATTTGGAAAGGAAGAAGTGAGAATTTCTCTATTCAGAGGTGATACAATCTTTTATATAGAAAACCCTAAAGAATACACCCCCCTCTCACATACACAAAACTATTAACAAATGAATTCAGCAAACTTGTAGGACACCAGATCAACAAACAAAAATCAGTTGTATTTCTATATACTAGCAATGAACAATCCAAAAATGAAATCAAGAAAACAATTCCATTTATACTAGCATGAAAAAGAACAGAAAATACTTAATAAATTTAACCAAGAGGGTATAAGACTTGTACACTGAAAGCCACAAAACACTGTTGAAATTAAGGAATACCTAAATAATGGAAATTAATGGAAAGATAGCCCATGATCGTGAATTGAAAGACTTAATATTGTTAAGATAGCAACATTCCTAAAATTGATATCAATTTTGATTCACTGAAATATCTATCAAAATCCAAACATCCTTTTTCACAAGAGTGAAAAAGCTGTTCCTAAAATTCAGATGGAATCACATGGGACACTGAATAGCCAGAACAATCTTGGGGGAAAAAAAAAATTGGAAGATTCAGACTTCCCAATTTCAAAACCAAGCTAGAGTAATCAAAACGCTATGTTAATGGCATAACGATAGACATTCAGAACAATGGAACAGAATTGTGAGTCCAGAAATAAAACTATACATTTATGGTCAACTGATTCTTGACAAGGGTGCCAAGACCACACAATGAAGAAAAAAACTGTCTTTTCTTTCTTTTTTGCAATAGTCTTTTCAACAAATGATGCAAAGACAACTGGATATCCATGTATAAAAGAATGAAGTAGAATTTTTACCTGGTTCTATATACAAAAATTATCTCAGAGTAGATTAATGGCCTAAACATAAAAATTAAAACTATAAAACGCCTAGAAAAAAATAGGAGTAAATCTTTACAACCTTTGATTTAGCAATGGCTTCCTAGATATGAACCAACAGCACAAGCAACAACAACAAAAAATTGATAAATTGTACTTCTTCAAAATAAAATCCTATGCACCAAGGGCACTACCAAGATACACCATCAACAAAGTGAAGAGAGGAGCACCTGGCTGGCTCAGTCAGTAGAGCATGTGACTGTCCATCTTGGGCTTGTGAGTTTGAGCTCCATCTTGGGTGCAGAGATTGCTTATAAATAAAAGTTTTTTAAAAAGTAAAGTGAAAAGAATAGGAAAAAACATTTGCTAGCTATATATATGATAAGGATGAAGTATCCAGACCATATAAAGAATCCTTACAACTCAAGAACCCAATTCAAAAATTGACAAAGGACTTGAATTGACATTTCTCCAAAGAATATATACAAATGGCCAATTTGCATCCAGAAAATGCTCAACATTATTAGCCACTAAGGAAATCCAAATCAAAACCACAATGAGACACTGGGTGTTATACTATATGTTGGCAAACTGAATTTAAATAAAAACAAATAAATACATAAAAAATAAATTACATAGATTAGAAAAATAAATAAATAATAAACAAACAAATAAATAAATACCACAATGAAATACTCCACACCAATTAGGGAGGCTTGACTCAAAAAGTCAGTTAATAACACGTGTTAGTGAAAATGTGGAAAAATCAGAACTCTCATGCTTTGCTGGCGGGAATGTAAAATGCTGCAGTCACTGTGAAAACAGTTTGGTGGCTCCTCAAAAGTTAAGTACAGAATTATCATGTGACCCAGGAATTCTACTCCCAGGTATATACCCAAGAGAACTGAAAACATACATCGACACAAAAACTTGTACATGAATGTTCACAGCATCATTCAGAATAGCCCCCAAATGGGAACAATCCAAATATCCAACAATTGATGAATGGACAAATTGTGGTATATCCAGCTGATGGAATACTATTTATCTGTAAAAAAAAAAAAAAAAAAAAAAAAAAAAAAAAAGCACAAAGTTCTACTATTTGCTGTAATATAGATTAGATGAACTTTGAAAACATGCTAAGTGACAGAAGCCAGACTCAAAGGGCACATAATCTGTGACTGATTTACATCAAATGTCTATAATGGATAAATCTGTAGAGATGGAATCCAGGCTGGTGGTTGCCAGGGATTAGGGTAATGGAGAATGGGGAGTGGCATGATGAGAAAGTTCTGGAAATAATGGTGCTATTCGCACAATCTCTTGAATATACTCAAAACCACTGAAGTGTATACTTTACTTTTAAAAATTATTATATATATATATATATATATATATATTTTTTTTTTTAGAGAGGGAGAGAAAGCACGAGCAGGAGGGGGGGTAGGGATAGAGGGAGAGAGAATCTTAAGCAGGCTCACACCCAGTGTGGAGCCTGACATGGGGCTTGATCTCTTGACCCTGAGATCATGACTTGAGCCAAAATCAAGAGCCAGATGCCTATTAGACTGAGCCAACCAGGCGCCCTGAATTATATACTTTTAAATGGTTAAAATGTTTAATTTTATATTACATGAATTTTCCATTAATTAAAAAAAAATGTATCTTTGAAGATAGCAGCATACCTGGGTAATTGTCCTTGGTTTGGTCTCCTAAGTGTTTCTAGGAAACGAAGGCCCTAAACTCATTCTGAAGTATGAACAACGAGTCATTCTCAAATGCTTGTGCTCGGGTTCTGGCAGCTTTGACTCAAGCTGAGAGTTAATTGTGTGAAGTGTGAGACTTGGCTGAGCTCATCCATCTTAAGTGAGATGATGTTGGTGCTCCCAAGGGCAGATGGGCCAGAGGCCAGGACTAGCTTATTTTTGTTGACAGGTAGTCACCATTCCCGAAGATGACAAGGCAAGAGAAGGCAAGACATATGCGTTACTAACATGTGGAAAGGGTGGTCAGGGCCTTGTAGCTGCCCTGAGGCTTGCGGAAGTGGTGACTAGTGGTGGGGCATTCTAATGAGGATCTCTCCTTTGCACCTCCAAACACCCTCATTAGTAAGGTGCCCAAGCCAGCCATAACAGGGTTCAATGATCATTTGTGTTCCTGGGCCCGCAAGGCATGAGCTCAAATGTCTGCTTTACGTGCATAGAACCTCTTAAATCACTGACCATTATTCCCATTTTTCTTTGTATTTGGACAATGCAGCCATGGCAGTTTAATTAGAAGACAGATAGTGTCACAGCACTTAAAATAAATGACAGGCTTTCATCCACATGTGCTAATCACCACCAGGCAGTTTATGAGGACAACATCCTGCTTTATTGTTAATTACCTGATTTTATTAACCTTCAGATGCTTGAATTGTTTTTAAAGATTTACCCATGGCAATTAACTGCAGCAATTTATCTGCAATATTGCATGTATTTGACTTGAATATGCAATGAGGACCCCTGTTTGAAAGCAGCAGCAGTGAACTCCTACAACCTATGATGAAACAATAGAATGATTCAAGTCACACGCTGTTAATTTCCAAGGCCTCTTGCTGGTTTATAAATTTTATGATTCCAAAGAATCATAATGACCCCGCATAGAGAATGCACTCGAAACATGCTTTAAGTAGCGTCATCTACCTCAAGGAGGTTCAAACTCTAGATAGATCTAATTTTTAGTGGATTTGATATGTTGCATTTGGTAGAGAGACAAGGCAAAGTCTTTTTTTTTCTTTGTTTTTGTTTTTTTTTTTTTTTATGGGCAAAGTTTTAATGTAAAGGATTCTTTAACTTTGCTGGAATCAGCATCTCCAAGAGAGATTCTGCTTGGCAGTTTGTGGCATCCAAGGGTCTCTATTGCTGAGGTGTATTTAGGAAATACATCTTTAGGAATTGTTTGTCCCTCAGGCAGCAAAGAATATCCTACTCCTTTCTAATACTGCATATACAGGTGGTCTTATTAATTTAAAAACAAAAGTCTATATAAACACACAAGCATAGTCACATATTGGCATAAATGTTACTTGTAACCACTACATCAGTTTTAATGGCTACCCAATAATCAGTTATATGAACTTAACCATAACATAACCATTTCCCTAATATCACACAGATTATTTCCAATTTTACTTTAACACAAAATTTTCAATTAACATTCTTCTATCTTCATTCTCTTCTCCAGCTATCTCCTTAGAAATATTTCTATTAGTGGAATGACTGAATTAAAGGATGGAAAGTTGTATAAAACACTCATTACAGTTTGACAAATTGACATAAACTTTCTGAAGAGCAATTTACCCTCCCGCCCACGGCATATGAAAATGTCTCCCCATATCCCCATCAGCACTGCCTATTATCTTTAAAAACCTGTAGCTAATTTGAAAAGGTTTGATTATTTGTAAAGCTTGATATTTTTTCTCAGACTATAATTAGCCATTTTGTATCCTCTGTGAATTTTCTGAGTTCTTTGCCTATTTTCCTTTGTGATGTTCCTAGTTTTCGTTAATTCTTAATTCTTACATAGTAAGAAATTGTATATATTTTTAAGATTTTATTTATTCATGAGAGACAGAGAGAGAGGCACAGACATAGGTAGAGGGAGCAGAAGGCTGATGCAGGGACTTGATCCCAGGACCCCAGGATCATGACCTGAGCCGAAGGTAGACACTCAACCACTGAGCCACCCATGCATTCCATTGGGTTATTTTAATTAAGAACTTTACAGTTATTTTTGGGGTGCCTGGGTGGCTCAGTTGGTTAACCATCTGCCTTCAGCTCAGGTCATGATCTCTCAGGGTCCTAGGATTAAGCCCTGCATCAGGCTCCCTGCTCAGCAGGGAGTCTGCTTCTCCTTCTCCCTCTTCCCCTCCCCCTGCTCATGTTCTATCTCTCTCTCTCAAATAAATACAAGCTTTTTTTTTTTTTAAGATTTTATTTATTCATTCATGAGAGACACACAGAGAGAGAAGCAGAGACATAGGCAGAGGGAGAAGCAGGCTCCATATGCAGGGAGCCCGATGTGGGACTCGATCCTGGACCCTAGGATCATGCCCTGAGCCAAAGGCAGATGCTCAACTGCTGAGCCACCCAGGTGCCCCCATTCTTTTTTTAAAAAAGAATTTTACAGTAACTTTCATAAACTGATTAATAGTTTTTCTTCTTCTGTCCTCACTACATTTTGATATTAGAGTTATCAGTGTATTTTGAGTGAATTGGGGAGCTTTCTATCTTTTCGTATCTTTTCTTTTTTACTTATTTATTCATGAGACACAGAGAGAGGCAGAGGCAGAGGGAGAAGCAGGCTTCCTGCAGGGAGGGAGCCCCATGCAGGACTCAATCCCAGGACCTCAGGATCAGGCCCTGAGCCAAAGGCAGAGGCTCAACCACTGAGCCACCCAGGCATCCCTCTATCTCTTATAATGCAGAATATACATTCTATGGATCATACTTGTTTTACACAGGTTTGGAGGAATTCAATTTCAAATTAAGTTTTGCCAGTTTCCTTCAAAATTCTCAATCTATTCAGGTTTTCTTGATCACTTTCAATTTCCTAGATAATCATCCACTTCATTCAGACTTTCAGTATATTAACCTTTAGCACATAGCATTAATTTACTCATTTTAAAATATTCCTTTTAGGGGTGCCTGGTGGCTCAGTTGGTTAAGCGTGTGACTATTGGTTTCACCTCGAGTCATGATCCCAGGGTTCTGGGATCGAGTCCCACATTGGGTTCCATGCTTAGCAGGGAATCTGCTTCTCCCTCTCTCTCTCTGCTCCTCCCCTTCCTCACATTCTCTCGCTCTCTCTCAAATAAATAAATAAATCTCAAAAAAATTCCTTTTACCTGTACTGGTATCTCTTTATTAGTCCTAATTTGATGTATTTACATTTCCCTTTTGTTTTATCAGATGTCAGATTATTTCATTAATTTCAAAAAAATCAGCTTCTTAGATTATTAACTCAATTGTTTTATTATTTTCAAGCTAAGTTTAGCTTTATTATTTTTTTTGCTCTTAGGTTCCATATATTTACTTTGTTGTTTTCCCTAACATTTTGAACTCTTTTCTAAATAAAGGAAAATAAACCTATAAAAAAAAAATTTCCTGAGTACAGATTTGACTTCATCCTATATGTTTAATAAAGTTTTCATTTTCAGTGTGTTGTAAATAGTTTAATTTTGTGATTTTTTGATTAAGTAATTATGAGTTCTTAATAAAGATTGGGGATTTTTCTACAATGTATGTTACTAATGCAATTTTAGTGCCTTGTGGTACAGGAACTCCACCTCCACAATGGGAAAAAATAGTGATGGTTTTGTGACCTAGTGTATGACCAATTTTAATTGCTCAAATTCTCATAATCCTCATAGCTTAGTAGAAAAGCTTTTAGCATCTTGCCTTTTTATTTGTGGGAGGCAGATTCTCAAATGAAAGTGTACTCTCTTCTCTGAAATTCATACTCTCTTCTCCAGATCCTTTGATGTCATTCTCCTACCCCTTGTATCTCTTATTTGGACAACTCAATAAACTCAAAATTGTTGTTGCAACCTTCCATCTCTGCTACTCTATAAGGCCAGGGAAATACTCCTCTCCTGCTTAAAAAATTTTCATGTTTCCCTACTGCATATGGAATTTAGGTCAAACACTTTCTCAATGATATTCACAGCTTTCACAATCTCTCCCTATTTACCTTTCCAGGCTCCTCCCAGTATTCTTCAGCTCCGCTGTGCTCCCACCCCCAGCACCCATCTCTGTGCTCTCACTACATTGAGATAACAAGCTGTTTACTGAATTCATGACACTCTTACCTTTAATTATTGATGTAATCTTTACATTTGTCAATATTTCTCATTCTGTGAGACTGCTTTCCATATTCTAAATTTAGACTAGTGACTACAGGAGATCTCTTAATATCCCTAAAACTTTACTCCTTTATCAAATCAGATTTCCAGAGAGCTCCATGCCCGGACTAACTTCAAGACAACTCTTGAAGCTGAGCACCTGGGTGGCTCAGTAGTTGAGGGTCTGCCTCCAGCTTAGGTCATGGTCTCAGGGTCTTGGGATGGAGTCCCACATCGAGCTCCCCACAGGGAGCCTGCTTCTCCCTCTGCCTGTGTCTCTGCCTCTCTCTGTGTGTCTCTCATGAATAAATAAAATCTTAAAAAAAAAAAAAAAAGAGAGAGAGAGAGAGAGAATTCTTGTACCTGGTAGAAACACCCTCCCAGACTAGTATTTAGAATGTGAGCTCTAGGGACCCTGGCTGGCTAAGCGATTGGGTGCCTGCCTTCAGCTCAGGTCATGATCCTGGGATCCAGGATCGAGTCCCACATCAGGCTCCCTGTGAGGAGCCTGCTTCTCCCTCTGCCTATGTCTCTGCCTCTCTCTCTCTCTCAGTCTGTATCTCTCATGAATAAATAAATATTAAAAAAAAATAGAATGTGAGCTCTAGGAGGAGACAGCCTCAGCAAGAGCCAATGTGAGAGATGGTCACAAGAAGAACACTCAAACTAACTGAAGGCACCTTTTAAAGTTCCTTCCACTAAACTTACATGGTCATTCTCCTTTGGAGTACAGTGCCTATAAAGCCATGGTTATTGACAGCCTGATGTGCTTTCAATTAGATAATTAAGGATATGTAATCCACAATGTTTCTCTTATTTTGGCTACTCAAAAGCTCAAGGTTTTATGCTTCCTGGACTAGCTTTTATGATGTGTCAACCAGCTTTGGAACTTAAACTGTTCAAACCTCAGTTTCTTCATCTATAAAATGAAAGTAACTAAAAACAAATAGACAAGTATATAAATAAATAAATAAACAAATAAATAAATAAATAAAATGAAGGTGATTAATACCTACTTTGCCAAGTGGTGTGTACAAAGTCAAGCATGGTGTCTGGCAGGTTCATTCAACATATATATACTGACTGACTTCTAAGAGACTGCATTCACAAATGGACAAGGCCAGGTCACATATAAAAAACAGAACTTTGACCCACAACCTGTCAGAAAAGGAAAGCATACCTTTTATCTACAATAAACAAGCCAGGAAGCCAGCTTACTACTTCCTACTTGTAGGAAGCCAGACTACTATCCCTCACTAATCCAAAAAGCAAAACAATAACATATATAATAATTGGCCCCAAATGGTTAGGAACTGATTACTGATTGTTTCTCTAATTTTTGTCCCCACTTCCACTTAATATCAACTGGAGAAAACCAAATACATACTCCTAACCAATCACATAGGATGTTCCACTTCCAATTAGCCCACCCTCAGCTTCCCCATGCCAACATGGGAAGGGATTAGGGATCAGAGCATCCCTAAAACCTTCCCTTTGTCTGCTGTGGAGCTTTCCCACTCCTCTGCCTGCCCTTGAGTCTCTGCCAAAACATAAGTGATATGGTGGCTGATTCCTTGTTATAGCAAGCTCAGAATAAATAGTCTCTGTTGATGTCTACATTGCTATGCAGGAGATACTGTGCTTAGTGCTAGGAATATAATGGTGAACATGGTCCCTGCCCTTCTGGAGTTCACTTTCTAAAAAAATAAAGCCAGAAGGTCAACTGGTCAACAAATTCACAGATGAAGGCAAGCAGAGCACAGTGAATGCCATGAAGGAAGTCAAGAAAGTGAGGTAAAGGCTAGTAACTGGGTGTCAGACAGAGGTGGTTTGCCTTGGATAGGCAGTTAGAGAAGACTACTCTGTGTAAAAGAAATCTGAGCTGAAACAGGAAGGATGAGAGTGAGCTAGTCACAGAGAGAGGAACATGGAACATTCAAAGCAGAAGGCATAGAGAACAGTCAAGCCCCAAGGTGGAAAACCACTTGCCAAGTTCTAGGCCATGAGGCTGCAGTGTAGTGGGCAGAGAGAGTGGTATGAAATGAAGCAAATAAGTAATAGTTATGGCTAATAATTATTGCTTTCCTCTAAAAATAATAATTGATATCTTGCTTATTATACCTGGGTCTTATATTGTAAGCAGTTTCTAATACTTGTGAAGTAGCCATCATTAAGAAAAAAATGAATAAAGTCATTGATAAGAAATAATTTGAATAGCTAACATTTATCAAGAGATTACTATAATGCTTTATATGACTTAAACATTTAATTCTCCAAGTAATCCCATGTAGTAAATAAATACTGTTATTACTTCTTTTTTGCAGAGTAGGATGTGAGACACAGAGTTTAATAAACTTGCCAGAGCTGACCCAGAGAGTAAGTTGAAGAGGAGGATTTGAATCAGGCAGTCAGAATCCAAAGCCAGTGCTCTTATGCAACACTGCCTCTTCAGGGGACACAGCTATTATGAATCAGTGAATTGATGGCACACACAGATCCGCCTAAGTTTATAACAGTTATTATGCTTGCCAGTAGCAGGAAATATGTTTGAAATTCATAATCTATTATCAGGGATTCACACATCTTCAAATTCTATTTATTATGAAGGATTGGGGCCTAATGGAGCACAAGAAAACTTTCCCTCATAAGAAAAATAAAAAACTCTAATTAACATCTTAATAATCATTCTCAATTTGCAGAATTTATCTATTATTGAATCATTATCCATAATTTACTCTACAGATGTTTATGTGGGTCAAAGAATACCTACTTTGCAAACAGTCACGGATTTGCTCTCCAGGGGAAACTAATAATATGTGCTATTACACTCAATGAAGATTTATTTTATTATTTAAATGATTTTTTAAAGATTTTATTTATTTATTCATGACACAGAGAGAGAGAGAGAGAGAGAGAGGCAGAGACATAGGCAAAGGCTCCATGCGGGGAGCCTAATGTGGAACTCGATCCCGGGACTCCAGGATCATGCCCTGAGCTGAAGGCGGTGCTAAACCACTGAGCCACGCAGGGATCCCTTATTTAAATGATTTTGATCAGAGCAAGTAAGCAGGAAAAATAGTCTGAGTGCTGTTAAAAATATCTTTTAATTACTCATTTTCCAGGTGGAGTTGTTTCAGTGTATAACCTCTGATTGCCCGAAGCCTCCCCAAATCAAAGCAACCAGGGTGCCAGGCTGAGTCTGCAATCCACTCACGTACATTCCCATCGTGGTTTGGGCAGGAGAGAGGCTTGCCCGCAGCCACAGCGGTGACTGTCTCCAGGATGGAGGACTCCTCAACGTTGCTGCCGGGAGTTCTCTGCAGCACGTCCATCAGGTTCGTGATGAAGAAGTTGTTCTGGAGTGCGGCCACCCCCTTCTCGGGCAGGATGGAGGTCTGGCGGCACACTGGGCAGGAGAGGGTTAGACTGTGGGCCGGAATGTAGTTCTGCAGGCACCTGTTGCGGAAGCAGAAGCAGGTGGGCTGTCAACACAGCAGGCTCCTGAGCAAGGGCATGACCACCTCTTTCTACAGGTACCACACATGTCCTCTGCACCCACATGGGCTACTTTGTAGAAACTCCCTCTGTCGTCTCCTTTTCTAGGAAAATAAGATTTCAGCAACCAAGAGGTAAGGTGTGCTCACACTGGCCCTGTCAACTGCTCAGGCAAATGATTATGCTCAAGGAAAAGAACACCGCACCGTCGTTGACTTTGGTAGTGTTCCGTGGAGCCTGCCATGCTTGAGCAGCATCGGCCTCTCCAGGGAGCTTGGAAGAAGTGCGGAATCTTAGATCCTACTCTTGGCCTGTTGAATCAGGTCCCCAGGTGACTTAGATGCACATGAAAGATGGTGAAGCATTGGTCTAGAACACCTAGTGTCATGTTCACAGATTTGTGGACTTTTTCAATGGGAAGAAACAGGTCAAAGTTTTCTGTTAGTGCTGAAATGCTTTTTGCATACAATAGCATAAGCATATCTCAGATATTAGAAGCACATCCCAGTGAAAATGTGTTTGTGGCAGGACTAGAACACCCAGAGTCACATCAACATGATCTCGCTCTCCTCAACAGTTAATTAATTAAATTAGCAAAATGCATTGCTAATAATGACTTACATATATCCTGTTCGCTGGATTCAAAGTAGTTGCAATAACCCTATGAAGTGGGTACTTCTAGACACATGAAGGAACACAGGCAGAGAAAAGCGAAGTCGCTTATTTCCAGAACTTGAGCGGTCAAGGGCAGAACAGAACTTCGAACTCAGCTAACAGGGCATCAGAACCTACACTCTACTTTATTACACTACGTAATGTTTCCCTGTTGCTCCGCCAAGCAGATTTCGAAAACCTCAGATCCAGCCTCACTCCCCACACTATGTACATAAGGAAAATGACATCAAGGAGGTTAATTGACTTTCCTGTGTCACAGAAATAGCTAGCGCTGAATCAATACCGGAAACGAAACAGCTTTTGCTAAGGTCACTGAGGGCATCTAAATCCAGATAATAGACATTTTTCACTCCTATCCTTCTTGGCAGCACTCATCAAACCACTGCATCTCCCCCACCCCCATCCTTCTTCCCTTGTCTATGACAGCACACTCACTTGGTTCTTTTGTCTGTTCTATCTTTTCTACTGGGCCAGTACAGGGGCTGTTAGCACCTTTCTCTCCCAGGGACATCATACCCACATGCATGGTCATAAGCACAACACTCCTACACTTCTATTTCTTCCAGCTCAGATGTTTCCTCTGAGCTTCTGGCCACTACACCAACAGCTCTCTTGGCATCTCCTCTTAGATGTCTCACAGGTCCTAAAACTCAACATGTCCAAAACCAAAGCTATGTTCTTCCCTCAAACTGGGTCCTCTTCCCATCTCAATGAACAGAACCTCCATCCATACATCTAGGCAAAGTAGATACTGGGAACCATGTCAAAAACAGTAATTTATTTACTGTCCTTCATTTTCCATATGCAACCCATCACTGAAGGCTGGAGATTCCTAAATATCTTCTAACGTTTCCAGTTCTTATCATCTGATTTACACCATCCTTTCTCGGGTTTCGGTAGTAGTTCTATACCATGTCACCCACCCTCAAATCCTCTAACCTTTCTCCATTTTGCAACCAGAGTGACCTTATCAATACTCATTCCATGCATCCCATAGAGACTTGCTGAAAAATCTCCACCACTGGCCATTAGATGGAAGAACAGAAGTGGATGGGGCTAGACCCAACCAAGAGGGCTGGGAGCAGACACAGAACAACCCAAAAGTGTTGCTTCTTACCTGTCAGAACAAGTAAATGGTAGCCAAACAACTGCCTGCCTGGGCACTGAACACGGGGAGATAGGCAGCACTGCAAGATCTGACTGAGTGGCTCTCAGTGTTATATATAAAGAGGCTAATTACTGTAAATCAGGTAATGATCTTACCATGTGAGCTCAGGGACAGAGGGACACTTAGCTGGTATTCATGTGTTAGCTACACCCATTAGATGAGGTGGAAAAAAAATCACTCTCCATTTAGTCTTTTTTGGAATACGAATTACGAAGTACTTATATTAAAGTATATAGTGAATAAAGTAAAAAGTGCTAGTGCCCTATATACCACCCCTAAAACAAAGGAAACTGTACACACACACACACACACACACACACCAAAATAGCCCCTTAAAAAGCAAACAAATAAAAGACTACGATGACCAGTAACAAATCTACCTTCTCACTCTATCTATCATCACCAAGATGTGGTTATTCTGTTGCAATAGAGATCTTTCAAAGTAAATCAACTTTGACAAATGTATATTAAATTGATGGCACATGTAATTAGCATTGATTTGAAGCCATTGAAAATAATAATTTCCTATTCTATAACAAGAATTAAAGCATTTTAATTATGTATATTTAGTAATAATAGAAAATGTATTTAACAAGATGCTATAAAGCACCATCACCATATTTATTTTTAAGGAAAAAATATGACCTTATCAGAGAAATATTTAAATTAGACCACAGATAAACACATTACTAATAAACTTTATATGGTTAATTGCTTGTGTGCTAAGTTAAATAAGGTAAAGATGTATTCTGATAACTGATTAATTTAATGGAAAAAACTATTCAAGAAGGATAAAGAAATGTGTTTTCACACATAGTAAATTGCATATTCAGGTAATTTATAATTATTTCACATGTGTAGTTTTTTTCTTCATCTGAAACATCCTACATTCAAATGTACCATTAGTACGTGTCTTCTGAAGTATCTTTGAGAGGAAGCTCTTGCTTTTAACTAACTCTTAATATGCAGGTATTTTATCTGATATGTTATATGGGAGGAAATTAAAGATTTTCAATTGGCTCTCACCAAAGATCCTCTACAAGGGAACTGTGGTTGAAAAAATTGTTTGATGAAGAACAAAGGGAAAATTTACAATTTTTAAATCTTAAAATATTTAATGCTCCAATGTCCCATGGAAATGAATCAGTAGCTACTGGTTTGCTTTCTCCCACTTATATAATTATTTAAAATAGAGTAGATCACTGGCAACTCATGATTATATTTCTAGATGTCTATCACAAGCACAAAAGATTTACTGTCTCCCATAGGTAACAGAATTCTGGAAAGAACCCCTCGGAAGGCTGTAAGAGAGCAGTCTATGACCCTCTCTCCTCCGACCACAAAGGAGGCTTACCTCTCGCAGAAAGTGTGCAGACAGGGGAGAACCTTGGGATTCTTGTACCGTTCCAGGCATATACTGCAAATCAGAAACTGCTTGTCAATCTGGCGCACCACAGGACTTGGGATGTTGGTGGCTTCACTGGCCATCCTAGACCACTGACATGGGAGGCCGACTGTCTTGGATCCTGCACGCTGCTGCTGTTAGACAGGAAGAAATACATAGTAACTTCTAAGTGCAAATCAATCCTTGGTCCTTCACTACAGGCCTTGTGTTAGAAATCCAGGTAGAAAGTCCAGGCTGTGACCTAAACAGGACCATAACCAGCCCTCAATGCTGGGCAGGGAATGTGGTGAGATGGCTGTTTGTTTTGGAAATCAATAAAATGATCACATGTTCACCACACAAACAAAACAATTTAGAAGTGTGTTGTATAAAAAAGCATGTTTGCTGGCTCTCAAAGCAGTGGCAGCTGAGGACATAAATACGGATACAGGGACGCCGGGATGCCTCAGCGGGTTGAGCGTCTGCCTTCAGCTCAGGGCATGATCCCAGGCTCCTGGGATCAAGTTCCACATCAGGAGAAGCCTGCTTCTCCCTCTGACTGTGTCTCTGTGTCTCTCATGAATAAATAAAACCTTTAAAAAATAAATTTTAAAATTTTTTTTAATTAAAAATAAATAAAAAATAAATATCGATACAGCTCTGCCTGTTTATTCCTTCATTCATGACTATACTTGACTAGATATCTACACTCTTATTAAAATATAGTTTCTATTAAAGAGAATACTCTAAGATAAAATGTTTTCCCATCTATTGCACTTGAAGGGGAGCAAAATGTCACTCCAAAATATACCACCTTGATTTAAGGATTATTTTGAGCTGAAGGGTATTGAGAGTCAGCAGACATGGTGGAGACAAGGTGGGTGGCCAGAAGGGTTGGGGGGAGGGGCAGGAGGTGCAGGCACTCCGCCCTCTCCTATCTGTCTAAAAGCAGGGCATAGATTTCTCATTTGTAAAGGAAATTTTCATTTGTAAAGGTGTCCCACTCTCCCATACCAACAAGAGGAGACTCTTAACCATCACCAGAGACTGCACAGGAGAGGAATCTGAATAACAAACCTTACTAAACAACTCTTATGTATTATACATTTCCTGGTCACTTTCCCACAATTTACTGCCTCTAAACCTCCTTTTCCTTTGTCTAGCCACTTCTCCACAATTTGTCATCCTTTGTTAAAATAGTATATAAGCTCCCAGGCCTAACTGCCTCTTTGGATTTTCACTTCTTTTCTGTGAAGTCCCATCATGTAAAATTAAAAATATTACGTTAAGGTCAATAAAATATAGTACATGTTATTTGAGAAAAATAAACTGATAAAATGATAAAATCCTTTTCTCCTGATAATCTATCTTTTGTCAGTTTAATTCACAGGCTTCAATGACAGAACTTAAGTGTATAGAGGAAACGTTTTCTCACCCCTACATACCATTAAACTGCAGGGATGGAATAATTAGAATTTCCTATTAAAATATTTGTATATGATTCAGAGCATCTTCTTCAGGACTAAAGGAGTATAGATTCCAGGCTAAAATGTATTTGCCATGGAGCAGGGACAGAGGCAGATAATTCCTATTATTCCAAGAAATGTCTGTTGGTATTCATGTGTGGGCATCTGAGGGACCAGGTGAAATTAATTCAGAGAAGGTTTCAAAATGGGGAGGATCATGCCAAAAAAGAGAATCTGAAGAAGTTAACAGAAAAAAGTGGAGGACCTCTAAGGAAGGGAAAAGTTACAACATAAAACACAGCTTCATTTACCACCTGGAACAACGTCTGGCTTCTATCCTGAAGTGGTAAACCAAGGTTAAACTAAAGTTCACTTCCTAATTTTCTAAATACTTTTTAGGTGTCTATGCCCTTCCCCCCAACCCCAACAGAAACACTCTTTGGCAAGAAAAAAAGGGGGGGGGTGTTAATTTTCAATATGACCCTAGGCAGGCAGTAATATTATTCTCATTCCCACAGAGTTTTGAAAACCGAGGCTCAGCTGAGAAGTTTGCCAGAATGCAAAACCCATAGCCTTCTTATACCACCACACCTCCCTTGACCTTGTGTTTTAAGAAGACCATATGTACTACGCAAGCTTGGTTTATATAGAACATTTTAACTTGGTCTGGGGCCTGGTGTTTAAAGTGGGAAATATTACATCATACTTACAGAATCAACAATTCTACAGTTTAATGGAAACTCTTTTCAGACATGAATGATAGTTCTTTCCACCAAATCACCAAATTTTTTAAAAGTTATGCCAATTTTTATTAAGAAAATTCTACTATATATATGTATTTGAGTGTAGATACATGCCACATCCATATTCCAACTCTGTTTCTAGATAAGCTCATTAAAGAGCATGATTAATAAACAGAACATTGTGAAAGCACCTGCTGTACAAGAGTGTCACGTTCAAACAGAACTCGCTGCATTAGTTAAAACAGTTCTGAGTGTGACATATCTAATTAGCCTGCATCATCTACTAACTCCTTCATACAATGTCTCCCTAAAGAACTAGAATAGAGAATGATATCCATTGATTGGATTAAATGTGGCTCATCTCTCAGGAGCTCAAAATGTTGGCACATCATCTGCTTTTTCTTAAACCACATCCCTGTGACATCAGAATAGGGAAGGAATGGATTTATCAGTCTTTAAGATAAGGAAACAGAAGCTGAGGGTTTAAACGACTTCCCCAAGGTCATCCAGTAAAATCAGTGAATCAGAAAGCTCAGATTTCAAGTCTTCTGCTTTATCTGATACCTAATCTTAAACAAGTTTTAACACTTTCCAGTGTGGTGTGTGTATGTGATAAAAATTATGGAATGCTCATTTCAGTAGCACTAAAATTGGAATGATGCAGAAGATTGGCTTGGCTCCTGAGCAAATGACACACAAATCTGTGAAGTGTTCCATATTTTAAAAACATACGTATATATTGAACTTTTTAATTAATATCAGTTAAAAATAATTTTAATTTGAATAGCTTTTGAAAAGTTTCATATCACCCTTTGAAATAATCAGTCATGCGGAGTATTAAAAAGAACAGAGATAAAACATCGTATTGCTTTTATTCTTTCTTTAATCTTAGAATTTTAGGGTATGGGCAAGGAATAAACATTTGTCTTAATCAAATGATATACGTTGACTATATGAAATTTCCTGAGGTGACATCTCATTTTCCAATGCTGAAATAAAAACATTTCATTCTAATTTTCATTCTAATTTTATGATGATTGTTGTAGCGGGTGAGAGTAAGTCTTTGTTAGTACTGTTAATTTATATGGTAAATCAAGTTTACTCATTAACACTAATTTAAAATCATGACAATATTACAGATCTGTCACAAGTGACTTGTTGAAGACATCTGGATTCACAGGACTCTCAGAATCAACACAAAAGGTTTCCAAGCCCCAAAGATCCCCAAACTGAGCCTTTGCCAAGGTAATGATTATTCCCTGAATATAACTGGATCCCCACAATAGAAAGACAATTTGACTGCTCCTAAAGGGATAATGTGCTGAGGAAAATGGAGACAGAGAATGTGCTAATAAGCACCGTGGGAAGCTTTCCATCCATTTGAATATGCCGCAAGGAGTACACATAAAATGTATGACAGCCTTTAATCAAAGTGTTTGGGCACCACCACAGTTTCTGGTCATTTTGATTAGAAAAGCAATAAATACTTATCTAGATTCTTGGCTGTTTCTCCTTTTCCCATCTTGATTTCTGAAGGGTCAGAGATCCTTCTTACTCACATGACTAGCAGAAATAACTAACCATGGGATCGTAAGAGAGATCAGAATACAGAACTACACTTCTCTTGGAGATCAGCAAAATCAATTTTTGGAAAGGAGCACCTGCAAACATGCCAGTAGTGGACTTTGTCTCTGAAGGAACCGGAATCCTTTCAGAGGTAGGAACTAGCGTCACACATATTGACGAAAGTCCAAGAGAAAGAAAAAGGACAAAGATGAAAGGCAAGCAGAGCCACTGTAAACTACATAAATAGCACACATTCGTGTGCCATTGACATTATCCAGCTTTGAGAGCTCTCATGATGTAGGGAGACTGGCTAGGTTCCTTGTCAGTGGAAAACCAACAGCGATACTGCTTACAGAGGGGTTCAGTCTTCCTCTCCAGTTCTCTGCTCTACAGCACCTTCTCAGTTGGACCATTCTGGTTTTGTTTTTTTTTTTAATATTTTATTCATTTATTCATGAGGGACACAGAGAGGCAGAGACACAGGCATAGGGAGAAGTAGGCCTCCCTGCAGGGAGCTCAGTGTGGGACTCGGTCCCGGGACCCCAGGATCACACCCTGGGCCTAAAGGCAGATGCTTAACCACTGAGCCACCCAGGAGCCCCAGGGCCTGTTTTTGTTTTATTCATTCATTCATTCATTCATTCATTCATTCATGAGAGACACACAGAGAGAAAGAGAGGCAGAGACATAAGCAGAGGGAGAAGCAGGCTCCTTGCAGGGAGCCTGATGTGGGACTCGATCCCGGGTCTCCAGGATCACACCCTGGACTGAAGGCGGTGCTAAACCACCACCGGGGCTGGCCTTTTTTTTTTTTTTTAATATTTTATTTAACTGGGTCCTGTTTAAAACTGAAACTTTGCCCCTCGTTCCCTAGCACTTACTACCTCCCATCAGTGCTCTATGTCTCTCTATAGCACCGATCACTTTCTGATATAGTATGTAATGTGTTTATCTTGCACATGGCCTCCTCCCCACCTCTCTAGGATGTAAGACTCACGAAGGCAGGGACTGCAGTCTGACTGCTCACTGCAGTAGTCCCAGCACCCACCTACAACTGTGCCTGGCACATGACAGACATTCTTTCTTTGAATGAACCGAACAAGTGAAGTATAACATGGCAATGGACTCAGTCCCAGGAGCAGGAAAGACTGGCACTGGCTGACTTACAGAACAAAGAGCATGGTCGTCACCAGTCATGTGAATGTTTTCATTTGACGTCAGACATTACCTGCCTTCCCATGTGACTGTCTAATCTTTAGCAAGATAAGCCATCAGCCAGAGGGTAAATATTCAGTGACATACTTTAACACACTCACAAATGCAGAAAAGAAATGGAGGACCCACTGAGGACACATATGCACAGAAATACAAAGTCTTAGAAGGTTGGCACATGCATTCCTCATCAGGGGGTGTGCCAGCTACACAGTTTTTGAGGGTAACAACAATGCAATAAGCACGTAACAAAATCCTTGGGCACAGAAAAACCCCATCCCAGAATTTCTTCCCTCATGTCATCTTGGGTATTTTTCCTGGCTCATGTTCTCAAATCTCCCAGAACTTGGTGGAAACTACAACCAAGTGGAAAAGAAGAACTTGAGAGGAGGAGAGGAAACAAATGAAAATGCCTATGTCCACAATTCTAGGGTTGAGACCACAGTTCCCACCCCAGATTATACCATTTAGATCAGAAAACTATCCAAACTTTTTATTGCTGACACCAGAGTGAGGAAGAGCAGGGCGGGAGGAGGGTGGAAGACAAATGACAAGCTGAAAGCACGCCTCTTGCGGAAGGGTTGAGAGTTGGTGACAACTTGTTGGCGGGGCTAGAGAACACAGTTGGGAAACAGGTTAAGATTCCTTTACAAAAAAAATTTTAGCCTGTGATTTGTGGGTACGAGGCAGCATATTTGATTATATACCATCCTAAAGGCGCTAGATTCCATTTCTATTTAATTTTATGGCCCTTCGTGGGTTACTGCTTCTCTTTGTTGCCACTGAGCTGGCTTTATTTATTAGCAATGTTACATTTTTACTGTTCTTGGGCTAATGACAATGGCACTGTTCTTGGGCTAATGACAATGGTGCAGACATGCTAACACACCACCTTCCCGAGAAATTAAAAATCTTCTGATAGGTTTATAGAAAGGAAATCTTGAACCATTAGGATTATCTGTAACTTACATTCTTTTTACCTGCCAGGACAGGGGGTACCTGGAGCTCAAGACACCAGTTAAGACATGATTCACAAAACAAAGTATTTTTAATTTTCAAAATTTATGAGGATATTCTTATTCACCTGCAATTGAACTTGCATTGGTACAGAAGAAGAAAGAAAGGAGGACAATCTTCGGTGAAATTAAAACAAGGTGACCTATTTCTAGTTAAATCAAGTATCTATCCCAAATGGGCCATTTTGTAAATTAGAAGGCCAGATGCAGTATCTTTTCTGACAATATGTGCATGAACGCCTGTGTTTGGGGGTGAGTGGGTGTATATTCAGGAGGCCATCCACTTTAACTTCTGTCTCCAGGCAGGGGTGTGCCTAAGCTTTCCAAAGGTTCTTGTTGCCAGGGTCAGACGTATGACAGCTTCCCTTGGTTGCTGGGTTCTACCATATGGAAGCTGATTTATGCCAAGCCCCCAACTTGTCTTTATGCCTAGGTCCTCTACCTCTTAGTACAGATAACTGTTTGCCATTGCCTTCTTCAGAGACGTCCTCACCTCTTACAACATAATTCAATTCTTAAGATTTGCTTTGGGCTTTCCAAGTTGCAGAAGGCTAGGTCTGTGTGATGGGAGTGTTAAGTGGTCAGGCTAATTGGCATTCCTCTTAACAGTGCCCTGGGACAGTCAAGATGGTGGGGTCTCCTCTCCCCAGATCCATCACCTTGCCAACTCCTCCCTTGCCTTCCTTTGGGACCACCAGGAGGCTGCATGTTCTGGGATCACAAAAGAGGCAGAGCAAAGCCAAGGCCCTAAGCTCTGGGCGTTGGGCGAGGTTAGCAAGAAGGGAGATGAGAAATTTATTCTCCATCAGAACCTCACAAGGCATAGGCCCACGCAGCGGCAAATCCTCCTTTGCCCCTGGTAGATAAGAAGTGCATTATTAAATTCTGTTGCTGATTAGAATAAATGTTTACCTTAAAACGTTTTCCAGAAGAAGAATAAAAATCATTTAATGGGGAAATGGAGGTGATTGAGAACACGAAGGCAGACAAGATTAAAATAGAAGAGGGTAGAAAGACCAGCATGCAGACAGCAGTAATGAAGATTCCTTCCATGGTGCTGTTTGAATAATTACACTGGGCTCATTTTTTCTTCAGTATATGGTTTAATCTAAACCTCCAAATTCTAGGAGGAAAGCTGATCTGTTACTTTCAGATAACCTGCACATAATAATATTCAGAGAACTCTAATAGCCAACCCCATTATAGAACAAATTCTATTCTGACACTAAAACCCTTACATAAGTAATATAAAGGGCACAGATGGCATCAGACATTTGAAGAAAAAAAAAGTACAGGTGTGTGCAAATTAGAATTATGCCATAATTAGAAGTAATTCAGTCACACTAAAAAAAACTATGAGAATAAATAATTTGGTAGCAAATTTTTTAAAGTTTGAAAGTATTTCTCTTCCATACATTTCAATAATACATACAAATGTTTCATTAAAGGCTTAGTTTTAAAGAGAAGTAATAAAAGAATGACAAGGAAGTCTTAAAAATTAAATCCAGGTTAAATGTTTTTAACATTTAAAAACATACTACATACTATAATTTATGCTACATACTTATAATTTCTTTGACTTAAAGATAGATAAAGTCATATGTTTGGAGAAATTAATGTCTCCAAGTATCTAAATGAAGGGCATTTTCAATTCTTAGTAAGACAAAGAATGAGTATTTTTACTTATTCCACAAGCAAGAAAATCCACTAAGCTTTTATCATGTAAGTGTAAAAAAAAAGTCATCTCAGGATTATAATATTAACTATGGTGAAAAACATGTATAGATTTTACTCTCATTTTTAAAATATATGGACTATATATCCTGAAAAAAAAAAGGAATATATATCCTGCATTCATATTTCTTGAAACAGGCACATTCTATCAGAGAACATTTGTACATTCAGTCCTATTTTAACCTTTCCAATGCAAATCACTTGGGTCTTTCTAGGAGAAAACTGGAGAGAAATACGTAGAGGTTTAGGAAAGGCCACTACTCACATCTCTGTAACAAAAAGCTGCTTTCTCATACCACAGCACACATGAAACTTCTCATTGTGTGCTTGCTCGGGAGGGGCGTGCATTATTTAACATTACATCGGGTTAGGAATGGTGCTGCTAAAGCATCTGCCTAAAAAAATAATGAAAGGCACCAGAAAATAGGTTCACATTAGGCAGAACTGAATCCCAATACTTAAGAAATCATTTTGAGGATCTGGACAATGTCTCTCCTTACATATTCTAATCTAAAAAAAAAAAACGAACAAAAACCTCTAACAATTTTATTCATGAGGGAGAAAATCACAGTAATACGATCTAAGCCAAAGAAACAAACTAATCATTTTTAAAATGCTTCATTCTGAATCCAGGTCTGCTCCTTAAAGCAATGACACCGAATCTATCTTAAGACAGACATATTTTGCCTTTTGGTTCAGAAAGACATATTTTGCCTTTTGGTCCACTTATTAACATTCAGTATTTAGCTTCAAATAAATAGCTTTCCTACTTGCTTTCCTATCCTCCCCAAATAAGGAATAATGACAGGGTGGGGCAGGCTAGTAGAGAAAGCTGTCAGAAAAATCATATCCACTGTTTCAGGAAGCAAACCCAAGGTCCAACCCAAGGATTTTTTTTTTTTTCCATGTAAAGCTACCATTGAACTCCACCCAGATTTGAGTCTACTTCAAAAGCAGGGGAAAATGTCAAAAAAATAAAATAAAAACAAATCATCGTCTGCATATTTGCTGATCATCAATGGCATTCAGGATTCAGAGGCTGGAGTCATGCATTATGAATGAATGGGTTTCCAATGGTAACTGGGAACCGTGGCACTCAACCCCAGGGTTCTCCGACAGAGGATCGGGTGGGGGAAGGGTCGAATCGCACATTCTCCTCCGCCCTGGGGGATGGAGGAAGGAATCGGGCGACTCAAATATTTCATCCCCTTCCTCGCACCCACCGGAGAAATGCTGGGTGGGTGGGTTGGAGTGGGGGGCCGGGGGGGAGGGAATCTTCTATTTAAAATAAGCCGGATACACATTAAAATGGAAGACTGGTAAAAACAAAAATCTAGTCAGATCACATGAGGAACTTGAGAAGAAGATCTTGCATGACTTTCTCCCTATTCTGAATTTGGTGCCTTTGTTTGAGCAAAGAGTGGGTCTCCCTCTGCTAGTTAACAGAGCATGCATGCAGCATCACCAAGAGAGGAGGGTGGAAAAAAAAGAGAGAGAAAAGGCCAGAATAAGAGAGAGCAGGAGAAATCAGTCATCCACCTGGCGTAACGCTGGGCAATTCGGAACCTTTCGGACCTACCCATTTCTGCAGACAGACTAGTCAACGAGGCAAAGACTTAAATCCTCCCAAGCCTGTCGCTGCAGCTCCGCCGCAATCCAAAAGAACAATGCACATTCCGCCCACCTCCCAAGTTTGGAAGCACCACCATGCAAAGAGACTGGTCAAAAGCCCCTACCATGCAGTGCAGCCATCATCAGAAGCGCAGCATATCTTCAGCTCCGAGTGGTGATGCGCCAGCTCAGGAACAGGGCCGCGGAGCAGACAAACGGAAGAAAAGAGAGGAGGCCCCGCAAAGTCGGCAGGAATGTTTCTGGGTCATTAACGAGTGGGAGACCCCTTTCGGCATCCAGACCAATCAATCTTTATCTTACAGGACATCTTTTTCGCACTCAGCGTCTGTTGAAAAGACTGCAGCAAACCTAGCAAGGGATTGTGGGATGGGGATGCAGCAGCGAGCTGCAAGGAGATTCGCGGGCGGCCCTCGCGCTCTGAGTCAGCAGACAGCTGCGGGCGGCGCGCACCTGGGCCCGGCCCGGCGGCCTGGGGGGGCGGGGGCGGTCGCGGGGGGGGGGGGGCGCCGGCCGGCCGCGCCCGCCCGCAAGTCCGAGAGGGTGTGCTGGCAGCCCGGGGGCCCGCGCGGGGCACGGATCCCGGAAGGGAACCAACCGAGGCACCCGAAACCCCAGCTCAAAGTCGCAGGTGTGTCCAGAGTGCGTGTGCGAGGCACGCCGACTTCCCTAAGTTAGGGAAGCCCTAGCACCTGTTTCCCTAATGCAAGCGACATTCCTCTGCTTTTTGTGGTTCTGATCACTCGGACAAGAATCCTATGGTACATTTATTTGCTTCAGGGGGTGAACAGAACCTGTTGTCTTTCTGACGTTGGGAACTTGCGCAGGTAAGGGGACTGCTGAGGGACTTGACACACCTTACATACATACGTAGCTCCATTCCCTATTAGGTGACTCAACTTATTTTTAAAAGGCTTTAATAACATAAAAATGACCAAATAGCCATATAAAAACAATCAGATCCTCATCTTACAAATAATACCTTAGAATTTAAGAAACTTAGGGCGATCCCTGGGTGGCTTAGTGGTTAAGCTCCTGCCTTCAGCCGCCCAGGGCATGATCCTGGGGTCCTGGGATCAAGTCCCACATCGGGCTCCCTGCATGGAGCCTGCTTCTCCCTCTGCCATGTGTCTCTCATGAATAAATAGATAAAATCTTAAAAAAAAAAAGAATTAAAAAAACTTAGATATGGGAATGGAATTTACAATCTTTCCCTTTTCTACAGCACTAGGGGCAGAGAACCATACTGCATTTTTTAAAAGATTTTATTTAATTAATTTATTTATAGATTTTATTTATTTATTCATGAGAGACACGGGGGAGGGTGGGCACAGAGACACAGGCAGAGGGAGAAGCAGGCTCCATGCAGGGAGCCTGACATGGCACCTGGGCCTGGGTCTCCAGGATCCCACCCTGGGCCAAAGGCAGCGCTAAACCTCTAAGCCACCATGGCTGCCTAAGATTTTATTTATGAGAGAGAGACAGAGAGAGAGAGAGGCAGAGCACAGGCAGAGGGAGAAGCAGGCTCCATGCAGGGAGCCCAACGTGGGACTCGATCCCGAGTCTCCAGGATCAGGTCCTGAACCTACAGCAGACACTCAACCGCTACGCCACCCAGGAGTCCCTCCATACTGCATTCTATATTTTGGTTAGTTATTAGTTTTAAAGTGGACACTAAACATTTTATTTAGTAAGAAAATTGTTAATTCTCATATTGATTACATTAATATTCATCACATTCTTTGCATGCAGTCAGGCACTGCATTGAGCCCTGTAACAGGGCACTCCGCTCTACAGACCAGTTAGGATTACCTTTGGGGGAGTGAGGCATAGAGCGCCCAGTGAAACTGACAGAGGCAGGACACGCCAATGTTGCCATGTTATTTTAGGTGGTACCCAGTTCTCAAAAGCCCAGGTTAAGACCCTGCTTTTAGAAGTTTTGTTTTGTGGGCTGCCTGGGTGGCTCATTCAGTTTTGAGTCTGACTCCTGATTTCAGCTCAGGTCATGATCTCAGGGTAGTGGGATGGGGCCCCACGTTGCTGCTCCCTGCTCAGCGGTGAGTCTGCTTGAGATCCTGTCCCTCTGCCCCTCCTTTGCTCATGTACTCCCTCTCTCTCTCTTTAAAATTAATAAATAAATCTTAAAAAAAGTTTTGTTTTTTTTTAAACAACTTTACTTAGATATAATTCACATAACATACAATTCACTCATTTAAACTGTGTAAGTCAATGGCGTTTAGTATATTCACGGATGCGGGCAAACATCATCACAGCCAATTTTAGAACATTTTCACCATCTCAGAAAGGAACTCTTGTGCCTTAGCTATCACCCCTACCTTCCCACTGCCCACAGTCTTTTTTTTTTTTTAAGATTTTATTTATTTATTCATAAGAGACACAGAGAGGGAGAGAGACTGAGGGAGAAACAGGCTCCATGCAGGGAGTGCGATGTGGGACTCGATCCCAGGACCCCAGGATCATGCCCTCGGCAGAAGGCAGGTGCTAAACGGCTGAGCCACCCAGGGATTCCTGACCCACTGCCCAGAGTATTAAGCAACCACTAATCTACCCTCTGTTTCTATGGCTCCCTCTATAGATCCCAGACATGAATAGTCTCATATAATATGTGGTCTTAGGTATCTGGCTTTTTTCACCTAGCATGTTTTCAATGTTCATCCATATGGTAGCATGTATCAGTATTCTGTTCCTTTTTCAACCTTTTTATGGTAGATTGTATGGAGATAGTGCATTTTGATTATCCACCTACCAGCTGATTGTCACTTGGATTGTTTCCACTTTTTGGCTATTACGGATAATGCTGCTAAAAACATCTCTGTACAGGTGTTGGGTGGACATATGTTCTGTTTTAAAAGTTTACAATTTAGGGACAGCCCAGGTGGCTCAGGGGTTTAGCGCCGCCTTCAGCCCAGGGCGTGATCCTGGGGCTCCAGGATCGAGTCCCATGTCAGGCTCCCTGCATGAAGCCTGCTTCTCCCTCTGCCTGTGTCTCTGCCTCTCTCTCTCTCTGTCTGTGTCTAATAAATAAATAAAATCTTAAAAAAAAAGTTAACAATTTAATTAGAACTGACTCCTAAACGACAAGCAGGCTACCCTCACTCCATTTTACCATGTCCTTTTCCCAAGAGTCCATCACAAAGGAGCCTGACCTGTATGTATGGTGGGAATCCCTCTTCTCACTCATGCTGTTGCTGGCCCTTTCGGAGGCCAAATTCACTGAATGCTGACCTCTCCCCCAGCACATCTCCTGGCCTCTCTCCTTCTCTTCCTCCACTCAACCCAAACTGGGGCATACAACTGGAGCAAGCCTGTGTTCTCAGAAGATGGTAGAAAAGAAGGAGATCCCTGATCTTATTGCTGGGCTTGTACTCACAGAAGGTTCGCTTATTCAATCATTCATTCCAATGAATATTTATTGCATGTGCAGTGGGTCAGGCACTGAGTAGGCATTGAGGATCTCAGCCCTCAGGAAGGTTAAGATGAGACAGTTTGCTACACTGAGTGGTAAGTACTTTGACAGGAAGAAGAAGTGGAGTCTCTGGGAGCTCACAGGAAGGACATAGTGGGGCAGGGAAGCGTGGGGTACATTACAGGAATAGAGCACAGCACATGCATAGGCTTGGAGGCAAGAGATGGCTCACAGGAATTGAGAGCATAGTTCAGTGTGGCTAGAGCCTTGGGTGAAGACAGAATAAATGGGGGTCATAGGATAGAATAAATGGGGGTCATATGTATTTCTGATCTTTCACCCAGAATTGGGAATATCTCTTTCTTGGAAACAGCGTTACATAGGACAGTTGGGTTCCAAACACCTTCATCACTATGGCTTAGATACTGTATGGGTAAATGGGTTTGGAGCGCTCAGTCTGCAGTCTAACAAACATAACATTGTTTATTATAGGAAAATACAGCCTCATTTTTAGTGCATGTGTTGGCAAATAAATACAACTATTTATAAGCTGGGCCTTGGGTTGCCATGGGATGTGTTAGGAGGCCACAGCATCTTCTCCTTGGCACTCCCTGGCTACAGGTGGATGGTGGTGGTAGTGGCTGTTGGTATACCATGGCACAGGTTCCTTCCAAGTTGGAGTTTGCTTGTACTGAGGCCTCACACAGTCAGATTGTAACGCTGTGAGAGCAGAGAAGCACCCCAAGCACCCTTGGGATGGAGTCTGCTGCACAGGAAAGAGGCTGCTGTCACTGACTTCCTGGAGCTGTCTTGCCCCTCCCCACCATTTCCCTCCAGTTGAACATACATTAGCGAGTTCCCTGTCATCAGTCACTTCGACCGTGATGTACTCAGGAAGTATACAGATAGTGAATATGAAACGAACAGAACATGTGCTGACTTACTTGGATTTGATACAATCCTCCGAGACAGAGATCCAAAATGTACTGACCATGTATTATGTGCCAGGCTCAATCCAAAGCCTACCTATCCCTGATCAAGGAAATTTTTTTCTAGAAAGTAAACTCCTTAGGATGACATACAAGGTCATTTATGATCTGGCCTCTGCCTTCCTCATTTTTCTCCACCTCTGTCTTCCCCAGTCATATTCTAGTTCCAAGACATGCCACCATGCATTTTTTAGCAGTGGCTGTCAACCAGGAAATGATACCTTCCCCAACCTCTCCATGAAGTGGTGGGGTACGCATTTGGAAATTGAAGGGGCATTTTTGGCTGTTATGTTGATTGTGCTGGGGGAGCGGGCAGGTACTACCGACATTTGGGGACAGGGATGCCAAACACCTTCCAATACATGGGAGAGTCTCATATGAGTACATTTGTCCCCTCAAATTACTAATAGCACTCCCTTTAAGAAACAGGAATCTCTAAGCTCACATTCCACTTGTTCTCCCAGGAATGCTCTTATCCTTTCCTGACTCCTTCCCCTGTTTAATTTCATTGAATTCTTCAGAACTCAGCAAAGACACCATTCACTTAAAAAAAAAAAAAATTCTCGGGGCAGCCCCGGTGGCACAGCGGTTTAGCAACGCCTGCAGCCCAGGGCATGATCCTGGAGACCCCGGATCCAGTCCCGCGTCCGGCTTCCTGCATGGAGCCCTGCCTTCCTGCCTGTGTCTCTGCCTCTCTCTCTCTCTCTGAATGAATAAATAAATCTTAAAAAAAAAAAAAGGTTAAAAAAAAATTCTGACTCTTTCTTCAATCCCAACCCCCCCCATCCCCAGTCTAGATTGAGTGTCAGTCCTATGTGCTCCACAGCATTCTTTGCTGAAAATTATTAATGGCTCCAAATTTTTGCCTCTAACTCCCCAGCTCCTAGTGTAGTGCCCATCACATAGTAGGTGCCCAATAAGTAGATACAGTATGACAAAAGTCCTTCTAGAAGTGAATGGGTGACATAACATGATATAAAGGTAAATGTTCACCTCAGAACTGGAAAATAGTTGGAGCATTAGGGAGAGGGAATTCTTCATATCTGATTGGTGTTTTCAATAAATTTTTAAAAAATTATTTATTTTAGAGAGAGACAGCGTGAGCAGGGGAAGGGCAGAGGTAGAGGGAGAGGAAGAAAGAATTCCCAAGCAGACTCCCCAGTAGGTGTAGTGGAGCCTGACGTGGGGCCTGATCCCAGGACCCTGAGACCATGATTTGAGTTGAAATCAAGAGTCAGGTGCTCAACTGACTGAGCCACCAGGCACCCTGATTGGTGGTTTATAATTTAGAAAACACCTTTATAATACATTTTCTGTTTGATCTGCAATGCTGATCTGGAAACAGAGGAGGCATTATTATTATCATAGTGGAAACTGAGATTCAGAAAGGATACATGGGGCACCTGGTGGCTTAGTTGGTTAAGTGAGCCACTCCTGATTTGGCTCGGGTCATGATTTTAGGGTCATGAGATGGGGCTCTGTGCTGGGTGTGGAGCCTGCTGAAGATTCTCTCCCTCTGCCCCTCCCACCCCACACACAGCACTCTCTCCCTTCCTCTCTCAGAAAAAGGAAAGAAAGAAAGAAAGAAGAAAGAAAGAAAGAAAGAAGAAGAAAGAGAAAAGAAAAGAAAGAAAGAGAAAGAAAGAAAGAAAGAAAGAAAGAAAGAAAGAAAGAAGAAAGAAAGAAAGAAAGAAAGGAAGGAAGGAAGAAAAAGAAGGAAAAGGAAAGGAAAAGAAAAGAAAGAAAGGTTATGTGGCCAGTAGAGTGGCAATTGTGTAGTAAAGGTGAACTGGAGCTCCTAGGGTCAAGCTCCCTCCAAAGACTCTAGCAGAAGATCCTTGTCTCTTCCAGTTTCCAGTAGTCTCAGGCTACCTCGGCTTGTAGGCGCATCACTCCAGTCTCTAACCATTCTTACAGGTTTGTCTTCTCCATGTTTGTCTCTGTGTCTTCACATGGCACTTCCCTCCCTGTCTTCCTTTTTCCTCTTAAAGGATCCCTGTCTTATCAGATTAGGGCCCTCTCACATGAAGTATGACCTCATCATAACTTGATTACATCTGCAAAGACCCTATTTCCAAGTAAGGGCACATTCACAGGTACAGTGTTTGGGACTTCAGCCTCTCTTTCTGAGGTACATCATTCAACCCCCAACACCTACCATGGGTAAAAGGTTAACCTGAGGCCTGGGCTGATGCAGACCTGCCTGAGAATGACCTGGTTTGCCCACAATAGTGTTCCCTTGAAGACAGTAGGGTTAAGATAAACGGGGAATGTGATGTGTGCTTCATTTGTGGTGTGCACCAGTTAGACTGTGAGGTGGCTACATAAGCAGGATCACATGAAAGATTGGAGGGGGAAAGGGTTATGACCCGCACACACCTTGGCTCTCATCCCGGGTACATACCGTAAGTTGGTAATGGGGAAAATGAAGTTTCTAGGTCTCCAATGGCATAAAGATGCCATATCTCTTGGCCTGTATTCTATGCCAATGCTTCCTAACCACAAAATTAGATTAAAACTGTGTCTTTTGGGCAGTCCTGGTGGCTTAGTGGTTTAGCGCCACCTTCAGCCCAGGGTGTGATCCTGGAGACCCTGGATCAAGTCCCACGTCTGGCTCCCTGCATGGAGCCTGCTTCTCCCTCTGCCTGACACTCTCTCTCTCTCTCTCTCTCTCTAATAAATAAATAAATAATTTTTTAAAAAATAAATAAAAATAAAATAAAACTGTGCCCTTTGCATCTGATTGGCAGCTGGAACCCACACCTGCAGCTGGAACCCACATCCACAGCTGTGCTGCTGGTCTCCCCAGTCTGAGCTCCTTCCCAGTGATCTTCCCAAGCCCCTTCTCAGCCTGAACATGTCCTTTACAGAGAAGCGTGAAGCAAATCACAAGGGTCTGCCATCCATCGAACTATCAAACTTCCCGGCGCCACCCCTACCCCTTCTTATTCTTTGTCTTGCTCTGACAATAGCAAACATAAAAAGCAAAAGCCCCGAAACAAAAACCACTCTTGTTGTGCCATCGTCTGGCCTGGATAATTCAGAGCTGACTCTGTCCTGAGTTTGCCAGGAAGAGAACCTCCCCGACTTCCCTGGGTTCCTAATTACATTAATGTCCACACGGATGTTCTTCCCTTCTGCGGAGCTTCACGATCGCACTTTTCATCCTGACAACTGAATGATAGGCGGTGCCAAGGTCCTGCGTGCTTCGTGGCTTACCAAGTTTAATTAATCAGTGCGTGGGGGGGGGGCGGGGGGCCGGCACTAGCAGGCTGGGATGGAGTTGGAGTCGGTGCTGGGCGGGCTGAGGCCGGGCTCGGACCAGAGCCTGGGGGGCAGGGCCCCGAGGGGCGCCGGGGAGCCCGCTGAGGCCGACGCGGGTGCACAGCGACTCACGCCTTGCTGGGCGCCGCCTCCCCTCTGCCCCATTGCCTCCTCTCTACCCCGTACAGGGGTTGTGTGCAGACCAGCAGGTAGTGCACGGGAACCCGAGAAATGTTCCTCTCTGCCGACCAGATGACGCCGCGGCTAGGACTAGTCCAAGGTGAGGCTGCCCGGGCTTCCCAGGCCCCACGGTGCGCGGAGAGCCTTCACCCGGGCGGGTCGCCGCCCCGGCGGTTTCTACGGCAACAGGCCCCGCCCCCGGGGCGCTGAGCCCCGCCCCGAGGCGCCGAGCCCGCCCCCGGGGCGCCGAGCCCCGCCCCCGCAGAAGACCCGCCGCGGCCTCCCCCATACATGTAATCCGGCGAGAGTATTTTCCTTTTTTTTTTTTTTTAAGATTTTATTTATTTATTCATGAGAGACACACAGAGAGAGGCAGAGACACAGGCAGAGGGAGAAGCAGGCCCCCTGCGGGGTGCCCGATGTGGATGGGACTCGATCCCGGGGCCCCAGGATCACCCCCTGGGCCGAAGGCAGGCGCTCGCTCAACCGGGAGCCACCCAGGCGTCCCTGGAAGTATTCTCCTAAGCAGGATATGTGGCACGGTCCCACCCTGGCACACCTCCCAGTATTAGAATCTAACCACCATGATGCGATAACTAAGGCAGAGGCTCTGGAGACACGTCTGTATTTGCTCTATATTCAGGTTGCTCGTTGCCCCTGTAAGCTCATTTGTAAAATATTGTAAGGCTGTCCTGATGGTTAAATGGTATAGTATCCACGTGTCTTAGCACGGTGCTTAACACTGTCTCAGTACTATAATCTGAAGCTGTGTGGTGCAGGGTAGAGTTTGGGCCCGAGCGTCAGGGTGGATTTGAATCCTGGCTCTGCCACTTAGGACTTTTGAGTAACTTAACCTCTCTGTGCCTCAATTTCCACATCCATGTAAGGGGGACAATAACCTACTTCACAGCATAATTGTGATAATTAAATGGTTCCGCCTATGAAGAGATATAGTAGGCAGTCAATACCTGTATTACTACAGTACTAGCACTAGTAGTATTGGCACTACTAGGTTTCTGAGTTCTTTTAGGAATGACTAATGATTTACTTTTGTATTCCTAGAACCTGGCTCACATAGGGACTCAATAAGCATTTATTTTGGAGGATGAACAAATAGACTAGATGATATGCTATTCCCCTTTAGTTATTTTCTTCTGCCAAGTGAAGTAAGTCAATAAATGAGAGTGGGCCGAGTCCTGCAAAATCAGAAAAGATAAATCTATACACTGTTATCACCCTCAGCTGGACACAGCCTCCCCTGGCCTTCTCACCCACTTAGCTGTGTTGACACAGTTGAGTAAGAGGCTGGAGCGCTACTTTGTTGCTCCTGGTGAGTCTTCACACTAATTCCTAATCCCAAACCAGCCCAGGGACGGGCCGGCCCCTTGTTCTTATGAGAAACAAGGTCTGCTACTTTGTGCTGTTCATCTGCCAGTGGAAGTGAGTCCTCACTGGCCAGCTTCTTGCCTTGAGAGTCAGCAGCCTTCTTGGAAAGATAAGACAAAAAATGGTTCATTGTGGTACCTTTCCAGAGTCAAAATTTTATCCTATGAGGACAGTCATCATCTCTGGACACAAGAATGGGAGGCCTTGCTCTCATGTCCTCCTCTGAATGGACATGTGTTAATGCAAATACTGCCTTGCCTAGCTCTCTACCTCAAGGGTTGGCAGTGTGTCTGGGCTGGATACCAGGATGTCACAGGAAGACCAGAGGCAAGGGGAGCAGGGGCAAAATTATAGGAGCTAAAATTATAGGAGGGGGTATGTACATGGGTCTGCTTGGGCCTTTTGGGCTCAGGGTGTCCTACTGACACCTGTAAGCCCTGGCATGCAGTAAGCCACCTTGGTGCCAAGTGTACCATCCATGGCCAGGGGGCCAATGATGAGTGCACCTCAATTCTTCCTTAATAATGTTTTTCCTCTTCCCATCTCTCTTCTTCCCCATTTCTCCTGTTCTCTCTCTACTCCCTACCCACTTACTTTGTTCAGCAAGCTTTTAATTTAGCTTCTACTATGAGCTGGGTACTGCACTGGCATTAGGTCACCATCTTTAAGGAACTTATGCATACTCATGAGAGAGACATAGACATAAATCTCAAATAATAAATTAGATTAAAAATAGATTTGATCTGAAGTAAGCAATTTTTATCTGTGGCCTCTACCTGAGGCCTGCCAAAGATGCTCATAGGTGTTGCTTCCAACTGGGAAGGTGTTCTATGGTGGGTGATATTTGTAGGGTTGTCATGAGGATTAAATAAGACAATGCCTGGAAGTGGTTTAGCGCAGTGCCTAGCTCAGAAGAGTCAACTAATGTTCTAATTAGCAAGCCTAGTGGTTGGCAAGCTTTAGCTCCAAATGGCCCATTGCTGAACATTTTAGATTCTGCAAGCCATACAGCATGTCGCAACTGCTCAACAATATTGTTGTGTGAAGGCAGTCATAGACAACATACAAAGGAATGTTGCTGTGTTCCAATAAAAATGTATAAAAACATAAATTTTATAGAAATTTCACGTCACAGAATATTATTTTTCTTTTAATCCCCCCCCACCCCCACCACCAGCATTTAAAAATGTAGAAACTGGGATACCTGGGTGACTCAGACAGTCAAGTGTCTGTTGATCTAAGCTCAGGTCTTGATCTCAGAGTCATGAGTTCAAGCCCTGTTACTTATAAATAAATACATACATACATACATAAATATTTTTTAAAATGTAGAAACTGTTCTTAACTAACAGGCTGTAAAAAAAACAGGCAGTGGGGCAGATTTGAGACTCAGGCCATGGTCTGCCCACCCTAATCAAACCTAATGAGGTGGCTGCACTTGCTTTTATGGATTTTGCTTTAAGAGGAATGGGTCCACTATACCCTAATTCAGAGTCTGAATATTATGACACAGCCAGATGAACTTTAACAAGTTTATAAACTAATCCAAGGACAACAACCAAAAAAATTTCATAAAAGGAAAACAGTAACTATAATTTGTGCACAAAAATAATTAAGTAACCAATACCTACAATATGTACAATTTATTTGTACACAAGAAATGGAAAAAACAATCATTTTCTTAGATGCAGGATCACCCTGTGTTCTGTAGACAGAGGCAAGCTGATCCCCGCAGGTGGAAAAACTGTACCTCACTTCTCAGTGCTATTCACAGAGAAATCCAGGCGTAAGAAACATCATGGAAGGTCACAACATCCCTAAGTTTTACACACAGAGGATGAAAGAAGACACAATATACCGTGAGTGAAGGATAGGGGAAATTTTAGGAGGGTAGGAGGAAACTGCCAGAAAACAAGACAAGTTCCACCACTGTGGAAATCAGATTGCAAAAAATTGAGCTGTAAGATAGTCAAATACATGGCAGATAATGCGATGTAATTCCTAATTCCTTCTTTCCTTGTCTCCTCTCCTACCTTCTAGCTATCTGTGAATGCAAATAGGACATTTTGCTTTACTCCCCACTACAGGTCAGGAAAATTTTTACTCTCTAATTCATATCAAATTCCTCACAGGTCAGTAATTCTTTCTCTAATGCCATAAAAAGGCCATATTCCTGACACATTGCAATTAATAATTAAACTTCTTTCCCTTGACTCAAAGGAGATGTAAAGGCTTTCTTATAAAGCTATTCCAAGAATCAAATCTCCTCTTGTACATCTTTAAAAAAACTATGTGTTATCCGCGTCTTGATCTCACTACCAGATAACGAGTCTGCTAACCCAACCTGTCTGAAGTGTTGAGCAGTCCACAAGGTCAGATGTCCTAATCACGTCCTCTAACTCAGTGGGGATTCTCCTCTGGAAAGAACATAGCCCAGGCACAGATGAATAATATAGTGTGAGTCATAGATAATCCGCTGGCTCCCTACAGAACTGCCTCTTTGTTTTAACTACTCTCTGATGTAGAAAGAAGGCAGGACTTTTTGAGAAAGGAGAAAGTGAGAAGCTGGGATCTGGCAAGGGACCTTGGCCAGTATATACCCAACGGGAAGGAACCCAATGTTCCTTCCCACCCCATCAAGAAAGACCACAAGCCTAAGTTCAAAGGCGCTGGTACTCTCTAAAGGGATATGAGCCACCCCACTGTCATATGGATCTTCAGTCCCAGACCAACAACCGGAATCAAGAGCATAAGCTCCATCACTTTTTAATCCCATGAGGCTCAGTTCACAACCCCAGCTCCCAGGCTGGCTCCTAACCCCTTCCCTTCTTGCCCTGACAGGGAAGCAGTGACTGGAAGCAGGAAGGCACAAGATGACCATCCCTTCATACCGCCTGAGGTATTTAAAGTTCCAAAGAACCATAGAGATGATACAGTCTCCTCGTTTGAAAGCCACAAGATACATTCTCCAAAACACTGGCCTTGGTCCTGGGGGCCCTGCCAACATGCTCACCTCTCATTTTGCTGTCTTCCCCACCTCCACCCACCCCTCATGGATCTCTTCAGAACACCTGGACCTCTGTGGCCATATCCCGTCTGACCACCATCTTACAGACAAACAAGTCTGGGGAGGTGACAAGACCCCCCAGTGTCATATAACTAGCAGGTAGCAAAGACTGACACAGTCTCAGGCCTGACTGTATACCTCTCTCCATCTGCCCCATTGCCCTCCTTCCCAGGTGGGCCTGGGGAGCTGGTGGTCTTTGCTGGCTGTGTGGAGTTCATTATGACTGCATTAGTTCTGTAGGACGGTTCAAAAGAAATGACTGGAAATACAAGCACAGGTCTTGCTAAGATGAGAAAAGAAAACCATACTGAGGAATAACAAAGGGCCCTCGTACCACAGCTGGTCTGCCTGAAGAGCTAATGGTTTAGAGCGTATGGATACGAAAATACCACATCCAATGGCAGGAGTTCCCAAGATAGCAGAGAAACAGGAATCCAATCCAGGAGTCCTCACAAAGCATGAGAGGACTAAAAGGTTAAGACTCTGGCCATCCACATGGCAAAGGGCAGGGAAAAAATAAACCACGACATCCTGTTAGAGGGGGATTCACAGAGAAGGCGGACTCCAGGGAATAGAGAGGAAAAAAAAAAAAGATACAGGACATTAATGACCAACTTTGCCTAGTTTGAAAGCTGCAGATCTTTAGAATGACCTTGACAATAAAAATCCGACACCAAAATAAACACAGAAGACTGGAGGTCATTAAGCAGTTGTACAGATTGCCTACGAAGCCTTTCACCCTGGTCAAATCTGAGAGGAGGGTAGAGTGAGAGAAGTACAAGGAGTTACTGAAAAGACCTGCGTTGATGTTGTTGGCATCGGATGGCCAGCGCCTTCAGGCCCTTCTCCTTCCTGTTCCCTGAGGGGCCTCAGGAGAATTTCCATTCTATTTTTAAAAAGCTATTAACACATGTTTGTTTGTCCCCAGAAATGGAAGTGAAAGAATCCGGCCTTAATTTAGACTTGCCCACAAAGCTTATTTATTATAAAACCAGGTTTTATTTCTGTTTTTCTATTTGATCAAATAGTCAGGGCTTTCCTAGCAGCATTCAGGGACCTTTATCCAGCCTTCCTGTGGCCTCTGGATCCTGCTCTTCCCTCCATCATTCTCTCTCCACTGTTCCTGGCCTTTCAAGTCTCAGCTGGCCCAGTAAGTGCAAATTCTGAGATCTTACATCCTGATAGAGGCGGCCTCTCGTTAGTAAATGGCAGCATCACTGAGTCTTCATGAGAAAGGCGCCAGCTTTCTGGGTACTTGGCCTGCTCCCCCACCCCCGACCTCCTACCACAAGGCTGCCCCTGTTTCCTTAGCTCTTGCCCAAATGCTGCCTCCTCTCTGAGGCCTTCCTTGTCCCTCCGATCCTAAGTGGGTGCCCCCCCTTTGTTACCTAGCACTCCACTGTAGTTGAATCCTTCATGACAACTGTCACCGTTTGTAATGACATACATATCTGTTTGCTTGCTTGGTTAGAGCTGCTTCCCCACCAACCTGTAAACCCCACAGGGGCAGGGTCACACCCCAGTGATGACGCAACGCAGTACATAGACCGCCCTGGCACACGGCTTCCAATAGTGTGTGCTGGAGAACGACTGGGTGTCAAGCCTGCCAGGACATCACCCCTGGCCATGTGACCAACACTGCACTGGAGGACACAGTCTTGCTGGCCAGGTCCTCATGTGACACACTTCCATACTGCTTGTTATGACTGAGCCTCAGCTAAAGATACCTATGAGCTATATTTGTAAAACAAATCTAGGAAAATGGCGTGTGAAAGGATTTCAAGCTAAAATGGAACTGGAGTGGGACGCCTGGGTGGCTCAGTGGTTGAGCGTCTGCCTTCAGCTCAGGGTGTGATCCCAGGGTCCTAGGATCGAGGTCCGCATCAGGCTCCCCAAGGGGGCCTGTTTCTCCCTCTGCCTATGTCTCTGCCTGTCTCTCTTGAATAAATAAATAAAATCTTTAAAAATAAAATAAAACAATAAAATAAAATAAAATGGAACTGGAGGATATGAGATAGAGAATCTCACACACCCTCAGAAGAACAGAATTTTTTTTTTTTTTTTATTTATGATAGGCACACAGTGAGAGAGAGAGAGAGAGAGGCAGAGACACAGGCAGAGGGAGAAGCAGGCTCCATGCACCGGGAGCCCGACGTGGGATTCGATCCCGGGTCTCCAGGATCGCGCCCTGGGCCAAAGGCAGGCGCCAAACCACTGCGCCACCCAGGGATCCCAGAAGAACAGAATTTAAGAACCAAGTGATGGATTTCCTATTAATGCCTGTATTATAGAAGACCAAGTCCTATCTCCCAACCAATGAACATCCGCCAAGTGAATTTACTGCATGGACGCTGGCTGGACTTCCTCATCTTTGCACTCCTGGCCCAGAAATCCAACCTGCCCCAGACCCTCAACAGCCTGGAGTTAGATGTACTCTACAGGAAAAGATTTTCAACACTACTTACTGACCATGTTTTAATCCAGTCATTAAGGTGCTTTATAACATGTTCACATGGTTATTGGGTTGGCACAAACACTGGGAGTGAGAAAAATAAATAGCTGTTTAGATATATTTCACTCTTGTTTTTTCATGATTTCTGAATCAGTAAGCTCTTAACAATATGTAGAGTCCTAGAGGCATGGGTGAGAGTCTCCCACTGATGATAGAAGCCACACAAGAAAGGACACTACTTACTCCTTAACTAAGTCCTTTCACAGTGGGTAAAGGTAATCTAATTATTAAAAGTTATTTGATTTTTTTTCTTCAAGTAAGAGAAAAATACTGCTTACCTAAATGCGTAGTTTTAAGAGTAGTTCAAACTATAATGTAAAACCTCTTCCTTCAAATGGGGAGTCTAAAAACATACTGGAAAAAAAACCACTATGAAATAAGATGGTGTGTCTTGTTATTTTTATTGTTTGGCCTAAAGTATTTGCAATATTATTAAAGGAAAATTCTTATATGCATAGACATTTTATGCTGCTCTAAAATTTTGCTTAATTAAGCCCAAGATGAACACAGAAGATATTCCCTGATAAAAGTCATGTTTTTTGAAGAGAAAAGGTAAAGAGAGAACAAGAGAAAAGATGAGGTGCAGGCCACTTCTTTATGACAGTCGTTCCTTCCACTTACATGCAACAATAATGTGAATGCTAACTTCACCCACAGTGGTTTTGCACTCAAGGGAACTCGAAGCAGGTGTGGTGATTGCATTCTCTGATAACTACAAATAAGGGGATAACTTTTTCTCTTGATCAGAAAGGAACAGGAAGAGAAAAACAGAAAGGCAAAAAGAAAAAGAGAGCTATCTTTACAAGAGAATCTCCAACAGAATTCTATCAAAGCCAAAGTTACTTTCTAACAAGTTAGACTGAGCACGAATCCCATCACGAGGGCCCCATCCTTCATGACTTCATCAAACCCTAATTATCTCCCCAAAGCCTCATCTCCAAATACCACCACATTAAGTGCAGAGTTTCAACATATGAATTTGGGAAGGAAATCGAACATTCAGTCCATTACAAGGAGCCTTCTGGGTTTTGTACAAGCGGATCTGGCCCTCATCTGCCTCTGTGGGTCCATCTTTGGGACCTCCATGCCGTGACTAGAGCATCCAAACCAACTTAGATCCCTGGATACACTGAGACTCCATGACCAACTGTGGCATACTTAAGCCCAGCAACTCCAACACATACAATTGGAGCTGGAATTCCTACCATTGTTGGCTCCAGGCTTTTCTTTCAGCAAGTCTTCCTTAAAGAATTTAAAATGCACTCATTCTAGGCCTCTGAAGAGTCTAAGTTATTCTCCTTCCTCTGTTTAAACTTAAACTTTTGTGCCTTTATACATGCCCTCCCTCTGCCTGGAATCCGATCCTATTCTCTCTTGCTAGAGATTCAATTGATGCATCACCTCTATTTTGAAAATTCTCCTGATAGTTCTTTTACTCAGGCAAGGTATTCATCCCTCCTTTGAGTTACCATCAATGTTTATATATACTTCTGTTGTACTTATCACTCCCTGCAGTAATTACTGGTTTGAACATCCACTTCTCCTATGAGAGTGAGCTCTGGAACTACACCTTACCTATCTTCTAATCTCTGGATATAGCAGAGTCTACATATAAGTTGGTGCTCAGTAAGTATCAGCTATTTATTCTATGAATATTACTTTTCCCCTATATGCATTTTGGTTCAAGGCATATGAAGAGGAAAGGAACTCACATTTACTTAGTACCTATTGTATACCAGGTCTGTGTTAAATACCCCAGTTTGTTCTCAAGACAATTTTGCAACATGGGAGTTACTGGTTTGAATAAAACAGAGACTGAAGAACAACCTTATAGCAATAAGAGAAGAGAATTTATCCAAAATCTATTTTGGATCAATAACATTTCTGGAACATGGGACACCTGGGTGGCTCAGTGGTTGAGCATCTGCCTTCGGCTCAGGGCGTGGTCCCGGAGTCCTGGGATCAAGTCCCACGTCAGGCTCCCTGCATGGAGTCTGCTTCTCTCTCTGCCTGTGTCTCTGCCTCTGTCTCTCTGTGTCTCTCATGAATGAATAAATAAAATCTTTTAAAAAAACAAAAACGTTTCTGGAACTTAGTTATCTAACTCTAAAACAACACAGTGATTGAAAATGGTGTTTTAGCAAGTAATGTGTTATAAGTATAATTGAAACTCAATGTCTTAGTATAGCTTGTACCTACCAAAACACGTGAACAACCAAGAACAACCCAACTTGGCATGAACAGTAAGACTGCCATGATATTAGTGGCACAGTCCACTGAGATCCAGTTTACCCTGTATTCAGTGGATTGTGCTGTTGCAACCAGTCACTTGCAGCTGGCAGATCACAGCATTACCACTTACTACTGCTCCTTGGAGTAAATGTTCTTCAATTATTACACTGGCATGATTTTTAAAAACTAGGTGAAAAAATCCTTTAAAAACAATTTCATTGGATGCTTCTAAAGGTTTTTATTTTAAAGATTTATTTATTTATTTTGGGGGGGGCCAGAGAGAGAGGAAGACAAGGAGACTCCCTGCTGAGTGGGGAGCCCTATGCAGGGCTCTATCCCATGATGCTGAAATCATGACCTGAGCTGAAATTGAGTTGGATGCTTAACTGACTGAGCCACCCAGGCACCCCTGGATGTTTCTGGTGTTTAAATGCCCAGATAAATGGTCTTTTATTATTCTGACTTTGTGGTCTTTCAGGATCGACATCAAAAAGACATGGAAATTAATTTTTGGTTATCAACATACTCCACATATAATTCCTGGCTCCAGTAAGGGTAGATGTGATATTTCACCACAGTCAATTCATTACCTTTACCTCCATGAAATCTGTTTGGGTACAAATTGTGAAATGTGTCATGCCATGTGTCATGCCTTATTAATTTTGGAAGTTAGTCCCCATCAAGACTTGTAAACAACTGAAAATTGGCAAACTTTCCTTAAAAAGTTGTATTAATTTGGTTTGTTGACTTGCTTCCAAGACCTGCTTGGAGAGTGGACTCAGATACATAAAAGCTATGACCGCCACCACCAAAAGGCTCACTGTTACTCAGGGTTACATGGGGAGAAGGGTGGAAGGACAAACAAATGAGAAGGACTCCTGCCCTTAGGCTTGCAGGAAGGAGGATCAACTTCAAGTGGATGAGAGAAACTGAGCTTTGGTCCACCTGGAGACAGGACCAGCTCCATTGCCATTTGCCACTGTGGCATGCACCACAAGCTGGGGAGCTCATAGGTCACAAGAAGACAGAGTTGAAGAGCCAACTACCAATGGATCTTCTATCCTTTGAATAAGAGATAAAATCAGGTTTCAATGTTTGTGAGACCAAACATAGACTGTCCTCATCCTCCAGGCTTTTTACTTGATAATGAAGAAAGTGTGTGTGTGTGAGTGTGTGTGTGTGTGTGTGTGTGTATACACATAAAATTTCCAACCAGTGATGTGCCTGTATATTTACATCTTCATGTTTCCTATACTTTGACTCTTAATTCATTTTGTTTTAGTAGTATGCACAGCACACTAAGTAGGAATCATCAACATCAGACTTGAAGGCATATTAGTTCTAAAAGGAAACAAACTCTACTGGGGCGTCTGGGTGGCTCAGTTGGTTGAGATCTATCTTAGGCTCAGGTCACTGATCTCAGGGTCCTGGGATGGAGCCCTGAGCCAGGCTCCTTCTCAGCAGGAAGGCTGCTTCTTCCTCTGCCTCTGCTGCTCCCCACTCCCCTCATGTTCTCTCTCATACTCTCTCTCAAATAGATAAAACCTTAAAAAAAAAAACCTACTAATTAATCTTCAATTTGTTAAACATGCTTATTGAATACTTAGTACAATGCAGTTGTAACATGACACCAACGTAAAGTTAATGATATATTTAAGAGTCAAAAAGCAAGAGTTAAATCCTAATTCCTCCTACCTCAGCCCCTAAAAGTTAAATCGGCAAGCAGAAAGGAGAACTAGATTTAATTGATTTTCAGTTCTGCTCCTTTCCTTAAACACTTATGAGAAGCAATAAGCAACATAATATTCTAGATGCCGTTAGGTTTACAAAGGCATTTAAGACACAATCCTCAGAGTCAAACAACTTGCCATCAGTAAGAAGTATGTAAATAACTTGGTAGATAAAGAGCGGTCTTTCTCCAGGAGAAAAGTCCACGGCAGGTGTATAGGGTACAAAGGAGGATCGTGGAAACCTACTTTTGTTTAGGAAATGGATCAAGGGCAGGCTAGCTCAGTCAGTAGAGCATGCAACTCTTGATCTGAGTTGTTAGTTTGAGTCATGTTGGGTGTAGAGATTACTTAGAAATAAAATCTTTCTTAAAAAAAGAGAAAATAGGGGCACCTGGGTGGCTCATTGGTTGAACGTCTGCCTTTGGCTCAGGTCGTAATCCTGAGGTCCTGGGATCAAGTCCCACATCAGGGTCCCCATAGGGAGCCTGCTTCTCCCCTTCTGCCTAAGTCTCTGCCTCTCTCTTAAAAATTAAAAAAATTTTTTTTTTAAAAAAGAGAAAGAAAACATGGATCAACAAGGGTTCTGGAATTGTTGTGTGGTAGCATTTGAGAGGGTTTCCAAGGTCGTGAGACTGTGACAGGTGAAGATGAAAGGGGGAACAGTAGGCAGTTAAGATGTTAGGTGTTTCCAAGCAGAAAGAGCCAGCATGGGTAGGTACAAAGGAGTGAAAACAGCCTAGTTTTGCATAAGATACAAGATATGGGGAAAATAGAAGGAATGACTAGAACACTACATAGAAGCCATCTTGTAGGATCCCTGGGTGGCTCAGCGGTTTGGTGCCTGCCTTTTGGCCCAGGGCACGATTCTGGAGTCCTGGGATCAAGTCCCGCATCGGGCTCCCGGCATGGAGCCTGCTTCTCCCTCTGCCTGTGTCTCTGCCTCTCCCTCTCTCTCTCTCTGCTGTGTCTATCATAAATCAATCAATCAATCAATCAATCTTTAAAAAAAAAAAAAGAAGCCATCTTGTAAATGGGCCTAACTGCCAGTGTTAGTAGAGTGCACTGACAGCAAAATTTGAGAAGCACACATGAGTGACACAACTCTACTTTAAGAGAACTAATTTGGTTGCAATTAACAGGATGAGTTTCTTGAAAGAGAGAAAACAGGGAAACCAGTAAGAAAGTAATTACAAGAGTTTGCTCATCCATCCATTCATTAATAAGACAATTATTATTCATCATGTACTGTATGTCAGGCACCTGCATGCACAGAGGGAGCTTGGTATGAACAAGGCATACCAGGGAGACTCAGGAGTCCCCTCAGGAGACTTAGAATCCAGGGGGAAAGAACACATCACTGTTCAGGCAGCCAGGTACTCTGACAGAGGTTAAGACTACCCTGGGAGCCCAGGGGGTTGTGAAGAGTCCCCAAGGAGGTGACCCTTGGATTGAACCTTAAGCGACAGGTAGAGGTTGGTCAAGGGAAGAAGAGAGGGAAGAATAGTCAGGAGAAACAACTCAGCTCTTTGACAACCTGACACATTCAGGCCCAGAGGAAGTAAGCTGAGCCTTTATTAAAATTAAAGATAAGTATTATTAATAAAACAACAGTCACAACCATTTATTTATTATGTGCCAGACACTGTTCTTTACACATGGTCATTCATTTAAAAGGCATTGTTATTCCCATTTTACAGATCTTTCAACTGCTTCAGAAAGTCACTTCTTGGAATCACATGGCTATTAACTATTGATTAGGGGATTCAAACTTAAGTTTCTCTGACCTGAACATCAATCTTGAGCTAAGAAGCCCAAGTAAGAGTTAGTCACGCAATGAAAGGTGGAGCAAGCGTTGCAGGTGTATGTATCAGCAGGGGAAGACCAAGAGGAGAGTGTGCAGTACTAGGCTGGGGGCAAGAGGAGAGGCAGGCAGAGGCCAGGCCATGGTGGGCCTTGCTTTGTAAACTGAAAGTATGAACTTTAACCTGAAAGCTATGAGAGCCACTGAAGACTTAGAAACATGAAAGACTGGAAAGGAAGGACACACTCCAGCTGAGGTGTGATGAACAGGGCAAGACTGGGAGCAGAATTTCACTAAATCGAGTGTTCAAGGATGATGACCCAGGCTTAGAATTCTTTTACTAGAAGCATTAGTAAGATGATGCTCAGACAACCTAAGTGGTGGGTGAATGGCAACACCCTCCAGAGACACGTGAATTCAGGAGGAGCAGCTGGGGGATCTGCATGCTTGGAGGCAGGGCGGAGAGGGGGATGGTGAGGACTGGAGAAAGAAGGTGGGGAGGAGCTGAGTTCAAGTTTGGATATGTTGAGTTGGAAAGGACTGGGGGACCACCACGTGGAGATGTCAAACGGGCTGCTAGGTTCACAGTTCCAGGCTCACAAGAAAGGTCTAGGTAGGAAACAAATATTTGGGCTGGAGATTCAGGCAGGAAAAGAGATCATAACACTAACATAACATAACATAACATAACATAACATAACATAACATAACATAAGAAAAGAGACCACTAACCAGGGGCAGTCCGTAACACTTTTTGCATTTTCTCTTACTCTTTCAACAACCATATGAAATGATACTGTTATTACCCCCATTTTACAGACTATGTATCTAACTAAGCCACCAGGACACTCAGGATCCTGCCTAAGGCCACACTATTGGTAGAGGACCCATACACTTCCACACCTGAATTTCTCAAATGTTTGTGCCTGTGATCCACAGTAGAGACCTACTTTATGTTGCAGTTCAGTACAGAGACATACACTTCACTGAAACATAAGTTGCGTGAGGTCACACTTAGCCCTCTGCTGTGTCTTACTCTATTTCACTTTTTAAGTAGGCTGGTTGTAGCCCACAGTTTGATTCCCAATGCACTCTTCAAACCCACGCTTTGAGGACTGCTGTGCAACACTCTCCTGACTCCCACCCTCGCTCGGGTGATGGCAGTGGGACACCCAACATGAGGTGATGGAAGTGACATCACAGATGCTAGGAGGGAAATTTACTTCAGGGCGATTTTAAGTTAAAAGCACAACAAGATGAGAAGCGAATCCCTCCCACCAAATCATGCCTGGAGGACACGTCTGTGGAAGCTGGCTCTTCAGCAGTGGGGCACTTACAGGGACCAAAGCCATTTCTGCTGCCAAGTTTTTCCACTGTATGGAATAGGAAAGGATGCAGATGCCCTTAACTTTGGAGAATCTGGAAGTATCGGTTCTAAAATTGCTACAGTATTAGCAGGATTTGGGCACTCAGCCCAAAGAAAAGCAGCCATGCGTCTGCCCTCCACTTTGATGTAATTCCTGCAGACAGTAATTGCAATAGGAAATAATACCGCCAAGGCGGAAGTTATGGAATATGACATTTACCATCTTGCTCAGCAGGAAATGGTTTTGTTGGCAGGACTCAAGGAATTTGCCCCCCAATGTATCATAGACTTTGAAGGCACACATTCCTCCTTCCTTCCACTTCAGAGGAAGAGGGGAAATATTCCTTCTCACTGGAATTAACCCCTTTTGGGGCCCATCCGCCTCCTCACCACCTCCAGGGCCTCACTCCCTCGGTGAACCCTTCCTTTCCTCTTGAGCACCATCACTTTCTCCTTGAGCACAGCTCCCCTCCCCTCTGGCTCCAAACACACATGCGTTTCCTCTGATAAGGCCCCCAACACGAAGGAATAATGAGGGTGACATAACTGTTCTCTGTCTTGGTGGTGGTGCTGGTTACACGGCCTGGGGATTATCGAAGCTCCCAGAATTGAACACCAGACGGGGTGATGCCACCATACATAAACCATATCTCAAAAACACGACTGCAAAATCAAAGCCCCCGACCCTTTCCTTGATCCTGCCACCCCATGAAGGCCATCCTCTCCCTCCCTTCCTCTCCCTGACACTCCTTCCACGGCTCCTATGAGCTAAACCCAAAGTCTTCCCCGGGTGGGTCCTGAGCCAGTTCCTTGGTGTTCTCCTCCCACCTTCCTGGGGCTCCCGGCACTGACACTTCCACACAGAACTCTCTTTCTCTTCAGCTTTGGAGGCAGAGAGCTTGACGGTTTCTCCTCTGCCTCCTTAAATGCTGCTTTGACTCACCAGTAATCCTCTAAATCTGGGAATCTGCCAAGATACCAAGCCCTTTCTCTAAATCCTCTCCCTCAGAGATCTCCCCACTCCCAAGGTCCAAAGGACTGCTTGAACGCACCTGACTCCCCAAGTCCATGTCTAGAGAGATGAGGACACATGGTTCGGATGGGCCAGTGACCCCCGAGGACGTCTCCACTGGGCTCTGTCCCCCCTCACGTGCTACCTTTGCCAGCTGCCCTCACTGGTGCAGACGATCTCATCACTGGTCCTTCTCCCAGGCCAGAAGCCCTGGAGACACCACCCAGCCTTCTGTGTCATCAAGACCAAAGGGGACAGAGTGCTCTGTGAACCATCACGTTCTAGACTTAATAATGTATTAGCACTGGGACTATTTCAATCTTTTCAACTCTTCCCTTATTTTTTAAAGTTTTTTAAAAGATTTTATTTATTCACGAGAGAAAGACAGAGGCAGAAAGAGACACAGGCTGAGGGAGAAGCAGGCTCCCTGTGGGGAGCCTGGTGTGGGACTAGATCCCAGGACCCTGGGATCATGCCCTGAGCCAAAGGCAGATGCTCAACCACTGAGCCACCCAGGTGTCCCTCAGCTCTTCCTCTAAAATGTCTGCAGATGTTACCTAATTTCTTTCCCATCCTCTGCTCCCAGCCCACGGCTCCCTCCCTTCCCTGCGGTGTGTTTTGCATTCTGTGGTCAGTGCATCTTTACTGAAACAACCTTTCTCCCTCTTACCCTGCAGCTCAATACTCTTTAAAGGCTCCTGTTGTGGGCTGAATCTATCTCCCCGAAAAAGATATGCTGAAGATCCCAGTATCTGAGAATGTGCCCTTATTTGGAAATAGATCTTCATAGAGGTAATCAATTAAAATGAGGTCATTAGGGGTGCCTGGGTGGTTCAGTTGGGTAAGCGTCTGCCTTCAGCTCAGGTTATGATCTCAGCGTCATGAGGTCAAGCCCTGCATTGGGCTCCCTGCTCAGTGGGGAGTCTGCTTCTCCTTCTCCCTCTCCTTCAGTGCTCTCCCTTTCTCTCTCAAATAAATTTTAAAAATGTTTAAAATGAGGTCATTAGAGTGGGTCCTAATACAGTATGACTGGTGTCCTTATAAAAAGGGGGGACTGGACACCGAGACATGCATACAAGGAAGATGATGTGAAGACACAAGGAGAACACCACCTACCGGCCAAGGCATGCCTGAGGCCACCAGAAGTTGGGAGAAAGCTGTAACAGATTCTCTCTCCCTCACAGCCCTCAGAAGGAACCGACCCTGCTCACACACTGCAGCACCCAAATATCCGTTCACACTTCTCTGTCTGGCACTAAAGATCCTCTTTGGTGTGGCCCCATCGTTATTTTCCAACACGGTCCTACCCAGACCCTCTGGTCAGTCCCTCCTGCAATCAGATGTGTCTCCCTGCCAACCCCCACCTGGACAGTGGCTCTGTACCCTTGCTTGGGGTGTTCCCAGCCTACCACGCCCCACCCACATCTCTTCCATCTAAATCTTGACAGTCTTTAAGCTCTAACTTTCATCCCTCTTCCTCAGTTTACTGTCCCTGCTTTCTTGGCTTATGTTTTTCTCTCTTTTTTCTCTGAATCGTCATTGTACTTCTCGTCTATATCATATAAACTGACACACACTTGATTATGTCTTGTTTACGTAGCTCCCTGATGGTTTTTTGTGTGGTATTCTCAGGTTTACAGTTAAATGTTTGGTGACTATTCTCTATTGGAAACCACTTTTCCGAACACCTTCCTAGATTTGTTTCCTTTTTTGTTTGTTTGTTTGTTTGTTTTTTGCTTTTTAGATTTGTTTCCTTGATAAAACATCCTTTCATCTAGAGCTGTCCACAATTTTTGTATTATTTTATCATACGTCATCCAAATTTTACTGAGCATTTTGGTTTAGTGAGAGAAGGATGTCACAGGTGTGAGTCCTACTTCCTCCTTTACTGGAAAAGTCACTGGACTGCTTAGAGTCTTAATTTCCTCATTTCTAAAATGTTATCTTGCAGAGTTGTTGTAAAGGTAAGACGGAATAATTTATGTGAAGGTGATTTTTAAAAGGTAAAGATGTGCTCAAACATGGGATTAAATCATTATTATCATCCCAGTGCCAATTTAGCTCAGCTAGTTAGCTAGTATATGCTGATGAAACCATGCACTTGAGCCAAGCGAGCTGGGTCTTCTAGATTCATGCCACAGGGACCAATAATTTTCACATCTAATACAGAGTGAGAGGAGGGATGGAGAAAGCTGCAAAGCACATCCTGGTGGGTCAGCAGGGTTATCTTCATAAATAAAAGAGAGACAGCATACAGTCACCTCAGTCTACCTAAGGCATGCAGGATCCCAGGCTTTTGGAAAAAATAACAGGCCCTGACATAATCAGCTCTGGTGCAATAAATCCACAAGATAATACATTATGTCTAATTGAAGAGTTTATTTAATGTTTTGTTTTGCTTTGGTAATTGTGTTCTACCGGTTTTAAGGCTGAAAATTAATCAAGAATTGCTACATCTGCCTGCAATACAAAAAGCAAGTCAATCTGTCAATTTAGAATTCCAATATGGTTCATCCCATGAGCATATTGAAACAGGGAAGAGCCAAACCTTCACTCCAATTTCCTATGAAGATGAGCTTTAGTAGTATACAGACTCCATGTGTTTGGCTAGTATTCACATCCTAAAACCACCAAATCTTCCCTACAAAATCAGCCATATGAATTTAGACTTGTTTTTTAACTTAAATGTTTCTATTTTAAAGGGGTTCCATTAACTTTTTTCTTTTCTTCAGGTTTGGTATTTGTTTCACAAATTTTATACATGGGCCAAGGATTTCAAGTGAATCAAGTGATCGCTCTTAAGTTGAAGACACCAAATATAGCATGCATATTAAAAACATGCGTATTATAGCAGAGATGATGTGTAAAATCCAGAGAGCTGGACCCTGGATGTCTAGGGACTGGAAAATAGATCTAGGACACAAGCTGGAGGTCTGAGTGTCTCCACCTGGTCTGCTGGTAAACCCCTGATCCCTTCCCTGACCACCCATCAACAGATACTAGAGCAATGGCTGAATAATGAAGATTGAAGACTAACCCAGTCACAGGTAGCTCTGGGAGCACTTTGATGAGTGCATTTATCCAAGGGACTTGGGGAAGAGAAAACAGCTTAGGAAAAAAAAAAGTCTAGGAAAAGAAATTTAGTTCCATCTAGATTTAGTTCTAGCATGGAGCATCCTGTGTAGAATAAGCCCCAAACATGCCAAGAATATTTTGTACTGCATTACAAATGAAAACCAGCTCCCATGCAGATGGAATTAAGAATTTCATAACCCAGTAAATCTGCCTTCCTCCTAGTACAGAAACTGCTTTAACTATTCAAATCAAATTCTTAATGATTTCCCATTCTTGATATGTAAAGGCTCTTTAGAAAGTAGGATGAATTTGATCTCTAACAGGAGCTTATTAAAAATTCAGAACCTTTGTTTAAGCAAAACAATGTATGTGGACTACAAGTAAAATCCTTGTCGAGGAAATCTCTGAGAAATCTGTTTTTTTTTCTTTCAATGAAATTGTGTTAAAAATGAATAAAACATTTGTTCTTCTGTGGGATCTGTAGCTAAAGTGGAAATACTGGAGTAAACATCACCAGAAAAGGGGCACACTGAATATGAACAGGACCCCCACACCCTTCATTCCCACCTGTTCCCTTCCCAGTCTTCTAAATTTTTTCATGTGGTTTTGGTATGTGGTTTGGCAGCTTTGTATGGGTTTTAGCCTTCGGGGAGTTATTTTGTACTTAAGGTTTCTGGATTGAGACGTTTAGAGAGGAAAGGGATGAAGGACGCTCCAAGGGTAATTGCTACTTAATGGTCCACAATAGGGAGACACAGGATCAACAGTGCAGTTAGCCTCTGCTCATCCTTCCTCTAGGCAAATGGCACCTGTCACATCACCTTATCATGCAACACGACCGTGTAGCTTCCATCTGACCTGGGGCAAAACAAAGGCTTTCCTACTTAAAGCTCATTTGTTGTAGAGTGTGTGGCCCATCAGACCGATGAAGTATTGCTTCTCTAAAATGGAAAGAGCTTTGTAAGAAAAGAATTATTTTTAATGGTACCGGGAATCTGGAGACCACATTCCAGAACTACTAAATTGGGTTTGGGCCAGTGGCTTCATTGCGGGCTGAGATTTAGAAGAAAAAGCCCCCTAATTTTTGTCATTTGTTTTCTGCAGCAATCAAGACACAAGCATCCTGCTCATTCAAGTACCTTTTGATACACTTTCCTTGGGTGGCCTCTGATCGGCCACACAAAGTAAGAGGGTATCCAAGAAATGCTAACATTTCTTAAGAGGTTCCCTTTTATAATCTCCTCCTTTGACTCAAATGGCGATTATTTTGCCTTTCCTAACAGATCCAATGCGTGGAGTAAGCGAGGGAAACTCTGAACATATGCTGACCGATAAAGGGGAGCCAGCTGGCCCAGTGCTGCAGGGAGATAATTCACTCGCCAACACTGAGGAGATTACTATGCCCCGAGGTAGCCTGTGCTGTCGTGAAGGCCAACTGTACCACTGATTTTGAATTACAAAAAAAAAAAAAAAAAAAAACCTTCCAGTTATAAGATAATTAAGTAACAGAGATGAAAAGTACAGCAAAAAAAAAAAAAGGGGGGGGGTGGTATCAGACTGACCCCAGGCTCCCCTCCTTTTGAAGATCCTGCAAGTTCCTGCCTCTTTGTCCTCCTCCACCCCAACTCCTCATGCTTCTAGTTCACTAGTTTAATTCCCAGCAGAATGAAAAGTAAGTTAGACTGCCAGCTACAAAGACATGCACCCTCCCATCGCAACCAGTACCCGAGGACAGGCAGGCAGGCTAACAAGATGCAAATCCCATTCCATGTGGCGAATTGCCCTGTTTTATTCCTATGCAAAGGCCCAGAAAACTCGTTCTTATAGGCAGTTTTATAATCTAGCTTTGACACCACTGTCGAATGTGTAACACTAATTTAAATAAATCACATGTGGTTAGCAAAGGAGACGGTCTTTGTTTAGTCTGAGAGGTTATTTTCATGATTAAAGAGACCTGATCTCATGTCCTTAGGCGAGGTTCAAGTATATCTATCATTTACCCTCCAGGCATGCCCGTATTGAGGTTCATTTTAGTGCTAGCCTGCTCCCTGGTGAACTGTTTGGTGGCTAGGGAAGAAACATAGGGACAGAGAGGCCTGCATCGAATAATAGTCTTGGAATACACAGCAAGCGTCACTTCACCCAGGTTGTGTTGAAAAAGGCAAGAACATAACTTTCTCTGCCAACAGAAGCAAATCTCACGTCCAGGGGCCATCGTGATTCCCTCAGGAAGTGGCTATAGCTGGACTATAGAAGAGGGTCCTCCCAAGCCTTAGACCCCTTTCCCAGGTGAGGAAGTCAATGAACAGCGGGGAGGAGGATGCACACTAATGTCTAACATTACCACCAAGGCTGGAAATTTCTTCCAAGGCATATGCCTCACCTTTCACTAGATTGTACTTTTCCGATCATAAAGTGGGGGTCTTGAAACATAATATTTGCCTAATTATCCTGCTAGCAGACAGCCTGGGCTTGGAAACATCTTTCCTTTCTTCTAATTGGACAGAATAATCTGAAACAAAAATGAGTCTAGCCCTTCACATTTTTGGTCTTAAGTCAGACCTCTTTTCGGGAGTCATAATCTGAAAGACTTTCGCTTTTGTTTACTTCCTGGTCCTCCAAGTCATCACCCTTGAAGGCCTAATGAGAGTCCTAAAATGCTAGTCCTTACCCTAGTGGGAGATAAGCAGGTCAGCAAGACTTTATTCTCTCTTGATATGCTGGTTTAAATCAGTGATTATCTTTAAACAAAACATCCCTCAAACAGCTGACCTTCTAAAACTTAGAAATCAGGGGCAACTGGATGGCTCAGCGGTTAAGCGTCTGCCTTCAGCTCAGATCATGAACCTAGGGTCCTGGGATCGAGTCCCACATCCTGCTCCCTACAGGGAGCCTGCTCTCTCTGCCTATGTCTCTGTGTGTCTCTCATGAATAAATAAACAAAAACTTTTTAAAAAATAAAACTTAGAAATCATTTACAATAAGGATATAGGGATTTAAAAGGCTAATCACCTTCCAGGATTCCAACCACCTCCAGCACATTTCTGCAAACTGCTCTGGTTCCAAAAGTCTGCACTTCTTAGGTTGCCTCATGTTTTACTGCAGTTAAGGCAGAAGCAAACCTGTATCCACAGTTTCCGTTTGAGCACTTCTAAAGTGTCCTAAGTTAATAAATATGCTGACAATGTTTTTGTCTGACTCAAGGACACATCCTAATCTTCCAGGCCAGCCCTTCTGCCCAAATAAATTTCATCCAGACATCCAGTATGTTAAGAAAAAGAATGTAGTGAAAATTCTAGGGAGGGGATATTTCTGTTCAAGGATTAAAATGAGATTCACAGGCAGGATATGCAAAAACGATAGTTGTACACAGGAAAGAATTAGCATTTGTATGACAAAACATTTGCCCACGAAATCTGTTTCTGAGGCCGAATTTCCACTAAATTCTCAAAAAACACGTAAAAGCTGAGTGGCTAGTACACAGTGGCTCAGTCACTAGATTTCCTCTCCTTCATTTCCCCTCTACTTGCTTATCTCCAAAGTTGCACTTGTCAGTTCTTCTAAGACCAAATTCTATCCATATCAAAGACCTACTATTCTCTTCCAAGGAAAATAATGAACTAAACTCATAGACTTGCAGGGGCTTATTTAGACCTTCCAACCAGCAGGTCAGTCTCAGGGTCTAATATATAAAGGGCACAAAAAATAATGTTGGTAACAGTATAATAGTACCTCAGCCTTGACTCAAGGCCTTTTTTTTTTTTTTTAAGGTTTTATTTATTTTGAGAAAGAGCATGAGAGGAGGCAAAGGGAGAGAGAGAGGATCTCAAACAGACTCCCCACTGAGTGCAGAGCCCATCACGGGGCTCTATCTCATGACCCAGAGACCATGACCTGAGCCTAAACCAAGACCCCAATGTTTAACTGACTGAGCCACCCGGTTGCCCCTTAACTCAAGGCTTTTAAGGTAACAGTCTTAGAGAGGTTTCTCAGACATCCAGGAATCTATTTTCTCACAAAACACATAAGAAAACTCATTGTTCTTACCCACATCATTAGCACCAGCATCAAAAACATCTTGCTGGTACCTGCCAGCATAAACCTTTAGAGCCTGAAAAAAATCAAACTAAAAGTTGTCTTTGGGGAATTCATAATCCTAGATGGTAAGAACCGCACAGTGTCATTTTTAGTGGAGTGGTGAGAGGAAAAAGTGCTGATAATGCTATCTCCCTAGGATTTCAGGATAGCATTTTCAAAGGTTCCTCGGGCATTACTGTATTACTGGATTGACTTATCTCCACTGAACAGGCAAATTCTCACCAAACAGCACTCGGAGTAGTAAATTATAGCTGCTCTGAAAAGGCCAAACAGATCACTCCTGAGCCCCAAGGTAAATATCCAGCTCTTTCTAGAGTAGTCAGTGGACAAAAATTCAAAGAACAGAATTCAACCTAAGGAAGGGCAGACCAAAGAAAAGGTCAGAGTCTATGCTGTTACTTCTCAGGAAGACTCCTGACCCCATTTATATTCAGTGTCCTATGAGAAATTCCATCCACTTGTGTTCCGATATGAAGCAGAAATAACAAGCTGACCAGACAATCAGGAAACCACGCGAGACAACATTAAAATGATAATGCAAGAAAAACAATTCAAGATGTAGATGCCATGTTTACTTTTGAAAGATATGGTCAAATTTCCAACCGCGGATTTGATAGACCTAGGATTTTCCAGGAAAGTAAAGACAGGATTTGGGGAAATCTGAAAGTACTGATAAGGAACACTGTCACCTAAACAAATCTTGACACTGAAATGTAATGATATTGTAGATTCCATGATCCAAAAGAGAATCATAGTATTTATCTAAAAGGAATGGTGTAGAAAAGGGTAGAAAGAAAAGAGCAGTGAGAAGAATGTGCATTTATGAAGGTGAGTGAGGAGGTGTGGGGTTAACCCTGTACCTAGCCCAGAATATAAGTGAATTACCTCACCGGGAAGACACTTCATTAATGTATGTGGCCTTGCCCAACTCAACCAAATCCATATTTACCTTAAGGGAGGAGGAAGGCAAAGGTTTTTTTTGTTTTGTTTTGTCTTAATTTGGTCCTTAATTGTTAAATGTCCCTCATTTTGCACAGGAAGGAAACATAATGTGCATCATAAAGAATTCAGTCAAATTCTTTGCCTCCTGATCCTGGAGACCCGGGATCGAGTCCCACGTTGGGCTCCCTGCGTGGAGCCTGCTTCTCCTTCTGCCTGTGTCTCTGCCTCTCTCTCTCTCTCTCTCTCTCTCTCTCTCTGCGTCTCTCATGAATAAATAAACTCTTAAAAAAAAACAAATTCTTTGCCTCATTCGTTAAGGTTGTGATAGTCAAGGTGTTCTGAATCATTCCTGTTCTTTTTTTCTTTCAGCTGAAGGGCAGGTACTACATCTGCCAAGGATGAAATCAAGTGGAAATCTGAAACTAGAGGTTAAGTAGGGCCGGGAGGTAGTGACCCGGGCACCGTCCTTCCATCCCTGGGTAAAGGAACCTGGCAGTACAAGTTGTCGTGCATCAATCCCATAACCACATTCTCAAAATATCGATGAAAAAACCAATCTCCATTTCTACAGGTTAAAAATTGTCCAGCGAAAAAAAGCATTAGTGTACATAGTCCACAGGAATAACAATGTCTCTTTCCCTAAGGGCTCACCTAATCTCTGGGTGTCTGAAACTCTCAGGACTTTAAAACAAACTATGTAAAAAGCATTTGAATCTGAAGCTGTTTCTGTTTCATAAGTTAAGGCCGATGATTTCCCGGGGAAGCAGAGGGGTAAAAATGCTACCAGTTGCTCGATGGGGTTGGATTACAGGTGGGAACAGATCTGGGTTTCCTAGAATGCTCTGGATCTGACGCACCTTTCTCCCCGGCCCACTCCTCGGCGGCAGGCAGTTTCCAACGTGGGGCCTGCATTTTCAAAATACATGACACATGCATCAAAAAAGAGCCCTGCAAACCTTCAAGAATCCACAGCTCCCTCCTCTCATAAACTAGAAGCGTAGCATGAGCTGGAGCAGCACGGAAGCTAACAGGAAGGAAATCTATCCGAGCAGTCAGTTTTGCAAAACGACCAAAGTTTGAGAGGGAGAGAGGAAACGCATCATAAAAAAAAAGAAAAAAAATGCGGGGATCCCGGGAGGCTCGGCGGTTTAGCGCCGCCTTCGGCCCAGGGCCTGGTCCTGGAGACCCGGGGTCGAGTCCCGCGTCGGGCTCCCCGCGTGGAGCCTGCTTGTCCCTCTGCCTGGGTCTCGGCCTCTGTGTGTCTGTCTCTATCAGGAATAAACGAGTAACATCTTTTAAAAAATGATTAAAGTTCCTGCTTTTAAGACTGCAGCGTATCCACCTTCTCCTCGGTGCAAAATGACGTTAACAGCTTCACGGCGAGGCTGTGCACAGAGATGCAGGCGCCGCAGGGCCCCCCCCCCGCATCCCCCCAGGGCGCCCTCGGCCGGCGGGGCCCGGGGCCGCACAGCCCGGGCCACAGCGCCCGCAGCCGCAGGATCCGGAAGCGGGTCGGCCACACCGCAGCCCGCCGGGACCTGGCCCAGGGCCCAGGGCGGAGGGCTCCGGGGGCGCCCGCCCGGCCCCCGCCGCGCTCACTCACCGCCCGCGGGCTCGGGCTCGGGCTCCCGCTCCCGCTCCGGCTCCGGCTCCCGCCCGCGCTCCGCCTCCCGCTCCCGCCGGCTCCGGCTCCGGCTCAGGCTCCGGCTCCGGCTCGGGCTCGGGCTCCGGCTCCGGCTCCGGCTCCCCCCGCGGGCCGGGAGCTCCGCCACCCGGGGGGCGCGCCCTGGGGCTGCTTCACCGGCCGCTGCGCTCCGCGGGCCGGGCCGCAGGGGCAGCCGCCGCCCGGCGCGGGGCAAGCTGCCCGGGGGCTGGGTCCCGCGGGCCCCGAGCGCGGCGTGCGCGGCTCCCGGGGGCTCCCCGGCGGCTCACGTGCATCCTGCGCTGCGGCGCCGGGCGGGGGGACATCTGGTCCCCATTCGCCGCGAGGCGGGGGCTAATCCCGGGTGACGTGGCGCCGGCCTGGCCGCCCCCGCACCCGCGCCGCAGCTAATCCGCGCCGGGAGCCGCGAGGCGGCGCGCAGGTCGGCCCGGGCCCGGGGCGCTTTCCCAGGGCGACGAGTGGAGGCTCCGTGCGCGGCCTCGGGGCGGGGCCGGCGGCAGCCCGGGGGGGGGGGGGGGTCACTCCTGCAGACGCGCCCTCCCGGCCCCGCCGGTACACCCGGCTGCAGGCTCTGCCCCTGGGGCACCGGCTCGGGCCTGACGAGGCCCGGCGCCCGGGGCACACGGCCCGCACCACGGAAAGCAATCGCGAGTCCTGAGTGTGACACAGGAAACCATCTCTGCGTCTGCGTCTGCGTCAGTAGGTTAGTAAGTTGACACTGAGTCAACTGCGACACAGCCCAGAAAGTACTGCCCCTTGGGGACGGATTGTTTATTCTGCAAAATAGGTTGGGGTAGGAGGTCTCCCCCCCAACCCCCCAACCCCCCACCCCCGACCTCCTTGCTTCCTTCTAGAAACATACATGAGTGCCTCCCATGTGCCAGGCACCGGGCTGAGAATAGAAAGCTGGGAAAAGCCTGCAGTCTCTTCTCTAAAGTGCCTTACTATTGGGGGGCCGCCTGGGGTGAGCGGAGGAGACCAACAGTGTCATCGCACGGAGAAATTGCTATGATGGAGGGTATGCCCAGAGGGTCAGGGGGACACAGAAGCAGATTTTCCATCATGCTGGAAACCAAGGAAGGCTTCCCACAGGAGGCTGCATTTGAGTTCTGGGGACTGAGCAGGCAACAGGCCGAATGAGGAGACCGAGGCAGGGGGAAGATCTGAACTCCTGTACCGCTGCAGGAAGCCGGTGAGAGCAACAGAGGGGAGAGATGTGGTTATGGAGGACCCACCGCAAGGAGTCAGACCACGAAGGTCTCATCTGCTGAGCTCTGGAATTTGGAAGCTCTGGGAACCCTTGTGTTTCAGACAGATTACTGAGGAAGGCATATATATATATGGAAGGAAGATGGCATAGGAAGGCGGTGGAGGTGGGCTGGGGTGGATGGGAAAGACTCCAAAGATGGGAGAGGTGAAACCTTTAGGATGTCATGCCTGGGAACAAGGAGGGGAGCGGAGCTGTAGGCTATCACCCAAGTTCTGACACGCACGTGCACCAGGGTGGACAGAGAGTACCATCTGTCAAGGCAGAGAAATGAAGGAGGAGGAGCAAGCGGGACCAGAGAAATGATGACTTTAGACAAGTTGAGTTTATGGCTTTTGTAGGATATCCAAATGCAAAGATCCCAGCAGGCAAGACAGCCCACATGGATCTGTAAGGTATTTGGGGGTGTTATGGGCTAGCAATACAAATTAGACAGTTGTCCACCTAGAAGTAGAAGGTAAATGGGGCGCCTGGGTGGCTCAGTGGGTTAAGTGTCTGCTTTTGGCTCAGGTCATGATCTCAGGGTCCTGGGATTGAGCCCAGCATTGGGCTTCCTGCTCAGTGGGGAGCCTGCCTCTCCTTTTCCCCCTGCTCGTGCTCCCTCTCTCAAATAAATAAAATCAAGAAAGAAAAAGAAAGAAAGAAAGAAAGAGAGAGAGAGAAAGGAAGGAAGGAAGGAAGGAAGGAAGGAAGGAAGGAAGGAAGGAAGGAAGGAGAAAGAAAAGACTAAATACAGTAGAAAACAACTCACTTCTTTTGCTAGGGCTGCCATAAAAAAAGTGCCACAAACTGAGTGGCTTCCACAACAAAAATGTACTGTCTCAGGCTTCTGCGGGCTAGATATCCAAGGTCAGTGTGTCAACAGGACCATGCTCCCTCTGACGGTGCCAGGAAAGGATCTGTTCCAGGACTCTCTCCTCACTTCTGGTAGTTCCTTGGCTTGTGGCATCATAACTCCAGTCTTCACCTGCTACTCTCCCTGGGTGAGGATGTCCACATTCCCCCTTTATAAGGACACCAGTCATATTGGATTAGGGGCACACCCTACTCCAGTGTGATCTCATTTTAACTAATTACATCTGTCCTTCTTTTCATTTCCTATTTGGAAATTACCTGAGGTAACGTTGTGAGGTAGTGACCATTATGACTCCAAAGTCTGAATTTCAGGGGGGCACAACCTGACCCATAGCATTCACACAATTTGGACTGAGCTCTTCAGAGCAGGACAAAACATGTTGGCAAGGAGAAACATCAGCTTTAAGTGGGCAAAGAGAGCAGCTCCGGACAGAAACTGAGAAAAAACTGATTAGAAAGGTACAAGAGGGGTGACCCACACAGGGAAGAAACATGTTTTAAAAAGGAGAGGTTAACATTGCCAAATGCCTTTTTTTTTTAAGATTGTTTTATTTATTTATGAAAGACACAATGAGAGAGAGAGAGAGGCTGAGACACAGGCTGAGGGAGAAGCAGGCTGCCTGCAAGGAGCCTGCCGTGGGACTCGATCCCGGATCTGGGGATCACGCTCTGGGCCAAAGGCAGATGCTCAACCGCTGAGCCATTCAGGTGTCCCTGCCAAATGCTTTAAAAGCCAGGAAAGATAAAGCTGGAAATTGCCCATTGCCTTTGGGTTGTTGCAGACATAGGACCAGACTAATAAATAGATAAGCTTCGAAGAGTCCACTTAACTCCAGTCATTTTATGACTTTAAAGCCATGGCCCAGGCAAAGGCATTGAGAGAAGTGTGCTATAAGTGGGTATTTGTTTGAATCTTGCCTCCCACACCACAGCCTGCCTTCTCAGCCTCCCTTGCGGGTAAGTCTTGAAACTGTGATGTGGACTCTGGCAATCGGATGGATAGACGTTAGGCTTCAGCTGGATGAAGGCAGGAGGAAACAACAGGCCCTGCTTGTAGAACCTGGCACAGAGATACAGACCCTAAGGACCAACAGGGTTGAAGGTCCACCAGAGGGTCTGTGATGGCCATGTTCAGAGGAGCAGAACTAGGGCTCATTCTGGAACTTTCTGGTGGTATAATTTAGGCATTACTCTCAGCTGAGTAGCCTCTGAACCTGATTCTCAAGATTTCTTGGAGATTCTCTGAGCCACCTAATATTGTTTTTTCTTAATAGAATAGCTTTATTTAGATAAAATCCACACACTGAAATTCATCTACTTAAGTGTACAATTCAGTGGTTTTTAGTATATTCACAAAGTTGTGCAACCGTCACCACTATCTAATTCCAGAGTATTTATGTCACCCCAAAAGAAATCTCATACACACTAGCGGTCCCTCCCCATTCCCCCCTCATCTCAGCCCCTGGCGAACACTAATCCACTTTCTATCTTTAAGGATTTGCTTATTCTGGATATTTTATACACATAGAATCATATAATTTGTGGCCTTTTGTTTTTGGCTTCTTTCACTTAGCAATTTTTTTCCAAGGGTTTTCCATATTGCAACATGCATGTACCAGCACTACATTCCTTTTTATTGGCAAATAATATTCCATTGTGTGAATGCACCACATTTTGTTTATCCATTCATCAGTTGATGGATATCCGTTGTTTCCACTCCTTGGCTAGTATGAATAAGGCTGCTACGAACATGTAAGTACAATTTTTTGTTTGGACATGTATTTTCATTTCTCTTGGATATACCAAGGAGTTGAGTTGCTGGATCATATGGTAATTCTGTTTAAAATTTTGAGGAACTATCAGACTATTTTCCGAATCAGTTACATCATTTTACATTACCACTAGCAATTTATGAGGGCTCTGATTTCATAGTGGGTGTGAAGTGGTATTCACTTTGGTTTAGATTTGCATTTCCCTAATGATTAATAATGTTGAGTATCTTTTCAGGTGCTTATCTGCCATTTGCATATCTTCTTTGAAGAAATGTCCACTGAAATCTTTTGCACATTCTATTTTATTTTAAAGATTAGGAGACTGTGTGCATGAATGGGGAGGAGCAGAGAGAGAGAGAGAGAGAGAGGCAGACTCCCTGCTGAGTGTGGAGCCTGACTTGGAGCTTGATCCCAAGATCCTGAGATCATGATCTCCTTTGAAATCAGGAGTGGGATGCGCAACTGACTGAGCCACTGAAGTGCCCCAGAAATATTTTGCACATTTATTAAAAAAAACTTTCTAAAATTATAGTTAAATATACATAACATAGAATTTGCCATTTTAACCATTTTTATGTGTGCAGTTCGGTGACTTAAGTACATTCACATTGTTGTGCAACCATCCTTGTTTCTCCATTTTTATTGTCCTTTATTTTTTTATTTATTTTTTTAGATTTATTTATTTATTCATGATAGAGAGAGAGAGAGAGAGAGAGAGAGAGAGAGAGAGAGGCAGAGACACAGGCAGAGGGAGAAGCAGGCTCCGTGCAGGGAGCCGGACATGGGACTCGATCCCGGGACTCCAGAATCACGCCCTGGGCTAAAGGCAGGTGCTAAATCGCTGAGCCACCTGGGGATCCCCTTTAATCGTCCTTTAAAGTTGAACTTTTATATTCTGGACACAAGCCTCTTGTCAGATATATGATTTGAAAATATTTTTTCTTATTCTGTAGGTTGCCCTTTCACTTTCTTAAAGATGTTCTTATATATATATATATATATATATATATATGTATATATTTTTTAAAGATTTTATTTATTTATTCATGAGAGACACAGAGAGAGAGAGGCAGAGACACAGGCAGAGAGAGAAGCAGGCTCCTTGCAGGGAGCCCGACATGGGACTCGATCCCACGTCTCCAGGATCAGGCCCTGGGCCAAAGGCAGCGCTAAACTGCTGAGCCACCCGGGCTGCCCTGTTCTTATATTTTTTTTAAATAAATTATGGTCAAACTAACTAGAGTAGTTTCTATTATCAGTAGCTAAGGATGCTGGCAGATGCACTGAGTTCTATTAAATACAATCCTTGGGATCCCTGGGTGGCGCAGCGGTTTGGCGCCTGCCTTTGGCCCAGGGCGCGATCCTGGAGACCCGGGATCGAATCCCACGTCGGGCTCCCGGTGCATGGAGCCTGCTTCTCCCTCTGCCTGTGTCTCTGCCTCTCTCTCTCTCTCTCTCTGTGACTATCATAAATTAAAAAAAAAAAAAGTTTAATACAATCCTTTACTATTTTATTTTCTAGAACAATACATCTCATTTACATCTTCTATCCAATATTGCCTTAGAATTTGGGTTTCTTTTTCTAGAGCTTTTCTCATTTTTAAAAAGATGTATTTATTTATTTGAGGGGGGAGGGGCAGAGGAGAGAGAGAGAATCTCAAGGAGACATTGTGCTGAGGGCAGAGCACGCACGATGTGGGGAGCCCTCTCATGACCCTGAGATCACGACCTGACCCGAAACTAAGAGTCAGATGCTCAACCAACTCTGCCATCCAGGTGCCCAGAGCTTTTCCTATTTGATCTGAATCCCATTCACCCACATCTTACATTTTGGGGCACAGTCCCAACGTATCAGTGGCCACCACCAACACAATTACAGCTGCCAGCAGCCCTCCCAACTATTCCCACCTCTATCCAGTCCTGACCCAGAACCTTGGAAGTCAAGTGCAATGTCCTCCTTTCTCTCCAGACCCCTCCCACTCCACCCCTCCCTTCCCTCTGTTCCCTCTGCCATCACCATGCGGGCTCTTAGGAATGAGATCAGTGTCCTATTTAACCTTTACACCATCCACCGTGCCCAGACAAGGTTTTGCAAAAACCTAGAGCACAATGTGTTAAATTTAACTGAATCTTGTAATTTATTTCCTTATTTTTTAAATTCTAAAACATCTATACAATCTTTGATTCTAAACTCTTCTCTTAATGGCCACATTTGGAGGACTGAGGCCTAAAATCGGATGCAGGATGAATCTATGGTGTTCAATTTATGACAGGAAGAATGGAATTCTTTTGGGAATTAATCTCTAGGAGTTTGTGAAATGGTGAAAAATGGTAAAGCTTCACAGAAAGCTCTCAGGACCCAGAGAGAAGCAAAGATTATTACTTGGGGGTATCATGAGTCTAAAGTAAACACATTTCCTGGCAGATTAGGCTTTATAACTGCCACTGCTCAGTGCTTTGAGTCAACTTAGTTTTTGTAGGCTCTCTTATCCCATTCCCTTGCCCCTGAACCAGTTCAGCAACCTTAAACTCTTCAGATTAGGTGCTAACTGAAAAGCACCTATTTGAAATAGCTGGAAAGTGCCTGGGTTCATTCAGTCATAAATCCAACTGATGTTTACTGAGCATACACTTTAATGCAAGGCACCTCTCTGGGCACAAAAAGGAACAAGATTCGTTTCCTGTAATAAGGGCTTGGATGATGAATAGGGGGGGTCAAGACAAATACAATTCACAATAATCCAAAGCAGAATTAAAGAGCCATAAAGAAGTGTTTCGAGGATTCACAGGAAGAACTCACCCACTTTTTTAAGCATCAGGATAGGTTTTATGGAAAAGGTGGGAGGGAGAGCTAGGCTTTGCTTACAAACTTAGGTAGTTTGCTCCCTATTCCCCAGGAGCTCCCACACTAGTTGGGAAGAAAATCACATGTACAAGTGGCTGTAATTCAAGACCGTATGTGATAAAAGAGATATGAAAGTCACAGAAAAAGTGAGAGAGCACTTTCTACTACAGTAACCAGAACTTTATGTAAGGGTGGTCTTGGGCCCTAAGAGATGAAATGGATTTATTAAAATGTATGTTTTAGATAAAAAGGAATTAGATGCTCTAGAAAATTTGGAAAACTCAGAAAAGTATAAAGAATAAAACAGAGGGGCATCTGGGTGGCTCAGTGGTTGAGCATCTGCCTTCGGCTCAGGGCATGGTCCTGGGGTCTTGGGATCGAGTTCCACATCAGGCTCTGCAGGAAGACTGCTTCTCCCTTTGCCTGTGTCTCTTTCTCTCTCTGTGTGTCTCTCATGAATAAATAAATAAAATCTTAAAAAAAAGAATAAAACAGAAATCTATCTGTAGACCTACTACATACAGATAAATAAATTGTAAATCATACAATATGCTTAGTACATATTTGTATATGAATATAATTACATATGCATATGAATAGAATTAGTAAATGACATTACCATTTATTGTCTTTTTTTCCCCTTGTGCATATTTTTACTATATATATAATTTGGAACCTGTTTTTAAAAAACAAATCCTATAAGGCACCAGGATAAGTCGGTTAAGCATGTGACTCTTGATTTTAGGATTGTAGGTTTGAGCCCCACATTGGGTGTGGAGATTACTGAAAAATAAAATCTTTTTAAAAATTAAAAAATTGGGGGGATCCCTGGGTGGCGCAGCGGTTTGGCGCCTGCCTTTGGCCCAGGGCGCGATCCTGGAGACCCGGGATCGAATCCCACAGCGGGCTCCCAGTGCATGGAGCCTGCTTCTCCCTCTGCCTATGTCTCTGCCTCTCTCTCTCTCTCTATCATAAATAAATAAAAAATAAAAAATTTAAAAAAAAATTAAAAAATTGGGGATACCTGGGTGGCTTAGCGGTTTAGTGCCGCCTTCAGCCCAGGATGTGATCCTGGAGACCTGGGATTGAGTCTCAGACCGGGCTCCCTGCATGGAGCCTGCTTCTCCCTCTGCCTGTGTCTCTGCCTCTCTCTCACTCTCTCTTTGTGTGTCTTTCATAAATAAATAAAATCTTTTAAAAAAATTAAAATAAAAAATCTTTAAAAAAGCATATTAAAATATTTATTTTATATCAGTAGAATTATTAGAAAACACTTTTTTAAATAATGAAGACTATGCCATTGATATATATATCATTTATATAACCATGGTTTCCATAGTGTTCACATTTAGATTGTTTCTAAACTTCCAATTACTATAAATAAAACTTCAACGAAACAGCTGAACACAAATCTCTGTCCACATCTCTATATTTTTAAGTTAGACTCCTGTAAGTGAAATTATCAAGCCAAGCTGTATTAACATTTCTAGGGCTCTCAAGAGAGTAGGACAATGCACAATTACTTTCTTGAAAGGTTATACCAATTTACATTCCCATTAGCAATGTATGAAATTGAGATATGCACCTTCACTAACAGTGTTACTTTAATATATTTGCTAATCTGACAAGGAGAAAATAGTAAATCATTGTATTTTAATTTTGTATTCATTTGTTAATATGTCACCTAAACTGCAATTAAAAATAAACTTTTTTTTAGATCATATTTATTTGAGAGAAAGAGAAAACACAAGGGGGAGGGTCAAAGGGAGAAGCAGACTCCCCGCTAAGCAGGGAGCCTGATGCAGGGCTCTATCCCAGGACCCTGAAATCATGACCTGAGCCAAAGGCAGACATTCAACTGGCTGAGCCACCCAGGAGCCCTCAAAATAAACATTTTTAAATTTGTACTTATTTGATCACTAGTGACGTGGAACATTTTAAATATGATCATTTCCATTAATATTTCCTTTAAGTTTCCACTTCATGTTCTTTGTCCATTTTGGGGGGGGAGGAGTTGGAGAGAATGCAATTCTCTGCACTCTTGCCTTTCCCATGGTTACCACTGTATGAGCATCTGCCATAGTAAGTGTGATCTCATTCATTCATTTTCCTCTCTCCCTCCCTCTCCCCCAAGTCTCCTTCCTCCCCACCCACACCCAAGACAGCCCCTAAACATAGCCAGCTACTTCATCCAGTGCTCAAAGCAACCTTGGTCTGTTTTAACACTGAGGAGAAACTTGTGCTCTTGAGATAATATGTCCAGGTTTTCCATTTAGTCACTGAGCCTCAAGTGCTAATTTTAGAACCTAACCTCCCTGTATGACATAATATTGAACTCCACAGGGGGATCCCTGGGTGGCTCAGTGGTTTGGTGCCTGCCTTTGGCCCAGGGCGTGATCCTCGAGTCCTGGGATCGAGTCCCACGTCGGGCTCCTGGCATGGAGCCTGCTTCTCCTTCCTCCTGTGTCTCTGCCTCCTCTCTCTCTCTCTCTCTCTCTCTCTCTCGGTCTATCATAAATAAAAAAATATTTAAAAAAAAATATTGAACTCCACAGTGTTCCTCTGTTGATTTCCTAAGTTTCAACTGAACCATACCTTCCTGCCTTCATGGTGTCTGTTCCCACTGAGCCTGGGGAGTCCTTAGCTACATCTTCCCTAGACCAAACTCTGCCGGTCGCAGATTATGAGGCTCAAAGAGTGGCCCTTGGATGAGGGTAATCTCTTCCTCCAAATCCCACAGCACGTTGTATTTCCTGACGTATTTCCAGCATCTCAAATGTTCTGATTATTTGTGCATTCTATTCATCTACTTCATTACTTTATAAATTCTATGAAGAGTCTACTTGAGTAGGGGTCTATGTCTTCTTTATGTCTGGATTCTCATAATACAGTTAGCAGAAATCCAAAAATGTTTTACAGACTAAAAAAGTAAATGTCATTTAACAGAAACACTAGGGGACAGAGAGCTCCTTTGAAAGGGAAAACAAACCTTAATTTTTTTTAAACTTTTTTTTTTTTTTAAATTTATGATAGTCACAGAGAGAGAGAGAGGCAGAGACACAGGCAGAGGGAGAAGCAGGCTCCATGCACCGGGAGCCCGACGTGGGATTCGATCCCGGGCCTCCAGGATCGCGCCCTGGGCCAAAGGCAGGCGCCAAACCGCTGTGCCACCCAGGGATCCCCCAAACCTTAATTTTAATTATATTGGCTGTGCTAATATTACAGACTGAACTGTGTGTCCCCTCCTTCCCCACCACTACCCTCCCTTTGCTCTACCCCGGCCAAATTTGTACATTGAATCCCTAACCCCCACATTAGGACATATGGAGATAGGACCCTTGGGGAAATAATTAAGGTTAAATGAAGTCATAAGGATGTGACCCTAATCCATAGTATCTTTATAAGAAGAGGAAGGGATACAGAGTTCTTTCTCTCTCCACTTGTGTGCACAGTAAAAAGGCCACGTGAAGGCACAACTGCTGTCTTCCAACCCAGACTAGATTCCTCATCAGAACCTGATCATGTAGGTAGCTAGATCTTAGATATCCAGCCTTCAGAACTCGAGAGAAAATAAATTTCCATTGTTTAAATCACCCAGGCGGTGGTGGCTCAGTGGTTGAGTGTCTGCCTTTGGCTCAGGTTGTGATCCCGGGGTCCTGGGATTGAGTCCTGTATCGGACTCCCTGCAGGAAGCCTGCTTCTTCCTCGTCTGATGTTTCTGTGTCTCTCATGAATAAATGAATAAAACATTTTTAAAAAATAAACCACGCAGGCTGTGGCATTTTGTTATAGCAGCCTGAGCTAAGACAGAGGTAATGGTAAGGTGTTAGAAATGGAAAGTCAGTCTAAACAAAGGAATATCAGTAACCTGGTCAAAGAACTCACAGAATCTCATGGGGAGACCATGTAGGGGGTGGTAAATAAGGGCAGAATTGGGAAACATGCCTCATTTTCTCTTGTCATAAAAGGCACACGATATTCTCTTATTCTGCTTCCTTTTAAATCCCCTGTGGCAGACGAATAAAAACGGATAAAAATTATAAGTGGAGTCCAGAGACTAAGAAAGTGAATGGGGCTAGACAATTAATTTTAGATCAAATATAAGATCAGCGGAGAGAAATAAGCACTAAAATAATATTTCAAAACAATTGGGAATCTGACAAGGAAATTGCCACTGACTTCCCTGAGAGTAAAAGCATACTCTCTCATACTGTTTTCTTGATGATATATTGATCTTCTTGGGCTGATGCATTAGCCATGGAAGGATACTCCCGAGTCTCCAGGGACAATCAGGCCAGATCACAGAACCACGCACAACTTCAAAACCAAGTATTAAGGAGGAACACATTAGAAAGCCAAGACAGAAAGAGAACAATTCTCTTTGGGGGTCTTAATAATTGTTCTCAGATCCTTGCCAAAAATTCACTCATCATAGACTCGGCATATGTTAAATATGTGTCACACTTATGAAGTTTCAAACCAAAACATCTTACTTGGACAAAACAAAACTAATAAGAATAGGCCAAGTGCTTTTTGAGAACCGCTCTTCTTAGGACTGTTGTAATTCAACGTCTTTTCAATTCTTGCATTAGCAATTAAAAAAAGAAACCATGAGAATGTTTCTTTCAGAATTCCCTTTTATGCAACATGAGGAGAAAATATGGTGACAACTGAGTCATTTGCTTATTCTTTACGATAGATTTCAATGTGCTCTGTGCCTAACATCCAAAGTATGTAAATCTGATAACAGATTCTTTTTAAAAAATAAACTCTTAATAAGTAGAAATTATAAACAGGAAAGTGTAGAAGTCTAAAGGCCACAGCTCAATGAATTATCACAAAGGAGCCACCACAGCCAGATCAAGAACTAGAATATTACCAGCACCACGGATCCTCCTTTCCAAATGTAGTTTTTAGCTAGATATATTTTTTCATAAAACTATTTTTTTCATAAAACTATTATTAATGATAGTAAGTGCCCAGATAAGTCCACAAAAGCTAAAAAGGTTTATGAAGGGATGCCTGGGTGGCTCGCTGTTTGAGCATCTGCCTTTGGCTCAGGTCCTGATCCCAGGATCCTGGGATTGAATCCTGCATCAGGCTCCCGCAGAGGGCCCACTTCTCCCTCTATGTCTCTGCCTCTCTCTCTTGTCTCTCATGAGTAAATAAGTAAAATCTAAATAAATAAATAAATAAATAAATAAATAAATAAATAAATAAATAAATAAATAAATTTTATGAATACATTGCCCAGGGGCTAGAGGGACATCTCCAATTCCCAGGGCTGTATCTAACTTAGATTCTTTAATTAATTGCACGGTGCTCATGGGAACACAAATTAGCCTAACCATCCAGTGATACTGGAAAGTAGGTTAAGGATATGAATCCAGATCCTTAACACTATGTGTTTACTATGCTCTAGTACTTCCACCTTAAAATTCTTTCTCAAAGCAATATCAGAAGCGTGATCATGGATATTTGTCCAGACAGCATCATACAGGCAGTAGCTCTGGGATAGCTCTACCACTTCATAACTGTGGATCTGGGACAAAATATTTCACCAACTGCTCTGTGCCTCAGTTTCCTCATCTGTTAAATGATAATAATAGTAGTTTGTTACAAAGAGTTGCCCTTGAAACAGTACCTGTCACATAGAGGTTTAACATTTGTTAAGAACTATTAGTTATTGGGCGCCTGATGGCTCAGTGGTTGCATGTCTACCTTCGGCCCAGGGCATGTTCCTAGTGTCCTGGGATTGAGTCCTGCATCAGGCTCCCTGGGAAGCCTGCTTCTCTCTCTGCCTATGTCTTTGCTTCTCTATCTCTCACGAATAAATAATAAAATCTTAAAAAAAAGAACTACTAGTTATTATTACAAAACCATTCATCATGACATTATTTATAACAGAAAGAATTTTTGAAAGACGTTAAATGATCAGAAATAGGGTATGAATGCACAAACTCTTGTGCATCCATACAAAAGAATATGAAGCACCACTGGGGGGATGGCATAGGGGTTAAAAATATGGATTCTGGAGCCTGCAGAATGCCAGCCTGTCCCTGACCAGCTGTCTGACCTTGGACAGCTTTCTTAACTCTCTGAGTCTCAGTTTCCTCATTTGAAAATAGAGACTCAAGGGGTACCTGGGTGGCTAAGTTGGTTAAACATCTGACTCTTGGTTTTAGCTCAGGTCATGATTTCAGGGTTGTGAGATCAAGCTCCATGGCTGGCTCTGTGCTCAACTCAGTGTCTGCTTGAGTTTTTCCCTCTGCCCCTCTCCCTGCTTGCTCTCTCTCAAATTAATTAATTAATTAAATCTTAAAAGAAGAAGAAGGAAATAGAGAATAAGAGTATGTATCTTAGGCACCTGGGTGGCTCAGTGGTTCAGCATCTGCCTTCAGCTCAAGTCATGCTCCTGGGATCCTGGGATCGAGTCCCGCATTGGGCTGCCTGCATGGAGTCTGCTTCTCCCTCTATGTCTTTGCCTCTCTCTGTGTGTCCCTCATGAATAAATAAATAAATCTTAAAAAAAAAAAAAAAAAGAAAATAGAGAATAAGAGTGTTTGGAGTGTTCACCAGCTCATAAACATAAAGCACTTAGAACAGTCCCTGATACAGTTAGTGCTTAAGCAGTGTTAGTCCTCTATTGTAGAGTGAAAAGTTGTAGCCTAATGGCCTGGTGATACATCTCAGGCACAAAACTTTCCAGTCAGTGGCTGAGAAAGTATGTGCTCTGTGAGGAGAAGGCGAACGGAACAAAACCTAAATCCCTTTCAGAATTAATAGAGGGAATTATAGCTACAAGCCTAGGCCTGGATGTTACGTGCCCAATTACCCTAAGAAGGAACTGGAAAGGGCTGTTCCAATGGCAGCACCAGATCACACTGCTTTGACTAAAAGGAGAAAAAAAAAAAAAAAGTCCCCCAAACAAGAACTCCCACCAGGGCAACAAACAAATCTTGGGGAGAGAAAAAACCTGGAAGGGTTTCCCTTCATCTCCAGCAGCCCTCAGCACCTCTTTTCTTGTCCCTGCCCCTGGCCCTCCTCCCCTTGTCACTTTGGGCTTTCCAGGGACCGCAGGACAGGGACTGGGGATTTCCATCCTGGGGGGGGGGGGGCTGAGGGGGCACACATAGAACAGCTTCCACAGGAGGAACTGGGGGCTGCGCTGAGGGAACCCCCGCCAGCCCTTTTGAAAATAATTTTTTAAAATTTATTCATTCATGAGAGACACAGAGACACAGGCAGAGGGAGAAGCAGGCTCCATGCAGGGAGCCCAGTGTGGGACTCGATCCTGTGACCCCGGGGTCACAACCTGGGCCCAAGGTGTGGATGCGAGCCCGATGCGCTTTCATTCCGAAGGAGCGGCCTTGCATCGAGTGGTGTCGAGGCACTTCTCTGCCCCGGTCACCCCAGTTTCTGGCCAGGACACAGGCCAGCCGTCAACAAGCCCCATTCCACCCCGACCTCGTGTCCCTTCCCCACTGTCAGCAGCTCCCTCCCCCAAGCCCTGGTTGTGGAGATGGCAGCCCATGAGGAAAAGCAAGCTTTGCACGGGACGGATGGACAGACAGACAGACAGCCGCCAGTGTCCCTGCGTGCCCCTCAGAGCAGTGGGAAGGCTGGTGGCTGCCCGGCCCCCGGCCTCTCGGCGCCCCTTGGCCCACTGCCTGTGCTGAGGGTGGGAATAGCTGCTCTGTCCAGGCCCCGGCCCCGGCCCCGGCGGCTTGCCACGGTTCCAACAAGGCTTCTGGGCCTGTAGGGTCACTGCTACCTTATAGGGTCCTTCCATGCTCTTTCCAGAATGGATCAGCATTAATAATATTCATGCTGTGCCCCCCAGTGTGCCCAGACCACAGACCATATCCAGGAGACACAACAGTTATCCTTGCTGAGGAGACGGTGAAGGAGGCCACATCTACCACGCCTGCGTGGCTCAGGGGTTGAGTGTCTGCCTTCAGCTTGGGTGATGATCCTGGGGTCCCGGGATCGGGCCCTGCATCAGGGTCCCAGTGGGGAGCCTGCTTCTCCCTCTGCCTGTGTCTCTGCCTCTCCCTGTGTCTCTCATGAATGAATAAATAAAATATTAAATAATAATAATAATAATAAAGGGGCCACGTTTCTAAGACATTACCAAGCAGTGCTATGTTTCTGTTGTTGTGAAAAATGCCCTCAAGGAGGGGCACCTGGGTGGCACAGTCAGCTGAGCAACCAGCTCTTGGTTTCAGCTCGGGGCCTGACATCAGAGGTGTGAGATCAAGCCCTGCGTGGACCCCTGCGTCGTTGGGCCCCAGGCTCAGCACCGAGTCTGCTTCATTCTCTCTCCCTCGGCCGCTCCCTCTGGTGTGCTTTCTCTCAAATAAATAAAATCTTTTTTAAAAATGTTCTCAAGGAAATAGAGTCATCCAGTGAGGAGTGCAGGTGAAGAATCATATCCTGAGGCCCTGGTTCTTATTGGGTGGTCCCAGTGGAAGAAGCTGTACGTCAGTGACACATTAAGGAGATCTGGCTCTCTTGGGCGTTCCTGGAAATGCAATTATTGCCAGTTGCTCCTGAGGTGCTTGAGGGCCCTGGAGGGAGCCAGCCTTGCAGATTTCCCAGGACTTGTGCAACAGACACAAGCTCCTCAGCAACATTTCGCTTAAAGTTCTCATATTTAAAATTAAGTCATCCAGGGATATCTGGCTGGTTCAGCCCACGGAGCATGCAACTCTTGATCTTGGGGTTATGGGTTTGAGCTCCATGGTGGATGAGGAGATTACTTAAAAATAAAATCTTTAGAAAAATTGGGGAACCTGGGTAGCTCAGTGGTTGAGCATCTACCTTTGGCTCAGTCATGATCCTGGGATCCTGGGATCGAGTTCCGCATCAGGCTCCCTGTAGGGACTGTATTCTCATGAGTAAATAAATAAAATCTTTAAAAAATTAAATTAAGTCTTCCAGTGTTGCAGCTGAGCATACCTTGGGACACTATATGATTTGAAGCTATCTCAGAAAACACACGGTGCTCTATATGGCATCCAGTTCTGAAGTCAGGTGACAGCTTCAAAGTTCAGTTTAAACTCTGCTTTACCCTTCTGGGAAGAGCAGAAAGTTCCCATGCAGTGAGACTCCACCTTTGGAGGGTCCTTGGTGGGATCTCAGGATATATTTCTTTAGCTCTTTAACCCTTCAAAGAAGGGTTCCACACACGTGGAAAAAAAAAAAAAGAACACACGTGGAAACTGCCGGCCCTGAGTTGACACTAAGGCTACAGATTTAAATGTTTTCCCCTACACACCCTTTAAGAGATACACAGCATTTCCCAAGTTAGTTCCAGAGACTGGTGTCAAGGCACGTATTTGCTCTTTGTAAAGTCAGAGGTTGGCCCTTTGGCTCCTTGTGATTTCTAGAGTCAACTGCTTGAGTAACTTCACTGAAGTTCTATTTGCACAACAGGTGCAAAATGTGAAGCGTGTCTTCCCCTTAGTGTCAACTTGTCGGGTATGGTACTAGAAAGTGCAGGCTGAGAGTGGGCAAACACACCTGCCAGTTAAAGACCTACATGCCAGGAACTGTTCTCTTTGAAAAGCTGATCAGGACTGCAGGTGTGATAAGAGGGTGATAGGGTTTCCAGTAGGTGTGACTCAAGGTGTGTCTAAATGGCTCCCGAGGGTTCCCCAGAGCATACGATCCCAGGTTTGCCTTCCATCTTTTCTAATGGGTCCCTTTAACATCCTGGGTAACAAAATAGCCTGCCTATGAAGTGTGTGTGATGGTGTCGGTGTGCCTTGTTTGAAAATTTAGGTAAACAGAAAATATGTGGGATGCAAACGATCATGAATAAAATTGATGTTCCATTGCTCCATTTAGGGAGGTGAGCAGGCTCTCCGTTCCTTAGCCATTGTCTGCGGGGGCTAAACCTTCTAAACTTACACACATAGGTCTGTGGTGTGGTTATATCCTTCACTCTCCACCACTGCCCCAGATCTGCGCCCAACTCTAGACCTTGCCTTGCAGGTTCATGCTTCTGTAATTTACAGAACATTTAAATGTTCTCGGCTTGGCACCCTGTAGAGCATCATCTAGAAACCTCAATGAGAATGAATGAGATGATCCATCTGTGATAGAAAAGGGATGACTCCATGCCAAATACTGTGGAGGGCCTTCTCCGTACTCTATCCTTCCAATCTTCATAAAAGCCCAATAAGGTAGACATGATTATTATTCCCATGTTTGTGTGAGGAAAACGAGAACGGGACAGGTTAAGTAATTTCCCAGAGTCCCCAGCAGTCACTAGAAACCAGTAGACCTGTGATTCAAGTGCAGCTCTGAGCTATATTCCCATCTTGGTGCGTCTATGGGATATTCTACTTTTCACAAAACTTACTATGAAAATTTGTAATAAACACCGAAGTAGACATAATAGTACAATGGATCCCTAAATTTCAGCACTCAGATTAAACAACTGTCGAGATCTTGCCACATTTGCTTCGTTTTTGTAAGATAATTTTCTTTGGCTCCATTTTTTGTCAGTTCCACCTCATCCGGGATCACTCATTCACTCACATGCTGTTTGTTTCAAACAACTGGTTGTTTCCTGAATATTGCCTCCTGCCTCTGGACCTTTGGATTGGCTGATCCCCTTGACTCAGTAGCTTCAAACCCTGGTACGCTGATGTCCACAAGACCCATCACTAGCCAACTGAATCAGAAACGTCTAGTGTTAGTCACCCTTCCCTCCATCTCCATTTGACCCACTCCTCCTCAACCTTCTATACTCCGTCACTTCTAGTATGATCCGTTCCTCCACAAAGGCCTTCCCTGATGTCCCCAGTCTGGTAAGGGTGCTCCCTCCCACAGCACCTTGTGCATATGTCTGTCATAACACTGTCCTGGTGGAATTCTTCAACAATGGTGAATTCCTCTAGGGCCAGCACCATGGTTTGTAGCTTTAAATCCCCAAAGACTACCACATGGTGGCTAGTGATCAGTAAATGTTTCAGTGAAGAAGGGAAGAAGAGGAAGAGAGCAGCAGGAGAGAAAGGCACGAACATGACACCATCTGAGTTCCCAACCCTGCAGGTCTCTGAGCCACTAGCACCTCTTCTGTGAGTGTCTGGCACAACAGGAGCTGTCACCGTTATAAAGTTGGAGCGTGGGTCTTAAAACAGCCAGAAGGTGGGCAGAGAGAATAAATAAGAACATATGAGCCTAGCACCCATGACCACACATAGAGCAGTGGATCCCCAGCTACTGAGAGCTGCTTTTTTTTTTTCTAGCTTCCCCCAATTTTTGCCTCCAGGAAACTATGTCTATTTAACTCATTTTCTAATTATCTTCAAACATCCAAAGGATCATCTAAGAAATGGGTGCCTTCTTATTATATAAAATAACAGACTTGAATGTGTTACCTCCCAAGAAAAGAAGCAGCATATTTTTCAGGGGCACCTGGGTGGCTCCATTGGTTACACATCTGCCTTTGGCTCAGGTCCTGATCCCAGGGTCCTGGGACAGAGCCCCATGCTGGGCTCCCTGCTCAGCAAGGAGTCTGCCTCTCCCTCCACCTCTCCCTCTCTCTCTCTCAAATAAATAAAATCTTTTGTTTTTTTTTAAAGAAGCTTAGTTTTCAAACCACACCCTCAAACTAGCAGATTCCAAGAGAGTATTTCAAGCCCCTCTCTTAATTCTCAGATGATCTTCCATATGGTTAAGCATGACCAACATGAGCACCGGGGTGATTTCAGACCATGATTGAGTCATGCTGACAGGTCCCCGTGAGGGAGATTTCTATCAGATAGTGAGTTCTAGATCAGAAGCTAGAATTGACCCTGGAAATGTCACCTCAGGGACAGATGAGGAAACCGTGGTGCAAAGCAGGTGTACTTATCCGGAGCCCCCACAATGGCTGGTGGAGGAGCAGGGACCAGACCACCGGCCTCCTGCTCTGTCTGCCACGCTGCGCCCTCTCACCGCCCCTTTTCTAAGAGGCAAACCACAAACTTGGGACTGCCTTTGAGTACCGGAAGCAGAATTAATATACTTTTTAAAGATTTTATTTATTTATTCATGAGAGACATACAGAGAGAGGCAGAGACACACAGGCAGAGGGAGAAGCTGGCTCCCTGCGGGGGCCTGATGTGGGACTCGATCCCAGGACTCTGAGAACACCCTCTGAGCTGAAGGCAGGCGCTCAACAACTGAGCCACCCAGGTGCCCAGCAGAATATCGACTATCTGCCGTATGCTGAGCACTGTGAGAACATCTACCCATTACAGTTCATCCCTCCCATGGTCCAGGGACACAGACATGGCTGCCCTCACCACCCAGCTGAGGAAACAGAATCTGAGGATGAAGAGGCACCTGGCCCGAAATTATACAAGTATCCGGCAAAGGTGAGGCTTGAACCAGGTTTGTTTGAATCAGAGGTTTTCCTTTCAACCTCTGTGTTCCTGAGTGTCTACTTCTGTGTGTTGTCCCTCCTGGGGCGCCACACATGTAGCATGGGCCCACCTGTGTGGCAGGGCCTGCCCTCCCCCAAACGCCTCCCTGAAGCTGGCCCTTCCTGGCCTTTAGCTTGGTGGGGCGACACTGTTAGGCTCCAGCACTCTCGCCCATTTAAAGGAAGTTGTTCTTGGCTTTCCTTTACAGTTGCCAATTAGCTTCTGCAGGAGGCCACACTTTGGTGGCAGTGACTACGTGCATTCTTGAAAAGCCATAAGTATAAATGCCAGCTGTACTCCACAGGAAATCCTCAGTTCGTAACACATGGTTATGTACTATACATCTTCCCGGTGACTCACATGTCGGTCGCTTACAGGCCGTGTGACTTTTGGCAAGTTACTTAACCTCTCTGCCCCAGGTCCCTTCTCTGTTAAGTGAGGACAATAACTGTCCTTACTTTATGTAGTGAGGACCCAGTGAGATAAAGTCCTGGAACACAGTAAGTGCTCAATAAATTGTTGTTATTATCATTGACATTTACCACGTATTTCAGCCATACATGCTTGTTTGTTTGACTCCGTGGGCCCATGGGAACAGCCCTCGGTACTTTAAAGCTCTAGAACAACCTTGTTATTGTAAATCTCTTATGTTAGCATTAGTTCATATAAATTCCGTATCTGAAATTCTAAGAACCTGGCATGCCCACCATTCTGATAAAAGCAGCTGGACAAGAGGTACCTGGGTGGCTCAGTCGGTTAAATGTCTGCCTTTGGCTCCAATCAAGATCCCAGGGTCCTGGGATTGAGCCCCACATCACCCTGCTCAGCGGGGAGTCTGTTTCTCCCTCTCCCTCCCCCCCCCCCCCCGTTCGTGCTTTCTCTCTCATTCCCTGTCTTTCAAATAAATAAATTAAATTAAAATTAAAAGATTCCAACTTGGGACACCTGGGTGGCTCACTGGTTGAGCGTCTGCCTTTGGCTCAGGGCATGATCATGGAGACCCGGGATCGAGTCCCATGTCGGGCTCTCTGCAAGGAGCCTGCTTCTCCCTCTGCCTGTGTCTCTGCGTCTCTATGTGCATCTCTCATGAATAAATATATAAAAATTTAAAAATAAGATAAAAGATTCTAACTTAAGCAGCATAAACCATACTTCCCCAACCCCACAAAAAGACAGAAGAAGAAGAAGAAGAAGAAGCTGGACAAGCGCTGTCTTTGTGCCTTGGGGGGGGTCTCCTGGAATTCACGCCATCTCCTCTCTCACCAGCCCTCTCCTTTGTCCTCTGTCATTGTGCCGTCTTGCCATCTGGGGGTGCTTGTCCAGCAGGAATGGAGGATACACAGATCTGAAGGAGGCCAGGGTTAGGGTGTGTGAGGCCTGAGGCGGGAGGCTGGCTGGGGTACCCGGTCCTGTGCCTGCTGAGCCTCCGCGCCACCTGCCACAGCACCAGCAGAGTCAGAAGTTCTGTCCCTGCACAAGACCAGTGGCCACTCGTGCCCCCCTCCTGGGACCTCAGGCCCTGCAGGAGACCACAGCTTCACTTAGAGACCACCTGCTATATTCATACACTGAGCCGAAACACTCAGGTTGCTCTGGATCAAATTCATTAAGAACAACTTCTGCATCTGACTTAATTCCGCCAGGAGCCCCCAAACAGGTTGGCTTTAAACGTGGTACATCCAGATAATAAATACAAATTCTGGGGGTTAGGACAGGCGGCGAGATACATAAAGCATCAGATGTCTTAAAGTCTCACGGGTCACTTTGAGTTTCTGTAAAAGTTAAACTCCACCTCTTCCCTTTCTCGGGTTCTCCTCCGTCTCGGCTCGAACCCGATGACAACGGGGAGTTCACTGACTTCACACCGAGCGGTGGCGCATCAGAAAGGAGGGCACAAAAGTCTCTGATCAAAGCTGCCTGCGGTGCTTTTCCGTTTAGGTGCTTTTCCGTTTAGCCGGAGGCAGTCAGTCCCAAAGCAATTCATTCCTGGGGCTCCAGCTGTGCCATCGCCCCCCCCCTTATGGCCCCAAACACAGCGCGCCCCCGCCCTAGCCTGCAGCGCCCCTCTGCACCACGAAGGGGGTCTTAGCACCAAATAGGGCAGCGGGGACGCTGCAATCAGGCAGCGGGGACTGGTGCCCGAGCCCTCTTCCACCCTCACTCGCTTACTTACAAGGCAGAAACCAGAAAGAACCTCAGGCGGGCTGGCCAAGCCCATTTCAGGTTTCACCCCCAATCACATGGTGTCCTCTGGCTCCACTGACTTCCTCCTCGGTTAGTCAAGGACAAATGCCCTCATCGCCTGGGGCCCTTCCTTCATTCCTGAGCCCCACTGCAGCCGGCCAGAGTACCCTTTGAGCACTTTTATGGGCAGTAAAACTTTACGGCCGGCCAGCTCCAAACCGTTCCCACATTTCTGAATAGAACTATTTATGACATACAAGACTCCTATGGCTTGCCCTTTGGAAATACCAGCAGATACCAGACCCCTTCAAACAGGGTCGACCAAGTTACATCGGTTAACAGCGGCTTACAGAAACCCCACAGAGGCAGAGCCAAACTCCTGACTGTGAACACTTAAGTCCGAAAACAAAACAGCCTCTGAGCCTCACAACATCCCTGGAGCAGCCGTGTGCTCTGCCTCTCCCATGTTGCTTTGACATCAAACCCACTTGCGTGCCTCCCCTAGTTTTTTGCTTCCCTGCCCATTTCTTGCCTGGGTTGGCCAGGATCACTATGAGCTTTGTCAGCACATCCCAGAGAAGCGATCGTCTCCTCCCGTTGCTAGCAGGCAACACAATTTAAAACCGAGAAAAAGCTAGCAATTCAATCACAACTTGTTTCTCCTAACTGGTGCCCAGGATTAACCAGCTAGCCCGTAAAAAGCATCATCACGTCCTCAGAATCGTCCTTACCCGTGTTCCATAACGGCCACTCTGGTGCATCAGAGACTGGCCCCAGCCTCCTCGGATGTGGGGACTCAGCTCTCTGCAGCCCACAGACAATTGGGCCCATTATAGTCATCAGGCTGCTGAGTTAAAGGGTGGCCCTTACAAAAATATAAACAGCTTGTCAGCACAAGCCAAAGGGGCGGGGCTGCAGTATCAGGGGACAATGGGAGCCAATGATCAGCCTCTTTGGGCTCTGTTAGCTTAAGATATTATGTTTCATTCTGAAGTCGGGGAGACCAGACCGAGAGCCCCAGGGAGACAGCCAGATAGGAAGGGCCAAGTTCTCATCTTTACAGCCCAGCAGCATGAAAGGAGTCCAAGCTGAAAAGTTTAATCACTGTCGGCAGACCAATTTCAAGGAAAAGTTTGTATGCCTCATACATAATAATACATATGTTTAAAGTCACAAACATTGGTGTTGCACTAGCCATCTTCACTCTTCTGGGGTCAATAAGTGTACTACTTATTTAGGTAGATAGCAGTTTTTCAATCAAAGAACAAAGTCCAAGGAAGCTGCTTTTATGACATGCTTATTTTGTTGAATAAAGTGTCTGAAAAAAAAAAAGAATAAAGTGTCTGATGAGAAGCATTCACTGTCTCCACAGAGAAAACATTTGATTTGATTGGTATGTCTTCAGAACCCAGAGAAAGAGGCTTATTTTTGTCCCCAAATATAAATGGTTCACATTCATTTTTTAGATACTCACTTTATCTGATCATACGTATACACACAAAGCAGAAGTTAGTTCAGTATGTTTGGAAGAAGAAGACGGGATAGCCATGGCTTTTTTTTTTTTTTCTCTCTTGATCTTAACTAAATTCTGCTTTTAAAGCTACTATGCCAGCTTAACCTTTCAATACCCTATGATAATAACCAAGAACAAGAAAATAAACTGTGGCTTTTTTTCCATATATGATTTCTAAATGATACACTGAAGTAAAAATAAAGTTAAGAGTTATTTGGCTGATTTGTGGCATTGCATGAATTATAGTCATACAAACTTTGAGAAAAGTACAGTCATTACAATTTGGAGCAGTCTCGTTATTTACATAGGGGAGCAGAGTAACTATCAAAATTAACTAGCAAAGAAACAGAAAAATGTTGACATATACTTATTTTCCACAAATGCTCTGTGAAGCCTTTCTGACTTTGATCATAAAAATCATAATCAAAAGGCATTGTCCTTTCTAATCTATGTCAGTTTTTAAAATGTTATGATTCTGTCACTGGTATTTAACTCCTATTAAAGGAAGACTCCTCTGGTGGCCCTTCCAAATAGCTTATGAGCGGTTTCTTATTCTCTTCTTCTAATGATTCCAAAAGAGCTGTTGTATCTGGACTGCCATGGCTCTTGACTTTAAAGAACAGACCTTCTAGAAAAGGTCTAGTTTTCCTCTAAAGCATCATGATTCTCTTATTTAAAAAAAAAAAAGCTTCAGGGCAGGGCATGGGGTGTGGGTGGGGGTGCTCAGCGGTTTAGTGCCGCCTTCGGCCCAGAATGTGATCCTGGAGACCCGGGATCGAGTCCCATGTTGGGCTCCCTGAATGGAGCCTGCTTTTCCCTCTGCCTGTGTCTCTCATGAATAAATAAATAAAATCTCAAAAACAAAACAAAACAAAAGCTTCAGGACACCAAAAGCATGAATGACAAGAGGAAAAATAGATAAATTGGACTTCATCAAAATTAAGACCTTTTGTGCATGAAAGGACATTATCAAGAAAGTGAAAAGGTAACCTACAGAGTTGGAGTAAATATTTCCAAATCATATATCCAATAGGGGTCTAATGTCCAGAATATATAAAGAACTCTTATGACTCAACAAAAAAACAATCCACTTTGAACATGGACAGAAGTCTCGAATAGGCATTTCTCTAAAAATGATATACAAATGGCCAATAAGCCCATGAAACGAGAGATACTCAATATCATTAGTCATTAGGGAAATGCAAATCAAAACACAGTAAGGTACCACTTTACAACCACTAAGATAGCTATTTAAAAAAAAAGAAAAAGTGTTAAAAAGGATGAGGCAAAACTAGAACTCTCATACATTGTTGGTGGTTCAGCTTATGTGGAAAACACCATTTCAAAAGGTCAAACATAGGGCAGCCCAGGTGGCTCAGTGGTTTAGCGGTCGCCTTCAGCCCAGGGTGTGATCCTGGAGATCTGGGATCGAGTCCCACGTCGGGCTCCCTGCATGGAGCTTGCTCCTTCCTCTGCCTGTGGTACCTGTGTCTCTTTCTCTCTGTGTCTCTCATGAATAAATAAAATCTTTAAGAAAAAAAAGGTCAAACATAGAATTATCAAATGATCCAGCAATTCCACTCCTCTGTATATACCAGGATTGAAAACAGGATTGCAAAAAGGACTGAGCAGGATTGAAAATATTCAAATAGTTACCTGTATACTCATATTCAGAGCAGCATTATTCATGATAAAAAGGTGGAAACAACTTAAATGTTCATCAACAGATTAATGGATAAATAAATTGTGGTACATACATGCAATGGAATAGTATTCAGCCATAGAAAGGAACACACTACCAGTACATACTACAACATAGATGAACCCCAAGAACTTTGAGCTTGGGCCCTGGGTGGCTCAGTGGTTGAGCGTCTGCCTTCGGCTCAGGTGGTGATCCCGGGGTCCCAGGATCGAGTCCTGCGTTGGGCTCCCTGCATGGAGCCTGCTTCTCCCTCTGCCTAGGTCTCTGCTTCTCTCTGTGTGTCCCTCATGAATAAATAAAATCTTTAATAATAATAATAATAAAAGAACTTTGTGCTCAGTGATAAGAGCCAGGCATAAAAGGTCACATAATATATGATTCCATTTATACAAAATATCCAGAATAGATAAATCCATAGAGACAAAATGCAGATTGGTGATCGCCCAGGACTGAGCAGCAGTGAATAGGGAGAAACTGCTTCATGGGTGCAGGCTTTATTTTGGAACTAAAGAGAGGTAGTATTTGTATAACATTGTGAATATACTATGTATAGCTGAATGTTCACTTTAAAGTGGTTAATTTCATGGGGTTTTTTTAAGCCTCAGTATCTTCTGGGTTCAACAGGATCCTTCCCTGTAAGGGCATCCCACAAGTTTACTTAAGGCATTTTTTTTTTTAAGATTTATTCAATTCATTCATTCATTTAATGTTTTTGCATGTTCAGCATCTATTAAGCACCAGACACTGTGGGGCAGCTTGGTGCCAGGAGACCCCCTTGCACTCTCTATCAAAGGTGAGAAAGAACAGGACCATCTGATGGGGAAGGACGGTGGCAAGCAGGGTGAGCAAATTCATGTATGGTAAATGCTGCATGAGAGCTCATCTCATGCTTGATTCCATCTCCTGTTCAAAACCACTTGGAGGAGTGCTGGTAGGAATTATTATTCCCATTTTATTGTTACAGAACCTGAGAATCAGAGAGTTTAATCAATTTCCTAAAGTCACCCAACCTGTAAGCAATGAAGCCAAGTCCTTTCTCTTCTACCACGCTGCTCCCTGAGCAGAAGAGTGTGAGGAAAGGAATCTGTTGGGAAAAAGATGTTTCCCAACGTAAATGAATGAATGACTAAAACTTATTAAGAAGCATTTTAGATGTCAAAAAAGAGCAGCATGATTCCCTTTCTAGTGGGATAAAGACACAAACCAGGGGAAAAAACAAAGCTAACCTCAAACTTTTACTCAGAAAGTTTCATTTTCAGAAAAGAATCATGGGGGGAATCCCTAGATGGCTGAGCAGTTTAGTGCCTGCCTTCAGCCCAGAGTGTGGTCCTGGAGTCCCGGGATTGAGTCCCACATCAGGCTCCCTGCATGGAGCCTGTTTCTCTCTCTGCCTGTGTCTCTGTGTCTCTCTCTCTCTCTCTGTGTGTCTCTCATGAATAAATAAATAAAATCTTTAAAAATAAAAAAGAAAAGAATCATGGAATTTTAGAGGTTTTCTAAGTAATCTAACCAGACACCCTCATTTTTCAGATGGGAAATGCAATGACACCCTGCAAAATTAAATGACATGCCCAGAGTTACATGGCAAGATAGTTGCAGAACCAGGGCCTGGATTCAGGTGTCTTAGCTCCTGGTCCAGGGTTCTTTCTACTATGCCATACACAAAAATTTAGACACTGATCCCAGATTAATCTGCTGAGTAGATCTCAAATTCTCTACCGCTTCATAGTATCAGTAGACAAAATTCTTATTCTCTATAAACTCTGAGTGTAATGACCTGCAGAATGCGTTTGACATTCTTGGTGAGTTTACTATTTCTTTCAACATATATTTTGTTAAGACTCAATAAGGGAGAGAGCGATTCACAAGTTATAATCTGGGCAGGACTTTATTTGAACTGAGTTCATTTAAACACAGGTAAATTTCTTGGAAATGAACTGAGAACAAGGACGACAAGGAGGATTTGGAAACAGAAGACTTTGCCAGGAATTTTGTCAAGAAAATGCCACTACATAGGACTGAAACTCTGGCAAAGCTGTTCCACACATCCCTGACCATCATATATCCCTTGGCATTAGTCTAAGCTGTTATGAAAAATAATACACAAAATAATTAGAGGGAGATGCATGTCCTTTTAAAAGTTGGAGAGATGACATCACACTACATTCTAAATTTCAAACTATTAGATTATGCAATTCAGAAAATTGCTATATGCCCTTTGAGAATGCCCATCATCCAATTAAAATGTTTCCCTCGATCCGCAACAGCTACTTCTTAGTCACCTACCTCTTGGCAACCTGAAGTTTCAATTACCCATAAGCAGAGCTGCACCCAACTCTTCGAAAGAGCTGGAGCCCCAATTAACTGACTTAATTCAACGTCCCACAGTGAACTCATCATCAAGCCCATGATTTGCCAACATACAAAGCACTGTACTGAAGGAAACATATCTAATGGGCTGCTGATATTTTTTCAGAAGTGATAAACACATAATACTAGATTCCCAAGTTAAGAGATCATATAATAGTATGGTTAATGGGACTGGGTAAAATCACAACAGAAGCCATTTGGATAATATATGAATGAATGGTCAGATCCCTTGAGGCTTCTCAGATGGTTCTAGAAATTACTAACTTTAAGACCTAAATTACATATTTTAAAAATCTTTTACTTTCTTTTTTAAGGATATGAAAGGGATGCCTATCCACATGGTTTAATAAGGAGGAGAAACAGAAGTTTAATCATCAATGACATTGAAGGATTTTGTAGATGGAATGAAAGCTACAAAACTTTCTTGGCTTTGACAAGATTTTTGATTTTGTTCTGCTTAGCAGTCCCTCAATGCATTGTAAATTATGAGTGAAAATCACTTACTCAGGTCAGCCCACAACCTGAAATGAAATGAAAAGTTCAAAGCCATTCTGTTCAACTTTATCTTCAAATGCATTCATTCTTTGTAGATGAGGAAATTTATAACTAATTATGTGGATGTTCCATGTTTATGATTCTGTATGATTTCTTTGTACTTCTCTGAGAAAGGTAAGGCTTAAAGTCAGATGTCATATGAATTTGAGCTATGAAGTGTACTCCGCTAACCACACACCAACATAAATGTACTTTTATTTTTCTAACCATGCCAATGAATTTTTATAAACATCTTACAGTCTTTTGCTCTGTCCCTATATAATCAATAGCCCACATTTGCAAAAATGATGCCTAAAGTCAGGCTGTAGCCATGGAAAAGCACAATAAACTTATTTATATGGTGGACCAAGCAATGGCCTTGGGCTCATTTGCTCATCACCCAGTCCATTGAGCCAAACCATGACAAGCTTCAACATCACAGAAGTTTTCAATTAGTTGATGAAGACCATGAAGGGATTTGCTGAAAACCTAGTTCACAATTGGTCCCAGGAACCCATAAAAGGGCCTTTCTGGATGCAAGTGTAATGCAATAATTTAAATAGAAGAAAATGTTAATTAAAATTATGATGAAGCTACAAGCTAAGCCACCCCTTCAGAACTGGGGGCAAAACTTAATGATAATATACATACAGCACTACATGCCAGGCACTGTTCTAAGAGCATGTATGCATATTAGCCCACTTAATCCTCCCAAACAACCCTAGGCGTTAGTGGGTACATCCACTCTACAAATGAGTAAAGTAAAGTTTAGAGCAGTTAGTGAACATCCATCCATGCAGATGTGGCCAAAACCAAGAGAGGAAAATTTTAACAGGATTAGTTCAGAGATGGAGGAGCAAGCAGCAAAAATGAGATATGAGAGTAGAATTAATTAAGGAGTAAAAACACCTAGGGGTGCTGGATTAGTTTGCCAGGGCTGCCATAACATATTACTACAAGCATAAAACAGACATTTTTCTCACAGTTCTGTAGGTCAGAAGTGCAAAGTCAAGGTGTTTGGTAGGGTTGGTTCCTTCTGGACGTTTTGCGAAAGCATCTGTTCCATGTCTCTCCTATCTTCTGGTGGCTGCTAATAATTCTTAGCATTTATTGACTTACCGCTGCATCATTCCAATCTCTGTCTTCACATAGCATTCCTATGTCTCTGTATTTTCTCCTTTTACGTGTCTTCTAAGGACACTCATCATTGGATTTAAGGTGGATCCTAATCTAGGATGATCTCATTTTAAGACCCTCATCTTAATTATATCGCAAAGACCCTTATTCCAAATAAGGTCATGTTTTGAGGTTCTAGGTGGTGGCCTATCTTTTGGGGACCACAATTCAATCTACTGTAAGCCCTAAGAAACATCTGGGGCCAGGCAGGTTTCCTAAGGCAGGAAAGGGAAACAGGAGTTAAGTGTAGTCAACTCTGTACAGGGAAGATATGCTGAGCAAAGAAAGCTATTTTTAACTACTATTCTTCATCCCCAACTTAAAAAAAAGAAAAGGAAAGGGAAAAAAGAAATTATTTATCAATCTTAGGAAAAGATGAGAGTTCTCGACTTAAACACCTTACGAAAACCTCTCCCAAGAACAGATTTCTAGATTTGATCACTCTCATTTTTTTGGTGTATATTGGTGTATATTGCGATGAGCTTTGATATAAGTATACTCCTATGAAACATTACCACAATCAAGACAGGAATTTACCCAAAACCTCCAAAAGCTTCCTAGCATCTCTTTCTAATCCCTCTCTCCTGCCCTTTCCTGCATCCACAGCCCTAGCCCCAGGCAACCATGGATCTGCTTTCTGTTATATAGATTAATTTGCTTGTTTAGTATTTTATGTAAGTGCAATACTACAGAATATACTTTTTGTTTGGCTTCTGTCTTAGTCTGTTCATGATGTTATAGCAAAATACCACAGACTGAGTAGCATATAAACAACAGAAATTTATTTCCTATAATTCTAGAGGCTGGAAGTACAAGATCAGTGTGCCAGCATCCATGAGGGCTCTCTTCTAGGTTGTAGACTTCCCACTGGGTCCTCACATGGAAGGGGCAAAAGAGCGCTCTTGGGCCTCTTTTATAAGGGCATTAACCTCACTCATGAGGGCTCCACTCTCATAACCTAATCACCTCCCAAAGGCCCCACCTCCTAGTACCAACACTTTGGGCATTAGGATCTGAACATGTCTTTGGGGGGTTGGTATACAAACATTCAGACCATTGCAGCTTCTTTTATTCCACATTTTTTTGAGACTCATCCAATGTTTTGGGGTATATCACTAGTTCATTCTTTTTTATTTTTTATTTTTTAAAAAAGATTGTATTTAATTATTCATGAGAGACAGAGAGAGAGAGAGAGAGAGAGAGAGAGAGAGAGAGAGAGGCGGAGACACAGGCAGAGGGAGAAGCAGGCTCCATGCAAGGAGCCCAACATGGGACTTGATCCTGGGATTCCAGAATCATGCCCTGGGCCGAAGGCAGGTGCTAAACCGCTGAGCCACCCAGGGATCCCCAAGTTCATTCTTTTTTATTGCTAAGCAGCATTCCATTACATGAACATATCACAATTTGTCCACTCCTTTTTTTTTAAAAGACTTATTCATTCTAGAGAGAGAAAGCGCACACACGGAAGTGAGCAGAGGGAGAGAGAGAATCTGAAGCAGAACTCTGCATAGAGAGAGGAGCTTGATGTGGGGCTCAATCCCAGGACCCCAAGATCATGACTGGAGCCAAAACTAAGAGTCAGACATTCAACCAGCTGTGCCACCCAGGCGCCTCTATCCACTCACTTCTTAAAGGAATTTTAATCAATACATTGATTTGATATTCCAAGATTAAGGAAGAGGCAAGAAAACATGAATCATAACTTTTCAGAATCTAGGTTTTCTTCTTTTTCTCCTCCTTTATGGTCTCCCCACCTCATCTCCAAAGCCCTCTCATATGCTTAGCCCCATGCCCATTCTCCTTTCCCCAGCCTTCATTTGCTGAAACTATTGGCCCGATATTGGCCCTTTGCTCCTGAATTCCAAGCTGGAGTGAAGAATCCCTGTGGGACACCAGGTGAAGCCTCAGTTCCTTCAGCCTCTTGTCAGTGCCTGCACCTCTCTTCAGGTATCCCGGGCCCCCCACATCTCTGATCTCCTTATTTTGCCTCTTCCCTATCTCTGCCTTCTACTCTCCTACACTTGGATGGGACTCACTGCCTCTTCTCCACTGTCCGTGCTCCATTCACCTTACCTAGAAAGAACTGTATGGTTGGTCCTGGCCTAAATCTACCCAGTCCTGGGTTTCTGCCAAATATATTCCATTAATTAAGGGAGGCAGCATGGTAGTGCTTGAGAGCACAGACCCTGGAACAGGCTACCACACACCAGCTGTGACTCAGCACTGTGCCTCTATTTCCTCATCCACAATTGAGGATAACTGTCCTCCCTCATATGACTGTCATGAAGATTAAATAAGATCTAGTAAGCATTAATATGTTGCATAAAATAGATACGAATTAATAGTCAAGTACTCTTCCTCACCGCAAGAAAAAAAAATTTTACTCTCATTCATAGTTTTATTCAAAGATTATTGATCAAGGAACTCTTCCCAAAATGGAGGAATAAAGCAGTGAACATAACATACACAAATTACATTCTACTAGGGCAGACAAATGGTATAGAAATTGATACCTAGAAGTATAGACCATGTCTGTTGAGTGCCTTGGGGACATACAGAGTAGCCTAAAAGCAGGATTGGGAATTTCCAGGAGTGGGTCTGAGTAGGCTGAGCTGAATTGGGAGAGTTGCAGTCAGGGTGATCAGGAAAGCCCTCGCTGACAAGGCACCCTCTGAGAGCAGACCCGAATGGTCTCAGGGAACATGCCACAGGCCCATCTGGAGAAAGAACATCCTTTGTGTTAGAAACAAGTGCAAAGGCCCAAAGGTCCCTGTCGCCTGGCTGTTCAGTAGCTGTTGTAGATTAGCTGACTGTAGATGGACATACTATGTTGAATTTTCATTAATTTCACTCATTCTACTTTGAGTTAGAATCTCTTGACCTTGAAGTATGTTTTTTCCCCCAAAATGTTCAGAGATGGATACTTTGGCTGTGAATTTAGAGCCTCAACACATTTTAGCATACAGATACAATGGTGGTTATGGTGGAATCCAAATAAAATGGGTTGACCTTTGTCACTCTGTGTCTAGACAGTCACCACGATGCTGGGATACTTGGGGAGGAGTGGACACTAGGGATTACCCTCGTTGCCCCTGAGGCTTCACTAGGACACTGGCCACTCAGATCAGGGCATAGCATCCAAAAGGCGATTGGGAGAATGCTGAGACCTCACAGAGAGCAACCAAGACAATAGAAGAATCAGAAAATAAATCCAGACAAGATATTTTAGGAACTGAGCATGTAATTATTTAATTTGAAGAAGAGATGCTCATATGTTCCTTTCCTCTGAGAACAAACAAGAAGAAAATAGGCCTAACTTGCATGATGATGACTTTACAGATGTTTGTAAAACACACACACACACACAAAACAAAACCCAGAGCTTCCTTATAGGAAGGCTTGTCAACCAGTGTAGGTTGTTTGACTCCCAGACTCTGAACTTACTGAAAGGAAGAAGAATATGAAGGAAAAATCCCCCACCTGTAATTTTTAACCTTCTTGTCAATTGGACTTTTTCCTAAAACTATATCACCATGAAGCAAATCGATTGTTTAAAAAAAAAAAAAAAACTACAGAAAATAGGAAGGTGAACTAACATTTTTCAATCCTTTTCTCGAATGGCCCTTGGGGGCAGGGCGGGGGGTGCAGCTTGTCTTTCTCTGTCTTTGGGTAGAATCTCAGACAGATCCCCAGGAACTTTTTCAGTTACTCTTAGGTAATCAAAAGTCTCCTGAGCACTTTCAATACCAGAAACAATCTCATTTCAGTAATTTGAATGTCTCTTGAAAAAAAAAACCATAAATAAAAGGAAAAAATTGATAGAACTTTACCAAATTTTAAAAATCTGTTCTTCCAAAGGCAATACTAAGAAAACAAAAAGGCAAGTCACAGACTGGAAGAAAATATTAGCAGCTTGTATCTGACAAAGAACTTATGTGCCCAGACTATATGAAGACTCTAATTACTGAGCTGCAGCACAATAGAAATTAGAAAACTAGTAAATCAGTGTTTAAAAATGGGATAAAATATTGAAGAGACATTGACAAAAGAAAATAAGCAAGTGGCCAATAAGCACATAATAAGATGCTCAACATCATTAGTCATCTGGAAAATGAAAATTTAAACTGCAATGAGATACCACCACACAATGACTAGAATAGCTAAAATTTAAAAGCCTGATATGACCTAAAGTTGTGGAAGATGTGGAACAACTGTGATTCCCATACATTGTTTGTGGCAATATCATGAAAGAGTATAACCTCTAAGGATGAACGTTTGGCAATTTATTATAAAAGTAAACACCCATGTACCATATAGCCCAACAATTTCTACTTATAGGTAATTACCCAGAAGAAATGAAAACATGTCTTCATGGAGACTTATAAAGGAACATTCATAGCTTATTAATCCAGAAAAGAAGCCAAATGTCCATCAATAGATCAATAGGTGGATGGAAAATAAAGCATAATATACCCATTCAGGAGCACCTGGGTGGCTCAGTCAGTTAAGTGTCTGCCTTTGGCTCAGGTCATGATCCCAGGGTCCTGGGACTGAACCCCACATCAGGCTCCCTGCTCAACGGAAGTCTGCTTCTTTCTCTCCCTTGGCCTCTGCCTCTCCTCCTGCTTGTGCTCTCTTGCTCTCTCTCTCAAGTAAATAAATAAAATTGTTTTAAAAAAATATATACCCATTCAATAGAACACTATTCAGGAATAGAAAGGAACTAACTGCTGATATACACAACATGAATAGATCTCAGAAATTTTGCACTGAGTGTAATAAGTCAGATACCAGAGCGCATGCTGTATGATTCCATTTATATGAAATTCTATATTTTTCATTCTTCTATAAAATTAAAGTTAATCGGGATGCCTGGGTGGCTCAGCAGTTGAGCATCTGCCTTCGGCTCAGGGTATGATCCCATGATCCCGGGATCGAGTCCCACATCAGGCTCCCTGCATGGAGCCTGCTTCTCCCTCTGCCTGTCTCTGCCTGCCTCTCTCTCTGTGTCTCTCATGAATAAATAAATAAAATCTTTTAAAAAAATTAAAGTTAATCTACAGAGGCAGAAGTTAGATCAGTGTCCCTGGGGCTGGAGGAGGATGGAGCCCAAGGAACTTTTGAAGATGATGGAAATGCTGTATGGTGGTTATGCAGGCACACATTTGTCAAAACTCATTGAACTGTCCACCTAAAATGGATGGTTTATTGTATGTGAGTTAGACTTCTTTAAAAAAGTAATTTTAAAAATATCCCTTCCAGTGTAATAACAACTCCAATCTCTCATTTTATTTAGAGCTTCTCCTTCCCCAAATTCTTTTATGCTTTCACCCTGGAAATGTAAAGTGGCTCTAGGAGGGAAGGTTGGATTTTATTCTTTCTTCCAGGGCAGCCCCCGTGGCTTAGTGGTTTAGCACTGCCTTCAGCCCAAGGTGTGATCCTGGAGACCTGGGATCAAGTCCCACATCGGGATCCCTGCATGGAGCCTGCTTCTCCCTCTGCCTGTGTTGCTGCCTCTCTCTCTCTCTCTCTCTCTCTCTCTCTCTCTCTCTCATGAATGAATAAATAAAATCTTAAAAAAAAAAGATTTTATTCTTTCTTCGAGATTCTACTTCTTCCTCCTTTAGTTTTTGTTTCTGACCTTCCAGATTTGGGCAAAGGAGGGAGAATTACAGAAAGATGGTCACAATCTTTGGGTACAGATATAATAGGACATTTGTACACTTGAGACTTGGCAGATGTCTGAACCTGACACTTGGTCTTCTGGAAAGCTTTTATGATCTTGTAGATTGCTCTGTTGTGAACCCCAGTTGAAATTCCCAAGACATGGCTGACATTTCTCCAGCTGACTGTGAGTGTCCGTGCCTTATCATGCAAGAATGTACCTCACACAGACTCACTCTCCCTTTGTCAAGGTCCAATCATTCCTTCACACAAATAAATTCTGAAACTTTCATAAAAATGTTGCTCAAAGATTCTGGAATTCAAATTTGTTGTGTTATGACGTGGTAAAATTTTTTAAATTCAATTTAGTTAACATATAGTAATCATTAGTTTCAGGGTGGAGTTTAGTGATTCATTAGTTGCATATAACACCCAGTGCTCGTTGCATCACGTGTTCTCCTTAATGTGCATCACCCAATTACTTTATCCTCCCACCCCTCTCTCCTCCAGCAACCCTTAGTTTATTTCCTATAGTTAGGAGTCTCTTGTGGTTTGTCTCCCTCTGTTTTTATCTTATTTTCTTTTTCCTTGTTTTTATCTTATTTTTTTCCTTCTTTCCCCCTATGCCTGTCTGTTTTGTTTCTTAAAGTCCACATATGAGTGAAATCATATGGTATTTGTCTTTCTCCGATTGACTATTTCACTTAGCATAATAACCTCCAGTTCCATCCACTTTGTTGCAAATGGCAAGATTTCATTTTTGATGGCTGAGTAATATTCCATTGTATGTAAGTTATTGTATGTAAGTTAGACTTTACATCTTCTTTACCCATTCATCTATCAAAGGACATTGTGGCTCCTTCCACAGTTTGGCTATTGTGGACACTGCTGCATAAATATTGTGCATGTGTCCCTTTGAATCATTATTTTTGTCTCTGGATAAATATCTAGTAGTGCAATTGCAGCATTTTTAACTTTTTGGAGAATCTCTGTATTGTTTTCCAGAGTGGCTGAACCAGTTTGGATTCCCACCAATAGTTCCCCTTTCTCCACACCTTCACCAACATTTGTTGTTTCTTGAACTGCTTTTAGCCATTCTGACTGGTGGGAGATGTTGTCTCCTTGTGATTTTGATTTGTATTTCCGGTAATAGGTCTTTAATTAGAGTTATCTTCATATGGAATTTTTTCTTTATAAACAGCATGTTTTACAAGCATGATTGAGATTTTCAATACTGGAAAAAAGTTTTAACAGTACAAAAAAAAAACCTTTACTATTTTGTAGCAAGGAAATGTTATTGGAATCTATGACTTTTTCTGGAAAGTACCAATAAATGTAATATGACCAATCTATGGACAACTCTAACAATTCGAGCTATCTTTTTTTTTTAAGATTTTATTTATTTATTGAGACAGAGAGAGAGAGAGAGAGGGAGGGAGAGAGAGAGAGAGAGAGAGAGAGAGGCAGAGACACAGGCAGAGGGAGAAGCAGGCTCCACACAGGGAGCCAAACGTGGGACTCGATCCCAGGTCTCCAGGATCACACCCCGGGCTGCAGGCAGCACCAAACCACTACGCCACCGGGGCTGCCCAATTCGAGCTATCTTTAGGCCAGCTTCCCTGAGTAGGCAAAGGTGGTTTTCTCATTCTTTCACTTCTTGTCAATTCTTAAGGTCTAGAAGAATAGGTATCTTTTGATATGAAGAAGACATGTGGCAGACAGGGTGAGGCTCTAACTCAGTCAGAGGACGTAGAAGATGGCCCAGACTAGAGAGAGCTGTGCTTCCCCTTTCAGGAACTTGGCAGTTGAGACAATACTTGAAAAGCAGCCCTCAGATGTGCCTGGCTGGCATCTTAGTTTCTGTGTAATTCTAGAAGATTCTGCTCTGTGCTGTCCCTTGAGCCCCAACAAGAATTCCTTCCTTAGCGACAAAGCATGAGAACAAGGCTCTTCCAGTTTCTTTCACAGATTTTATGAGGATAAAGTGGTTCCAATTTTTCAAAATTCATTTGAGGCTTAAGTACTATTTCCTAGAAAATCTCTTAAAACTCTCCATATTTCTTCTGCTTTAAAAAATTCTGAGGATATTCACATCTCATCTTCAATCTCCAGTTTGTCAGCTTCACTGAATCAAAGGATTGTTAGAGCCCAATGTAACCTAAGAGCTTCTTACGTCATAGATAAGTAAACCATGATCCAAGGAAGCAAAGTGACCCAGTTCCCACCACTCAGACCAGACTCCAGACTTTCCCTCAGGCTCTCACTGGGTTTGTCAAGCTCAGTACCATTAACATTTTGGGCTGGATAATTCTTTGTTGTGAGGGGTTGTCCTATACACCATAGGATGTTTATCAGCATCCCTGACCTCTACCCGTTAGATGCCATAAGTACCTCTTCACCCTCCTTCATTGTGACAGCCAAAAATGTCTCCAGACATTGCCAAATATCCCATAGGGACAAAGTCTCCTGCTTGAGAACCATTTGTCTACCAGTTTCCTCAGCTCCCTACCACAATGAGCTAGGAGATGGTCAATTTGAATAACAGTGGCAGTGTGTAGTACACGTGCATCTTGCTTGGTTTGCTTCCCCCACTCAGCTGCTAATTGAACCCAATCTTTCTTATCAAACGCCTCCTTAGTGAGAGATTAGCCCTGGTCATGGTGAACAGGCCCACAGGAATCATGAAATCTTTTTCTGCTTCTGCAGTTCTCCTTATGTAATTTCCTGTGTCTATATCCTGTCTCCCTCTCTGAGCTCCCTGAGAGTGGAGGCATATCCTCCCTGATTGGCATAATCCATCTTAGATCATCCACACTGCATGTGGTGCCAAGGACAAAGCAGAAGCATAATAAATGTGATTGGCTAAACCACTCTTCAGTGAGGCTGGGTCTTTTTCAAACACAAAGGCACAGCTGCTCAGATGTTTACATGTGTACACATCAGAGCAAATGTGAAGGGAACACACCCCATTCCCCAGCAAATGGCTGACCACCAGGTCCCTCTATGGTTCCAGATCCATGGAGTTACCCTGAGAAGGCTGAGTACTACTGAGCTGAGAAGGTTAAAACCTCTAAGACTGACGTTCTTTTTTGCTTTATGTAAGTGAAGTTGGCACTGAGTAAACTTGGAATAAAAAGACCAATGCAATGAAAGCAAAAATATTCCTGAAATTTCCAAACTGATATCCTGAGCATTGAATAGCTGTTTGGATGAGGAGCCTGTCATGTAAGGAACTAGCCCTGTGGGTGCTCTTTTGGCCAGGACTTTTTTTTGTAGAAAGAACTAATCTCTGCTCTCAGGTAACTACAGCCAAAATGAAAGAGAGTCAAGATAGTAAGTCGACGTACTGTGGTGATCATTTCACAGTGTATACAAATACCAAATCACTATATTGTACTCCTGAAAACAATATGATGTTATATGCCAACTACATTTCAATAAGACACCCATTCATTCACTCGTTTGTTTTGTAATTCCTTCGATAAATACATGTAGGTATCAAAAACGGACATAAAAGGGCAAATCACTGTGGGACAATGCTACTGAGGGGACGTCAAAAATGCCTGGCAAAATTAGGGAGATACAAGTCAAAACCACAATGAGATACCACCTCACACCTGCCAGAATGGCTAACATTAACAAGTCAGGAAACAACAAATGTTGGCAAGGAAGGAGGTGGAGAAAGGGGAACCCTCTTACACTGTTGGTGGGAATGCAAACTGGTGCAGCCACGCTGGGAAACAGTGTAGAGGTTCCTCAAGAAGTTAAAACTAGAGCTACCCTACGATGCAGCAGTTGTACTACTGGGTATTTACCCAAAGATACAGATGTAGTGAAACGATGGGACACCTGCACCTCAGTGTTCATAGCAGCAAAGTCCACGATAGCCAAACTGTGGAAGGAGCCAAGATATCCTCTGACAGATGAATGGATAAAGATGGGGATGCCTGGGTGGCTCAGGGATTGAGTGTTTGCCTTTGGCTCAGGGCGTGATCCCAGGGTCCGGGATTGAGTCCCACATCCAGCTCCTTGTGGGGAGCCTGCTTTTCTCTCTGCCTGTGTCTCTGCCTCTCTCTCTCCGTGTCTCTTGTGAATAAATAAATAAATAATTTTTTTTAAAAAAAGAATGACTAAAGAAGATATATATAGATAAATGGACTATTACTCAGCCTGATATCAAAAAGCATGAATACCTACCATTCACATTGATGTGGATGGAACTGGAGGGTATTATTCTGAGTGAAATAAGTCAATCAGAGAAAGACAGCTATCCTATCGTTTCACTCATATGTGGAATATAAGAAATAGTGAAAGGGACCATAAGGAAAAGGAGGGAAACTGAGTGGGGAAAAATTAGAGAGGAAGACAAGCCATGAGAGACTCCCAACTCTGGGAAAAAAGGGTTGAAGAAGGGGGAGCTGAGTAGGGGGATGGGGTAACTGGGTGAAGGGCACTAAGGAGGGCACATAATGGGATGAGCACTGGGTATTATACCAGATGTTGATAAAATGAATTTAAATGAAAAATTAATTTAAAAAAATTATGCCTGGCATGAATAATAAAATTAAAAAACCAAAAAAAAATTATGCCTGGCAGATAGATAGATAGATAGATAGATAAATAAATAAATAAATAAATAAATAAATAAATAAATAAAGCAAGCAAGCCAGCCTGAGTAGGGTATAGCCACTATGGAAAACAGTATGAAGGGTCCTCATAAATAGAATTGCCATTTGACCCAGCAATTCTCCTTCTAGGAATATATCCAAGGATTAAGAAAAACATGAGGGATCCCTGGGTGGCGCAGCGGTTTGGCGCCTGCCTTTGGCCCAGGGCGCTATCCTGGAGACCCAGGGTCGAGTCCCACGTCGGGCTCCCGGTGCATGGAGCCTGCTTCTCCCTCTGCCTGTGTCTCTGCCCCCCCCCCTCTCTCTCTCTCTCTCTCTCTCTCTGTGACTATCATAAATAAATTTTTTAAAAAAATTTAAAAATAAAAAAAAAAAAAACCCCAGGAAAACATGAGTTCGGAAAGATACCTGCACCTCATGTTCACAGCAGCATTGTTTACAGTAGCCAAGGCATGGCAACAACCTAAGTGTTTATCGATGGATAAATGGCTAAAGAAGTTGTGGTACATACATATAGATCAAAAAGAGAAAGACAAATGCTGTATGATCTCATTTACATATGGAATCTAAAAACCAACCAAATGCATAAAAAAAGGAATCGTATTTGTGGTTACCAGAAGTGGGGGTGGGGTGGAGGTGAGTGGGTAGGGGGAGGAAGAATTGGAAGAGAGTGGTCGGAAGGTACAAACTTCCAGTTCTAAGGTAAGTAAGTACTAGGAATGTCATGTATATCATGATGACGACAACTAGCACAGTTGCATGCTACGTCAGAAAGTTAAGAGTTAGATCCTAAGAGTTCTCATCACAAGGAAAAATTTTTTTCCCTTTATTTTTTCTTTTTATTGTATTTATATGAGAAGGTAAATATTAGCTGAACTTATCGTAGTATCATTGCACAATGCATGTAAATCAAATCATCACGTTGTATAACTTCAACTTATATGATGATATATGTCAATTATTTCTCAAAAAGACTGGGGAAAAATTGGGATGCCTGGGTGGCTCAGCAGTTGAGCATCTGCCTTTGGCTCAGGGCGTGATCCTGGATTCCTAGGATTGAGTCCCACATTGGGCTCCTTGCATGGAGCCTGCTTCTCCTCCCTCTGCCTATGTCTCTGTCTCTTTTTCTGTGTCTCTCATGAATAAATGAGTAAGATTTTTAAAAAAAATTTTTTAAAGACTGGGATCCCTGGGTGGCGCAGTGGTTTAGCGCCTGCCTTTGGCCCAGGGCGCGATCCTGGAGACCCCGGATCGAATCCCACATCGGGCTCCCGGTGCATGGAGCCTGCTTCTCCCTCTGCCTGTGTCTCTGCCTCTCTCTCTCTCTGTGTGTGACTATCATAAATAAATAGAAATTTAAAAAAAAATTTTTTAAAGACTGGAGAAAAATTAATTAAAAAAGAAAAAGAATATCTGGCTAGGGAATTTGTCCTAGAAATGGTATTTGGATGGAATAGGACACTACTACTGCACTCCAAAAAGAAGGAATGGCATTCCCTACCATGGAGAAAATGACTAGTGCACGTGGCAATGTGTTACCAGTCATGAAGGATGGCAGCTGATTCTATGCTCCTGATGAGGTTTCTCCTGAGAGACCCCACTCCACTTCCTGATGACAGGGAAAAAGCAGCATATGGATGGTAGTGTCCTGATTCTCAAAGGGCCACTGGAATGTCACCTCAGGCCAATCACAGGTGAGCAAGGCTGAACTCATTCATCCTTACTCCTGCCATCCAAAGCCCATCTTAGTTGGCCACAGCTGGGGAGAACAAGTTTTTCTCAAAGTGCCCAGAGGACTTCTTGTCACTCATGCGATTCCTTATCCTCCCATTATGGACTGGATATTTGTGCCTCCCCCCACTCATAAGTTGAAACTCTAACATCAGTGTGACTATATTTGGAGATGGGACCTCTAAGGAAGTAAATGAGGCTAAATGAGGTCATAAAGGTGGGGCTCTGATCCAACAGGACCATGCTGGGACCCTGATCTCAGACTTCCAGCCTCAAGAGGTGTGAGAAAATACATTTCTGTGGTTTAAACCACTCAGGCTATGGTATTTTGTTATGGCAGCCCAAGCAGATTAAATTACACTCTCTCTGACCCATGAACTAGAATCCCTGGCCAAGGTAAAAGGCCCGTGGTTCACTCATTCTGTTTAGGAAGTTCATCACCATTCAACTTGGCTGTCCTTTGTCACAGACATTACATTATTGAGTAGTACTGTGCTTTACCATGACTCTGCCAATTAACCTCTACGAGGTTGGCAACTGTTATCCCCATTTTACACATGAGGAAGGTGAAGCTCAGAAAAGTCAAGAAACTCGCCCAAGATAAGACTAATTTAAGTGGCGGAGTTGGAACTAGAACACAGATCTGAAAGTTCCTCATGATCATCCATTATGCACCTGCAAGGGATCCTACTCTTTGCTTGGCATGTTTTTGCTATCACTAATCTCTGAGCTTCTTTTATTTCTTCATTGGGTACCTTTGGCTCTTTCTCATCCAGGGCCTCTCTCTTGAGTGAGTTTGCTAACACTGTCATAAACTTGGATCTGAGCCTGATCCCACAGCCTCCTTCTCCGTTCCCCTGTACCCTTCTGGACAATCCTGTCCCACCCCCTGGGTGTCACTCACAGAACCTACATGCAGAGCTGGGGCCTCAGACACTGCTCCAACCTTTGCTACAGCCCTCCGCCGGCCCTCGTACATACCCTCAGCAGATGTCTCTTTTTTTCTACTTTATCCAACACACACCTTCCAGGAACGTTTTTCATCTGGCTGGGGCCATGGGGCCTTGTCACAGGAATGTGAAATAATGCAATTGTTAAACCATAAATACAAGTGGGAGGGCTGAGGGGCAGCCTACGCAACATCACCCAGTGGCAGCACAGACCACAAAGGCTGTACAAGGTGGCTCTGCGCCAGCAAGGGCAGGAAAGGTTCTGGAGCAAGTGTAATCTGTGCCGGCATCAGGCGGTGAGGTTGGGGCTTTGGGGCCAGACACAAAGAGAGCCAACCTTATAATTTACTCTCTCTCTCTCTCTTTCTCTCTCTTTCTTTCTTTCATCACATCTTTCTTATGTTCCAGCTACTATGCTGAGTGGTAGAGATACAGCAGTGAACAAGCTCCCTGGGGGAAATCAGATAATAAATAAGATCATGGGCAACAACAACTCCAAAGGAATAACCAGGGTGATCTGATGGAAGGGACCAGGCCACAGGAAAGGCATCTTGAGGAGGTGGGAGGGAAGCAGAGGGAAGGAACAGCCTTGATGTAGGGCAGCACTTCTTGAGAATGAGGCACAAAAAGAAGCCAGTGGGGCTGGAGGACAATTGCAATTTTTATCATTTAACACAAGAATTAAATTATTCTGAATCATCTCATGGATTTGGGGAGAAATCCACAAAATCATAACATGTACCATATCATAGTGTGCACGCCCCAAGGACTGAGAATGAACTCAGTTCCATAACACTAACCCTGAGCGGGCACCTGGGGCACAGCGGGCACTGTGTTTGCTGCTTTTATTTTCACGTTCCAGCTCATTCAGTCCTAGTAACGGTCCTCTGGGGTACACACTGTGTATAGATGAGAAAACCGAGTCTCAGACACATACCACCCGAGGTCATACAGCAGACAAGCGCCAGACTAGGGCCTGAACCCATGTACTCAGGCCCCAGGGCTTCGCCCAGCCGAGACAGCACATCTCCTTTACTGGTTTTATGATCCCCCAAACCACCTGGAGTCTGCAGACCCAATGGCATCTGGTGTGGCCTCAAGAGGCACTCCTTCTTAGCGCTCTCCCCCATCTGGCTTCACTTCCAGTTCTGAACCAAAGGACAGCTTCTTCCCCTTCTGCAACTCAGTTTCTCCCTGAGGGCCTCAGTTTCCCCACCTGTAAAATGGGCTGCTGTGAGCCCTCAATGGACCAAGGTGGGTAGGGAGCCCCACTCAGCCCTTTCCTTGCTTTCCCTTCAAGGATGCAGAAAATGTCAGAGGTGAGGATGATGCAAAGCTGTTAACTGGGATTCGGTGACACCATTTTCCAGAGTACGTCCATTTCTAAAAGCAAGGTTCTCCATTGCCAGGACCTCAAGGTAGGAAGTAGATGCCAGAACAACTTTCTGGAGAGTGGAAACCCACATCCTCTGACTTCTGTGCAGCATCCTCCCTGGCACAGGGGGCCCAGTGTCACCTGGGGAGACGAGGGAAGACAGGAGCTGGGCTATGAAAGGAGCAGGAGTCCAATGGGCATCCCACAGCCTCAAGAAAGCAGCACACACTGCGTCCGCCACCTCCAGCCCTGGTATGTGGGGTTGCTGGGATTGAGTCCAAATGAGAAGTGTGCCAGGGACTCATCACTGCCACTCCCCACCTTCTGCATCGTGGCCCTAACTTCATACCCCTTGTCCTTGGCGGATGAGGGAAGATTGAAAGCCACAGCTGTCTTCAGAATGGGAGGTGGCAGGGTGTGGGGCCATGAGCCTCTTACAGTCTGGGGATAAGTTTTCCTAATGTGTCCACTGGAGGCAGGGGAGTCGGTGAGCTCTTGTTCTGCTCAAATGGCTGTCCCAGCCTAACTCAGAATCTGGCCATCACACAGTTGGAACTTGTGTGCTAGAGCCACTCCCCTAGCCTGACACTTGTGACCAGAGCCCATAGGAACCCCCAGAACCACCTCTCTTCCTTCTCCTGTCTTTAAGAGGTTTTCTAGAGAGATTCCTTAGACTAATCTAAGGATTAGTCTAACTGCCCAGCCGGCATCCCACCTATTTTGTGTGAACTGGGCAACTGAACTGCCACAGGCCTCAATTCCTTCATCTGTAATATGGATTAGTAATGGTAGCCACTTCAAAGAGTTGTTATGAGCATACATAAGTTAGTACTTTTTTTAAAAAGCTTATTTATTGTTTTAATAATCTCTACACACAACATGGGGTTTGAACTCACAACCTCGAGATCAAGAGCTGTATGCTCTACCAACTGAGCCGCCCAGTAAGTTGGTACTTAGAACAGTGCAAGGTTCATTATGTAAGAGTTAGCTCTTTATCATCATTATTACAATTACACATGCTCATCCTCCTGAGATCCTCTTCCTTAGTCCTTCCCAGAGGGCTCTATGTGAGGCAAGTATATAGGCATATCTTTTTGAGGGCAAGGGCATCTCTAATACAACAATGCCTCATACAAGGGGGCACTTGATATATGTATTTGTAGAATGAATGAATGGATGCCTAAGGGAACAAGCAACAGGGGTTAGTATTTTCCCCAAGGGATGATTTTTTTTTTCTCTAGGCAAGAGTGCAACATTGAAAACTTGACTTTCAAAGGCCATGTGCTCTGACAGCTAAGACTTGGGACCAAGGAGCTCTTGCCTCTGCTTCTGGCCATCTTCCAATTAGCTGCATGATGCAAGGCTGTCTAGAGCCTCTATTGTCCTGGTAAGAATAATAATTCCCACCTCCTAGGGGTATGGTAAAAATTAATGAGATGGCATGTGAAATGTGCCATGAACTTCACAAAAGAAAAACCTTATGTTACAATTTGGAAATTTATTTAAAATGTACCAAAAAATTCACTGAGCTAATGGAGCTGTTAATTTGTTGAGGGCAAAGTATTCCTCTTGCTTAGTTAGCTTCACAGAGGCAAAATTATGTTACTAGTTAGCCCTCTGAAGACAAAGCAAGTTCATTTTGTTCACTGCAGGTTTCAAATGCCAAGTGAAAATATCTGTCCTCATCTCACCAGCTTAAATAAAATTCAATTTTGTGTTCTGAGAATTTGGCCTGGTTTGGAAGAGAATTCCAGGGCTGTGGTGATTGTCCACTTAACCACAGAGATCTGGCAACAAAAGTCTATTATAGTTAAAGATTGTCCTCCTCCTAACCAGCATCCTAAACACAGGGCAGCTGCCTGTCTGCACTCAAGTCCCTGCTGGGAGCACCACGGGGTGCTTGATGCACTGAGGCTCATGTGCCCAGTGACTCAGTCTAGTCTTATGTGATACTGCATTAATCAGGTGTTGACTTTCTAAAGATCCCTTAAAAAGCTCTTAGGTGCCGATCCATCTACTGCCACAGGACTGGGGCTTCCATTTGCTTCCAATTTCAATCATCTGAAAGAAAAAAAACCCTTGTCATTATGCTTAAATGGTAATATAAGTCCCTTTTTCTGTGAAATATGAATGAGCAGAGTCCAGCATGAGTGTTTCAGAATGAAGCTAAAGGCAGATCAGTGTGAGCTTCATGACTCAAAAGATGCCTTGACACAGCATTTCCCAAGGTAGTCTCCCCAGGAGAGAAGCAAATAAGCGAAACCAGGGAAAATACAAAATTGTAGTTAAGACTGGATGATTCCGAATGAAAGACTTCCTTGCTGTGGACCTTCTCAGAGCCCTTAATGTATTAACATGCACTATGAGTATCTAAGAGAAGATTATAGTCTCCATGACTCTCAAGTTGTTTGATCAAGAATCATTTTGTATTACCCCTTGCCTCAAAGCCAACGTCTCAAGGAACTAGAAAAACTGCTTGTTAGCATAGCAAACTTTCCCACAAAATAGGCCTCTTCATCCTCTATCAACTGCAAAATAAATATTACTCCTATTTCCCTGTAAGCATGGGAAGCAGCCAAAAGGCACTACAGCCTTAATTCTGACTCACAATATCCTCTTCAGCTTTTTTTTTTTAAAGTTTGTTCTCTTAGACCAAAGCTGTCTGAGGAATTAATCTTTAACGAGTCCATCAGTTGGTTGTTAGCAAATCTTCCACAAATCCAGAGTCTGGCTATTTGAAACGGTAGTGAGCTGCACAAACTACAGCCTACAAACATCGCCTGCTGCACTAATGGATCGCATTCACATGGTAGGACCAGCCCAAAGTCCAGCAGGGCTCTTGGGTCACAAGTTTACGGAAGCTGCCTGGGTAGAAGCTGTCTTGACGGTGACTTCATTTGGTAGCGACTGTTAATTGTCCACCATCATCCTCCCTTTCTTCCATCCACTGGAACCCTTGATCTGTATGTGGGCCCAGGAACACTAGAACAAAGGCTTCATTTCTTAGGTTCCCTTCCAGCTAACTGTGGCCATAAGACTATGTTTTGACCAATGAGATGCACAGGGCAAAACTAGCGACATCTTCCAGGAAACCTTGTGGAAGGTGTCACAGGTGACACGGCCCTTTGGTTCCCCTTCACACTTTTCTTCAAACCTTTCCCCTTCCCGCTGGCTGGAATGTGGGAAATGGCTGGTACCCCAGCAGCCCTCTTTGACCATGAGTTGGAAGCCAGTTACTAGGGTACACAAATAACAAAAGCAATGGAGCCCTAGACTCTGACAACTTTATGAACTGGACTATTCTCCTCTGGATTCTTTCTACCTGAGAGAGAAATAAATTTCCCTCTTGATCAAGCTGTTGTGAGTTTTCTGTCACAGCTGAATTAAGTCTTAACCAATGCAACCAACAGCACACAAAAATTTTCTCATTGGGAAGTAATTTTAAACTTACAGAATAGTTGCATGAATAGTAGTGAGAACTCTGGTACACCCTTTATGCCGGCTTAGCAATTACTAGTGTTTTGCCACATTTGCTTTATTGTTCTTAATTTTATCATGTAATTTTTAACCATTTTAGAGGGAACTCCATACATCATGACCCTTTACTCTTAAGCACTTCAAAATGAACAAGTCAAAGACAAAAGCTCCCACACAACCATAGTTACAAAATTCAGGAATGTTTTCATTGATGCAATACTACTACCTCATCTCTAGTCCATATTCCAATTTTACCAATTGTCACAGTAATGTCTTTTCCAGCCCACGATCTAATCAGAATCATACATTTATTTCTCATGACTCAGATATTAAATTTTAAGGGAGTATTCCTTTTTTTAAGAAAAAGGAAAAAATCCAAATTAAAAAGAAATATTGTTCGCATTTCTAGCTTATAGCCACTTCTACCTCTTTTCTCTCTAAAATTCACAAATCTGCCATTCTCCTGCTATCAAGCTCAACTCTGGGCCCCCAAATGCAGTAGGTTGCCCCAATGTGTTTCCCTAGATTTACCAGACAACATGCTGCTCCCATTATTCCCCAATCCCGCTTCCGTGACTTCCACTCATTCCAGTTACAAGGAGGTCATCGTTACATGTGTTAGAAACCTTCACCTATGAGCATCTCAAGAGTGGAGAAGAGCCCACTGTGTACATCATTCCCAAAAACTGCCTGATAGAATCAATACACTAGAAAAAATTGCCTAGGCCCTTAACAAAGAGGAGGCAATATGGATTCTTTAGGCCCCCTGAATGTAGTTAGCCAGTAAACAGTTGAGTTTTATTTGCTTTGACATGGATAGAACTGGAGGGTATTATGCGTAGTGAAGTAAGTCAATGGGAGAAGGACAATCATCATATGGTTTCACTCATACAGGGAACATAAAAAATACTGAAAGGGGTTATAGGGGAAAGGAGAGAAAATGAGTGGGAAAAATCAGATAGGGTGACAAAATATGAGAGACTCCTAACTCTGGGGAACAAACAAGGGGTAATGGAAAGGGAGGGGGGCAGAGGGATGGGGTGACTGGGTGACGGGCACTGAATGGGGCACTTGACGGGGTGAGCACTGGGTGTTATACTGTATGTTGGCAAATCGAACTCCAATAAAAATATACATAAGAAAATAAACAGTTGAGTTTTGTTCAGATACAGTAGCAACCAATATCTTGCAATGCATTTAATAAAAGTGACTTAGGAGATACGGTTTATTTGCCCTTGAGCTTATTTGCATCTTATCTGTCTTTATGGTAAGAACCGGGTTTGTTGATAGCCTATTTATTGATGTACAAGGAGAGCTCTCTACAACTTCCCTGAGTTTATTCATTAGGCACTAGTCAGTTACCTGCATTTTATAGTGAAAAGGAACAATTTATTTTATTAATGAAGTTAAAATGAATAGGTGACCATATGACTAAAATAATCACCCTCTTCTCAGGAAATAGTTACCAAGGAATCACAGTGCTGGGGGGCTGGCCACACTGCTGGGGGTGTGGTCCGCCTGGCACATGGGCTAGAAAGAACCAGCTCCTTCGGACACCCTCGGTGGGTCTGATGAGGAGCTAGGGAAGCCTCACACCTAAGGATAACCCCATCTGTCCTGGAAGATACTTATATCCCTCCACTCTCCATTCAACTAGGGTCTCACAGCCAGCTGGAATGAATAAGGGACAGGTGGGAAGGTGAAATTTTTCTGTTGAATTAAATGTGTTGACTGCACTTTCAGGGAAGACCACTGTCTTCTGTCATGGATGGCACATCTTTAACCTACAGTCCCATTGACTCAGAATCACCAGAAGGGCAAGGAGAGAGAGAAAGAAAACCACCACAGGCCATGCAAGCATTTCCATGGAAAACAGAGCCACTCTTACCACCACATCTTTGAAAATCACACACTCTGCAGCCAGCACCTTAGGTACCCTTGGGCTGTGATTATTAATGCCAGACTGATTCCAAGTGGGAAGAGGTTTCCAGGCAAGCTTCTGCAGACCAGAAAGTAGAGAGAAAGGTGGGGGAGAGTGCAAAGAGGAGGTGGGAGCACCAGGCTGAGCAGCATCGGCAGCTGGTAGCACTGCTGTTTCTGTTCCTCCTCTGGTTCTGGCCACCAGGAGAATGTGTCACCTGCATTTTTTTGGTAGGGCTTTGAACCTGCACATGGCGACATCACTTCTCTGTCTTGCATGACCTTCCAGCTCTTTCTCCTTGGTACTCCTACCCTAAATCTCCCCTAAATCTTGGTACTGTGAGGGAATATGTCAAGGTGAGGGAGATAACAGACCCCAGACCCAGCCAGACCTGAAGACTGTCACTCCACTCCAGCTACATCCCCATGCCTTTATATGGTGAGGGAATTTTTGTTACACTTGCTTTAATCCAGGGTCACAACACGTCAAGAGTCACTGTGTTCGGGTTAAAATCCATTCTCAGGATGCCTGGGTGGCTCAGTGGCTGAGTATCTGCCTTCCACTCAAGTCATGATCCCAGGGTCCTGGGATCGAGTCCCACATGGGGCTCTCCCCAGGGAGCCTGCTTCTCCCTCTGTCTGTGTCTCTGCCTCTCTCTATCTCTCATGAATAAATAAATAAAATCTTTAAAAAAATCCATTCTCCTCCCAAGCACCTGGGGAGAAGCCCCAAGGAGCCCTCTGCCCTCCCGGCACTCACTCATTGTGCTTGCTTCCCCTACTCTGACCCAGAACGTTCCTTTGGGCTGCTCTTCTGCTTTCCAAGGTCCTGTCCTCCTGGGACACTCTACTTCAGACCTTCACTCCTGAGGCCTTGAAATGGCACCTCTGCATTGCTTCTCAAACTATCCTAACTCAAGGGCACTGTCTCCCCCTTCTGAGCCCGGTGATTCTCTGTGCTCTCACCATGTTTCACCACCACTCATCACTGCAGCAGAGCAAGCACTGGGATTCCCCTCATCTCCGCGTGGGACAGGATGCAGCACACCCTGGGCTTTCAATACACATTTGTGCGCTGTAGGAACAGTCAAGATCGAACCCAGAATCTCATCAGCACAGACACCATTCCAGAGGATACTGGGAATGAAAATCTGAAAATCGGGCATCATCATCAACTCCCTCCTGGAAGTGTTCCTAGAGCCAGTTAAAAATCATTGTAATGGATAAATGCCCTGGTTTCTAAAAGAAAGAAGAGAAAAGAAGGAAAGGAAGGAAGAAATGTGGGGGAGAAAGAACAGAAGGAAGGAAAGGAAAGGAAAGGAAAGGAAAGGAAAGGAAAGGAAAGGAAAGGAAAGGAAAGGAAAGGAAAGTAAGAAAGGAGAGAGGGAGGGGAAAAAAGGAAAGGGAAAAGAAAAAGAAAAAGTCACTTAAAAAACAGGGGCCGGTGGGACTATGGAAAAAAAAATACAAGAGACATAAAAACCAAGTGTAAAGTGCACATAATTTCCCTTCTGGGGGATTCCTGGGTGGCGCAGCGGTTTAGTGCCTGCCTTTGGCCCAGGGCGCGATCCTGGAGACCCGGGATCGAGTCCCACGTCGGGCTCCCGGTGCATGGAGCTTACTTCTCCCTCTGCCTGTGTCTCTGCCTCTCTCTCTCTCTCTCTCTCTGTGTGTGTGTGTGTGACTATCATGAATAAATAAATATTTAAAAAAAATTTCCCTTCTGATTCCATGAACCATCAAAAGATGGCTTTGAGACAATCAATTTGAATATGGATGAGATATTAGAGGAGATTTAAGAGTTACTGTTAATATCATTAGGTATGATCATTGTATGGTGGTTATGCTTTTGATTTTTTAAAAAGTCCTTGTCTGTTAGTTATCCTAACCAAACTATTTATAGGTGAAATGGCATATCTGAAATTGGCTTTAAAATACATCAGCAAGGACAGCTTGGGTGGCTCAGCAGTTTGGCGCCGCCTTCAGCCCAGGGTGTGGTCCTGGAGACCCGGGATCAAGTCCCACATTGGGCTCCCTGCATGGAGCCTGCTTCTCCCTCTGCCTGTGTCTCTGCCTCTGTGTGTGTGTGTCTCTCATGAATAAATAAATAAATCTTTAAAAAAAATCTTTAAAATTTTTTAAAAAATAAATAAAATAAAATAAAATAAAATAAAATAAAATAAAATAAAATAAAATAAAATAAAATACATCAGCAAAAAACAAAACAGCAAAAAGTTATGGGGATGAGGAACAAGGTTGGCAAAAGGTTGATAATTGTTGACAATGGGTTTAATTCATGGAAGCTTGTTATACACTTCTTTCTACTTTTGTGTACTTTTGAAGCCTTCCAAAAGAAAAACTATTTTAGAAGTCACTGAATCCACAATCTCTAAACCTTGAACTAGGAATTACCCTTTTTTTCTATTAGTTAATTAAATGCATATTTATTGAAACTCTGCTATGTTAAAAGCACTTTGGCAGGAACTCTGAGTTACAGAATGCATTAGACACAATCAAATATCAAATATATACTGGGTAAATATCTATAGTGGTTTATATTTGGCCACTTGAGCACAGGAAAAAGCCTTGTCCCCTCTTAGATAGTGGATATGCTGATGTGTCATCTGACAGCTGTTCGAAAGCTGCCTACACCCCATACTACCTAAGAGATACGGCATGCCGCTTCTTCTAAGCCTCCTTTCCGTAGTTATTCTGTTGCTCCTCCTCCTCCCCTCATTCTCTGCCTTCTTTTCCTCTCTCTTCTCCTTTAATTAAAAGGGTAACACTGTCAGCCCCAACAATTGGGCCATTCACTTCAGCATGTACTTGGCTATGCAGTGGATTGAAATGTACCATCCAAACATCCCAGCTGCAGGTGCCACAAACTCTTCCATGGACAGTCACACAAGGACACATCTGTTCTGCAGATGCAGATGGAGCTAGAATATGCCTCACTATGTGGATGCCATGACAGAATGACACATCCCTCACTTGTGCTAAGTACTGTGCTACAGAGGGAAATGTACATGGTCTACACGTGCCATATTTAGCCATGGATAGATGGCAGGCATAGACATTGAGAAGTCAAAAATTCAAATATATTCCTAGTACAGACTATCTGGAAAGTTGAAGAAGCATTTCACAAAGTTGGTACTTTTGTCAATGTTATGGTAAAGGATGATAGGAACCTTCATCGATATAAAAATCTTTATAAATGCTATAGTTTAAGGGCACCTGGGTGGCTCAGTGGTTGAGCATCTACCTTCAGGGCATGATCCTAAGGTTCCGGGATCAAGTCCCCACACTGGGCTTCCCACAGGAAGTCTGCTTCTCCCTCTGCATATGTCTCTGCCCCTTTCTCTGTGTCTCTCATGAATAAATAAATATTTAAAATAAAATAAAATAAATGCTATAGTTTAGCATTTAAAATCTTTTTGAGTAAAACATTCTATAAATACATATACACTCATTTATACACTATATATATGCAAATATATTTGTATACATTTATAAAACTTGAACCACACCAGAGAAATGACAGGTAAAAAAAATACTCCCTCAAACAGTCAAGTAGAATTAAATCAAAATTCATATAGCAAGGTAGAGTGCAAAAAGCAGGGCATATGACATAGATTTTCCTTGTATAATCTGATAACTAAGACTGTTGCCACTCAGATAACAAGTGCATGGATAGATAATTCAGTAAAGCAAACAAGATATGTTCAATCTATACATTAAAGCATGATGTGTGAGTCTGCATTTGCTGAAGCATGCCAGTCACAACAATACATTGCTTTCAAGAATCTGCCTGAAATTTTGGTCCCAACTATGTCATGAATAGCAACTTCTCTGCTCTTCTTTAAAAAAAAAAAAAAAAGATTTTATTTATTTATTCATGAAAGACACAGAAAGAGGCGGAGACACAGGCCAAGGGAGAAGCAGGCTCCCTGTGAGGAGCCTGATGAGAGACTCCATCCCAGGACCCTGGGATCATGACCTGAGCCAAAGGCAGATGTTCAACCACTGAGCCACCCAGGTGTCCCTCAGCACTTCAATATAGATTGATTTCTTGAAGAGAACAAGTTGCCTCCACTAACTACAGAATTATATCAAATGAAAATCTTTTGAGGAATTTTAAATAAGTGCTAGATTATACTTGGAAAAAATCAACACTTTGAGAATGTATTTTAAAGATCTTTTCAACATAGTACTAGAAGCCCTAGCCTCAGCAATCAGACAACAAAAAGAAATAAAAGGCGCGCAAATTGGCAAAGAAGTCAAACTCTCCCTCTTCACAGATGACATGATACTGTACATAGAAAACCCTAAAGACTCTGCCTCAAGATTGCTAAACAAATCAGTGCACAGAAATCCGGTGCATTTCTATATATTAACAATGAGACTGAAGGAAGAGAAATTAAGGAATCAATCCCATTTACAATGCACCAAAAACCATAAGATACCTAGGAATAAACCTAACCAAAGAGGTAAAGGATCTGTACTCTGAAAACTACAGAACACTTAGGAAAGAAATCGAGGCAGATACAAAGAGATGGAAAAATATTTCATGCTCATGAATTGGAAGAATAAATATTGTGAAAATATCTATGCTACCCAGAGCAATATACACGTTCAATGCAATCCCTATCAAAATACAATGGACTTTCTTCACATAGTTAGATCAAATAATCTTAAGATTTGTATGGAACCAGAAAAGACCCAAATAGCCAGAGGAATGTTGAAAAAGAAAGAAAACCAAAGCAGGCATCACAATGCCTGACTTCAAGCTGTATTACAAAGCTGTGATCATCAAGACAGCATGGTACTGGCACAAAAACAGACACAGAGATCAATGGAGCAGAATAGAGAACCCAGAAATGGGCCCTCAACTCTATGGTCAACTAACCTTCCACAAAGCAGGAAAGAATATCCGCTGGAAAAAAGATAGTCTCTTCAATAAATAATGTTGGGAAAATTGGACAGCTACGTGCAGAAGAATGAAACTGGACCAATCTCTTATACCATACACAAAGATAAACTCAAAATGGTTGAAAGATCTAAATGTGACACAATAATCCGTCAAAATCCAAGAGGAGAATAGGCAACAACCTTTTTGAACTTGGCCACAGCAACTTTTTGCAAGATACATCTATGAAGGCAAGGGAAACAAAAGCAATAATGAACTACTGGGACTTCATCAAGATAAAAAGCTTCTGCACAGTGAAGGAAACACTCAACAAAACTAAAAGACAACTTACAGGATGGGAGAACATATTTGCAGATGACGTATCAGATTAAGAGCTAGTACCCAAGATCTATAAGGAATTTATCAAAGTCAACACCCAAGAAACAATCCAATCATGAAATGGGCAGAAGACATGAACAGACATTTCGCCAAAGAAAGACATAGACATGGTCAACAAGCACATGAGAAAATGCTCCGCATCACTGGCCATCAGGGAATTACATATCAAAACCACAATGAGATACCACTTTACACCAATGAGAATGGCTAAAATTAATAAGACAGGAAACAACAAATGTTGGCAAGGGTGTGGAGAAAGGGGAACCCTCTTGTACTATTGGTGGGAATGTGAACTGGTACAGCCACTCTGAAAAACAGAGTGGAGGTTCCTCAAAGAGTTAAAAATAGAGCTACCCTATGACCCAGCAATTGCACTACTGGGGATTTACCCCAAAGACAGTGAAATGATGAAACACCTGCACCACAGTGTTCATAGGAGCAATGTCCACAATAGCCAAACTGTGGAAGGAGCCACGATGTCCTTTGACAGATGAATGGATAAAGATGTGGTGTATATATTCGATGGAATATTACTCAGCCATCAGAAAGGATGAATACCCACCATTTGCTTTGACAGGGATGGAACTGGAGGGTATTATTTGAGTGAAATAAGTCAGTTGGAGAAAGATAATTATCATATGGCTTCACTCATATGGGAATATAAGATATAGTGAAAGGGACCATAAGGGAAGGGGGAAATTTGAGTGGGGAAAATTAGAGAGGAAGACAAACCATGAGAGACTCCTAACCCTGGGAAACAAACAAAGGGTTGCAGAAGGGGAAGTGGGTGGGGGGATAGGGTAACTGGGTGACGGGCCCTGAGGAGGGCACTTGATGGGATGAGCACTGGATGTTATACTATATGTTGGCAAATTGAATTTAAATAAAATATTTAAAAATTAAAACAGAGAATCAAAAAATTAAAGACCTTTTAACAGTGTAATTAAATCAATCACTGTATATGTACCACTCATACTTTCTAAATTAAGTCAGTATGTTATATATTTAAGTCTATTAAACTGGTTTCATTTGATAAAATGAAAAATTAACATTTTGAGTTATTTCAAGGAAAGTTTATAGTTTTAACCTCAATCAATCATGATTATCCAACATATATATAGTAAGGTCATTTTCTTCTAACGTTGTGCTTCCTGCTGCCTGCCTTTGGTCACTATATACATTTTTTTCTAATTTCAGAAGCAATAAATGTTATTTGCAAAAATTCAATTATATCTATTATCCTACCACATAGAACTGATTCCTTAATAGTTTAGCATCATACCAGATGATTTTCTAAACAAACATATTATTAGGGGTGCCTGGGTGGCTCAGTTGTTTAAGCATCTGCCTTTAGCTCAGGCCATGATCTCAGGGTCCTGGGATCAAGCCCCACATTGGGCTCTCTGCTCAGCAGGAATCCTGCTTCTCCCTCTCCCCCTGCCATTCCCTCCACTTACACTCTCTGGCTCTCTCTCTAATAAATAAATAAACAACAATCTTAAAAAAAATTAACTAATATATCATAAAACAGTGCTTATCAAGGGGTACCTGGGTGGCTCAGCCAGTTGAATGTCTGACTCTTGATTTTGGCTTGGGTCATGATCTTGGGATGGTAAGATCTAGTCCGGCATAGGGCTCCACACTCAGTGGGGAGTTGGATTGAGATTCTCTTTCTCCCTCTCCCTTTGCCCCTCCCCCTGCACTCTTGCTCTAAAATAAATAAATCTTTTTTTAAAAAAAACAGTGCTTGCTAAAACAAAATAATTCACAGTAATTTATAATATCCTTATCTTACTACCAATAATATATTGTGGATAACTCTCCTTATTGAAATGTTTAGTTCTATAAGCCCATTTCTTGGTGTGTATTTGTAAGTACGCTCTTTTATGAATGTAGCACAACTTATTTAACCGGTCCCCTACTGCAGGTAAATTAATATTACAAATGCAAAAAAAAAATCATTGCACATACACCTGTGTACATTTTTCCTATTTAAAATGTTTTCTTAAAAAAAATAAAATAAAATGTTTTCTTTACATATAAGTAGCTAGCTATTATTTTCCCTGTTTTTTTAATCACCACAGATAAATCAAGAACTAAGTAAATGACAAGGAAATTGGCAAACGAGCCTTGGAAAGTACATATTTTTATATTTTATGTTATTCAAACACTTACATACTTTGTCATTTTCTATCCTTCCAAGCCAAAAAATCTGCAGAAGAGAAATTCTGTGTGGAGGGATTTAGGACCACTCAGAACAACCCCGGCAAGCCTAGGTTCACTGGGGGACAGAGCCTGAGTGAGACCTGTGTCCTTCTCCCTATATGGTGTTATTTATGGGGGTTTGACTGAAGTATGTCTACATCTTTTCCCTCCTGCACGTTCCTCCCAGCAGCTACTTGTTTCCCTTCTTCCCCTCTTACTATGGGAGGTGTAGGGCTCTCTGCACTCCACAATCTTATACTTATCCCAAAGGTGCAGGGAATGTAGGAGCTGAGAAACACACCCTGCTGACTCTAAGTATGGCGGTGAACAAGAAGCACAAACTCGTTAAAAACTCCAAAGGTAAAGTCAAACATGAAAACTGAGTAAGACTTCAAAACAAACATTGTTTCTTTGCCATTTTTGTTGGACAGCTTTTGATCCTTTTGTAACACAAAATTTTCATTCAGGATTTATTTTCATGTTGCCATTGCATCATCCTCATGTCATGGTATGGTTTTCAATGGGCTATTTGTTTAGAGACTTTTTCCTTTCCTTATTGCCAAAATCTGTGAACAATGAATTACTTCAGTGGAAAACTCTATGCCATCTTTGCAGAAAGATCATGTGTGCAATTGTATTCCTTTGTGCTTTCATTAGTTTGTGTGTTACAGAAGAAAGTTTTAAAATACAAAATAGCCCAGGGATGCCTGGTTGGCTCAGTCAGTGGAGCATGAGACTCTTAATCTTGGGGTTTTAGTTTTGAGCCCTACATTGGTTGTAGAGATTATTCAAAAACTAAATCTTTTTTAAAAAGACAAAATAGCCCAGATTAAAGAGAAATGAAATCCAAATTATGGGCTCCTTTCCTCTCTGGGCATTGTTCCATTCACTTTTAGCATGAAGTCACTAACTACAGGGCTTAGAGAACTTGAGAGAAGTCAGACAGCTAGTAATTAGTGGAACCAAGATCTGAACCCAAACATTCTAACTGCAGAGTGTAAATGCTCGGTATTACTATGCGGCTGATTCCACAACACACAGAGCTCGACAGGTAGGCAAGAAAGATTTAAAAATTAACAGCCTCTACACAAGAACAGAATTTTCTTTTTTTTTCTTCTAATATATTTTATTGTATTTAAATTCAATTTTCCAACAAATCATATAACACTCAGTGAAGAGCACAATTTTAATCTAAGACAGACTCCTGGGAGGGAGAAGCACACCGAACTGAAAGCTGGCAAATAAAGTGAAGTCTGTATACTGAATGGTAGACATTCCAGATTTTCTTTCCTTTCATGCTTACAGAATGGCAGAGATGAATTTTATCTATCCAAAGCAGAAGTATTCTTAGGAGACTTCTTAGTCTTAAAAGAAACTAAATGTTCCCATGAAAGAAAAATTCTCCCTATACTGCCTTTTGGGGTCTCCCAAAGAAAACCTGGCTTACTAGCTCATTCTTCAAAGAAGGTCCACCAACTGCCATACCCACCAATCACACAAAGACTGCAATCCAACATCTTAGAGCTTCACTCTTAAGTATGTGGGCAGCCAAAGATCATCAGACATTCAAGAGAAGAGAAAGTCTGAAACAGAAAAAAAAAGAAAAAAAAAAGAAACTCAGAGGCTACTGAAACAACACAAAGACTAGAAGAAATGTCTTTAAAAATCCACTATATTGGGCAGCCCAGGTGGCTCAGTGGTTTAGCGCCGCCTTCAGCCCAGGGTGTGATCCTGGAGACCCGGGATCGAGTCCCATGTCGGGCTCCCTGCATGGAGCCTGCTTCTCCCTCTACCTGTGTCTCTGCCCCCCTCTCTCTCAATCTCTGTGTGTCTGTCTCTGTGTGTGTGTGTGTGTATGCGTATCTCTCATGAATAAATAAATAAAATCTTTTTAAAAATCCACTATATTTAATATCTTCAGAGCCCTCCCCCCTCAAAAAATATAACATCCATGAAAGTCCAGGATAGTTAAGAAAAATAAAAGAACAGAAATAACACCTTAGAAATTACAAATCTGAAAACAGAAGATCTCAATAGCATAAAAGATGAAAAAATTAGAAGATCAATTCAAGTGGTATGTTTAGCTAACGGGAGTTCCAGAAAAGGGGAAGAAATTAGCAAAGTGAAAATAGTGCATTTTCCCAGAAATGAAAGACATGGGCTTCCATGTTAAGAAGGCCTACAAGGTAAGATTTCACTCATATGTGGAACTTAAGAAATAAAACAGATGAACGTAGGGGAAGGGAAGGAAAAATAATACATAATCAGAGAGGGAGACAAGCCACAAGAGACTGTTAACTATAGGGAACAAACTGAGAGTTGCTGGAGGAGAGTGGGTGGGGGATGTGATAACTGGGTGATGGGCACTAAGGAGGGCACGTGATGTGATGAACACTGGGTGTTACACTCAACTGATAGATAAATCACTAAATTCTACCCCTGAAACTAATAATACATTACACGTTAACTAAACTGAATTTAAATACAAATATGTTTAAAAAGAAGAGCTTAGTGACCAAAATAATTAATGAAAAAACACTGAATTCATGGGACATCACTGTGAGATATCAAAAACAATGGTATAAAAAATACTGAAGGAAACAGAAAGGGAATGGTAAAGGACTTCCCAGCAGCAATAATGTGGACCAGAGGGCAGTGGAGGAGCTTTCAGAATCCTGAGGAAAAATAATGTAAATCTGGGCATTCTATATCCAGCCAAACTCTGAAGGATGTGATAGGATAAAGACACTTTCATATATTTGAGGACTCAAAAATTACTTTGCATGTGCCCTTTATAAAAAAAAAAAAACTACTAGTGGTTGTATTTTAGAAAAACAGAATTAAATCAAGAAGTAAAAAGACATCAGGGTTCAAGAAAAAAAGAATCAAACACAGGAGAATGACAAAAACAAGTCCCAAAACAATAGCACACTGGAAGCAGAGAAAAAAAAAAAACAAACTTCCAAATTACAGTAGGACAGAGGTATAAGACAGGAAAGTCTCAGAGGGAAGGAAAGTAGAACCAATAAAATGTTTGGAATTTTTTTAAATGAAAGAAATGATTAATAACCATGTGACTTATCTCCTGGAGCATTTGAAAAAAATATTAACAATAGGTCCGTAGAAAAGCTGATGAAAAAAAAAATGAAAAAAAAATGAAAAAAAAAAAAGAAAAGCTGATGAAAAAATGAAGTGATTATTAGCTATGGGAAAAACAAAATGCAGTGTATTAAAGGAAACATAATTAGAGTAAACCACTTGGCTCCCTAGTGACAACATTTATATAGTCATAATAATGTAAGTAGTGATTTAATCAAGACTTATAAGTTGTGGGGAAGGAAAGAGAAAATAGAGTGTAGGAAAGAAAGAGAAATTTTTTCTTTTCTTTTTTTTTAATATTTTATTTATTTATTCATGAGAGAGAGGCAGAGACACAGGCGGAGGGAGAAGCAGGCTCCCTGCAGGGAGCCTGATGTGGGACTCGATCCCAGGACCTCAGGGTCATGACCTGAATGAAAAGCAAACGCTTAACCACTGAGGCATCCCAGAAAGAGAAGTTTTTATCTACTGTGATTGAGAGTCAATATCTATCACCTGAAATTGATCAGTAAATAGTAGTGTATGTATATGCAAGGAAATCTCAGGAAGAATAAATGAGAGGCTGTCTATTGGTCGCCTCCAGAGATAGAAGGAGGGAGACTGAGGACCAGGGTAAGAAGGAGACTTTTCATTGTTTTTATCCTTTTTTTTCTTTTAAATTTTGAGCTATGTAAATATATTACCTTTTTGAATTAAAAAAACAAAAGGAAATAGCAGAAAGAGGTTAACTTTTAGAAACAGGAAACAGCAAATTAAGGGCTAAGAATGTTGAAAGTGGTCATCTTCAGGGAGGAGGACAAGAAGATGGTGGAGTAGAAAGGTAAGAGCTATATTTAAGAATAGCTCTTAAAGTTTCTATTCTAGGGGCGCTGGGTGGCTCAGTCAGTTAAGCATCTGCCTTCAGCTCAGGTCATGATCCTGGGGTCTGGTTTACCCCTTCAGGCTGCTGCTCAGAGAGGAGTCAGCTTCTCCCTCTCTCTCTGCCTCTCCCCCCCACCCAATGCTGGTGCTCTCCTCAAATAAATAAATAAAAATCTTTAAAAATAAAATAAAATTTCTATTTTATTTTTAAAGTTAAGGTTATGTATTTATTTATATATAAAAAAGAGGTTAAAGCAACATTAGAATACGAGAACACTTTTCAAGGAGAAGCTAATTTAATTGGAAAAGTAAATGAAGTTAGGTGAAAGAAAATTTGCCTCAGGAAAGATTTTGTGCAGATGTCAACCCTGAGTGAGCAAAGTGTTCATTAACGTTCTTAATAACACCTTCCCCCCCACCTTTTGTCTAAAAATGTACAGTATTAAGTAAATAACAAAAAGAAATACGACTTAAATCACAAAGCAGGGGCATGTTTCATAGGCTTCTTTATTTCATAGCACATGAAAGTGCTATTCTAGAAAACTTAGACTATATAACAGGAGTTATAATTTTAGAGATCAATAATCTACAAGTTTTAGAAATTTACAGTAACCACCTAATCGCATTAAGTCAACAAAACAAATTAGTCTTAAAGATGGCTACATATTGTTTGGTAGCATAAAGTTTCTTTTTACTATAAGTTCTTGGAAAAACTAGGTTCTTGCATGTTTTTAGGATTTCACCACCAAAAAGATCTTACCCCTTATAGAGATACCCTGGCATCCCTTGATTCTGGAGAATATGGGACATGTCTCCACCCCTTTCTTTAATTCACTTGATCCAGTGTTAACTTGGATCACTTGGGCAAAATTGACCAAAGGAAGATCTGCCTGGAATGGCATCATGGTTTCAATCTTTGCAGTCTATGCCATTTTAACTGAACCTACAATGGTAAAGACCAACACCTGCCATACCACTTGCTCTGCCACAGCTCAGAAACTATTATTTCCCATTTACTCAACCACTCATTGTGATGGCTAATATGTCAACTTGACAGGGCCACAGTGTGCCCAGATATCTGGTCAAACATTATTCTGAGTGTTTCTGCAAAGCTGTTTCAGGATGAGATTAATGATTTAATTGGTAGAATGAAGCAGATTGCCCTCCATAATGTGAGTGGACTTCATCCAATCAGCTGAATGACTGAATAGAATGAAAAGATGGCCCCTTTCCTGAGTAATAGAGAATTCACCAACAGACTGCCCTTGGACTTGATCTACAACATGGGCTCTTCCTGCCTAATGGCCTTTGAACTGAAAAATTGGCTCTCCCTTGGTCTCCAGCCTGATGTCCCACCCTACAGACTGGACTTGCTAACCTCCATTATTACGTGAGCCAATTCCTAATAATAATAATAATAATAATAATACATACATACATACATAAATCCAGATCCAATAGGTTCCATTTCTCTGAAGAACCCTAATATATTCATTCGAACAAATATTTAACATGTACTACATGCCAAGTAGTAAGCTAAGTGCCAGGATGAAAAATCAAAACTATTGTCCCTACCTTGAAGATTTAGAAATTTGGATTGTAGGAATGTAGACTATTGTCTATGTTATCACTAAACTACAAAAATAGTTTCTCCTAAGAGTAAGTTGGCAAAGTTGGCCCCATACAGACACAACGTGCACATGGATTTTACTTATGAGCTTTCGGCTTCTTTGGGCTTATTCATGATTAGAGTCTGACCAAGTTTTCTTAAGAACTTGGGTTTTTCCAGTCTTGCATTATCGATTTTTTTCTAGAGGATGAACATTTCCAGTGAAGTACCATAAAGAAGGGGACAGTGCATTTATTTGCCAGTAGTCCATGGAGTAACCTTTATTTATGCTTTTGAGTGGGCCTTAGACATCGTTTACACCTTGGAATACTGCCCAATATTCAGTCATCTGGGAAATTTGTTAGACCTCCCATGTGAGAACTAGATGATACCAAGAAAACTGGTAAGTGTATTGGTCTCTTCTGTGACTTTTCTGAGCATGAATCATTCACTAGGTAGAGAACTCAAATAAAACTCAAAACGGGGAATAGCATATTCCAAGGGATTCTGCTGTGCATCATATGGTATGTAGAATATACTGTAAAGAGCAATGGTTTCAAAGCCAGACGGGTCTGAGTCAAACCCCTGCACATGCTTCTTAGTAGCCAGTGACCTTGGAGAATTTATCCAACTGTCTGGGCTTCAGTTTTCTCACCTCTAAAATGAGGACAACAATTTGCTACAGGATTCCTGTTAGGACTGAATGGGATTGTGCATGCACCAGGAGAAGGACGATGCCTGCCATATAGTATATATGTTCAATCAGAAGATGTTATTTTTTAAAAATTTTTAAAGATTTTATTCATTTATTTGAGAGAGAAAGAGAGAGAACACAGGGGTGGGGGTGGGGGTGCCAGGCAGACGGAGGGGGGATGCAGATTCCTGGCTGAGCAGGTTGCTCATGGAGGTAGGGCTCCATCTCAGAAGCCTGGGATCTTGACCAAGCCGAAGGCAGATACTTAATCAACTGAGCCCCCCAGGTACCCCAGCAGCAGAGATGACTTTTTTAATACAGAGCACTGAACTAAAAGGACCTATTACAGTTCAAAGTACAACAAAATCTTTGTTACTCAGAATACTAGAGAATGGATGGTAAATGGAAGTCCAAAAAGTGTGGCCAATGATGAGTTAATTCACACTGGCAAGAGGATCATACCTAGCCTCCCTCTCTTTCCTGGGGAAACAGCAATGTAAATGAACGAACAGAAAATTGAAAATGTTCTTGTTTATAAGGCAGAGAGCTAGCCCCCAACCCTTGGAACTCCTTTTTATTTTATTTTTTTTTTTAAAGTTTTTTTTTTTTTTAATTTTTATTTATTTATGATACTCACAGAGAGAGAGAGAGGCAGAGACACAGGCAGAGGGAGAAGCAGGCTCCATGCACCGGGAGCCCGACGTGGGATTCGATCCCGGGTCCCCAGGATCGCGTCCCGGGCCAAAGGCAGGCGCCAAACCACTGCGCCACCCAGGGATCCCTGGAACTCCTTTTTAAAAATGAAGCCATGAAGCCTGGAAAACAATCATCTTCTAAAAATGCTAATATTCACTCACAAGACTACTTTGCTTTCCTCTTGGGAAACTCATGAGATCAGTGGACCATCTCAGAAATGCTTATTCCTAGAACTTTGATGAGGTGGTGTCAGGTAACATAGCTTATTCTCCTCAATGATTATGCTTAACAAAGCTCAATGGAATTAAGGAAAGGGGGGAGGTGAAGAGTGGAGAGAACAATTTCAGAGAAATATCTCAGTCGGCAGGGTCATAAAAAGATGTTTTAAAACCACAGTGTGAAGATTGCAACTGACTCATATTCTAAAAATTGTGCTGAACAGTTCTGGAAAGTTGTAAAATAGAGATACAACAGTGGAAACATATTACTCATTGTTAAGCCAAAAGCACAGTAAAGTTGTAACTTTTACTTAAAATAGCTCAAAATAATGAGTTGTGGGGACATGTCTGAGAAGAATAATATCCTAGTGGAAATTAGGTAATCTTATACAATAAAGATTTTGAGCATTGAAGCTCCAGAAAGTTCATCTGCAATAGTAGTAACTGGCTGTCACAGCTTCCTACATTATTACACTCAGAGCTACTAACAGTTGTGCAGAAAGGCTGGAAGTCGATGCGATGCTGACCATGGATCACAGGGTTTCCTGGCAAACCATCCTGGGAGATAGTGCTCTTATGGATTTAAGGGAGTATACTTAAATCATGATTAATTTGAACAAATTACAGTATTAAAGTTTGAATTATGGATGCAAGAGAGAAGATGAAATCCAAACAGAGATTTAAATGGTCATGCAGGAATTTGTAAATATGCAATGTTTTTGTACAAGTGGTACTAGGAAGTTTTCACTTCCTAAAGATTCCACAGTGGCTCCACATTGTCGTGGGAGCAAGCTGAAAGTCTTGATCCTGACACTGAAGTCAGGTAAAGTCCCATCTTCTATCTTTGTCTTTGATAACAATACTCATCACAGGTTAATCATCTGTGTGCCATGAGCCATGCTGGACCCCTGGCATCCATTCTTGTTCTTTAAAATAATGCAATGGTTGTCCCCATTTACAGATGAGGAAACAGAGACGGCATGTTACAGCAAACTGCTCAAGGTCACACACCTTTAGAATACAAATCCCCATCACCTGACTCCAGAAAGAAGGCCGCTCCTCTTCCTCCCCATTAACTATCCAAAGTGAGAGCCACGTCCCCACTCATTCAGACTTTCAAGCCACTGTGCTGTTTGCCTTCAGTAACAAAGGCCTCCACCTCTGCTTACCTTTCCAGGTCTAGCCCCTCTCCCAAAGCTTAGGAGCCACCACAGAGTACCCTGACTGCACCTGCAAACATCAGTATCCCCCCCTTTGTAGCCTTGGCATAGAACTTGTCTATGCCGGTGTCACTTGTTGCGTTATCTGATGAGTCAGGCTACCACTTTGCCTAACGCCTGGTTACCTTCTTGATCTGGTTTTTGTGTATAAGTCTTCTCCTCTAAACATGAGGGCAAAAAGAAAAACAAAACAAAACAAACATGAGGGCAAGAGCTGATTTTAAAAACTGTCATATGCTTCTTCATTTTCATACTCAGTGGGAAAGAGTAATTATTTAATAGATTTCATTTAAAAATTTCATTGTAATCTTTGGGCACTTTTTTGCCCACCATATGTAACTATACATTAAAAGGATAATTCACTTTTTAGTTTGCTACTATACAATGATGAATCTACTTTAAAATAAAACTTTCTCTTTTTTTCCTTTTTTTTTTGAAGATTTCATTTATTATTTATTCGACACAGAGAGAGAGAGAGAGAGAGCAGCAGAGAGAGTGGCAGGCAGAGGGAGAAGGGGAAGCAGGCTCCCCCTGGAGTAGGGAGCCCAATGCAGGACTTGATCCTAGGACCCTGGGATCATAACCTGAGCCAAAGGCAGATGCTTAACCGACTGAACCACCCAGGTGCTCCTAAAATAAAACTATCAATGGAATTACTTTTTAAACCTGATTATAGTTCACAGTATTACATAACTGAGCTTTACTAATATTCTTACTAATCTCTGTAGGAGTGCTAACAACACTGACTCCGTCTTTGGCCCTCCATCTTCTTCATGGTCACACCAAGACCTCCCTTGGGGCTACATGTTCCAGGCCCTGTGGAGGTGAATGTATGACCTGACTGGAATGTGGGAAAGCTTGTTCTGATCATCCCTAAAGTGGCACACACAAGGCATCACTTTAGGTAACTAGTGGAGATCCTCTGGTGCCAGACGGCATCATTATCCTGTGACCTCACCACCATGACCCTTGCTCTGTAAAAGCTGGGAAGTAAGGTCTGGACTTGGTGGAGACGAGAAGCAGAGAGGATGGCTGCCTACTGCCTGGATCATCTGCCCACCTCCCCAATCCCCCTGTCAGTAAGTTATCCTGCATAAAACTGTGTAAATGTTTGGAGTGGCTTGCTCCATTTTTCATTCTTCAAGTGCCTTCTCAGCCTGGAGGATACTTTAATGACTTTTCTCTACCTTCTAATCATCTTCTATAATAAGAATCTTTGGTCATGCAGGAAAGAGATCAATAGTCATGGGTATACAGTTGCATTTTTGCCAACAGCATCAGATTCCCCCTTCACCAGTTTTTCTAAAACCAACACAAAGTTCAAAAACTTGGACTAGTGTGTTTCCCCTTTTCTCTTTGTCCCTGGACACACTTAAGTGGATCTTCCATTCAGAGTGAACTTGCCAAAAAGAAGGAGCCAACAGGTAAGTTCTAGAATGGAGAGGCAACCAGATAAACCATCTCAAGGAAAAATACCAGCTGCTTGTGTGAAGCCTGGTGGACAAGTCCATTGGCCAGGACTTTCCATAGGCAACCTATCATTATCTAGCCAGAAAGGGTCCGAACATGTTGCAGGTTCTGGGGCAAGGCAACTGATGTATTTACCAAGCAGCCTGGACCACAGGAGGAAGAAAGGCATCAAGTAAGGCTGGTCCCTTGACTAGCAGGAGCATGGAGTAGGAGGGCTCTTACGTACAGCCTTTTCCTGGACCCTAGTCCTGAGGCTGCCTGGTGGTTTGAAGTGAAGCACTATCAGATCCTCAGACAGGCTTCATGGCACCCCATGATGTATGATGATACATCCTGGTACTCGGAAGCTGGTTCCCAGCTAGAGGCAGGGGCTGATGGGGTGAAATGCCTTCATCTAGGAATCCAGTCTCAGGGCTGATGTGGCTTCTGGCCTTCCAAGAAACACATTTCTGGGTTTGGGCAACCAGAATCCAAGGAAACACCTATTTCCTTTCCTTTTCTCTGGGAAATAGGCAGCTGCTAAAGAATACTGATTTCATTTAGGAACAGTGCCACCTTACTTAACAAAGTTGCTTTGAACAAAGCTGGCTTCTGCTCATCAGCACTGAGTAAACGCTCATCTCCTCTGCGCTGAGTCCCTGCCACCTTGCACACATGGGTCTCTGGTCAGTCTGGAATGCTCTCAGTGCCTCATCATTGGGAAGAGAGGGAGGTACCACCCTGGTCTTAGCCCTACAGAGAGGGAACAGCCAGAGAGACACAGGTGTCCTGCCTTACTGTTACTTCACCACCTGCCTCCAACATCTACACAAAATAATAGCAGCCCTGACCCAATGGAAGAGGCAGGCAGAATCCAGTGGAATCACATTTTTAGGTCTGAATTTTTTCTACTTCTGGTATAGAAGTTCTTATCTATGGAAAGTGGTGCTGAACGTCTCGTCTTTGCTCACGGAGACATACTATTTTCCACTGCTTGTGTAGCTCAGGGAAAAGTAGAGGAACGTTTAAGAAATGTGTGAACTGGGAACTTTTGAAGTCCCATTTATATGGCTCATGCTTCAACATTGCTGCTGCTTATATGCATGTTTGCTTTTCCTAAACCAAAGAGATACCAGAAGGCAGCTTCCAGGCAGTTCCCAGGTCTTCCAATAAATGATGAGGCCTCCCAATCTTTATTCACCCCACCTCCATGACCAGCTGAAGGAGCCAGAGAGCTCTGAGTAATAAATGTTCGGGAGAGGTAAAAGTGGTTATCTCCTACCTTAGGGACCAGGGTCACTACCCCAGTCTCCAGGAGCCAGCCTCTTAACTTGAAGTCAGGGGAAATTTAGGAAACGAGAGGATTTTTCTTCATTCAAATAATCTAGAGAGATCTATTAAGGAGTAGATACTTAGCCAGGAAGACACATGCTTTCAGAGAGAATGAGGCCAAGGAATGTTTAAGTTAAAAAGAAACCATAAACAGGGGCCCTTGGGTGGCTCAGTCAGTTAAGTGCCTTTTGATTTCGGCTCAGGTCATGAGATAGAGGCTTGAGTCAGGCTCCCGGCTCAGTGGGGAGTGTGCTTGAGATTCTCCTCCGGCTCATGCATGCTCATGCAAGCTCTCTCTCTCTCTCTCGCTGTGTCTCTAAAACAAACTAAAAAAAAAAAAAAAAAAAAAAAAAAAAGGAATAAACAAACCAGAGCTGAAGCTAGAAGAGATCCTGGGAGAGGAGCTAGTCGCCCCTGCTCTGCCCTCGGAAGATATCTGTGGTTGGGGTTGCCTAATCTGGCCTGTGGGCCAGCTTCAGCAGGTGTGTTTTGTTTGGCAAGCACAACATACCTTTAAATGCTTTACCCTTAATTAGTTACTAACCTTTAAAGATCTGGAGAAAAAAAAAAAAAGATCTGGAGAGTTCATATTAAGAAGTTAAACTAGATTTCCAGATTCCCTTGATAAAACAGAAGATTTGGCAAAGCTGGCTGACATCCACCCGCAGATCACACCTGCCCTCCCTACTTAATCCCCGCCAAGCCCCTGGCCTTCCTCGGGCATTTATGCCATCTGCTGGGCCCTGCAGTGCTGGACTTTGCCATCCTAGGTATGACCAGCGTTTCTCTCTCCCTAGTGTTTCACGGAGGGAGCTCTAACAAAAAAAAAAAAAAAAAAACCCACACTTAGAGTCAGACAAGTTAAGTCAGAATCTGGGCCTGGAGAGGGACCCACGCCACAGAAGAGTTTTAAAGTCCCCAGGTGATTTTTACATGCAGCCAGGTTTAAAAACGACTCAGGCCAGACCATGAAGGGCGGATGATAAATTATTCTCTTCTTGAAGCACCTCAGTGGCTTCACTATTTTTACAATTTTTTAGGTTTTCATTATATCCTACCAAAATCTAGTTTTCCCTTATTCCATTCTTCTAGCAGCTTACACAGCCCTTGGTTTTTGTTTGTCTTTTTAGTTTCTCTTCTTTTTCCTTCATTGTTATTTTAGTTATTCCATTCTCAACCCCTCCTGCAGCTTCTCTGCATTTTTAAAAATAGATTTTATTTTTAAGTAACCTTTTACCCAGCGTCGGGCTCAAATTCACAACCCCAAGATCAATTGTTGCATGCTCCTCTGACAGGGAGCTGGCCACATAACACCCCCCCCCCCCCCCCCCCCCGCCAACACACACACATTCTTTTTAAAATCAATGGACAAAATTAGAAACAATACCCTAACCATTCTTTTACCAGAGTAGAATTCAGTAGTGGTATTTTTTTCTGGTTGAATTTTATACTTAAAATCTCAGAATCACATGAATTTCCTTTCACAATTTTTTTTTTCACTTAATTTCCTTTTACAGATTTTTTCACTTTATCACCTGGTTTTTGTTAACAAGGAACTCAATAGCAAAAACCTGAGAAATCACACTCCATGATGGAAAAACAGGATTTGGGGCATATTAAAGCACAAATATCAAGTCTTGCCTTCAGATGAGAGAGAGACATCAACCCTTCCCTAGGGCCATAACCTGATATGTAAAATTAAAGGGAACAAAAGCATGTCCATAATAGTTTTAGTTCTTTAGTTCGTTGCCTGTAAACCAATTGGCAATCAATAGGTTAATCTGTTTTTAGGCAAACTCTAAGCGAACATTTTTTTAAGTAGGCTTCCTGCCTAGCATGGAGCAGAGGACGGAGTTTGAACTCAGGACCCCTGAAACCAAGAGGTGAGCTGAGATCAAGAGCCCCACATTTAACCAACTGAACCACCCAGGCATGCTGTCCCTCACACGTTGTTGTTGATTTATTGTTTAGTTGCTCTACCCAAGGTAAGACTTGAACTTACAACCCTATGGACTCAGCCAGCCAGGTGCCCCTCTAAGCTAATTCCTAAGTCAATCCTCAAGTTATAACAGATGCTTCCAACGATGTAGCTGGAAGACCAGCACAAATGTTAGCCTATCTCCATGAGATAGCATTTTTGTTTTAACTGTTTTATAGATTAAGAAACTGAGGCTTGGAAAGCAGCTCATCCACAGTTGACTGCCACACACCCAACATCCGATGGCTCCTGGCTCTGGCTGGCCCCTCGGAGAAGATGGGCCCTTCGGCGGTCATCAGCCTCTGATACTAGGAACCAGACACCCCATCAAGGAATTGAGCCTCATAGATGGCAGCAGTGACGCTGGAGATCCAGCAAGAGCAGAGGCTGCTTCTCACTACCACACATTTGGGCCAGATCGTCATCAAAATGCATAAGAGACCTTAAGCTTGACATTCTGCAGGCAACAGACTCTGGTGGATGCTCCTTGGGACCCCCAGGGAAAAGCCAACGTTCCCTTAAGAGATCTAGAACCGGCGGAACGACCCTGGCACAATGCCAGCTCTGTAAAGTCAGAAATCTTACCCAGAGCGGGGAAAAAAAATAGAAACAGGTTGACCGGGCAGCCCGGGTGGCTCGGCGGTTAGCGCCGCCTTCAGCCCGGGGCGTGATCCTGGAGGCCCGGGATCGAGTCCCGCGTCGCGCTCCCTGCGTGGAGCCTGCCTCTCCCTCTCTCTCTCCTGTCTGTGCATTCTCAGGAATAAATAAATAAAATCTTAAGAAAAGAAACAAGTTGAACTACAGGATTCCCTCTAGCGATCCACATTGGGGTGGGGGGACCCACAGCCCTTCCCACTCATCGTGCGAGGAGAAAGGAGAGAACTGGGGTCCTCCGACTGGTCTCCCTGGAAGACCCGACGTGTGCGGCGGGGGGGGGGGGAGGGGGGAGGACGGGGTTTAGGGCGGGAGCCTGAGGCCCACGAGGCCCCGAGATCCGAGGCCCCGGGCCCCCCCGCCCGGCGAGGACGCACCGACGGCCGCCGCGCGGCGCCCCGAGGCCTCCCCGGGCGGGAAAGCACCGGCTCGTCTCACGGTTTCCACCCAACCGGGAAGAGCATCTCCTCTCCCTTCTGCACAAGGCCTGGAGCTAGCGGGGCCTCCCCCGGCCGCGGGGTCCCCAGCGCGCCCCCGCCCCCGCCCCCGCCGACGCTCACGTTCCCGGGGCTCGGGGCAGCGCGCACCGCCGCGGACGAGGGGGCGCACGCGGGCCGCGGCTCAGGCCGCCCGCCGGAAGCCCCCGATTCCCGCGGCCGCGCTCCCGCTCCCGCCCCCGCCCCCCGCCCCCCCGAGGCACAGAGGTGACAGGCTGGGGCCTGGGGTCGCAGCCACATCCCGCGCCGCGCCCGCCGTGACGGACTCTGCGGGGGCCGCCCAGCCCCGACCCAGGAATTCTCCAGAAACCTCAGTCCTCCTCTCCCATTCGCCCTGGGCCTCGATCCCACACTCTCTCTCCCCAGCGGCATCCGCGAAACCCCACAGGAGGCGGGCGCCTACCCGGCTCCCCTAACCTGCCGCGGCCAGGTCAGGGGCGCTTAGGTGAACGCCGCCGGCCTCGGCCTCGGCCTCGGCCTCGTCGCACCGGACGCCTGGGCCTGGAGAGGCTCCCCTGGCCCCAGGCGAGGGGCACGCGGGGGGGCGTGGGAGCGTTTCCCTCATGCTTCAGTGGCTCCCACGAGGGTCCCCACCTTTCCAGAGTATTCTCGCCAACAGGGCCTTACTGTCTGGGGGAGCTCCTTTGCAGATCCTCCGTGAGCTGGACCATCTCCAACGCGCCGACAGCTCCCCGAGAGCGGCTGGATTTAATCAAGCCGGAAGGAAGTCGTCGTTCTGTTTTGCAAGCGGGGTACCTCTCGGAAAGTGGTGCTTTTAAAAATCTGCGTGTGTGGAGCCGCTGCGGGGCGCGCGGCACCTGCCAGCCACGCCCCGCGGCTCCCGGGCCCGCCCCGCCCCGCCCCTGGGGCTCCACCCCGCGGGGCCCCGCCCGCCCGCCCGCCGCACCTGCCTCGCGGGGAGCCGGTCCCTGCAGACTCGCCGTTGCCCTGGCAACTGCGCGCTGGCTTTAGGCGGTCCGGGAAGGATGTCCGTGGATGCCTGCTCCAAACCACAGATCCCACAGGTTCGCGAGGGTCGGAGGGCAGTGGCGTTGCGGACGGGAGCCCGAGCGTGAGGCCCAGTGACCGGGGGCACCGCGTGGCTCACCGCCCACCCCGCACCGCGTCAATGAACCTATGCTTAGCTCTAGAATGAGTCCCACCATTCCCTTCAGCATGTTTGCCTTTCTCTCCTGCCGAAGATACTGTGTAAAAGTTGCTTGGCCCAGACTGAGTACTGGCGAGCTCCCGGTAGAAGCGGGGAGGGGCACGCAAAGATGCATGGAGAGAAGGGAGGCGGGTGGGAATAATACTTGACCGGGGATGACCTCATGCACAGAAACTCAAGAATTGTTTGGAGTACAACCCTGCACTACAGGCTATGATGAACACATGGTTACAAAACTCAGCTCTGTTTCAGGTGAAGTTTTAGGTGGGGGATTGTAGAAGGGTGGATGAGACTATCCGTTATTATTTGTTAAAAATTTAAGTGTTCAGAGCACCTGGGTGGCTCAGTGGTTGAGCGGGGGCCCTGGGATTCGGTCCTGCATCCGGATCCCCGCAGGGAGCCTGCTTCACACTCTGCCTATGTTTCTGCCTCTCTCTGTGGGTCTCTTAGAGAAAAAAAAAAATTTAAATGTTCATATGACATCTTGTTACTTTGGGTATGGACATTTTATGCTCATCAAACAGCAAACAAGTACTAAAAAAAAAAAAAAAAAGAAACAAGTTAGTGCTTTGTGCAAAGCCTAACAGGATTGAATACACACACATACTGGTATTGGTTTCTCCTTACTATAAGTTGTATATTTCATATCTGAGTAATTAAAAGCTTAAAATTAGTGGCATATTTGAGTTAATGAGATTTTATTATTCACATTATAATAACATGATGATAACCTCTGGCTTGAGACTGAAATATATATTTGCATATATGTATACATGTGCACATATATACACACAAGTACAAATGCATCTCTTTTAAACTCATAAATGCATTTATGTGAAGTTCCATATGCATCCAATTTTCTTTTTTTTTCCAATTTTCATAAAGAAATGACATTTCTGTATCTTATAGTTTACATAAAAGAATACATACAGGAAAATTTTGGAATAAAGCAAAGACTTTTGTCAAAACTATCTAATTTGTATGTTTTGAAAATCCACATTTTCTACCCTGAATCTCCTTTGCAGCACATAATTTTGTGATCATATGACACAGATGTTTTATTTGCAAATGAAGGTCTTGAAAACAAAAATGTATATATCGGGGCACCTGGGTGGCTCAGTGGTTGAACATCTGCCTTTGGCTCAGGTAGTGATCCCCTGATCCCCAGGTCCTGGAATCCAGTCCCACATCTGGCTCCCTGTGTGGAGCCTGCCTCTCTCTGTGTGTCTCTTGTGAATAAATAAAATATTTTTTTAAAAAAAGTGTATACCCAGCTATAGAAAACCCACCTCCCTCACCTAATATGCTTCAAATTTGAAAAAATAAAAGTATTGAAACAGATTATCTTCACTTCTAACAAAAATTAAGAGTGAACATTGTAGAAGATGCGAATGGGGTAAAGAGGTTAAAAAATACTAAGCAATGCAATCATTTAAAAATATCTTTCCAAAGAATAATTAAAAGCAAGATAATTATAGTTAGAATATTATATTAGCCAGTAATATGAAATGAGATTCAAAACAACAAAAAGGTATGATCCTAATCTTTTTCAAAATGACACGTTTTGTGTACTTACATATACATACACTATACATGTGATAATCATGAGTCAGGGGACTTCTTGGCTTTATGCTTGCCTACATCACTTTTCTATATTTCTTTATACTTGCCTATATTTTCCACAACAGCTATTGCCAGTGAGGGCAGAGTGGTAGAGTGCTCAAGAGAATAGATTCAGCATCTGATAGACTTGGTGAAAGTCTCTGGTGACACTTCAAGGTTATATGTATCTTTGGATTTGAAAAATAGGCTAATAATAACACCTTCCTCATAAAGCGGTTGGGAGAATTAAGTGGTGTAAGGTGTGAAGAACAGAGAATGTGTTCATTATATCAAATTCCAATTTGGGGGCTATTTTTTTTACAGGTTTTAAATTCTTCCTTGAGTATTTTTTTTAAAGATGTATTTATTTATTTGAGAGAGAGAGAGAAATAGTGTGTGCACTATAGAGTGGGGGTAGGGGAGAGGGAGAAAATCTTCAAGCCAACTCCCTGCTGAGCGCTTGCTCTCAGGACTCATGACCAGAGCCGAAACCAAGAGTCCATGGCCCAAGAGCCCCTCCCTTGGATATTTTTAAACCTTCAATTAGACATTATCATGCTCTATATGCAATATTATTTACATCTGTCCAGTTTTTGCCGATATTCCTCACCATTCCTTTTAGCATCTCGGAAACTTCTGAGATCATTCTCTTTTTCCTTGAAGTACATCCCTAAGATTCATAGTGATGGTTTTTGTCACTCAGATCTGCTCATTTTGGTTTGATAATATCTTTATTTTGATTTCTTTATTGAAATATAGTTTCATAACATATAATTTTAGGTTCATGGTTATTTTCAATTGGCACTTTGAAGGTATTCATTGTCTCCTGGCTGTGTTGTTCCCGTTGAGTAATCAGCTGTCATGCAATTTTTACTTCTTTTCTAGGTAATATGTCAACCTTGAATGTTTTTGTCCTTGTTATGCTTTTATTCTGTTATCTCTTCAAAAATATTAAACACACTTATTTCATATTCTGTGTCCAGTCATTCCGGTATTAATCTTTGCAGTCCAGTATTATTGTCTCAGATGATCTTCATTCATGATGTCACTAGTCCTTGTTTATTCAGTAATTTTTACTTATTGTGAATTCATGTACTTTAGAACTTTACCTGTGGATTCCTCTTTGAGTCCTGCATTATGGTGCAATGACCAGGTAGATGAATTGGGGATGTGGGGGCACTTCTAACATGGAGCCACTCTAAAATAGAGTTGCAATTTAAAGTTTCCAGGTCCATTTATACTACATTCTCTAGAAGGGATAAATTTTGGGCTCAAACACGTGTGAGTAGTGGAAGCCTGCAGTTAGGACTCCTTGAGGGAGATTTTTCTGTATTTCACCAGCATCACAGTTGTGATAGGTAACATCTTACTCAGGTAAGTTGTTTTCTTGTATGACCATTGTTTTGGTCTTTCAGGGGTTCTGGCCTCCCATCCTGCTTAAGCCACATGCTTTTTATCTCCTGTCCTCTGCATGTGACTCATTTAAACTCTGACTCTGGGACTGGCAAACACCTCTCCTCCACCCTTCTCAGCAAAGACATGTTCCACCCTTTCTTACCCTTGCGCAATCAGGCTTTCCCATAGTTTTGCTTTCTATTCCCTTTACTTTGCCGCCAGCCCAGCAGTGCTTTGAAAGTAGAAGATAATACGATTTAAAAACTGGGTAAAAGTTATGGACAGACATTTTACTAAAGAAGATATATGGATAGCAAATAATAACATGAAAGGCTGCTTAATATTGTTCATCACTAGGGAAATGCAAATTAAAAGCACAATGAAATATCCCTCACAAGAATGGCTACAAAATGAAAAAGACAGGGGTACCAGGGCGGCTTAATGGGTTAAGCATCTACCTTTGGCTCAGGTCATGATCCTGGGGGTCCTGGGATCCAGCCCCACATCAGGCTCCCTGCTCAGTGGAGTCTGCTTTTCACTCTCCCTCTGTCACTCCTCCCGCTTGTGCTCTCTCACTTTCTCTGTCAAACAAACAAATAATAGTCTTTTTTTAAAAATGCAAAAGACAATATCAAGTATTGTCAATAATGTGGAAGAGTTGGAATTCTCATACATCGTAGGTGGGAGTATAAAAATGGCATAGCCATGTTTGGGAACAATTTAACACTTTATTATGAAGGTAAACATACATATGCCATATATATTAATTTGCTGCTGCTATAACAAATTACCACAAGTTTAGTGGCTTAAAATTTACCTTCCTTTATTAGCTATAGTTCTGAAAGTCAGAAATCTGAAACACTGTGGCCTGGCTGTCTGCTGGCAGGATCACAAGATCACAACACTGCATGCAGTCCAGGTGTTGGGCTGAGTCCTCTTCTGGAGGCTCCAGAAGGAAATCTGCTTCCAAGCTCACTCAGGTTGTTAGCAGAATTCAGTTCCTCCTGGCTGCAGATCTGAGGTATCCATTTCCTTGCCAGCTATCAGCTGGAGACTCCTCTCACCTCCTGCAGTGTCTACATTCCTTCTCAGGGGCCCTCACCATATTCAAGCCAGTAAGGACTCACTGAACCACCCTGCGCTTAGCATCTTTCTGACTTCCTTTTTTGTCTACCACTTTTGAAGGGTGCATGTGATTAAATTAGGCCCACACAGAGAATCTCCCTTTGCCTGTAAGGTAACATAATCAAGAGAGTTATATCTCATTAAATTCACCTGTTCCACCCACAGTCGAAGGAGAGAGGGTCATACAAGGGTGAAGGTCCTTGGGGGTCATTCCCAGAATTCTGCTTACCATAAGATTCATTTCATTCCTAAGTATTTACCCAAAAGAAATGAAAATGTAAGGCAGCCTGGGTGGCTCAGCGGTTTAGTGCCGCCTTCAGCCCAGGGTATGATCCTGGAGTCCCGGGATTGAGTCCCACGTCAGGCTCCCTGCATGGTACCTGCTTCTCCCCCTGCCTGTGTCTCTGACTCTCTCTCTCCGTGTCTCTCATGAATAAATAAAATCTTAAAAAAAAAGAAAATGTATGTCTACCCAAAGACTTATAGGTGAATATTTCTATTCACGTTATTCACAACTCAAAACCAGAAACAATTCAAATGTCCATCAGCTGGCGAATTAATAAAACAAACTGGTATATCCATCCAGTGGAATACCACTCATCAATAGAAAGGGACCGACTCCTGACATGCATGACAAAATGAAGACATCTCAAAAGCATGATGCTAAGTGAAAGAATTCAAACACAGAAACCTACATAATGTATAATTTCATTTATATGAAATTCTAGAAAAGGCAAAACTATAGTAACAAGAAGTGAATCAATGGTTCCCAGGGATCAGGTTGGTTTCTGTAGTCTTGCCGTAAGCATCCTTCCTGCAAATATTTTTGCCATAAACATTTTCATTGCATAACTCATTGACTGGAGGGCAGTTTTGCCATAAAAGATAACAAAATGGGGATTCCTGGGTGGCTCAGTGGTTTAGCCTCTGCCTTCAGCTCAGTGCGTGATCCTGGAGTCCTGAGATCGAGTCCCACGTCAGGCTCCCTGCATGGAGCCTGCTTCTCCCTCTGCCTGTGTCTCTACCTCTCTCTCTCTCTCTTTGTCTCTCATGAATAAATAGTTAAAAAAAAGATAACAAAATGATGGTTGAGTTTCATCTATCCATTGATGCAGTACTCCCATTTTTATATTACTTAAATCTTTACCTTCAAAATGGTCTATACAGTGGTGCAAAGTTTTGAACCCACATTTCCAGTAGGATTTTGGAACATCTATCAATGGACATGTGACAATGCATCAAGAACCAACAATAGCAGAAGGCTCTCACCATGCAATACAAAGGTCGTTTATACATATGCATCTTGGTATTTGGAAACTGATACTTCTTTTAATGTAGGAAAAAATTTTAGTGAAAAAATAAAAAATGTAATGCTGGGACACCCAGCTGTCTCAATCAGTTAAGTGTCCAACTCTTGATTTCAGTTCAGGTCATGATCTCAGAGTCTTGGGATAGAGCCCCATATTAGGCTCCACTCTCACCAGGGAGTCTGCTTGTCCCTCTTCCTCTGCTCCTCACCACCCACCCCTCAGCCACTCATGGGTTGTCTCTCTTTCTCTCTCCCCCATCAATAAATAAATAAATAAATAAATAAATAAATAAATAAATAAATAAATAAATAAATTTAAAGAAAGTGTGGTGCTGAACAAGAGGCAGAATCAAAATGAAAAAACAAAGGATAATACTATGAACAAAAGATTTTGAAGACGAATGCTTGGGTACAATCCACAAAATTAAATCAGTTATTTCCATAGTTTTGCCATGAATCTATGCACATCTTTCACATATTCAAATATTTTGTATTTTGCGATCAAGTCTTTATAATTCTGCTATTAATTTTCATGTTCCGGGATCCCTGGGTGGCGCAGCGGTTTGGCGCCTGCCTTTGGCCCAGGGCACGATCCTTGAGACCCGGGATCGAGTCCCACGTCGGGCTCCCGGTGCATGGAGCCTGCTTCTCCCTCTGCCTGTGTCTCTGCCTCTCTCTCTCTGTGACTATCATAAATAAATAAAAATTTAAAAAAAAATAATTTTCATGTTCCATTATGTCCTCTTTAATGAATGTCTCCCTTTTATTTTTTGATGTCATCTATTGTGGCAGATTTGCTTTCATGCCAATTAGGTGTGCTTGTGGTAAGAGTGCTTTCCGGTGGGAATACTGAAAATACCAGATACGGACGGAGCATGGGAGGTAGGGATTGACTTCACAGGGCACAGGGCACTTTGTGTGGTGATGGAAATGTGCTCTGCCATGGTGGTGCTGGTAGCTATGTGACCGTATACATTCATTCATTCTTCATTGAACTGTACAATTAACATCAGTGAATTTCATTATATGTAAATTGTACTTTAACTGACAAAAAAGAAGATTATGGTCTTTATATTTTATTCAGGATCTTAAGATGGTTTTACACTGGAAGTTTCTCTACACATTTAATCCACAAAATTTATCTAAGACTTTCTTAACAGTGTCTAAATATGCTTGTAATTTTTTAAATTTAAAGATGTTTATTTATTTGAGAGAGAGAGCATGCAGAGTGGGAAGAGGGGCAGAGGGAGAGGGAGAAGCAGACTCCCCACTCATCAGGGAGCCCAGGACCCTGGAATCATGACCTGAACTGAAGCTGGATGCTTAAGCAGCTGAGCTGCCAAGGCACCCTGCTAGATCTTTTCATTCATAGCCCATACACAGTAGAATTGCAGAGTCATTTGGTTATTGCCCATCTCCTCTGTGCTTGACTATAAACTTCATGTGGACAGAGTCATGTGTGCATTCACCACTGTACCCCAGTACCAGGGACCATAGTGTGTCTTTTTTTAAAATATTTTATTTATTTATTTATGAGAGACACAGAGAGAGGCAGAAACATAGGCAGAGGGAGAAGCAGGCGTCCTGTGGGGAGCCCGATATGGGACTCCATCCCAGGACCCCGAGATCACTTCCTGAACCAAAGGCAGATGCTCAACCACTGAGCCATCCAGGCGTCCCCATAGTGAATCTTTGACAAATATTTGTTGAATAAATGACTGATCCCTCCCCCAGAGCAATTTCAGACACGGAAAATCTGATTACGCATCTTTCCCCTAGCTGATCTCTGCTTCAATTCTATTACTAAAACCGTTTCTAAGCTATAATTGAAAGTTGGAGTTAGAGACCTTTCATTTAGCCCCATTATGTTCTGGAAACCGCGTATCCTGACTGCCACCCTCTGGGCTGGGAGCCCATAGGAGTGTCACCATATGGGCTGAGAGAGGAGGAACACAGCCACCAAGGGCTAGCCTGGCTGACTCTGCTGGTTTCTCACCATTTCCAGTCTTGTTTTTTCACTGCAAACTAAGCTGCCTATTTCACTACAAGGCTTAAATTCACGGTTTTCCTTTTAAGGCACACTTGATTTATCTAAACATTAAAATCGTTTATTAGTATTAGTTAGAGAGAAATGTCCTTTGAGATTAAGGGGGACATTAACAGAAGCCAGAGACCAGAGCTCGTCCGGCTGGAGCTAGCAGCACCCTCAGAAGGCAGCGGGGCCAGGCAGGCACCAGACCTTTCTCTGTTTAGGAAACTAATTAGGTCCTCCATTCATTTGACCTTAGCCTTCAGTTACTTATCTGTAAATGCCACACCCTCTCTCCTTCTAGGTCAGCACTAAGGTGCAAAACTGCCAAGTGCTCAAAATTCTTCCTGACTATTGTGACCTATCAACAGGAAAAAAAAAAAATCATGTGAGAAATCAGCATTTCTTTTGCCTTTGGTCTTAGTATACAGATCTGTAAGCACAAAATGTGTGAATTTGATGGTCCCATCTCTGACAAAAGGGAACAACAAGCTTCTCCCTCCTTCTGGAGAAGCTCAGAGCCCTCTCACCTCCTCCTGGTCGGTGCAGAGTCTGACAACCGCGACTGCACACCTACTGTGTGCCTAGTGCTCCGCTTCGTGTCCTTGTTGCGCTCTTTCCATTCACCTGTAGCCTTTTCTCGTTGTTACAGCCCCAAAAGTGTATCACGTGGACCCACTACATTGAATAGCAATACATTTTTGGAATAGAACAAAGAAAGGAAAAGAAAACGATCAGAAGTGCAATGCACTCCACTACGGGCCATGCATTGTCCAGCGAGGGAAACTGGCTTGTTCTGAGCACCGACTCCAGGGCCCTCTGCAAAACTTTCAATGCAGCTGTCCCAGACTCTGGGAGATAGGGATCTGATTCCCATTTTGTAGATGAGGAGACAGCTGGGACGTGGCTAAGGGCACGTGACTGTGACAGGGCAAGGCTTGGAACTGGCCTGTCTGGCTCCAACACTCAGGATCTCACACTGGGCCACCTCGGGGAAGAGCGAGGACCATGGACTGGAGGAGGCTGGGAGTGTGACCTGAGGATGAGAAGAGCTGCATGGGATACCTGGGTGGCTCAGCGGTTGGGTGCCTGCCTTCTGCTCAGGTTGTGATCCCAGGATCCGGATCGAGTCCCACGTCAGCTCCGAGTGGGGAGCCTGCTTCTCCCTTTGCCTGTGTCTGTCTCTCTCTGTGTCTCTCATGAATAAGTAAATAAATCTTTAAAAAGAGAGAGAGAGACAGAGAAGACCTGTGGGTACCAAAGGTTCCTGGGTTGCAAATTGAAGCAGGAATTAAGGCCCTGCATGACACTTAATGAAAGGCTTAATGGAAACACGTCCTTTGAGTCAGGAGCAAGAGGGAACGAAGTAGGGGACTAGGGCCTTGCCAAAGGGCCAGAAGCAAAGCCTAACTGACTTTTGCTCCCTTCTGCCCAGAGCGACCACAGTGGGAATTGGGTCCGCAGGAACCTGGTGAGGGCTGTGTGGTCCAAAGGCCCGAAATCCTGGTTTCACTGTTTCTCAGAACTCTTGCTAGGCAGCCTGTGTCCCACAAGGGCATCCCTTCCTTTGAATTCCTATTAAACCTCAGTTTCTCCTGATGGTATGGACACACATGACATGGGTTTATGACAGTTTTTTTCTAAAGATTTATTTATTTTAAGAGAGCGAGCGAGCAGGGGGAGGGGCAGAAGGGGAGACTCTCAAACAGGCTCCCCACTGAGCATGGACCCCCCCCCTCCACCCCCACCTCCACCCCTGACTTGGGGCTTAATCTCATGACCCTGAGGTTGTGACCTGAGCTAAAATCTAGAGTCAGACATGTAACCAACTGAGTCCCCCAGCTGCTCCGGGTTTCTGACATTTTGTTGAACAAAATTTCATCCTTGATCCTCTGTGCCCAACAGCCACAATAAGAACATGCCTTTCTGGAGGTGAATGGTGGTGATGGTGGGACAGCAGTGTGAAAGTACATAGTACAAGACTGCACACTTAAAAATGGTTAAAATGACAAATTTTATGGTGTGTATATTTTTAAAATATGATTTTAAATGTGCTTATCAAAACTCTTCACTGACTTGGGGCACCTGGCTGGCTCAGTTGGAAGAGCACGTGACTCTTGATCTCAGGGTCATGAGTTTACACCCCATGTGGAGTGTAGAGATTAGTTAAATAAATAAAACTTTAAACAATAACAACTCTTCACTGACTTATATTTAGGCCCTGTGACTTTATAGGCAAACCCAAACATTGAGGGCAGAGGATTCTTCTTGTGTACTATCCCAAGTGTTCCCTGCCCTCTCCCCTCCCTCAGCCCCTTTAATACGGGTTTATACTTCTACCAGCTGGGGCCAGCCTTGTGTCCACCCCTCTCGGTGTGTTTGGGGAAGTCTGTTGCCTGTGTCTGCAACTTGACACAACATAAATCAAGGCTTAGGATTCATTGGTCTGCAAATGCATGGTGTGTATGCTGAGCTGCTGGTGGCATGGGCATTTCTAGGGCAAATATTGGACGTAAAATCATTTCCCCTGCAGATGATGAAAGCGATGAATTTTCTGCATTCTCTCAGCACATGGTAGGAGACAACCCTGGGAGTAGAGACAGGGGCCCTCTTTCAGATTACGTGTTTTATGGCACCTAATTTCTTTTTTTAACTCATTGGGTTTAAGAATGATCCCTCCCTGTTTATATTGCCTATATTTGCATTTACCGGTTTGTAAAATTGTTTAGAAACAATTGTTAAACTTGATAATAATAGCTAACATTTACTGGGTGTTTCTCTGTACCAGGCACTAGGCTGATTTTCTTTTTCTTCCAGGCTTTATCTCATGGAATCATCAGGGCAGCTCAGTGCAGCAGGCTCATGGCACAAATGAGGAAGTTTGGCACAAAGCGATTATTTAGCTCACCCCAAATCCCAGTGGATACAAATAGCAAAGCCAGACTTGAGCTCAGGTGGCCCACTAGCTGAACCTCTATAGGCTCTTTCTTATCATAAAAGAACAATGGACCCTGCTCTGTGAAAGGCTTTGTGATAAATCCTTTCCAGGGGAAAAGAAAGATTCGGTACCGAAGATGATTATCTCATTCTGTGTATTCAGATAGTTATTTATCAGATTTTAAGTGCAACACACTTTCATTTAGTCCAACCAAGACGTTTTCTGGCACAGTAAACATGTCATTGTCACAGCAGAGGATCGCGCTTCGGCAACCCTCAGAATTTGGAGGAGGTGCATATATTTCATGCTTTGCAGGAAACAAGAGAGAAATGAGCGTTTCTGCTACGAAAGGCTTTTGTTTAAAAGAAGAAAAGAGGCACTTAGCTCTCTGAGTCATAGAAGCTTCTGTCATTTCAGATAAGCTGCCAGCCACCAGCCAGATCCCAGAGACCAGGGGAGGGTGTCCTTGTTCAGATAAGGGCTGCACATGACCATAGCAGGAAACCAAATCAAACCCAAAAAGGAGTTCAGAGGGTGATGATAGGAATGCTGATGCTAACGAGATTGTTTGGCGCTTTCTCCCTTTCAACCAACACCGGCCTTTGTTGTGTCCCAGGAACACTTGATCCCGTGTTCGCGGTCAGTGATTCTTGGCTGGAGCTGGATGGTAAATTGTTCCAGGGCAGATGCTGCAGGTCCCTGGAATCCCAGCCCAGTCCCCTGTAATCTGGGGAACAGCTTCCACCCTTGGGAGCCTCCCAGCCCCTCTGGCTGGAGAAGCAGCTGCTCATGCTTGCTCTTACCCTTACCCCCCACGCCCACCCTCTCTCCTGAGACGCCCATACCCAGTAAATCAGACTGAAGTATCCTTGATGTCAAACACCTGCCATGTGTCTGTCTACACTCTGCCACTGAATCCATGAAAAAAAAAAGCCTCTTAAAAAAATTCAATAATGGGAGGAAGCACACCCCCTCCCCAAAACCTTCCCTTCCTTCTTTCTCCCACTGAAATCATTTTCGAAAATAATATAGAGGGGCAGCCTGGGTGGCTCAGTGGTAAGTGCCGCCTTCAGCCCAGGGCCTGATCCTGGAGACCCGGGATCAAGTCCCACGTCGGGCTCCCTGCATGGAGCCTGCTTCTCCCTCTGCCTGTGTCTCTGCCTCTCTCTCTCTCTCTCTCTCTCTGTCTCTCATTCTATGTCTATCATAAATAAATAAATAAATAAATAATAAATAAATAAATCTATCTTTAAAAATTAAATAAATAAAATAAAATAAAAATAATATAGAGCTCCCCTGAGACATGTTCAATCAAATTTGATTTAGAAAAATTCAGATTTTTCAGACACACGGAAATCCTTTATCTGTAATTTGGCAAGTTTGATGCCAAGTTGATGCCACACTCCGTCTAGCAGTCTCCTGAAAATCCTGCCAATCGGCCTCAGCGTTCTGGGAGAGGTGGGGGGGCGTGAGCCAGGAGAGGATGGTTTAGAGAGTGTCAGCCACAGGAGGCGGCCAGACTTTCATTCATGGTTCTGAGATACAGTCTGGCTGGGCAGGGAAGGAAGGTACCTGCTTCGCTGTTTGCAGTTCCTGACACTGCTCAGACGACAGGCTGTATGTTCCCACAGAGCTGGGAACGCAAGCAGGTGCTGGAAGGTGGGAGCAGGGCTCTAGGGAACTTCTTCAGCTGATGCTACAATGACCAGAATATAGCTTCTAGTGCCCCAGTTGACAAGCCTCCTAGATTAAGTCCAAGATTAATCGAGTGTCTCTCCCTTTCTAACATAGCTCAGCCTCTCTTATTCTGTCTGCATGAAGAGTGCACTTGGGTCATTTTCTCTAAAACCCATATTGGGGGCACTGGGTGGCTAAGTGGTTGAGCATCTGCCGTTGGCTCAGCTCATGATCCCAGTGTCCTGGGATCGAGTCCCTGCAGGGAGCCTGCTTCTCCCTCTGCCTGTGTCTCTGCCTCTCTCTCTGTCTTTCATGAATAAATAGATAAAATCTTAAAAAAAATTCCCCATATTAAAATCCCTCTGCTCTCCCCAGTCTGGTGCAGCCAGAGAACTACCTCTGGGCTAGTTCCATTTGCTGTCTCTCTGTCCCTCTGCCACGGAGGGCCTGTGAATTCCCTGCACATGACCACCCCTGAGTGTCCCTTGAATCTCTCGGTCACAAAGATGCCTCCTGCCAGACTTGTTGAAAGGTCCCATTATGACTCTGAAGACACCTGCTTGGCATTTCCCTTGTCTAGCGTCTGCTGTACAAAACTGTCCTGTCTGGGATTTACACCAGTCGTTTTCCTCGCAGCTTTTTCTATTTCTTTTCTCTTTTGAAAATCATAGCGATGGTGACACATTTAAAGTCCCATGGAGTTTTCCAGCTATTATACAGGAGGAGGGAAAGAGGAGGGAAACCCTCCTAGGTGTCTACCATCAGGGCCAAGAGGTTTGCTTATCTACACGTGAAAAGTGCATCAAGAAACTAGCTGAGTCACGTTCACGCATGTGTATGTATGTGTGCGTGTGTACATGTATAAAACAGTACCCATTATTGAAAAGTAATAACAATAAAAATTTAACGACATAAAATGCCCATTATTCTTCTGCTAATGCAAAAACTATTTCCATAACTGTGAATTCTATTCTCACCTTTGCCAAATACACACACTTTTATGTTAGGACATAGAACATGTGAAGCTTTATTTGCTGCCATAGGAATTCCTATTAACAGTTAGTTGCTCCTTTTTCTTTGCACCTTTCCCATAGCATATCATATGATCTGCATTTCTGTCCTAACAATTATTTCCCTGCATCACAATTAATATTTGTGTATCACCCTTCTCTATCCCTGGAAGGGCAAGAGCACATCACATTTATCTTGATATTCTTAGCATCCAGCACTGTGTGTCTGGTATATAGCTGGCACTTGATAAATGCCTATGGAGCTAATGACTACAAGAACAATTCAATCACAGCAGATTAGTCTAGACTCAGGTTATCCCTGTTCTGGAGGTTGTGAGCTTGTATAGAGTCCACAGAATCCATTGGATCCCAGACGTTTAGCACGTGGGTTAGGAAGGGAAATCCTGAAATTTTCACAAAGCATGTCCCTAGTAAGTTCTCAGCAAGAGGTAAAATATCAGCAAGATGAATAGTAGACATGCAAAAGGACCAGAAGATATGAGTCCCAGCCTGATCCGATGTGGCTCAGCTCTTGGTCAGAGGCCCTGAGTGGACCTGCTGAATCACTGGCCTTGAGCATTACTTACTGACGTGTGTGATTTGAAAGAACCCAGAGCACCCATAGCATTTAGCTCTAGTGATGAAGAACATATGCTATTTGAAGTAACTAATGATCCTGAATATGATTATCAACCTCAACCTGAGTGTGCACTAGACAGATGAATTAAGTTCAATGTAAAGAGCAAAAGAGAAGGGCAAATTAAATTTCACCAGCAGTGAAATGGTCCAAGAGGGAGTCTTCCTAGGAAGGTGGAAGTGGTGATGGCATAGAATTTATTTGTTTTGTCTTTATTTTTAAGTAAGCCCTACACCCAGTGTGGAGATTGAACTCATCACCCTGAGATCAAGAATCGCATGCAGTGAGCCAGCCAGGCACTGTGATAGCATAGTGTTTAAGTCACACCAAATTCCCTCATAAAAACAGCCTGAACAACTAAGTATCAAAACCAAAAATCCACAGACATTTTTTACCATGAGACTGGAATCTGAGCCATCCCCACAAACCCCAAACCACAAGCAAATAGCCACAAGGCCTATGGCATCTGTGCAGAAGAAAGCAAAAGGAGGCAATGAGGCGACGGACAGACCTTTGAACACAACTACAAAGTACCCATTAGGTGTTCTCTGAGAACAATTTGAGAGGAGTAGCTGAGACTTGGAAGGGACTTATCCAGTCCAATGACAGGGGAATGAAGGAGGTCCAGAGTAAGCTCAGTCTAACTCCCATGAACTGCCCAGAGTCTAGCCAGAGCCCCCTTCAGGCAAGGAACGCCACACAGAGGAGAAAGTGTGCAATTACATAGAGTAAGACATGGACAACATAGAGAAGGAAGGTCTAGATAAAAGTGCTGGAGGGAAACAGAGCCAGAAAGTACCAGAAAGAAAATTACACATATGCATACAATCAGAAACCAAGAGGGAGCTCTATGAAGATAGAAAAGCTACCCTGCCTCTTTCTAAAAGTTAAGGAAAATTAATTTTCCTTAAAAATGCACAAAAGAAAAAGTCTAATTCCATATAAAGTCCTTAAGGGAAAAAAGGGCAATAAATGTGGAACAGCTATACTACAGACATTGTAAGCATGCCAGAAAAAAAAAAAATCCACCAAAAAAAAAATCATAGCCATAACTTTCTCTCTCAAAATGGGCTAAAAGTCATTGAGAAAATGATGGGGCCTCTGATTGGCAGTCGGTTAAGCATCTGATTCTTAATTTCTCAGGTCATGAGCTCAGGTTTGTGAGATTGAGCCCCACATTGGGCTCTACACTGCGGGGGGGGGGGGGGGGGGAGGGAGTCTGCTTCTCTCTCTGTCACTGTGCCCCTCCCCCTGCTCTCTTTCTAAATAAATGTGCTCTCTCCCTGAAATAAATAAAATTTTAAATAAAATACATTAAGAAAATGATACAACTAGAGATGCCTGGGTGGCTCAGTCAGTTAAGTATCTGCCTTCAGGTCAGGTCATGATCCCAGGGTCCTGGGATTAAGCCCATCAGGCTCCCTGCTCAACAGGGAATCTGCTTCTCCCTCTGCCACCCATCCCGCCACTCCCTCTCACCTTTTCTCTCTCAAATAAATAAATAAATAATCATTAAAACAAAAAAAAAGAAAAGAAAATGACACAACTGAGTAACTATTCCTTCAAGGGAGACATTTCTGGACAGTAAGCACAAGAAAGAAGCTGCTCAACATCATTAGCTCTGGAGGAAATGCAAATCGAAACCACACCCCCCGGGAGGGCTATAATCACACAGACAATAGCAAGGGTTGGCAGGGATATGGAGAAATTGAAAACATCATACATAGCTGGTGGGATTGTAAAATGATGCAGCCACTTTGGAAAACAGCTAGGCAGTTCCTCAAAAAGTAAAATGTACAGTTACTACACAATTCAGCATTGCTTTTTAAAAGATTTTATGTATTTATTCATGAGAGACACAGAGAGAGAGAGGTAGAGACACAGGCAGAGGGAGAAGCAGGCTCCATGCAGGGAGACCGATGTGGGACTCGATCCCGGCACCGCAGGATCAGGCCCCCAGCCAAAGGCAGACGCCCAACCACTGAGCCACCCATGCATCCCCCGAGTCAGTATTTCTTTTTTTTCTTTTTTTTTTAATTTTTTTTTTTACTTTTTATTTATTTATGATAGTCACAGAGAGAGAGAGAGAGGCAGAGACACAGGCAGAGGGAGAAGCAGGCTCCATGCACCGGGAGCCCGACGTGGGACTCGATCCCGGGTCTCCAGGATCGCGCCCTGGACCAAAGGCAGGCGCCAAACCGCTGCACCACCCAGGGATCCCCGAGTCAGCATTTCTACTTCTAGGTATTGACTCGAGAAAAGTGAAAACATACTTCTACACAAGAACTTGCACATGAATATTCATAACAGCATTATTGGTAAGAGCCAAAAAGTAGAAACAACGTAAATGTCCGTCAACTGCTAAAAGGATAAACAAATTATGGTATATCCATACGATGGGCTATTATTGGGCCATAAGAAGGAATAAACTAATGATACCTGCTGCAACATGGACCAACCTTGACAACACTGTGCTAAGTGGAAAAGCTAGCTATACACAAAGGGCACATATTGTGGGGTGCTTGGGTGGCTCAGCAGTGGAGTGCCTGCCTTTGGCTCAGGTGGTGATCCTGGGGTCCTGGGATTGAGTCCTGCACCAAGCTCCCCACAGAGAGCTGGCTTCTCCCTCTGCCTATGTCTCTGCCTCTCTTTGTCTATAAAAGGTTTAATTTATATGAAAAGTCCAGAATAAGGAAATCTATGAAGATGGAACATATTCTGAGATTGCCTTAAAAGTTGAGGGGAAATAAAGAATAACTACTAAAGGGCATAGAATTTCTTTTTGGGGTGGCAAAATGGTCTAATGTTGTGATGATGGCTGCACATTTCCATAAATATACTAAAAAGTATCGAACTGTACAACTTAAATAAGTGCATTGTATGATATGAGAATTTTATCTCAAAAAGCTCTTGTTGATGAGAAGAAAATTATAAAAGACATAAAAGAACAACGTAAACCAGAATTAAACAAACTCAAAAATGAGGTGATAGAATTCAGAAAGAATTAGAAATAAAAAAAAATCATTTCAGAAACGAGGACTAAACTAAAAGATTGAAGAATAGATTGAACAAAACAACAGAAAATGCTTTAGAAAGAGAAGGTGAAAATGAAGGGTTTTTTTAGAATCAAAAAGAAATAAAAGATACCCTAAAATTTCAGGAGAAAGTGACAAATATTGGAAACAAAGAAGATCCAACATATGGAGAGTAGGAATTTCTAAAGAAACACTTCAAAGCAAGAGAAAGGAGCAAGTACAGAACACTATAATTTGAAAAGACTTCCCTGCAGTAAAAATGATTAAGACTACATAATGAAAGACATAACACATATCCAGAATATTGACTCTAAATAACCGACACCAAGATATATTCTGGTAAGAAAAAATAGTGGACTTTAAAAAAAAAAAGAAAACAAAAAGTCCTTTGCTGCCTATGCTCTCTTTCTCAGAAAGAAAATCAGATTTTCATCACAAGAAATTGGAATAAAATAATATGTTTAAGACGCCTGAAGAAGGAAAATGTGAGCAAAGATTTTATAGCTAGCAAAATTGACTTTTAGGTAAAAGGTACAAACTGTTGTCAACATGCCAGGACTCAGGGGATATTGCTTCCATGAGCCTTTCCTGAAGAATCAAGTGGAGAATGAGTCTCTGGAAACCAAAATGACTAGAGATACATTGATATATGGACTGGTGAGGCACCTTAGACATACCCAGGTTACTTATAGAACTAAAAGAGGGGGGAACCCTGGGTGGCGCAGCGGTTTGGCGCCTGCCTTTGGCCCAGGGCGCGATCCTGGAGACCCGGGATCAAATCCCACATCGGGCTCCTGGTGCATGGAGCCTGCTTCTCCCTCTGCCTATGTCTCTGCCTCTCTCTCTCTCTCTCTCTCTCTCTCTCTCTGTGAGACTATAATAAATAAAACAAAATTTAAAAAATTAAAAAAAAAAGAACTAAAAGAGGGTTAAAAGGAGAGTACATAGTATGTTATGGCTGTATGTACAGACAATGTAGATGAAGAACAAGTATAAAAGTAATTGAAGGAGAGGGGTACCTGGGTGGCTCAGTCAGTAAAGTGTCTGCCTTTGGCTCAGGTCATGATCCTGGGGTCCTGGGATGGAGCCTCATGTCAGGCATGCAGGGAGCCTGCTTCCCCCTCTTATCCCTGGTCATGTTCTCGTGCTCTCTCTCCTTCTCTCTGTCAAATAATAAATAAAATTTAAAAAAAAAAATAAATGGGGATGCCTGAGTGGCTTAGTGGTTGAGCATCTGCCTTTGGCTCAGGGCATGATCCTGGAGTCCAGGGATTGAGTCCCGTGTCGGGCTCCCTGCATGGAGCCTGATTCTCCCTCTGCCGGTGTCTCTGCCTCTCTCTTTCTCTCTCTGTGTTTCTCATGAATGAATAAATAAATAAAATCTTTAAAAATAATAATAATAAAAAAATAAAAACACCACAGGAACTAATTCATTTTCTTGAAAACTGGTAATTAAAGCAAAGAAAATTAGAATTCTTCCAAGTGATCTGTGCCACTGAGAAACCAAAAGCAACATGAAGGGATGCAGACCTTTATGAAAGAATTCCAAATAATAAATGAAAATAAATGGTGAAATTAGAATATCAGTATTTTGCAGACCCCGGTGAATTTATGGTTCTTGACATTGAGCCTTAACAGCTGGTATCATCACGAAAAGACAAGCAGGGATAACCTGCCTCCTGATGAAAGAATACACCTCCACCTTCAGTCCTGCTGAAAGCATTTAATAGAAGTCTGACCCAGCCCCTGGCTCCAGCTACCTATTTGCAGGACATACAGCAGACAGGAAATATATTGGATTGCAGCATGGATATACAGTTGGCAAAATATAGACTCTGAGGTGCTTTACAGGTTAGGTTCTTCAACAGATAAGTTGAAGAAGAAAAAGAGGAATGGAGGGAAACCTATAGATTAAAATAAACTTAAAAGAGGAGCGCTTGGGTGGCTCAGTTGGTTAAGCATCTGCCTTCGGCTCAGGTCACGATCCCAGGATCCTGGGATGGAGCCTCACATCTGGCACTGCTTCTCCCTCTGCCTCTCACTCTGCTTGTTCTCTCTCTCTCTCTCTCTTTCTCTCTCTCTCTCTCTCTCTCTCCCTCCCTCCCTCTCAGATATATAAATAAAATATTTTTAAAAATTTAAAAAATGAAATAAACTTAAAAGACATAAAATGTAAAAATGAGAGGAGGGGGATGCCCAGACTAAAAACTTATAGTGTGGAGGTATGCACATTTAGGTGATAAGACCAAAAAGAGGGGGCACTTGGGTGGCTCAGTGGGCGAGCATCTGCCTTCAGCTCAGGTCATGATCTCGGGGTCCAGGGATCAAGTCCCACATTGGTCTCCCTGGGGAGCCTGCTTCTCCTCTGCCTGTGTCTCTGCCTGTGTCTCTGTGTCTCTCACGAATAAATAAAATCTTTAAAAAGAAAAAAAAAGACCACAAAGAAATAAGGAAGTTACCATGATAAAAATCAGCATAGTGGTTACTTCTCACATAAGGGAGAGAATTGAGGTGGGAACAGGAGAACAGAGGAAGCCTCGGGTGGCCAGCACTTTTGGTTATGTGAGTGTTCACCTTACAATGACTCGTTAAGCTCTGCGTTTGTTTTGGGGATTTTCTTTTTTTTTAATATTTTATTTATTTATTCATGAGAGACACACACAGAGAGAGAGAGAGAGGCAGAGACAGAGGCAGAGGGAGAAGCAGGCTCCACGCAGGGAGCCAGACGTGGAACTCGATCCTGGGACTCCAGGATCATGCCGTGTGCTGAAGGCAGATGCTAAACCGCCGAGCCACCCGGGCTGCCCATGTTTTGGGGATTTTCTATAAGTTTTATTTTATAATAAAAGGGTGGAAAAGAAAAGAGCAGAGAAAGACAGTGATTTTGATGCTGATGGTAGTGGTAGCTAATACTTACTGAACACTTTTTTTTTTTTTTATTCATGAGGGAGAGAGAGAGAGGCAGACACTGGAGGAGGGAGAAGCAGACTCCGTGCAGGGAGTCCAATGCGGGACTCGATCCCAGGACTCCAGGATCGCGCCCTGGGCCAAACACAGGCGCTTAACCGCTGAACCACCCAGGGATCCCCTACTGAACACTTTCTTAATGCAAGGTGCAGTGCTCAGCACCAAGCATAGATTAGCTCATTTCATTCCCACCATCATCACCACTAGTATCCTCGTGTCCCAAAGGGGGAGACTGAGGTTTGCAAAAGCCAAATGACCTATCCAAGGTCTTCAGTTAGGAAGCGGTAAATCTGAAATTTGCTGATGATCCACAAGCTGAAAACGCGCACAAATAAGATTAAGGGAATAGCAAGGCCACGAGGATTCTAGTCTCCCCTCCTCTGCTGAGTGAAAAAAGAAAGAAATAATAGAGTATTCACTCTTCAATGTTCATTATGGACAGATTCATCTTTGGTAAATAGCACTTTAGGGGAGTGGAGGATATTGTCCTAAGTACTCTGTGATAAATTACTGACAGGCAAGACAATAATTTGATATGGGATTTACAAAAAATAATTTATCTTCTTGAAGTGATACTAAAGATCCACCTATCTTTGCTGAAAAAAAAATGCCCTATGTGCCCTTGCTATTATTCATCTTGCTTCTAATCTTTTAAAAGGAAGGAGTTTTAAATCATACATTTAAAAGTAATTTAGAGCAAAAAATAAATCACTAGGTTTAAAAATGAAATTTTGGCTAGAAAGTGAGGTCATACCTTTATAAGAAAAACTATTAAAATAATTGATCTCCTGGTCTCTCCAAATCACTTTGAAAATTCCCAAACAAGCTGTTGTATCTATGAAGATAAATGCAGGCCCTTTAATGCATGAGACCTACTATAATTTCTTTTGTGTTCTCTCCCGAAAACATTTAAATACAGGTCCTGTTTGGCAACCAGACCGCTTCCTGAATTTGTAATTAGTAAATTTTCCAGAAGAGGTCACTCATTCCCCAGGCTACTCAAAGGAACCCCTTGCCGAAGTGGAGCAGCAAAGAACAAAAGAGGCACATTCCACCCAGAGGATTAAGAACAAAAGGGTAAATTTTTTTAAAAAAAACAAGAGAAACTCGGTACTTATTGTGGCCTCCCATAATCTCCACAAACAGCCTCTAACTCGACCACAACTTGTCTCAGACAGGCCGAATATTGCATTAAAAATAAACTAGCAAGCACTGGTTTTTCCAAGACATTGTTTAGTGTAGCAATACCATCCTAGGAATGCCCATTTATTCGCTGGTCGATTTTGCCTGAACTCTATTTTCCCAGAATGAAATGCATGCGGGCATTGCCGCTTCCAAAACAATCTATTTTAACATGAGTCATGTTCGGTGGGACAGCAGTCGAAGTGCCCTGTTTTGCAAGCCAGCGGTCACTCAGCAAGCCCCCAAATCCTGCCCCATGGGCTTATCCCTGGCTTTGTTTGTTCTCCACGGAAAACACGTCTCATCCACACCAATAGCTTTACTCAAATAATTATGCTTTTAAAAAACCCAGAGCCACTTTCCTGGTCTGTTTTTAAGAAAGCAGTACATATTCCTCAGCAAACACAAAGAAAGCAATATCTCAGAGCGAGCAACTCAAAGCAAACACACAAATGGAACCCAACCCCTTGTTTACTTACGGGTCTTTAAGCTCCTAACATTGACATTAGTTCCTCAGGTCTCCTGTGCATTTTCTTCCCTATAGCAAACAACAGTACTTTAATCTGCAAAGAGGCAGGCTCTGCTGCTCCAGAAAGATGGGTTAATTGTCCCTCCAAGGACCGAAGAGTGAACAGAGCTGGAGAGCTGACAGGCTGTGTCATGGGGAGCAACAGGCCCGAAGTCTGGCTGCGCAAAACGAGCTCTGCTGCAGAAGCTCTGGCCACGCATTACGGAGTCGGGGCTAAAGATCCGGCACGAGAGACACACAATCGGACGGTTACAGTGTTCGAGAAGGATCCCGCTATAGCTTTTCCTTAGGGTCTGTTTGAAAGTATTACATTGAACTTCCGCACGCCTTTCCAAAAAGTATTTTTAGAAGCAATTAGGGTAAAAGCCTTGAGCTCCTTGGGGTTTTATCTATACGGCTATCTCTTGGCCTGCGGGACCCTAAGGTATTGAATTAAGTGAGGCTCCTCTTAAATAAAAGCAGGGGCTCCCATATATGGAGCAAGCAGCCACACTTGCAGGGCACCGGCTGGAACGCATCTGGAAGAGGCCAGGTGCGTCAGGCCAGGTGCGTCAGGCCAGGTGCGTCAGGCCAGGTGTGTCGGGAGGAGGCCGCCGAGGATGTGAGAGCCGGTTGTCTTCGCAGTTGGTCTCCCCTGCCGGGGCAGACTGGCCCGGGCAGGGCATGTGAGGCCCTGGTGGAGGGCTCGGGTGGGTTTTTGGTTTGTTTTTTTTTTTCTTGGGAGAACCTATTTTAATTCCCGGTTGAGTCTCTTTTCTCCATGTCAAAGGGTCCAGCAGTGTCAGGGCACAATGAGGTCAGTATCTGCTGCTCACCAAACCACCCCCAGGCCCTGGCCACCGCTCTCATGCCAGCTGACGAGGAGCTGAGCCAGCCAGCTTTCCTCAGGACAGACGATGGCTTCATGAGAAACACAAACATATTCGCAGTGAAATAAGGGGTCTCTATCTTAACCAGAAAGGGGTGCAAATGGTGGCATCTCAGGCACTGAGGCAGGCGAGGGGAGATGGGGTTTGAAGATTAAGGGTCTCCTGCGGTGTGTGGGGGACTGTCCTCCCCTCTCTGCATTGACAGTCTCTGATCCCCAGCCAGGCTGCTTCCCACCTACACTCCTCTCGAAATACCGAGGGTGCAGAGAACCCCCACCCCCACCCCCAGAGAACCCAGAAGGTGGCCGCACATCTGACACACAGGCCCCAGACCCTGCTCTGGTTTTTAAACTATAGAGCAACAGGATTGTCCAAAAGGAGCTAAGAGGGAAATGCTACTTGATGGCAAAACACTAGAGCTGTGGAGTTCCGCCCCATCAGGTAGCCGCCGGGGGAATGCGGGGGACAGGGCCCAGAGAGTGTCCACGGAAGCGGCTTCAAGTTGAGAAGAGCGAGGTGCGGGCAGGCCCGTGGGGCACCCTGCTCCACCTTCCTCCCCTGTGCTGCTTGGCTTCCAATCTGGGCTGACTGGGGGGCCAGGATGAGGCCAGGCACCCCTGCCACCGCCCCCACCCCAGGCCCGGCACCCCCTCAGCCAGAGCTCACCCTTCCCCCTGAGCACATCCTCAGTCTGGGCTGTTATCCACTTCAGCTACTTCTTGCTCATTGTCTTGGGCTGAGATCTTAACCTGGGGCCTTACGGATAGACAGCATCTCGGTCTACAACGTCCTGAAGTCACGTGTGAGGTGTGTGGTTATGAAAATGTACATTTGGGGGAGGACGCCTGGGTGGTACAGTCAAGCGACAGACTCTTGGTGTCAGCTCAGGTCCTGATCTCAGGGTCATGAGATCAAGCCCCACATTGGGCTCTGCGCTTAACAGGGAGTCTGCTTGAGAGTCTCCCTCACCTTCTCCCTCTACCGCTATGCTTGCTCTCTCTCTCTCTCTCTCTCTCTAAAAATAAATGAATCCTTTTTTTAAAATGTACTTTCCCCCCCCCCCCCGAGAGGATGAGTTTTCGGTTTCCTTGGACTCTCAGAGGGACTTACGGCTCCCAAAGGGCCATGCAAACCACCCCAAAGGGATTGTGAATGAGCTAAAGTCAGAGAAACAAGTGTGGACTGAGTGATAAGCCAGGTTATCAAGACTTGGTAGAGAGAAGAGCCAAGAACTGGGACAGAGCCTCCCACAGTGTGTGCACTGCACAAGGGCCAAGAGGGCAACCGGTCCAAGTCCTTTATTTTATAAATGAGGAAGCTGAGTTCAAAGTTACAGGACCTGGGTCTCCCCACTCCCCGTCAGGACTCTTTCCATAAACCCTTCTTGTCCTTCTCCTGGAAATTGTAGGAAGATGTGGCGAGATGACCTCGAATGTTATCAAAGTGATTCTAGACTTTATAGGAGTTATATCAGCAGCGTATTGTCAGGAGGGAGGCCTCTGGAGCAGGAGTTTGAATCTTGATTCTAGTTCTTTTGCCTTTAGTAAAGCGATCTCACTCTGTGTGCCTGAGCTTCCTTGTCTGTAAAGTGGGAATAATAGCAGCAGACACCATCTCAGATTTTGCTGTGAGGATTAAATGGACAAATATATTATATATTATGGATAATATATAATGCTTAGGCTCTGACACATATTAAACACTCATCCTCACCTATTGTTGACATTGTAAGGAGCATTTATGGAGCCCCTATTATTTTCAAAGCAAGATTCAAAGATGAAGGACCCAATTTATTCTCTCTAGTTGGGAGTGGAATGTGGGGAATCACAGTTAATTAAAATATTTTGTGACAAGACCCTCAATAGTGGTTGGCCCAATGCCCTCGGTAACTGGGAGGGGCGCTTACTAATGCCTGGCTCTTAAATTTTCTCCCGAGATTCAAAATGCAAATTTATGCAGGTAAAACAACAGTGTGTTCTCTAGACCTACCTGCCCAGGGACCGCAGAGGGACTGAGGGTATACAACATGCAAACGCAAGCATAAGCTGCTGTAGCTACCCTCGGGGCAGGGCTGCCAGGAACCACCACTTGGCAGATTGGGATTGAAAGTAGGAGCAAAATCGGGCATGAGTGCGACAGGCTGGGCAGGGCTGCTTGAGGACCAAATCCAGCAAAAGCTGCCAGGATATCCTGGGATTAGGTTATGCCCCAGAGTTAGTGAGTCAACAAGAGCAAAGAGAGAAGTGGAGCTGGGATTAGGGCACGCACAATCTGGGTTTATTTCCTCTAGGGTAGCTGTATTCTGTGTTCCCGTTTTGAAGGCATCCAGCTGGGGCCCCAGCCTCCAACCCTGTGGTTTAAATAGAAAGCCCTCTGTGTTAGTCAGGGTCATATGGAGAAACAGAACCAATAGATTGTGTATGTATATATATATATATATTTTTTTTTTTTAAGATTTTATTTTATTTTATTCATGAGAGATACAGAGAGGCAGAGACACAGGCAGAGGGAGAAGCAGGTTCCATGCAGGGAGCCCGACATGGAACTTGATCCCGGGTCCCCAGGATCACACCCTGGGCTGAAGGTGGCACTAAACTGCTGAGCCACCCAGGCTGCCATATACAAATATATATATATTTAAAGTGCTTTATTTTAAGGAATTAGCTCATGCCGCTGTGGGAGTTTACCAGTCTGATATTTGCAGGACAGACTGACAGGCCGGAAACTCAGGAGTTGATATTACAATCTTGAGTTTGAAGGCTGGAAATTCAAGCAGAATTTCTACACTGCCATTTGGAAGAAGAATTCCATCCTCTTCAGGGGACCTCAGTCTTTTCTCTTAAGGCCTTCAACTGCTCAGACAAGGTCCACCCACACTATGGAAGTTCATCTACTTTACTTAAAGTCTGCTGATTTAAATGTTAATCACATCTAAAAAATACCTTCACAACAACATCTAGACTAGTGTTTGACCAAACAATTGAGCACCATTGGTGCCAAGGCCTAGTTAGGTTGACATATAAAATTAACTGTCATCCCCTCTGACCCTAACACTCACCAAAGACTGTAGGGTCACACAAAGTCAGGAGGGAGGGAGAGCCTTGAAAGTTTGAAACGCTAGCAAATCTGAACCTTTTCTTCCAACTCTCTGTTCACTCCTCGCCTCCTCTGGGAAAATGCTCCCTACCCTGTGCCATGAGGTCTGTGCCCCTCCTCTGGGAATCCTCTGGGAAGTAGGGCCACTGCCTGCCCTTATGACGCTGGCAGTTTTGTGTTGTAACCCTGTGTTTATGCTTCTGACTGTCTCTCATCCTGTACCCCTAGGGCATATTTTTATTGCAACTACAGCATGCAGTAGGCACTCAGTAAATGTTGGCCCAATGATGCAGTTTCTGCTTTTGGAGTCCCATGTGAGCCTCCACACCAATGAAGAAAAGAATTCAAGTTCCCTGATAAACCTTGATGCCAAGGAGAGCCCAGCATCTGAGATGACAGATGGCCCTTATATTTATGTTAAACATTAAACTTATCAAAACACACATCATGCCCCAGTGATGAATACTATTCTTCTATGTAATGTGCTAATAGAAACACATATTTTTCTTATTCCCCATCAGATAGCAGCTATGAGTCACTTCCTTGGGAGTGAGAGTTCAAATTAAGGATCTTTGTGTGGATGAGGTTCCAGACTCAATCCTCCAGGCCTGCCTATTGTTCTTTCCTTCCTTCACCCTGAAAGCATTTGTTGGGTGCTGACTATGTGCCAGGAGCAGGGTCCCAGCCCCTCAAAAGTCCTTGGGCTTGGGCTGAAGGTTTCACTTTTACCTTCATAAGCAAATGCCAGATTTGCTTGGTATTTTGCCATAAAGAAATGTAGTGAATCTTAGGTCGAATTGACATGCTTCTTTATGACCTCATCTTTAAATCTGACTCACAGTCCAAGCCGTGGGGCACTTCGGATTTTGTGCCACTTCTTGCCTAGCAGAATATGATATGTAAAAACGCCCCTGGATCAGGCTATAAATTCTGCTCCTTTAACCACTGCGAACTTTGAAAACCAAAGGTGGCTGTCCCTGGCCAATACCTCAAAAATCAAACTTGGAAAACCAGGGGGAAATTTATCATAAGATTGGAATACCACGGAATTTTAGTTTACCAACTAGAAAAAGAAATTTGTCCAGAGTGATAGCTGATAGAACTCGATATGCTTCAAAACACCAAAAACCTTCTAGTTGCATCTTAGATTCATTAGCCCATCTGTGCAAAGCCACCTCCAGCGCCTCCCTCTCCTACTGGTGTGTGTGAAAGGAGCATTGGAGGTGAGTGATTCTTGGCATTTGGTTATATTCCATATGGTGACCTGAGGACATTTACCGGGAAGCTTCCATCTCCATTCTGCTGTTTGCATTCCCACGTGTGGCTTAGAAAATCACATCCCATGTTGTCCAAACAGTATGCACCGTAAGAGAAATAAACTAGATTCAAGACAGAGATTTTCCTAAATAAAGTACAATAAATTGCAAGTGTTAAGTTTTGAGTTTTTATTGCCTTGTTTTTATGATAACTTATTTAATTGTGAGTTTTTATAATGTAGTTTTTAATGGTGGTGATGTGTAGCAATGGGCTCAAAATTCCTGAAAATTTAATTGGCTCTTATAAACTGATACACGTCCAAATCTGAGTACCCCTGCCGACCCTCTAAACTGAGACTCCATGGGAATGCTGGTTAAACTCTACTATGAATTTATAACATTCACATCTGAGCTCAAATGGAAGATGAGAGAAATCCCCAGGCGCTAGGAACAAAAAGAGAATTTGGAGCCTGGGCCAGAGTAGTGAGCGGGGTAGTAACAGGAGGTGGGCCTCCAGGCAAGAGGATATGGAGCCAAAGAGCAGCTAAGGATATGCAGGGCCTAATTCCCAATCTGGGACAGGAGACGTGTCTGGGCATGCACAAGACAACAGGCCTGGCATTAGGCAGGGGCCCTGGCAGGCAGCTGTACCCAGCAGCCCAGGTAAGGGCAAGGAAGCTTGTCTCTGGCCTGGGCAGATTAAAAAAAAAAAAAAAAAAAAAAAACTCACAAGACATCAAAATCCCAAGCTTGTGTCCAGTGTGGGTGTGAGGCCCAAATTCACACAATCTGAGAGATGAGGGAATTGCAAGTCAAGAAATTCACATAAAAACTATTCTTGAACTAGCAAAATCCTAGGGCCCAGGGCAGAGGGTAACTTTTTTTTTTTTTCTAACAGTTTCCAAGTTCCACATCACAGACATTTGCAATGCATAGAACCAATGAAGCATTTGAATCCAGAAAAATAAAGAATTCTACAATTCGGTAAGAAAAAGACAGAGGCACCTGGCTGGCTCAGTCGGTGGAGCATGATACTCTTGATCTCAGGGTTGTGTGTTCAGACCCCATGCTGGATGTAAGGATTACTTAAAATAAAATAAATAAATAAATAAATAAATAAATAAATAAATAAATAAATTTTTAAAAAAAGGATTACTTAAAATAAAATCTTAAAAAAAAAAAAAAAAGACAAAGACGAGGTACCTGGGTGGCTCAGAGGCTGAGCATCTGCCTTTGTCTCAGGGTGTTATCCTGGGATCCGGATGGAGTCCCACATTGGGCTCCCAGCAGGAAACCTGCTTCTTCCTCTGCCTGTCTCTCCACCTCTCTGTCTCTCATGAATGAATTTAAAAAAAAAAAAAAAAAGACAAAGACAAAGACGAGGTGCTTGGGTGGCTCCACTGGTTAAGCATCTTCCTTCCTCAGGTCATGATCCTGGGGTCCTGGGATGGGGCCCTGCATCAGGCTCCTTGCTCAGTGGGGAGTCTGCTTCTCCCTCTGCCCCTCTCCCCCTTCTCCCTGCTCTCTCTCTCTCTCTCTCACACTCATGTTTGCTAACTTTTTCTCTCTCAAATAAATAAAATCTTTTAAAAAAAAGACAATCCAATAGAAAAGTGAGCAGAGTATGGAATTAACAATCTGCAGAAGAGGAAGGAAATATGCACGACCATTAAAAAAGGGGGAAAAAACCCTCAAGGGAATTCAAATTAACATAATAAAGAGACAGCATTTCATACCTGTCGAATTAGCAAAAATGTTAAAGACTTATATTGGCAAATGTGGGTGGCTCAGTTAAGTGTCAGACTTGATTTCAGCTCAAGTTTTGATCTCAGGGTCGTGAGTTCAAGCCCCGCTTTGGGCTCCTCACTGGGCTTGAAGCCTACTTGAAAAAAAAAAAAGAAAAAAGAAACACTGGCAAGCAGAAGGGGAAATGGAAGCCTCTGTGGCACTGGTGGGAGTGCAGGTGGCGCCACCATATGGCGAAGCAATTTGCTGTCATCTCAATTGAGCAAATGGAAGCTGGAGAAGTGTCAGTAAGTAGGGGACGGCTAAATAAATTGTGGCAATAGTCATCTGTTGGGATACCGTATATCACCTGAAATGAAACAAAGTAGATAAACATCTATAAATGTTGATATATTTGGAACTATAAATGTGAATCAAAAAAGGCATGAAAGGTTCTCTGTACCTAAAAAACAACAGAAACCACACATTATGGTGTATATACATGCTACATGGCATTTCTGTTATTTCTCTCTCTCTCTTTCTCTCTAGGTATATAGTTTCATAACTGGTTTAATACATACACACTACACAGCAAATTATACTTTTATTTTTATTTTTTTTTATTTTTTTTTTTATGCAAATTATACTTTTAAATTATAAAACCACAAGTGAAGGGCCCCTGGGTGGCTCAGTTGGTTGAGCAGCTGACTCTTGGTTTTGGCTCAGGTCATGATCTCAGGATCCTGGGATTGAGCTCCACCTCAGACTCCACAATCAGTGGGGGGGGGGGTTCTGCTTGAGATTCTCTTTCTCTCTCACTCTGCCCGTGCCCCTGCTTACAGCCACATGCTCTCTCTCTCTCTCTCAATAAATAAATAAATAAATAAATAAATAAATAAATAAATAAATAAATAAATAAATCTTTTAAAAATAAATAAAACCACAGTGAAGGACACATACTAGCTTTAGGATCATTACTTCTGGGGAGGAAGGAAGGGAAGGAGCTAAATGGGATGGCAGTGAGGACTCCAGCTGTATTTATAAAGATTTGTTTCTTTTAAAAATGTATGAAGGAAATATTACCAAATGTTAAAAATGTGTTTGATATTAGCATTTGACACGTGGGTATCTGTTAGGTTGTTTTTGGGTGTGTTTAAAAATTTTTTTGAGGTATGCCTAGGAAATGGTCATGGCCAAATTCAAAATGAAAGAAACTGGAGCTAGAAGACCCTCCAACTCCATCTATTTGGCTCCCTCATTTTAGAAGACAGAAAAAAATAGTGGGGTTAATGCAATTTTTAAATTGAGGGGTTTTCTGAATACTTTCTGCCATGGGTTTTACACATAATAGATAATTAGCAAATACTTGTGATACAGATGGGAGACGCCTAAAGAGCATTCACCTGCTGCCTGCTGCATTCATTTTATCCTTACTTACCCCGAGGAGTGCAGACGGAAGGTCTGTGACTTCAAGTCCTGTCCTTGGCCTGGTTCCTACAGACAGTCTGGGCCAGTGCCTTTCGGATTAGAATGTACGACTGTCCTCTGGGAACTTAGTAAAAATGCAGTTTCCTGGGCTCTGCTGCCAAAGACACGGATTGGGTGGGGGCTCGGGGGTTTGGGGGGGTTGGTAGGGAGTTGGTGACGAAGTTATTTTGAATACACACTTCAAGTTGTTGTTGATGTCAGTGGCTGGTCGAATATACTTTGAGAACAACAGCTTCAGCATTTTGGCCACCTTTGCTAAATACCTGCCTTGGTTTCCTCTCCTTTGAAAAAAACCAGGGGAAAAAAGGAGGCCTGGCTTACGGCTCGTTAACACGAGATCTCAGAAACCAGGGCAAGGCTCATCACCCAGCCTCATGGAAAAAAAAATACTGGACTAGTCGCCAAAATGAAAGTAGATTATTTATTTAGTTAGAAATGGAAGAGGCAAGTTTCCACTGTAAGTGCCAGGGGTGGCAGTCAGATGGTAAGGTAATGCTTGAAAGAAAGGGGAGTCCAGTCCCTTCCCCGCTGTTCTTGATGAGCCAAGGGAGAAAACAAGGAAGAGTCCAGCTGAGAAAGTTCCTGCCGATTTACTCACACCTGTGGACTCATGTCTTATCATGTATTCATGTTTGCAAAGTGCTCTCAGCCTTCTGATAAAAGAGAAAGGGACAAAAATTGGCAATATGTTCACTATAACTACTTTGAAGGAGGGGGCCCAGCATGAATATTAAGAGCTACTGACACTCCAAATGCAGAACTGGCTGGCAAGAGAGACAGACAGAGGTACTGTTGGCCAGAACTTTAGAATGACATAAACCAATCCTTATTCTGCACGCTGCCTCACCACCTTCCAAGTCAAGTCCCTCTCCAAAGTCCAACAGCCTGTAATAAAGCTGCTGTGGCTGGAGGTGTCTCTGCTGAAAGGTGATGAGATCTGGGAAAGCCCTCAGCACCCATGCCATGGGCATTGGTCATCTTGGAGGCTAACCAGGCGGTAACACATGATAGGAGTCTTGGGGGAGGGTGTTATAATGGCCCATACGCCCTTTCCCAGCTCTTGAGAAGCCAGGACACAGGATCTAGACTCAGCTGGGCAGATCCATCTACTCAGAGTTTTGAACCTTGAGTTAGTGAAGCAAAGAGTCAGGGACAAGGAGAGTGCCTTTCAGGCAGTGACAATGATGGCAGCAGAGCAGTGACCATGTCCAGAGTCTGGTGTGGGCAGAAACCTCACAGCCAGCTTCTCGGGCATGATTTTGGTTGAGTTCTGGCCTTGGGGCTCCCTTTATCCCCACAGTTTTTCATTCCTCTCAGTGGCTCTATGAGCTACCCAGTATCTTTTCAGTATATTGTTTCTACCTGAATCAGCTGGAGCAGGCCACCATTGCTTGCATCTAAGGATCTAGCTGATTCAACCAATGCCTCAGAAGAGGAAGGGTCCCAGGTAAAGGAAATCTGTAACTCGTTCTGGAGATGTTAAAGTCAGAAGCTTCAAAGCCTCATTTGTTATTTATGACAAATGTGTGTCAACGATCTCTACACATTTAAGGAATGACACAAGCCATTTGACCTAGCATTTTCTGTTCTAGAACTTCATCTCCAGAAACAATCCCACAAGGATGATGTTGTTGGGCTTGAATTACAAGCAAGATGGTGGTACCGTTTTCTGGGGCCTAGTGAAGGAAACAGGTTGGGTGAAGGGGGTGGGAATCATGGGTAACATTTGGGAAATGGTCTGTTTGCAATGCTCCTGAAATATCTGAAGGAGATGCCAAGCTAGTATTTTGACTGGTATAGGAGTTTGGAGGTCAAGGGTATTTCAATGAAGGAGTAAATTTGGAAGTCATGAGCAAATAGATGGTGTTTAAAGCCATGGTTGAAAACACCCAGGAAAAAGATTGAAAGGGAAGAATAAGAGGGCATATGTAGAGGTCAGGGAGAGACTGGCTCAGTGGAGATGGGTTAGAAGTGTCTTGTGGGATAGGAGGAAAATTTAGAGGGTATTGGATCAGGGAAAATGAGAGAAGGGAGTGATTTAAGGGAAGGGAATGGGTGGTCATATTCCACCTTGCAAGATGGTTACAATAGATAAAAGTGGAATTGACAACATAGTAGTCATTGATGACCTTGATGGGAGGAGTTTTGGGAGAGTGATGGAGCCAGAAGCCAGACTGGAGGGAAATGAAGAGTTAACAGTGGGGGATTAAGTAGAGATAATTATGTGTTGTAGACAACTTGGTGGGGAAGTTTTGTTATGAAGCAGAACAAAGTGGGGAGAAGCTGAGGGCATGTGGGGTCAAGGAAATACTATTTTTTTAAATGATGGGTGGGGGATCCCTGGGTGGCGCAGCGGTTTGGCGCCTGCCTTTGGCCCAGGGCGCGATTCTGGAGACCCCGGATCGAATCCCACATCGGGCTCCTGGTGCATGGAGCCTGCTTCTCCCTCTGCCTATGTCTCTGCCTCTCTCTCTCTCTCTCTGTGTGACTATCATAAAATAAATAAAAAAAAAAATAAAAATTAAAAAAAAAAATGATGGGTGGTTCCAGCCCATATTTGTATATTAGTTGGAATGACCTAGGAGAGAAGAGATTGATGGGGTAAGAGAAGAAGAGATAACTGGAAATTGGAAGTTCTTCAGGCGCCTGGGTGAGTCGCTTGGTTGGGCGTCTGCTTTGGCTCAGGTCTTGATCTCCAGATCTTGGGATCAAGATCTGCACGGGACTCCCTGCTCAGCAGGGAGTCTGCTTCTCCCTCTTCCTCTGCCCCTCCCCACACTTGTTCTCACTCTCTCTCAAAAATAAATAAATAAATAAAATCTTAAAAAAGAAAGAAAGTTGTGTTTCATTCAACAAACATTTAGTGCTTACCACATGTCAAGCACTGTACTGAGCACCCACCATTGAGCACCTCATGACCCAAACAAGGTTGTCACTCTCATGAGCCTCCATTCTGGGGTGAGTTCAGGTGAAAGGATGGCTTTTGATAAGACCAAGACAGGTATAAATGTGGGCACATTTGTAGGCTTGGGATGGAAAGAGAATGGAGTTCCCCTCTCATGGTGTCTGCTTTCTCTGTGAAGCTAAGTGTGAAGCAGGTCATCAACTAACATTAGGAGAGGAGGCGGTCATATGGGAGCTGTGAGGACAGAGGATAAGTATGACATTGCTGCCTGGGGAAAGTCAACTATTGATAGAAACCAATAGAGTAGCTAAGTAGTGCCCATGGAAATCTGGGGCCATGACTTTAAAGTAAAACCAACCAGCCTGATTATGTGGTTATTTTTCTTATCAGGGTTAGCTGCCCAAGGGTAGGCAGGTAGAGGGGTCAATATTTGTTAAGGTTGGGGTTTTGCCATAAAGGTATGACTTATAGAGGAGAGGAGCATGGGAGTTGAGGAGATCTTCCAGGGAGAAGTTATGATGACAGATCTTCTAATTTAAGCATGTAAGGAGGGCAATGATGAGGGAGGGGGTGCAGATAAGGCAAAGGTCAGGAAGGTAGGGTCATCGAAGAATCTGAGCTCTTGGGGTGGGGTCCTAGGGCATGTAGGCGAGCTGGGAGCTGGGAGCTGGGAGATAGTGGCTGGAGAGGAGGATGTTTGAGATGGCTATTTTAGAGGTAGTGGAGATGCTTCTATGACGAGGTCTCTGGTGTGACTGTGAGACTGAAGTAGTTGAGGGGGGAACATGGTAAGGCTGAATGGGAAACCCCCAAAAGACATGTTCATACCCTGAAGATTGTGAATGTGACCTTACCTGGAAAAGGTCTTTGCAGATGTAATTCAGTTAAGGACTCTGGATTAGCTGAGTGGGCCCTGAATCCAGTAAGTGTCCTTATAACAGAAAGAAGAGGAGAAGACCTAGACACACAGGAAAAGGCCACGTGAAGGATCGGAGTCATACAGCGACAAGCCCAGGAATGTCTGGTGCCACTAAAAGCTGGAAGGGCAAGGAAGGATTCTCTAGCAGAGCCTTCAGAGGGACTCCGTGGCCTGGCGATACCTTGATCCAGGACTTCTAGCCTCCAGGCCTGGGAGAGAATGATTTTCTGTTCTTCTCAGCCAGCCAGGGTGTGGTATTTTTACAGCAGCCCTAGGAAATAATATAGGAACCCCGCAGTGGTGGCATTGCTGGGCTTCTCCACGTGGACACGCAAGTCCCTGCAAACGAGGGCAGGAGCGGAGGTCGAGGAGAGATCAGTGAGCTGGGGTTTGCGGTAAAGAGCGAGAAGACTTGAGGTTGGTAAAGAGCAATGGGGCAAAGCAAGCTGTGGGATCGCTGGGTGGCACAAGCTTCAGGTGAGCTGTGCTTGTTTGTTTTTAAAATTTTTATTTATCTATTCATGAGAGACAGAGAGAGGGAGAGACACAGGCAGAGGGAGAAGCAGGCTCCATGCATGACCTTGGGATCATGACCCGAGCCGAAGGCAGAGGCCCAACCAACCACCCAGCCCCCCCCCCCCCCAAGATGTGGTTTTTAAAGAGAAGAGAAGAGAAGAGAAATAGTTTGGAAATGGCAATAGGGGAGTGCTCCCAGGGAAGTGACGTTCTGGGGGGGTGGGTAGGGGGAGAGTGCGGTGTCAGTCAACAGAGAGATGGATGGAACACTCAGAGGGGCTGGTGGTGTGGTGTCTGCCAATCACAGTAGAGCAGGGGGTGCCAGCAAGAGGAGGCAAGGGCCCATTTAGGGGACAAGGAGGGCAGAACAGGGACAGGTCAGGGGACAATTGCCAGGAGGCTTGAGATTCTCATGGGACTGAGTGGATACACTCAGGAGGCCTGCTCGGAGGCTGCAGTCCTGAGAGGGAGGCGAGCTGCGGTCGGGGTCTGGGCTTCCCAACACCCAGCTTGCTTGTTTGGGGCCTTGGGGGCTTGTTTGGGGCCCTCATTGGGGTTTTGTCCCAGAAGCACCTGTGGGGGGGCTTGGGAGGGGATGAGGGGGGAGGGGGGTGCACTCAGCTCCAACATGCAGCTAGGAACAGTCATTTCCTAAAGGCAGAGCTGAGGCATTCGAGCTTGTTTGTCGAGATTCATGGCCAGATTACCTCTCAAGATTTATATGAATGCGTGTCTAACAATAAGGGGTCTGTTAAAGAAATTATGATACACTCATACCACAGAAGGTTATGCGGCCATTACAAATTACGTGGTTGAAGAATATGGGGAAATGTTCACAAAAAAATAGTTAAGTGCAAAAATCAGTTTATAAAACATAGAATGCGATCCCAATTTGGCAACACAAACAAAGGTTTCTCTCCAGGCCTATGTAGGCCTGGAAATAGACTATATTATACTATAATGTTATAAATAACGGTCTTTTGTAAATAGAAGTATGGGGAATTTTTATTTTCTTCCTACTTTGCTGGATTTTCCAGAAATGACAATGAATGTTTATCACTTTTGTGATCTGAGGAACAAAATGAAAGAGAATTAGTCCTATTGCACTTCTCAAGAAAAGAAATGTTTCTCCCTCTCTCTGAGAGGGTTTTTTTTTTTTTTGTATAAAATTTTTATTTATTTATTTATTTATTTATTTATTTATTTATTTATTTATTTGAGAGAGAGAGAAAGCTCATGAGTGGGGTGAGGGGCAGAGGGAGAATCAGACTCTCCACTGAGAAGGGAGCCTGATGGTGGGGCTCGATCCTGAGACTCTGGGATCATGACCTGAGCTGGTCAGATGCTCAGTCAACTGAGCCACCCAGGCACACCTCTGAGAGGGCTATTTAAAGAAACTTTTGAAATTACTTTGAAATGTTCAGGGACTAATGGTTGCAAGTAAGAAAATAAATTGTAAAAAAAAAAAAAAAAAAACCAATACAGGATAAAGAAACTTCTAGCAGCTTCCTTTGGCTCATAGTAATTGTCAGACATCCTCCCCCTGCAGCTCTGCTCCTCACATCTCAGGCCCTGTCAGCCCTGCTTCCTTAACCACACCTCCCACACTGAATCAAAGTATCTGGAGTTGAAACAACCGTGATGTTCTGGATCTGTGAGTCTTCCACTGTGTGCCAGACAAGTAGCCTCCCGGACAGAGCTTATTTCTGTTTGGATATGACACCCAGCAAATGTGCAGCCAGCTTTTTTTTTCTTGTTTTGTTTTGTTTTTCTTTTTTATTTTTATTTTTTATTTTTAAAGATTTTATTTATTTATTCATGATAGTCACACACAGAGAGAGAGAGAGGCAGAGACACAGGCAGAGGGAGAAGCAGGCTCCATGCACTGGGAGCCCGACGTGGGATTCGATCCCGGGTCTCCAGGATCACGCCCTGGGCCAAAGGCAGGCGCCAAACCGCTGCGCCACCCAGGGATCCCCTTGTTTTGTTTTTCTAAGACCTGCCTACTCTCACCTGATGCCTGTCAGGGAGCCCAGGGCCCTCAGCCTTTCCTCCTCTGCCACTAACCTGGCTGCTTCCAGGTTGGAGCAGTGACACCTCCCAGCCTCCTCCCTCCCTCTCTCCTTCCCAGTGCTGCTCCCACTCCTCTCCAGCTGCCCCCTCTGGCTCTGCATCCCCTCTTGGTCCTAGGCCTCTGCTGCCCTTTCTGGCACTGTTCTTGCCCTTAAGACTCACCCTATATGAACTCTTCTTGGGTTTAGATTTATCCTCTGGCTTCTTCTCCATCCCACCCCAAGAGGATGCCCAGGCCCCTGTTGGACACCTAGGAACTCTCACTCTCACTTCCTCCCTAGTGAGGTCTTTGAACTTGGAGAGGGGTGGAAGGAGGCAGTCCTCTTTCTATGTGCCTCTACTAATCTGCATTTGGTTCACATTGGCCCATATGTTAAGAATTGTTGGCCTAATTCAGTTTCAAGCCATTTACAAGTATAATTTGCTTGCTCTCTCTGCGCTTTTAAAGACACTGACAGAGCTTATTGAATGGGCTTAGAACAGAGACTAGGTATAGGCCTCCAGAAAGTTCCTGTAGGGACTGACACTTGCAGGGCATGGTAACAACCCATCCAAAGTGGATGATTCAGCCAGAAGTCCTCCACACATAGACAAGGCCAAGGGCAAAGGCCTTACCGAAATCCCAGCATGAGAATCTCAGCGCTCCCCTGATCTACAAGGCCAGGGTTATTCCTCAATCACTACGCTGTTCAGAGACTTAGAACCTCACTCTCCTGATCTGTAAAATGAGGACAAGGGGCAATATTGATCTTGGGCTGTCATGACATGATGTATGTGAAAGCACTTTGCAGCCCCAAATTTATGATTGCCACCAAATGGTAGTGGTTGGCAGTTGAAGCTCTACTTAGACAAGGCTGAGAGTCTGGTGTGACCTGTTTTCGGTGATCTGTGCCCCTCCCACCGATCAGGACTTCCCATTCTAAATATTTACAAACTACCCATTGAATAACGTTTTAGAATGTTCCTAGGAATTTATATCAAACTCCGTGGTCTAGAGCTTATGAAACCAATCTCTCTCCTTTTTTGAAAGTTGGAGCAAACCATCACACCCTGATGTGTCACCAATATGGGAGTAGGATCCAGATTGTGTATGGAACTATAAATCAATAAGAAAAAGATAGTTCAATAGAAAAACTGGCAAAGGACAGAGGAAACCTGAATAGCCCATGCAGATACGAAAAGGTGCTCCACCTCTTTTGCAATCAGGGAAATGTAAATTAAAGTTATGATGAGAGACTATGTCACCCTCTAGGTTAGGAAAGACAATTCCAAGTGCTGTGAGGACATGGAGGAAGGGGACTCCTCACACTGTGGGGGAATGGGAATTGGGGCAGCTCTGGAGGGCAACGGGGCCACATCTAGTTAAGCTAGAGGCGCGCAGCCCCAGCCTCAACAAGATGGTGCCTGGGTGCAGCCCAGAGACCAGTTCTTGTCCATACAACCAAGGAGACCTGGACCCAGATGTTCAGAGCATCATTCGTTTTTAGGAGAAAAAGTGCAAACAACTTAAATGTTCCATCAGTTAAGAAAATGGATTTTGGGATCCCTGGGTGGCGCAGTGGTTTGGCGCCAGCCTTTGGCCCAGGGCGCGATCCTGGAGACCCGGGATCGAATCCCACATCGGGCTACCGGTGCATGGAGCCTGCTTCTCCCTCTGCCTATGTCTCTGCCTCTCTCTCTTTCTCTCTCTGTGACTATCATAAATAAATAAAAAATTTAAAAAAAATTTAAAAAAAAAGAAAATGGATTTTAAAACCATAGTCTATTTACCCAATAGAATTCCATTTCACAATTAACATGAATGAGTGTGACAAGGCTTATAAGGAGGGCTTCTGCGGATCTTCTGCAAGCAGAGTCGTGGCTTCACAGATGCAATCACTTTGTAAAAAATTCCTTGAGCTATATCTTTAAGATTTGTGAGTCTTATCAAATGGATACTGCACATCAATAAAAAGAAGTGTACGAGAAGAGGAACGAACGTGAACTGTGTATGCCATAATGGATCAATTTAAAAGACACAGGGGGATCCCTGGGTGGCGCAGTGGTTTGGTGCCTGCCTTTGGCCTAGGGCGCGATCCTGGAGACCCGGGATCGAATCCCACGTCGGGTTCCCGGTGCATGGAGCCTGCTTCTCCCTCTGCCTGTGTCTCTGCCTCTCTCTCTCTCTCACTGTGTGCCTATCATAAATAAATAAAAATTTAAAAAAAAATTTAAAAGACACAGAGTTACGAAAACCAGATGTTGCTGAAGGCTACATGGAGTACAGTGCCACTTATATGAAGTCTACAAATTTGGCTTATATGAAGCCAAACAATTAGGTGAGTTGTTTATGGATACACACAGACGTGGCAAAAGTATTCAAACGCGCACGGGGTGCAGAGGCAAAAGAGTGAGCTTAGGGGGCCGCGCACCACGTGCAGCAACGTACCTGTAAACTTTTATTTAACAAGCTGGGTGGTAAGCACACAGGTAAGTCATTGTGTTATCAGTCATATTTTTGTATACGTGAGGAAGGCTACTAAGTGAAATGTCTTATTTGAAATGTTTTATTAAAAAAAACAAATAAAATGTTTATTAAATAAATAAATAAATAAATAAATAAATAAATAAATAAATAAAATAAAACATTTTATACAAAATCAGGACAGACTATGACTTTCTCCAGTTTTCTGGTTCCCTCCCTATCTGCAGGCTTCTCACAGGTGAGAAGCTGAGAGTCCTTCCCGTCTGCATGTTTTTCTCTTTTTTTCTTTTTTTTTTCTCTTTTTTTCTAAAAAATTTTTTTATTATTCATTCATGAGAGACACAGAGAGGCAGAGACATAGGCAGAGGGAGAAGCAGGCTTCCTATGAGGAGCCTGATGTGGGACTTGATCCCAGGACCCCAGGATCAGGACCTGAGCCAAAGGCAGAGGTTCAACCACTGAGCCACCCAGGTGCCCCTGCATGTTTTTCTCATGCCAAAGGGAAGTAAGTAGTGGCTAAAACTCCAGAGCCAGATAGCCTGGGCTCAAATCCTAGCTTGCAATTTCATAGCTGTGTGACCTTTGGCCAGTAATGTAGCCACTCTGAGCCTCAGTTTACTCATCTGTAAAATGGGGATTATAACAACACCCACCCAGTAGGCTTGTTGACAGAACTGAGTGAAATGCCAAGCGCTGTGCCTGACACACGGTGTACACTGTGTGTGGGGTTTCTTATGATGAACTTGCCAAGACACAAGTGTGGACTGTGGAGAAGCCGAGTGCCACTTCATTCCGCCCACAGCACCGTGGTTCACCCTTTCCAGCTCCCCCCTGGGAGGAAGGTGCAGAACAGAACAAAACCAGAGTATTCCACACTCTGGTTTCTTCAAGGTCCATCCGAGTGAAAGGCCTGCTCCTCCTTTTGCCTTCTTTGTCTGCCCTTCACTCTAAAACCCCGCGGCTGTCACCTCTAGCGCTCTTCTCCAGCATCAGAACATTCTGGGCCTGGCTTCCTGACCTTTTGCTTCAGAGGCCACTAGTTGTTTTGTTGGGTTCCCGTGGCATTTAAAAATATTTGAAACAGTTGCCTATATTTATACATTTATCAGGAGCACTCATGTTAAAGTCTGGCTCCCTAGCGGGCCGCTGGGGTGGCTCAGTGGTTGAGCGTCACCCTTCCCAGGGTCCTAGGATCAAGTCCCACATTGGGCTCCAGGCAGGAAGTCTGCTTCTCTCTTTGCCTATGTCTCTGCCTCTCTCTCTGTGTCTCTCGTAAGTAAATAAAATCTTAAAAAAAAGTCTGGATCCTTAGCTTCTTTTGAAATATTAGAATAACCAGCAACATTGGATCCGCATCCCCAGGAAGCAAATTTTGATTTGGGCTGAGTGACAGCCCCAACCAGCTCCACAGCCCTCCCTACTGCCCTACCTGAGGTCCTACCCACAGAGGACAGGTGTGCCCATGGAGTGGCACCTGGCCAGGGCACAAGGGAACGCTGAAATAAAGTCAGGCTGTGGCCCTGATGAAAGGAGCTATTTCCCAGAAGAAGGGTCCCTGTTTCCTAAATGACATGAAGATGCCATATAGGCCTGAGGTGGCCCTGTTCCATTACCTGGCTTGCTTTGGGCATTTGAATTAGCAACTGCTGCTTAGTTGGAGGTCCCAAGCCCTCCTTTATAATACCATTTTGTTCTGTGTTTCTCTGCCCATGTTTAAAATTTGAACCTCCTGCAAAGTGTATATACACTTTCAGGTCCTGTGATGAAGCACCTAAAGATGATTCCTTTATGGAGAAAATATTTCACTGATGTTAAATCATTCATCTCAAATTCTCCGGAAATGTGAACTATCTGTGATAAGTACAAGTTGGCACTTCTAAGCACCTGTACCATCACTCCCACCTCCCACATCTGGGCAGCCACAAGCATTCATTCCTGGGTCAGGTGCTTGGGGTGTAGGGCAGGGGCAGAGAGGCTATGCAGGAGGCGGTGAGGCGGGACAGCGGTGCCTCAGTACACCTCCTGATGATGGCCTACTGAAGGCCCCTGAGATGTTTGGAGCATCTGGAATGTCTCATAATTGCATATGCCTGACCCTCATCTGTTTTTCTCACTGATTTACCAATAAAAAGCCTTAACCCAAAAAGGATTAAATGCAGATTTGTGGAAGCAAGAGGGGGAGGAAAAAAAAGCTTCAAAGGCTGACCCACTCAGCAGATGATTTTAGGGAGGGGGAAGCCAAAGAGATGGTGGGAACAAGTCTGACAAGGAAGGGTAACCAGGCCAAATTCCAGGCCCTTGGGACAGCAGGAAGAAGCAGGGTCCCAGAAGAGTGCCTGGCGGGGGGGGGGGGGGGGGGGGGGGGGCAGAAGGAACAGGAGGTCCACAGGCTTCTAGAGACTCCACCTCTTTCTCTAGCAATAGGCTTCTTCATGTTTCTCTGCTTGGAATTTTATTTCTGAGAAGCTTCCTTTTTTCTTGACTACTTTCCTTTTTAGAATCTCAGATGTTGAAATCTCCCATTCCAAAGTCAGCAATTTCTTTTTTAAAAAAAGATTTCATTTATTTATTAGAGAGAGAGAGCACAAGCTGTGAGGAGGTGGAGGGGAGGCACAAAGGAAGAGGGGGAGGGAGAAGCAGATCCCCACTGAGCAGGGAGCCTGATGCAGGGCTCGATCCCAAGACCTCAGGATCGTGACCTGAGCTGAAGGCAGATGCCTAATGGACTAAGCCACCCAGGCACCCCTAAAGTCAGCAATTTTTTTAAAAGATTTTATTTATTTATTCATGAGAGACACAGAAAGAGAGAGGCAGAGACACAGGCAGAGGGAGAAGCAGGCTCCATGGAGGAAGCCGGATGCGGGACTTGATCCCAGGACCCTGGGATCACACCCTGAGCCAAAGGCAGACGCCCAACTGCCAAGCCACCCAGACGTCCCTAAAGTCAGCTGTTTCTAACCAACATAGCCAACATCTTACAGAACCCCACGTGAAGGGGTTTGGGCCTTTGGCCCAAATTAGATACAGACCAGAGCTCTCTCTGCTGCCTGTGGAGTCCTTTTACCAATTCCTCATGCTCAGATGAGAATTGCTTTAACTGGGACTTCACGAATTAAAGGAAAAGGAGGATATTGGGACATGATTTGCAAGCAGCGTGAGGTGGCAAACATACTCAAGCCTCTTTTACTTTCAAGTTTCAGGTTTAGGGTTTCTTTCAAAGAAAGAACCACAAACCCAGTTATCAGATTTCTGCGCAGGACTGAATCACACTGATGGGCTGCCAGGGGGTGGGGAGGCTGAGGTGAGCGGGGAGGCTGGATAGACACACAGCGAGGGAGTGTTGACTATGTCTCACCACCCACCCCTTCTCAGAGAGTGGCGAACAGGGGACACGTTTTAACTTCTACATGTTGTTCGCCAGATGAGGGTAAAACTTGCAGCACAGGTCTCTACTTGTTTTAGGAAATTGTTTCAGGAAAATAATTAAGGACCAAAAGTGCTTTCTTCTTCTTTTTTTTTTAAGATTTATTTATTTTTTTTAATTTTTTTTTATTTTATGATAGTCACAGAGAGAGAGAGAGAGAGAGAGAGGCAGAGACACAGGCAGAGGGAGAAGCAGGCTCCATGCACCGGGAGCCCGACGTGGGATTCGATCCAGGGTCTCCAGGATCACGCCCTGGGCCAAAGGCAGGCGCCAAACCGCTGCGCCACCCAGGGATCCCTAAGATTTATTTATTTATGATAGACAGAGAGAGAGAGAGAGAGAGAGAGAGGCAGAGACACAGGAGGAGGGAGAAGCAGGCTCCATACAGGGAGCCCAACGTGGAACTCGATCCCGGGACTCCAGGATGGCGCCCTGGGCCAAAGGCAGGCTCTAAACCGCTGAGCCACCCAGGGATCCCCCAAAAGTGTTTCTTGATTTTTTTTTCAATCTGTCAAAATACGGTGAAGAAAAATAGTTAAGGGAGAAACACAGAGAGCAATGTGAATCTGATGATATCCGTTATACCTAGTGCATGGACACAGATAGTGATGACAATGGTTCAGTCAAGTTTTACAGTTCTGAACCTATGCCGTAGGCCCTGGTTCCCATGTGAAGCCATTCTAGAACAGAGAAGGGAGTACACTCTAATTCTTCCTGTGTTCTAGACTGTTCGCATTCCCCCCAAATTCATATGTTGGGACCCTACCCCCCTCTTTGGGAGGTAATTAAGATTGAATGAGGTCATGAGGGTGAACCCTCACAGTGGCACCTGCACCGGTAGAGTCCTCCTCTCTCTGTTCTCAGCCATGTGAGGACACAACGAGGAACAGGCATTACCTAGCCTGTTCGGATTAACACACAACTTTGTGTTTGTCGATAAGCACATGGGCTTGTATAGAACACACACACACTTCCCATGTTAGAACAATTGCACATCTTTTGGGTCCAGCCACCGTGTTCTCACAATATGGCCTCTATTGGGTGGTGGCTTGGTCTAGCTTTCTTTGTGGGAAGAAAGGACATGCCAGTGCAGACTGAGGCAAAAATGTGGGGAAAACAGCTTGGAGCAAAAGAGAAGCCTTCTGAAAGGGTGCTGGAGCATTTGGGAAGCACTGATTTGCAAGTGTTTACAGTGCTCCCCATTCCATAATCTGCTTACTGAAGCCTGGAGCTCAGAAATGGGCTGTGGGGGTGGCTGGCTGGCTCAGTCGGTAGAGCATGCGACATGGGGTCACGAGTTCAAGCTCCACATTGGGCATTGAGCTTACTTAAGAATAAAAAAGGAGTCACCTGGGTGGCTTGGGCTCCCTGCAGTGAGCCTGTTTCCCTCTGCCTATGTCTCTACCTCTCTCTGTGTCTCTCATGAATAAATAAATAAAATCTTTAAAAAAGAAGGAGGAGGAGGAGGAGGAGAAGGGGGAGAAGAAAAGAAATGGAGTTTGTAGGGGGACTTAGTGGAATTTTAGTGGAAAGCTCTCTGAACTGGGTTCAGATCCAAGTACCTAGTTTCATCCTTTCTTGACCATCTCACCAGCTACTTTACCTGTGTAAAAGGCACAGCAAAATCCAACACTTTCATCATGATTTCGACATGCCTGACCCTGTTCTAAGCACTTTATGTGTATTGAACTATTTGATGTTCACACCGCTCTGTCGTCGTACTCCTATTAGTCCTTGTGGGAGGCTGAAGAACAGTCCCCAAAGATATCAGGTCCTATCCCAACAATCTGTAAATCTTACTTCATATGGAAAAAAGACAGAACATAAAGACTTCTAACTCTGGGAAATGAACTAGGGGTGGTGGAGGGGGAGGAGGGCAGGGGGTGGGGGTGAATGGGTGATGGGCACTGAGGAGGACACTTGACGGGATGAGCACTGGGTGTTATTCTGTATGTTGGTAAATTGAACACCAATAAAAATTAATTTATTAAAAAAAAAAGGAAAAAAGAGTCTCTGGAGATGCGATTAAGGATTTCAAGGTGGGGAGATTTTCCTGAATTATCTGGGTGAGTCCTAAAGGCCATCACATGTCCTTATAAGAGGAAGGCAGAGAGAGATGACAGACACACAGAGGAGACGATGCATAGTGACCACGGAGCGAGGACTGGGGTGATGTAGCCATAAGCCAAGGAATGCTGGCAGCAACCTCTAGAGCCCCTGGAGGGTTACTGGTGTCAGGCTTTTGGTCTCCAGGATAGTGAAAGAACACAGTTCTGTTGTTTTAAGCCACCGCTATGTGGAGTTTTAGTCCAAACTGATGAGCCCCTCTTTCCACAGCTATAATCATCCTTATCTGAATCCCAGTCACCACGGAGACCTTACCCGACAGGAGAGTCTTTGCCTCCAAACCCAGCTAAGTCAACCAGCTTTGTTATTCCCACTCAGAGCTGAAGAAAGCTAAGGGAGGCTATATGTAAGGGAAATGTTCTGGATCTGCCTAAAAGGAAAAATGAAGCTGAAATACAAAAGCTATTCTTTTTTTTTTTTTTAAGATTTTATTTATTTGAGAGAGAGAGAACAAGCAGGTGGAGGGGCAGAGAGCAAGGGAGAGGGAGAAAATCCTCAAGCAGGCTCCCCGCTGAGTGTAGAGCCCAATGTGGGGCTTGAACTCAGGACACTGAGATAATGAACTGAGCTGAAATCAAAGTTAGATGCTTAACTGACTGAGCCACCCAGGCGCCCCAGCAAAGCTGTTTTTAAGTAATGTCAAAGCCAGGCCTGTTAGGCCTCTGTTGCCCATTTGTTGAGCTGCTTGAACTGCCTCCTTTTTTTTTTAAATTTTTTTTTAATTTTTATTTATTTTATGATAGTCACACAGAGAGAGAGAGAGGCAGAGACACAGGCAAAGGGAGAAGCAGGCTCCATGCACCGGGAGCCCGACGTGGGATTTGATCCGGGGTCTCCAGAATCGCGCCCTGGGCCAAAGGCAGGCGCCAAACCGCTGCGCCACCCAGGGATCCCTTGAACTGCCTTCTTGCACAGTTTCAGCTTCACAAGAAGAAAAGGATGTATTCGGATCACACGCAACAGCTGCTCAGTGGTGTGAATTGTATGTCTGCACTTGTGTGGACGCTTGTCTTGCGTCCCAGCGTCTTACATTCCCAACTACAAGGTAAATAAATGTATAGGGACCACACCTAATGCGTGTTTTTCTTTTCTGGAGAGCCAGGTGCATGGGCTGCCTCTTATAAATTGTGCTCACTGGGGTTTTACACATAAGCCTTCTTCAGAATTGCTTCAGATGTGTCAATAGTGACACATATGTCTCACTTTGTTTCCTAACTTTTTGTTTCCCTTCTCCTAGTTTACTCAGAGAAATTCCTAATAATCCTTAACATTTCTCCCGGAAGTAATATTTCATGGCCTTCTTCTTTGTTTGAGAATTAGATGCAAATAAGTTTTGACTCGCAAATTCTAACTTAGCAGCTGAACGCTTCAAGCAGGGGCTCTTGTGTTCCTTTGCCTTTCTCTATGTCGACTCTTTCAGGAAAGTAATTTCTTTCTTCAAAAATGCAAAATATTCTCATTTCGAAGGCACCAGTATTGTAATTGCTTTTTATTATGATTACTGGACACCGCTTTTGTTGGAATTGTGTTAAAATAGCAATCTACTTGCATAAACACTTCAATAAACGTGTCTTGCATTTATATGCTATCTTATAGCTTTGCTTTGACAATTTTACATTTTTTTATAATTACTGCAAAGACACTATTGCATTAAGCTATTTCTTTGTCAGTTAGGTTTTTTTTTTAAAAGGTTTTATTTATTTATTCATGAGAGACACACAGAGGGACACAAAGAGAGAGACACAGGCAGAGGGAGAAGCAGGCTCCATGCAGGGAGCCCGACGTGGGACTTCATCCCGGGTCCCCAGGGTCACGCCCTGGGCTGAAGGTGGCGCTAACCGCTGAGCCACCCGGGCTGCCCATCAGTTAGGTTTTTAACAAACATGTCCTGTCAGAATCCTCAACTATACGCTTTAATCCTACCGTTTACAATCGGAATGAAAATTAAATAGGTGCTTTCAAAACAAACCTTTCGCCTTCAAAGATCAGCTAATGTTAACCCAGTCTCCTGGTTCGCAGATGCAGGAAACCCTCCTGAGCAGGGACTGTGGATAGCTCCAACACTGTCCACCCGAGACTTGCCGTGGTATTTGGGAAGAAGCTCCCGGAGAAAGTGGTGAGCAGCGACATTCATTCCAAATTGTTCTTTTCTCCAAATGGAAGCTACGTCGGGTCTTCGGAGGATGGGTATAAACTTAGGAGGATGACGGACAGGCAGCCATCCAGTGGAAGTCAGGTAAGCTTACTGAGTCAGTCTATGGAACATGTTTTAGTTTTAGCTGCTCCTCATCGACTTAACAGGAAGAAATTTAAAAGGAGGTAATCAAAGCAAAACAGTCAGGATCGCCTTTGCCTCACGTAAGGCAATGATCTGCATGAGTGCCCACCCTAAGAAGAGTCCAGGTAGAGACACCCATAATACCCTCGGCCTGAGATCTTGAGGGCACCAGCCCTTCTCTATGCTGCTTCTGAGTTTCAGCCCAGCAAGAGTTTCCAGGGTGCTTAGTGTTGCCAAGAACAAGCCCTCAAAGATCGTGTCATATCTCTTTGATATCGAGTAGAAATTTGTGTACAAAGTAGACAGTGGAGACCCCATGACCTGTAAGGAATAGACAGACAGTCATCTAGAAAGAGTTTTCTCTCCTGTGCATGTTGAATTTAAGTGAAACAGGTAGCAAAGTTCACAGAGTAATCTTGTATATGCAGAAAACCAAAGTTACGTGAGGCAGGAACTGAAGCTATGTTCTCAGACGCCATGCCTCTTTGTCCTCTTCTTCTGGATGATCATCCCTCATTCTTCATCTCTTACTGCCACTAGCTAATGTGAGGGTTTGCCACCAATCACTCCATTTACTATAAAAACCTGCTATGCCCATTTCTCAGCCCTCGTTCAACCTCCACCCTACTCCACCTGGTTGTTTTTACCAATGGCGTTCACCAGGCTACTCTCACAGGATATCCTGGTACCTTCCTGTTGCCTTCAGAATAAAATCTCAATCCTTGTCTCAGCCCTCAGGGCTCTCTGTTCTGGGACCTCTCTATTTCTCTGAGCCCCCTCTCTAGGGCTTTCTACACACTCTTTGCTTCAGTCTTTCAGAATTGGCCCCACACTCATCTCACTGTGTTATGCTTTTGCACAAGCCCTTCCCTTCTGCCTAGGGTGTCTTCCATCCCTCCCCTCTCTTCAACTATTCGTCTCTTGGCCCCATACTCAGTTCCTAAGAGTCAACTCAGGAAGCCTTCCCTAACTTTTCAGGGCCCTCCTCTGGTCTCCCTTTGTGCCTTGGGCACATCTCTGTCAGGGAGGCTATCTTGTTGCATGATAAATGTGAACTGCTGTGCATCATGAGCCCCAGTATAATGTAGACTGTAAGGTCCCTGTAGGCAGGGACCAAACTATTCGGTGCTTGGCACAGTGTCTGGCACAAATTATATTTCCAATAAATACTAATTAATTAAATGAGTGCATCCATGGCCATATAGAAATAGAGTGAAGGCACCATAGCTTTGGTGTCTCCTGCAAGTCAGGGCACAATGGAGGCTTTGTACCCTTTTCTTCTTGGTGATTCTCTACTTCACCCTCTGTTTTTGCCTTTTCCTCCTTGACCCTTAGGCACCAGCATCATGAGCAGGTGCCTGAGAATATACTGAAGTTGGGAAAAGTGAGGAATGTTCTAGAAGGGTGCATTTGTCTGTTTTTCTATTTCCATATAAGTTCCTAATATCCCCATTCATATTGGATATTAGCTTTGAGCCACAATACTATTTTGGAGTATGGGGAAAAGGACAGGGAAGGAAGGAAAACCACTATTTTGGGGGGTAGTACCAGTGAAAATACAGTCCCATAAGATTAATTTATAAAGAACTTCTTCAAATTGAGAGAGATAAATTTATAAGCAATAGAAAAATGTAAACCTCCATGCACATCCAATAAGTCATTGGTTGTGCATATTCTTCTCTATTGCTCTCTCAGATTGTTTTTTGTTTTTTTTTTTTTTTTTTTTTTTTTTTTTCACCAGTCCTTGCCCTGGGAAAGCTGACATCTCTGGGCTGCATCACCTGGGCTCCTTGCCTCCTGGCTCTGACTTAGGTCAGACCCATGGGAGGCACCTTTAGTAGATTAGAAAGAAGGAATAGAAAGAGGTAGAGGTATTCATTTCCTGTTTCCTCTCCTATCTGCCTGGCTTCTGGCAAAGTTCACTTGTCCTATTTTCAACAAAACTGTCAGGCCAGTCATAGACAGGACAAAGGTATCCACACTTACTTGAAAAATATGGTATCTGAAGCATTAAGTAAGTGGGCTTTGTACTTGTCATTACTTCAAGAACAGAGAAAGCCAGAGAGATTTCTTCCACTGCAGTAGTTCCCAGCTGGTGTTCGGGGCCACAGTGGACAGTGCAAAATGAGACTCACTTCCGAGACAAGGGCTACTCCTGCCCACAAGCCCTGTGCTCGGGACCCTTTACCTTCACTCATCTAACAAATATTGATAGTGTACCCAAGACATGTAGTCTGTGATAACGAATTCAAGCCATAATGGCACCCAAAAGTCATGTCCACTCTCCCTTTGCTCAATGACCAAAGTCAAATGTTCTACCTGAAAGCCAAATATCTGCTTCTGCTTTCTCCAGTGGTCTTTGAGATTCTTCATTTTCCTACACTCAGGTCAAAAATGAGAAATTTGAAGAAGACATTCCATTGTAGGGAAAATTATAAATACAGATTAATTGCTGTAAGAGAGAGTGGCTCTAGAGATGTACCTCTTATTGAGGTCAGACACGGTGCTAAGCACTTCCACATGCATTGCCTAATTTAATCTTTAAAACCCTTGAGGTAGTGAGCATTATTCTCTGTCTCAGAGATAAGAAAACTGATTACTGAGAAGTTACAAAACTTGCCCAACGTTACGCTAGCTCCCAGCTGCCAAGTCCGGATTCAGACACAGAGACGCCAGAATGCTTGTACTTAACCACCACACTCTACCACTGTGAGAACTTAGACAAGCCTGTCATGTTCGCTAAGCCTGAATTTCCTCCACAGAAAATAAGAGGGCAAGATTAAATCATTCTTAAAAGTCCCTCTTGCTCTTAACTGTCTTCTCCTCAGGAGGCTGCTCTCCTCCTAATGACCACCAGATGGCGAAGAGCCCCACATGCAATCGGGTTGCCAAGACCCACTACCCTCATCAACCCTCTTACTGCGGCCTGGGAATGGAGTGGAAACTCGTCCCCAGGAGTGATTGGTGCAAAGCCACATGGCCGCCCTGTGGCAGAACCAAGAGTTTAGCCATTTGGTCTGACTCCTATGGTATATTTCCACCAGCTGCTCTATTTCCACTCTTGGTTGACAGGTAAGACAGGAGGAGATCTGGGTGTCAAGCCGTCACTTCCTGTTAGCTCCTTTGCAACACCTTTATGTCTTCTGCAAATAGCATGTAGAATCAATGCTTAAATAAATAATGGTAAAGGAGTAGACGCATGCCCCACTAACGTGGATGTTCCTATAATCAATGAAGGAGAGAGTTACTGTCAGTAGCACATCCCAACCCAGGCTCTGAAATCCCTGTGAGGCCTCTCTGACCAGGAGCCCCCGTTTGTATAAGTGAAAAATAAAAGAAACTGGACTTAGTTTGCAAAGCCAGGGACTTGCTGCCACGGAAACGGATTTCAAGTCTGCAAATGGCCTCTTCAGGGAGAATGAGTCACAGAAGGATGGATGGTCTGACCGTGTTCTTCTCTGACAACCTCAGGCACTGAGAGGCTACAGGAGTTGTCATCGGTATGTTGACTCTTCCTTGCTGGAGGAGTAAATGACCTCCTGGCTGGCTCAACCATGGCCTGCCTATCTCCGTGATCGGAGATAGACAGCGGAGAACAGACATGAGGCATTGATGCCTAGGGACTTGGGAGATGAAAGGGTAAAGATGGAGACAAGGATCTTTCCTTCTTTATGCTCTGCCTAAGGTTCATGTGTGTGTATGTGCCCTACATAATAAAAATGGCAGGGACAGCCAGATGTCAAACATTTCCAAGGACAGAAGACACAGTTCAAGGGGGCAAACAGAGCCATTTCATGAGAAGTACCAATATTTACCCCTACTGTACTATCAGCTCACACCCACGTTCCAAGTTCTGAGAAATCTAGTATCTCAGAGGAGTCTGACCAGTTATCCTGGCTAACTGTGAAATCCTTGGGAAAAGCAGTACAAATATCTGCGAAAGAGAAGAAAAATTTAAAGGTCACCATGCTCATTTACTACCAAGTTTTCCAATTTGGATTCCTGTTTTCTCTTCCTAGTGGAAAATTTTAAAAATATATATATTTCAGTCTCTAAAAGATAACTTTTTAAGAAATTTAAGTTGACATGTCAGCGTGGTTTGCAAAGATGGTTTCATAAAAACAGAGTTCATCTCCCTCCACAGCAAGGTCACCCAAACACCCCAAGAGCTAGAAATCAGCTATGAATCCAGCATCAACACGCTTGGTGGGAGCAATTAACACTGAGTCAGACCCAAATACATGTTGGGAGCTGATATGACTTTAATCGTTGCATCCCACTGTGTGAAGAAACATGCACTTACATTAGCTCTAGGTCAGTGATGGTAGCTCCCCACATTTATGAGCTTGGAGCCTTGCAGGCTGAACCAATGAAATCATATTTGTGACCCCTTTGGTCCTACCATGTTCCCTGGTGTTGACCATTCTTCCTCTGAAATGTTAGCTCTCATCAAGAGAACAAAGGAAGCCGGAATATTGACTTGAGGAGGGCTAAGACACCATCTGGTGGCCACTCGCTATAAATCTTTGCCTCAGATGCAAATTCCTTGCACAAAGGAGGCTGAGCTTTTGATTTGTAGGCTGCAGGGAACCAGTCTGTACTACCTGGCAAAGCCTGGGAATGCCCCAACTTCCACAACACGCAGGCCTCTTTTCAATTCTTCCCCCCAGTCTGAAGTACCCAGGCCCAAGTTTCATAACAACATCCTAACCATGCAGCACAGAGGGAGAAAGTTCTCGGAGGTCTCTCACAGCAGGAGAAAAAGAATCCTTTCAGTTGTGATGTTTTACCCTCTAGTTGTAAGGGTTCTTGAAAGGAAAAAAATGCCTGAGAAATCTTGATTTTTTTTTTCCTATGAATGCTCCCCAGTAAATAGAAACAAAATAAAAGAGCCTGCCTATCAGGTTCCCATTCTCATTTAAAACTTCCTTCACTGACTAAAGACCATTTTTATAAGACTAATACATTACAGACTTAACCTTCTTCACATCCAACCATCCTGCCCTGTGCTCCCTGTCCACAAACTGGCCTTTGTCCTCTTTTGTAGAAGGCAATGACTACAGTGACCCCAGCTTGACATTTTCTGATTGGTAACCACGGAACAAGGCTATCCCTGAGCACAATTCTCCAACAAGATTCTTCTCCAGGGGCCCTTGCTCCCACTTAGCTGCTGCGGCCCATTCTTTCTCTGACCACCTCTCTCCTAAGTCCACAATCGCCCATCCCAACACAAACATGGGAACTCCGACTCCCAGTTTTGAAAAGCGTTGCTCGCTAAAGTAAAACACCCTCTGAGGTTACCTTCATTTCACAAGGAGCTCCACAAAACCTCTATGAGCCAAAGAATAGAATTTCTAATAGTGTAATTTGGGGATGGGGGTGGTTGATAATGTGGTGAAAAGTGGCTATGGACCATAGACCCTGCCTGAAGCAAGCCCTTCCTTTCCGTACTGGGAAGGCCAATCTTCCAGAGAGGATCTCAAGGATTCTGAACTTTATGTCCTAAAAATGAATACCCTTCTCCCTGATGCCAGCACCCCAGTGCCCATGGCTCTCGTCTAGTTGAGCCAAGTGCCTTTACCTCTTCTTTCTCCTACTGTGGTTGGTAGAACTGTGTTCAGACTTGCCTGTTCTGAAGTAAATAGTTGGGCACTTCTCAGAAACGGGTCCTTCACGTTAATTAACAGGAAGAAGATGAAACAGGAACCCAACTCAGAAGGAGCCATTCACCTCACAGATCAGGAGTAACAAGTTGGGGGAGGGGGTAGGAGGCCAGGGTGTGGAGGAAGGAATGGGGTGCAACTGAGCAGATAGATGTTTTCTCAGGCACAAACTGGTTTGTTTTGCCTTGTCTGGGACTAGAAAAGGCTGAAATGAGGGTGACTCCTTTATCAGTCCTTTCCCCAGACAGTTTAGGTAGTTACCAAAGCATCCCCAACGGCAAAGGCCAAAGGCCAGAACGGTTGACTAGTTCACTTGTTTCAAGAGGCCGGAGGCACCTGGACTTCATGTAATTGGGGTGAAGAGTAACAAGATCCCACAAATTATTTTGCTTCTCTTAACTAGAATAACTACTATGTACCCAAGGACAGTTGCCTTCATCGCCGCTCGCTGTTCTACAGATCCCAGCGGGAATACAGAGATCTCAGCCACAGAGCACCTCAGAGCTGAGAGGAGGGGAACCTCAAGGTGAAGACCATTACCAGGGGGGCCTTTTGCAACCCTACCTAACCTCAGCAGCCTATGCCCCGAAGATCTTGCGAGAAAGAAAGCCCAGGCTTCTGATCTCATGACTTCTCGGATTTTAAGCACTCCCCATAAGCTATAGATGTGAGAGTTTGTCAAAGTATTTAGTCACTGAGAAGGTTTGACAGAAAAATCATGAGGTGTTAGTACCCAGGCTCTGCCTTAAGAGCAGAGACACAACTGGATGAGAGGCCAAGAGAACCAAAGCGTTATGGATTGACTCATGTCCTCCCTATACATATGCACATGTATACGTAGGCTTCCTAACCCCCATGGTACCTCAGAATATGACCTTATTGGAAATGGGGTCTTTACAGAGGCAATCACGTTAAAATGGGACCAATAGGGTGGACCCTCATCCTATGTGGCTGATGGCCTTATACCAAGGGGAAAATTGGACACAGAGATACACACAGGGAAAAGACCTGGCCAACAAGAGGGGCCTGGAACAGATTCTCCCTGACAGCCCCGAGAAGGACCCAACCCTACTGAAACTTGGATTTTGGACTTCTAGCCCCCAGAACTGGGAGACAGTAAATCTGTTGTGTAAGCCACCACCCGGTCTGTGGTACTTTGTTACTGCATCCCTAGGAAATGAATACACAAGGCCTATCCCTGGGTACTTTCTGGATGGCTGTGTCTTTGGGTAGATCCTTCCACAGCTCTGGGTAATTAGAAATTTGGCCAGACACATTCCAGAATGCCTTCCAGCCCAACACTCTGATTCTCTGGCCTCTGGGATTATAAGAACGAAGGAAACATCTGTCCCACTCAGAACCTAAAAAGGCCTGAGCCCCTGACTGCATACATCACATTCAATCACCAAGTTCCAAAGCATTGGGTTTTCTGAAGCAGCACTGCCCAGAGATGGGGGTTTAGGCAGGAGATGGCCGCTGGGTTCTAACACATTATTTTATTGTATTATTTTTTCATGAGAGACACACAGAGAGAGGCAGAGATATAGGCAGAGCGAGAGGCAGGCTCCTTGCCAGGAGCCTAATGTGGGCCTTGATCCCAGGACCCCAGGATCAGTGGGTAGAGGCTCAACCACTGAGCTACTAGGCGACTCTAAAGCATTATTTTAAAGACTATGTGCATGCTCAGGAATCTGAAGCACATCGGGAAACAGTCTAGGGAGTATTTCTCCCTTGCCCATAAGCCTTGATCTTCCTCTGGCCGCGCTTCAAGTTCAGAGCACAGTATTCTTATGTGTTATTATTGGCTGGTAGTAATGAAGAAGCCCACGCCTTTGAACCTACCTCGCTAACCACATTCTCCATTCCTGCCTCTTTCCCACAGCGTCCACCATCAGTTTGGTTGGGTTTTGCACGCGGAGATGTGTGTGCTGGGTGAGCGCTGAGTGTGTTCAGATCACAGGTGCAGGCTTGTTGGATGAGAAGGTACAGGAGGGGTGGGTGTGGTCAGGGTGGAGGCCGAGGTTAGCACATGTGAGCAAGCTGGGGAACATTTTGGTGGGTCTACAGCTTCTCGAAGGTGCCTCCTTCTCCGAATCCTTGCATCCTTTCTTTTGCAAAATGTGTATTGAGCCAGCAGCAGCTGTGGGAAGCAGACCTGAAATTTAATAGCTCAATTAAATAGCTTGTTTTGACATTTTGATACCAAAGGCAGTGGCAGGACCATTCTAGGAATGGGTTTAACTGCAAGGCACCCCAAGCCCTTCTCCCCCAGAGGCCTCCTGGGGATGTGACCCTACTCATTTTGGAGCAGTGGACACAGGAAAGAGATCTCCAGCCACAGCGAAGACCGTGCCTGGGGCTGACCTAATGTAACTTCTCACTTGTGGCTAGTGGGTGGGGGAAGACAAAAGCCTCTAATGTGCCAAGAAAAGGAGGGGGGAAGGAGTAAGGGGAAAGGGTAAGGGCAGGCTCCTTTGAGGTTCAATCTGTGCTGAGTGACTAAAATGAGGGTGATGTAATGACTAATCTGTAGACTTCCAACTGCTATAATTCTGTGTGAATAATTCTGATAATGACCCTTTACTCAGCAAGGGTGGCATCCAGATAAGCAGATTGCTGGAGCTTTCCTGTCAGCTTATGTTCACAGCGCATTCGATTGCCATCTGACATGACGTAACACAGCACCGTGACTGACACTTCCCTATTGGGCCTGCCTGGGCTGTGGGTGAAATGATGAAAGCAAGACCTGTCCGGGTGGAGAGGGGACCACTCTGCAGAGTACTCGGGGCTTGTTCGCTTCCTCTCCTCCCTGTGGGTGGGCACCAGGGACCCACCAGTACTTCCCAGGCCAAAGGCAAGGTCAGATGGACAGAGGCTTCCCCTTGAGAGTTAAAGATTTTCCTTCTTATAAGGAGACTTGTGGGAAGGGGAGAAAGATTGTCATGACAGAGGCTGGGCTGTGGGGTTTTTTGTGTACCTCAAAGTCAAAATTCTGGTACGATTAAGTGCACCACGGGCCATCCATCCACTGTGAGGTTCTGGTTAGCTTCCCCAACATCCCTTCCCTCCTTTTGGCAAGTGTGCTCCCAAGGTCTCTTTGGGGTGCTGCCCCTCCCAACATTCTCAACCCATGTGGTCCAGGGGGACTTCAGCCCTGGAAGGGAGCAGGTGACCAAGGACTGGCCAGTGACAGGACCGCCCGTCCCAGGCACTGTGATTGGTTCAGGCGCTGGCCAGTCAGGGACACTCCTGAGGTTTTTGTCGCAGTCATTGGGAAACAGGTGTTCTATTTCTGCTGGAGTTGCTAAACTAATAGGATTGTTCTAGCATAGCCGAGAGGCACCTCTGTCAACTTGGGAGAAGAGATTGACCAAGAATAAAGCCAAGCAGAACTGAGAGTAGAGGGTGGGAGGACATAGTGATCGATTTCTAGGATCTATTCAAGCATCTAAACCCAGCTTTCTTTGAAACTGACCACATAATCTTCAGACATATGAACGAATAAATTCTCAACACCCCCCCCTCTTTCTCACTTTCCCCATTTTGAGTTGGGTTTCCATCATTTGCAGTGGACAGAGACATGAAGAGTACACAAAGCCTGTCACCTCCAAAGGCCCAACGTACAGAGTCCTCTGTGGTCTCTCTCAGGCACAGCTCTGCCGTCTAGGATGGTGGAGGAATGGGCCACCTCTCCCAGAGGAGCCAGTGGATCTGAACCTGTGCCAACAATCTCCCCTACTCATTTCTCTTTTTTCCTTCCTGTTTTATCCTGCTATTATACTTTATTTCTCTTCTTTCCTTTGCTTTTCTCTCTCTCTTGATATCACCTAGGATTTAAAAAAAAAAAAAAAAAGGCCAAACATTTTGTGTTGCCAGAAAGCAAGTACTCGGAAAATGATGGGGCACAAGGACACAGGAGCAGCTGGAAAAGGCTCCACAGCAATGTAAGCATGAAAATAATGGAGGGCAGTAATGAATTAAAAACCATTTTTACAAAGTAGGAGGGGTGCCTGGGTGGCTCAGTGGTTGAGTGTCTGCCTTTGGCTCAGGTCATGATCCTGGGGTCCCAGGATTGAGTCCTGCATTGGGGCTCCCTACAGGGAGTCTGGTTCTCCCTCTGCCTATGTCTCTGCCTCTGTGTCTCTCATGAATAAAATCTTTAAAAACCAATAGGAATCCATGAGTCCATGCCAATAACAAATATATAAACGATGGAATGAACAAACACAAATAAATAAGTAGAGAAGGAAAAGCTTTTGCTTACAGCAAAATATTGAGTGCCAGCCAATAAATCACTTGCCAAGGAAATCATTGATGAAAGTGTTTGAACATTTTCATGTTGAAAAATCATTTTAAAGTCTCATAGTGAAGATTTATGTAGACAAGAATAAATCAATAAATTCTAACTTTAGGGGAAATTTTGATAAGGAGCAGGATATTTTCATAGTCTCAAAGTATCTCCCCACAGATTGCTCATCAGTTGGAAGGGGAAGCATAGTAACTATCCAGTGGAGAAATAAGACCATGTTGAGATCAAAATTAACATCACCAATGAGGAACAGCTGCACGTCACGTGCCTCCAGATAGGATACATTGAGAAGAACACACGACTTGGGTGATATTCCAGCATAAGCAGAATCTAACCATGAGAAACCACTGAACAAATCCCAAATGGTGAACAATGTATTTCTCTCTCACTCTCTGTTTAATTTTACTGTGTAAAATTATGTGTAAAAAACACATAAGATTTACCATCTCAAACATGCTTAAGGTTACAGTAATATTAACTATATGCACATTGTTGTGCAACAGACCTCTAGAACTTTCTCATCTTGCAAAACTGAGATTCTATATCCATTGAGCAACTCTCCTTTACCCACCTCCCCCAAAGTTCTTGGCAACCACCATTCTACTGGCTATGTCTGAGTCTGACAACCTTACCCACTCCATGTAAATAGAATAAGGCAGTATTTCTTTTTATGAGTGGCGTATTTCAGCTAGCATAATGTCCTCAAAGTTCATCCATCTGTAGCATGTGTCAGAATTTCCTTCTTTCCTATTTTAAGGCTGAGTAAATTCCATTGTATGTATATGTATATACCACATTTTTTTAATCCATTCATCTGTTGATGGACATTTAGGTTTTTTCACCCTCTTGGTTACTTATGAACATGGGTGTGCAAATATTTCTTCAAGATCTTGCCTTCTGGGATCCCTGGGTGGCGCAGCGGTTTGGCGCCTGCCTTTGGCCCAGGGCGCGATCCTGGAGACCCGGGATCGAATCCCGCGTCGGGCTTCCGGTGCATGGAGCCTGCTTCTCCCTCTGCCTGTGTCTCTGCCTCTCTCTTTCTCTGTGACTATCATAAATAAATAAAAATTTAAAAAAAAAAAAGATCTTGCCTTCTATTCTACATACCTAGAAGTGGGATTGTTGGACCACATTTAATTCTGTTTAATATTTTGAGGAACCCTCATACTGGTTTCCATAGTGACTGCACCATTTTACATTCCTACCAACAGTCCATGAGAGATCTCTCCTCCACATTTTTGCCAAATTTGTTATTTTCTATTTTTTTGATAGAGGGCATTCTGGTGGCATGTAGTTTTGATTTGTATCTCCCTAATGATTAGTTTTGATGAGCATCTTTTCATAAGCTTGTTGGCCATTTGTGTATCTTTCTTGGAGAAATGTCTATTCAAGTACTTTGTCTATTTTTTAACCAGATTGTTTGTAGTTGTTGTTGAGATGTATGAGTTCTTTCTAGACTCTGGATATTCACCCCTTACCAAGTATATGGTCTGCAAATATTTTTTCCCTTTCCATAGGTTGTTTTTTTACTTTGTTAATGGTTTCCTTTGCTGCCCAGAAGTTTTTAGGCTTCATTTAGTCTCATTTGTCTATTTTTTGCCTTTGTTGCCTATACTTTTCTTTCAGTGTCATATCCAAGTTACCATTGCCAAAGAGAAAGTCATAAAGTTTTACCCCTTCTGTTTTCTTTTTTCTCTTTCTTTCTCCTTTTTTTTTTTTTTTTGAGAGAGTGTGCATGTGCACAAGTAAGGGGAGGAGGGGCAGAAGGAGACAGAGAGAGAGAATTTTAATCACTAGGTGTGGAGCCCGATGTGGGACTCAATCTCACAATCCTGAGATCATGACCTGAGCCAAAATCAAGAGTTGGAGGCTCAACCCACTGAGTCACCCAGGTGCCCCTCCCCCACGTTTTCTTCTAAGAGTTTTATAGTTTGAGGTCTTACAGTTAGGTATTTGTCCATTTGTTAGTTTGCTTTTTTATGTAGTATAAGATAAGGATCTAAATTTATTCTTTTGCATGTGAATATCTAGTTTTTCCAACACTATTTTATGAAGAGACTATCTCTTCCCTATTGTGTAACCTTAGTACCTTTGTTGACAATCATTTGAGTATACACATGAGGGTGTACTTCTGGGTTCTCTATTCTGTTCTGTTGGTCTGTATGTCTCTCTTTATGCCATACCACACTCTTGGGATTACTGTCTTGAGATTAGGAAGTGTGAGGCTTCCAGCTTTGTTTTTCTTCCTCAAGATCGTTGTGGCTATTTAGGGTTCTTTCAGATTCCATATAAATAATTTTAAGGTTTTTTTTCATTTCTGCAAAAAATGCCATTAATATATTGATGAGGATTTCATTGAATCTATAGATTGCTTTGAGTAATAAGGACTTTTTTTTTTAAGATTTAATTATTTATTCATGAGAGACACACACACAGAGAGAGAGAGAGAGAGGCAGAGACACAGGCAGAGGGAGAAGGAGGCTCCACGAAGGAAGCCCGAAGTGGGACTCAATCCCGAGGATTCAGGATCAGGCCCTGGGCTGAAGGTGGCGCTAAACCGCTGAGCCATCCGGGCTGCCCCATGACATTTTAATAATATTAATTCTTCTAATCCATAAATATTGGTTGTTTTCCCATTTATCTATGTCTTTTTAAATTTCTCTAAACGATGTTTTATAGTTTTCAGTGTATCCATCTTTCACCTCCTTGGTGGAACCTTGGTTACGTGTAATCCTAAGTATTTTATTCTTTTCAAAGGTGTAAATGGGATTGTTTCCTTAATTTTCTTTTTGTATTCATTCTTATTGCATGGAAACACAACTGATTTTTGTGCATTGGTTTTGTATCCTGCAACTTTACTGAATTCATTATTAGTTCTGAGGTGTTTTGTATGTGTGTGTGTAATCTTTAGGGTTTTTAATCAATGAATATCTTGGGTTTTTAAATTTTCTATTACTTTTTAAGATTTTTAATTTTTTTTAAAGATTTTATTCATTTATTCATGACAGACACACGCACAGAGAGAGAGAGAGAGAGAGAGAGGCAGAGACACAGGCAGAGGGAGAAGCAGGCTCCACGCAGGGAACCCGATATGGGACTCTATCCCCGGGACCCCAGGACCACACCCCAGGCTCAAGGTGGCACTAAACCGCTGAGCCACTTGGGTTGCCCTGAACATTTTATTTTTAAAAAAGGTTCTTCATAAATGTTGATGTTATAAAAGATAAAGAAAAATTGTGGAAGTATTTTAGAATAAGGGAGACTAAAGGAAAATGACAACTAAATGAAATCCCTGACCCTAAACTGCATTTTATGGGAAGTGTGCTATAAACAATATTATTGGGCCAATTAACTAAATTAGAGAACTCATGGCAGATTAGGTAAAAGAATAGTATCAATGCTTGATTTATTGAAGTGGATAGCTCTATTGTAGTTACACAAGGAAATAGCATTATTCTTAGGAAATATACATTCAGGTGTTTAGGAATAAGGGGACTTGATATATGTCACTCAGTCTCAAACAGTTCAGAAAAAAATAGAAGAGCAAGGGTGAGAAGACGGGGAAGAGGGAAGGAGCACAAATAATAAAATGGGCAAAAAAGGATAAATCCTATGGAAGGGTGCAGGGGGTATACCGGGTACTATTCCTATTCTTATAGCTTCTCTGTAGGTTTGCAATTATTTCCAAACTGTTGTTGTTGGTTTTCAGATGCTAATGCCTAATGTGTGAGATTTAAGAGAAGGGGCAAAATCAACCTTGGTGAGCCCCACCCACTGTTCTGATCTGCAAGAATGATGGTAGAAATGGAGTATGTTTGGGAAACAAAGAAGCATAAATAAGGATGCAGGGCTGTTTCCACCAGCCTGGGGACAGTGGTTCCCACCAGCTGTACACTTTGGTAAATGACCCTTCCTGTCCCAACGACCCTGCTGTAAGTACAAGAGCAGCACGTGAGACATCTTTCCACATGGATGGGTAGTTTTATCAAGTGGAATTGAATCCCTCCAAATCAAGAGGATTATTTTGGATAAGCTATTAAAATTATTAATTAAAATGTTAGTGTCGGCTTGCCTTTATTCTTGTTTATAAGAATTCTCTCAGAGCCTGGGTGTGTTGTACCTCCCTGGTTCCCCTGTTGAATCCATGCTAAATCCAGAGCCTTGGTATCACCCTCTGTTTCTGCCTGTGACTGAGGAGCCTCTAAAAATGGGCATGAGGTTGAAAGAGAAGAGGTATTTTAAGACATGCTCCAAATTAAGAGAAGGCCAAATATTTTGGACTGAATATTTTTGGAGCCTCTGGTATGTGCAAGGGAATTTGGATAAGGCATGGTCACCGTCCTCAAGCAGTTTACAATCTAAAATGAGAAAGCAAGAAAACACACAAAAAGCTACATAATCATAGAAGGTGTATTTTAATAGTTCTCCACATGAAAAATATTGTTAGGCAATAGAAATTAACTGATTCAGTAGTGGAAGACTATAAGGCCTCCAAATGTTCAGGAAAGAAAAGGATTCCTACAAGTAGAGAGGGTTAAGGAGACTTTGTAGAATGAAGAGATAAAGCTGAGATGGAAGGATGTGTGTACAGAAAAAGAGAGGTTTCCAAGGGGGAGAATCTCAGGAACCAGAGTGGAGATGGGAATGCTCAGGTGTGTTTGAAATACAGGGAATAAACGAGTCTGTCAGAAGTTGAGACCCTGGGACAGATAATAAGAGGTAAGTGTCTTTGAGTAGACTGGTAATGAATATCCAGTCTCTGAATACCAGCAGCTCAGGCTTTGTGGGTGATGGAGAATCAAAGAAAAGGCTTTGAAGCAGAGGCTGGGGTAGGAGAGCCCCTCAGGAGCTATTGACTATTACAGCTCATATATACTGAGCACCACTGTGGATTCTGGGACTTTATGTACTTTATCTCTGATCCTCTCAAAAACCTTGCAAGGCAGATATAATCACCTTCATATTGGCAAGGAGAACTACAATCCCTGGGAAGAGCGAGTACTTTGCCCAAGGCCACGCAGCTGGGCAGGGGGTGCGGAGCCAGTGTCCCACGGAGGCCTGTCAGACTGCAGGCCGGAGCTCTGTCCTCGACACCACGTTTCTCTCTCTATTGCATGGAGTCACAATGCCTGAACCAGGGCAGTGGCAATGGACATGGAAGGAAAAGAAAGATGTGGGGAAAACATGAAGGAAAAACTAAGAAGACTGGGTGAACAATGAAGTATAGAATGTAACTGAAACGGGAGTTAAATAAAGTTTCATTTTGTTCCTTAAGCAAGAACTTCCTGTTACTACTGTCCTGTTAGGAGAACAAAAAAATAATCACAATATTGTTCCTACGTATAGGATACTTGATAATGTCCTAAAATATTGTGGCCTAGTATAACATGTTATTAAATATACAGAAATGTGTATGACATGGGAAAGACTCTGACAAATGCTGTAGGAGTTTACAAAGTGCGGTAGAATTTGTTCCTCAGTAGAGAGAAAATCTCAGTGATAAAAGCAAGCATTCACTGAAGACATAATATTTGATCTGGACTTTAAGAAATGAATACAGCTTTGAATGGCAGAAGGAAGAAGTGAGGGGATATTCCACATCCAGATTTCTCAACTTTGGCACTACCGATATTTTGAGGCAGCTGTGGGAGGCTGTCCTGTGCATTGTAGGATGTGTAGCAGCAGTTCTGGCTTCTACCCATCAGATACCCCTCCCAGTTCTGACAACGAAAATGTCTCTAGACATTGCTAAATTTCCCCTGGAGGGCAAAATCAACCTCGGTGAGAACTACTGTTCTAATCTAAGAGAATGATGTTAGAAATGGAGTATGTTTGGGGAATAAAGAAGCTCTGTATCAGCCTATTTCAAAATGTGTTCCTGGGAACATTAGTGTCTAGTGAGATAAGTAGTAGTCCCTTAAATAGAGTTCATAGTCAAATAGCATTGAGAAATACTGCATGCTTCCCCCCAAAGTTGGAAACTCATGGTATATATTAGAAAAAGAAGGCTTTGAGAGATTGTATAGGAAAGCTATTTAACAGTAGTTAAATTTAATTATCAAAGAACTTTTTTTTTTTTTTTTTTTTTTTTTGGTCAAGGAACAAATATTTACTTCCTGAAGGGCACTATTATATTGTGGAACACAACTTGAAAAATGATGGTATATGTGATTGAAACACAGCATATATGAAATATTTAAAGCTGGAAAAATACAGGAGTGCCTGGGTGGCTCAGTTGGTTGAATGTCTGACTCTTGGTTGTGGCTCAGGTCATGATCTCAGGGTTGTGAGATTAAGCCCTGCATCGGGCTCCAAACTGGGCGTGGAGCCTCCTTGAGATTCTCTCTCTCCTTCTCCCCCTGCCTCTCCCCCCAGCTCTCGCTCTCTAAAAAAAATAATAAAAATAATAATAATAATAAATAAAATAAAGCTGGAAAAATACGGATAGAGTCTAGAATCAGATTCAGAGAGCTTGGAACTCAGGCTAAGAAGTCTGAATTACATTTAATGAACAATAGGGAGGCAACCAGCAAGTGTACTGTAATTAAAATTATGTCTCAGTTATTCATTTATTCATTCAATATATATTAAGCAACATTTGTCTAGTGGCAACAAGCCAAATAGATTAGCAGATGTAGAAACAGGAACCAAAGTACATTAAGTTATTGCAAAAGTAATAACTTAGAGTGGTAATGATGGAAGAAAGGGGCATATGCAAAATGTATTTTGGAGGGTGGTGCCTGGGTGGCTCAGTCAGTTAAGCATCTGACTATTGATTTCAGCTCAGATCATGATCTCAAGGGTTGTGGGATCAAGCCCTGAGTCCAGCTCCCCACTCAGTGAGGAATCTGCTTGAGATTCTCTCCCTCTGCTCCTCCCCTGTTCACACTCATGCTCTCTCTCTCTAAAATAAATAAATAAAATCTTTTTTAAAGAAGTATTTTGGGAATTGACAGAACATAGTGTCTGATTGGAAGATAGAACAAAAAAATGAAGGGGCCAATCATGACTACAAATTTTTAGGTGTGAGTTACTGGACGCTTCTTTAACAGAGAGGATAGTCAGAAAAAGAAGCAGAGTTTGGGAGAAATATCTCATTTTGGATATGCTGACTTTGAGAAGTTAGTAGAACATCCATGAATAGACAGTCAGCAGGTAGGTGGTATTATAAGACAAATGAAAGAAAATGGAACTGGAAATAAACTTGGGGAAGTTATCTGCCTTAAGGTAATAAAAGAAATGAATGTGGCAGCAAAAAGGAGAAAGAGTAGGGAGAGAAGGAAAGGAGATGACTAAGAACAGACGTGAAGAATATCTGCACTGAAAGAGTGGAAAAAAGAGATGATGTCGTGAGGGAGACAGAAAGATCTGTTAGAGAAGTAAGAAGATCTAACAAAAAAACCTCAGAGAGGCCCAAGGGGAAGGGAGTGTCAAGATGCAATTGACCATGTCACAAAGGGGTCAAAGATGAACACTAAAAAGGAGGCCATTGGACTTAGGATGTAGGTCAAAAGAGGCCATTGAAAAGAGTTTCTGTAGAATGGGGGAGATAGAGACTAAATTGCAGGGAGTCAATTGGTGGTAGGAAGTTGAGGCAATGAGATTACTTTTTTGAAAAGTTTGCCATCATGACTGCTTAGTAGTAGCCACCACTGAAAGCAACAGGATTGTTTGTTTATTTGTTTGTTTTGGGATAGGGAGATTTGAGCATGCTTACTGACCAAAAAAAAAAAGAAAAGAAAAAGAAAAGAAAAAGAAAAGAAAAGAAAAGCAATCAGAGGACATTCAGAGATTCAAGAAAGAGGAGTAAGAATAGATAGGGCAAAGCTTAGGAGGAGTCAATTAAAATGAGATCAAGGTCAAAGATTCTGTGACAATGGAAGAGAGACCTGTCTTCCTGAGTCAGGAGCAAAGGAGGAGGAGACAGATAAGAACATAGAGAAATCTTGAGGTGGAGATCTCAATAAATTCAAACCTTAATAAATTCAGAGATCTAGGTCATCAACTGACAATGAGAAAAGCAGGAATGGGATTGAACACTTGAGGGTGTAGAAATTAGCAGTTATGAAGATATGAAAGAGTTAAAAAGAGATGGCTAAAAAGGTTGTCCAAGTTGGAATGAGATCTAAAATTTGCTATGTGAACTTGTAGTTGACCCAATTAATATAATTTGGTGACCAGCTTCAGAAATGCTCAGAAATAAAGTGAAAAATGGGCAATAAAAACAGATCCACAAGTGATCCAAACATTGGTATTAATCAGAGAGGAATGTTAAAATAACTAATCAATATAATCCAGAAAATAGATGACAAGGAGCATCCAAGTGGCTCAGTTAATTAAGCTTCCTACTCTTGATTTTGGCTCAGGTCACGATCTCAGGGTCATGGGATTGAGCATCACATTGGGCTCCACACTGGGTGTGAAGCTTACTTAAGATTTTCTTTCTCCCTCTCTCTCTGCCCATCTTCTGACTCACGCATGCTCTCCTTCTCTCTCTCAAAAAAAAGAAAGAAGAAAAAAAGAAAGAAAGAAAGAAAGAAAGAAAGAAAGAAAGAAAGAAAGAAAGAAAAAGAAAAGATGACAAAATGGAAAGTTTTACTATAGAGTGTATTAAAAGTAACCAGGATGCTAACAAACTTATTGTAGTAATCATTGTACTATGTATATATATAAAATCATTATATTACACACTTAAAACAATTACAATGCAACATATCAATGATATTTCAATTAAAAGAAAGTAACCAAACAGAAATGATTAAATTGAAATATAATAATTGAAATTAAGAGCTTACTTAATGGAGGCACCTGAGTGGCTCAGTGATTGACCATCTGCCTTCAGCTCAGGGCATGATCCCTGGGTCCTGGGATTGAGTCCCACATTGAGCTCCCTCTGAGGAGCCTGCTTCTCCCTCTGTCTATGTCTCTGTCTCTCTCTCTCTGTCTCTCACGAATAAATAAAGTCTTTTTAAAAAAGAACTTAGTTAATGAATTTAATACCAAATTAGATATACTCAAGGGGAGAGTAGTGATCTAAAAGAAAGTTCAGAAGAAAATATTGAAAATAAAGGAAGATGGGATAAAGATAAAAAAAGATGGGAAAATATAGGGAGGAATGTAATAAAGAGATAGAACACAATGTAAAAAGACCTAGTGAGCATGTAATTGGAGTCTCAGAAAGGGAGGAAAAAGAACATGGAATAGAAGCAATGTTTGGAGATAATAGCTAAGAACTTCCCCAAACCAACAAATTATATTCAACTACAGATCCAAGCTCTACAAACCCCAAGAAGAATAAATTCAAAAAGTAATAAATTCTAAAGAAAACCACACCTAAGCACAGCACAGCTGAAAACAAAGTATTGAGAAAAATCTTAAAAGTTATACATTATCCTCAAAGAAGCCATGAAGAGAGACAGTTAACATTTTATCAGACACTACAGAAGCAGGAGACAATTCAATAACATCTTTGGTATGCTGAGAAAATAAATAATGTCATCCTAGAATTCTATGCCCAGCTAAAGTATTCTTCAAAATTTTTTTTTAATTTTTTTTTAATTTTTATTTATTTATGATAGGCACACAGTGAGAGAGAGAGAGAGGCAGAGACACAGGCAGAGGGAGAAGCAGGCTCCATGCACCAGGAGCCCGACGTGGGATTCGATCCCGGGTCTCCAGGATCGCACCCTGGGCCAAAGGCAGGCACCAAACCGCTGCGCCACCCAGGGATCCCGTATTCTTCAAAATTTAAGGGAAAACAGAAAACATTTTAGACACAGAAAATGAGAGCATGTATTGCCAACAGAACTGCACTAAAAGAAGTACAGGAGGGAGAAGTGTTTGAGACAGGAAAATGATTCCAGGGGCACCTGGGTGGCTCAGTGGTTAAATGTCTGGCTTTGGCTCAGGTCATGATCCCAAGGTCCTGGGATCAAGTCCTACACTGGGCTCCCCATGGGGGGCCTACGAGTCTGCTTCTCCCTCTGCCTGTCTTGCCTCTCTCTCTCTCTCTCTCACTCTGTGTGTGTGTGTGTGTGTGCTCTCATTAATAAATAAATAAAATCTTTAAAAAAAGAATATGGAAGACTTAAAACACAATTCACGAATTTGACTTAAATGTTCTAAACACTGCACTCAACAACTACAGAATATTTTTTATGCTCACATAGATATTTTACTTAAATTGTCCTAATGTTGGGTCATAAAACATTCAACTTGAAAGGATTCAAATTGTACAGATTATGTCTATTACTGAAATAGAATTAAGCAAGAAATTAATAACAAAATATAACCAGATGATTACTCAATATTAGTATGTTAGACAATGCATTACTAGATAACCCATGGCTCAAAGAGGCAATCTCAATGGAATTGGAAAATATTTTAATCAGATGGTAATGAAAATGCTACATAACAAAATACATGGGATGCGCTAATATCACTCTTAGAAGAAAATGTATAGGGCAGCCCTGGTGGCTCCGTGGTTTAGCGCCACCTTCAGCCCAGGGCCTGATCCTGGAACCCCAGGATCGAGTCCCACATTGGGTTCCCTGCATGGGGCCTGTTTCTCCCTCTGCCTGTGTCTCTGCTCCTCTCTCTGTGTCTTTCATGAATAAATAAATAAAATGTTTAAAAAAGTGTATAACCTCAAAATGAATAATTTAGAAGAAAATATTTGAATAGTAAAGAAGAAAGACTGGAAATTAACAATCCATTATCTTAAAAGTTAGGGAAAAAAGTCAAATTAACCCAAAGAAAGTACAATAAAAGAGCAGAAATAATGAATTAGGAAACAAGTATACAATAGAAAAAGAATCAACAAGTTATGGCTGATCAAGAAAAAAAGAAAAAGGACATATTACCAGTATCAGGAATCAAAAAGGGGATATCACCATGATTTTTCAGGAATTATAAAGCTAATAAGGGGATATCATAACCTTTATGTCACTACATGATTAGATGTGGATTAAAAAAACATATTCCTTAGAAAAGCACAACTGAACAAAACCAACAAAAGAAACGAAAAGATCTGAATAGTCTATTTTCTTTTTAAAAGACTGCCTCTGATTAAAAACAAAACAAAACAAAACAAAAACCTTCTCATTTCTGTTCTAGTTGGCTTTGCAACTAAATTCTTCCAAAACATTTTAGGGACAGCAACCCCTATGATAACATATAACATTTTCTAGAGAGTTGGAAAAAAGTGAATACTTCTCAAACCATTTCATGAAGCTAATATAAGGTTGATAACTATCTGACAAGATAGTAAAAGAAAGTAAAATTTTAGGCTGATTTCTCTTATCAACATATGTATAAAAGTCCTAAACAAAATATTAGCAAATTGAATTCAAGAATCTATATTACAACTAAATTGATTTTATCTCAGAAATTCAAAGTTTTTATAACATTAAAAAAATCAATCAATATGAATCACCATATTAATAGCATAAAAGAGAAATATCTTATAATCATCTCATTAGAAACAGAAAAGGTAAAGAATTTGATAAAATCCAATACAGATCAATGATAAAAGAGAAGAAAATTTCCTTAATCTGATAAAAGGTATATACAAAAAAAATCTATAGGAACATTATAGTCACTCATGCAGCATTGCAATCTCCTGAGATTGGTAATGAGACAAGAACACTCTCATTACCACTTTTATCTAATATCATTTTGGAGGCCTTAACCAGTGTAATAAGGCAAGAAAAAATAGATCAGGTAAATTGATGAGTAGATGGATTGATAGATCAAATAGAATCCATGAATAAACTATTAGAATTAATAAGTAGATTAATCAAGTCTATGGAAAAAGGCCAATACACAAAAATTAATTGTATTTCTAAATATCCACAACAAATAATTAGAAAATTAAATCTAAGACTTGATTCCATTTACAATAGCATAAAAAATTGAATAGGAATAATTCTAACAAAAGATTTGAAAGATATCTACACAGAAACTACAAACATTATTTGGAACATTAAAGAAAATCTAGCTAAATGGATGGATATATACTATGTGATTTGAAGCACATATTATAAAGATATCAATTTCCAAAAATTGATCCATATTTTCAATGTAAACCTCAAAAATATCCTGGCGAGATTTTTTTTTTCTTTTTAATGTAGATCTTGACATTTAAGTTGTGGCATTTAAATTATATAGGGAAATGCAAAGTGCCAAGAATAGCCAGGACAATCCTGAAGAAAAACAGAGCTGAAAAACTTACATTAGATATCACAAGTTATTACAATGCTAGGTAATTAAGACAGTGTGGCATTGGCACAAGAGAAAAATAGATCAATGTAACAAAAAAGAGAAAGCAGAAACAAGGACCATATTGTAGTATAGTGTGGTAAAGGACTTCTTAATACGTGTTCTGTGTCAATGGAGAATCATATGGAGAAAATTGCATCTTAATCTCTACCTCACATGATAAAAACAAAACCACCACCAATTTTTTTTAAAAATGCAGCTGAGTTGTAGATCTAAATGTGAAAAGGAAAACAATTATACTTTTAGAAGAAAGCACAGGAGAATATTTTTAAGCTATTAAGATACGCAGAAATTTCTCACACAGGACATGAAAGTCACCAGCCATAAGAGGAAACATTGATAAATTAGACTACATGAAAATAAAGAACTTCTGTTCATCAAAAGATACCATTTTAAGAGAGTAAAAAGGCAAGGCACAGACTGAAAAAAGAGATATGTAATATACATTTCTAACAAAGGACTCATTCAGAATGAATAAAGAAGTCCTTTAAGTTACTAAGAAAAAAAAAACAGGAAAAAAAAAACTACAGAAAAATGGGCAAGAGACTTAGCATGCACATCACAACAGAGTATCTAAATGGCCAATACATGTCTGAAAAGATGGTTAATCTCATTATTCATCAGAGAAATGCAAATTTAAACCACAATTAGATACCACTTTTACCCACCAGGATAGCTAAGAGTAAAACAACTAAGTATTGGTGAGGATGTGGCGCAACTAGAAATCTCATATGTTATTGGTGGGTGTGCAAATTGGGACAACTTTGGAAAACTGAGAGTGCCCAATAATGCTGAATATGTGAATACATTATGACTCAGAAATCCCACTCATCAGCATGCATTCAACAGATGTGCATACATGTGTACACAAAAGACATAATTGCTCATAGTACTACTAGTTAACTAGTTATAATAATCAAAAACTAGAAACAACCCAAAGTCCCTCAATATTAGAGTAGACAAATTATAATAAATGGAATGTTATAAAGTGTTGAGAATTAATTAAATATTGTTCTATGCAATAATACAGATGATTCTCCCAGAAATAATGTTAAACAAAAGAGGTCAGACCCAAAATAATATATATGGAGTGGTTCCATTTATATAAAGTTCAAAACAGGGGCACCTGGGTGACTCAGTGAGTTAATCATTTGACTCTTGATCTCAGCTCAGATCTCGATCTCAGGGTTGTGAGTTCAACCCACGTTGGGCTCCATGCTGAGTGTGGAGCCTACTTAAAAACAACAACAACAACAACCACCAATCAAAAAAACAAATAAAACAAACACCAAAGGCAACTACCTTACACACATCAGGACAGAGAGTACAACAAACAACAACAACAAACAGAAGATGGTAAGTGTTGGTGAGGATGTGGAAAAATTAGAACTCTCGTGGCTATTGATGGGAATGGAATATGATGCAGCCACTCTGGGAATATGGGTTCCTTAAAAAATTAAAAATAGAATTCCTATTTGATGCTGCAATGCCACTTTTGGGTATATATATTCTCAAAAGAATTTTAAGCAGGGTATCAGAGAGAGAGTTGTACACCCATGGCCATAGCAGCATTATTTACAATAGCCAAAAGGTAGAAGCAACTCAACTGCCCATTACAGATGAGTGAACGAAGTGTGGTCTATACATACAATGGAATATTATTCAGCGGTGTAAAGGAAAGAGATTCTCGGGACGCGTGGGTGGCTCGGCTGTTTGGCACCTGCCTTTGGCCCAGGGCGTGATCCTGGAGACCTCGGATCGAGTCCCGCGACAGGCTCCCTGCATGGAGCCTGCTTCTCTCTCTGTATCTCTCATTAATAAAAATAAATAAATAAAATCTTTAAAATAAAATAAAATAAAAAAGGAAAGAAATTCTGACACATGCTGCAGTGCGTATGAGCCTTGAAGACATGTTAAGTGAGATAAGCCAGTCACAGAAGAACAAATACTGTATGATTCCACTACTATGAGGTACCTAGAGTAGTCAGATTTATAGAGGCAGGAAGTAGGAGGTTGGAGGGAGGGAGAAGTGCAGGGATATTATTTAATAGGTACGAAGTTTTAATTTTGCAAGATGAAAAGGGTTCTGGAGATTGGTTGCACAATGATGTGAATGTACTTAACGTTGCTGAACTGTAAAAATGACTAACGGGTACATTTTATGTTATATGATTTTACCATAATTAAAAACTTTTTAAAATAATAAACAAAGGCACAATGACTGTAGTGATTGACATAGTACAGTGTTACCTTTGGTGAGGGGCTAGAGAATGGGAGTCACCAGGGAAGTTTTGGGAGTTCTAGGGATGCTCTGTTGCTTGATCTCGGTCGTAAGAACCTAGAGTTTTTAACTCTTAAAAATTGATCAAATTACATACTTTGACTTGTGCACTAGCTTCAATCAAACCAACAGTAAAAATTACTTTAAAAATAAGTTGAAGTAGGGGCGCCTGGGAGGCTCAGTACATTGAGCATCCAACTCTTTGAGGTCAGCTCAGGTCATGATCTCAAGGTCATGAGTTCGAGCCCAGGTAGGGCTCCACACTCAGTAGGGAGGCTGTTTGAGATTGTCTCTCTGCCACTGTCCCTCCCTGACTCGCTTGCTTGTTGTGGGCACTCTCTCTCTGAAATAAATAAATAAATCTTAAAATAAATTGAAGTAAAACATATAAGAATACTCAGGGATTTGAGGGGGTAAAAGATGGGTAATGAGTGGGTACTTAGCTAATATCAAAATGTTGACACACAAAAATTCTGGTAGACAAAATTTGCATTTTAAGAGGAATCATAAATATACTATAATAATCATATTATGCCTATGACTTTTTAAAATCACAGTGTCCCAAAATACTAATAAACTTTATCTCATTAAAAATAAATAGCTCCTGGGTTACCTGGATGGCTCAGATGGTTAAGGGTTTGCCTTGATCTCAGGGTCCTGGGATGGAGCCCTGCATCGTGCTCCCTGCTCAGTGGGGAGTCTGTTTCTCCCTCTCCCTGTCTCTCCCCTCTGCTGGTGCTCTCTCTCTCTCTCAAATGAATAAATAAAAATCATTTTTAAAAATTCCCATTTAAAAAATAAATAGCTTCTATATGATGGAAAAACAATTTATAAACTCTAAGAATGTATGACAGCAAAGAGCTTATATTTTAACACATAAATAACTCTTAAAACTGAAAGAGAAAAGTAGTAACACTCTTTTAGAAAAATGGACAAAGGACACGAGGAGCTCTGAATTATCAGAAGAGAAAAAAAGAGAAAAGAAAAAAGCAAGTCATTAGAAAAACGCATAAAATAAGTTCAATACCATAAGTAATCAAAGAAATGCAAATTAAAACTATTATATAAATGGGTTCATCAAATCGGTGAGGTTTAAAAAGAATCTCAGAACCTGGTATTGGCAAGAGTATGAAGAAATGGGTACTCTCATACTCTGGGATTGGGATTATAAACTACAGAGCAGAATAACAATCTGTATCAAAATTTAAAATAAGCTTTCCCTTTGGTCTAGCAATTTAATTTCTAGCGATTTACCTTTAGGTAATTAATCACCCACATATCCAAAAGATGTCCACTGTAGTGTACTTTATAAGAGTGAAATATTAGAAAAAACTGCAATGGGGCAGCCCAGGTGGCTCAGCGGTTTAGCCCCTGCCTTTGGCCCAGGGCATGATCCTGGAGACCCGGGATCGAGTCCCACATCACGCTCCCTGCATGGAGCCTGCTTCTCCCTCTGCCTGTGTCTCTGCTCTCTCTCTCTCTGTGTCTCTCATGAATAAATAAATACAATCATAAAAAAAAAAAAGAAAAAACTGCGATATGTATCAAATCAGAGTTGGCTAATACATCAGGATACTCACATACAATGGAATGCCAAGTAGTCATGTGAAATGGCTATATTTATTGTCCTATGTTGATGAATTTAAAAAGGCAATTACATAAAAACAAGCATAATATCATCCCCTCGATGTAAATGTATTTATAGGTACACACACATACACACCTATCTGGGAAAAATGTCCACCAAATTTTAATAGTCATTATCTCAGGGTCATGAAGTTCAGCTTTCTTTTTAATGCTTTTTAATGTTTGAATTTGTTCAGTGAGCAATACATCACTTTTTATGATAAGAAAAAACAATGGTATTCTCTTTTCAAAAGCAAAAAGTCATGGGACAATAATCTGGTCTGTTTTAGTCACAGGTAATACTTTCACATTTCTCTGAGGCTTGCCATTTCCCCGCGTGGCCTACTAACCCCCATTAAAACCGCAAATCAGATTGAGGCCTGAAAGATGGAGAAGCTCTCTGGGCTTTACTTAAAGTCTCTGCGGCATTTACAGGGAGTGCTACCACCGAGGCCACCAGAAGGCTGCCTCCCAGCCCCCAGCAGTGATCTCTGGGCCTCCTCCCAGGAAGTCAGTGCCTGGGGTCCCCAAGCACCCCCACATCCTACATGGTTTTTTTGTTTGTTTGTTTTGAGGAGTTCAGGGATGTCTGGTGATTTGCATTTCTATAGGCCATTCACTAGGGATCTAAACGCTGGGAGCCCTGAATTCTCGTGCAAATTCTGGAGGCCCCGGGGCGGGGGTGGGGGGTGGGGTGGGGGGGTGGGGGGGTTGGAAAACTGGTTGGTTTGGGTTTTAGGGGAGACCTAATGCTGTCTATCCAGAGCATTCCACCAAAGGAAGTTTGAAATGTTCCATCCTACCCCTAATCTCTCCTCGACCGTGTATGCAAATCCTACATAGTTATAATTTTCATTTTAATTAGCAGCTAGGTGACAGTAACCCAGTTAACAGAAGGAAGCAAGCAGAAGAAAAAAGGAAACTTTTGGGATCTGGTTCCCACAAGACACTTCCAAGAATCCAGAGTTAGCACACCACTGAAATAAGAACTCAAAAGTTTTGACTTTTTCTCCAGGGGCTCCTGCCAGTATAGACATTTCAATGCACTGGACGTTCTTTTTCAAGGGGCAAAGGGTGATGGATTTCCCATCTTTTTTTTTTTTTTAAGATTTTATTTATTTGTTCATGAAAGACAGAGAGAGAGAGAGAGAGAGGCAGAGACACAGGCAGAGGGAGAAGCAGGCTCCATGCAGGGAGCCCGATGCAGGACTCGATCCCAGGACTCCAGGATCATGCCCTGGGGGGAAGGCAGGCACTAAACCGCTGAGCCACCCAAGATTCCCCAACCAATCTTAAATAGTTACAGTTTGGAAAACTGGAGATGCTCAGAATATTGCCCCGAAAGTCTCAAAAATGGGCATCGGGACCTACCTGCACACAACCCTCCTCCCTGGCCCACAGAACACCTTTCCTTTAGAGAGCAGCCTGCCCAGGAAGCCCAGCAGGGTCACGTGCATCACCCTCATGCCAGCTCCCTGCTCCTTCATGGCACCTCCAAGCTAATCTGGAAGCTTGATTATAAGCCAAGGGGAACGGTTATATAACTCTGAAAGTTTAAACTTGGGAAAACACACACACACACACACATATCTAAACAAGAGCCCAGTTAAAAGGAGAAAACCATAGCACTGGATCCCGTTTCCCCATTTTATTGCCCTGTAAAGCAGTAAAAACTGTATTAATTGTTCCATCTACCTGTGTGTCGTCCTGGCTGCCCAAATGGCCATGTCATCCAACTAATTAAAAAGTACTTGCTGCCTCCCAGGGCCCTTCAAATGTTATATGTGCAGATAAAAGTGAAAATTTTTATAAATGGGGACGCCTGGGTGGCTCAGCAGTTGAGCATCTGCCTTTGGCCCAGGGCATGATCCTGGAGTCCCCGGATCTAGTCCCACGTGGGGCTCCCTGAAGGGAGCCTGCTTCTCCCTCTGCCTGTGTCTCTGCCTCTCTCTCTGCGTCTCTCATGAATAAATAAAATCTTAAAATAATTATTATAAATGTCTACTGCACTCATCTTTGCATTTCTTTCTTGTGATAAGTACTGAGGGGTGCATCTCTCAGCCCAATTAAGTGAAGATGGCTCCTTTCCTGGAGCCCCTGAATGCTGCTGGTCAGCCAGAAGCACCCCCTCCCCCTGCAAGGGAGCCTGAGTTCAGGGGCAGTGGCAGACAGAGCCTTTGGGAGTCGCCAGGAATGGGAGCAACCTGAGGGGGATGGGCCAAGATCCCAGCGACATGGCCCAGCTCCCAGAACTCCCCTTTGGGCTGTGTGCTTCTGTTTTCCATCACCTCTATGCTGCCAGAAAGTTCTGTGGAAAGCAGCAGGGTCAGGAGGCAGTCTGGGCAGCTGCGAGGGGGACAGCTTTTCCAGGTGGGTGCAGAGGGAAGGAAAGGACATGCCTGCTGGGTGCAGGGAGAGCAGGAGCTGGGCCTCAGGTGCAGAGAAGGAAAGGACCCGCCTGCTGGGTGCGGGGAGAGCAGGAGCTGGGCCTCAGGCTAATCCCCGTGAGAACTGTGCGTGGTGGAGACAAGGGCAGGAGTCCAGGAGCCGCCCCTGGGTGCTGTCCCACGAGACAGCTAATTCCACCGCCCTGTCCTGCCAGGCTCTGGGGGCCAGGGTCGTGTGGCGGTCGGGAGACAGCTTGGAACCAGGAGGGCCCTGTCCCTGGAGCGACCCCCCCGCACCCCCCCTGCACCCCGCACCACGCTCCAGGAATGGGCAGCGACTCTCCCCAGACTCGCTTTTCAGGCTGACACTGGGCCCCTGCCCAGGGTTCTAAGAGGTTTTGAAGGGGAAGACAGGGGGCTTAGCCCAGCGCCAATTCGAGCGTTTTGCTTTGGCAAAATGAGAAAAAGAAGGTCGAGGCAGTGAGATTTTCAAAAAGTTAAATGTATTCAATGTAAAGATTGCTCTTGTGGGGATCCCTGGGTGGCGCAGCAGTTTGGCGCCTGCCTTTGGCCCAGGGCGCGATCCTGGAGACTCGGGATCGAATCCCACGTCGGGCTCCCGGTGCATGGAGCCTGCTTCTCCCTCTGCCTGTGTCTCTGCCTCTCTCTCTCTCTCTCTGTGACTATCATAGATAAATAAAAATTAAAAAAAAAAAAAAAAGATTGCTCCTGTGCTAATGCTGGGGGGGGGGGGGTGTCTGATGTTTTGATTTGCTTTACTGGTGGCCGAGTAGGTGCTCGGACTTGCTAAGGCCCTTACAGCCGGCTCGCCCGTTGTTTTTTTTTTTTTTTTTCCTTCTGATTTTATTAGCCCATGAAAGTTCAAATTCCCGAGGAGAGAAGCATCCCAGGGCCTGTCTTTTGGCCTTTTCTTCTGTGATGATTCCACCTGTATCTTATTTCAAATGACAAGCACCAAACCTTTGTTTCATTTAGTCATTTGACAGACATCAAATAAGCTGCCACTGCGTGTTGGACAAAAACTTTGTCAAGATGTCATTTCCCTTGCAGGTGATAAAAGGATTTCGAACATTGCAGAAACGAACAACATAATACAAAAGTATTAAGTGGCTATCGAATTTTCCCTGACACACTTGCTATGATACATCCGTGCACAGATCAGCCAGCCACTAGCACTTCACCAAGAAACTTCCTCTTTGATCATGAAGCCCAGTTATTTTTTCTTAGCAATATTATCATTTAAAAAAACATGACTCTACAGGGCACCTGGCTGGCTCAGTGGTTGGGCATCTGCCTTGGGCCCAGGGCGTGATCCCAGGGTCCCGGGATCGAGTGCCGCATCGGGCTCCCTGCTTCTCCCTCTGCCTGTGTTTCTGCCTCTCTCTCTCTCTCTCTCTCTCTCTCTCTCTGTGTTTCTCATGAATAGATAAATAAAATCTTTAAACAAACAAACAAACCAAAAAACCATGACTCTAAATCCTCCTCCCCAGTCAGTTTGAAGTGACCACAGTTGCTCTCTAGATGTGCCTCTCCACTTGCTTTACCAGTGAGTTGTGTGGTGGAGACTTCTAGAGCTTTCTGGGCTTGTTCGGGACTGCAGCACGACTGCAGACTCAATCCAGACTCATATGGGGACTTACTAGTTTACCCTTCTTTCCCTTGAGGCCTGACGTAGCTGCTGGAGCCATCTCTGTGTGCTGCTCGGTGCCAAGTGTGGGCCAGCTGGCAGCAAGCTGTAGAGCCCAGGCTTTGATCTGGATGCTTCTGCGGTTGACCCCTGGCCTGGTAACCTCAGGCCTCTCCAAGCTCCGCTTCCCTCCGTTGTGATGTGAGATCATTCTAGTCCTTTCCTTGTGGGGCCACAGTAAAAAATAAGTGACATAATTTGTGTAAATCACTGGCTCTGGTGCCCACCACAGGGCAATAATCCAACGGTGATTATTATCGTCGTTGCACGTATCAGTCTGCTAGGGCTGCTCTAACTGAGAACCACAAACTGGGTGGCTGAAAACAACAGAAATGGGCCATCTCACAGTGCTGGAGGCTGGAGGCTGGAGGCTGGAAGGAAGGTGTTGGCAGGGAGGGTTCTTTTTGAAGACCATGAGGGAGAATCCGTTCCCGGCCTCCCCCAGCAGCTGGTGGATTGGGGCCCATCTTTGGTGTTCCCGCTACCTCACCCCCACGTCTGTCTTGACATCACGTGGTGTTCTCCTGGCGCATCTCTATCATCACACGTCCATCTTCTTAGAAGACACCAGTCCTACTGGATTAGGAGCCCATCCTACTCACTAAGATTTCATCTTAATTTAATCATATCTGCAAGAACACTATTTTTAAGTGAGGTCACATTCTGAGGTAAAGGGTGTTAGGATCTCAATGCGTCCTAGGGCGACAAGGTTCAATCCACAACATGGTGGGCGGCGGGGGGGGGGGGGGGGCGTGTAATAGGATTTTGCCTATTGCTGCTATCATGACTGTTTTCACCTTTTTTCTAACACTGGTTCACCTGCCACTGTGCACAGAGCATCACCAAATGCTGGCTGCATGGCAGTTTCTTTCTTTTTTTTTTTTTAAGATTTTATTTATTTATTCATGATAATCACACACACACAGAGGGAGAGAGAGAGAGAGAGAGAGAGAGAGAGAGAGGCAGAGACACGGGCAGAGGGAGAAGCAGGCTCCATGCACGGGAGCCCGACGTGGGATCCGATCCCAGGTCTCCAGGATCACGCCCCGGGCCAAAGGCAGGCGCTAAACTGCTGCGCCACCCAGGGATCCCTGCATGGCAGTTTCTTCAAGCAATCTCCGCCCAGCCCTCTGTTGCTGGCTCCCCTCCACCATCTGGGGCTCCCCTGGACCAGAGCAAGTTCTCCCCTTCTTTCCACCAGCTTCTACCCCAGAAGACCCTCCTGCTCCCCACTCCCCATGCCCTCCAGCACCTCTCCACCTTCTGCCCAGCACACCACATCGGCTGAAGGGTGATGGCTCATGTGGGAGCAAGCAGCAGCCTGAGCTCACACGCTTGCAGCATGCCTGTAAAACAGAGAGACCCTCTGAGACCCTCCCCATGAGGTCTACGTGCTGTATGGCCACTCTTCATCCCACCACCCTGCACCCTGCACACCGTGGTCCTGGCTACCTGGAGCTGCCTGCCAGTGGCCGACCCTCCTCAGGCATAACTTGCTTTTGCAATCGCTGGCCTTCCTCAGGGTGGTGTGCCCATGTTCCTCTTCCTTCTCTTTTTCAGTTGGCTTCCCGTGTTAAACACATGAGGGAAATTTCACTGATTAAGGAAAACCTGTGGCCTAGCCTGTTGTCGGCGGATAAAATAATCACTACTGTATTTTTGGCAAATCCAGATTTTTCTATGTCTGGGTTGGCTGAAAGTGGGAGTGCACCCAGGCATAGCTCTGAGCTTAAAGGTTTGGGTGTGACTCTTAGTGCCAGAGTAAACGATGACAGACAATTTCAGGCCATGGATTTCTGACTGCTGGCAGGGCCTGTAGATCGGGATCTCTCACTACCTGAGACCCAGCCTCTTCCCTCCCTGGAGGGTGGCTTCAGTGGGCCCGGGATACCAGGGAATCACACCTTCGCAACCCTCTCAGCCCCTCTCTGAGGCCGCAGGAAGGAGTGAAGCTCTGGGGTGCTCAGGGGCTCCCAACCCCGGGAGCTGAACTGCCGAGCCCAGAAGAACCTTTCTGACTACGTTTATGATCCTACTTTCAAGTGAGGGGGAATAGAAAGCCAAGGTCTTTGCCTCTCCTTTAGAATTGCCAGATTTAGCAAATAAAAAAATATAGAACAACCCATTAATTAGACTATCCAATAACATCAAATCATTTTTTTGTCACCCTTACCATTTTTAAGTGTATGGTTCAGCAGTGTTAAGTACGCACATGACAACAAATGGGGTTTTTTTTTTTTTCAATGTTAACTGCATCCCAATCAATATTTGGGACATACTTACACTAAAAGATAATTCAGTGTTTGTCTGAAATTCAAACTTAACTGGGCATCCTGTATTTTATCTGGCAACTCTACCCCACTGGCCCTGGCTTATTTCATTTGTTTGTATTTCAGGTTCCTTGTCTCTATGAAGAGAAAGCATCCCCAGGGAATTGAGGCTGCCCTGCTCCCTGACCTCCTAGGTGAGAGGCTGGCAGCCCAGAACATATATGCTGAAACCTTATTTTGTGTAGTCAAGATCCTGAACAAAGTGATAAGGAAGTGTATCTTTGGCACTTCCCCATTTTCTACAGCATCCACTTGTTGCCCTGCCCCTCCCTGGGCAGCCCCCTTCCAAGTCATTAACTCATCCTAGTCAAGCACTAACTGATAAAGGATAAAGTGTTAGCTGCTGATATGATTAAAATGTGACCTCCTCTCAGCCATACTTCCCCCCACCACCACAGTGGACTCAAATGATCAAGAAAGGATGGTGACCAGACAGAGTGGGAGACGTTGCTGGTGTGAGGTGAGCCTGTCCAGTCCCTGGGCTGTGAAGCCCAAGATGCCGATGACCGCTCACCTCTGCCAAGACCCCTTTCCTTACAGATCTTCTGAGAGGAAGGAGTTATTTGCAAGAAACTCTTCAAGGACTCCTCATTTATTTTTATTATTTTTTAAAGATTTTATTCATCCATTCATGAGAGACACACACAGAACGGCAGAGACATAGTCAGAGGGAGAAGCAGTTCCTCTGCAGGAAGCCTGACGTGGGACTCCATCCCGGGACTCCAGGATCATGCCCTGGGCCAAAGGCAGGCGCTAAACCGCTGAGCTACCGAGGCGTCCCAAGGACTCCTCATTTAATGGAGAATTCAGATTGCCCTTGGTCTTCCATTTTTATAGTATCTAGATTCCCAGAGTGGAGATAGAAGAGAACCCCAAATGAGAAATCTTTAGAGAATGAGTAGCTCTAGTCTAACTTCATGCAAACCTCCTGTGGCCTTAAGGCTCGGTGACAGACACAAGAAAAGCTTTCTCTTCCTCGCTGTGCCAGGTGTCCTGGTTAGATTTGGGAATACCTGCCCAACTTGTGTGTTTCCACTGTACTCAGATACGCATCAAGGTGGTGACGGACAGTGTGTTAGGCACAATTAAAACACACACAGTGACCCACATGCACAACCAGTTCTTCCTTTCAGGACTTTTCTTGCAACCAATTATAGTGGTAATGAAATAAGGCCATGTATACATCTCAATAGGTTTCTAATAGCAACTCAGTTGAAAATAGATTGAGCACTGCCAAGCACCAGGCCCTGTGACAGAAGGTGAGGTATAAGGACATCTAAGCCATGTCCCCTCATGGAGATGCTTATGATCAAAGGGCGAAGATTGACAACCAGCAGCACCAATCACAGCACAGAGTGGCTTGTGCTGTGGTAGAGGGAGGCTCAGGCTGTGTAGGAACACCGAGGACAGTGATCCCCCAACCCAGGCATAGAGAGATTGAGAGAGGTAGGCAAAGGAGGCAATTCCTAGCAAGATTGGAAAGAGCAAATGGCAAGTTAAAAGCATCCCTTCTGTGGCAGAGAAGGCTCTAAAATAATAGCCAACCCAAGTCAAGGTTAACGCGGGGCAGTAGAGACTTGGCCTGCCCCTGTCCCTGGCTCAGCTCTATCAACTCCACTATTCTGGCCCAAGACTTTCTTTTGAGTCTCCCCCAAGTGAACCTACCAGCCATGAGTAGACAGAAAAGTGGGATCCCTTTTCTTAAGCTTCCTATTTATTCATTTCAGCCAAGCAGTTAATTAATTTTGGGAGAATCCCAGAGTGATTCTAGCACTCCCATCCAAACTTCAATTAATGAAAAGCTTTACTGAGGTTGTTCTCCAGAGCATTCAGATTTATTCTTTCTTGTTTTAATACTGAATAAGCTGCCTTTGAGGCCAGCGGCTTAGGGGGCTGCTCAGTTGTTTGCTGGTTTCCATTTTCTGCAGCTCAGCTGTAACTAAGGATTTTGACCACCAACTGGGCTTTCAACACCACTTCTGCTCAAGAGCCTGGTCCTAAAGGCTATTCTTGGCTCAAAGAGGCCCTGTCCTGCCTCTGCCTCTATAGCCGTTTCTTCACAGACATGTCAACAGTCATTCTGTTCACCCACTCGATTCACACATGGAGAACATTATAACCCAACTAAAATATCTGAAAATGAGTCAATGATAAGATTCTTGGAAGAGGCTTATATAATAAAACCTCAAGAGGGAACTCACCAAGTATTGATGTCAGGAAGGAGATGCGAACCCAAAGGCATCTCAGTCCAACGGAGAGCAGATGGAGAGCAATTGTTACATGTGGGCCTCAGGGTTCCTTTTGGATGAGAAGACTCTGCAGGCATTATACTGCCCCAAATCACATCAGATATATTTAGCCTGGGAAGATTTGCTTGAGGGATACAATAACTAGATACATCAAAATTTAAGGAGAGTGATTAAGAATAGCTCGAAGCAGGCAGAGAATATCTTTGGACAGTATATCTGCTGAGGCATGTGACATTATAGGATCAGTAGCCCTCGGAGGTTCAAGTGTAATCTGTTCTAAGGTTTCCTTCTTCATTATATGCATACCCTCTCCCTCTCTTCCCTTCTCTCTCTCTTCTTCATCTCTTCCTTCTACTTCTGCCCTCTCTCTTTACTTCCCTCCATCATTTACCATAGTACCCCCTCTCCCTACTTTGACTTCTACTCACTATGGGTCACACTTTACTATGGCACCTGTTTGGTTTAAGCATGATTGAATTTGGGGCACCTGGATGGCTCAGTCAGTTACGCATCTGCCTTCAGCTCAGGGTCCTGTGATCTCAGGGTCCTGGGATGGAGCTCTGTGTCAGGCTCTCTGCTCAGCAGGGAGTCTACTTCTCCCTCTACCCCACCCTCTACTCATGTTCATGCTCTCTCAAATAAATAAAATCTTTAGATATGATTAAATTTGCCTTTACCGTATCAATCACATCCTTATCTATTTCACTAAGACAAGGCCCAGACTCAGAACCATAACAAGGGTTAATAAGGCCAAATTCAAACCTAGAGGCTCAAAGAGATCTTAGAAAAGAGAGCTTGTGAAGGTCACATGGGCTGGAAAAACTTGTCAATAAAACAGTAGTGTTACTTTTCCATAGAAGAAGCAAACGAAATCTTTATCACTAGAAGGATAGGAGTCCCACCAGATGGAAAGGTGAATTATTGGCACTAGTTTGTGCCTCCTGTTCTGAAAAACAAATGTGCACACAATCCAATGTTCCTTTAAGTGACTTTTGTAGTTCTTTCCTTCCTATGACTATCAAACTTTTCAACCAGGTGGCAAAGACACCACTGCTTCCGTTTTCCTACCACCACTCTTCCTTTCTCCTCTGACTCAATGAAGCAACAGCCTCAGGAGTCACTCACTTTTGTCACTATGTTCACAACTAGTCCTCATTTCTTTTCCTTTTTTCCTTGATAGTAACCAATGATCAATTTCTTTACTTTTGGGGGGGGGGATTTTATACTTATTTTACTTTTTCAAGATTTTTTTTTAATGTTCATTCTCTCATCTCAAATATAGACAAATACTGAACTGTTCCGAGTTTAAATACTTACCTAATACATAGCTAACATGTTGAAGCTTTCAGAAACAAAATAAGGTTTCAAAGCCAAACAATGAGCAAGAGCTGAAATATAAGTAGCCAATAGGGATAACAGGATTGAATTTAGGTCTTAGCAATATGCACGCAATATCCCACGCAATATGCAAGGAGAATTGGAACTGAGTTACCTGAATAAAATGAAGATTCAAGAATGGTTGCCCACAGAAAACAAACTAGAAAAATTCCAACTACCAGGACAATGGAAAGAAATTTACTAGACATTGGGCTGTGGAAAGGGAAGAAATCATTCACAAAATCTAGAACCCAGACCAAGGTCAAGTAGGCTGTGATGTAGGGAGCACAGACCAAAAGACTAACATTAAAAATTGCTCCTGTATCTATTAATCATACAGGATCCCAGGACAGGCAAAGATAGACCAGCTGCTAAAGAGGTTTCTGGGGGCACCTGGTTGGCTCAGTTGTTGAGCATCTGCCTCTGGCTCAGGTCGTGATCTCAGGGTCCTGGGATCAAGTTCCGTATCAGGCTTCCTGCAGGGAGCCTGCTTCTCCCTCTACCTATGTCTTTGCCTCTTTCTCTGTGTCTCTCATGAATAAATAAATAAAATCTTTAAAGCTTTTTTAAAATGAAAGAAAATAAAATAAAGGTGTTTCTGTCACCCAGGGCATATCACCTACTAAAACCATATTCCTGAGGATTATTTCATAATCAATAGTTAGAAATCACGCAAGGAGACAAACAACCATGGAGAGAACTAAGAATTATGAATATAGAAATGAATCTGAAAAGATCTTTAAAACAAATTTTGGGAAAAACGTTGAATGTCATAAGGCAAGAGTACAAAAACTACTGGTTTATTTAAAAAAAATACTTTTGATAAAATACCATAATTTACAAACACTGATGAACAAATAGATGGAACCATGAGCTGGATACAGTCAAAGAGAGAATTAGTCACTTTGAAGATAAATCTGATGATATCACCAGAATATAGCACAAAGAAGGAGAAATGAAAAATCTGGAAGAAATGTAGAAACCAGAACCTATAATGAAAATTTATGTTATAAGAGGAAAGAATGCAAGAGACATAATATTCAAATATCTGAGAATATTCCAGAATTGAAGAATGATAGGTATTCTCAAGTTGAAAGAATGTTTGTATCATGAGCTGGATACGTTTGCTTTTATTTATTTATTTTTTAAATACTTTATTTATTTATCCATGAGAGACACAGAGAGATGCAGAGACACAGGCAGAGACACAGGCAGAGGGAGAAGCAGGCTCCATGCAGGGAGCCCGACCCAGGACTTGATCCCGGGTCTCCAGGATCATGTCCTGGGCTGAAGGTGGTGCTAAACCGCAGAGCCACCTGGGATGCCCTTTTTTCCTTAAAGATTTTATTTATTTAAACATTTCCTTTTAATTCCTCATTGAGACAAATAACATTCTAACTTCAAAACAAACACAAAGAAAAGTTATAAAAGCTACCAAAGAGTTAAGACAGAGTATTTTTTAAAAGACAATTAAAATGACAGCTCACTTTTTTATCAGTGAAAGTAGATACCTAAAATGTAAATTTTTTTTCTTCAAAAAGCAGGTGGAGAACACTTTTTTAAAAAAGACTTTGCTTATTTATTTATTTTGAGAGAGACTATGAGCAGGGGAGGAGAGAGACAGAGGGAGAGGGAAAAGCCAACTCTAAGTTGAGTGAGGAGCCTGATTTGGGAGCTCAATCCCAGGACCCTGAGATCAGGACCTAAACTGAAGGCAGATGCTTAATCGACTGAGCCACCTAGGTGCCCCAGAAAATACTTTTTCTTTTTCTCTCTTTTTTAAAGATTTTATTTATTCATTCATGAGACACAGAGAGAGAACGAGGCAGAGACACAAGCAGAGAGAGAGAAGCAGGCTCCACGCAGGGAGCCCGACGTGAGACTCAATCCTGGACTCCAGGATCACGCCCTGGGCCGAAGGCAGGCGCTCCATGCTGAGCCACCTGAGTGTCCCCAGAAAATGCTTTTTCAATTAGAATTCTATACCAGCCAAAGCATCATTCAAGGCTGAGAGAAGATAAAGACATTTTCAGACTTTCAAAAATTTAGAGAATTGACTAGTTATATAGACTATCAGTCAAAGAACTACTGAATGATGCACATCAACAGAAAGAAATCAAAACCTAAAAAAGGTATGGGATGCAAAGAGTCATAATTAGGAAATTAATTGTTAACAAATTAGTTGGAAAACTTTAATAAGACTTTAAAATTTAACAAGGAAACTTCCCTTTGAAAGAATGGAGAATAAAGAAAATTCTATCAATACAAAAGCAGACAAGAAAGAAAAAATAAAACCACTAGTAATATAGAAGAAATAAGTCTAAATATAAGTATAAATATATTCATCATAATCGTAACATTAAACTTGCTAGTTAACACATGAAGGCGCTCAATGGAAACAAACAAAAAAGAAATTCATGCATACAAGAGTCACACCAACATTAAAAGTAATGGCAGGGGAAAATCTATAGCAGGAAGCTAATAATTGAAAGAAAGATGATGTAGTAATCTCAATATTAGATAATATATAATTTAGGAAAACACTTATTAGTACAATTAACGAAGAGCACTATACATTGGGAGAGAAAAAACAATAAACAACCCACCAAGAAGATTTAGCAATCATAAACTTGCTTAGACCTAACAACATAAGTTTGAAAATCTACAAAGTAAAAATCAATCCATTTCAAGAAGAAAAAAAAAGCTTCTCTCAGAAACTTCTAGCTTGAGATATAAGGGCAGGATACCTGCAACTTAATATCAAATGACTTCAAAACCAAATTCGATCTTGATCTAAACCGGGACATAGATATTAAACAAAATAAATAATATCAAGCAAGCGTGATACCTATTAACATCTTGGGGAATTAGGTGAAGAGAGTAAGGTAATTCCTTGTATTATTTTTGTAACTCTTTTGTAGGTTTGAAATAAAAAGTTTCAAAGTTTAAAAAATAATACTGATGCACAGGACTCCTGGGTTCTTCAGGTCAAGCAACAAACTCATGATTTCAGCTCAGGTCATGATCTCAGGGTCCTAGTATCAAGCCCTACATCAGGCTCCAGGCTTACTGGGAGCCTGCTTGAGATTCTCTCTCTCCCTCTGCCCCTCCCCTTACTCATGTGCCCACTCTCTCTCTCTAAATGAAATAAATAAAATCTTAAAAAAAAAAATACTGATGTGAGTGCTACAACTGATTTCACCAGTTAGAAATTCTACTTTAAAAATTAGGGATGCACTCCGAGCAACAGCATTTATTTAACACTTCTAGGTGATTCCAATATTTTTTAAAACCCCAACAAATCAAGCATATAGAAAATAAATAAAGATAGAGAAGATGTGCCTAACACAATATTATCAAGCATAATCCACTAGATCAATTGAGCAGATAGCTCAATTGAAAAAAAGAGCAAGACATTTAAATGGGCACTTCCCAAAATGTGAGAAAAGCCCAACCATTTTTGTCACCAGCTAAATGCAAATTAAGACCATGATGAGAGGCCACTATACCCCTACCAGACTGGCTAAAATGGAAAAGATAATATGAAGTATTAGGGGAGATGTAGAGCAACCGGAACTCCTAAGCACCATTGCACAGAGCGTGAATTGTCACACCTGCTTTGGAAAACTGCTTGAAAGTATCTACCAAAGCTGGTTATGGGGCACCTAGGTGGCTCAATGGTTGAGCATCTGCTTTCAGCTCTGGGTGTGATCCTGGGGTCCTGGGGTTGAGTCCACATCGGGCTCCCCCCCTCTCCCCCCGCCCAGGGAGCCTGCTTCTCCCTCTGCCTACATCTCTGCCTCTCTCTCTGTGTCTCTCATAAATGAATGAATGAATGAATGAATGAATAAATAAATAAATAAATAAATAAATAAATAAATAAATAAATAAAGCTGGTTATATGCATGCCCTATGAACCAGCACTTCTACTCTGAGGTATAGATCCAATAGAAAAGCATATGTGTGTTCACCAAAACACTGATACAACACTTCTAGTAGTAGTACTATTCATAGTACCCAAAAACTTAGGAAAAAAACCCTAAATCTTCAATAGTAGAGAGGATTAAAAACTGTGGTAAATTCATACTATAGAATACCATATATCGATGATAATAAATAAGTTACAATCACAGTGAACATAAATGAAACGCAGAAATATAATGTTGAATAAAAGACATCAGGCACACAGGAATAAGTGTTGCATGATTCTATTTGTAAAAAGTTCAAAACTCAGCAAAATCAATCAGTAGCATCAGAAGGCAGGATGGTGGTAGGTGGGTGAGGACATTAATTACTAAAAACACACGATTTTTCTGGGAAATAATAGATATGAAGAGAACTGTCATTCAGGAAATAGAAGCCAGGGCAGCCCCGGTGGCTCAGCGGTTTAGCGCCGCCTTCGGCCCAGGGTCTGATCCTGGAGGCCTGGGATGGAGTCCCAAGTCGGGCTCCCTGCATGGAGCCTGCTCCTCCCTCTGCCTGTGTCTCTGCCTCTCTCTCTGTGTGTCTCTCATGAATAAATAAATAAAATCTTTAAAAAAAAAAAAAAAAGGAAATAGAAGCCATATTTTTTTCACTCATTAATGAAACGTGTATAAAGTTGACCAGAAAAGATGTCTCAACAAATTCCACAGAATAAATAAATATGGTTCTCTAACTATAATGCAATTAAATAATATATGCTCATTGTGGAAAATTTGGAAAATACAGGAAATAAGAACATTAAAATTGAAATTGCCTATACTCTCAAAATCCAGACATTTTCACTCAATATTTTAGATCATATGCCTCTTATTTTTACCTATGTCTATTTTAACATGGCTGAAATCATTCTATATATATTGTTACCTAGAATAGCCAGGGTAATCTTGAAGGACAACACTGAAAGATTAACCATAGCAGATATTAAGATGTATTATAAAGGGCAGCCCCAGTGGCGCAGCGGTTTAGCACCGCCTGCAGCTCAGGGCGTGATCCTGGAGACCCTGGATCAATTTCCACGTCAGGCTCCCTGCATGGAGCCTGCTTCTCCCTCTGTCTCTGTTTCTGCCTCTCATTCTCTCTGTGTGTCCCTATGAATAAATAAATAAAATCTTTAAAAAAAAAAGATGTATTATAAAGCCACAGTAACCAAGACACCATGGTACTGGCACCAAGATATTCAAATAGATCCATGGAATGGACTTGAGAGCCCAGAAACATACCTACACATATTCAATTACTTTATAACAAAGGTGTTTCTGCAATTCAGTGAGGGAAAGAGTAGTCCTTTCAATAAGCAGTCCCCAGGATGCTTGGGTGGCTCAGTGGTTGGGCTTCTGCCTTTGGCTCAGGGTATGATCTGGGGATCCAGGATCGGGTCCCGCATCAGGATCCCTGTGGGGAGCCTGATTCTCCCTCTGCCTGTGTTTCTGCCTCTCTCGTGAATAAATAAATAAAACTTAAAAAAAAAAAAAAGTGGGCAGCCCGGGTGGCTCAGTGGTTTAGTGCCGCCTTCAGTCCAGGGCATGATTCTGGAGACCCAGGATTGAGTCCCATGTCGGGCTCCCTCTATGGAGCCTGCTTCTCCCTCTGCCTCTCTCTCTCTGTGTGTGTCTCTCATGAATAAATAAATAAAATATTAAAAAAAAGCAGTCCTGGATCAACTGTATATCTATATGAGAAAAATGAGCTTTGATGTCCCTTAACACTATACATAAAAATTAATTCAAAATGGATTATAGATCTTACCATGAAAGGTAAAACAATAAAGTTTCTAGAAGAAAACAGTAGAGAATATTTCCATGACTTTAAGAATAGTCAAAGATTTCTCAAGGAGGGTAACAAAGGCACTAACCACTAAAACCAAGGCTGATTCATTGGACCACATTAAAGTTAAGAGCACTGTCTTCCCCCAAAAATACCATTAAGAGAGCAAAGAGAGAGGCAAACCACAGACTGACTTCACAATGCATATATCTGACAAAGTATTAGTGTCCAGATTATGTAGAAGCCTATGAATTAAAAAAAAAAAGATAATCCAAGTTTTTAAGTGAGCAAAAGACTTAAACAGGCATTTTGCAATAGAGAATATCCAAATGGCCAAAAAGCATATAAAAGTTACTTAACATCAGTACTGCACCAGGAGATGCCAATTAAGATCACAATGAAATACTATCACACACCCACCAGAATGACTAAAACTAGAAGGCCAACAAGGCAAAGTATTGACAAGGTTATTGAGCAACTAAGACACTCAGACTTCACTGGTGGGAGTGTGAATTAGTACAACCATTTTGGAAAGCTATTTGGCAATCTTGACTACAGCTAAGCTATGATTACCCTAGGACCCAACAATCCCACTACTAGGTATACAGTCAGAACTGAGCTTGCCCACCAAGAGACCTGTGAGAGAATTTCCACAGCAGCTTAATTCAAAATAGCCAAAAATTGGAAACAACTCAACTGTCCACCAACAGTGGAATGGATAAATTAGGGAATATTCACACACTAGAAACAATAAAGAGTAACTCCTGCTACACACAGCACAAAAGAATCTCACAGACATGTGAGATAAGCAAAAAAAAAAAAAAAAAAAAAAAAGCAAAAAAAAAAAAGCCAAACATTAAAAGAGCACATATCCTGAGAGTCCATTCATGTGAATTTCAAGAATAGGCAAAACTATTGCATGGAGGGAAGAGTCACTGGGGTCATCTTGCCTGTGGCAACAGTTGGTATTAACAGGGAAGGGACATTAGGAAGCATTAGAGAACTTTGGGGATGTTGAAGTTATTTTACATCTTTTTTTTAAAGATTTTATTTATTCATGAAAGACACAGGGAGAGAGAGGCAGAGACAGGCAGAGGGAGAAGCAGGCTCCACACAGGGAGCCCAACGTGGGACTCGATCCCGGGACTCCAGGATTACGCCCTGGGCTGAAGGCAGACACTCAACCACTGAGCCACCCAGGGATCCCGCTATTTTACATCTTGAATTGAAATGTCACATATGTATATACTCGTGTGTGTGTGTGTGTGTGTGTGCATGCGTGCATGTGTATATGTGAGATGGAAAAATTCACTGGTCATACACTTGCTATCTGTGCTCCTGGTCGTATATACGTGAGTGTGCATGTATGGGTGTGTATATATAAAATAAAACATTTCAATAAGAAATTTTAAAACTTCAAGTTAGAAATTTATTGCACTCTAGTTGATACATAAAAGGAAAGAGGAATTCTACTCTAGATCTGGATGAATGGGAAGAAAAAAAATGGAAAAATTTGCTGGGAAAAATGTAATGGATTCAAGAATTGCAAAGTTTATTTTTAACTTGATTCGTGTAGCTTGCCACTGGCAAACTTCCACACAAGCACGGCTCCAGAATGTGCAGAGAACTCTTCTAATCTACCCACTGGTGAACACAAACCAGTTCAACAGTGAAACTCCTCTTTAATGGGAGCAAACTCAGTTTCAAAGGAAAGTGAGCCTCAGCAGAGGGAAATTTGTAGGGAAATAAGGAAATGGTTGGACTCCAAAAGAGTTTTTGAATTGGGTTGAAGGAGTGAAGAGGAGAAAGTCTTCCAGGATCCTCCATCCTTCGTAAAGTGCAAGCTCTCCAACCCTCTGCTGCTGGAGCCAAGGCTGTGCCTGGAGGCATCAGTGGATGGGCATTCCAAGCAAGTCACGTGCAAAAATCCCACTATCCCTTGCAGTAAAGATGGTTTGGAGGTTCAGAAGTAAGGGAAACAAATGGCAGGAAAATAAAAGTCCAGGTATTGAATTCTGTAAATCAGTGGGAAAAACTGCTTACTGGTCTCTGCAATAAGCATGTCAAGTAGGATGCCAGGATATGATCAAGGAGAATGAACCAGCATGGATAAAGCTCTCAAGAAAGAAAAGAAGAAGAGAATCCAGTCTAGAGCCAAGATAGGGTTGTCCCCTGGCCACCAGTGGCTGAAGTTTTAAAAATATCCTGGTGGAGTGGGATTGGGAGTTACCATCACAATCATCATCAATAACTATGCTATTTTACATATAATTCCCATTTAATCTGCAATAGTCCTACACATATAAAGTAGTACTATTATTATCCTTATTTTACATATCAGGAAACTGAGGCCTAGAAAAGTGAAGTAACTTGCTAAAGGTCAACACAGCTAGTCAAACACCAGAACAATTCCCAGTTATACCTGACTCATCTGTGGCCACACCCCACTCGCAGGAACTGGTCCAGCCCAGTGAAGGTGAGAAGGTTGAGCTGTTGCCAGGCCAGGATCCTGGAACTGAGCCAGATAGATAACAGGATCTGAGAGTAAGGGCAAGATCATGTCTAGTGCTTTAAGTGTCTACGATCACCGCTATGCAAGTGGCTAGTTAGTGGTAGTGTGGCTCAGAACTTTTCATTGCTGTGTCCTGGGCTTTGATGAAAGAATGAAAGTAAGTGGAGGCTTGGCAGTGGAAGGATGGTTTTGGGATTGATTGCCTCTGCAGTGGATATGCAGAGGGAGGTCTAGGCAAAGGGTCTCTGGGGGATGTGGGAAGAAGGTATTAGGGGTGGGGAAGAGACCCTGCCAGGAGAGGACTTTCCAGCAGATGCTACCTCAAATTAGCTGATTACACTTAAAAACATCAAACAAGCCTGATGAGATGTTTTGGTGCTTATGATAAGAGGGAGATGTGGCTCAGAATCAAATATTACAGTTCCAGAAGGAAATTCATTGTTACATGAGAAAAAAGTTAGAGAGGGAGCGGAAAGATGAGACCACGTCCTTAGAATAAATGCACCAAAAAAAAAAAAAGAATAAATGCACCAATTGCACATTTGCAGCCTTCCCAGCTCTCTGCCATTAGCCTGGGAAACCAGGGACCCCGCCTTGTGATGTTCTGGAGCAGGCCCCAAAACCCCTCTCCAAACTCCGGATGTCGAACTTAGCCTAGGGGAACAACATGGAGCAAACCAAAATATGGATTTACGGTAGTTATCAAATCACTCAAAACAGTTCTCCTGGGTATTTGCCAGTTGCCTGCTGTCAATCACTCGGCATCTAGAGTAGAACTATTTTTGTCTTCCATGTCTGAAATAAAAAGATTCCAATACAGAAACAGTTTAATTTTTTAACAAGTGTACCTTGTAGCAAAATTTGTCCCTCACCTTATGCTGAGGTGAAGGCGAGTAGAAGGCATGGCTGTTACTGATATTTTTTTAAATTACATTCAATATATTAATTATGATACTTTGTGAACTATCAAACTGCTGCCATCTGAAATTCTTCCTGTGGAATTAGACACAGCCTGGACTGGAAGTGAGTGGACACGAAGGGCATCATATTCCTGCCTTCAACTCTCACCCCCTCTGCCCTTCCTGTCTATAGCCCCCCGTACCCCCCCCCAAGGCCCATTTCCATTCCCATGACCCCAGTAGGGCTTTTCCAAGGATGGAAATCCAATGTGACTGCCTCTGCAGTGAGGCCACAGGCCTGGAAATGAATACCAAGAGATAAGGTTGACCAGAAGCCACCTTATAGGTTTGGTAAAAGGCAGACTCTTGTGTATGAATGTTACTTTGATGTTAAAAAAAAAAAGTTAACCATGACTGCTTTAACTGATTGCTTGCCAATGCTGTGATTTGCAAATACAAAAGCAAACACAGGCACTATAATCCCATGTTTCTGTTCTAAACAGCTATCCGATGGTCCAGAACTTTTTTTTTTTAAGATTTTATTTATTTATTCATGAGTGACACAGAGAGAGAGAGAGAGGCAGAGACACAGGCAGAGGGAGACACAGGCTCCATGCAGGGAGCCCGACATGGGACTCGATCCCAGGACTCCAGGATCACGCCCTGAGCCAAAGCCTGGCGTTCAACCGCTGAGTCACCCGGGCTGGCTGGTCCAGGGCTTTCAAAGTCCTCCTAAGTTTATAGTTCCCTAAAAATTTGTTTGCAGACTTCTAGGAGTCTATAGCCTACAATTTGAAAAAAGCTGCTCTGGGTCACATTTTTAAAATCCCGTTGGGATTAGGATTATGTCAAACTCAAGAATGTTTTGGGTGCCATTAGGTTTCCGTAGAAGACAGTAAGACTTGGTAGCCCAGTCCCCATGCAGTGTGGGGTCTCCCCATGCCTTGTAACTCTGCTCCATGGAGCCTCGTGACAGGGTCAGATGTCCTCCTGTGGTGACACCTCCAGTACATAGACTCTTTATTCCTTCCCCTTTCTGTAGCTTTCACAGGGCTCAGACTAGAACAAAAGCTCCCGTCTAATTCCACAGAATGAATAAAAACAGGCCAAGGCCACATTGTTACGTGGGCCTTTTAGAGGTAAGCTTGCCTCACCTGCAAGCTTGAGAGTCTAACTTGTGGTAATGAAAGTGATTTTATCTCCTCCAAAGTATTGCTTTTCTCTCTAGGGCAAAACCAACCAAAGGAAAAAGCACTTCTTCCAATAATTACATGGGGTTTCTGGGTCCAGGTTCAGCATTTTTACCATCTAGCTTTAGCTGCCTTTCCAGCAGAAGGATCATGGACTCAGAAGACTGGTAGGACACCAGATAGAACCAGCCCTTCACTCCACGCAGCCAAGAATGAACACTTCTAGGAATTTACTAGCCCACCAATCAGTACATTCCATTATTGGGGAGGGGAGAAGCAGGTTTGCTGACCAACACAGTGGTAACTCCAGAAAAGCCTTGGTCAGACCCTGTAACCATGGCTGACCATTCCGTGAGCTTCAATACAACCATCTTCACTCTTCTCTGTACCCGTGTGCACTTATCAATGAGTGTGTGCATGTACGTATGTGCATGTGGGTGTGCGCACACATACAATCCTACAGAGGCTAAGTCAGAGTTCTTAAGATAAGGCACACTCTTTTTGAGATCTTTTTTCAATGACTTAGATGATTGAGGTACTTGAGAAAATCATTACAGTAAAACTAAATAGTGTTTTGGGTACTTGTGAACTAAGGCTTTGATCTTCTATGATGTAATGAGAAAGACTTTGGTTGGCTTTCCATAAAAGTTGTTCTAGGCACTTGGTATACTTAATGAGAAGCAGCAGGCCAACTTCTTGGGACACCTTGGTTCTCCAAAATAAACATCCAAACGCACCACGATGGTGGGTGTGGGGGTTGTGTCTGGGGTAACAAAGCCAAAGAGATGAGAACATGACAAGAAAACCAACTCCCGGGGCGCCTGGCTGGCTCATTCAGTAGAGCATGTGACTCTTGATCTCAGGGTTGTAAATTCTCAAGACCCACGTTGGGGGTAGAGGTTACTTTAAAATGAAAACCTTTAAAGAAACAAACAAACAAAGAAACAATTCCTTGGCAGGAAGGGAGCAATTTCATACAGGTGCCTTCATATAATGGTCCTGATGCATCTCTGTGTCACAAAATCAGGAAGTGGAAATCTCTGGCTCAAGCTAGAAAGGTGGCAGCACAGAAACCACAGGAAGGAAATGACTGTGTGGGGAATGGCCTGGCTACTCTGCAACCATCCCAGAGAAAGCCAGTTGAGCATTATGTTTCCATCATTGTCTTAAATTCTGGTGGTGGGAAGTAGAGGAAAACATCACTATTTGGGAAGTGGCTATAGGAGTAGAGAGTCCAGGTTCAAAAAGAAGAAAATTAGTATTCCTACTGTTTATATGCCCCAAATAGAATGTAAATTAGGGGACCAAATGGCCTACATCTTAATAAATTCCCTTAGACAGGATCGTCATGATTTTTATAGTCTGTAGTAAGCGCCATCCGAGATGCTGTTAATTCAAGAACAACGGATTGTAGACTTAATGCTCACACGATAATTAATATCTTCAGTATTTATTTTTCTTATCATAAAACTAACACAAAAATGAGTAGTAAGAAAAATTAAAATCCCACTGCCAGTTCATTCACTTTCTCCTCTCTCTCTTTCTGGCTGACCCAGTCGTGCCCTGCAGGACTGTGCCAGGATCTCTGGGATCTGGAGGGCCCGCGGTGCCCATCCCAGGGGCCCACATCAAGGGGTCTGGCGGACTTGGAGGGCACGAGAGCGCCTTTGTCTCTGTCATTGAAGCTGAGTGAGAGCCCTGCCTGGGCCTGCCCCTCCCCACAGCAGGCTGGGTCCCAAGATTGTGCGGATGACTGTGGTTCCTCTGGACTGCACAAAGAAAGACTTCATTGTAGAGGGGATTTTGATCCCAAATTCAAATTGGGCGACTCCCTCCTCTTGCTTCACTCCCTTGCATTCTTCTCTCTTTCCCTCAGTCATGTTTTAAATCATGCTAACTTGCTCCTTTGAATGAAAGGGCTGTCATTCTCCAAACGGTCCCTGGTGTTCCCCCAGAGGAGGGGTGACCAGGGGCAGTGTTGCACAGTGGTTAGACCACAAGTAGTGAAGTCGGAAAGAGCAGAATTGAAACCTGAACTTTGCTCTGTAAACTTGGGCAAACTCCTTAAGTCTCTGAGCCTTTGTCTACTTACCATTACCCCAGGTTAGCTAACATTTGAGCTAATGCGTATTTAGAGCTTAGCACCTTGTCTGGCACATAATGGGCCTTAATAAATGGTGGTGATTAATAAATGGTGGTTATTCCTTCACATCCCTGGAAGTTCAGCTTTCAACTAGGGTGGTGTTTCTCAGCTTTGGCTACCCATGGGGATCACCTAGAAAGCACTGACAAATCCTGATGCCCAGGCCTCACCCCCAGCTTCATTACATCAGAATCTCCGAGGCTGGGACCCAGATACTGGTCTTTTAAAAACTGCCCAGGTGATTCCACTGTGTGGGAAAAATGAAGAAGCACTGGAAATGAAGCTGTGATAAACCACCAAGGGCAACTTGTCCCTTTGCTGCAGTAAACATACTACTCAGAGAGGAGCCCCCTCACTCCAGGAATCCCCTGGGAGCTAATTGCCAAGGTGCATCATGCAGTCCAGAGCTAAGATACCCCAACACCGGCTGGTTAGAAGGCAACTGAAGCATTTGCAGCCCTTGCGGGGGGCCTTGGGGCCTTGGCATCCCTCCTGACACCCTGGATAAGTGGAAGTGGCTCACTTTCCCTCTGCCCCAGCAAGGAAACAGGCTCTGATCTGCTCTTCCCATTGAGCCCGTACCTGTCTGCTTCTAGCAAAGAGCTAGCCGGCCCTGGTCCTCTCACCTTGGGACACCTCACCGTGCAATGTTTCTATTTTCAGATTGTTCCACTGCATTCATAAGTAACTCCTGGGAAATACTGAGTAGGTTCCAGGGCCGTTTACCTTTATGCCCAGGAAACAGACAGGGAGTTCAACAGACCCAACATCTGCAGTCCCCAGAGGCTAATTATGCTGATGACAAACATTGAAAGAAAAACCCAAGCTGCCCTTGGGTCACAGGAAGCCCAAGGGTGGGATTTTCTAGAGGCCACCAGTGCCCTGCCCTCTCCTGCTTTTCTGATGGTGAGAATTTTGTTCCTGCCCATAGATCCACAGGGAACTTCGGGATATGGAATTTGGGGCGCCTTTCTCAAGTGTCTGTGGCAGAGAATAGGGTGGAGGGAAAATGAATAAGAAAAGCAGAGAGTAGAACAGACCTTAAAACTCTAAAGCAGAGCACTTTGGCCTTTTGAACGAATCTCTGAAAGGAAAAAGAAATAGGGAATTTAAAGATGGAAAGAAGGTAGAATGGAGAAGTTAAAGCAAGTGAAGAAAGGATGCTAAAAATATTCTTTTATCATCTCTGAGTACTAGAATGATGGGTTTTTCGTTTTTTCTACTAAAAAACTATTTAAGGAATATAGGTTTCTATACAACAAAATAAACACTCTTAACCTAAAGAAAGGATGGGATTATAAATCCGCACAATCCAGATGGGATTATAAATCAGCACAAAGCCTTTGGAAAAGAGTGCAGCTGCCCATATAGCACAATCCAGCAATTCCAATTTTAGGTATATCCCTGGGCACAGGCGCTCATCAAATATACAGACAGGAATGAACCGTAGGGACAAGTGTCCACAAGGATGAAACTCATAAGCATAATATTGAGAAACAACATTAACCCCAAGGCTGCACCGAAAAAGATGGTATAGCACTTATACAAACACCTCCCAAAAGCAATATATTGTTTAGTGATAATCACATGTGATAAAAGTATATAAAATCCACAAAATTTAGGATAGTGGTAATTACTTGCAGGAGGAAGAAGAAGAGAAACAATCACTGAGCCTTAGACTCCTGAGATAGACTTATTTGTGTTCCCCTGAAATTCATATGTTGAAACCTAACCTCTAATGCAATAGTATTAGGAGGTGGGATCTTTGGGAAGTGAGTAGATCATGAGGGTGGAGCCCTTGTAAATGGAATTAATGCCTTTTAAAAGAGGCCCCAGAGAGCCCCTTAGCCTCTTCCTCCACGTGAAGACACTGTGAGAAGTCTGCCCTCTGTGTACCAGGAACTGGGCTCTCACCAGCCACAGAATCTGCCATGCTTTGATCTTAGATTTCCCAGCCTCTAGAACTGGGGAAAATAAGTGTTTGTTGTTTATGGGACCCAGTCTATGATAATTTTGTTCTAACAGTCTAAATGGACTATGACAGCACCTACATCAACCTGCTTGTTGGACATCTCTACTTGGCCATCCAAGCAGATACCCAAATGCCTTGGGCCTGGAAATGAGCAATCTCTTCCCTTCCATATTGCTTTTTCTTCTGTGATCTCTTCCCACCCTAAATGGTACCCACCTACCCAGTGGTTAGCATCATAGGAGTTAACTTTGTCTATTTCCTTATTCTCTTGCTCCATATTATATAAAGTCTTGAACTTTTTCAATACTTCTTTATATGTCTCAAGTTTTTTTGTGCATTTCCCCCCAATCTCTACTGTTGGAGCCTCTCTATATCTTTCCTAGATATCTACAACAGCTTTTTAAGTAGTCTCCCAGACTTTAGGTTGGGTGCCCTTGAATTCCCCTGCCACTTACCACCAGAATGATCTGTCTGGAAAAGAAATTTGACCGCATGAATCCCCCGCTTAAAATCTGAATGTCTGCTCACCACCTACAGGATCAACTTCAAGTACCTTAGCATCACACTCAGACCTTGCCAGAATCTGGCCCATTTTGACCCTCTAACCTCATCTTTACTCCTCCTGGCTCTCAAATTTTTTTTTAAAAAAATTTCATTTATTTATTCATGAGAGATACACAGAGAGAAGCAGAGACATAGGCAGAAGCAGGCTCCCTGTGGGGAGCCCAATGAGGGACTCAATCCCTGTATCCGGGATCAAGACCTAAGCTGAAGGCAGGCACTCATGGAACCATTTGTAGTTCACCCCACACATACAAATCCTCTGCTTCTAGTGTCTAGTGTCCACTCATCCTTTTAAGATCAACATATCATATCCCAAGAAAGCAGTTGCTTCTTAGGGCCAGCAGATTGTTGCCCAAGTCAAAATAGTGCCCCCAAGTTTATCAAATATTCCATTTCTTCCTAAGAGAAATCAGAAAGCTCAGTTTGGGGGCATCTGGGTGGCTCACTTGATTAAGCATCCACCTTCAGCTCAGGTCATGATCTCAGGGTCCTGGGAACAAGCCCTGTGTTGGGCTCCCTGCTGAGCAGGGAATCTGTTTCTCCCTTTCCCTCTGCCCTTCTCCCCTTCACTCATTCTCTCTCACAATAAATAAATAAATAAATAAATAAATAAATAAATAAATAAATAAATGAATAAATAAATAAATAAATTTTTTAAAAGTAATCTTAGTTTCAATGACAAACCACTGATTTTTATGGGGAAAAAAATGATGATGTTTCAACATTGCCTCAAGTTTTTTACAAACCCTGTAGACTCAAACAAAACATCTCTAAATTTTGAATTCAAGCTGAGCACCATTTTGCAAATTTTGAGGTATCCTACCCTAAGTTTCCTAAATTTGCTTTTTAATAATTTACCTCATCATCACATATTCTTATTTCTCGAAGAGTAAAGCTCATGGGTCTCTATACAGATTTAACCAACAGATTGCCCAAAACTACAGAAGCCAAGTTCAGCACATGTACGTTTTCAGAAGAAAATAAATATATTTTAAAGCCTAGACATTAATATTTAGAAATACACTGAAAAACTGGTATATACTAGATATCTGTTATGACTTAGCTCAAGTATTCTTTACCTTCCCCTCAACCCCAGTGTTATAGGAAATTGAGTCACATGTGTCTCTCTCGTGTTCCTATAATTCTCTTGGAACAACTCCACCATTACACCCACCATATTGTTCTATATTTATCTATTTAAGTATTTGTCTTTCTCAAAAGAGTATACACTCTTGGCAGGGACAAATAAAATATGTATAGTATAAGGTTGTTAGGAGACTTTAGTCTCCAATTGTGTCATTTATGACACAATATAATAAAGTGTCTAGAACAGTGTCTGGCATATAGTAGAGTATGTACAAGTGCTTGTTTAAAAACTCATTTTCTGTAGCCTAGCCTAGCATCCATTTTATAGTAGTTGTAACTATTTAAGGAGTGAAAAAAGTAAATGAATGAATTCAACTTGAACTAAAAATCTAGTTGTATGATATACATCCCTCCTGGAAACAGCCGCAAACCGTAGTGAAATCTTCTATTCATATATCCTTCAGGGATTCCAAATATGAATTAAATCTCCTTATAACAAACCTGAGGACTGGATAATTGCTATTGTAAGTAGGCCACAGCTGGGACTTGGAAATGTTTTATTTTATAGAGTTTTTATTGTTGTTCTACTTACATGTGTGGGAAGTGAATTTAAGAGCTCTTCTAAATCATGCATATACTCCCCAAACCCATGAAGACTTAAAGAAAATGCACAGGACAATAAGGTCATGTCCTTATTTCTCTATTAGCAGAACTACAATGCATGCAGTCATTTCCAAGATGCCTCGAGGGACTGGAACCTTTGGCTTCTGACCTCATGTGATGCCAAGAAGACAATTTCTTTTTTTTTTTTTAATAGTAATACTGATCTTGTCTTTATTTTTTTTAAGTTTTTTTAATTCTTTTATTTATTTATGATAGTCACACACACACACACACACACACACACACAGAGGCAGAGACATAGGCAGAGACATAGGCAGAGGGAGAAGCAGGCTCCATGCACCAGGTGCCCAACGTGGGATTCGATCTCGGGTCTCCTGGATTGCGCCCTGGGCCAAAGGCAGGCGCTAAACCGCTGCGCCACCCAGGGATCCCAAGAAGACAATTTCTGATTTTAAGCAGCATCTTTCCAAATTATTTCTGACTCTGGGGCTCACCAGCCTACTCCTTGTGCCCAAAGTGAGGTCCTTTAAAACATGATTTTCATCTCAGAAGTTCTTTCAGTGAACAAATTAAACTAAATTAAATTAACTAAAAATAATTTAGGATGTTGCAAAAAAGCAACATCCCCCATACCTGAATTTCCCCCTGAATTGAATCCCAGGACATTTTCTACAGAGTTCTAGAACAACCCAAAATGGCAAGTTCCTATCTAACTACTTTGACACTGGCTCGACAAAACTACTAGCTGGCTAAATGTGACTTGGTTAGTTCAACAACTAGCTGAGCACTAACCCTGGGTGACTCTGTGCTGGCAGCAGGGGTGGCAGGCACAGTGGCTAAGGCACAGACCAGTTCTCTGAGAGGGAAATTCACAGGGAAACAGACCATCACGTCACCCTGCAACCGTGCTCCTTGCAGACAAACTAGAGAGTACAAAGGGGGTCCTGTTGTCTGCAGTTATAAGTCAAAACCTATCAGGGCTTTCATAAGAGTTTTGCAGCTAATCTCTTCTTAGATCTTCCCCGAGTGTTTCAGAATAAGACGCAAACCTTTCTCCACAAAGAGAGAACAAAACAAAATCACACCTAATCATTTCTTACTGAGATGTCTTCCCAGATTTGAGTTAGTGACCATTTACTGCTTCAAAGCAAATGGCTTTAAAAGCTTGCCATGGCTTTCCCTATTCGGACAAGTGTCTGATCTTGTTTTTATCTTTGCTTAGTTATTTGCTCTAATAATAACTTGTGGCAGTGAGTTCTCCTGGGTTACTATTCACTGTGAAAGGGAAAGAACTCTTTGTTTCGTTGGTTTAGATTCATGGTGGAGCCATTATGCTCTGCTAAGAGAAAAGCTAAGTACACATAAGCTGGTTAACAGCCACTAAAAGGAGCCATTCATTGCTCTGCTGGGAATATGGATGGGGAAGAGGGTCAGGAGTCCTGGCACCTGGTCCCCATTCTGCTTCCCTGTACAAGCTATTCCAATCTTTCGATATCTTCATCAATGAAGAGAGAATGTCTTTTAAAGGCATTTGAAATGTTACCTAATAGGCTCTGTGATCCACAGAGGAGCTCCTTGCTCTCTGAGGGTTCACTCCAGCATCGTGGCACACACATCAACATAGGAGCACCTGGAGAGGCATCAAAGAGGCAAGGACCATGTATTCTACACTATTTGTATTTGTGATCTTCTCCCGGGGAAGTCCTTCTCTACTTCCAACCATTTCATTTGCCCAGTTTCTGGGCAGTCTTTTGAACCAAGGTTTTTAATAATCCATTATCAAATCAATGGATTTATTGGACACCTAAATAAGGCCTTAGGGCTAAGAACTCGAGGGCAGTGGCTGTCAAGTATGGTTCAGAAATCCCTGGTGCTCTCAGACACCTCCTGGGGGCTCCACAAGGCCAAAAGTCAAGCATGGATCCTTTCAAAGTGGAAGGTAGATTGATGCATTTTTTAATTTTTTTCACATTTTTTAATTTAAATTCCATTTAATTAACATGTAGTGTGTTGTTAGTTTCAGAGATAGAATTTAGTGATTCATCAATTGCATACAACACCCAGTGCTGCCCATCACCCAGTTATTCCATCCACCCACCCAATTCTCCCACCCTGCAACCCTCAGTTCATTTTCTATAGTTAAGAGTCTCTTGTGGTTTGTCTCCCTCTGTTTCCATCTTATTTTTCCTTCCTTTTACCTATGTTCTGTTTTGTTTCTTAAATTCCACATATGAGTGAAATCATATATTTGTCTTTCTCTGACTTATTTCGCTTAGCACAATACTCTCTAGTTCCATTTATGTCCTTGCAAATGGCAAGATTTCATTCTTTTTGTTGGCTGAGTAATATTCCATTGTATATATGTACCTCATCTTCTTTATCCATTAATTTGTCAAAGGACATCCGAGCTCGTTCCATATTTTGGCTTTCAAAGTGCAAGGTGGATTAATGTATTTTAATGTAACACAATATCAAAAGCTCATTGATACAGTTTCAGGTTCCAAATTGCAACCAATCTTTAAAAAACTATCACTTGTCAGTTTTTATGTAGAATAAAAAGAATAACCACAATTATTTGAAAAGACTGTTAAAATATTCTTCTCGGGCAGCCTGGGTGGCTCAGTGGTTTAGCGCTGCTGCCTTCAGCCCAGGGGGTGATCCTGGAGTCCTGGGATCAAGTTCCGTCGGGCTCCCTGCATGGAGCCTGCTTCTCCCTCTGCCTATGTCTCTGCCTGTGTGTGTGTGTGTGTGTGTCTCACGAATAAATAAATAAAATCTTAAAAAAATATATTCTTCTCTTTTCCAATAATGTATCAAAGTTGGATTGTCTTCATATCCTTTAACTAAAACAACGTATTGTAAGAAATAGAATGTGAAAGCCCGTGTGAGAATCTAGCTGTCTTCTATGAAGCCAAACACTACAAAAGCCTGAAAAATGCAAAACGATGTCACTTTTCTCACTAACTTTCCTTTGTTTTGGAATATATATTTTGTAAACTGTGCTATTTGCATTGCTATGAATTAGATATATTATTGTTATTTTCAAATGAGTTAAGTAAATTTTTTAAATGTCTATTTTCACTTTTAATATGGAAAATATCAATAGATATAACCAACATAAGCTCTTTGTTGTCTTCAATAATTTTTTCAGTTAAATTGTTTATGTTGAGATAGATAAATTCATACACAAAGGAATAACACACAGAGATATGCTATTTCTCTTACTCAGTGTCCTGAGGAACAATGGTACCATCTTTGCAAAGCTATAGTACAGTATCACACCAGGTATTGACATTGATACAGTCAAGATTCAGAACATTTCCATCACCAGTAGGATTGTCCATTCGTAACCACCCCACTTTTCTCCTACCTACCCTTTATCTGTTCTATATTTCTATAGTTTTATCATTCCAAGAATGTTATATAAATGAAATCACACAATATGTAGACTTTTATTTTTTAAAGACTTTATTTATTGATTTATTTTTTAAAGACTTTATTTATTTATTCATGAGAGACACACACAGAGAGAGAAGCACAGACACAGGCAGGGGGAGAAGCAGGCTCCATGCAGGGAGCCTGATGTGGGACTCAATTCAGGGTCTCCAGGATCACACCCTGGGCTGAAAGCAGCACTAAACCGCTGAGCCACCCAGGCTGCCCAATACGTAGCCTTTTAAAATTGGCTTTTTTCACTCAGCATAATTCCTTAGAGATTAACGCAGGTTTTTACATATATTACTGGTTCATTCTCTTTTATTGCTGTGCCATACTTTAGTTAGCCATTCATTCACTGAAGGACATTCAGGTTGCTTTCAGGTTTTGGCTACTACCAATAAAACTTCCATACACATTGTTATAGGGGGTTTTGTGTGAGCATAAATCTTCATTTCTCTGGGACAAATGTCCAGGAGAATAACTGCTAGATCATATGGTAGTTGCATGTTTATTTTTTAAAGAAACTGCCAAATTGTTTTCCAGAGCAGCTGTACCTGTTTACATTCCCTCCAGCTAAGTATAAGTGATCCAGTATCTTCGATTATATCTCTACCAGCATTTGTTGTTACTGTTTCTTACTTAGGCATTCTGATATGTTTGTAGTGCTGGCCCAACGTAGTTTAGGTCTGCATTCCCCTAGTGGCTGGTGCTATTGAACATTTTTATGATGCGATTATTTGCTTTCTGTATTTCTTCTTTGATAAATGTCTCTTCATGTCCTTCATCCATGCGTTAATTGGACTGTTGAGTTTGAAGAGTTCTTTACATATTTTATATAATAGTCCTTTGTTGGATATGTGGTTTGCAAATATTTTTTCCGCTCTGTAGTTGGTCTCTCTTCCTCTTTAACAAGATCTCTTCCTCAAAACAAGATCTTTTGCAGAGCAGTCTGTATGCCATTAATTTCCCTTTCTTGCCTTATCACACTGGCTAGAACTTCTAGCCAGTTGAGTAAGAGTGGTGAGAGTACACATCCTGTCTTATTCCTGATCCTAGGGAAAGCATTCAGTCCTTTACCATTAGGTATAATGTTAGCTATGGGTTCTTTATCAGATTGAGGAAGTTCATTTGTGTTCTTATATGCCCAAGAATTTTCAACACAAATGAATGTTGAATTTTGTCAAATGCTTTTTCTACATTGATATGATCACATGATTTTTTTTCTTCTTTAGCTTATTGATATGATGGGTTATACTGATTGATTTTCAAATATTAAACCAGGCTTGTCTCTCTGGAATAAATCCCACTTGGTCATGGTATAGAATTCTTTTTATATATTGCTGAATTCTATTTGATAAGATTTTGTAACAGATTTTTACATCCATATTCATGAAGCATATTGGTCTGAACTTTCCTCTACTGTCTTTGTCTGATTTTGGTATCAGGGTAATATTAGTTTCATAAAATGAATTGTGAAGTGTTCTCTCTGGCTATTTTCTGGAAGTGATTGTATATAATTTGTATTAATTCTACTTTAAGTGAGTAGTAGAATTCTCCAGAGAAACCATCTGGACCTAGATTTCCTTTATGAGTGATTTCACTACGAATTCAATTTCCTTAATAGTTATAAGCCTATTCAAATGATCTATTTCATATAGTGTGAGTTATAGTTGTTTGTGTTTTTTGAGAAAGTTGTTCATTTTGTCAACTCAGTGGGCGGGGGGGGGATGAGGAACGGGGGATGGAAAGCCCATTATAGTTATACATATTTTGTTCATTATAGGCTGGCAGGGATGAAAGTTCCAGCTTCCTACTTGGCCTTTTCTGACATTACCCTGGTAGGGGGTTTGGGATGCTTCATTACAGCCTGCTGAGGTTAGGAGTCTGGACTGCACAACTGGCCTTTGCTAGATGGATTTTGGTAGGAGTGGAGTGGCCATTGTCTAAAAGTTTCCTATCTAGCAAAGTTGCCCCTCTCTTGGTCCCTTAGCTAGGGAAAGGAGACTTCTGTTGGAGTTTCTCTTATCTGCACACATTGGTGTCTCTGGGTTGCAGCTCCCTTAACTCCAAGTCGGGGATAATAGGAATAGGAAGCAAAGGGTAAAGCCAGACACCTGCCACTGCATCATCCATTGGGTTCCTAAGTCCTTAGCCAGACTACCAACTTCTCTCCACATTTCAGAGCTTTCTTACATTTGCTTAATGTATAATGTCTAGGGCCAGTTGGTCTCTCTTCCTTCTCACTAAATGAAAAGAATATGGAAAATTTTGTCTTACCCATATTCCAGAAGCAAAAGTGTCCTCAGTAATTTACGAGTATGAAGTTTGAGGACCACTGGTCTAGGAGATATGAACTACATAAATTATAGATCCTCGCTCTTGCATTTGTAACCTTGCTCTGAATGTGACATGTCAGGAATTTTAAATATTTAGCTCTTTCTGTTAAACTACATAAATTTTTTTTTTTAAAAGAAGCTACCACCAATTACATGTGGTCAAAAAAATTCCTTTCTGGTTTTTCTGTTATTGTAGAGGCTTGCTTTTCTGCTCTGCCCCCCAGCATATCATACTGCACCACATCACACTGTCATGACTGGGATAGCAACAATTTACATTTGTATCGCCCATGACTGCTTTCAAAGTGTTCTCATGTACATTATGACATTTGATCCACACAACAGCCATATAAGGTCAGTAGAACTAGCATTATCACACCAGGGCTGACATTTGGCTGGCACACACCAGTACAGTTGTACTGGCTGTAAAATAACAAAATATTTCTATAAAAGTTGCTGCCTTAAGTCCCCAGATATCCCCCTGCCACCAGTTCCCCCCACCTCCCAATGATCCTGCAGTTAAAAGGTTAATGCTAGGCCAAGATGAGACCTTGCCAGTGTCAAATCTGATTGGGTGGTACCTGAGTCACTCCTATTTGCCAGATGCCTTAACTGTCACCTCTTAGTCTCCTTCTCATGAGATGGAAGCTCTGAGAACAAGTGACCTGTTCCTGTCTCTGAGCAGATCCTTCCTGAGCCAGTGAATGGATGGAGACTTCCAGGTAGTGGGGCTGACAGGTAGCCCCCTGAGGCACCCCCTCATACACCCTGCTTATTTCTCCTGCCTCTCTGGGCCTTGGCACCTGCTATTTTCCAAACAACTGAGAGTGCCTGTGCCTGAAGCCTTCTCTAGGAACCTCAGCCCCCACCATCTTCCCCTTCTAAACTGCTCTGAGCCCACACATACCAGCTCTTTTTTTCTGGGGCCCCAGGGCACGGGAGGGGGGAGGCAACTCTATAATGAATCATGCATGTGTGTTTTATATTCTCCCCAAAGATCATACAGTCCTTAAGGAGAAGGACCAAGTCCCAAATCACCTGGAGGACGACGTTAGGCACATAATGGGTTCTCTCGAGCTCATAAGAAATACTGGCTGATTGGCAGGTTATCGGAGGCAGAGCACAGATGTGGACGGGAAATGCGTTCACACAACACTCTGCTCCCCTGGCTGGTTTTCCACCCACTTACAGTTTCATGCACATAAACACACCCATGAAACAAGATACGCGGCACTCCAAATGTGTTCTTGTGCCTTCGTGCACGGAAGGACAGGTTTTCACTTGACAGTTATATGATTGGTGTGTGCTCCCTCCCCACATAATTTCTTAGGGTACGTACATTTATCAACGACACCAAAGAATGACATACACTCTGGTGAGTAAAGGGGGAATTGGAACTTAGCAGAACTCCTCGGCTCTGCCCATCTGGGGATGCCTGGGCCGGCAAGTGCCAGCAGAGTAACCAGGCCAGCGGCCCAGCATGGAAGATCCCATCTGTGCTGCCACATGTCCCCCAAGTGGCCCTCCAGGGACAACACTATCGTTTTCAGAAAACATAGCATGAAACCCCCTCAGTCTGTGGTGGCCAACTTGGTGTGATATGACCCTAATAGAAATGAGATGGTTCTTGGTTTCTGAGACCTGACAGGTGGAGGTGACACTGACCCATCCATTGATAGCAGTGGCTGGACAGGTCTGTGAGGGGACAGCCCGGATGAAGAATTCTTCTTGACCTGCGGCAGCCCAGCACCCTGCTTGGGACACTCAGACAGCGTCCCTCAGCTCCCTGCCCTTCCTGGGCCCCTTCCTGTCTGCCCCAGGGGCTGCTCCCGTCAGGACCTTTGAGGTAAAACCTGTTCCCAACATGCTTAAGATTCAGAAAATTCCTGTGAGTGGCCAGCTCTGCACCTTGGCCTGCAGTTAGTTTGCTTCTCTCTTGACAAAGACACCAGGTGAGGAGGAAGGTGAGAGATTTGAAGACAACAAGGAAGAGAGGCGCCCCGGGGTGCCTGCCAGCGCTGTGGGGGCCACAGCCCCGCCATCAGTGAGCGCAGGGGTGCCTCCGGGCCCTGAGGGGACGCCACACAGGGACACGCAGACACCCGCCCTGCGGACAGGACGCTTCTCGGGCCCCGGTACCAACATGTTTGTTTTTCCAGAACTTCACAAGAAAACAACCTGAAGCATAAAGCTTGCTGTCTCTTTGCTGCCTTCAGAGTGGAAAAGTTGGGGTGACAGAGGAGTGTACGTGTGGCAGGGCTTAGACAGCAAGAGTGGCCGGTGTGGGCCGCCTGGAGGAGCCCCCACAGCCCACTTCCCGTAAACCAAGCCTAGTAGCTGGTTCATGCTCTCCCTCTCCCTCTCCCTCTCTCCCCCTCTCCCTCTCCCTCTCCTCCTCTCCCTCTCCCTCTCTCCCCCTCTCTCTCCCCCCCTCTCTCTCCCTCTCCCTCTGCCTCTGTCTCGTAAACAAGCACACAGACACACGTATACACAACATGCACACTGCCCTCACTTCTACACTAACATGCCCCTGGTCTCCTTCTCATGTTAGAACCCAACTGAACTTAGAAACTCCTCAAATCCCTCTGCCCTGTAACCTGTGTCTTATGGGCCTTTAAAACAAACAAACAAACAAACAAAACAAAACAAAACAAAACAAAACAGGCCTTTTTTAAGACAAGGCCACACCCCCCAGACAACACCCAGGCCGCAGGGCCCAGCAGTGCGGTTACCAGACTGGGGGTCGTGTCCCTCAATCCCACCCTGGGCCTGGGCCTGACCCCACCACACTCGGGGCCCTCACCTTGGCCCTCGTGTGGGCTACGGCTACGGGAATCTTATTTCACACAACTGCGACGGCGGGTGGCTACAGTAAGTAAAGAAAAACACAACAGAACAAAATCTCTTTATGTTTTTTCCTGTTGTAAACATTCTATCCCCCAAGGGTTGGCCAAGTGGAAGGAGAGAGGTTTTCCCCACGATAATTACATCTTGAAGAAAACTGCAGCACCGTGTCTGAATCTGCAGTGCCCAGGGAGTTGTTTATTTGACGCGAGCCACACCCACTGTTTAGTTCTCTAAAAGCCCGAGGACGGTGTCCAGGGGCCCCCACACCCGGCCGGCACCCCAACTGTTCCAGGCAGGACGCAGGACAGGCCCCAGTGGGCGCCCGCTGCCCTACCCACCCAGCCGTGGGCGGCCCAGGTGGAAAACAATACCCTCTTTCATGGGAGGCAGGTGGTTCCATTGCAACACAGAGTGAGAAGAATCAAGTCTAACTGTGAGAGGCTGTTTTGGAAATGGGAGGAAATGTATTTCCAGAGGGAAGGGGCCAACCACGTGCTGCTGAGGTGCCCAACCTTCATGCCACTTCAGGGCAGCCAGCCAGCTGGTAAACTCAGGCACGGCTGAACTGGTTGTTAAAATGCTGAAATGCTCTGAATCTGAGTGGCAAATAGCGGCTGTCCCGAGCCCCAGCCGGTCCCCTGCTGCCTGGGCCTACCTTTGCACGTGTGGTGCAGGTCCCTGGACTTTCTCACAGCCCGACTTCAGAGGACCCGTCCCAGGAACTTGGTCTTCCCTCACTGTGCTGTCAGTTCTGACTCTTCAATTCTTTTTAATTGAGGTATAATTGACATATGACATTATATTAGTTTCAGGTGCACCATATAATGATTGGATGTATGTGTACACCGCGAAGAGATCACAGTAAGTCTAGTTAGCAGTTGTCATCATGCAAAGAACAACGAAGCATTTTTTCTTATTCAATCTCTTGGCAACTTTCAAGTATGCACTACAATATTATTGACTATAGTCACCATGATGTGTATCATTCCCATGACTTATTTATTTTATTTATTTATTCATGAGAGAGACACAGAGAGAGAGGCAGAGACACAGGCAGAGGGAGAAGCAGGCTCCTCACAGGGAGCCCGATGTGGGACTCGATCCTCAGACCCGGGATCACGCCCTGAGCCAAAGGCGGTGCTAAACCACTGAGCCACCCGGGCTGCCCGACTTACTTATTTTATGACTGGAAGTTTGTAGCTCTTGATCCTCTTCACCTGTTTCACTCATCCGTCAACCTCCCCCACCCTTCTAGCAACCATCATTCTGTCCTCCATATCTGTGAGTTTTGCTTTGTTTTTTAGATTCTACATGTAAGTGAAACCATACGGTATTTTTCTTTCTCTATCTGCCTTATTTCACTTAGCATCATACCCTCCCTCTCCATCCATGGGTCACAAATGGCAAGATTTCATTCTTTTTGATGGCTGAGTGGTATTTCAATTCATATATATACTACAGCTTTTTTAATCCACCAGTGGAGACTATGGTTATTTCCATATCTTGGCTATTGGAAATGATGCTGCAATGAACATAGAAGCATATATATCTTTTTTGAGTTAGTGCTTTTGTTTTCTTCGGGTAAATACCTAATCGTGGAATTGCTAGATTGTATGGTAGTTCTATTTTTAATTTTTTGAGGAAGCTCCATACTGTTTTCTACAGTGGCTGCCCCAGTTTACATTTGCACCAACAATGCAAGAGGGTTCCTTTTTCTCCGCATCCTCATCAACACTTGTTATTTCTTATACTTTTAACACTAACCAATCCAACAGGTGTGAGGTGATATCTTACTGTGGTTTTAATTTGCATTTCCCTGATGATGAGTGATGTTGAGCATCTTTTCAGGTGTCTGTTGGCCATCTGTATGTCTTCTTTGGAAGAATGTCTATTGAGATCCACTGTCCACTTAAAAAATTGTTTTTGCATTATTGAATTGTAGAGTTCTTTATATATTTTGGATATTAACCTCCTCTTGGATATACGATTTGCAAATATTTTCTTCCATTCATTAGGTTGCCTTTCATTTTGTTGATGGTTTTCTTTGTTGTGCAGAAGCTTTTTATATAGTCCTATTTTTAAATTTTTGTTGCCTTTGCTTTTGGAGTCAGATACAAAAAAATCTTTGCCAAGACAACATCAAAGAATTTATTTCCTATGTTTTCTTCTAGGAGTTTTAAAGTTTCAGGTCTTATGTTTAAGCCTTTAATCCATTCTGAGGTAATTTTTGTGTATGGCACAAGATGGTAATCTAGTTACTTTTTTTTTTTTTTTGCATGCAGCTATCCAGTTTTGCCAACATTGCTTATTGAAGAGATTGTACTTTCCCCATTGTCTATTCTTGGCTCCTTTGTTGTAAAATAATTGATCATATATGCCCATGCATATTTCTGGGATCTCTATTCTGTTCCATTGATCTATGTGTCTGTTTTTATGCCAATACCATACTGTTTTAATTCATGTAGCTTTGTTATATGGTTTGAAATCAGGGAGCACGATGCTTCAGGCTTCATTCTTCTTTCTCAAGATCACTTTGGTTGTATTGTGGTTCCATACAAATTTTAGGATCGTTTCTTCTATTTCTGCAATAAATGCCATTGGAATTATGATAGGGATTACATTGAATCTGTGGATCGCTTTGGAGGTATAGACATTTTAACAATTAATTCTTCCAATTCATGAGCATAGTATGTCTTTCCATGGATTTGTGTCATCTTAGACTTCTTTCATCAATGTCTTATAGTTTTCAACAACCAGGTCTTTTACCTCCTCAATTAAATTTATTCCTAAGTATTTTATTCTTTTTGATGCAATTGTAAACAGGATTGGTTTTTAAATTTCTCTGATAGTTCATTGTTAGTGTATATAAGTCCAACAGATTTTTGTATGTTAATTTTGTATCCTGCAACTTTACTGAATTTATTAGTGCTAATGGTTTCTTGGCGGTTTTTACAGTTTTCAATGTATAAAATTATGCCATTTGCAAATAGTGACCATTTTACTTTTTCTTTCTGATCTGAATACCTTTATTTCTTTTTCTTGCCTAAATGCTCTGTTAGGACTTCCAATACTCTGTTGAATAAGAATGGCGAGAGCAGACATCCTTGTCTATTCCTGATCTTGGAGGAAAAGCTTTCAGCTTTTCACTGTTGAGTATGATGTAAGCTGTGGGCTTGTCATTATGGCCTTTATTATCTGGAGTTAAGTTATATTCCCTCTTGAGAGCTTCTATCATAAATGGATGTTGAATTTTGTCAAATGCTTTTTCTGCATCTATTGAGGTAATCATAAGGTTGTGATCCTTTGTTTTGTTAATGTGGTGTATCACACTGCTTGATTTACAGAGAACGATGCCTGTAGATTCAGTATGTCCAGTGGGAGGAGGTGGGGTCAGGACCTTCCTACACCACCGTCTTGGACAATGGTAAATCTTTTTCATCACAACCTGTAGCACCTCCTCTGTAAAAGGTCACACAGACACACACCCCAATCAGAATTAATTGCCCTTTGAGAAATCAGATAGCACATTGCTTATACTTTGGGCATTTACCGCAGTCTTTCATCTTATTTCTGTTATATGGGTCATTTATATTCAGGTCTCCCCCTTCCCAGGGCCTGTGTACCCTTTATCCAGGGTTCCCCAGCGCTTCATACAGTCTAAATGCCACATACATGTGGCATTGGTTTGAATTAGGGTTGGCTTAGAGGTGGGGAAACAGGATGAGACAGAAGTCCTGTTGAGACAAGGGACATTTCCCTGTGTGCACATGTGCGTAGGGCCTGAGGGGCCATTTCTGCCTTCTCTGATGATCTGAATGTAGAGAATGAAGACGGGCTTGGGTGGAGGTGGAGAAGCCACATATCAGGACAGCCAGGAGTAAGAGCAGCCAGACTGGAATGGTGACAGGCCTTTCCCAGGGCTTGACTCTCCCATCAGGCGTTTTGGCTCCACTCAAACTGAGATAGCCTGTTGGAAATGTCAACTTCTGGTTACTGAGGCTCCAAAGGAAAGTGTTTTTATGCAGTTACCCAGGAGGTGCTTGGCCAGAGAGACCCCAAGAACACCTGTAATTCAGCCATTTGGCCCTCAAATGGATAAAACAACCTACCGTTGGCCTGTCCTTCCAAGGCCTTCCAGACTGGTGAGGCTTCCTGGGAATGGAAGAATGGCAGAATGGGAGTGGAAACCTAAGAGAGACTGCAGTCCTGCCCACTCTGAGGCCACACCTGGGGTATAGTACAAGTGGGAGGGGTGGCTATGGGGCAGCAGCAGAGCTAGAGCTCATGGATCCCAGATCTTACACTATTTGGGGAACATTCTTTAAGAGAAATAATCTAAAATTATGAGGACAAAATGAGGTCCAAGGTTGAAAGGAGCTCACATAGGTAAGGGGCCTGAACCTTATGCTTCATTAGCTTTACAGTAAATTTGCCTCTGGTACAATTCCTGCTTTTTTGCAGGAAAGTGTGGCTACCGATTTTCTAGGGCTGCTATAACCAAGGACCACAAACTGGGTGGATTCAAACGCCAAAAATGGACTGTCTCACAGTTCCAGAGGCTAGATGTCTGACATCCCAGTGTGGGCAGGGCTTCACGCCTTCTGAGACCTGTCAGGGACTCCCTCCTGGTTTCCTCTCAGCTTCCAGTGCTTTGAGGGCAGCCCTGGGCATTCCTTGGCTTGCAGCTACCTTACTCTGCTCCCTCCGTGGATCACAGAGCACCTTCCATGTGTCACTATCTTCACATGGCCTCCTAAGGACACCAGTTACTGGGTTAGAGAGTCCACAAGCTGGCAAAACACGATGGGCCCAGACTGACCCCAGAAAACACCATGTGGATGTATCCACAACCCAAGGATTGTGAAAGCCAGCTCCCAGTGCTCATGGAGCTAAGCCAAGGGCAGGGTGGTTCAAGCAGCAGGTACTATGGGCCAGAATGCATCACTGATTATGGTTTTCCTTCCACTAAATGGTTTGTCCTCTTAATTATGCTTTGCTTAATCTCTAAAATGAATTTAAGTTTGTTGGGCACATAGCAAGGTGTAGGAGCAGCCTGGAGAGCTCTAGGTGGCAGGCAGACTGGGATTAAAAACAGACAGATCAAAAAAAAAAAAAAAAAAAAAAACAGACAGATCATCACAAGAAAGGTGATCCACGTACATTCAGTAATTGGGCCTGCCCAGCAAGATCAACCATGGGCTGGCCTGGTTGCTTCAGCGTTCTAATTAACCAAATGCTAAAGAGGCCATTCCATTTTCAGAGTCATGATTCAATTAAATACATCCAACATTTCAAATGCTACTCCACATGGTTCATCTATTCTCATTCAATCACCCTCTCAGAATCCAGGAGTGCCCCCAAGGACATCATTTTGAGTGTGAATCATCCATGGATATAGTACTGCACTCGTGAGTGATGCGGGGACTGACGACATCTTGCTGACCCTGTGATATAATGAAGAAGTGGCTTCCCGGTCTCCCAGGTCAGGATAGAAAATAATGGTCATGTGAGCTTGTAGTTATTTGGGTTCCAGATTAAGAAGCAATATGATGGTCGCCTGGGTGGCTCAGCAGTTGGGCGCCCGCCTTCAGCTCAGATCATGATCTGGGTCCAGGGATCAAGTCCCACATCAGGCTCCCTGTGGGGAGCCTGCTTCTCCCTCTCCTATGTCTCTGCCTCTCTCTCTCATGAGTAAACAAACAAAATCTTAAAAAAAAAAAAAAGCAATATGATAATGGACGTTTGATTGCATCTGCCTGTGAGGGCAAAGAACAAGCTCATGGACTGACCAGTTGTGGTGAGTGCATGTTTGATCGTACTGGGCTAGGAAAGGCAGGATCTGTACCCACACAGCCCCCACCCACCCACAGGAGAAGGGCAGCCCCTCTGGCCATTGAATGGTACCATTAAGACCCTGTGTGACTCTTTGACTGCACTTTGGACCATCCTGCTATGGGCTCATGGGCATTCACTGAAAAAATCTCAATTTCCACCCATTCTGCAGGGTAAGCCCCTGGCCCTTGTCCTACCTTTCTGTGGGATAACAGAATTTCTCCTTTCCCTGTGCTTTCACTCAGAAGCGGCTATCAGAAAGCAAGGCTGCCCCTCAGAGTCCACCGCCGACAGCCACCTCCTACTAGTCCCACTGGCATCTCCAGCCCCACGGAGGACCACAGAACAGCAGACCACGGATGTGGATGCATGCATCTGCTGTATTCAATGGGTTCGGCGGGTGTGCCCCACAGGAAACGTCTGTTTGCAGCCACCACCGTGCTGGTCATGAGATAAGTGCTGGTAGTTGAGGCTGAAAGCTGCTCCACGTCTGCTTTGGGTATGTCACCTCCCTCTGGGGCTTTTATTTGGCCTCTGTGCTGATCCCCAAAGCACTGAAAACTGGAAACATCTGTTCAATAATTAATACATGAATCAACAAGGACCAAGTTTATTTTCGTTCTTGGTATAGCCCAGGAACCAGTGGAGTACCCCACTAGGAGAAACCCTAAATAGTTTTGAGGTAAAGGAACAAATGAGTCAATAAATGAATGAATGACATATCAAAACGAGTGTCATTTTGACAGTAGGAACAGAAAGGACCCAGGTGAACCAAAGCAACGAGGGGTGTTTCCACAGAGGAATAACACCTGGGCAGCTGTGGGGCACCTGGGGGGCTCAGTGGTTGAGCATCTGCCTTCGGCTCAGGGTATGAGCCTGGGGTCCTGGGATCAAGTCCCACATTGGGCTTCCTGTGGGAGGAGCCTGCTTCTCCCTCTGCCTCTGCCTCTCTCTGTGTCTCTCATGAATAAATAAATAAAATCTTAAAGAAAGAAAGAAAGAAAGAAAGAAAGAAAGAAAGAAAGAAAGAAAGAAAAGAAAAGAAAAGAAAAGAAAAGAAAGAAAAGAAAAGAAAAGAAAAGAGAGAGAAAAAAAAAGAACTGGGTGGATGAGGCTGAGCCGCATCAAACTAAGTAGGGAGAGGGTGAAGCCAGAACAATTTCTGTTGAAGATCTTCTAGGGAGGGAAAGGCCGGTGCTGGGAGGGATGTTGGGGCTCAGTCAATTAACAGCCATCATCCTGGAGGCTCAGCTGATTATTTTCCCATGGGACCAAGCTAGGGGCTGACTTGGACAAATTCTAGGAATTTGAGCTCACGCTGCGCAGTCCAGCAGGTAGTACAACCATGGATCCAGCAGGGAATGTGAACTCATGTTCTGCTCTGGCAAAGGGGCCCCAAGTAAGTGTGTTTTATGTTCTGAAGGAGAAGGATTAGGGAAAGTCAACATCTCCCTCCCTCTCAGTACTCTGGACTCTCAACCACTTGCATCATCGGGTCTTCTATTCAAGCTTCTTGGATTTCCCCTTAGGAGGCTTTTCAACAGCACCACCTACTCGGGGAATCTCATCTTCATTCCCGCACAGACTCATCCAGTCCACACATACTTGTCAAGCACCCACCGTGCACCAAAAATTCTCCTAGTGACAGCAGAGAGCAGGACACGCATGGTCGCTGGTATCATGCACCTTACATTCTCCAGGAAAAGAGGACAACAAACAAGTAAGGAAGGGGAAAAAAGGGGGCACCTGGATGGCTCAGATGATTGAGTGTCTGCCTTGGGCTCGAGTCATGATCCCGGGGTCCTGGGGTCCAGCCCCACATTGGGCTCCGTGGAAGAGTCTGCCTCTCCCTCTCCTTCCCCCTGCTTGTGCATGCTCTCTCTCTCACTCAATCTCTCTCTCAAATAAATAAAAATTAAAAATACTTTTTTAAAAAAAGGAGAAAGGGGAAAAAAGATCATTCCTGGTGTAGGTGGCACATTAAGGACCATCAACCAGGGCAACGTGATAAAGAATGACGAGGTGAGGGGTGGCAGCTTTAGATATGGTAGGTGGTAGAGAAGGTAGCTTTGAAGAAGTGACATTTGAGCTGAAAGTTATAGGTAAAATAAACTCATGCCAAAAGTCAATAAATAGAGAATACAGTTCTGATACTGCATCAATTAGAAACTGAGATTAACTGATATTAACAAGAAATAACCAAAGTGGCTCAAGTAAGTCACAGGTTTATTTTTCCCAAGCAAAACGAGTACAAAAGTAGGTAGCCCCCAGCTAGGTCGGTAGCACATCAGACGCCAGCTCTTTCTAATTTTTGTTCAGCCATTTCTAGTTTGCTGGTCACATTGTGGTTCAAGACTGGTGCTGGAGCTCCAGCCATTGCATCTGTATTCCAGGCAGGATGACAAGAAAGAGAAAAGGGACAACTGGGGGCACTGCCTAACTATCTGTCTCCCTTTGAAGGAATTTCCCTGAAAATCCCACTCAGTGAGTTCTCCTCTGCAGCTGTTTGACCAGAATTTAGTCCATGGCAACAGAACAAAAGGAAGGCAGAGAGTCAGTTAGCTGGGGACTGTCACTGATGTATCAGGTGGCTAACTAGTCATCTCTGCCACCAGAGGCCAAAAGATAGTTCTGCTCCAGACCCGAGAGCATGAGCTGCTGTTGGCCACATCGATGATACAGAATTTAAGATGGGGCCACTTCCCCACAGGTGGCATCAGTGATGTAAATTAGAACTCAGAGGCTGGCTGCCCCCCCACCCCACATACAGATCCTACCCTCAGTTGTTTCTACTTTTATTTTTAATGTAAATTTATTTTTTTGAACTTATTTTATTTATTTATTTATTTATTTATTTATAGATATATTTTAAAGATTTTATTTATTTATTCATGAGAGACACACAGAGAGGCAGAGACACAGGCAGAGGGAGAAGCAGGCTCCATGCGGGGATCCCAGGTCTCCAGGATCACACCCTGGGCGGAAGGCAGACACTAAACCTCTGAGCCACCAGAGCTGTCAAACTTATTTATTTATTTAAATTTATTTAAATTTGTTTAAATTAAATTAGTTAACATATTGTGTATTATTAGTTTCAGACATAGAGATCTGTGATTCATTGGTTGCACACAACACCCAGTGCTCATTACATCATGTGCCCTCCTTAATGCCCATCACCCAGTTACCCCATCGCCCACTCCCTCCCCTCCAGCAGCCCTCAGTTTGTTTCCTAGAGTTAAAAGGCTCTTAAGGTTTGTCTCCTCAGTTATCCCTACTTTACTCCTGTATAGTCAAGTCACTGGGCTGCCTACTGTTCTCTTCACTGAAGAATAAGGACTGAGTTTTTTTTTAAGTGTGTAAGTAGGTTTACTAGGGGCCACTCACAGATGTCAAAGCCTCAATGAACTTGAAAATGTTACTTTATTTGGGAAAAGGGTCTTTGCAGTTGTGATTAAATCAATGGTTTTGAGAATGGATTATCTACATAGGCCCTGGATGCCATCACCAGTAGAGTTCTGAGAGGCACAGAACAAGAAGTTGGGATGTCTGGGTGGCTCATCAGCTGAGCATCTGCCTTCGGCCCAGGGCATGATCCCAGGGTCCCTGGATCGAGTCCTGCATTGGGGTCCCTGCATGGAGCCTGCATGGAGCCTGCATGGAGCCTGCTTCTCCTTCTCCCTGTGTCTCTGCCTCTCTCTCTCTCTCTCTCTCTCTCTCTCTCTCTCTGTCTCTCATGAATAAATAAACAAAATCTTTAAAGAAAAAAGAAGAAAAAGAAGCAATGTGACCATGAAGGCAGAAGCTAGAGCAATACAGCCAAAGGCCAAGGAGCACCCAGGGCCAGCAGTGGGAAGAGGCAAGGAACTGATCCTTGTTCCCCTGGAGCCTCCAGAGGGAGATGGCCCTGCCAACACTTTGATTTTGGACTTCTGGCCTCCAGAACTGGTAGAGAACAAATATCTGTTGTTTTAAGCCACCCAGTTTGTGATACTTTGTTACGACAGCTCTAGCAAATGAATGTAGTAGTATACCAACCTGAGTTAGAGGCATATCTTACATTATATGCATTAGTGGATTAAAAAAAAATCACAATTTTTTAAAAAATTACAATTTAAAAGAAATTAAATTGTTGAAACAACAGTAGAAAATGGGAAATAAATCACACTTGTGAGAATATAATGACGCTCTTAGTTGAAGAAATGTAAAAAAGTCTCAGTGGGAAAAATCTACAAATGTGGACATATAAAATCGCAAAGCTTCTATAATGAATATGACAAAACTAAAATATTTAAAGCTTATATGACAAAAGACTATAAAGTCAAAAAATAAATGAAGAATTCATTCAAATTTATTAGAAAAACAGCTAGAGGGATCCCTGGGTGGCGCAGCGGTTTGGCGCCTGCCTTTGGCCCAGGGCGCGATCCTGGAGACCCAGGATTGAATCCCACATTGGGCTCCCAGTGCATGGAGCCTGCTTCTCCCTCTGCCTGTGTCTCTGCCTCTCTCTCTCTCTCTCTCTCTCTCTCTCTCTCATAAATAAATAAAAATTTTAAAAAAAAGAAAAACAGCTAGACCCTAACATAAATGGAGGAAATATATGAATGGCTCTCACAGTGGAAAATTCAACAAATGAGCACATGACACCATAATAAAATAGTTGTTTTTCTTGCATCAGGCTCTGTGTTAGGCCCTTCGGAAACATTATCTCATATCCCTGTACAAACCCTGCAAGGCAGGTGTTATCATCCCCATTTTGTAGATGAGTGAACTAAGGCCCAGGGAGTGTGGATAAAGCTTAGGGAGATGGAATTTGGACCCAAGTCGGAGAACATAATTATTGCAGGTAATCACGCATTTTACCTCTACCCTGTGGGGCTAGGTACTGTGCTAAATAGAACTGGGATATAAAGGTGGACAAGTTGCTTTCCCTTTTCTTAGGGACCTGGAAACTAGAGGAGCAGGTAGACAGTGAGCCTTCAATCACAGATTGTGATCAGAGCCCACGGAGGAGAACCAAAGAAACACCTGTTGGATGTTCCCATTCGCACCTGGGCTGACTTTCAAGCTAACATCCAACAGCAGCGCCAGAGTGTAGGGCCAGCTTCGGAAAGCCGTTTTGTTAAGTCCTGCTCAGCGGGAGCCAAAAAGATATTGATGCTTCTTGGCCTAGTCATGCACTCCTGGGAATTTATTTTAATAAAATCATTCAGGGCAGCCCGGGTGGCTCAGCGGTTTAGCTCTGCCTTCGGCCCAGGGCCTGATCCTGGGGACCTGGGATCCAGTCCCTCGTCAGGCTCCCCATATGGAGCCTGCTTCTCCCTCTGCCTGTGTTCCTGCCTCTCTCTCTCTGTGTGTGTGTCTCTCTTGAATAAATAAATACAATTTAAAAAATAAATGAATAAAAAATAAAATAATTCAAAAGAAGACAAAAGAACTATGCTACCACAGGTCTATTGTAGCACATACAAAACAATGGGAAGCTGAGAGGAAGCAAGAGGCGTATTGAGAAGCACTCTGAGACTGAACCCCTGGAGTCCTGGTCCCCCCACCCCAACCCCGGCCTCCGGCGCACCCTTCACCTCTGCCTCTGTTACAGTTCAGTGTGTCCTTGTCCCAGCATGTGTCCCTGTGAGCAGCTTCGCTCAGATCCACTGTGTACCCACAGCCACGAGGCCCCCGTGAGAGGAAGGTGTGTTTATAGAATATGGTAGATAAACACGATGAAATATCGTTCAGCTGCTACCAAAAAAATCAGGAAGGCTGTGTTGAAATATGGAAAAGTGTTGTACAGCAGAAACAGCCTAGATGACGGCGAGAGGAAAGATTTAATGGGTCGTGACAGATCAAAACAATGGAACATTACAGGAACTGTTTTAAAAAGGGGGATTATGAAAACCATGTAAGGACATGACAAAAACTGTTGGATATTGTGATAAGTAAAAATAGCTGAATACAGAATTATATATGCGAACAGACTATAGAAAAGGTTTCTCTAGTTGTCATGTCTATGTTATGTAACTTACATTATAAAAATGCGATGTCTACAAATAGTGATATGCAAAATTTTTGAGTTATGGTAGAATGAGCGATTTAAAACTATTGTTTCTCACTCACACTATCTCAGTGGCTTTTCAGTGAGATGGACACAGTTTTTAAAAGATAATCTATTTTGGGCGCCTGGCTGGCTCAGCCGGTGGAGTGACTCTTGATCTCAGGGTCATGAGTTTGGGTCCCACGTTGGGTGTGGAGCGCGCTAAAAAAATAAAAATAAAGATAATAAATTTCAAAATGAAGAGAACTCTTCCAAACCAGGAGAGAAGTAAATCTTTCTTAAGGGTCTTTAAAAACATTGTTCTAGGTTCTGGTGCTAACAGGTGAAGAAGCCAGGCTGAGGGGCACCTGGCTTAAATGCCTGCCTTTGGCTCAGGGCATGATCCCGGGGCCCTGGGATCGAGTCCCACAGCAGGGTCCCCACAGGGAGCCTGCTTCTCCCTCTGCCTGTGTCTCTGCCTCTCTCTCTGTGTCTCTCATGAAGAAATAAATAAAGCCTTTAAAAAAAAAAAAAAAAGAAGAAGCCAGGCCGGGCGTGGGCTTTTGGGCTGTTCACGCTTATCCATCCCCGTCTTTGTGGTAGATTGCCTGCAAAAATTAGCCTCCCACAGTTCCTCCATTCCTATGCATGTTCCTCCCATGGAGATATGGGAACCATTTACCTTCCCTTAAATCTGGGCAGGCCCTATGACTTGCTTTGACCACAAAATGTGGTGGAGGTCACACTACATAACTTTGGGACCTGGGCCTTCCCCTCATCCGTTCTGCTAGACAGAAGCTGCATGGCGAGAGAGGTGCTGGGGGCACAGGGGCAGCTCAGCTGGCCCCTGATGTCAGCAAAGCTACCAGGCCGCCTCTAGCCCCACTGGAGCTACCCAGCCAAGACTATGTACAGCGGAGGCCCCATGCCCTGAGCCCTGCTCACATGCAGAGCTGTGAGCAAATAAACGTTTGTCGTCGTTTTTAGTCACTAAGTTTTGGGTGTTTTGTTATGTAACAAAAACGAACTGAAACAACACTAACCTCCCCTGGCTTTGCATTCCCCTCCCCAGCACAGAGCCTGGCACGTCGATGGGTGGGGTCAGGGGAGAGAGAGAAGAGAAGCCAAATAGGAATATTAAAAACTAAAATTTATTGAGCACATTTTATTGTATTTTTTAAAGATTTTATTCATTTATTCATGAGAGACACAGAGAAAGAGGCAGAGACACAGGCAGAGGGAGAAGCAGGCTCCATGCAGGGAGCCCGACGGGGGACTCGATCCCGGGTCTCCAGGATCACGACCTGAGCCAAAGGCAGACGCTCAGCCGCTAGCCACCCTGGTGCCCCATATTGAGCACATTTTAAATCTTTTCTACATGTTGACTCTGTTATTCCATTCATGACACTGGTGAGGAAATGTCACACAGAGAGATAACTAATTCAGCCAGGGTCACTCACTGTGACAGAGTTGAGTTTCTAATCCAGGCAGTCCAGAGCCCTTGCGATGGACAATTTTGTTATACAACCTCTCAGAATAACCTGATGATGAAGATTAAGAAGGAGTCTGAACGCTGGCTCTGGACAAGCTCCTTCCTGAGTAAGTATAGAGAGAACAGGGTAATTACCGGGGCAGGCCTGTGGCTAAGGGGTGTTCCGGGGTGGAGGGGGGAGCTGGGGCCTGGTGGCAGCGAGCCCCGCTTCCACGGCAGTTCTGTGCAAGCAGCCCCCAGAGCAGGCCAGCTCCACTGCGCCCACAGCCTCCTGGACACCCCTGCCCCGCCACAGATTTCTGGAATTCAGGGGTTCTCCTGGGCTCACTATGTAGGTGGGACATAGAGGAAGGCGAATGGGGAAACCAGCCTCACATTGGTTCTAATTCTATATAAACACTGTGCTGGGGATGTGGGGAATCTCCAGAGGCCTGGACTATCTAGCCCAGAGGTTGGCAAAATGAGGCCCGTGAGCTGAATCCAGCCTGACGTGTTTTTGTATGACTTGCAAGCTAAGGATGTTTTTCAGCGAATGAATGTTTTCTTTTTTCAATGAATGTTTTTCATTCTTTAATGGTTGAAAAAAATGGTGTTGTTTTTTTTCAGGGAATGTTTTTCAATTTTTTTGAATTTTTTTAAAAATTATTTATTCATGAGAGACACACAGAGAGAGAAGCAGAGACACAGGCAGAGGGAGAAGCAGGCTCCCCATGGAAAGTCTGATGTGGGATTTGATCCCAGGACCCCAGGATCGCACCCTGGGGCAAAGGCAGATGCTCAACTACTGAGCCACCCAGGCGACCCTGTTTTTTCGATTTTTAATGGCTAAAAAATATCAAAAGAATGATTCTGTTTTGTGGCATGTGAAAACCATATGAAATTCACATTTTAGTGCCCATAAATAAAAATTTGTCAGAATACAGCCACACTCATCTATTTACTTATGTGCACGTTTGCCTTCATGCTGCAATGACAGAGCTAGAGAGGCTTTCTGACCCACAAACCAAATAAGATTTACAAAATGCCTGGGTGCCTCAGCGGGTTGAGCATCTGACTCTTGATTTCAGCTCAGGTCTTGATCTCAGGGTCGTGAGACTGAGCCCTGCATCTGGCTCCAAGCTGGGCATGGAGCCTCCTTAAGATTCTCTCTCTCAGGGGCACCTGGGTGGCTCAGTCTGCCTTCAGCTCAGATTGTGATCTCAGGGTCCTGGGATCAAGCCCCATGTGGGGCTCCGTGCTCAGTGAGGAGTCTGCTTCTCCCTCTTCCTCTGCCTCTTCCCACTGCTTGTGCTCTCTCAAATAAAAAAGATCTTAAAAAAAAAATCTCTCTCCCTTTACCTCCCTCCTCCCCCACCTTGTGCACACACGTGAACTCTCTCTCTCTCTCTAAACAAAACAAAAAACAATGGCCTTTTATGGAAAATGTTTGTCAACTCTTGCTCTAGAGAATACTTCACATGTTGATATGATCTTAGGCAGCCTATTTTTTACATAAATTGCTCAAAATATTATGGTATTGACAAGGAATGTTAGATACTTTTCCTGGTATCAGGTTGAGGATCTAAAGAAAAGGGTTAGGGCCCCTGGGTGCTCAGCCAGTTAAGCATCTGCCTTTGCTAGGGTCATGGTCACCTGCCTTTGCTAAGGTCCTGGTCCCTCCTGGGGGTCCTGGGATAGAGTCTATAGGGCTTTGTGCTCAGCAGGGAGCCTGCTTCTCTTTCCCTCTGCCCCTCCCCCTGTTCATGCTCACTCTCTCTCAAATAAACAAAATCTTTAAAAATAAAGACAAGTGTTACAGGCTGAGCTGGGATATTTTTGCGTGACGTGGCCAGATCTTTCAACCACCCTTAGCTTTACTATCTCCTTCCTAAAATGGTGAGGGGCAGGGCTAGTATTCAGCTGTCTGCACAGGTGAAAGCAAAACAAGTTGCTAAAAACAGAGATTTCTGTATCACTGAGTGAATAACTGAGCTGCTGGGGTTCCTCTGCCCCCTGTCCCTTCCCCCACAGCCTCTGCCATCTCCCCGGTTCAGCAACTAGAGGGTTAACATCTGATGCTGCATATAGAGCTCTCCAAGACCCCAGGTGCCCTCCTTCTGGTTGTTCAGGGCCTGTGCTTATGGGTCATGAGTCATTAAGTATTTTAACTATCACCCTCTCAAGTGCCCTGTGCACAATCTACCGAGAAGATGCATCCATTTTTTTTTCTAAAACACATTTTCAATCCCTGAGCTCAAAAATCTGTCTTCTGAAATAGTCATAATCTTAAAGCTCTGATCTTTGTCAGAACTCAGTCCCCATGTGAGCAATTAAAATGAAAAAAAAAAAAAAATCTTCCCAAAGATGGGAACGAAGGCAGGAGTGTGACAGTTCATGGACTCCGGTCCCTTGGGTCTTGGGCCACGCAGGTCACCGAGGTTGAGAGGAAAGAGCCAGCAAAGCCCGCTCCCCACCATCCCCTCAGCTTGCTCCTCCAGACAACTCCAAGTTAACGCATCTTCTAGAATGTGCTTGCCTCGACCGCAAGGATTCCCATAGGTACTTTCTATGGGGTAGAAGAGAAGAAAGCGGTCTCAGCAGCACGGAGCATGGCCAGCTGCTGCCTGCCAGACCTGGGACCATCCCCATCCCCTGGCCACACTGGGGCAAAGGCAACTGGATACAACCAGCACCTCCCCCTCTGCAGGTCAAACGTGCTCAGGAGCAGCAGCAACCCGGTGATTGCCTCCCTCAGGAACTCAACTCCCATTTGTTTGCAAGCAAACAACCCCCCTCTGTCTGACAGAGGTCTTTGCAACTCCCTGTTTTCAGCAACTGAGATGAACCACTCCCACGGCCTGGGTGGAAGGGGCCCATTGGGAGGCAAGAGACCTGTGTTCAAACCCAGCTTCTGACATTTCAGCCAGCGAATTCACCCACCTGCACGATAGGGTGAATGCTTGTCCTGCAACCACATGCGCCTGTCTTAATGCTCAAAAGAGATAAAGTAGGAAAGAGATCCCGTAAACACAGAGCCTTCCTGTGCCTGTCTTTCTTCCACATCCTCTTAGGATGTCATTTGCCTCCTTGGGAAGCAAGTGAGAGATGGTGAGGCCCTTTACCAGAAAAGGAGAAAAGGAAGGAAGGGGTTGCCCGTCTCCCACTCGTTGCCCACTCCCATCTAAGTGATGCAAACACAGAGCTCTGGTGACCAAGGCTGAAGGGAATAGCTCAGAGGAACCATGGTCAATCTTGCTTATTTTTTAACCTGTTTTTTAATTGGGAAAAGTTTCATCGTATTCAAAGGAATACCAATTAAAACTAGAATAAGATACAATCTTCCTCCTTCATTCATTCTGTCTCAGATGCTCTTTCTTTCTTTATGTAAATCCAGGTTTTTCATCTATATCAATTATCTTCTTTCTAAAGAACTGCTTTTAACGTTTCTTTTTTTTTTTTTTTTTTTTTTTTTAGATTTCTTTTATTTATTTATGAGAGACACAGAGAGAGGCAGAGACAATAGGCAGAGGGAGAAGCAGGCTTCATGCCGATCCCAGGACTCCGGGATCATGACCTAAGCCACCCAGGTGTCCCTCTTTTAACGTTTCTTACAAGACAAATCTAATGGCAACAAATTGCCCCAGTTGTCCAAGGAAGTCTTTATTTCTCCTTATTTTTGAAGGCTAACTCCACAGAGTACAGAATTGGTGGTTTATCTTTTTCAACACTTCATCTCATCCTACTCCCTTCATGCCTGGTATCTGAGAAGTCAGATTTAACTCTTATTTTTGTTCTCTAAGTAGGGTGTTTTTTCTTCTGGCTTCTGTCAGGATTTCTATCTTTGATTCTCTGTGGTTTGAAAATGACACGTCTAAGTGTAGTTTTTTGGTCGTTTCTCCTACTTGGTGTTCTCTGAGCTTCCTGGATCTGACATTAATTTGGGGAAATTCTCAGTCATTAGTTTCAAATATTCTTTCGTTCCTTTCTTCTCCTTCTGGAATTCCCATTACACATATTACACCTTTTCAGTTGTCCCACAGTTCTTGAATATTCTGTTCTTTTTTTCTCCCTAGTCTTTGTTTTCTCTTTGCTTTTCAGTTTGGGAAGTTTCTATTATGATATCTTCAAGTTCAGTGATTCTTTCCTCAGCTGTGTCTAGTCTACTAAGAAGCCCATCAGAGGCATTCTTCATTTCTGTTATAGTGGTTTTTATCTCTAGCGTTTCTTCTTGGTTCTTTTCCAGGATTTCCATCTCTCTGTCATATTGCCCATCTGGTCTTGCATGCTGTCTCTTTTATTATTACAGCTGTTGGTTTATTCATTATTGTTGCTTTAAATCCCCGGTCTGATAGTTCCTGCCATGTCTGAGTCTGGTTCTGATGCTTGCTCTGTCTTTTCCAATTTTGTTTTTACTGTGTCTTAGAGTTTTTTCTGGATAGCTGGGCACAATGGGTTGGATGAAAGGAACTCCTATAAACAGTCCTTTCCGTGCCCAGCAGTGTGGTGCTGAGGTGTGGAGGAAGGGGAAGCACTGCGTCCTCCCGTGATTCAGTCTCAGTGTTTTAATGAGCTCATGGCTCTGGACTGTGCTTTTCTGTTTCCCCCCTTAGGTGGGACAGGGTGGCTTTAGATGGCCAGACTTTGAATATTTCCCTTCCTCCAGGCCAATTAGGCTCTGATAAAACCCTTATCGGGTTAGGCTCTGGTTACCTGGTTTTCCCTGAGGGCTTCGGTGTATCTCAAAACAGTTCCTTTTTCTCTCCCCCAGCTAAGAGCACAAGGGGGAAAAAAAATTTTTTTTTTAAATATTCACTGTGAGGATCTTGTAGAGCTCCAGGAGGTGAAACTCACTGAGGTATAGGGGCTCACCCTAACTGAGTCCCCTAGGGTTTTATGACTCTCAGAATTGTCCACACTGAGCCTCCAGCGATTCATCCGTTATTGTTCAGATTTCCCTACCCCAGCACTGATTCCAAGGACATTCCCACTCGTGGGGTTCTGCTCCAGTAACCCGTGATTCTCTCCCCCATTTCATGAGGATGCCCCTCATGTTGGCTTAGGGGCCTAAAATTCCATCCAGTATGATCTCCATCCAGTATGATCTTAACCTAATAACCTCTGCAATAAACCGATCTCCATACAAGGTCACATTCTGAGGTTCTGAGGGTTCAGACTTCAACATGTGCATTCTGAGGAGCACAATTCAACCCACAACACCAGGATTTCCCACACACTTCTGGACTGGAAAAATCAGCCCCGACAGCCCCCTTTGAAACTTCCCCAAACCTGAGTGTCAGTGAAGGGACTGCTGCCCCTTTGGAATGCCTGCTCTAAGCATCTGGGGAAACTGAGGAGGAGCTCAAATGAGAAGCTTCAAGAAGTCATTGAGAGGGTAGCCCAAGCCCCAGCCCAAAGAAGAAACAGATTCACTTGCTTATTCCTTCTCTCAGTGCTGGGTGCTGGCAGGAGGCACCACGCCACAGTGCCTGCCCTCCAGATTGAAGAAGGAAAGATCAATTCTCTCTTGATATTCGGCAGCCCTTGGGCATTCACAGTGTCCCATATTGAAGGGGAACTGAGGCTCTGAGACATGTAGAAATGTGTCATTTGTTTGGAGTGTGAACTTGACACATACGGTGACATATGGAAGTCACTGAGCAATGAGCAGGCCCAGCCAAGCACCTGCTTGGCATAAGTATTGTGGTGGCCTTCCTCCCTTTCCCCCACACACTGTGGGGAAGTGATCAAGGCTTTCTTGGAAAAGAATGGCCTGTTGGAGCTCTCTCTTCTGATTTTCCCAAAGAACAGAGGAGAAATAGAAGGCTTCTTATTAAAATTGGATGCCCAGCTGGCCCTCAACAAATCAGCGAAGTTGACATTAGCATCTTATTAACCAGAGGCTCACTCAAATGCCACAGTAGGGAGACTGTCCTGAGATATTATTGGCACAAAAAGTCACATTGAAGGGGACTAGACGGGTGGCATTTAGATGAGCTCAGAGAATGAGCTGGGCCGGACAAGGAGGAGGGAACTTCCGGTTTGAGAGATGAAAGTCTGAGAAAGAATATGCTTGATGTCTAAGAGATCATAGACATCTCAGAGCAGGAGAACATTCTGAAAAACTTGAATGAACAAGTAGTTCTTCAAAGCTTGTAAAAAGCAGTTGTAGGTCAGATTAAAGCAAGTACTACTTTTAGGGTAGGTGGTAAACAATTCATGAGCTCAAGATCCAATACAAGCTGATATTATAAATAAGTTTGAAGAGTGTAAATCAGACTCAAACATGGAAATAAATGTAACTAAGTGACAGTTGGAAGCCAAAATTCTCAATGGGAATTGGTTTAAAATTGCACAAACCATGGGGTACCTGAGTGGCTCAGTTGCTTGAGTGTCTGTCTTCAACTCAGGTTGTGATCCTGGGGCCCTGGGGTCGAGCCCTGCATTAGGCTCCCTGCTCTCAGCGAGCTTTCCACTGCCTCTGCCTCTCTCTCTTTCTCTCTCTCTCTCACTGTATGTGGGTCTCATGAATAAATAACTAAAAATCTTTAAAAAAAATAAAATAAAGTTGCACAATCCAGATTTGAACCCAAAGCCTGGTGCAAATCCCTAACATTTACCAACGTGGTTCTAGTTTTAAAAGATCCTTCCCCTTTCCTGCTCTGATTCTTATCTTCCTTATACTAGTAACCACTGTAGCATAATATAATGGAAAGAAGGTCACAGGCTTAAGAACCAGAGGGTCAGCTAATTTCTGGTTCTGCTCCTCACAGGGATAAATTAGGTGAATTATTAAGTTTTATTTTTTACTTATTTTATTTTTATTAATTAATTAATTAATTTTTATTATTTTTTTAAAATTTATTTCTACATCCAACATGGGCCTTGAATGCATGACCCCAAGATAGAGTCACATACCCCTCCCACTGAGCCAGCCAGGCGTCTCTAAGAGAGTTACTGAACTTCATTCTCTCCAAAAAGGAATAGTGTGATCAAACTAGATTTTTATGAATTATAAATTATCAGTGTGATAATTTATGTAAAGTGCTTGGCACATGGTAGATGCTCAATAAAATTAGCTCCTTCCTCCTCGTCCCCTCCTCAGAATTCTAGAGGAGAAATCAGCTTTTCCTGGGGCAGGGCGGACAAAGCACAGATGCTGGCTAGATGGAGCGATAGAGAAGGTTCATCTAAACTTACACCTTCGTCCCACTTTCTTGCTTCTAATCTTCCTGATCTTGCTCCCTGTGTGAATGGGACTTTCTGAGGAGCTGGAGGCCAGGAGGCCCTCCTTGCAGTCACCCCTCAAGGTGACCTGGACGTTGGAGCTGAGGCTACTCGCCACTTGCCTAAGGGGCCTGCCCACACTCAAAATGTTTAAGAGAAGGAATTTGTAAAAAAAATTAGCAGTTTGAACGACCCCTTCTCCTTCTCTCTCTTCTCATGTGTCACCACATGCCACCTTTGTTAAAAACAGTCTTCTTGAGGTAGCCCAGGTGGCTCAGCAGTTTAGCGCCGCCTTCAGCCCAGGGCCTGATCCTGGAGATCGAGGCCCACGTTGGGCTCCCTGTTGGGCTCCCTGCGTGGAGCCTGCTTCTCCCTCTGCCTGTGTCTCTGCCTCTCTCTCTCTCTCTCTCTCTCTCTCTCTCTGTCTGTCTGTCATGAATAAAGAAATAAAATCTTTAAGAAAAAATCTTCTTTTGCATTGGTATATTCTTTTTTTGTTTGTTTTTTGTTTTTGTTTTTTTGCATTGGTATATTCTTTGAACACATATTTAGGTTCCCGCTCAGGAGACAGTGTGCCACAGGCAAGACCCAGCACCCAGCTTTGTGGGACTCAGAAGCCCAGGGGGAAAGAAGAAAAGATAACATTTCCTATGTGAAAGGTTTTCTTTCCGTTAAACATGTAAGAAGTTCTGAGGCAGGGAATAGGCCCGGGGCAAGGGACCTGAGGCATCAGGATGGAGGAAAACAGGAAGTGGTAAAAACAAAGAATGAGAGTGGGATGGAGATCCAGGGAGGAAGGGGGTGCTTTGCTGGGGAGGTGAAGGGGTGAGGGAGGCAGCACGTGCGGGGGGGGGGGGGGGGGGGGGGGGGGGGGGGGGGCGGCTGCGGGAGGGAGGGAGCCGCCCCTCCAAGGGCAGGGGGGCCTCAATCCCCACCCACAGGCCTGCTGGCCCCCACTCCCCAGGCTAAACATCTGGCTGTAGACAAAGCGGGTGAAGGCCAGGACAAATAGGGCCTGGGCGGGGTTCTGCCCAGGACTGGGCTACCTGTTTCCACCCATGTGCACGGCCCCCCAGAGGAAGCACCCCATGGGGGTGGTGACACTTCTACACAGTTGTCCCAAGGCACCCTCCCCCTCAGGTAGTGATTTAAATGAAAAAGTGAGGGAAAGAAAGAAAAGAAGTGCCCCAGAGCAGGCCAACTAACTTCCCTCCCAGGCCCCAGTGTCCTCCTCCCCAAGAAGACCAGCAGCCTGCCCCCATCCAGCCCTGTGGGGCCCTTGGTGGCAGCAGGGTCACATTTGGGATCATCTGCGGTTTAAAATGTCCTAATGAACCCTGTTTATCCTAGATGGCTGACCCCGCCCCCTCTTCAGGCCACATCCAGGGCAAGACAAAAGCTGCTAGAAAGCTGCTACCTTGACCAGCTTGTCTGCTTTGCCTGGGACTGTCCGGTTTTGAACAAAGAAAGTCACACGTCCCAGGAAACTTCTCGGTCCTGGGTCACCCTAAAGCTTGCTCAGGGCCACACCAGCTTTGGGGGTTTTCTGTGGGTCCCTTAGGCAGGTTCCAGGCTCACGAAGGATTCACATCTGAGGACTTGCCCAGCACTTGGTCCCCACTGCAGATGGGTCCCAGGGGACTGGACTCGCTTCCCCCCAGACAGTTCTCCGTCATCCCGGCCCAGTGCCCTCACTGGGGGCTGTTCCAAAGCGGCCTCCTACAGTCTCCCACACCACCCTCCCCACCAGTCCACAAGGGTCAGGAGATGAGGAAAATGAGCCATAGGCAAGCGGTGGATGTGGACTAAAACCCAGGGCTGGCAAACTGCAGACCCCATTCTCTGAAAAATAAGAAATAAATGTGTGTGTGGAGCAGGTTTGGGGGGATGGTGGGAAGTCATTAGGCAGTTGGAGAGTGAGTCCCTCCTCCGTCAAGGCCAGTCCCCTCCACCCTCCAGATTCAGAATGGGGTGGGGAAGAGGCAAGCACTTTCCTACCAAGCTCTCCAGGAGGCTCTGACCCATTCCCCACCCCATCACCCTGAGGACCACTGGGAAAGGCCCAGCTCTTCTAAGCCCAAGGATGGGAATAAGAGCATCTTGAGCTTTTGCAAACGCACGGAATCTCTGAGATTTATAAATCTATCAGGAACACTGGCGTAGCTTCTGTAGGAGCACGGCTCCTCATTTGACACCCCTCTTCCCTGGGAAGGACTAGGCTGCGAAGGTAGCCTGCTTCAGAGACGGCTGTGGGTAACTCTTTCAGGAACACGGTGCCTTGCAGCCTGAGCTTCCTCTGGGTACAGCTGCAAGGGATCATCTTCAAACATAAACCAAGCTAGAGGCCCATAGACATCTCTTTAAGGGCCAGAGGAAAAGCCTGAGTACCACCAACTAGGTAATGTATTTCCGTTTATTAAATAGTATTATTATTAAATATTATATTTAAAATATTTTATTTTAATATTTTTCTCATTCTCCTTGTGACTCTATCAGTGCTTGACTGATGTAGAAATTATTTTATTTTAACGCATGTTTTGTTTTTTAAGATTTTATTTATTTATTCATGAGAGACACAGAGAGAGGCAGAGACATAGGCAGAGGGAGAAGCAGGATCCTCACAGGGAGCCGGATGCGGGACTCGATCCCAGATCCCGGGATGACGCCCAGAGCCAAAGGCAGATGCTCAACACTGAGCCACCCAGGCATCCCTTAACATACGTTTTTAAATTTGCCACCAGCAAAGGCTTAGGGCATTGCTACGTGTTTCAGAACCTCAGGACAAAATTTCCCAGGAATCTCTCTCTCTCTCTTTATTAAAGATTTATTTATTTACTTACTTACTTATTTACTTATTTTTACTTACTTGAGAGACAGAGGAGGAGCAGAAGGAAAGGGACAAGAGGCTCCACACGGAGCACAGAGCCTGATGCGGGGCATAATCTCACAACACTGAGATCATGATCCTGAGACCACGACCCAAAACCAAAATCAAGAGTCTGACGCTCAACCAACTGAGCCACCCAGCTGCCTCTTTCAGGAATATCTCTTAATGTCTTTTAGCTGCAAGATTAACCTATCTCTAGTCCTTTCTGTAGGTTCCAGAAAGCATTTCTTTAATATCATATAATCTCTTTTAATTATAAAATGGAAAAGTCTCCAGTCCTTCCTTTAATCCCAAGGAAGTGCTTTCCTGAGCTATTGGGAGGAGACAAAGAGACGTCTCTTAGTGGCTTGCTGTCGTCCTTAGAGCTTTGTGCCAGGAGCCTCCCCAGCTTTCGGTTCTCATGGGTCTCCTGGGTCAGCTTTGGCCTCCAGACCCCACGCCTTTAGGTTGCACACACTGAACATGGTACTCCGTCCCAAGCACCTGCCAGGGACCGTCCGGTGCAGGTGTATTCCTAGAGCTCTATCCATGCCAGCCTCTTCTTTGATATTAGATTTCTCCAACTGGTCACAGTGCCTGCCATGCGGCTGGCACTCAATGGTAGTGTTTTATTGTTGTGCTTAACATTATTCTATTTCACTTTCATCATTATCCCCAGATGGGCATCTCTCCACTTAACAGGTGAGGCTCTGAAAAGTTCACTGGCTCTCCCAGAGTCATGCCACCAGAGAATGACATTTGTGGAATCTCAAGCTCTAAATGGGTGCCCCTTCCTCCATGACCCTTGTTTGCAAAGCTCCTCACACAAAAATCAGGCACTGGGTGCCCACTGAGCTAAGTGCCAGGGACACAAAGTAGTACAAGAAGCCAACAGAGTCCGAGAGGGACACATAAAGGGATTGTCTAATCTGAGTGACAGCGAGCCCGGAGGTGTGTTTTGCTGCTGGGAGAAACACCACGAAAGAGGGCTGGGTCACCTCCACCTCAGTGCAGGTCAGGTCAACTTTCCCAGAGCCAGTGACCCTTGAAATGGGCCCTCGAGGCTGAGTGGGATCTCCAGGCAGCTGGGGGAGTGGGGAGGCAGCCGGCCAGTTCCAAGCTCAGGGTGATTTTCTTTGCCTGGACCCTGGGCTGCTGGGGTGAGAGGTGATGGAAATGGAAGGGTCCTATTTGCCCTTCACCTGGTCCCCCTCATTTGCCCTCGCACAGGTATCCCTCCATCCCCAGCTTTAGGAAGGGATTTTGCTACAGCCCCTCTACAGGGCATAACTGCAAAGATGAGACACGGGAGCAGAGGTTCAGGGTAGAATTGGGAAGGACTGATTTTGTAACTTTTCGCAATGTGTAAACCTGCCCCCACACTTACCTCCAGGCCGAACGCAAGCACCGGACACATCCCAGGGCCCACCAGCCACCCCTCCAAGATCCCTCCCACCTATGGTCATAGTGAGAGTCTGCAGGCAGTTGAGATGTCCCTGGCACCCCAGGCCTGAACAGCACCCACCATTTATCTTCCCACAGTAAGTGAGAGTGGCTTGGACGGAGAGGCAGTGTGAGGAGGCCTCTCTGCCTGTCTCTGGAAACCTCAGCCAAGCTCCCAGAGCGCAAGCGCATCTGCTGGTACCTCCCCACCTCCCACCTCGCTGTGGATTTGTCATGGAATGAGAATGACTCTGGCAGAAGTGCAGAGGCAAGAACTCCGTGCGGCTTACACACAGGAAGCCATGGGGAGCTCTGACATCAGTGGGAGTCAGGCGAATTCCCAAGAGTCCTGGCCTGGCAGGAAAATGACAGATGTTTGGAGGTCAGTGCTGTCCCTTCTTCCCCTCAGCCCCCACTCCTTCCACTCTGCCCACCCACCCCTCCTTAAAGAAGTACAAAGTGGGGAAGGTTCACCCACAGCCTCCGAGCGAGTGCCCCACTCTTTGTGTGCAGACCCATCTGATCCAGAATGTTCCTGCAATGGCAAGTCCCAGGTTCAGAGCCTGAAGGTGGTGAGGTTTGATGCTGTCAGCCTCTTCATTTATTTCAACCCCACTCGCACCCCTACACGCTGCCTCTGTCTATAGCCGTCCTGGTTCCCTGAGAAGAGTCACAAGCCTCAATGGCGTGAATAATTGGATGTCACAGGAGCAGTGATGTATGAGTCCCTTTGACCGGCTTGCTTGCCTGCGCTCATATGTCATTCACGGTTCCTAAGCCTCCTGCACTGCGGATGAGCATGAATCAGACAGGAAAGGAGGTTTCCAGGGAGCCCTCCATCCCCCTAAAATAGAGGCCCTACCACTTCTGTGTTGTCAGGTGTGTGCCATTCCCATCCAGCCAAGACAGGAAAACCTCAGTGGGTTGAATTTCACAACGCTACACCTGCTGGAGTCCCAGGAGCCCAGGGTCCCAGACCCCCAGGCACTGTGCCCGCTTTCTAGGTGACATGTGAACCTGTAAATTAAAAAAAGAAAGAAACTGTATGAGTCACTGCGCTTTGAGGGGAGGGGAAGGTAAAGCTCGTCTCCACTCCTTCCTCCCACCTCTGGTTCTCAAGGGCTAAACTGGTCCTCTCTGCAGAGCAGGATTTTCTCGGTGGAACTTGAACTCAGTTCCCCTTTCGGGCCGGCCCTGAGAGCACTCGGAAAACCAGATCTGCTGGTCCTGTTTGCAGCACAGCCATGCCAAGGGGATTTGCTTGGTGTAGCTGGGATGCGACACGTGGACTCCTCTGCCAACAGGTGTGCTGCAGCTGGGGTTCTTCCTCCCTCCCCCCCCCCCATGATTTATGGCTGCGTGAGCCCAGCTGTCCAGGGCTCTCAAATTCTAGAGAACCGTCTGCCCTTCCTCCCACCTGGGCTCTTAGCAGAGACCCAGAGGGCACAAGGCCAATTTGAGTGATACAGAAGGCATTGGTTTCGAGGCTGGGTTCCTCTTCCTGCTGTTCCGTGTTCTCTAGACCTTTGACCATTGTTTGATGAGGGATTTTAACAAAGATCTCCCTTCCTAGAGGTTGTAACCACAGAAAAGGGATTCTGGGAAGAGTTAGTCATAGAACATCCCGCTTGAACTTCCTGTGTGCTGTCTCTATGGAGAGGAGACGTGAGGTGACCTGGCCTGACACCTTCACTGTGCAATAGAAGAAAGTGACGTCTGGGCCTTGTCCCAGGTGGCAGGTGGCTTCTCCGGGAGACTAGAGCTGCCCCAAGTCTGCTGATCCGCGGCCATCCTTCCAGAACCGTGGGCTCACCCTGTCCTGTGTGCCGTCTGGCTGTGACCTTATTTCCAAGATCATTGCCCATCTTTCCTGCGCCCACCGGTCCACCCGCACACCAGCTCCTGGGACTTCGTTTCTCTCATCTCCGCCACATCGCCGTGTGTGAACGGTGACACCCAGGAGGACCTCGATTAGTGGCCCTGAGCCGATCGATGGGCTCGGAGTCCAGTGCCCTTTCCAGGCCTATCTGCCTTCGGGAGCCCCCATGAGCCCCGTGCTTGGGAGGAACCCCCAGTGCAGAGACTTGCTCAGGTCATGAGAGCGCTCATCCTTTTCGGCCCTCTCCCACGGGAAGAGGGCTAGTGGCACACGGGACAGACAGGGACAGCCTGCACCATCGTCAATCAGTCGCCTCCCTCCCTCTGGCACCCGGGAGGTGACCTCACCCAGAGCGAGGCAGGAAGCCGCTGGGTTACTCACCTGCCCGGCAGTGGCAGCGCCGACAAGGGAGAGGTGGTGGCAGCTGGTGGCTGGAGCAGGTCCCCGCACCAGGGCTCCTAGAGCTGGCGCTGGCTGTGTCTGCGTGGGGCGCTGGGCGTGCAGGTGTACTTGTGTGCCCGTGCGCCTCTGTGCCCGTGTGCCCGTGTGCCCCTGTGCCCCAGTGTCCATGTGCTCATGTGCCTGTGCACCCCTGTGCCCATGTGCGTGTGTGCCCGTGTGCCCCTGTGCCCATGCACCCCCGTGCCCCTGCGCCCCTGCTCCCCTGTGCCCGTGTGCTGGCTGGCGGCTGGGGGATCGGGAGGGCAACTCCTGCTTCGCCCTGTATAAACCTGGTAGCATGCGGGTTTGAGGTTTAAAAACAAACAAACTGCTGCCAATAACTAAGTAAATATATTCTCCCCAAGAACCCAAATAGCTATTTTGTCCCCTCCTGCTTTCTCAGCTCCTCCTCTTCCTACCCTACCCTCAGGGCTGTGGGCAGACTCCGGGACTCAAAAACCTGGCCCAGGGCCGCCTGGGTGGCTCAATGGTTGAGCTCTGCCTTCAGCTCAGGTCGTGATCCTGGAGACCCGGGATCGAGTCCCACATCGGGCTCCCTGCTTGGAGCCTGCTTCTCCCTCTGCCTGTGTCTCTGCCTCTCTCTGTGTGGCTCTCATGAATAAATAAATAAATAAAATTAAAAAAAAAAAAAAACACCTGGCCTGAAGGATAGCCAAAAGAGCTGGATTCAAAGACAGAGAAGGTCTAGGGTTCCAGTATTTAGGGCCCTGAGGAATGCGGTCAAAGGTGCCACTGACCAAGGGGCCAAATAGCTGGCTGGGTTCCATGGACACCGATGGCCCCTCCAACCCCAAGCAACCGCCTCCTTTTTTTTGTTTCTGCCCACTTTCCCAGGCCTTCACTCCCTGGAGACACAGGCCTAGATTTAGCGTCTAAATGACCTGGCTGGCTCCTTGTGCAAACAGTGCACTAACAATACATGATAGGGTGGCACTTTGCAGACCCCGGGTTGCACCAAATCCACCCCCTCCCCAGAAGATCTGCCAAGATTGGCATCCTACTGAGGTTTCCTGAGGTCCCCCTACGGCCAGTAGAGTATTAGTGAGGGAGAAGAGGAGGAGGAAGAAAAGAAGGGGGATCAGTATAGGTGTCATCGCTGAACTTTTGGCAAAAAAAAACAAAAAACAAAACTGAGGACCTGGCTGTCTCCGTGGGTAGAGCCTGTGACTCTTGACCCCAGGGTGGTGAGTTCGAGCCCCATGTTGGGCTTAAACCTACTTGAACAAAAACAAAGGTGAATTTATGATTGTTTTTTTCTTAAAACACAGTTTTCGGTGGTTTCGCTCTCTCCCGAGGAGGAGAGCCACAGCTACGTGCCCCTGTAACCAAGCTGGGCTGAACCACGTCCACAAGTCCTGCGGGCACGGAGACTGGGAACACTTGGACCTCCTTCAGGACAGGCCCGAAGGCGCTAGAGGGCCGCAAGAGGAAAGTGAGTGTCACCACTGTTGAAACGACGTTACACACCAATTTTTGGCACCATTTCTAAGCGTGGGGAGCTGGCCGTAGGCTGGGGTTTTCCTGGTTGGACAGATTTCACGGCCCTTAGAGGGGACCTGGCCAGGCATCGCCTGCTGCTGCTGCTGCTGCTGCTGCTGCTGCTTCCAGAAGCTGGAGGGCCTCGGGGAAGGACAGCAGAGGCTGCACCGGTTTTCAGCTTGGCCACCTGGCAAGGGATCTGAGGTCAGGGGACAAAGAAGAGATTCAAAGAAAACAAACAAACCAACGGGAGCCGGTGGTGGGGGCTGTGGGAGGAGAATAGGACCTAAAGGGAAGGACACCCCAAAAAACTTTCTCAGAGAGTCGCCGAGCCTGAAAGTCCAGTTTGGGAAAAAAATGGGTGGGGAGGAAACGACAAGAATTTCTCTCCAGCAAAGTGAACATTGAAGTAAGCAGAAAGATAATTATTTCTCTCTCGGGTAATGAGGCTTCCTTGGTATGGCAGTGTCACGATGGTCCTACTGATCTGAAAGGCTGCTTTTCTGAGGTTTCAGTTTCAGGAGAGGAGAGAAACAGCCTCCCATCCCGGCTGGTGAGCACAGGGACCTCCTGGAGGTGCCGGGGAGCCGCCCCGGCCCTGGGCCCCTGGGGAAAGGTGTCAGCAGAGTCCCCTCCCTGCCAAGAATGAGGACAACCAGGGAGACTGGATGGCCTTTCCTAGGGTCTAGTTGGGCAGGGACACATCTTTCATCTTCTGGGCAAGGCTGACGCTTGCCCAGCGGCCTCTCTGGCTTCTGGAAACAACTTCACTGACGTGGTTTGCTTTATGGGGCTGGGGACCCCTACTCCATAAAGGAGGCATTTCTCTGGCTCTTTTTATTTACCCCAGTGAGACCCTATACCCTGGCTTCCCAGGTGCCTCAGCTCTTCTCTGGAACCCCAGGGCCCTGTGTTTACTGGCACAAATGTGTAGTCTTCTTTTTTTTTTTAATTAATTTTTTAAAGATTTGTTTATTTATTTATTTATTTATTTATTTATTTATTTATTTATTTATTTGAGACACACAGAGAGAGGCAGACATAGGCAGAGGGAGAGGTGGTGGTTTTGAAACAGCATCGTCTCTCTTTCTGATGGGTAAGTTTGATGAACCTAGACCAGACTCATTAGAAGTCTGAACAGAGGTTCCCAGGGGATGTTCCTACAAATGCTATTCCTGCCAGGTGCTGATTTAAAAAAAAAAAAAAAAAGACTTGATTTGAGAGAGAGTGAGGGAGAGAAAGAGAGCACAAGTGGGGGAAGGGGCAGAGGGAGAGGGAGAAGCAGACTCCCCACTGAGCAGGAAGTCCTATGTGGGAGTTGATCCCAGGATCCCAGGATCACAACCTGAGCCGAAGGCAGATGCTCAACCACTTAATCACCCAGGCGCCCCTAAACAAATAAAATCTTAAAAAAAAAAAAAAAAAAAAGCCTAAAGTCAGAGTGAGCTCTAGAACAAGGCAAGGGAGACCCTTAATTTCAGGTTGTGTACATGCAGGTTGACAGCTGAGGACAAGGCCTTCTTAAATTTTTTAATTTTAATTTAAGTCCTTAAAGCTTTTATTTTTAAGTAATCTCTACACCCAGTGTGGGGCTCAAAATCACAACCCTGAAATCCCAAGTCACACGCTCCATCCACTGAGCCAGCCAGGCACCCCTAATTTTAATTTAATTTTCTTTTTTTTTTTTTTATGTGAGTGCAGTTGACACAAGGTCTTTTTAAATTTTGCACCGTGGTCCCGGCCTTGCCGAGGCTCTGTTCCTACTCCTTACAGCCCGAGTTCCCTCACTGATGAGTAAATCTGGCAGGTGTCTGCAGGGCATCTCCTGCGTGTGCTCTGTCGTAGGCCTGGGGCGTAGTACAACCATGGGGGAGAAAGCACTGGGCCTGCCCTTGAAGAACTTGTAGGCTAGGACCAGGAAAGACAATCAATTAGTAAATTGTATTGCATTTAATGACAAACCATTGTGCAGGAAGGACACGGTGGCTCTCAAACCTGGAGCCAATCAGTGCGAGTTGTGCCTTCTTCCCCAGACAACAGCATCTGGAGCCCGCGCCAGACAAGGAGCCAAGCAGTGCTGCGGTTCAGCAGGCCCGGGCCTGGGCTGCAGCTCTCCAGCGCCGTGCAGTTGTCTGTTCTGTCCCCACCCCTAGTGACAGCGACTGTTACCTAGACCGTATGAGGCAGCAGTTCCTGAGAAACTCTGGGCTTCTGAAGTAGATGTGTGTGAAAATGTTCGCTGTGGTGCTGTGTGTGGTAACACAACGTGTGAGTCACCAGGTGTCCATCAACAGAGGAAAGGCAAAGAACAATGCGGTGGTCACAGACTCAAGAATTTGTGCATCAGTAAGAATTAACAAGCTACAGGTGCACACAGCCACATGGAGAGATCGTAAAAAACAGGGTGTAGGGTGAAGAAACAGAGCGGGATTCACAGTAACTAACGCTCTAACTTGCGTAAATTAAAAATCCGCATCCTAACGATGCTACATATTTTACAAGGATATGTCTCCATGTCGACATGTAGGTACACACACGTCTCCACGCACACACATCTAAGAACAGATATCAAGTGCATTGTGGTGGGTGCCCACTGAGGAGAAGGGGATTGAAAGTGTAGAGGTGCAGGGAAGTAAAATGATGTCCAGGGGCGCCTGGGTGGCTCAGCGGTTGAGCGTCTGCCTTTGGCCCAGGGCATGATCCTGGAGTCCCTGCATCGAGTCCCACGTCGGGCTCCCTGCGTGGAGCCTGCTTCTCTCTCTGCCTGTGTCTCTGCCTCTCAATCTCTGTGTCTCTCATGAATAAATAAAATAATAATAATAATGTCCAGCATGAAAGGGTTTTGCCCAGGGTTTTGTGGATGATAATTGTGTGCCAACAACTGAGTGTGGTTAGCTCTGTTCTCCGCTCCTGTGGCCCAACACAGAGCAAAACAAAACCAATCAGCCCACCAGTAAAACCCTGACTCAGGACACCTTACATGGGCATGGTGATTTCATTCCGCTCCTGTCAGGGGTCATAGGAATTACTCCAACCAAATTCCCTCTTCAGGCTTAGGGAACCCAAGGCCCAGAGAGGGCATATCAGTCGCCCTAGTTGCACAGCTCCCGGGTGGCAAGATGAAGACTGATGCAGATTCAAGCCCCTCACGGGGACTCTGTGCCTCACTCTCTGTCTGGTTGCATGTTCTGACCGCTCAGCCCAACCTCCCCACAGTGTTTGTTTAAAGGGCTTGGCCATGTTTATCTTAGCACACGGGCGCCCTGTCTGAAGTCATTCGCTGGCGCTAACTGGCCCTTCCTGAGTAGAGGTCAAGGTGAAAACCTCACTGGGAGCTGGGAGGCTCACGTTCTATTTCACTTTGTTGTTTAGTGTTTTTTTCTCTTTCCAGGACAACTGCCTCAAAGCACAGATGAGCTCATCGACTCACCTGGGCAGGTAAGTGCAGAACCTGGACAGTGCTTTAGTGGGAGTGCATCGTGTTTGGAGGAAATGATGTCACGGTGTACTGGGCGGGGTAGGGGGGACAGGAACACCTTTAAAGGGCTCATCTTTCCCACAGCCTGTTCAGCATTCGCTCTGCCCCTGGCACGTCCAGAAGCCCCTGCACAATGTGGGTACGATGTGTTGATGTCAACAGTTTTGCTGGAACCCACAGATCCATAAAGCTGCTAACAAGAACACGGAACAAGGTGTTAACGTGGGCGGTGGGTGGAGGTTTAGGACAGTAAGTGTCCTGAGAGGGGGGCGTGAACAGGAAGTCTCAGCCTCCCTGAGGAGCTGCCTTTGAGAGGGGCTTAGATCACTCATAGCCCCAAGTCGCACTTGGCCCAGTTCAATTATTAAAGCATAACATAGGGGCGCCTGGGTGGCTCAGTCAACTAAGCGATTGCCTTCGGCTCGGGTCACAATCCTGAGGTCCTGGGATGGAGCCCCACATTGGGCCCCCTGCTCAGCAGAGAGTCTGCTTCTCCCTCTGCCTCTACCTCTCTCTCCACTCATGCTCTCTATCTCTCTCCCTCTCAAATAAATATATAAAATCTTTTTTAAAAAGAGAGAGAGGGACACCTGGGTCACTCAGTGGTTGAGCATCTGCCTTCGACTCAGGGCATGATCCCGGGGTCTGGGATCGGGTCCCACATCGGGCTCCCCATAGGGAGCCTGCTTCTCCCTCTGCCCGTGTCTCTGCCTCTCTCTCTCTCTCTCTCTCTGTGTGTTTCTCATGAATAAATAAATAAAATCTTAAAAGAGAGAGAGAGAGAGAGAGTAAGTAGAGCAGCAGGCAGAGGGAGAGGGAGACATATCTATATGAATTTTTTTAAAGATTTATTTATTTATTTGTGATAGACAGAGAGAGAGAGAGAGAGAGAGGCAGAGACACGGTTGGAGGGATAAGCAGGCTCCATGCCGGGAGCCCGACGCGGGACTCCAGGATCGCGCCTTGGGCCAAAGGCAGGCACCAAACCGCTGAGGCACCCAGGGATCACTATATGAATTTTCACAAAGTCCACATACTCATATAAAACACCGTGATCAAATTTCAGAATATTTCCAGACCACAGAAGCCCCACACGTCCCTTTCGGGTCACCAGCCACCCTCCAAAGTGTTGCCACCATGCTGACCTCTAACAGCACAGGTGAGTTGTGCATCCTCTGTTTTAACCCCATCAGCGTTAGGCTCAGTAGGTGTCATGTGCTGGGGGGCCTGGGAGGCTCAGATGGTTAAGCCTCCCCCTCCAGCTCAGGTCATCATCTCCAGGTCCCTGGAGCACATGTCGGGCTCCCAGCTCAGCGGGGAATCTGCTCCTCCCTCCCCTCTGTCTCTCCCCCTGCTTGTGCTCTCTCTGTCTCTCACTGAAATGAATAAATAAGAAATCTTAAAAAAAAAAAAATCGGACTGGCTGCAACATGCCCCCCCACCCACCCAGCACTGACCCCGGAGCAGAAGGAGCTTTTTTTTTTTTTAAAGATTATTTATTTATTCATGAGAGACAGAGAGGCAGAGAGAGGCAGAGACCCAGGCAGTGGGAGAAGCAGGCCCCATGCAAAGAGCCGGATGCCGGACTCGATCCCGGGACCCCAGGATCAGGCCCCCGGTTGCAGGCGGCGCTAAACCACGGCCCCCGGGCTGCCCGGGAGGAGCTCTCCAGCGTGGCTTGCGGCGCCGCCCCAGGCAAGGGCATCCTGGCTGCAGAGAACACGGAGGAGGGCGGACGCTCCTCCCCGCAGCTGTGCTGCCTTGGGGCCATCCTATTCCACGAGCACTGCGCCGGACGACCACAGTCGTCCCTTTCCCCAAGTCATCAAATGCAAGGGCAGTGTCCTAGGCATCAAGGGGGACCAGGGTGGGGTGCCTCCCCGCAGGATCAAACGGCCAGACTACCCCCCAAGGGCTGGATGGGCTGAGCGCTGTGCCCAGTACAGGAAGGACGGGGCTGACTGTGCCAAGTGGGCTGTGTGCTGAAGAGTGGGGAACACACCCCCTCAGGCCTTGCCATCATGAAAAATGCCAGCGTCTGGGCCGTTCTGCCAGCATCTGCCAGCAGAATGGCATCGTGCCCCTTGTGGAGCCTGAGATCCTCCCTGATGCGGACCATGACTTGAAGCGGTCAGTCTGGAACCGAGAAGGTGCTGGCTGCTGTCTACAAGGCCCTGAGTGACCACCACATCTAGGAAGGCACCTTGCTGAAGCGCAATGTGGTAACCCCAGGCCACGCCTGCACCCATAAATATTCTCACGAGGAGATTGCCATGGCAACTGTCACAGCACTGCCCCCGCTGTTACTGGGATCACCTTCCTATCTGAAGGCCAGAGTGAGGAGGAGGCATCCATCAACCTCAGGGACATCCACAAGTGGCCCCCCAACCCCACCCCCACCCCCTCACCCCTGGCTGAAGCCATGGGCCCTGACCTTCTCCTATGGCCCAGCCCCGCAGGCTTCTGCCCTAAAGGCCCAGGGTGGAAAGAAGGAGAACCTGAAGGCTGCCCAGGAGGAGTGTATCATCGAGCCCTGGCCAACAGCCCCGCCTGTCAAGGCAAGTACACCCGAAGTGGTCAGGCCGGGGCTGCAGCCAGCGAGTCCCTCTTCATCTCTAACCCTGCCTACTAAGCCGCCGAGGTGTTCTAAGGCTGCCCCCTCAACACTCCAGCCCCGCCCCCTCCCACACTCACTCTTGAAGACAGGGCCTCACCTGGGGCTCCAGGCTGCTCTTTCCCATCACTTTGGCCTCCCACGTGACATTGGTGTGTGGTGTTGTCTGTACATGCTAACTCCGTTGCTCTTTCCAGCCCACTGCCAATAAACAACTATTTAAGGGGGGGGGGATAAATAAATAAAATAAAAAAATAATCGTGTGCTGGTTGATTAAAATCCTTTTCAAGTATTAGTCCCCTTGCTAATACTTGACCCCATGGTTCACCAGTGAGATACGCAAGGGGCAGTCAGCGTGCCCATCCTGGTGGCTACCGAGGCACAGCCGATGTGCTTAGTCACAGAGTCCTAGGATAAGTCAGCAGAAACCTGACCTTTCAGCCAGAGCCCCTGGCCGGCTCCCAGCTTCTCTGCACCACCTGACCTCCGTGGGCATCATGCCACAAGCTGAAGCTCTTTGCTGAGCCACCTGGGCTCTGCTGGGAGGGCACACAGGTTTGAGATGTGAAATAGGCGCCTGGGACAAGCTTCTGGCACTATACTCCAAGAGGCCTCGGTGACAGACCTCAAAGCCTCAAAGATGCATTAGATTGCGGAAAACAGCCAAACACTGAGGCATGTGTGGAAAGCAATGGCCTGGTATGCTCAAATCACTCTTAGAATTTCTTTTAGAAATTCCTTTGAAGCCAAATGATAAGCCACAGTTCTCTTATCTTGTGGCTGTGTCATCTTTATGATGAAAGATAAGTGTGTTTGACGACCCACCATTTTTCATACGTGTGCCACCAGACAACAGAGCCCCAGCCAATTGTCACTCACGGGGCATACAGGACATATCCACAAAATAGGCTTCCCTAAGAATCCCATTTGCCATTTACTGAGCACCCTCTATGTACCAGGATATACTTTCCACTTTAATGACAGCCCCCAAAGATCATTTTTCCCATTTTACAGAAGAGAAACTGGGAGCCTCAGATGGTAAGTGGCTTCCCCAAGCTAACCCAGTTAGGACTAGCAGAGTTGGGATTTGAATCAGGTCTGTCTAGAACCAAACAAAGCACACGTTCCCTTGTTGGTCTTCACAGGTTCCTGGGGCGGCGGTTGGGGCGGTCAACCACAAGACCAGCAATGAGTGGGCCTTTGAACCCTTCTGAGGATATAGAGGAGACCACTGGAGGCAAATGGAGCAGAGAGATAGGCTACAATGTGGCCCCAATGTCCCTCACACTCACAAGAACCACAGTATTAAAATCAGAGCCCCTGGGCAGCCCACGTGGCTCAGCAGTTTAGCACTGCATTCAGCCCAGGGCCTGATCCTGGAAACCTGGGATCGAGTCCCACGTCAGGCTCCCTGCATGGAGCCTGCTTCTCCCTCTGCCTATGTCTCTCTCTTTCTCTCTCTCTCTCTCTCTGTGTCTCTTGTGAATAAATAAAATCTTAAAATTTTTTTTTTAATTTTTTGATTAAAAAAAAAAAGACCCTGAGCCCTGATGGGAACTTGGAGAGCACGGAGCTCTGCCTTTGCTAGAGGAATCCCTAAGGAAACATTTAGAGAGGATGTGCAACTGGCCCAGGGTCATCCAGAGCAGGATGAGGAAGAAGCATGACTTCAGGCCTCTGCTCTTTCCACAATGTGTGGTGGTCTCCTTTTGGCCAGTGTCTGCTGACGCTAGGGCACTGGACATCTTTCTGTCTTGCCTTCTTGGCAACCAGGGTGGCAGGTTTTATGTGCATGGAGGACACACCTGCCCAGGTGGCCACAGGGCGGCAAGTGATCCTGCTTCAGAATCAGAAAGGAGTGTGCTGGGCTGTGGAGAGGGAGCCTCTGGTTCCTCCTGCTTCCAGGGCTTTGTTGATTTGAAGGAGACTCCAGGCATGGCGTAATCCCTTGGCCTTTCCCTGAACCAACACCTGCCTGCTGTGATGTGGACCTGTAATCAATGGGCATTTTCCCAGAGAAGGGACACCAGGAGTCCCAGGTGGGAAGGAAGCCCCTGAAGACTTTGTCCTCAAGGATGAAGTCATGGGCCTTGGAAGCGAATGCATTTTATAGATCCAATAAAGTAGATACAACCAGGCTGTTGAGGTGCTGTCAGGTGTCCTAGAGCCCTGCCTTGCTTACTCCGCTGGAGGAGGAAGCCGAACGAGAGGCAAACTTGGGTTTAGTGACCTGCCCAAGGTCATCAGCCAGATAGGGACAGAGTCCGGGTGAGGACCTGATGCATCAAGTCAGCAGGCAGCTGGGGAATGTGCTGGCCTCCCTGCCTGACTCACATGGGTCTCTAAGGCATCCCCGGTGAGCCAGCCCACATCACTGGAGGCCCTGAGGGGTTGCCAGGCGTGGCCTTTACCTAAAACAGTGATAATGGCAAACACTTGGACTGTCTTAACATAGTGAGCCATTTAACCCTCTGGGCCACTGTGCAGTTAGTTGCACAAGGCTGATTCTCAAGCATAGATGTTAAGCGACTTGCCCAAGGTCACACAGCTATTAAATAGCAGAGCAGATGGGGGCACCTGGGTGGCTCAGTGGTTGAGCATCTGCCTTTGGCTCAGGTCGAGATCCTGGGGTCCTGGGATCGAGCCCGGCATCAGGCTCCTCGAAGGGAGCCAGCTTCTCCCTCTGCCTATGTCTCTGCCTCTCTCTCTGTGTCTCTCACGAATAAATCAATAAATAAATAGCAGAAGAGGCAGTGGCCTAGCTGCCAGTGGAAGGCAGGCACCCCATCTCTTCCATCTCCAGAAATGTTCCAGGGCTCTTATTACATAAAGATGAGGGGGTCATGTTTGAAATGCCTGGGGGCTGCTTCTATCTGCTTTCAGGGTCCCAGGATGTGGCTTAGGGGCATCCAGGGTAGAAGCAGGTGGCCCTGCAGTGGGGCTTTGGCCCCCTGAGGGGGAGCTGCCCTCTAACAGGCCTGAGGGATTGTAGGGTGGCCATGAGGTTCCCATTCCTCTCAATGTCAAGCACAGACCTAGTGCCTGGGGTGCTCAACACTTGTCTTTTGCTTTTGTCCCTTTTCCAGCATCTAAGGACCCTCTTCTCCCAGAAGCTCACCCGCCATGGGGCCTTCAGCCGGAAGTACCTGAGTACCACACCTTTACCTATCCAAACCAAGCCTGGGCAGGTGCAGAGACCTGCTGGTAAGAGAAGGGTGCTGGGCAGTGGTGCCCCTAGGTAGCTCGAGGGCACGGGTCCCCGAGTCTTCCCCCCACCCTTTGAGTTCCAGGCCCCACATGCTGAGCACCTACTTTTGTGCCAGCCCTTGCTGGGTCTTGGAGGGCTCCACAGATGAAGAAACAAACACCTTCACCGTCCCCACTATACACAACACACCAACGAGGTCATAGCCTCATTCAGGAGTCAGACAAATATAACCAACTGTTCTATAAGACAGGTGGGGATTGGCATCATCACCCCAAGTGCTATGAGAGATCAGGGGAGGGAAAGATCAATTCCCAAAGTCAGGAGTCACAAGAGAGTTGATAGAATGATGTATTCCATCTGGATTTGGGGGAGGTTGGGTTTTCTGAGGAGCCACTGAACAACACGATCCCGGGCCCCTGTGTGGGAACACTGTGAGCCACAGAGCTTTCCATAATCACAAACTTTTCTTTAATTCACACTGAGAGTCTGTCATAAGGTGATGGCCCTTGTACCCCAGAGCCCTGCCATATGGACAAATCTAAGAAGAATAAACAGATGCTGCCCAGTGGGCCCTACACCCAGAGACATTCAATAAATTCTTTTGGGCAGTAAGGAGGTTGCCTGTCATGATGCTTCTCCTCATGACACAATACGGTACAGCTGGCCTGCGAGGGGATAGTGCTCTCAGGTGCCCCTGGATCTACTCAGCTACAGAATCCGAGGCAGTCATTTCACAGACTCGGAGTCTTCCAGGTGGAAGAGACGTGGAGGGCCTCTAGCCAGGGGAGGTGGACATGTGGCTTTGGCATGACCTCCTCCTGTACCTGAAGATGTATCTTCATTTTGTTTTGGAACAACACAAGATTAATCCCACTACCAGGTTCGTATTATCCTTTTTCAGTTTAAACAGTCTTCGTGGCTCATCCTTGAGCATGGTGTCCAACCCTTGGCTGTCCCAGTCATTCTCTTCTCTCATACTCCAGCTCACCAAGATTCCTCCTGAAAGGTGGTGTCCCAGGACTGGGGACAGATGTGGACTGACCTGACCAGCTGGACCTCATGCTGGGAGCTATCATTCCATGAATGTGATCAAAGATGGGGGTTTGGGTAACCATGTGAGACCCCTGACTCACACACTCCTCTTACTTTTTTTTTTTTTAGAGATTTTATTTATTCATGAGAGACAGAGAGAGAGAGAGAGAGAGAGACAGAGACAGAGACACAGGTGGAGGGAGAAGCAGGCTCCATGCAAGGAACCCGATGTGGGACTCGATCCCGGGTCTCCAGGATCAGGCCCCAGGCCCAAGGCAGCGCTAAATCGCTGAGCGCCGCCCCCCCCCCCCCCGGGGCTGCCCACGCACTCCCCTTTCATCTCTCCCAGAATGAATTCCTCTACCAAAATGTGGGAATGACAAGTTCCACCTCCCACTGGATCATGGGAACGGTGGGTGTGTGAGTAACTGTGCAAAGCTCTGAGCTTCTGGGGAGAAAAGTTACTAGCCAGACTTCGATCCATTATGAGCTGGTTGAGGAAAGCCGGGGCTTGGGAAAGGGCTGAGAGCATCAGGCAACTTAGCCAAGTGCCTATCTAGTGACTTCTTTCTATTGTACTGGAGTCAAATCTGAACTTGGGAGGAGGAGGCCCTGTGGGGGGGGGAAGGCCGTTTTGCTGCCTCTCAGCAGCGGCCAGAAGCCTGCCCTGCAGACAGCCCACCTCCTCTCTCTCCTCCCTGGGGATGAATCAGCAGGTGGGAAGCACCGATGGCCTGGGAAAGGAGACAATACAGCTGACCAGCGAGGCTGACGTCTCTCCACTCAGCCACAGCTGAATGCAGGTACTGTTCTTTCTGTTGAGGCAACCTCCAGCGCTGAACTGCCGTTTTAATCCAAACATAGCTCAAACTGCTCTACTGCATCTGCCCAAACTGGCAAAGTGGCTGTCCCCGAAAGTGCCAAGGCTGTCCGGTCTCCCAGCAAACGCCTCGGACTGATGGGGAGCCATTTATAGCAAGAAGTGGTGAGAGGTAACTTATTCTGCTGTGGAAGGAACCAGAGCCCAGGGCTCCTCCCAGGGAGAGCTTCACACTCCACAACAGGGTGGGGAGCTACTTTCCCACGCCCCTTCTGCTTGCCTGTTGAAGCCGCACGCGAGCGCCAGGCTCCCAGCGCACACTGAGTCAGCACCCTGGAGAGCTGCCCCGCCCCTCCCTGACCAGTGAGGTCAGCACAGATGCTGCCCCGACACCCCCCCACCCCCCACCCCCGCCCAGGAGGAGTGGCAACTGCAGCCACTGGGCAAAGGTCCCAAGAGCTGAGTTAAAGTAACAGCCCTGAAGGCTGTGGAAAGCTCCAGAACCCAAGAAGCGCAGGGAACAGGATTCCAAAGAGCATGTTTGCCGACAAAATCTCACCGTTGGGGGACGCCCAGGGGGCTCAGATTCGGTTTTCTGCGGTTTGAGTGTTGAGCAGTTGAGCGTCTGCCTTCAGCTCGGGGCATGATCCCAGGTCCTGGGTTAGAGTCCCAGGTCGGGCTTCCTGCGAGGAGCCCGCTTCTCCCTCCCTCTGCTTGTGTCTCTGCCTCTCTCTGTGTCTCTTGTGAATAAAGAAATAAAATCTTAAATAAATAAATAAACTGACATTATTTTTATTTTTTTAAAATCTCACCGTGGGCACTCATATGGGTGTGGCATCATTTGGCGTGTATTAGCAATTCGCTTAGCAGACACCAAATTACAATCTTCCTAAAGGGCTGCCATTGCAAGACTTGAGGGACCCGTCACTTCCTATGTTCCTCTGGAGCCATCATTCCAGAAGCTCCGATATTACATCACTGAGAGCTCCAGACTCAAAGGAATGGCCAAGGGTATGATTGAAGGTGCTTCTGTCTTAAGATCCAAATTAGACCAACCCTCAGGATCCTATAAGGCTCTCCTCCTAACCGGGCGCTGAGCTCAGAATAAATTTTCTGCATCGCTTGTTTGGGAGAAAAGCACCTGCATTGCCTGACAGAGCCTCAGAGAGGGGCCCAGCCCAGAGAACAGCTCATCAGCCCCTAATCAGGACCCCTAGTCTCTGGCCTCTCTCCAACCCACTAGTTCTCAACAGCAGGGGGGGAAATGGATCACTGGGGAGTTAAAATGCAAATTTGGGGACCCCACCAGAATGATTCTGACCTAGAGTGGAACCAGGAATCACTCGCCCAGCCCTAGGTGATTCTGCTACACCTGAAGCACTCCATGGCGTGTGAGACTGTGGGCCACTGGCTGCTCAGATACTGTCAGGGGTCTGGAGACACCACAGAGAGTTCACCACATGCAGCAAACATCTGGCCCTCCCTGAATGACCCACTTGCCCAGCTACCCACTGTCCTTAGCCACACAGGTGACCTCCCACAACCCCTGCCATCTTCCCATTGATTATCAGAAGGCAAGGGCATGTGGTTGAATCCAGCCTCCCTCCTGGAAAATTGAAAGCAGATGAACATGTTTCCACTGGGCTTTTTGTGCCCTTTTAGGAAGAGCAAACAAAAGGTAGTCTCCGACACGGAAATGGCCCACATTTGCTGGTGTCAGCCTGGGAGATGGGAGCCTCTGTGTCTGACCTCTGGAGTGGAGAGGACTTTTCTTCTGGAGCAGTGGCGAGTGAACATTACTGGTGCCCTCAAGTTGCTGTGCCTTAATCTCTGCTCCCTGTCACAAAGCTGGGGAGGGATGTTCCTGGCACCCCGGCACTTCACTGATCTGTAGGAACTCTGTTACGAGTGATGTCTCTTGTATAGAAACGTCGATGCCATGGTCCACCCATGGATGGGTTAAGTTGGTTTTTCATGGGCTGGCCTAGGAACCTACCTATGGTGCATGACACAGTTGCGCTGGGAAAGTGCATTCTCAACTCTTCAACTCCTCATCATCTAATTGGCAAGCAAACTCAGGGAATATCATCGGCTTATGACTCAGCCTTTGAATGTTTCCAAGAAGGCTGGGGGCAAACCCAGGCCTGGTTCCAGAGGCCTGGCATGAATGCATCAATAGAGACCTCAAGCAGATCCTCATTGAAAGACCCAGGCACCTTCATCCCCCAGGCTGATGGTCAGCTTGTGCCAGGCTCCTGGTGGGCTCTGGGTCTAAGGCCCATGAATGACTGGCCTGTGAGTGCTGCCTGTGGCTATGACCTCTCCTGCAGCGGGGTCCAATTGTCCTACCTACCAACCAGGAAGCCAAAAGCTTCAATGCAGTGCTGTGGCCTGGAAGACAGAAAAGCCATTTTCTTCAACTGTAAGAATGTTACTTTTATTTTCACTGAGGTGATCCAGTGAGCCATAAGGCACTTTACTGGAAGATATTTGCAGATGAAAAAGCCGCCAGGGAGAGCCTGCTCTGGGTTATTTTCAACCCTGCCACAGATTAAGTCCAACTCTGCAAGGTTACTCCACAGACACTGAGAAGTGACCCGGCCAACCCACTGTCCTCCATTTTTGTGTGTTCACAGCCCAAATAATTTTAAGAAGCATTTAGTGAATGGGGTGCCTGTATGGCTCAGTCAGTAAAGCGTCCAACTCTTGGTTTTGGCTCAGGTCATGATCTCACGGTCATGGTCTCACGGTTGTGAGATGGAGCCTGGAGTCAGGCTCCGTGCTCAGCGGAGTCTGCTTGAGATTCTTTACCCACTCTGCTCCTCCCCTGTTCTCTCTCTCTAAAATAAATAAAATCTTTAAAAAAAATTATTTATTTATTCATGAGAGACACACACACAGAGAGAGAGGCAGAGACACAGGCAGAGGGAGAAGCAGGCTCCATGCAGGGAGCCCGATGTGAGACCCGATCCCTCCTCTCCAGGATCAAGCCCTGGGCCAAAGGCAGTGCTAAACCACTGAGCCACCCGGGCTGCCCACAAATAAAATCTTAAAAAACAAAAAACAAAAAACAAAACTTAGTAACCAGATGCAATGTACCTTATTCTAATTTAGTTTATATGTTTGATGTTTATATCTCTTTGAGGACACATACCAAAAAAACAAAACAACTCTTCATTTTTTCATTGGGGCGCAGGACTGGAATGTGAATCAAAAGTATAAGAATTGAGGGGCACCCGGCTGGCACAGTCTAGTAAAGCATGAGACTCTTGATTTTGAGGTTCTGAGTTTGAACCCCGCATTAAGCATAGAGCTTACTTTTAAAAAAAAAAAGCAAAAGGGGGATCCCTGGGTGGCTCAGTGGCTTACCGCCTGCCTTCGGCCCAGGGTGTGATCCCAGGGTCCCAGGATCAAGTCCCTCATCAGGCTCCCTGCATAGAGCTTGCTTCTCCCTCTGCCTGTGTCTCTGCCTCTCTCTCTCTCTCTGTGTGTGTCTCTCGTGAATAAATAAAATCTTAAAAAAAATTAAAAAAAATTTTTTAAAGTGTAAGAATTGAGAATAAAGTTTAAGTTTCAACAGAAAATTCTGTGGAATTGCAAAATATCAGTATCTCCAGATGGGAGGCAGTAGGATATTGTACCCTTAGAGGCATAAGTTTGGGAACTTGTATGCCCTGGAGGGCTGAATTAACAGTTCCATCCGACTATTCTGGGACCTCCCACAATAATACATAAACAAGCAGAATCTTGAATGAACAACTGTGGCCCCTTTAAACTCAACATATAGGGGCACCTGGGTGGCTCAGCCGTTGAGTGTCTGCTTTTGGCTCAGGGTGTGATCCTGGAGTTCCAGGATCGAGTCCCGCGTCGGGCTCCCTGCGAGGAGCCTGCTTCTCCCTCTGCCTGTGTCTCTGCTTCTCTGTGTCTCTCATGAATAAATAAAATCTTTTAAAAATAAACAAACTCGGGATGCCTGGGTGGCTCAGTGGTTGAGTATCTGCCTTTGGCCCAGGGCATGATCTGGAGTCCTGGGATCGAGTCCCGCATCGGGCTCCCTGCATGGAGCCTGCTTCTCCCTCTGCCTCTTTCTCTGTGTCTCTCATGAATAAATAAATAAAATCTTTAAAAAAATAAAAATAAACAAACTCAACATACATCTTCAAGAGGACTGGAACACAGATTCCTCGTGAAAGCCACAAAATAAAAAGGTACAAAGAAAGCTACTTGAGATCCACTATAAGACTCTTTTTTTGGTTGATGTAACCCCTGGTTTAACAGGTTGAACGTATAGTAGGGAGTCCAGCAGCCCAACCAGCTTTTAACAGGCAAAATCAGGCTGTGAGAGTCCACGGAGCAGATAGCAACTCCTAAGGACATCATCTACTTTTTTTTTTTTTTTTTAATATTTATTTATTTAAGATAGAGAACATGAGCAGGGGCAGGGGTGGGAGGAGTCGAAGGAGAGGAAGAGAGAATCTGAAGCAGACTCCGAACTGAGCTACTGAGCAGAGCCCCACGTGGGAATTGGGTTCACAATCCTGAGATCAAGATCGGAGCCAAAAGCAAGAGTTGGGTGCTGAACCAACTGCGCCAAGCAGGCGCCCCTCATCTACTCTTCTGGTGGTGCCTGACCCAGGGATCATGCTCTAAACCACTTCAGACAAAGCCAGAGAGTAGCTGGGACTAACACCTGACATGAACCCCTGAGGTATGAGGTGCATCTTCCTTACAATTCCCCTTTCTTCTCATATTAAGCACCAGCAGTACGTTCAAATCAAACCACCCCTCCCTCCCTCTGCTCATTCCGGAGGCAGCCGCAGAAGAGAGCTGTGATTTCCCAATAGTGTCCCGAGCCAAAATGCATGAGGACACATAAGGGGCAGATCCAGACTTGCTGGCCCCACAGAGATTACACAAAGCTTGGCCCAAAACATGGAATAATGCGAGCATGTACGAGGTGCTGAACATTCCATCCGCGGCCTGCATGTCAGATGCATGCTTGCATTCCCACAGGTCTGGCGCCAGGCCCGCTCTCTGGGCCTTCAGTTAAAGTTTCTGGGCCACGGAGAAGACACACACCAACAGCCCAATTTGACTCTTGAGCCTTTTGAGGACAAGATCGCTGTTATCCCAAACCTCCTGCATCTGGGCTTTTCTGTGTGCAGTAAATTATATACTATTCCACAAGGTTCACACACACACACACACACACACACACACACACCCATCAACACAGTAAGTCGAGATAAACCACAACTCCCATAAACAGGAACTTTATTAAGCTACATGTTACATAAAAGAACATATAAATGGACCTTTAAATACATTCAGTTCATCTTAAACAACTTATATAGAAACTTATTTACATTTCTCCATTATATACTTAAATTATTTTTCAAAGCTTACTACCGATAAAAGGTAATAGAATGATCACCTGCTCATACAGATGCATACACAGAAGCTCCACAAGGGTAAGTAAAACCCCGCTTCTCAAGAAACTCAGCTTATTAGGTTTCAAAGCAACAATGTTCTGAAGGTGCTTCCTTCTGAGCAGGCCTTTGACATGAGGCCTCTGCTATGGAGGTGCTGGCGGTCAGTTCGGAGAAGCTGGTCCTGGGGTAGATGGGTCCTTGGTTGTCTGTAGTAACTTGGACTCTTGGAGCTAGAGGAACCTCTAGAAACCATCACTGAGGCCATGTTCCCACTTCTCTGGCTGGGAAGCAGAGGCTTAGGGAGAGGGAGAGATTTGCCAAAGTCACACAGCATTAGCAACAGAACAGGGACTGGGACCCCAGTTGCCAGGATCCTACCTGGAGGTCCTGACCCCACCACTATCCACAATTCTTTTTTTTTTTTTTAATTTTAGGGAGGAGGGGGAAAGAGTGCACATTAGTCGGGGGAGGGGCAGGAGAACCCCAAACAGATTCCGTGCTAAGCTAGGAGCCTAACACAGGCCTCAATCCCATGACCCTGAGATCATGACCGGAGCCAAAATCATGAGTCGGATGCTTAACCGACCAGGCCATCCAGGCACCCCACTATCCACCAACTTTTGACCTCTTTCATCCATTTCCAGCCACCCATGGGCCCTATGTTTTGAACGTTGTTGTCTGCGTGGTTAAATATATGATTTCTTAGACTTTTTGAGATGATGAGAAGCAGTGCAGGATTTCCATAACCATTTTTGTGGGGCCAAGGAAATATCTACTCAAGGCCATTTTTATAAGGTTTTGTGATCAGGTGCCTTACTTATTTAGCCATAAAGCTTACCGTTTCAATCTAGCTGACTTATGGAAGCTCAAAGTTTCCAATTAATTTGGATGGAAGGCAATATTCTTGAGGAGGAAGACTGGAACATCAACCACATGGATTTGCTGAAATCCATCTACCACCGTTGGATCTAAAGTAAGGATTCACTAAGGTTTCACTAAGTGACCAAAAGTGGAAAAGGGCAGGGCGTAACTTTAAATAACAAGAAAGTTTCAAGAATCCCCTCATTTCCTAATTAGTCTCAAAAGGAAGTAGTGAAATGGGCAGTGAGTAGAAACAGTAAATGTTTTTTTTCTCTCCTTTCTTTTGAATAAAGCCTCCCCCCCCCAAAAAAAAATGTCCAGATAATATAATTTCTCCTAAAAGCAGTTTTTCTTCTGTTTTTGGTCTGTTTTTAAAAACTTGGTTTGGTTTTTCTCAGGATTTAAAAACCACTGTATCAAAGAAGAGATGTCAACATTAACAAGTATCATCCGGGACGCAGATCTACACTCTCCAGGCTCCAGGTGGGGTTGGCAAGAGAAGGGAGGGCTGGCTGCAGGCAGAGAGGAGGGAGGGAGAGGACAGGGACGGAAGGGTTCATTCTTCCCCGTAACGAGAGTGAACCCAAGTCTTAGCAGCCTTCACTCAGTTTTAGGACAGATACATAAATGGGAAAACACGAAGGGGAAGACGTGCTCCGCTCAGGAGCCCCTGATGCCTTTTCATTAAAATATGGATTTGTAAGTCCAGGAAGACCCCGCATCCTGCAGGAAGGCACTGCCCACCGCAGCCGCCCTGAACGCACGGGAGCACCCCATCTCCATGCAACCCTCACCCCAAGTCACACCAGCTGAGTGAGGCCGAGCGCCTTCAGGGAGGCGGCGCCAACCCCGACAGCCGGGGCTTGCGGAGAGTCCAGTTGGCAGCAGTGGGCGGCGTGCGGGACGTGGAACCCCGAGGCCCGGGAACGCGGGAGAATCAGGTCTTCATATTAAGGGTTTTGTCTTTTTTTGTTTGTTTTTCCCCCTGGGAGGCATTGCATTCTGCAAAAGGAACTAAAATACTTTTGCGATATTAAAAAATAAGTTGGACATAGAAAAACTGGCCGAGATTTTCTTTCCTTTCTACTCAGTGGGTAAGAACCGCATCTCCCCGGTGCATGCCAGTGGGGTCCCTGCTCTGGGAGGGGCCTCCGCGGCTGCACCCTCAGCGACAGGGGCGCCGACAGGGGCGCCGGGGCCGGTCCTCCCGCGCCGTCACTTGTCACTTCCGCAAGGGCTCGAGCATCCTCCCCAGCGCGGTCCGCTCCGAGGGCTTCAGCCGCAGGGAGGCGCGGTCCCCGGGTGCCCGCGCCCTCGGAGGGGCCTCCGCCCCCGCCCCCGGCCCCGCCGCCTCCGGCCACCTCCTGGGGGCCCGGGCGCTGCTGGCCCGCCGCAGGGCGCCGCCGCCGCCGCCGCCGTCCCTGGGGGCCGCATCCTCGGGGCCGCCCTTCGGCCTCGGCTGCCGCTGGGACGCCGCCCGGGGTACGCCGGGCGCTCTGGCCCCGGGCGGGGGGTCCGCGCGCAGCGAGCGGGACGAGGAGGCCACCGTGTTGCGGGCGAAGCTGGGCACGGGGGGCGGGGCGCGGGGCGCGCTGGGGGCCGGCGGGGCCGGGGGCTCCTCCTCGGGGCTGTCGGGGCCCTGCGGGCCGGAGCGGCAGATCTTGTTCTCCTCGGGCTTCTGTCTGGGGACGTTCCGCAGGGGCTTGGCGCTGGGCTTCTTGAGCGAGCCCCGCGGCTGCAGGGGGGGCTCCTTCCCCGCCCCCGCCGAGCCCCGCCGCGGAGACTCGTCCGAGGGCCCCCGGCCGCCGGGCGCCTCCCGCGGGGGCCGCTTCCAGCCCGCGGGGCCGGGGGCGCGGCCGGCCCTGGAGATGGGCACGACCTTGCGCATGCTCTCGCTCTCCGAGGCCGTGAGGGTGCGCACGGCCTTGGGGGCCGCCGGCTGGCTGCGCCGGGCAGGGCTGGCCTTGGGGGCGCCCTGGGGCGCTTCTTTGACCGAGCTTCTCCTGGCGGCCGCCGCATCCTTCCCCTTGGCGGGCCTGTCCCCGGGAAGGCTGTCCCTGCGGGCGGGGGGGCTCTCCTCGGACCCTGGAGCAGAGGCCTCCCCGACGGGGCTGGAGGTGGGGTGAGAGGAGACCTGGCTGCCTGGCTCCCCGGCCCCCGAGGACAGGGAGCCATCGCCCCCGCCCGCCTCCCCCGGCTCCGAGCAGTCCAGGGTCAGCGAGCAGTCGGTGGCATCGGAGATGTAGAACAGAAGCCCCGGGTCTTTGCTCTCAGGGTCGCTGCTGCCCACAGATACTAGAGCCTTGCCACTGGGTTCGTCAGGGGCAGCCGGGCCCCCCTCCAGGGCTGGGCTGAGACCGCCTGGGGCACCTGTGCCCACAGGCGTCAGGCCGCTGTGGCTGGCACTGAGCGACGGCTCGCTCCCATCCCCCGGAGACACGGGCACCCTGGAGCTGAGGTCATTCGCGGTCAACCTGGGCACCTCCTCTGGGCCCTTGGGTCCCTGAAGGTCGAACTGAGCCAGCCCTGTCACCAGCTCGTGCTCCTTAATCCCCAGAGCCAACGGCGAGAGCGGAGGGGACCGGGCCGGGCCCAGGCCCACGGGCTCACTATTCCTCTTTCGAAGGATGCTCACCCCACTGCGCCGAACTCGGGGGAAGGCGGGCGTAGGGTCCTCAGGCCGGAGGGCGGACAGCTGGCTCTGGCAAGATGATGAGGGCGGCTCGGGGTCCTCCTTTCGGCCCCCCGAGGCCTGAGGTGTATGTGCCTGGCCGGGGTCCTGGGCCTTCGGGTCCCCAGCCTTCGGGTCCATCCAGGCCAGCGTGGGCCGGGCCTGCCGAGGACTGTTCCGGGGCAAGCTGTTGAACTTGCTGGGCTCCTCGGGGCTGCCGGTGGAACTTTCCAGGAAGGTCAGCAGCTCCCGGTCAGCAAAAGCACCCAGGGAAAGGCGGGAGCGGCGGGTGTTAGGAGGTCGGTAGGAGGGGCTGACGGGCCTGGGTTGCAGGAAGGGGGGCAGGTCCTCCGTGCCCTTCTTGGTCAGCTGTTCCACGTCATTCTCACTGCTGCTCCGGCAAAATCCCCCAAGCTCCCCAGCCGCCCAGGAGCGACGCTTCTGTTCCAGCTCCTTCAGGCGCTGCAGCCGCCTCAGCTCCTGCACAGCCCGGTCGTGGTTGTCCTGAGGGAGGGGTGGAGAGAAGCCCAAAGACACATGAGACACAAGGGACCTGCGTGCAATTCCACAGCCACCTGCCTTAAGACCCAGCGAGAGTTACGTGCATGGAGGGCACCTGGCTCCTAAGCGTCACCAAGAGAGATGCTGTGGGTTTGCAGGCAGGAGGGTGTGGCGAGGGCTAGTTCTCCCCAAGCTGGCTGCGGACGCCACCAGCCCGTCTACGGCTATCATCAGATCCCTGGGCCCAATTTCCAGCTTGGCAGCCAAGGCACTGTGATTCCACACATGCCTGCCCCTCGACTCCGAAGGAACCCAGCATGGCTTCTAAGCGAGCAAGACAGAAAGGACTTCCGGGAAAGGGCTACCGAATCAATGGCAGAGAGAAAACAGGAGCCTGAGATCATACCTCCCAGCTGCATCTGTGCGGAGGACGCCTACACAGGTGCACGCACGTGCAGCACATTGTGCTTAACCACGATCTGAATGCATCAAAGTACACCCAGGCTACTAAGAGATGCCTTTCAAATCTGTGCTCTGAACACTCCCTGGTAAGGCAACACCAGAGGTGCCAGGGTGGCTCTGCCCTCATGCCCCACCCCCTTCCTACAACCAGACAAGAGGATCTGCTTTACAAAGCCTTCCACCACCCTCCACCCTGCTCCAAGTGCCCAGCCCTGCCCCAACAAAACCAAACCAGAACAAATGCACATCGTAAAGCACACTTCACCACCCGGCTGTGCACTTTAACTATATTTGTGGGGCGCCTCGAGTGGCTCAGTTAAGCGTTGGCCTTTGGCTCAGGTCATGATCTCAGGGTCTTGGGATCGAGCCCCACATCGGGCTCCCCACTCGGCAGTAAGTCTGCTTCTCTTTCTCCCTCTGCCCTTCCCCCTGCTCGTGCTTTCCCTTACATAAAGAAGTAAAACATATTTTATAAAATACATATTTGTCAGGCAGCCCAGGTGGCTCAGCGATTTAGCACCGCCTTCAGCCCTGGATGTGATCCTGGAGACTGGGGATCGAGTCCCACATCTGGCTCCCTGCATGGAGCCTGCCTCTCCCTCTGCCTGTGTCTCTCATGAATAAATAAATAAAATCTTAAAAAAATATATAGATGTCTCCTAGATGTGTGGCTCTCCCAACCCAAATCTGTCATTGACAGCACTTTTTACTTGAAAGTCAATTTTCTCAAATGGTGGATTTCCCTTCCATGTTTCTGTGAGGCTCTGGCTGGGGATGCGTGGCCCCTCCTGCAGTTCTGGCCAGGCCTCTCCAGTGTCCCAGGTCCCCCCAGGCCCTCTCCTCCAAGGCTGCCTGGAGTCGGGGCGGGGCCAGCTCCTGGTGCTCAGGACAGGTGGGTGAGAGAACCACACAGGTGGCCCCTTGGGCCTGCAGCATTCTGACAGGGACTAAGAACCTCAGAAAGAGCCAATTTGGCCTCCACCACCCACTATCACCTCCCACTGCTGAGCTCACTGCTTGGACAAGGGAGAGGAAACGTGGCCACAGGCTTAGCCTCCTTCTCTCAGCGGGAGAGAGAAGGAGGGGTTGAGAACTCAAGTCACTCTGGCCTACTCAGGGCTGGAGGGAAATCAGTCCCTCAAAGGAATTCAGCTGCGGACAAACCTGCATTTAAATACAGGGAGAGGTCTAACGCCCAAGCATTTAGTTCCTCATCACGGTCTGAAGTGGAGGGATGTTGTTTTTGTTTTTAACTGATAGATGGAAGTTGCAATTGCAAAGCCAAGCAACCCAGCCTCCTCTGGCTCCTCTACTGAACTCAGAGATTACTGGAACCGGATGCTGAGGGCAAGGAACGCAGCGGTACTGCTCAGACAGCAGCAGACTCCTGACTACTTGAGAATTTCGAAGCCGGCTCTGGCCAACCATCTGGCAATGGCCATGGTGCCTGAAACAGGGGAGAGGAGGCCCTCCGATCCTCCCACCGCGAGCAAGCATTCCCTAGGAGAGCACGTTCTTTCCCGGGGAGAGGGGGCGAGGAAGACACCCAGGACCTTCGAAGGAATGTGTGTCAGGGCTGCCCCATAAATGACCTTTCCGGGCCAGTGCTGCCAGGCCATCGGAGCAAGTGGCAGTGGCAGCGGCCTGGCGGCCGAGGAGGCCAGGGCTGGGCTCCGGCGATGGAGGCGCCCGGGCCTGGGGTGCCAGGGCCGCTTGCCTGGAGCCTGGTGGCGGCTGCTGCCCGCACCACTCTCCTGACACCCTGGAAACGCTGAACCATCTTTCCGCCAAGGGCAGCGGGCTGGGTCTGGAAGAGGGAAAATAAAAATCCACCCAGCGCGGGGAGCACGGCCACGCCGGCAGCCATACCTTAACTGCTTTGTTGAATTTGACACAGAAGTCTCGAAAGATCTGAAGGCACTCGTCCAGTTTCATGGTTTCTTGGTCTTCGCAGAAGAAATCCATAAGGGTGTGGGCCTCGTCCTGGAGCTCCTGCTTCCAGTGCTCTAGTTCCGTCAGCTTTTCCAAGGCAAACTGCGGGAAAACAGAACAGCACACGCTGGAGCCAACGGCAGCCGAGGCGGCGTCTGCGCCCGCCGGAGCCCGTGCCCCTGGGTTCAACTCCGGGCTTCGGCAAACGGAAGGCTTATGGCAAGTCCAGCGCCCTCAGAGCCAAAAGGAAAATGTTTATTAATAAAAAAATGTTTACTTATAAAACATATATACAAATATAAATATACAAATATAAATGTTTATTATAAATAAATAATGAGTCTTATAATGGCCAAGGGTTGACTTCAGGGTGTCAGAAGTCCCTTGTACTGATGGGTTGTCTTGTAGAGAGGGGGTTTGTTTATTTATTTATTTATGTACTTGCTTATTTTAAGATTTTATTTATTCATGAGAGACACAGAGAGAGAGAGGCAGAGACACAGGCAGAGGGAGAAGCGGGTTCCCCATGGGGAGCCCAATGCAGGACTCAATCCCGGGACCTGAGGATCACAACCTGAGCTGAAGGCAGATGCTCAACCACTGAGCCACCCAGGTGCCTGAAAGGGAGTTTAAACCTAATCTCAAATGATCTGTATTAGGGTCAGTATCACCTCCACGGACCGGAGGCCCCCTTGCCCAGACAAACTCCCCAGTCAAGGCTTCTTAACCGTGGTGTTTATTCCAGTTAGCTCAGAAGCACAGTCGACAGTCCATGCTTGCACCCCACCCATTCGATTCAGGACTTCTGCTGTGTTAACTACCACTAACATTTTGTTACAACTCCCCAGGAGATTCTGAAGAGTCTTCATGGTTAATAACCACTGCCCTACACAAACCCATCCTCTTCACATCTTCACTTTCTCCTAATCCTTCCAGAACAGTCTCCGGTGCCTCCAGATTCTGGCATCAGGGGTGCCTGGGTGGCCCAGGTCACGATCCTGGGGTCCTGGGATCGAACCCTGCATTGGGCTCCCCGCTCAGCAGGATGTCTGCCTCTCCCTCTGTGTCTCCCCCTGCTCATGCTCTCTAGTAAATAAAATCTTAAAAAAAATAGATTCAGGTACCGCCACCACGATGAAGGATAAATGAAAGAAGTTTGCTTTCCTCCAGTGAGCGCCCAGCCCAGCATTTTTCAGGATGCGGATCTATCAGGAGCACAAGCACCCTTCCCTGACAGCAGCGCGTGACATTTACGCTGAAAGGAGGTAGCAGCTCCTTAGAGGAGCCACAGCCCCAAGGGGACTGAATATTTGGGATTACACTCACGTCTTTCTGTTTTACTGGGCAACAAGGCTTACGTGAAGAAGGAACGCACGAGGCATATTACTTTATAAATCACACTTCCCATGTTCTTAAAAAGTCTTATATTTGAGAAACTTCCTTTGAGTGGAGGGGCAGGTGTCGGAAATGTGAAGATACAAACTGCCCACCCTCAAGGAGTGGAACTGCTGCTAAGCCATACTTGAAGAGTGAAGAGCAATTCTGAGACGACTCATCACCTCCCACCCACCCCAACACATTTTCCCCCTTAAAAGTCCTTTTCTTACACCAAATACATTCAAGAGGTAGTAAGAAACCCAAACCACTGAGGAAACTGAATACCAGAGAAAGTAACCATCTGAGTCAGTAGCCCAAGGCAGTGCGTGCATTCATGCTCTATTATTCTTTACGGAGAGAAGGGTATTAATGAAAGGATAAATCTTTGCCTGTCATTCTTCCACAGGGGGAAAAGGTGGATTCCAGCCAAAAATAACTCAACTGCAGAAAAATAGGACTCTTGACAAGAATCTACATGGGAGCTTAAGCTCCGCCTCCTGTGGCTCATCACTAGATCCGGTGGGGAAAGAGAGAGAACCAGGAAGGAAAAACTCACACGCACTGCTGTTGCCCTTAGGACTTGGGAAAGAGAAACATTCCGAATATGTGTGTGAACAATCACCAAGCTCAGACGGTTTTTTTGGCCGAGAGTTAGTTTTCTACACAGTCTCCTGACTGTGTCCCAAACTACACTGGCCAAGTGTGATCGACAAGAGATGAGCAGTTGTCCTACCAAATTCAACTTTCTAACTTGCCTGCTCCAGACCCACGTTCCAAACCAATTTATTCGTTGCTTCTTGCCCAGAGGGTCAAAACCCTGAAACAGATTTGCAAAACTGTGTCCTTATCTTTTTTTTTCTGTTCAAGAAACTTCAATGTTTCCCCATTGGCTAAGAGCACAAAAAGTTCAAAATTTTCAGATTGGCGTTCAGAGCCCTGCATGTACTGACCCTACCCTACCTTACAAAATTATACCTCTTCCCTCCATTTTAAAAGCAATTGAACATAAAAAAAGAAAAATAGTGTGTGGGAACATTCTATTTATACAGATACAAATGAGTACTAGAAAGAAGCATTTAGAGTTAAAACAAGGTTGCCTTTAAAGAGCAGTCCAGAGGTGCAGCTGAGACAGAGCTGTTTTTCATCACAAGCCTTTCTGTACTACTACGTAGCATAAAATATTAACGTTTCATTTAGGAGCCAGGGAAGGAGACATCCAGAATTCTCAGCTCACTGTGGGATGTGCCTTCTCCCTCAGTTTCTGACTTCCCTCATTTGTTGGCATGTGCTAACTGCTGCGTACTTTCTTACCTACTGCTAGGTACTTTCTCTCAAAGTGAGAGAAATCTATGCATTTTAAAGAGAATATTTGGGCAGCCCAGGTGGCTCAGCAGTTTAGCACTGTCTTCAACCCAGGGCGTGATCCTGGAGACCCAGGATCGAGTCCCACGTTCAGCCCCCTGCATAGAGCCTGCTTCTCCCTCTGCTTGTGTCTCTGCCTCTCTCTCTGTGTTTCTCATGAATGAATAAATAAAATCTTTAAAAAAAAATAAAGAGAATATTTGTTTGGTTATATTTGAAAGAAAATACAGAACACATGTTTAATAATAAAAATAAACTTCCAGCAGAGCCAAATGAAATGTTTGCTGATGGGAGCTGAACCTTACAATTTTTGCGGTAGCTTAATTACAGTAAAACAAGCAAGAGCTTAGGTTGGTACAACATCTGGAGCACACTGTTCCTGGCACCAAGAGCAGCCCTTCCATGCAAACTCCACCTTGCAAGGCTCCAAGCACTGATATTTAAGGTAGCACACCACTTCCCTAAGATTGAAGGCATGAAAAACCGCCACTTTTTTTTTTTTAAAATAAGGAAGATAAAAGAAGTATGTCAGACTATGTGATTAGTGAGTCACAGTGAGCTGTCACAAACATGTCCACTCTGCTGGTTTTTGTTGATGTTATTCAGAGCAGCTCCTGACACACCCTGTGGAGCTGATGTATTTGGCGTGTTGATAGGCACAGCTATCATGTGTGCTCCCGCTCTCATTATAAAACATGCCAAAACGGAGCTTGTTTCTTCAATAAAAACAAGTGAAGGAACAACAGCCCAAGTTCTCAGGTGTCTACGGTTTCTGTAGAACTTTGTTCTGTTGTCCAGAAGTTTGATTAGGAGGCAGAAACTCCCACGTGAGTTGCCGGGCACAAGCTGCCAAGTGCTAGCGAGGTATGCTGATACCAATGCACTATGGCGTGCGTGGTGTGATGATGTAAATCAGGCGGGATAAACGGAGGCCAGCCCGCAACCAACGCCTTAGGTTCAAAGCACATTCAACATCCCCTGCTAGGAAACCAACCCAGCAAAGGATGGGCACTGAAATACGAAGTTCCTTTTACTGACTCAGGGGGGGAAAATAGGAATGGGAACCTGCTACTTCCCCAAAGCCGTGCAGACAGATTTTACCAGCCCCGGCAGGTGCTGCTGAAAGCCAGATGGAGACAGGTGGACTCGAATCACCCACAAACCTGAAGGAAATCTTCCATCTGCTGACAAAGTTCACCATCCCGCTGAATGTTTTCCCTCAGAGATCTGGTCCTGATAAAGAGCGAGTGCAGCTCGGCCTCTGTGTTATCCAGAGATAATCTGAAAGAAGAAAGGGGAGAGTGGGCAGTTGCCACAGGGAAGCCATGTGTCATGGGACAGTAAACAAGACCAACTGCTGGTCAAACCTAGAAGCAGAGGGCAGAGGGGTCACGATGACATTTACCACTCCTGTATTTAGAGTTTCCGCCTGTTTTTTTAAGAGTCCATTTCTTCCTCGAGACACATTTGTTCAAAGACAGAAGGCTATAACTTTGTCCTTGTTGGTGAGATAACAAAACCATGAGACTCGTAGAGCTGTTCATAAAGGCGGTCTGAACACCTTTATGCAAGCAGCATAAAAAAACAGAAACAGGACTCAGATACTTCCACTTTTCTCTGGCACAAATACAAAAAGCTCCGACTCAAGCCCAGTAAGGCAGTGTACACATCAAGGGCAACAAGGAGATACTAAACAGATGTCATGTTGCCACCGACAGCCAGAGTGACCCTGGGTATTTCAGAGAGAACTAACAGGTGGCTAACAATTCTGCAAAGAAATGGCGGGACTGATTGCAAAGCTTTTGTTACTTCTGTCAAATCAGGACTAGGAGAGCACGAGCGATGTTTCTGCCATCTGGTAAAGTGAACAGGTGAAACGTAAAATCCAGGTGGAATTCACTTAGCAAACTCACAAACTAGGATGCTTTCATACTTCCATTGTGAATTCTAACTTTTCTTTATGCAATAGTACCCCACCTTCATTGGCCACTGGCACCCATCTATGATCTGTTTGTACTTCACCAATGTACTTCACCTTCCATTTCAAATAAACAAACTTTACAAAGTTTTTTCTAAGACAGTATCTAGCTAAACTTCCCCATCTAACTCTTATCAGAAGTGTCAGCTCAAAAATATAAAGGTTGTTTCTCTATATATATACCTCTTAGTAACATTTCTATACTAGTTGGAGGAAAAAATATTCCTGCACAAATTTCTTTTAAAAATTTAAAACCAGAATAGCTTATATCTTATAAATGATGCTCATTCACTGGGGTTAGGGGGGGTAATCTGAAAATCTGTAAACATGAACTATGAGCTATTCACAACTTTGGACTGATAATGTCACTTTGGGAAAGACATGTCATCTGTGCCTAGATGCTCACAGTCAATAATACTGAGACACTGGCCTATGACGGGGCTTAGCTTGAAAGAAAAGCTATCGTTCATGTATCTATGCACAGGGTTCACAGCTATCCTAACTGGATATAGTCACTCAGAGAGCAAATGTACAACTTGAAGTGGTGCATCGCAGCCAGTTCGCAAGAGGCCACCGTGGGTGTGGGTGCCTCTCCTGACTCCGCCCTCAGTGAGGCCACACTGGTAGCTTCAAATCTGCCATGGTAGCAGTATTTACACCACGGAAATCAGCAAATGCTACAAATCAGGATTTCTTTCAGTAAAAGCTGGTTATCAAACATGTACCATTGGATACATGGGTATGTTTTGTAAATTTAAAAACACAGAACTCAAAAATAGCTCCTATACACAGATTTTAGCTACGTTAAAATACACATCTATACTGGGATCAGAAGCAAACTAAGGTGATGTAAACACAGCTTATGTTTGGTAGATACTTTCTCTGTAAGGTTGAGTGACTAATTTAAAACTAAATCCTTTCATAACCCTTGATATGGTTCCAACTTCTTCTAGTGCAATAGAAAATAAATGTACCATGTTAGATTCTACAAGGAAATGGCCCTGGAAGTTTGACTGGTATATACCAACTCCCAAGGTAATAGGCTATGTTGTTTGAGCTCTATTTTTTGGGTGTGAAGGGATTTGAAGTTCTTAATCCACATTGGTTTTACACTGATGATATTCATTAGAAAAGACTGCAATATGTTTTTTAGATGAAAAATAAAGATTAATTTTTCAAAACCCCCAAAGTCCAAAGGTGCACACACACCTCTGTAAGCAAACAAAAGGAAGGTCTGAAAATTCAACAAGACAAAACTTTTTAAAGTTATAAAATATCATAAAGTTATAAAATAGTCACCAGTTTTCATTCAAAAGTAGTTTAGGAGCACCTGGGTGGCTCGGTGGGTTAAGCACCTACCTTTAGCTCAGGTCATGACCCCAGGGTCCTGGGATGGAGCCCTGCATCAGGCTCCCTGCTCAGTGGGGAGTTGGCTTTGCCCTCTGTCTCCCCCCACCCCCTGCTCGCGCTCACTCTCTCTCTTTCAAATAAATAAATCTAAAAAGTAGTTTTAAAAAACCAAAACTGAATTCTCAGCATTGATTTCCAGTCTTCTTTGCTTACCTAGCAGCCTCCTGAACGTGATGCAATTTTTCGGAAAAGTTTAAAAGAACAGCATCTTTCTTTTGGGCTTCCTGGAAAAAAAAAAGCAAGAGTTTTCTCTCACTATATGTATAAAATTGGAAGGAAACAATTATCCCGAGGCTTAAAGGAACCTTAAAGTTCTTGTTTTTAATGCCTGATGTATTTAAAGCAATTCACTGGAACATGAAGTATGATATTCTTAGTAAGATTTACCAGATCTCCCCTCCCAGAACAACCAATCCCAATGTGAAATACAATTCCATGTGCACACATACTCAATGGAAGTGGGTGGTGGCTTAGCAGGGCCCATTGTTTCGAAGAGAATCCAATATATCCTGCTTAAATACCACCCATACCGATGAGTATGCCTTTAAATGACCGAGATGCTTTCAGCTGCTAAACCAGTTTGCAAACTGAGTTAATCAGAAGGTGCACAAGCCATGGAAGTGTTTGGATTCTTTACCAGTTCAGGGGATACAAGGAAGGCCGCAATCTCCAACTGTGGAAACATCCCCCGACGGGGAAGGACCAAGGTACAGGGAGCCCCTGGATACATGGATCTAAAAGGACCACCAGACTACCGGCAAGGCACACAGGCTAAGGAACACATTTTCTGGTTTTAATGCCCTGAAAGCTAACTTTTAAATTCGTCCTGAGTTCAACATGTCCTTTGTCTTCTGAGGAATGGAGTGGTAACTGTGTGTATTATTTATGGAGAGCTTCCTATGTGCCCAACACTGAAGCAAGCACTTTATGGAATCGCCCCCTCAGCCTTCTTGGTACCTGTTTTGAAGTATCACTAGCCCCATGATTAGCTGAAGAAATTGAGGGTCTTAGTGTGTAAGTCACTTGTCTGAGGAATTACAGCTAATAAAGGGCAAGTCAGAATCCTAGTTCTGTCCTGTTCTGAAGCTCACACTAGAAACAAGCCCGGCTTCCTCCCCAGCTTAAAAGCTAGATCTGTGTGACTGCTGTCAAAACAACAAAGGTGATCCAATGAAGGAAAAACAAATCAGCACAGTTCGTAATTTGAGATAATTTAACGACAGACAGATGACTGTCGATAACTGAGTTTTCACCCTGTAACTGGTTGTTTTGGTCTCACAAGACCCAGTCAGAGATGGAGGTGATGGATGGGGTGCCAACCCTGTGCTTGTGGCAAGGCACACTCACTCACGGTTCACAAAGGGAAACAAATGCAAGTGATCTTTCTCATTGCTCTGGCTCCCTCCCTCCCTACATATAACTGGTCACAAACCTAGTCAACCCAACCCCGGGAAGGTCTCAACACCCAGGCATCTGCTCTCCATCCCTGTGGCCAGGACTGATTCTCAGCTCTCACCAAATGATCAGAGCCAACTTTGGCCAAAAGGTGTTCCATTTCTAGTTTCTCTCTCCACCACTCCAGCCCATCCTCCATACCGCCTTATCTTCCTAAAAACAAAGCCAACCTGGGCATGCCGTTATTCTATGCATAAACATCCACTGGCTCACCATTGCTAAAGCATGAACCCAAATTCCTAGGTGTTTAGGATGTTAATCCTTCATAATCAGGCTTCGCCAACCCTGACCCCGGCCTCCCCCAACCCCTCCACTTCCCTCCTAACCTACAACCCTAGGCACAGCTCTGCTCAGGAATCTGCAGAGAGCTTTTGCAAGCAGAACCTTCTTGGAAAAAAAAAAAAAAAAAAAAGAACCTTCTTGGAGCCCACTACGTCCTTTCCTGTGTGATGCCACCTTAATACCTGGGAAAAACCTCCCCACCTCCAGGGAGGATTCGTACTCATTGTCTCTCTGAACTCACCACTTCCTACCTGTGCAACAAAGTGCAGAAGATTCATCCCAGGTTTGTTTGCTTTTGTGTCTGCCAATTTGAGCAAAGAAGACAGTTTAAATCCTACTGCATTGCCAGCATACCCTCCCTAAAGAAGACAAATCAAAAGAAAAAAATATATACGTATACCTTCAGATGGACAAATAAAACACAGTATTTTAATTTTTTGGAATTTTACTTACTGCATTCATGATATTCCCTGCCTGTAGCACCAAGTGTAATATTGAATGTAGCTCCTCACATGACATCAGTTCTGTCAAAAAAGAACACGCCACAGTACCTTCAGCTTAAATGCACAAAGACAACCACCCTACCCGAGTTCAAGCGGACCTGAAGCAAGCTCTGACCCACACTGTGTATAAAGACTGGAAAAAAACAAATCAAGCAGCACAGTCTGTGGTGTAGCTAACATACCATTTGCTACTGGTAATCCATGGCCTAGTGTTTAACTGAGAATCAAATATCTATGAGACATTTCAACATCATAAAATACTTCAACAAGACTTTTCAAGTAGTGGGAAGTGCAAAGGCCTTATGAAAAGCAGCACACTGTCGTTATAGGAGCAACCTTTTTCTCAGCAATAATTTTTCCCTTCATATCCACCAGCCTTTGAGATTATATTTACAGAATATGAAAACTAACAGAGAGCAACATTTTGCTTAGTCTACGAGCTATGAGGAGATAAAAAATAAACAGGCTGGGATGACATGTAAATAACTTGCAAAGCACTATAACCCTTAGGGGCCAGGCACCCAGAGAGTCTATTTTATTCAAAACTATACATTTCATTTGGATTGACTTAAAGATTATAAAAGAGCTTATCAGTGTAATATATCTTTAAACTAGTTCTTTTTTTTTTTTAAGACTTTATTTATTTATTCATGAGAGACACAGAGAGAGGCAGAGACACAGGCAGAGAGAGAAGCAGGGCCCATGCAAGGAGCCCGATGTGTGACTCGATCCCAAGACTCCAGGATCACACCCCGAGCTGAAGGCAGACACTCAACTGCTGAGCCACCCAGGCGTCCCATAAACTAGTTCTTTAAACACAGAAGCTTTTGTACACACATGTATGCAAATTAACAATATCAAAAATTGTTAAGGTATTTAAAAAGCTAAGTTTGGTGATTATTAAAATAACAGTATACATAGATAATAAAGTCACCTATGAGTTTTTTATATTCTCCATTAAGTGTGGTATTACTTTCAAAAAATTATACTGGGATCACTGGCTGCATTATGTTATCTAAGAAAGCCAGTATTTGAAGGTTAACCAGATAAGAAACGTTTCCACCGTGCCCGCAAATTTGCATGGCTCAATATGAAAACTATTCCGTCTCCATGTGAACGAGAGGAACAGCCCTTCCAAAGTGGCTGCAATAGCCCTGGTGTGTACAGAAGAAATTTTAAAAGGCCTCCCTACTGCAAGAAGAAAAACTGCCCTTAATTCTTAGTCTCCTCTCTAAACTGAAGAAAATACGATGGGCTGAAGAGCAAAACTTTATCTCCACACAGGCCAGAGCAATTAAACAGGAAAACTGAATAGGAATCAATAGTTCTATAATGACTAGAAATCCAGAAAACCACCCAGAGGAATTCAGGCTGGCACTGAACACACTGGAAAATGTGAGGGTTAGGGAGCCCCAGAGATCTGCCTTGGAGATGAGGAGTGCCCACACATGTACTTAGCCTGTTTGCTCAGTGCCATAAATGCCAGAGGGCAAAACTCCATCACTATGGAGTGAGACAGGAGAGCAACCGCAAGGAGTCTACCCAAGCTCGGTAAGCAAGTTGGCAAAGAAATGAGAATGACCCCTTGCCCCTCTCAAATGTAAATAGCCCATAAGGTGTTAGAGTAGTAAGAGGAATCAGGTGGGAGAAGACACAGAGCAGAACCACTAGGTAGGGGATCCCTGGGTGGCGCAGCGGTTTGGCGCCTGCCTTTGGCCCAGGGCCCGATCCTGGAGACCCGGGATCGAATCCCACATCGGGCTCCTGGTGCATGGAGCCTGCTTCTCCCTCTGCCTGTGTCTCTGCCTCTCTCTCTCTCTGTGTGTGACTATCATAAATAAATAAAAATTTAAAAAAAATTTAAAAAATAAAAAAATAAAATAAAACTCCAAAGGTTGGGGGTTTGTTTTCAAAAAAAAAAAAAAAAAAAAAAAAGAACCACTAGGTACCTGCAGAAAAGTCACACTGGAGATGTCCAGAAGGAGTCAGGAGGAAAGGAGGTATGCTTCTGGAAAAGGAGGTCCTAGGCACCAGAAGCCAGAGGATGGGAGGCAGCGTGCGGCTGGCCTAAGTGCCCGGGCTTGGAGCACACTCACATATACTACACACACTGCACACACACAGAAAGCTGACCTAGGAGAACAACAGGAGCCAGCTGCAACCAGGGGTTTACTCTAAAGCTTGGGATGAAAGAAATCTTTTATGGGAGAAGAATATGCTAATTAATTAATTGGTCAATTAATCAGGGAGGAAAGTAAATGGCAATAAACCTTAATTGTTATTCCAGGTAATATCTCATTTTCCTTTTTATGGTGTATCAGAATTAGGACTTTGCATTTCTCATTTCAACTGAATGGTTTTTTAAAACAAACTGCTACTGCCCGGTGGCTCAGCGGTTTAGCACCGCCTTCAGCCCAGGGCCTGATCCTGGAGACCCGGGATCGAGTCCCATGTCGGGCTCCCTGCGTGGAGCCTGCTTCTCCCTCTGCCTGTGTCTCGGCCTCTCCCTCTGTGTCTCTCATGAATAAATAAATAAAATCTTAAAAAAAAAAAAAAAAAAAAGAAAAGAAAAGAAAACTGCTACCAAATGGGTGTAGCCACTGTGGAAAATAGTATGGAGGTGCCTCAAAAAACGAAAAATAGAACTACCACATGATCTAGTAATTCCAGTACTGAGTATTTACTCCAAAGACTGAAAACAGTAACTCAAAGGGATACATGCATCCCTATATTTATTGGGGCATTATTTACAACAGCCAAAATATGGAAGCAACCCAAGTGTCCATCAATAGATGGATGGATAAGGATGATATAGTGTATATACATACAATGGAATAATACTCAGCCATCAGAGAGAATAAAATCTTGCCATTTGTAACAACATGGATGGCTCTAAAGGGTATAATGCGGGCAGCCCAGGTGGCTCAGTTGGTTAAGCAGGCTGACTTTGGCTCAGGTCATGATCCCAGGGTCCCAGGACTGAGCACCACACTGGGCTCCCTGCTCAGGGTAGAGTCTGCTTCTCCCTCTCCCTCTGCTCCCCACCCCCCCGCCTCCAGCTTGTGCTTGTTCTTGCTCAATAAATAAATAAATAAATAAATAAATAAAGAAATCTTTTAAAAAAATTAGAAGACTGCTTACTAAAAAGAATAAAACCTAAAATAAAGTGCTATCACCAAAATTAATAAAAACAAATTACATAAAGCATTATGTGAGGGATCCCTGGGTGGCTCAGCAGTTTAGTGCCGGCCTTTAAAGGCCCAGTTATGATCCTGGGGTCCCAGGATCGAGTCCCACATGGGGCTCCCAGCATGGAGCCTGCTTCTCCCTCTGCCTGTGTCTCTGCCTCTCTCTCTCTGTGTCTCTCATGAATAAATAAATAAAATCTTAAAAAACAAACAAACAAACATCATGTGTTCACATACCTTTTGTAGCAGTTTTTAGAATTGTTATGTCTGTGTATAGGGAAGAACAAGAAGGTAAAAATTCCTTCTTTAGCACCATGGCTTCAATCCGAAGTGAATAGCTGGAAAATAAAAAGCAAAACTGTAGAATTTGATGTCATTAATTTTAAAACCTTGCTCTGTAAAGAACAGAGACAGATGATCCTTACTTTGGCACCTGAATCAGGTAGTGCAGAAAGGAGTCCGCCAGGGACAACTTGGACACATCTCCACTAAATGTTTTTAATTTCTTTATCTAAAAGACAAACAGAAAAAAGGGTACAGAAGAAAATAACTTGTGATTAAAATGTAACATTATTTTAGATTTCATCTTAGATTTCCTGTAAGAAAATAAGATTTCGGTGCTAACTTCAAATTAATAAAAACGTAGACCTAAGGAGAGATGGAAAAGGAAATCATCACATCCACTATGTTGGATGAGGAGAAACCAAACAAATTAGAAGGAGAAGTGCTGCATCATGTGTCTAAGTGTAAACAATCCCAAGAACCAGAGCCACAGGAAACCTCAGGAAGTTACTAAAGGGTCAGTTCTAAGGTTGAAAATTTTCTGTAAATTATAATCTGGAAGGGAGATCACTGGGAGAAGAAAGAAGAGACTGGGTCGTCATTATAACTGGGTCCTCTAGGTCCCTAATGAATATTTTGGCTACAGGGGATCCCTGGGTGGTGCAGCAGTTTGGCGCCTGCCTTTGGCCCACGGTGCAATACTGGAGACCCAGGATCGAATCCCGTGTCGGGCTCCCTGCATGGAGCCTGCTTCTCCCTCTGCCTTGTCTCTGCCTCTCTCTCTCTCTCTCTGTGTGTGTGTGACTATCATGAATAAATAAATAAAATCTTTAAAATAAAAAAAAAAATAAAAGAATATTTTGGCTACAGAATACTCCAGACTGGGTGAGGGCTAATAGACCTTTCTGGGGCCAAGTCGTCCCCCCCCCCCCCCCACAGAATAGCTTTATAAGAAGGGGCTACTGTGTGCCGAGGAGGGTACAAATGGCTCTCCAGCAGCAAGAGAAAGAGAGAAAGAGGTGGCTTAAGTAGCTGAGGGGTTAATGTCAAGACTTCCCCTATGAAAAAGATCAGGTAATAAAACAGGATGGACAGTCAGATGTCATTTTAGAAATTTTTAAGAAGCATCCACTATGCCCCTGTCCTGTCCACGCTCCATGCACACACCACAGGCGTGGGGAAAAGACTAGAAGGACCCGCCTACACGAGCTGACAGGATTACAGGGACTATTATTTTCTACTGCTGCTCGTTTTTATTTCCTAAAATGTCTATAATGATCATGCGTTACTCTTGTAAAAAATTAAACTCAACTAAAGGGGATTCTTTCAACCGTAGCAAAGAAAAACAAAAGACTTCTGACACAGGAATACAGCCAAACAGCTAGCAGGTGGGGATGGAAGCAAAGAGAAAGTCCTCAAACTGCCATCATCAGAGCAAGTCAGTGCCTCCCTCATGCAGAAACCTGGACCAACCCGACAGCAGAAACTTTTCTACGTCTGCGGTAGTAGAGGGTCTTCTGACAAAAATACTTTATGGTAAGCAGAATCTTGGGACTATGAGTCAACCAGACCGCTTATCTCTGCAGCTGACTGCCGCCAGTTAGCCCTGACCACCTTCCAATGCTCTCTGTACTCTCTTCCATCCCCTGGATTATGGTGGGTGCCCACAAAAATAACACGACTTTTCAGTGTCTTGAAAGACAGGAAATGACAATCAGAAGCAGAGAGGAGGGAATATCTGCAAAGATTCTCCAACGGAAGTATCTACATCAACTACCTGAAAATACAAAATTTAACAGTGCAGATGCACACCCTAGACTTAACTCTGGTGCTGAAGACTACAGGTCCCCCCCTCACCCAAATGGGCAGAAAATAGCCATTTATAGAATTGCATTACTTCCTCTACTTTTAGGGCCCCAAACTGATTTTTACCATTTTTAGCCATTCTCAATGTAAGGGCAGATGGAATTTCTGGTTTAGCTAAACCCAAATCAGTGCCTCGCTGCTGAACTGAAAAAGCCATAGGATGAATCCTGATCCCTTGTGAACTAGAGTTTAGCAATTCACTATATATGGGCAGGGGCAGAGTGAGGTTGTACCTTTCATAAGACCCATCTATGCAGCATGTGCAAAGCTTCTGAAAATAACAGCATAATTTTCTGTCTAAAGCATAAGACTAGGTCATGCTAAATAAACTTGGTAGATATTTCTATTAAACATGTGCTCAACTGTAACTGAACAATGATTAATCTCCTTCACTTATATAAAGAGCTAACAATGTTTATGGATTTCAAGAGAATGGTGATGGAAAGATAGTATTTAATTTAAATGCCATGTATACAGTTCTAATTCCATTTCAAAATGAGACTTATGTTCATTAAGAGGGATTACTGTACCTTCACAGTGGTAGGGAGGTAAAAGAGAGAGGTGAGCAAACCCTATAATTATCGTGCATTCTCGTCAACATCAAAAAGCATTTATCAAACATTGTTAGGCATAATTTTGTCGGCTGAGCCAAGTGACTCTCATTAGGACCGGGCTGTGCTCGGTTTCTGTCCTAATAGCACGCAGCATGCTCCTGGAGCCTCACACATTCCAAAGTGCAGACTTCCCTCATCCCATCTAATTCCACTCACATGGCCTTGAAATAGCAAGATTTCCCACCAGTGGACTCACCCGAGAGAAGACCCTGGGGGCCCTCTTCTCTAACATTCTCCCCTCAGGGGCAGAGTCAGCAAAGAAGGTAGAGATGAGCTGATGAAAATGTCAGAGGAGGCAACCAAACTGTGGCTGGAGAGAACAGAAATTTCCTACCACCTTCCAGCCCTGCCTGTGTCCCTGACAGTGATGCAGGGATGGGGCACGGGCCCCAGCGGAGGGAAGGGCCCGCAGGCTGCGGGCGGGCTCCCTTCCACCATCCACCCAGCTCCTACTCCAGACTCCTCCTTGTCCCCTTTCTGGGGACAGGAATACTTGCTCAGGACAACGAACCCATTCCCAGGGCTTTTATTTCTGGGTCTACCTTCTTCCTCTGCAATTTTTTTTTTTTTAAGATTTTATTTACTTATTCATGAGAGACACAGAGAGAGAGAGGCAGAGACACAGGCGGAGGGAGAAGCAGGCTCCCCCTGGGGAGGCCGAGGCCGAGGCCGAGGCAGGCCTCGATCCCGGGACCCCGGGATCACGCCCCGAGGGGGAGGCAGGCGCTCAACCCTGCTCTGCGAGGCTCTCAAGGTGAACCAACGTGCCAGAGAGAAGATCTGTGGTGCAGGGCGGAGAAGCGCTGAAAACAAATTAACCTTCTGCCGGCTGGTCGCGGAGAACGCACGGCAGCAGGGGGCTGTTTCCGCTCCTCTTTTTCAACACGCTGATAAGATTACGGATCACCCTCACCCGGATCACCCTCACCCGGGGATCACACGGCTGGGGGCGGCGCGAGGGGCGGCGCGAGGCGGGGCTCCGAGAACCTCTGCCCTTCCTTCCCCGAGCGCTGCAGCGGGAGGAACCGCTCTGGGGTCACACGAGCCGCGCGCAAGCCCACCTCCCTCCCTCTCCGGCCCGCCGGCCACGCGACACTGGGGCACTTCTAGCTAAGCCGTGTGAGCCTCAGTTTCCCGGCTGCAAAGTCACCAGCATCTGCGCTGTCGCTGCGCGGAGTCGGTGCAGAAGACGCGCAAGATCATCAGAGCGAGGACTTGGTGGCTTCCCGCAGGCCACGCGCTTGGACACATCCTCTCGCTCGGCTGGATTGTGCCCTGCCCAGGGCCCGGGACACGGGGGGGGGGGGGGGGGACGGACACCCTCGATAAATGTTTAGGCCCTTCTTGTGCTAAAAATGAGCTCAGGATGTTACACAAGGCCCAGCAACACGCAGCTACGCAGACACTTGTGCACTTATTGACACGCTGCTGCCACATTCCTGAGCCTCTCTCCCTGGGCCCCGGACTCCTCGGCCTCTTCCCCAGGCTCCACCCTCTCCCCAAGCCCCTGGGGCTGGCCCCTGTAGGGCTCCCGAGGTGCGCGGCAAGGCCAGGGCATGGGCCCCCCCGCTGCGGTGGCTTAGGGAGGGGCGGCCTCGCCGGGCCTGTCAGGGTGTTCCTGTGAAGGAAGCTCCCAGCTGAGTGTGGAGGGTGTGGTGAACTGAAGCCAAGAGGCAGTAACGTAAACAAGAAGTGTGACCAAGTTTGTCGGATATTCAGAGCGAAGATGACCCTGCCGGCAGGAGGGTGACAGGAGAAGCAGCTGCGGCCTGGTTCGGAGGGGGAGCCAGTTCCCCATCCCGAGGCGGTTCCAGCCCAGCAGGCCGCGGGCTGGGGGGTCAGTGACGGGCCCAGGACTCTGGGCAGCACGCCTGGGGGGGCTTAGTCACCTTGCCCACCACGAGACATCTCCTCTTTGAATTACGACCCACCCCCCCCGCCCCCCGACACACACAACTCAGAGCTTTTTTAAACCCGGGAGCCTCCACAGCTAAGTTGCTTTGAAATATCCCTGAGTCTCCCAAAGCCTGCGCCTTCTCTAATCACCTCTGAATTTAAAATTAGAAAGGAAGATGTTAAGGAAACCGTATTTGATCGCCCACCTCTTCATGGCACGAAGCTGGCAGCCTCCCTCACGCCTAACCTCCCTTCAGTTAGAAATTTCTAAGAGCCTTTCCGAGCACGCTCCCTCGTATTATCACAATCACGTCTGATCATCACTTAAAGGAGAGAGGAGGGCAGTCAGGAGTGGGCACCAGAGCAAGCCCTAAGGAAGGGGCATGAGAAAAGCCCAAGCAGGAATAAGGTTTCGAGAACCACTCGATGTTTTTAAAATTCCAATGAATTAAACCCTATTTATCCTAAATTAAAGACTTTTGAAACTCTCATTCTCTACATTACAAAAAAAAAAAAAAAAAAAAAAGACTAAAGACTGTTAAGTATCTAAGATCCAGGGTAAATTATAATTTGATGTACCTTTCTCTCAAGACTTTAAGATCCTTTATCATCATTAATAAATGCTGGTAGTTAATCTTGGCTTAGGTAAATTACACTTAATTTGCAAACAGAAAACCTGACAGAGAGAGAGAGGTTCAGATTATCAAATATACCTAGGACACCCAGTTACCTAGTAAGACCCTTGAGTTGGCACTGTGAGTTTACCACTGATTGATGTGGAAGAGAAAGTTCAGATATATACTCCTCTTGTCATTTATGGCACTAAAATCAAATTCCATAAATTATGTGTGGGAAGAGGAGTGGGATGGGGAAGAGAGGAACCAGCAATATGGGTAAAAGGAGAACTTAAGACTTTTTACTTTGTAAGAGTCTACATTATTCAAATGTTTGTAAGCACAGGTATTCATGTTATTTCTTACTGAATTTTTTCAGGGTCTCCTTCAGAAAAAAAAAAGGCGACATTCTGGTTTGGTTTTTTTTGTTTCTGTTTTTTTCTATGAAGCTCCTAACCATTCAACAGTTTAGTTAATTCAGTCCAAAAAAAAAAAAAAAAAGATCAATAACTTTATATTGCGGTACTACATTGCTATCAAAACAATTTTTACCTTTCAGTCAATTACAGAGACATTTATTAACAATTTATTAACAGTTTACCTATCTCTCCAAAATTTTAGAGCAGCTTTATTCAAAAGTGGTTCCCTTTCATTTTTTTTGTATAAAAAGTACACATATTTATAAAATAACCTTGGTACAGCTTAGGCAAAACCCATCACTGGTGATGGAAAAGGAAACCAAAGTTTACTGAGGTCTCATGTGCCAAGAGCCATGTTCGATGCATGGCTAGGGTTTCAGCATCCTGGCAATTCGGTGAGGCAGGCACCATCATCCTCGCTGCAAAGGCGCAGAAACTAAGTTCACTGGAGTTAGGAAATTTGCCCAAGCAAGGGTACAGGTGCAGTTTTAAGCATCGACTCCCTAACTCCGCAACGAATGCTCTCTCTGCTAGGTCACTTTTTACTTTTATGTGAGAAAACTCTGGCTCTGGGTAGCAGCGTGACCTTCCCATGTGAGTTCTGACACTCTGAAAAATGTTCAGCTTTTATCACCACTCCTAATATCTAAAACTCATGTGCCAAATTCCTTACCTCCTCTGACTCCGGCAGAAGCTTCAGAAATTCTCGCAACGTCTCTGATCCATAATGCTCGCTCTTTCCTTGATGAATATCTTCTACAATGGACTGAGGAGACCTTGAAAAGGCAATAATCAGATTCCATTTCACGTTTGTTGGAGGGCCGAAGAAACACAAGTCAGTAGAAATTAAAACAAATCACCTCTATTCTTTTTCCACCCAGCCCTTCTTTCCAGTCTGAGGGATGTGACCTGCTGTGTCAGTGATCACAGGAGCCCCACTGCAGGGAAAGCGGGGATCCTGACACACCACCCAGGGGCCCCTTTTCCCAGAAGCCCATCCTCGGGCATCCCAGAAAAGCTAAATGTGACAGCAACCACTGAGAGTCTTACTGGGAGAAGAAAAGCAATCCCCTGTGGTCACATGGAAACCTGTGGAGCCTCTCCTTTCCACTTTAGAATACTGGCACTTTTTCTTTTTTTTTTCTTTTTTAAGATTGATTTATTCATGAGAGACACAGAGAGAAGGACGCCTGGGTGGTTCAGTGATTGAGCATCTGCTTTCAGCTCAGGGCGTGATCTCAGTTCTGGGATAGAGTCCTACATCGGGCTCCCTGCGAGGAGCCTGCTTCTCCCTCTGCCTATGTCTCTCATCAATAAATAAGTAAAATCTTAAAAAAAAAAAAAAAAAGAGAGAGAGAGAGAGAGAGACACACACACACACACACACACAGGCAGAGACATAGGCAGATGCTCAACCACTGAGCCGCCCAGGTGCCCCTAGAATACTGGCATTTAACCACTGCCAACCAACCAGTCCAACCTTTGCTGAGGGGCAACACTACAGATGAATTTATAAATTCCCTGGCATGGCAGGCTTGAGCAGATCCCCTCAGGCAACTGCCTGTACTTCAAGCCACCAGGTTATGTTTTCATGCAGGGAAACAGCAGAGAGTGACAGGCACTTGCATACTCATCACACCATGTGTCTAAGGAGGATATGTAGGTATGCAGAATGACTTTCGCTCATATTAGAAGCTGAATTTTCAGCTCAGCCACACCCATAGACTGATGCTGACAGCATGGATGTGACTAAAGTTGCAAATGGGTGCAAAAAACCTTACTTCTTAAATTGCTTAAGAAATATCCCAATGTTCATGCTCCGTTTTGCATCCACGATAGTAATCTGGAAAAAAACAGACACATGTAAGACTATTAAAGTGCAAATTAGAAGAGTTGGATGGAAGGAGAGAATTATAACCTATCAAAAAACAACACTATTAAAAAACAAAATAAAACACTATTTTAGAAGAGAAATATATGTAAATCTGATTATTAGTCAATACACCTAATATAGTTTTGCAAATATTAAAATATCATTTCCCCAAACTTACTGCAATGATCTATTTCCTTAGCTATAATAACTATACAGGTCTATTTTAATCTTATATAACTTTTTTTTGAGAGAGAGAGAGAGAATATGCATGTGCATAAACTGGGGGAGGGGCAGAGGAAGAGGGAGAGAGAATCCCAAGCAGGCTTCACACTCAGTGCAGGGCCCAGCCAGGGCTTAATTTCAGAACCCTGAAATCACGACCTGAACCAAAATCAAGAATCAGTCGTGGGGCACCTGCATGGCTCAGTAGGTTAGGCATCTGCCTTCAGCTCAGGTCATGATCCCAAGGTCCTGCAATCGAGCCCCATGTTGGGCTCCCTATTTAGTGGGGAGTCTGTTCCCTCTGCCTCTGTCTGCTGCTCCCCCTACTTCCGCTCTCTGTCAAATAAATACATAAAATCTTCAAAAAAAAGAGGCAGATGCTTAACTGACTGAGCCACCTAGGTGCCCCAATCTTATATAATTTTTAATGAACAATGTATATTATTTTTTTAATTTAGCAGTTTCCTCTTAGAATAACATAGCCTTTGTGTAAAAGTCCAAATTTGAAAAACAAGTGTCTTAGCATAGCCAGATCATATGGGATTTGAACTAAGAAAGTAAATAAATAACTCAAGATATTGCAGAGTCTCAACCCTGATTTAGGGATATAAGAGGACCAATACTATTATTTCGGAAATGTAATAAAATTAATTTTTTTCTAAAACAAAAATTTCTTTCCATTGAGAAAGAAAAAAAATTTATTTATGCCCTTTAGGGGGAGGTAAGAAAGTCTCCTATATTTTATTTACTCAGAATTTAAAAAGGAAAACTCTTGTGCTGTATTTCACCAAGTCTAAGACTCTTGTTAACATCTCCAGAATCAGGATGCATCTTTGATTTAAGGAAATATGGTGCCATTCTAATGTACCGGCAAAACCCAGATTTGGGCTGCAACAGGTTTTAGCTGTTCAAAATTAGTAACTGGACAGGATTTTATCAGTCTGGAAATTAGAACCTTTTTTGGCAGGGGGTGAGGAGGATGTTATTATTAAACGCAGAAGCCATTTCTTTTCTCTGGAAGGAAATATCCAAGATGCAGGGAGGAAAGATCACCTAAAAACTGCCACAGTGTGTTTTTTTTTGTTTTGTTTTCACCCATTTTTTGGTAAAGGGAGACTAGCTAAAACAGGAATGTTATGATTCTCTTCCTTTCCAAATGGATGTGATTCATTTGTGAACAAAAGAGAATTGGGTTTCAGATTAAATTCCTGTTCTCCAGGCCTTCTAAGTTTATAAGCAGCAGCATGAACTGTTAACCAAATTTAATGGCACTTCCTGACTATAAGGTTAAATTGTCACAGGACTACGGCTGCCTTCTTTTGAAGGCTAATCTTACACAATCACGTTATTTACTATCCTAGGGCTTCATCTCATGTTCCTGCAATCACCTGCCAGCCATAAAATAAACTCCCAAGTGAACAGGGCAGGCTCCTTACTGGAATCCTACCCAGTTCAAGTTTGGGGTGAAGGGAGGGGGACAATCAAACCTGTCATACCCAACACCTTTTATCGAGGAAAGCCCACACGAGACAGAGGAACCTACATTTAGTGAGACAGAAAACTATGTGTCTATTATTTAATTCATCAATTAAAAAGCCGCAAGTAAGAACACGTATACTGATATAGCGACATACTGATCCAAAGCACTTCCTCGGCACTCACGTCTACCCACAACGAAGAAGAAAACGTATTTGCTACTCGGCTCATTAAATCACCGCCTATTTGACACCTGTCACCTGTTTGACAGATAAGGAAACCGAGCCTCGCCGCATCATGTTTTATGCCTTGTCATGTTTTATACCTTCCCCAGAGTAACGTGAGAACACAAATGCTAGCCTGGGTCTTTCTGGTTCCTTCTGTCTGGTTCCTGTGAGTTTCCATGTCGCTGAGGATACAGGAGCGTAGAGCAGCGGCACTGTTCCCCCGCCAGCCGTGGACTGGTATCCACACCCATGCGTTTCTCCGGGAATGGGGGCAGCTGTGTAGACACCATCCATGGGGTCCGGCCAAGGCCTCTGGGGGCCCAGGGCTGTGTGTGCGGGACGGTGGGTAGAAATCGTTTCTCCCGGTGAAGACAGCCTCGACGAGCTGCTGTCAGGCTTGGGCAGCAGCTGCCTCCAACGCTTAGGCAGAGCTTCAGAAACTGGTCACCAGTTTACGAGGATGCAGCAATAATCCTAAGGGAAAACCTGGGCTGGCCGTCGCTGGGCACCTTACAGGGCGAACAAAGCCTCATCCTACCAACAGGAAGACGAGACTACTAATGGCGATCCGGGGACAGTCCCTCTCTCCCCACATCCTCAGGTTTGCCTAGTGCCCGGGCGGCTCGTCCTCACAGGCTCTCCCACTCGATCCTTCCAACACCAAAGCGGTGTTGCACAAGTGCTCGTTCAAGCCCTTTAAAGCGGGTTATCGTTTCACGTGTAAAGTAGCTTATCTTACTCCCCAAATGCTTGCCGTCTCAAAGCTGGGCAATTCAGGAACCCCCGGATGTGGGACCAGGTGGTGTTCTGTTTTGTCTTCTTAAGATTTTATTTATATATTTTGATAGAGAGAGAGAGAGGAGAGAGAGAGCAGCAGAGGGGAGAGGGAGGCTCAGCAGAGCCTCAAGCAGGGCTCGATCCCAACACCCCCAGACCATGACCTGGCTGAAGGCAGACGCCCAACCAACTAGGCCCCCCAAGTGCCCCCAGGTGGTGTTTGGGAATCACCCAGAGCAGTGGACTCTGCATGGGCTGGCTGCGCAGGGGGAGACAGACAGCCCCAGGGAAAAGCATGAACCAACCCGGCTCTCTCCCTGCCCGCAGGTCCAATCAACAGAAACCCACGTTTCTGGACACCGCAGGAAAGGGAGGCAGGACCCCCACTGAAGTCAGGGCCTGTCACAGCAGGTAGAGCCGGGGCACTACCCGTCACAGGCCACTGCAGAGGTACACGCCATCCCTAGCGGAAGAAGGAGCAGAATATAAGGTCATATGCTCAACTCACACCATCCAGAGGACTTCCCAGCAGGATGTGAGGTGGCCCTGCGACAGAAGCAGTCTCCCCGCGGACTGCCAGGGTGGCCAGGCTTGCTGTGCCTCCCCCTGAAGCCCTGAGACCACAGCACCCGGTCAAGGGTGTGCTGGGCTATACCACTCCTTTGGTCAAGCCTCCAAATGAGCGCGCCTAGTGTCTCCCACAATTCCTGTTCGCTCCTCTCCTAAGGAGTCACCAGTCTGCCTCCCATATTCCTTAAGGGAAGAAACAGCTCTTGTGTTTTAGCTGCGGTAAAATATACAGAACATCTGCCATCTTAACCATTTTTATTTTTTGAAGTCATCTCTACACCCAACAGAGGGCTCGAACTCATGACTCCAAGGTCAAGGGTCGACTGAGCCAGCCAGGTGTCCCCCTCCTTAACCATTTTTAAATGGTCGGTGGCATTAAGTGCATCCACATTGTTCAGTACAACCATCCCCACATCCCCCCGGTACACGCATCTACAGAGCCCTTCCCACCTTGCAGAATTGAAACCCCTTAAATTGTAAAACTCCCCGTTCCCTCCTTCCTTCAGCTCCTGGCAACCACCCTTCTACTTTCTGTTGCAAAGAATTTGACTATTCTTAGTGATGTCACATAAGTGGAATCATATTACGTTTGTCCTTTTGTGATGGGTTTATTCCACTTAGCATAACGTCCTCAAGGTAAAAGAAGAAACTTTTAACCTACTTTTGTTTCAATATGTCAAAGAGGGCTTCCTTGACTACTTAAGTACCACTGAGTAGTGGTCATTTCAATGCTACATCAAATTCAGAAAAGCAAAATTAAAAAAAAAAAAATCTTCCCATATCCTCTTATATAAGACATAGCTTTTGGTTTCTGATGTGGCTTTTTTTGTTTGTTTGTTTTCATTTTCTTTTTATTTTTGGTTGGCTGCCAATTGGGATATGCCCCAGCCTGGGTTTGGGGGAAAAAAATAAAAACCTAGTTGAAGCTTTTTTTTTTCTTCTTTCAAATGTATTTCACATGCTCATCTAGTTCTGTAGTTCTGGACTGAGTATGTCCCAGAATTCTAGAGCACACTGTGATCATAACAAAAGTTGAGAAAGAATAACCAATAACCTGAATTAGCATGGAAGAGTAAGATGTTACTTCCCAGAAATTAAAAAAAAAAAAATCTACCTTCCATCCTTCCTTCCTCTCTCTTTTTCTAATAAGCAATTTTAGTTATTTCTTACATGGTATTATTGTAAATTGTAAACATTACTACAGATACCATATTGAATGATCTCACATGTTCCAACATTTGTGCCTTTTTTCTTTTTATTTCACTTTTATTGAGGTAAATTAGCAAATAAAATTGTAAGATATTTAAGGTGTATATCATGTTATTTGACATATGTAAACATGGTGGACGGTTTCCCATCTAGTTAATTACCACATCCATCACCTCCCGGTGATCTTTTTGTCCTCCTTTTCACTGACAGCACTTAAAATTCTACTCTCTTGGGGCACTTGGGTGGCTCAGTGGTTGAGTGTCCGCCTTTGGCTCAGGTCATGACCCCGGGGTCCTGGGATCAAGTCCCACATCAGGCTCCCTGCATGGAGCCTGCTTCTCCCTCTGCCTGTGTGTCTTTCATGAATAAATAGATAAAATCTATAAAAGTAAAATAAAATTCTACTCTTAGCAAATTTCAATTCTACAACAGTGTTATCAACTGTGGTCACCATGTTTTATATTATAGCCTCAGGCCTCGTTCATATTGTGTTTTGTCAATCCCAATTTTGATCATATTGATCTATCATATTGAGAAATACTCCCTTTGCTCCCTTGGTTCAGTTCTGCCAGCTGTTAACTTTTAATTTCCTTTGGAGGATACCAATCAGCTAAGACTGTGCCTTCCTCTAAGAGCATTTCAGATTCTAGAGGGAAATAAGCACAGACCCGACTAACCAGTATGAGTGCCGAGGATGCTCTAAGGGGGCTGGGGAGCAGTGGGGAGCACATAGGGAACTTCTCAGGGATGAGATCAATGAACTCCAAAAAGAAGGTGGAGTTTGAGCTCTTTTTATTATTATCCCCAGTAATATATTTTTGTTATTTCTAATTATTTTATTGCAGTTTAATTATTATTGTCACACTTGTGACATTATTATTATTGTCTCCTCCAGTTGATTTTTAGGTATCAAAAACACAAGGATAGTCATATTTGATAACCTTTCCCTCCCTTCCCCCTTAACTAAATGTTCTAACTTGCTATATTTTGAGTGTTGTTCTTCCTAAATTACCCATTCCTGAACCCAGCTCTTCTTTATCTTCCAGCAACGTCTTTCTTTGGAGTATAATGAAACTTATTTGTAATGCTTTATAAGCCCTTTAAAGTAGGAGCCAACCACATAATGGCAGGTCATTTCTGTAAGAGGTTATTATATTTCCAGGGGACATTATCCGATCCCCGACATGTTTGAACCTCTGGAATTATGGCCTGTGGGGTAGCAGGTTGGGATGCCATGTTTCCAGGCTCAGGATAGGTCACTCTGCCAAACAGAGTATTCTCCACTCAATGTGCACAGGTGGTGAGAACCAGTACTTTCAACCCTGGATTCCATTTACTACCGAGTAAATCGGAAGATTTATTACTGGATCTTGTGAAACTATCACTCTGCTGAGTTGTAATTTCCTTAGACGAAAGTCTAATGAGGGAAGAAAATAGCATGTACTGCATTCTTTTACTGCAGGGAAAAAAAAAGTATATAATACTTCTAGCCATGTTGGGAAATAGCATGAAAAACTGAAAATAATCTGGATAACCCTGTTATGTGACAATATTACCCAATACACACTTAAATCCATCCACCTAAACCACTTATCCTACCTGAATGTTAAAGAGTTGAAAAGTTAAATTATCTTATGACACAAGGTCACGGTGATTTAATTTTCCTATCTAGTAGCTGTCTGTCAGATTAGAACCTCAAGTGTTAAAAGTAAAAATATTTGCACACCCATATTCATAGCAGCAGATTCACAATAGCTAAAAGGTGGAGGCAACCCAAATATCCATTGATGGATGACTAGATAAACAAAATGTGGTATATACATACAATGGAATATCATTCAGCCTTAAAATTCTGACACATACTACGACACGGGTGAATGTTAGGGACATTATGCAAGGTGAAATACTCCAGTCACAAAGACACATACTGCCTGATTCCACTTCTATAAGGCCACGTAGAGTGGTCAAATTCTCAGAGTCAAAGTAGAAGGGGCTGCAGGGAGGAGGGAGTGAGGCGATTTCATGGACACAATGCTGCAGTTCTGCAAGATGGGAAGAGTTCCGGGGAAGTGTGGTAGGGATGGCTGTACGACCATGTGAATGCATTTAATGACGCTGAACAGAACATTTATAAATGGTTAAGATGGCAAACGGAATGCGTATTTTATCACAATTAAAAATAATTACTTGGTTTCAGGTATTTTTTAAGGGAAAGGAAAAAAAGGTGAAGATGTATCTGGGGAGGGGAGGGGAGAGAGAGAGATGAGAGGAAGACTTTTTATTCCTGAAATTTAGATGTGGCCTAGAAATTGACATTTCTGCTTGGGCTGCACGCGGGGAAAGATGCCACACTCCCTGCTACTTCGCTCCTTCTCAGAGTGCTGCTGAACCTCCCTTGAATTAGCAGACATGAAGCTACAAGTTCCTAGTAGGCCCTTGAACTATCATTTGCCAAAATAAAGGTCTCCAATTTATAAAGGATGCCACCCGTTCTAACCTGGTAGCTGCCTCCCCAGCAGCATGGCGAGCTAGGCCCCTGTCTGTTCCAGGGGGTTTCCTGAGACTTGCGCTCTATGTCCCACTGTACCCAGCCACCCTTCCCTTCGACATTCTTGAAATTCAGTAAGTAGAGCTAGGAAACAATGGTGAGAAATGCCCTACTGTACAAGGAATCTCTGCTGGAAGCTGGGGCAAAGGCCAGGGTACTAAGGAAATGACTTCTTGCTCCTTCCAATACTGAAAGGATGCACGCTAAGAAATAAAAGGACCTTGCATAAAGGGAAGAGCAGGGAAAGCCCGAGTTCAGCAGGGGAGGGCACGAGGGACTGTCCTGAAGACTTCCGCTCAATTTTATTTCACAGTTCATGCTTGATCCTAATCCCAGCATTCTCTACATTTTATAGTTAATGGACTCTCGACTATTTCCACCACCAATTTCAAGGACCCCCAAGTGAAGTCATGGAGAGAAGTAGTTAACGTGTTCCTGAGCCAGACAGAGAAAAGAGGTCAATACTGTCAGCTTGACAAGTCAATTATGCAGACAGGCGCTACTTCATCCCAGAGCCCTGCCCACTTTCTTACCTGATCCACTCCATCTTTGACCTATTTTCTCTGCTCCTGTACAACAGATTTTAAAAATGATACATTTGTTGCTCCCCCTTTTCCTTTTTGGTGGGCAACACTCTTTCCTTCCCATCTCTAGTGTCCTAAGTACTTCTGCTAATAAGCAGAGGCCTCTCAATTTATTGTTTCTAAACAGAGTACTTTCAAATGCAATTTTTGACTCTATAGACAGTAATTGGGAGCTCTCAAGCTATGCTTTCCGTGAACCTCTTACAATCTGTTAGCTCTCCTTAGTTCTCAGTGTAAGACATTTATTGCTAACTGGGAATATGCTTCCTAGAAAATCCATCTAAAGCTAGCCTTAGGTTTTGAACTCTCTGGAATCTCTATTCCACAATGGCCACAGTTTAATTCAGAGCTCTGAGGAATGAAGGCTATCTCCTAACACTTAGGGAAGGGAAAACTAGAGGGAAAAACACGGGTAAAATCTTAAGGATGCATATTAGTTAATGGTGCATTTAACAAAGCCCATTTTGTCTCCAAAAGTTCCAGTTAATCTCAGTTTAGCTGAGTTCAGGAACTCAGGTTTTTGTTTAGACAGAGACTAATAATGTGGACTTCGGCAGAACTGCTCCACCAGGGGAAACCGCAGCAGATGTGCTGGAGACAGGGCAGTGCTGAGAGGCCAAAGAACGATGGCCCCACATAGCATGTTCTCAGCGTGAGCTCATAATCCACCGGGATGTCTGGGAGGATGTGGCATGCATGCTTCTTATGCTTTTTTGCTAGTCAGCTCAAGCTCATCATATGAGGCCCTTTTCTATTCCAGAGCACATTTACTTGCATGATCTTATGTCTTAGTGACCGAGCAACTTGTGAAATGTACACACCCTTCCAAACATACAACAACGCAGCATGCAGAGGATCATCCCTCCACGATCGATCCGTTCTTACCTCTTCCCTAGCATCCCGGAAGGATGAATTTAAAGTTCCTCCTCTCCTAGAAAGGGAAGACTTGGTAGTATCTTCTTGCTGCCCAAAGAGTTCCTCAATGGTCTTTGTATCAATCTGGTAGTGATGCTGCTGCCTGGCGGCCAAAGTCCAGATGTTGGTTTTGCCACGAACTTGCTCCTCTGGAATGGTTTTCCAAAAAAAGCTTCTCATCCGCCTTTTCTTCCCAAGGTGGCTGTAGCCGTTCATGTGAGAGGCTGGGGGTAGTCCCGGAGGGGGAGGTGGGGGCGGAGGCCCCCCAGGGAGTGGAGGTGGGGGGGGAGGAGGAGGAGAGGGAGGAAACCCCTCCCCTGAATGCAGACATGGTGGAGGTGGAGGGGGTGGAGGAGGAGGAGGGGGCGGCGGTGGTGTCTGCCCAATCATGAATCCAGCTCCTGGGCCAATAGTCCCATTTTCTTTATCGCTGACCAAGGAGACACAATTCATAACATGCATAGTACTGTTGCCTTCTAAGGAGATAATTTCTTGGCCTTGGGGAAGCAGACACAAACATCAAACTCGTGTCATACTTTTCCACTCGCTGGTCCGCTGCCAGAGAAAAAGCCAACCGTGTTGTGTGTCATCTTCCAAACCTACAGAGATAAAACAATTTTAAACCAGGCCAGGAAAATATCTGAATATTGGCTATTCCCTTCCGAGCCTAGTGCCAGTCCCCCTCGAGCGGCTGGGTATTACAATCAGTGAGAGGCAACACATCCAAAAGAGCATAAAAAGGGACTAATACTTTTCTAAACATGAACCAAACAAATTTTACTGCCTGGAAATGCTGGCAAAGCAACAGCAACAAACTCAACTTGGAAACCTTCCATTAATCAATAAAACACATATTTATTGAGAACCTGCTATAAGTTCAGCAAGTATGGCTCACTTCATGAATAAACTACTTACTTGTTCATTAACTGGCTCATTTTCTTTGGGCAATGGATACTCAACCCCCAGGGAAATTACCCAAATGGCTGAAGCATTAGGTATTAGTGTACGACCCTGCCTTTCTCCAGTATGGACATGCCCCCTACCAATCACTTGGTCAAAGGGCATCCTCTGCCTTGCATGTAATAGGGCATTTGGAAATGATAAAATAGTGACCAAACTCATTCCCCCAGAGTCAGGGCCACCATGTTCCTGCTCCCTCTGGTCACGTGGCTTCCCTGCAAATGAAAGAACACTAGATGTGAAGATTAAAGGCTGTAGCTCTAAATCCAGCTTTACTGCTTACATTTTAGACAAGTCACTTCACCTCACAAGACTTCAGTTTTGTCATTTGTAAAACTAGGAGGTTGGGATCCATTCCATGACTTCTCTCATTGCTCCCAATGCTATCATTTTAGATTCTAGTTAAGCCACTCTTCAGAAACAATCAGAACTTCATGCCTACCTCTTCTGTGACACTATTAGCAGAGAAGACACACACAATGATATGCTGCCCATATCATACCTGCCACTTGTCTACCCCTTATCCACACAGTCATTGAATTATTTTGGTGGCTTGTGTTTTCACTGGCCTTTAAATGTTTCTTCCAGTATTGAGTTGTTAGGGACTTGATGTGAAAACAGAGGTCAAAACAACTAGATTTCTTCAAATATAAGGCCAGGTTAATGAAGGATGTGGGAAAAGGGACCCCATGCAGGCTATGAAGTCAGCACCCCAACTATGTGGACATGTAGATGGTTTCCTCCAGGACATAAAGGGGCCAGATTTTTTTAGACTGGACTTCTGCACATAATAATTACCCTTTTATAGCATCACTGTCAAAGCTCACACTTAACCAACACACTTTGGTCAAACAATACTAGATTACGCAGGAGTAAACCGTCTGATAGCACTAATTCAAATACAGTGAAATTCTTTACACAGAACCACGTATAAAAGGCAAGACTGCCTTGGGAATAAAAAGTGGAGACTCCAGAAATAGGCTGTTTTTTCCTCAGATCTCAGTTCTGCTACTTTTTAGATGTGCAACCTGAGGTGAAGTAGGCTGTTGAACCTATGTCTCAGCATCCTCATCTATAATATAAAGATATATTGTTTCATTGGTTTGCATAAGAATGAACGAGCTAATACATGTACCAAGATGCCTCGTACGTAGTTCATTATTAACAATAACCAGTGTCATATATACATAGGATTTCTCTTTACTTTCACAGGTATTACATTTTCTTTAAAATACATATTGGGTTGGGACACCTGGGGGGCTCAGCAGTTTAGCGCCTGCCTTTGGCCCAGGGCATGATCCTGGAGTCCCACAGTCTCCCTCTGCCTATGTCTCTGCATCTCTCTCTCTCTCTCTCTCTCCGTCTCTCATGAATAAATAAATAAAATCTTTTAAAAAAAATACATATGTATTGCGTTTATGGATAAAATGCTAAGTTACTCTAGGCTGCTAGAAAAATCCCCTTAATAGTTCCATTCTTTACTAGTTTTGTCCTTTTTTCAGCACTCAGTGACTATGTTATTATTTTATCTCTAAATTACAAGAACAGGGGTGCCTGGGTTGTTCAGTCAGTTAAGTGTCCAATTCTTGATTTTGGCTCAGGTCACAGTCTCAGGGTTCAGAGATGGAGCCCTGCATCGGGTTCCCCACTGGGCATGGTCCAGCCGGCTTAAGAGTCTCTCTCTGCCCCTCCCCCCCATAGTAAATGAATAATAAATTGCAAATACAAATATTTTTATTAGGGCCACCTGGGTGGCTCAGCCATTGAGTGTCTGCCTTCGGCTCAGGGTGTGATCCTGGGGTCCAGGATCAAGTCCCCCATGGGGCTCCCTGTGGGGAGTCTGCTTCTCCCTCTGCCTATGTCTCTGCCTGTATCTCTCATGAATAAATAAATAAAATCCTTAAACAACTGTTTTTATGAAACATTTGAATACTTTCGAAAACTATATATGGGTAGAAGATAGCACTGCCAGCTACTAACTGGAATTTTTTTTTTTTTTTATCATTTTAGCCATGTAGAAGTGTTTATCAGTGACATTACGAACATCCGCAGCGTCGTGTAGCCATCACCACTGGAAAATTTTTTAGAAAGTAAAACTGAAATTATTTATCCAAGTCAACTTACAGCTCACTGGAGATGCAACTGACTTTTAAAAGGAGTTTTCATAATTACCATTAGGGGCATAACTAGGCTGTTTTCATAGTTGGCACCCCTTGAGCAATGACTCATTGTCAATTACAGTTTATAGTTACATTTGAACTCTTCTTTTTTCAAGACTGCACAGGAAATCTTGGCAGTTTATCCTTACATAGTTTAAAACACTTCTGTACATAAAATATCTCATGTATTGAAGAGCTGCTAATCCTCCAATTCACCTCTAACTGCAGATATGCTGACTCGTATAGATTATTCCTGTTAAGAATGGCAATAACCTTACAAAGTCCCATCCTAGAAAGCAGTAACTCACTCAGTGCTGCCTAAGTATATGCACAGATGTGCCATTAAACCTCACCGAGCAAATACGGAGATACTAAAAAGAGTGAGAAAGACTATACCTCAGGTTGTACACGAGCACTAGTTTCTAACACTAAAGCTCCAAAGGATACAAGTTGTTTTGAATATTGGGCATTGCACCAAAGTACCAGATAAAAGCTTGTCAAAGTAAAAAAGTGACATGTGTTAAGTTATGTGCCGCCGTAATTCTAACCACTGCCCCATCTTGAGAAAGGATGTTATTTTTAAAAGTTAGAAGAACAAAATAAAATTTACAACACTGTTACTGGTATGTTGTCTGGCTAATTTTTTCCCAGGGTAACAAATAAGGATCCTAGGCCCCCAACAGCTTCTAATGAATAAATCCTCCAGCAATGATTAGCTAAGATGCTAATGCTTTTACTACTGGCTTCAATAGGGCTTTGATAGGGCTTTCCCTCTGGCCAGGATTTCCAATGTCAAACAGACAGGAAAAAGAGAGTGCAGACAGACATTCTAACCCTTTCCACAGTCTCATAACATGTTAAAACAGAGGATACATAAAGAACATTTGATTTACTAAGGGTCCGGGCCCCAGTAAAGATGCAAACGCATACTCTCCAAGCGTACTAGAACACAGGTAGTGCCACAGCCCTAAAAACAACATTGCAGCCCTAAAAACGCTGTTTCTCACAGCTGCTGACTGCCAGCAGGAACAATAGAATTAGCCTTGGCTCTGTCTGGAAAATGTCAAGCGTCCCATCAATCTCTCCAGGGCAGACAGAGACAGGTTTGTATTTAACATCTCACCTATAGGTTGGGGACCTCAGCGACAGGGAGGACAGCCATGAAGGCTGACAAATGCCCAGCCCTAAGTAAAATGTAGAGCTGTCACTGGAAGGCTCTCAAGATGAGAACTTTTCAAGTCCCGGAGTGCTAATCATGACCTACCAGGGGTGTGTCTAAGTGATGGACCCTATTAGGGAAGCTGTAGCTCAACTAAGCATCTTTTTAACTATGTGAATTTTTACTAAGAGGGTGCTGGGACCAGGTCTTTGGCGTTGAGCCGATCAGCAAGCAGAAAGTCTTAGAATGCAAATGTTCCTAAGGGTCTTCAAAGAAGCCCTCTGGCCTCAACGGCCAGCACTGCTTTGCTCCAGGGGTCAGAAGCCTGAAGCTCTCTGGCTCCCTTGAAGGGAGCGGGTGGGAGGGAAGAAGAGAGAATACATAGGTTTCATTTCAAGGTGTATTTTGCAGGAAAACATGTTCCTGAAAGTCAGTTCAGTGCTCGGGATTTTCCTGAAAGAGGGTTCGTGGGACCCTGTTGCTCAGCTGGTCACTCACGCTCTAGGCCAACAATAACCAAAAGTAAACGTCAAGGAAAACCCTCCAGAAAGCTTTTCCCCTTCACTTCTGACTTGTGTCAGGGATGAGGTGGGAGCCCAAGAGCTGGCCCACACCCTGCTGACGACAATCGGGGGGCAGAGCAAGCCGGGTTTGGGGAGAAAGCGGGAGAAAACAGGGTGAGGAGAGCGCAGGCGAGTCTAAAATGGAATTCTCGCTCTCCTCCAATTCATTGGGAAAGTCCACTCCCCGACCCCGCAGCTTCCAAAACCGCTCCCGGCCATTCAGCACAGTCGGTCGGCCACGCGGCCCAACAGCCGGCGGCCTGCAGCGGGCGGCGCGGGCCCGGGGGCGCGACCCGCAGCCCCACCCCCTCCCCCGGCCGCCAGCGCAACGCCCGGGGCGCAGGGAGAAGCACGCGCGGCTTTGAACGTGCATTCTCAGTCGCTCCCAAGGTCCCCAAACCGAGGGGGAAAAAAGAAAAAAAAGCAAACGAGCGCCAAAGGATGCTCGAGAGAGGGGAGGAAGCGCTCGCTACTCCTTCCAGGACGGCACCCGAGGGTCAGCGGAGGGGTCGCAGACGGCCGAGCGCAGGGGCAACTTCTGTGCAGGCCGAGGGCAGCACACGCACCCCCAGGGCCTGCAGAAGTCGGGCGAGGGGCGCCGGGCGCACGATTTCCCTCGAGAAGTCTGGACACACCGTAGTTTCCTAGGTCTTTGCACGGGCGAGCGATCCCCCCCGGGGCCGGGGTCCTCCCCCCCCCCCGCCACTCACCCCACGGCCGCGGCTGGCGGTGCAGGAGGCTCGGGCGCCGCGTCCGCCCGGATCGCAGGGAGCGCGCCGGCTTCCGAGGCGCCGCGGGGCGGGGGCGGGGGCGGGGGCGGGGGCGCGAGGTCCCCCCGCCGCGCGTCCTTATCTGCGCCGCGGCAGGAGCGGCGGGAGCGGCGGGAGCGGCCGAGATAGGCGCCCACACGGCCGCGCGGGCTCGGCGGCGGCGGCGGCGGCGGGGCGAGGGCGCGCGCCGGGCCGGGCGGGAACCAGCGAGCCTCCGCGCCCCGGAGCGCCGAGCGCCCACCCGGCCTCGGGCAGAGCCGCGGCGCGCCCGCCCCCCCGGGGCCCCTCGGGGCGGCCGCTCGGGGCGGGCCGGGGGGAGGGGGGTCGCCCGGCCCCGCCCCGCCGCCCGGAGGACCGGCTCACGGCCCGGCCCCGCCCCGCCGCCGCCGCGCGGAGTCCAGAAGCCGGCGGGGAACGCGTCCCGGTGCTGGCGGCCGAAGCGGGGCTGTCGCGGTCCGCCGAGCCCGGCTCCGCCCCGCCCTCGAGCCTCGGCGGCGGCACCTACCCACGTCCCGGCTCTGGGTCCCGGGCGCGGCGGACGGGAGAGGCAGCCTCACGGCCGCACTGCGGCTCAGCCGAGGAGGGGCCGAGAGCCGGCAAAAAAAAAAAAAAAAAAAAAGTCGAGGAGCGACTCGTGGTGTTTGGTGGGAGGATGGAAGCGAGAGCCCGCAGTCCCCGAGCTCGCGGCCCCGCCGGCCCCGCCTCCTCCCGGGCCCCGCCGCCGAGGGCGCCGCTTCTGGTCGGCGCGCCCGGCCCGGCCGAGGGTGCAGGAGCAAGGGCCGCCCAGTCCTCGGCCCGCATCGCCCGGACGCGTCCCCGCCAACCCCGCACCCACTTTCCGGAGCGGCAAGTCGCGGCGCGCCCCGTGACCCAGCTCGTCCTCCCGACGCGGGTCCACACGCGCGGGCTCGGCCTCAGGGCACCGCTCGCCGTCCTCGCAGCCTGCGCGGCGCAGGCACCCAAGTCGCTCGCGGGGAGCGGAGGGAGCGCGCGGGCCGCCCCAGCCTCGCACGCGGGCGCGCAGGCAGCCGAGACGCGGCGCCGCAGCCCCCGCCCGCCCCCGCCCCCGCCCCCGGGGTGCCGGCTCGGGCCCACTCACCGCGGCCGGCGCTCCGCGCGCTCCCCGCTCCCCGGCGCCGGCTCCGGTGTCCGCAGCCGCGGCGGCTCGGGACCGCGAGGGGGCAGGGCGACGCGGGGCGGGGCGGGGCTCGGCCGCGGCCGCAGGTAACAATGCGGCGGACCCGCCCGCTCCCGCTCGCTCCCGGCGCCCGCCAAGGGCAGCACGCCCTTTCCTGCCCGGCCCCTTCCCCCTTCCCCTTCCCCTTTCCCCTCCCGGCCTCCCGGCCTCCCGGCCTCCCGGCCTCCGAGCGGCGGCGGCGGCGCGGCGGCGCTCACCTGCGCCCACCGGGGCCCGGGGGCCCGAAGCCGCCGCCCGCACGCCGCTCCCCGCACCCGGAGGCCCCGAGGGCGGCAGGGGCGGCGGGAACCCGACAGGTACGTGTGTGGAGAAGACCAGGTGTCCTCGTGCCAGCAGCGCGGGCACGCGCCGCGCCGGAGCCCGCAGGTGCTTCCCACCTGGCGGCCTCTCCGCAACCTCCCCGCCACCCTTCCCCGCGCGCGCGCGCACTCGGGCACGCACCCCCCCGCGCGCGCACTCGGGCACGCACACACACCCCGCGCGCACACTCGGGCACGTGCACACACACCCCGCGCGCACACTCGGGCACGCACACCCCCTCCGCGCGCACACTCGGGCACGCACCCCCCCTCCGCGCGCGCACTCGGGCACGTGCACACACACCCCGCGCGCACCCTCGGGCACGCACACCCCCTCCGCGCGCACACTCGGGCACGCACACACCCCCCGCGCGCACACTCGGGCACGCACCCCCCCTCCGCGCGCACACTCGGGCACGCACCCCCCTCCGCGCGCACACTCGGGCACGTGCACACACACCCCGCGCGCACCCTCGGGCACGCACCCCCCCTCCGCGCGCACACTCGGGCACGTGCACACACACCCCGCGCGCACCCTCGGGCACGCACCCCCCTCCGCGCGCACCCTCGGGCACGCACACCCCCTCCGCGCGCACACTCGGGCACGTGCACACACACCCCGCGCGCACACTCGGGCACGCACACACCCCTCCGCGCGCACACTCGGGCACGCACACCCCCTCCGCGCGCACACTCGGGCACGCACACCCCCTTCGCGCGCACACTCCGGCACGCACCCCCCCCTCCGCACTCTCGGACACGTGCACACACACCCCGCGCGCACCCTCGGACACGCGCACACGCGCACACACAGGCGCGCGCCGGGCCCCCCTGCGCCCCACGCTGGCGTCGCCCCGGGCAGCGTTCGGGGGCCCGTCCCGGTCCCTAGAAGCCGAGTCCCGGCCGAGCGGGGGCTCCCCAGATGGCGGCTCCTGCCTGGGTGCTGCCAACCTGTAGGTTTGTTACTTACTTTTCGTTTGTCTTAGATCCCCTCAGTGAGGATGGTTAACGGGACCCTCCCGGTTATAGTGAAGCAAAGCACAAGGTCCAGCGGAAGCCCGACCGCGTGAACGGACGCTGCCTGCGAAAGAGCCCTCCCGGGAGACGGGAGACGGGAGACGGAGAGGAGTGCGGTCGCATCTACCCCCCGAGTGACTTGTGAAGGCAGCCGGTGAGAAACCGGAGGCAAAGAAGAGCCTTCCCTGGGCCAAGCAGCCTATGGGAAGTCAGCTGCAGGGGCGGGGAGGCGCCCTGCGCGGGGATGAAGTCATCCTTACCTTTGACTCGGTTCGCAGATAACAGACCACAGTTTTCCAGCCTCCGGTGCCTATGACTCTTGTCTCTCCACCCTGGTCTTCAACCCCTGAACTCCCACAACTGGTCCTCCAAGGAGATGGAAAGAGCGAAGCCAAAACAAAAACACAGTAAACAAAAACCGAAATCCATGCCAGCCAACAGCCCGTTGAGTAGCCGTTGAACAGGCTTGTGCTGCAATGAGGAGCAGATCCCACCGAGACCACAGAAAACCTCAAGGAGTGGGAAATGTAGTAAAAGAGAACGCTCCATGCTCAGGGAGTTCATATTAATTCCAAAGGAATATGGCCCACACAGGCAGAAGTTTAATTAAGGGATTTCGAGGGGATCCCTGGGTTGGCTCAGTGGTTTAGCGCTGCTTTCAGCCCAGGGCCTAATCCTAGAGACCCAGGATCGAGTCCCACATCGGGCTCCCTGCATGGAGCCTGCTTCTCCCTCTGCCTGTGTCTCTATCTCTCTGGGTCTCTCATGAATAAGTAAATAAAATCTTACAAAAAAAAGGGGGGGGGATTTCAAAATTGAGGAGTAGCAGGGTCTCCTCTCCTTCTGTGTAGGCCTGGCTAGATGAAAGGTCTACACCCGCTGCACACTTATTGCTCTTCGACACCCCCCTCCACCTAGGCTTCCCCCACACTGTACAAAGTATGCACTTTCAAATCAGCCACTTTTCTGAAGAGTCAAATCCAGTGACCCTTCCTCAACCCCGAGTCTTTGTGAGTCTTTTTGATCTCCATGCAGCATCCTGGCCTACAGGCCTTCCCTCTGTCCCTCTGGCCTCCTCTGCTGACCCCTTTGGTCCTTCAGAGGACAGTAACTGGGTTCTTCTAAGTCTATCTCCCATTATCCCATGGGTTCCGCCTTCTGATTTGAACCGGGAAGGGTCCAGATCTTATAGGGCCTGAAGCTTATAGAACTCTTGAGGGAGCTTTTTAAAGAAAAACAATAACTTCAAACACAACGCTAGATGTGTGTCTTTGGACTTACTTGTCCAGGAGAGTGAGGGGCAGGAAAACTTGAGCTGCCAGGCAAATCCACTTCTGATTTTACCTCTAGGTCAGCGACTTTTTTTTTTTTTTTAAGATTTTATCCATTTTTTCATGAGAGACACACAGAGAGAGGCAGAGGGAGAAGCAGGCTCCCTGCAGAGAGCCCAATGTGGGACTTATCCCAGGACCACTGAGTCACCCAGGGGTCCCTAGGACAGCAACTCTTAAATCCATATGGTCTCTGGTCCAAATTCAATATCCAAGCGTCAACTCATCTCTTCAAACAAGCACTTTTCTGGGATCCCTGGGTGGCTCAGCGGTTGAGTGCCTGCCTTCGGCCCAGGGCGTGATCCTGGGATTCCAGGATCAAGTCCCACATCAGGCTCCTTGCATGGAGCCTACTTCTCCCTCTGCCTGTGTCTCTGCCTCACTCTCTCTGTGTCTCTCATGAATAAATAAATACAATTAAAAAAAAAAAACTAGCACTTTTCCTACCCACACCTCTTATTTAAGACCTGAGTTTTAGGGATCCCTGGGTGGCGCAGCGGTTTGGCGCCTGCCTTTGGCCCAGGGCGCGATCCTGGAAACCCGGGATCGAATCCCACGTCGGGCTTCCGGTGCATGGAGCCTGCTTCTCCCTCTGCCTGTGTCTCTGCCTCTCTCTCTCTCTGTGACTATCATAAATAAAATTAAAAAAAAAAAAAAAAAGACCTGAGTTTTAAAATTTGAAATCCCAGCTTTCCTCCGGGTCTTTTTCTCTGAGTTCCTTATATCTAAGTATTCACCAAACTCGTTGCTCTTTCCGCAAGTCCTGTCTCTTACATCTCTGCTTTATATCCACATCCATTCACCTCAATTAGAGGAAGGGGGAGCTGATAATTACTTGCTGTTGGTCATGTGTCAGGCATCACATTTGATTCTCACACCAACTCTAGAAACCCACCATTCTATATCTTCTAGATTAGAACAGTTCAGTTGGACCTCTGTGTCTACCGTCTCCTCCTCTTTCCTCCCGGACTCTGCTATCAGACCAGGGTTTTTGAAAGTCTGATTTCAGGGCACCTGGGGGGCTCAGTGGTTGAGCAGATATCTGCCTTTGGCTCAGGTTGAGATCCCCGGGTCCTGGGATGGAGTCCCGCATGGGGCTCCCCGCAGGGAGCCTGCTTCTCCCTCTGCCTGTGTCTCTGCCTCTCTTTCTGTGTCTCTCATGAATACATAAGGTCTATAAAGAAAAAAAAATTCTGATTTCATCACATTACCTACCTGTTGAAAGCATCCGTAAGCGCAGATACGTGCCTACAGGAAGAAAGTGGCAATCTTCAGCCTGACACTGGCTGCATGTTACCACCTTAGGTGGCCAAAAAGTAGTTGAGAGGCGCAGAGCACAGCTCTCAAATAGAGTCAGTGTCTCTACGGATCTGAATCTAAGGCTGTAAATCTAAAGGACACTTTGTTCATCAACTCTTAATACGCGGATTGGTACCCCCCATCTCACCTGAGTTTGTGCTTGGGACCTAAGGTCCCCTGCTTGTCTGTGTCCGGGAAATACCAGCAGCTCTGTCTGGGAGGAAGGCCAGCAAGATGCCTCAAGCCAAGGGTGCCCAAAGTCAGCCAAGCCCCTGGAATCTGTGACCTAGAGGAAGCTGCTGCTGGGACCCCAGGGGTGCCTGAGCAGCAGCCAGTGTGGCCAGTGTGCACTTTTCCAAGCCAGCCAAACCTCTTGGGAGTGCGTTTGTATCTTTGTGTGGCCTAGGCCATGGGCCCCACGGGTGCCAGCGCCAACCCCAGCCGAAGAACTTCTCCATCTGCAGCTTGTCTTCCCTCTTCCCAGACTGTCCTTGCCAGATTGCTCCTTTTCCTTTGCCCAGTTCATCTTCTCTCTTCTGGCTTCACTTCTTCAGCCCCGAGAAGCTTTTAGTATTTTCTACATCAAGCATTTTGTATTCGAATCTGTCATTAGGAGCTACTAAACAAAAGCTTCAAACCAAAATAAGTAAAATTTCAGAATCCATCCTAAAAAATACCTCACAATTCTAAAACAGACTTATTTGCTTAAGGAATAGGTCTAAGGCGTGAGCTGACTTCATGGGCCCTCTAAGGAACCGCAATTCATCCACAGAAATAAGTCCCGTCTGGCACAGGATTGAGGCATCCAACTGATTTTTAAATCTCTCTCGGTGATGCAGACTGAAACTTCTTACTCTTTGTTCTTGTTAAAACGTATCTTGTTTTTTTAAAATATTTTATTTATTTATTCATGAGAGACACACACAGAGAGAGAGAGAGAGGGGCAGAGACATAGGCAGAGAGAGAGAAACAGGCTCCATGCTGGGAGCCCGATGTGGGACTCGATCCGGGATTCCAGAATCACGCCCTGGGCTGAAGGCAGGGGCTAAACCGCTGAGCCGCCCAGGTGTCCCAAAACGTATCTTGTTAAAACATATCTGATGAGATCAGCTGTTCAGTATTTAGATTATAGGCTGTATCTTTGCTCTTAAAATTGGAAACTGCAAAAGAAACTATACCAACTTTATAAACAGGTTTGCAGACAAACGCAAAGACGCACCATGACTTCTAATGACAGCCATTTCTTTTCTTTTTTTTTTTTTTTTAAGTTTTTATTTTGGGGCAGCCTGGGTGGCTCAGCGGTTTAGTGCCAACTTTAGCCCAGGGTGTGATCCTGGAGACCCGAGATCGAGGCCCACGTCGGGCTCCCTGCATGGAGCCTGCTTCTCTCTCTGCTTGTGTCTCTGCCTCTGTCTCTCTCTCTGTGTGTGTCTCTCATGAATAAATAAATAAAATATTTTTAAAAAATAAAGATTTTATTTTAAATTTTAAAAAATCTTAAAAAAAAATGGGGATCCCTGGTGGCTTAGCGGTTTGGCGCCTGCCTTTGGCCCAGGGCATGATCCTGGAGTCCCGGGATTGAGTTCCCCGCTGGGCTCCCGGCATGGAGCCTGCGTCTCCCTCTGCCTGTGTCTCTGCCTCTTTCTCTCTGTCTATCATAAATAAATTTTTTAAAAATCTAAAGAAAAAAAGGATTTTATTTATTCATGAGAAAGAGAGAGAGAGGCAGAGACACAAGCAGGGGGCCTGATGTGGGACTCGATCCCAAGACCCCAAAATCACACCCTGGGCCCAAGGCAGGCGCTAAACCGCTGAGCCACCCAAGGATCCCGCAATGACAGCCATTTCTAAAAGAAATTGCTAGACCTCCTTGTTCCCTTTAAAGGTTAAAAAGTATAAAATCAATAAAATCAACAAAATCAACAGAATTGCTGTTGTCACTATGAATGCAAATTCTCATCAAGTATCTGACAAAATGCAGACACTGGATTGCTCTTGTTTTTTTTTTATGACCCTTTTTTTTTTAATTTTTATTTATTTATTTATGATAGTCAGGGAGAGAGAGAGAGAGAGGCAGAGACACAGGCAGAGGGAGAAGCAGGCTCCATGCACCGGGAGCCCGATGTGGGATTCGATCCCAGGTCTCCAGGATCGTGCCCTGGGCCAAAGGCAGGCGCTAAACTGCTGCACCACCCAGGGATCCCTCAGTTTTCTAAACAACTTTATACTGAGAAAATGATGTTTTCTTTTTTGCAGGCTAAGAAATGTAAATAGTAAGTTGCCTTGAAGTATAGTACACAATGACTAGGCTCTGATCATTAAGGGGGAGAAACTTTTTTCTGGGTGCTAAGTTGTAATTTCTGAAAATTTTAAGTAGAAAATGCTTTCACGGGTAGGGGTACCTGGCTGGCTCAGTCAGGAGTCTGACTCTTGATCTCAGCTCAGGTCTTGATCTCAGGGTTATGAGTTCAAGCCCGTGCCTCCACACCCAGTGTGGAGCCTACTTAAACAAAACAAAACAAAACAAAACAAAACAAAACAAAGAAAAAAAAAAGAAAGAAAATACTTTCACATGGGATGCATGTGATGCTGATTATCCGTGGTAGCATCAACAAAGTATTTTCCTGGCCAGAAGTAAATACAGGTACTTCGTCAGCAACAGTGCCTGATTTGTTTGAGGGCAAGAGAGATTATAGACAATCCTTACCAACTGGTAAGAATGAGGTAATTAGACTACTGAAGACCTCTTTCTCCTCCTATTTCCTTAGAGCCCACTGTTCATTCGCTCCCTTTTAAGATGTGTGTGTGCGTGTGTGTATGTGTGTGTGTGTTGGAGGCAGGAATGTATGTGGAGACTAAGGTAAGAGATACACCGTGTACGTTGCTGAGGTTCTCACCCAGAAAATCCTCAGCTAGGCTTTTTTTTTTTTAAGTCTATAATTGATACAGTGCTTAGACAACTGATGAATATGAATTATAAATGTCAACATTCAAATTTTGAGAAGAAAAATACCTTTAAAATATAGCATGAGGGGCACCTGGGTGGCTCGGTCGCTTAAGTGTCTGCCTTGGGCTCAGGTCAGGATCCTGGGGTCCTGGGTTCCAGTAAGCCTCTGCATCCAGCTCCCTGCTCAGCCCAGAGTCGGCTTCTCCCTCTGCCTGCCCCCCTGCCTTGTGCTGTCCCATGCTTGCTAGCTCTCTCTCTCTCTCAAATTAATAAAATCTTAAAAAAATATGTAACATGGAAGTGTATCCCTTCCCTCCACCACCCATCATCAAAAACAAGCACATGAGTCTCAGTAAGAGGAATTAAGTTGAAGAGGATGTCAGATGCCAATTTCTTTTGCTCCTGGTTTTAACTGTTTCAGATTGTTAACCCTTTGAAAAAGGTAGAGGAGCAAACAGTAATTCGAAACCATAACACTCACAGTACAGGCAGTCCGCAAACAAACCCAGTGAATCAACAATATTGGTATGTGGTGGTGGTGGTGGTGGTGGTGGTGGTGGTGGTAGTGGTGACAGTGGGTGTGTGGGGGGTGGAGGGGGTGGGGTGGGGGTTTCCCTGGGGAAATAATATGTGCACATCTTGTACAAGACTTTGTAGGGCAAAAGAACAAGTTGGTGACTTAGCGATGTGTAAAGCCCTTTTTACCCCTCTTGAAAATCTAGTTTGTACTTAGTGTAGGGACCAGTTACAAGCAAATACTTTTGCACGAAGCTTCTATTTTTAATAAGAAGGCAAATACCTTGGGTATGATAGCAAATAAACCTAGCCCACAGCAATTAGCATCTTAGTATTTCTCGGGCCAGATACATAGAAATAATTCAAATGGACCGTTTTGGAGAAAGAGGGTAGGTAAGCCTGCTGGTGGAAATACCATTATTATTCAAGTTTTGACCTCAGCCACAGAGGGGATCCCTGCCAAAACACTTCGCATCACAATTAGCTCACATTTTGCACCCCTTTTGTGGGCCTGATCCTGATCCGGCTAACCCGGCACCAGGCTGCTTTGGGGTTAAACCGCGAACTTCTCTTTTCGTCTTCATTCCTAACTGCTGGCTCCTTCCAGAAGAAAGAGGCTACTGTATTCAGTCTAACTCAGAGAGGTGATATTAAACATTCAGCCAGTTGTAGTTTAAAATAAACAAAAGACATTACCCTCACATTTCTAAGTTCCTCTTTATCTGGTGTTTTTGTACATGTGATCAACTCTTGTGTGTTAAATTGGATATTAAGCCATAAAATGGAATAGAACATCTACACAAAGGATTTTTCTATAGGTGGTGACTTCTCAGGACTAGGCTCCAGAAAAGAGCAAATTACTTTTAATTTTTCTTGAAATGTTGCTGATTTCCGAGGTAAAACCCTGGGCTCTCTTTCCACCGCACTCCTTTGTTGAAGGCACAGATGCAGGGAATTTCTGAATTTTTGAGGTTTGAATTGTGTCTTGCTTCCTGTGGGGTGACGGCCGGCAGTGTCTCTCCAGGCATCCGTCTTACACAGGGGGAGAGGGGATGTAGGGCAAACACGCCACGGAACAAAGGACTTTAATTTACGGTGTATGATGGGATTATCTTTATGCTGGAAATTCCCCCCCAACCCCACCCAAAAAGGACTATTTCTCTTCCCAGGGTGATTGAAAATCATCACTATGGATTCTTATTTACCCCAAGTTTGGAGTCACAAAGACACATCACATTTGTAATTTTATTTTATTTATTTTTTAAAGAATGCATTTATTCATGAAAGGCAGGGACACAGGCAGGGGCACAGGCAGAGGGAGAAGCAGGCTCCATGCAAGGAGCCGGATGCAGAACTCGATCCCAGGACCCAGTGATCATGCCCTGAGCTGAAGGCAGATAGATGCTCAACCGCTGAGCCGCCCAGGTGCCCACATTTGTAATTTTAAAGGGAGTATGAATAAGGGAAAGCAGAGAAAATTCTAGATGTTCACACATCTTCATTTCTCCCCCTTCCTCCTACCCCTTATCAAAGATTTGAACATCTTTTCTAGCTTTGCATTCTCTCCTTGACGAGCATGCCCTCTTCCCAGGCGGTCTCAGTAAGGAGACTACTTCCAAGGGCGCCTACTTGGCTGCTGGGCATAACCAGATTAAATCTTGTCTACTGGAGGGGAAGGCAGAGGAAGGAAATCTCCCCGGCAGCTTCATGGAACAGGAGCTCATAAAAAAGGGGGCCCCTGTGATCCTTCTGCTCATGGTACAGAGTCTACAGAAGTCACTTGATGGCTCAAAGACCTTTGTCCTGTATGACAGGCTGGGTAGAGTCACCATAAAGAAACCAGAGGGGCGAATTCAGAAGGCTAGAGTAGGGACGGGGGTGGGGGCAGAAGGGGATGACAGGGGGAGCAATAAGGATCATGACTCACTCCCAAATTTTTATTGGCATCTAGATTTTTAATATTTTTTTAAGAAATAAATTTTAAAGTTACTTCTGCACCCAACATGGGGCTCGAACTCACGACCCCAAGATCAAGAGTCGCAAGCTCCACTGACTGAGCCAGCCAGGTGCCATGGCATCGAGGTTCTTAACAAGTCACCTGTTCCACTTTAGCCAAAGCCCCTGAGATCGCCAACAAAGGCATTTTTTGCATGTGTCTTCCCTGTCAAAATGAGCTGACTGCCTCTTCATCAGGCTGTGATAATTGAAACTGCAATAAACAAGGTCACCGGAGGATCCTACTCAAGTTCCCAGAGAGCCACTCTTGCTGATTCAACACCCCCCCCGTTCCCCCCCTCCTGTGACCATGAAACGCTCACGCACCCCGGGCCTTGTGTGCCTACATATAACCCACACACTTGAGCGCCAGGTAACTAGTTATTAATTTGTCGATTCTTTTCCTTCTCAAAAATGAGAGCGCACAGGTGGTCTTCCAGATGGTCAGACCTTAAGGTCACACAATAAGCTGCTAAATCTTCTGGCCAACAATTCTCCCCTGATAGCCTGGAAGATACAGATAGATTCTGCCCTTTTGTCCAAATACACTCCAGTGCTAGTCGGTAAGAAGGACTCAAGCTTTCTTTTAAATGACTGGTAGGGAAAAGAAGTGTGAAGATTTGGGACACCTGGGTGGTTCAGTTGGTAAAGCGTCTGCCCTCAGCTTGGGGTGTGGTCCCAGGATCTCGGGATCGAGCCCCACATCAAGCTCCCTGTTCATGCTCTCTCTCTCTCTCAAATAAATAAATAAAATCTTAAAAAAAAAAAAAAAAAAGTGGGGCAGCCAGGGTGGCTCAGCGGTTTAGCACTGCCTTCAGCCCAGGGCCTGATCCTAGAGAACGGGGATCGAGTCCTGCGTTGGGCTCCCTGCACGGAGCCTGCTTCTCCCTCTGCCTGTGTCTCTGCCTCTCTGTGTCTCTCATGAATAAATAAATAAAATCTTAAAAAAAAAAGTATTAAGATTCAAAGCCTACGAAGAAATAATATTGTGCTGATATTTAAGATTTATGTGAGGTTTATTTTATTTCTTTATTTTTAAGGATTTTATTCATTTATTCATGAGAGATACACAGCGAGAGGCAGAGACACAGGCAGAGGGAGAAGCCGGGAAGCCCGATGTGGGACTCGATCCCAGGACCCGGGATCAGGACCTGAGCCAAAGGCTGACACTCAACCCCTGAGCCACCAGGCCTTCCCGATTTGATTTATGTGAGGTTTACTTTGACAACATGGATTAGACCCTTTCCACTGACCGAGCTGCAGTGGCACCCTTCTGCACCCAACACCCACACAGAAACACACACGTGACATTCCAATTTAGGGCTGAAGGCTGGCTGCTCGCACACCCACCTGCATGTTGGGCCTACTGCTCCCTCCCCACACCCCACACCATTCGGTCCCAGGATTTGCATAGACTTTCTCCAGATCCGATCAGAAGATCAGAAAGTGTGAGGGCAGGGCTGTTTTATTGATCTTCCTACCTCCTGGTGTGTACTGTGAGGACTCAGACGATGGCAGTTAGTCGAGGCCTGCAGCTAAACTTGGTCCTCGTCACCAGCTAAGGGCACCGGTGGGCCTCACCCTTCAAAGCTGGAGGCCCCAGCAGCGCCAGCCCTCATGGCTGACCATCCTCAATGCCTTCTGTGTCAAGGCACCGTTCGGGCCAGTCCTGCCCTCAAGAGGCTTCTGTTATCCAGGAGCGAATCCCCGGAGGAGACTCCACTCTTGGAGGCAGAGGGAAGACCCCTGAGGGGAGCGGCCCGGTGTCCTGTCATCTGAAGAAATGGAGGCCTGCGCAGGCCAGTCGAGCGCACCCTTTCAGAGACAGGCTGACCATCCCCCGGAAGCCAGGCGGCCGGCGGCGACCGCGACGGAGAACACCGCCAGCTCCGACATGGGAAGAAGGCTGATGGGGACTGAGCCCTCGCTTCGGAAATTTGATACAGAGGATGGAGAATCAGAGCTATGGGCTTGGGTCCTCTGCTCCTCTCAGGGCTGCACCAAAGAGATGCTGATTCCCCATTTCTTCTTCCCTCCCCTCCCCTCCCCTTCCTTCTTTTTTTCTTTTTTCTTTTCTTTTTTTTTTAGATCCCCCATTTCAAAAGACAGGAGCCTAAGCCTGCCCGGGAAGCCAGCTGTCTGGCTGTCACTGCCTGGGGAAGCCGCTTCTGTGGGTGGGTGCACAAGGGTCCCAAGAGGCTGCTGTAAGGAAAAGATGGGCTAAAATGATGAACGGTCAGCACACTAGCAATTTAATTAATCATGAAGTTTTTCTTTTCTTTTTTTTTTTAAATATTTTATTTATTTACTCATGAGAGACACACACACACACACAGAGAGAGCGAGAGCAGAGAGAGAGAGAGAGAGAGAGAGATGCAGAGACACAGGCAGAGGGAGAAGCAGGCTCCATGCAGGGAGCCCGATGTGGGACTCGATCCCAGGACTACAGGATCACACCCTGGGCTGAAGGCGGCGCTAATCCACTGAGCCACCCGGGCTGCCCAATCATGAAGTTTTTCTTAATTAATTGGGTGATCTTGGTCTACTGCGAGTGAACAGAAATTCACATAGAAATGAGCTAACAGGACTGAACAGAAAGAGCTCTTCCTAGAAGAAGTCAAGGTCAGCGTTGAGGTCACTGGCAAGGAAGTCTGGAGTGGATTGAACTGAAGCAACTTGTGTCTTGGGGAAAAAAGACTTGTTTTCATTGCTCTCATCATGAGCATAGCGACTCCAAAAGCTTGAAAAGCCAAAGACAGCACAACAACCTCTTATTATGTCACTGTATTTTTTTTCTTAAGGCTGCCAGTTAAGACCAGAGGCTGCTATGAAGCTTTTAGATTTTCCCTTTCCTGGGGAGTTTGTGCAAAGCCTTGATCTCTCTAAACACACACACACACACACCACACACACACACACACACAAACCGTGCAAACACTTGTGTATGTGTATGTATGTATGTATGTATGTATATATATGTATATAAGTAGGCTTGTAGCTATTCATTTGCAATTTCTAATTTCTCTCAGTTTGTGACTTGCTTAATTGAAGGAAAAGGCTAACTGAACTTTACAAAGATAATTGAGGGAGGGGCAGCCCAGGTGGCTCAGCGGTTTAGCCCCGCCTTCAGCCCAGGGCGTGTTCCTGGGGACCCGGGATTGAGTGCCACGTCTGGCTCCTTGCATGGAGGCTGCTTCTCCCTCTGCCTGTGTCTTTGTCTCTCTCTCTCTCTCTCTCTCTCTCTCTCTCTGTGTGTGTCTCTCATGAATGAATAAATAAAATCTTCAAAAAAAAAAATAGAGGGAGACTTTTTAGATAAAGTTTAGAGAATACAAGAACAATTTTTTTTAAGACCACCCTATAGGAAATCTATTTTTTTAAGAGATTTATTTATGTATTTATTTTTTTATTTTTTTAAAGACTTTATTACACACAGAGAGAGGCAGAGACACAGGCAGAGGGAGAAGCAGGCTCCTTGTGGGGAGCCTGATGCGGGACTCAATTCCAGCACCCTGGGATCACGCCCTGAGCGGGAGGCAGATGCTTAACCACTGAGCTACCCAGAAGTCCCTAGTTAGAAAATTTTAATCCACAACATTTTCCTTGTTCTGACCTAAGGCAGGGGTGAGGAAGCAGGAAACAGAACTTGACAACAATGTCAGTATCTATGATTTATTTGGGGGAATTCTTTAAAGACTTAAGCTATTTTATTATTTTAGGAAGTGTGCATTAGGGAAAATTTGGCCGCTCATAAAATACCTTCTCAGATTAAAAATAAGTTATTAGGGACGCCTGGTGGCTCAGCAGTTGAGTGTCTGTCTGCCTTTGGCTCAGGTCGTGATCCTGGAGTATTGGGATCGAGTTCCGCATTGGGCTCCCCGCATGGAGCCTGCTTCTCCCTCTGCCTCTGTCTCTACCTCTCTCTGTGTCTCTCATGAATAAATAATAAAATCTTAAAAAAATAAGTTATTCAAAATTACCAATGTACAACTATTTTAAGCAGTCTAAGTGGTTATACTAGATGAACTATAAGCAGCTAAGATTTAAGAAATCCAGACTAGTAATATGGAATAGAGTAGTATATGCTTACTTATGAGAAGAGGGGAAAAAACTGAGACAGAAAAAATCATTGATATTAAGCTAAAATAAGTGTGTCATATGGGAGCTTAACTTCTCTTACAGGTTCAAGTAGCTATTTAGAAAGTTGAGGAGAAAAAGGAGTGAAACTAATCTAGTTTAGTGAAATGTGTATTTTCCTACATGATTTCTTAGTCTAACTGGTTAAAAATGTTTAAAAAATATTTTATTTATTTCTTTGTGAGAGACACACAGAGAGGCAGAGACACAGGCAGAGGGAGAAGATCAATGTGGGACTCGATCCCCAGAGCCGGATCATGACCTGAGCCAAAGGCAGATGCTCAACCTGAGCCACCGGGGTGCCCCTTTTTCTAACTAGTTTTATATTTTAAACTAGTTCTGCTTCTTCAGTTGCCCTGTTTCTATAATTCTTACTAACAGAAAATTGTTCAACTTTATACTTTCTTGCATCTCTGTGTTTCCAAAAATAAACCAGTTTCTTTCACATGCTGGACAAGGGATTCTGTTATTTGCAGTAGTAAGGCCACTGGTGTCCCTGGCTCTACCAAAAATACCGATTACCACTCAGGTGCAAGAAGGAAAGCCTTTCTGGTCAAAATATCCTAACAAAAATTTTTTTATTATGAAAAATTAAAAAAGGTAAGAGTTAAAAGACGACTACAAATAAACCACACACACCTACCCATTTCCATCGCTAACATAACGCCATATTTAAAAAAACAAAAAAACAAAAAAACCCCCATAATGCCATATTTAAGACATCTCTTTCTCATATTCAAGACAGGTCTCTCATCTTCCTTTTCTCTCCAGCTTTCTTTCCATATATGTGAATATATATATGAATGTATCTATTTTTGCTGAACCATTTTTTATTTTTATTTTATTTTATTTTATATTTTTTTATTTTTTAAAGATTTTATTTATTTATTCATGAGAGACACAGAGAGAGAGGCAGAGACATAGGCAGAGGGGGAAGCAGGCTCCACGCAGGGAGCCTGATGTGGGACTTGATCCCGGAACAGGGATTACACCCTGAGCCAAAGTGCTCAACCGCTGAGCCACCCAGGGGTCCCTGCTGAACCATTTAAAAATAAATTGGAGGCATCATGCCACTTCACCTTTGACTTTAGCACGCATCTCCTGTAAGGCCATTTGCCTACATTACCACAATATAATAACACAGCTAAAAAAACTAACAAAAAGTCCCTATTATCAACAAACACACACTCAAATTGTTCAGTTGTTCCCCAGATGTTTTTCTATAGTTATTTTTTTCTAAAGTTATTTTTTGAACTGTCATCTAAAGTCTCTTTTATTTTATAACAGTATTTCTAAAATAGTTTTTCTTTTGTGGATGACTTTTTGAAGAAACTGAGCTAATTATCTTAGAGAATGTCCCAGATTCTGGAGTTGTCCAACTGATTCTTCATGGTGTCATTTAAACTTGTATTTTAACCCTCTTTGTTTTCTACACTAGAAAGAAAGGCAAACAGCTTGAGCAGATTCAGGATCAACAGGAGTATTCCAGCAGCAGTATCTCAAGAGTGAGGTTGTATAATTTATATTGCTTTGTACCCGGAGGCACATGATTATCAGGTTATTAGTAATCCTAACTTTGATCCTTTGAGTTGGGACAGTAAGCACAAATCTTTTTTTTTTTTTTTTTTTTTAAGATTTTAAGTAATCCTTACACCCAACGTGAGGCTTGAATTTACAACCTCACGATCAAGAATTGTATACTGTACCCACTGAGCCAGCCAGGTGCCTCAGCCCAAGTCTTGTGTTAATGGTACTTTTTCCCTTTTCTTTTCTTTCTTTCTTTCTCTTTCTTTTTTTTTTTTTTTAAAGATTTTATTTATTCATGAGAGACAGAGAGAGAAGCAGAGACATAGGCAGAGGGAGAAGTAGGCTCCTTGTGGGGAGACCCATGCGGGACTGGAAACAGGATCTGGGAACACACCCTGAGCCACCCAGGCATCCCAACTTTTTCCCTTTTCAAACTAATATGTAAGGTCATACTTTAGTATTATGACATAATCTGTTTTCCTGCAATCTCTCATGATTTTAGCATCCACTGGTAATCCCTATGTGAATCAGTATTTCAGTGGGGCCTGCAAAATGGTGATTTTTCTAATTTTGCCAATCTTTCTATACTTTTAAACTAGCCATACTTCTATAAATAATACTAGTGTCTAAAGTAACAGCCTGACATTTATTTAGAATAAGTTATAAGTGTACTGCCTTTGTTAACTCAAACGAAATGGCAGTGCAACCACCAACTGCTTTTGTGTTTGAATTTTATAATAAAAAAAAAAGGAATAAATTTTTATTACATGGCTCCTCTCAAAAACTATGCATGGAATTGGGGATATAGGGTGAATAAAAAAGCATGCACTGTGACTTCCTGAAGAGCTTAGAGGTTAGCCAAAATAAGTATACACTCTTCAAAGGGAAGCAATAGTAATTATCTGCCTAAAACTTAAGGTAGTTTTTCATAAAGACCTTCCTAATATAAACTAGAAATCATTTAAGAGGAGGACAGAAGTCAAGTCATATTATATAAATAACCTGAGCATGTTGTTATTCTAAAAATTTCATGATTTTAAAACTTTTCAGCAAGGCCAACAGGGTTAAAGTTACATTTCCATCTCCTTACTCCAGAAAAACTACCACTCATTGAAAAAAATTTTTACAGTGAGAGTTTGCATTTTCTTTAGAACGTAGAACTTCTATAATTGGGGATCCCTGGGTGGCTCAGCAGTTTAGCCCCTGCCTTAGGCCCAGGGCATGATACTGGGGTCCTGGGATTGAGTCCCGCATCAGGCTCCCGGCATGGAGCCTGCTTCTCCCTCTGCCTGTGTCTCTGCCTGTGTCTCCCATGAATAAATAAATAAAATCTTAAAAAAAAAGAACTTTTATAATTAAAGCTCCAAAATAATGTGAAGACTAATATGGTTTACATTTTTCTTATGTACCCCCGTGCCAGCATTGTAGATTTCATCCCTAAGGTATTTATATAAACATAGGCACTTTTGCTTTACAGAACCAAAGTGATATGAAACTAAATTACAGAAAGTTACTTTTGTCTAATATCAATGAAACGGTATCTTGTCCCTTTCATTGTTCTTAAGAATCAACAATTCATGTTAATCTACAGTTGCAGAAAACTCACATTTTTTGATAGAGAATACTTGTGGCAAAGCCTAGATTGGGTCCAAACAAACAAAAAAAGGTTTTGTTTTTCTGTGGAAGTCTCTTTCTCTTTCTTTCTTTCTTTCTTTTTCTTTCTTTCTTTCTTTCTTTCTTTCTTTCTTTCTTTCTTTCTTTCTTTCTTTCTTTCCTTTCTTTCTAAGTATTTTATTTATTCGAGAGAGAGAGAGAGAGAGAGGCGGAGACACAGGAAGAGGGAGAAGCAGGCTCCATGTAGGGAGCCTGATGTGGGACTCGATCCCGGAACCGCGGGATCACACCCTGAGCCAAAGGCAGACGCTCAACCGCTGAGCCACCCAAGCATCTCTTCTCTGGAGTTTCATTTATAAAAATCTCTTGAAATTCTGGGCTCTGATAAAATATGAATCCAGTTAACTGCACAGTTAGCATCCCAGTTTTCGGAATGGTCTAATTTCCCTTCCTCATATTGATAGTTTCTCCTCCCACATCAGAGTTAACACTAGAATAACAAATGGTTCTTGTTTAATTTACAGAAACTATTAAGAGTTAACTTTTATTTCACCACACAAAGCTGAACTTCATAGTTTTCTGTATAATAGGACAACCACTTGGCAATTTATTATAAAGGCCCATTTATGCCAGGAAACCTGTTGAGCAGGAAACCTTCAAGTGGGAACACAGAACTTAATGAAAGTCCTCAAAAGAGGAAAGTTGTTTGCATCGCCATTCTATTTTCATAGGTCTTGCTATTTTTAACAGTAGTAAAAGGCCTGTAGCCCTTGCGGAAGCTTTTTTTTTTTTTAAAGATTTTATTTATTCATTTGAAAGAGAGAGAGTGGCAGGGGGAGAGGGATAAGCCGACTTCTGCACCACTGAGAGCAGAACCTGAGGGTGGAGGGTAGAGAGGCTCCATCCTACAACCCCCAGATCATGACCTGAGCTGAAAATGAGATGTTTAAGTGACTAAGACAGATAGATGCTCCCCCTCCCACTTTTTAGTTTAAACTTTAGTTAAATATAAAGTGCAATATTGGTTTCTGGAGAATTCAGCGTCTCTGAAAAGCTGTGAACCAATGCAAATCATAACTGGCCTTTTGATCAGAAAATAGCTTATTCACAACTGGACATTCTGAGCCAATATAAAAATTTGCTATCTAACGGGAAATCAGATTTCTTAAATGCCTAAATTTGGTTAGAATTGAGTGATAGGGACGCCTGGGTGGCTCAGTGGTTGAGCGTCTGCCTTCGGACCAGGGAGTGGTCCTGGAGTCCTGGGATCAAGTCCCATGTTGAGCTTCCTGCATGGAGTCTGCTTCTCCCTCTGCCTGTGTCTCTGCCTTTCTCTCTGTCTCTCATGAATAAATAAAATTAAAAAAAAAAAAAAAAAGAATTGAGTGATGAAGGATCTTACAGGTCTCAAGTCTCCCAGGCAACTGGAAGTTTCAAAAGAAAAGCCACCTGGCAAAAGATATTTTGAAATACCACAAAATACAGGCATTTTTAGTATTTCACAAAAATTAGTTCAAATTATATACAGATGTTACACTGAACTATTGATTTAGATAATTTGTTTTTATTTTTCACATCTAGTGAAGGAAGGAGACTGGACACATTTTGAGGTAGATACATTATTCTTTAAATTAACAGTGCCATGATTAAAAGACACTTATCTTTAGCTTTTCCAATATGCTAATTTTACTTTATATCTCACTTTCCAGGTTCACATTTCGTTTTCAGAGTAAGAACAGTAAATTGGAAGTATATCATATATATTTGAAATACACCTACTACGAATCCATTTAGGGCTGAATGGATTATTTTTTCAACTGAAAAGACATTTTAATACACATTGTACTTTAAGAGAAGAAATGACACTTTTGACACATTTAATTGTACAGATGAAATGGAAGGAGTTAAAGGTGACGTAATAAATTTAGTTGCAAGTAACTTACCTGACATTATATTTGGTAATTGGGGTTGGCTAAGCCAGTTTAATGTATTTTTGGACCTTCATGTCTTTACCTGTAAAAAAAGGACCTTAAACAGTTCATCTCTAAGGAAGCTTCTAGTTTCACACTTCTTTTAAAAAAATATTTTATTTATTCATGAGAGACACAGAAAGAAGCAGAGACAGAGGCAGAAGAGGGAGAAGCAGGCTCCCTGCAGGGAGCCTGGTGCAGGACTCCACCCCAGGACTGTGGGATCACAACCCAAGCCTAAGGCAGATGCTCAACCACTCAGCCACCCAGGCGTCCCTAGTTTTGGTTAACACCATCAGCGTGGTGTTCTTTGAATATGGAAACAATGGTTCTTAAAGTCTAGCAGATTTCAGCTGAATTGCTTCTGTAAGCCCCGGTCCTTCCTGGGCCCTAAGATTTGGAAGCTTTGGGGTTAATCAAACAAGGAGGCCATAATTTCCTCACTTTGCTTCCACTTCTCTTAAAGTCTCCCCCCAGCTCCTGTTGGTGGAGAGATCTTAATCATTTCTAATTAGGCATTGCCTGATTTGAGTCCATTTTTGTTCAAATAAACTCTTGTTTTTCTTTTTAGCAGGCTGCACGCCCAGTGTGGGGCTTGAACTCACAACCCTGAGATCATTAGTCAGTCACCTGTACTACCAACTGAGCCAGCCAGGCAGGCTGATTTTCGAGATTTTTGAGAAAATCTTTCTCGAAAGCCACCAGCCCTACTTAACAAAGTCTTGAAAGTGTATATATACTTTGAGGGCTCATTTTCATTTCTAAGAATCTAACCTAAGGAAATGACTAGGTAAGAATATAAAGTGAATGGGTGCATGTTAAAGGATATTCAAACTAGATATTGTAATATAAATATTATCGGTAACCAGAAGATCTAACTTCAGGGGAGTTAGGTGGTTCCATGTAGTACTTACTGACATGAGAAGTTATTTTATCTTCAATTTTTTGACATTATCTCCTGATTTTTTTCTACGATGAATATAAATTACTTTCCTAACAAAGTAAATATACCACTGGCTAATATGTTAATTATTTCTTTTGTACATGTACCCACTACTCAGAATCACTGATATTTTTAGTTTATTCTAAAAAAATCATCAGTACCAGCACCTGGTGGCTGCCTTTGGCTCAGTTTGTGGTCCCGGGATCCGTGATCAAGTCCCGAATCGGGCTCCTGTGAAGAGTTGCTTCTCTCTCTGAGTCTGTGTCTCTCATGAATAAATAAATAAATCTTAAAAAAAAAAAAATCATTAGTCTTTAAAACTGTTTAATTCCTTACCTACTGAAGTTGTTACCAAAATGTGTAAGAGTGGACATGTTCTGCTTCCAAAAGAGACTCCAACTGAGAAAAAGAATTAACTTACTGAGAAAAAGCAATTATAAATGACAGAAGCACCATTTTTTTGGTTATTGTTCTTAAAGTCAGAAAAAGACAAATTTGTCCTCAGAATGTCCAAATAGCTGCTTCTTAAATTATGAAGAGCCAGAGAAACAAGGTAGTGCAGCAAACACTTTTAATAAGAATACAAAATTCACACCAGAGGCACATTCTGGGGAATGTAAAGGAACTATCACAAGTAGTAATTCTGCTGAAGAATAAAATAAGGCTCTGTCAGAGTACAAATATACAGGAAGGAATGATTTAAAATAGGTTTATGATTTACAGTCACATTACATTGTACATATTAAGCACTGAAAACAGGCATATTAATTAAAAAGCCAGCTAAAAGGCATCTGAACATATATAACAAATCTTACAGTCCACAAAGTTCATGTATAACAGTAATTTTTTAAGTACTTCATTTCAACACAAAAGAAATGAAGACATTAATTTATGTCTACAACAAAAATCAAGAGAACTTATATTTCAAAGGCTTACATGACTGATAGAACCACACAGCGGACAGGTCAACCACATAACACGAAACCAACAGTGCTGAACAACTAAAACAGTACTGGCCTTTCCAATCCCTTTTCTTCTTGTTACCACCACACTGTCCCATACTACCTTTCCATTACTCAAATGAAAAAAAATTCCTCTGTCTTCTCATTCCATGAAAGGAATGAAGAAAAACCAAACAGCAAATTCAAAAGTTGATTTTACTATAAACCTTAAATGTGGTTTAACGAATACAAAGAAACCCAACACTGATACACAGTGTTCCTTTCTAAGGAAGGAACAGATACGTCAAACATTATCTGAAAGGGGTTTCTTTATGGATTATGTACATTGGTTGAATAAGAATTACTGTATCTGAGAAGGCACATATCTGTGATTTAAGGCTTAACCGGTATTGTTACACATGGAAGTCAATGAAAGCTGTCTAGGAATTCACTTCTGTCAAAATGGAATTTACCCCAAAACTTGCTTTCTAAGTACATAGAAACCATCAAGAATTTCAATTCCCAAGTCCACCTGCAAAAAAAATTCTTAAGCAGGTTTCATTATGAATCAAAAAAAAAAAAATTGCTAACCTAAATGCCCAGTGACTTTGGGGGATGCAAACTCTTAAGCTCAAAAGCCTCACAGAAATGACAGTGTGATTTCCTGCGTCTTAAAAAAAAAAAAAAAAAAAAAGTCTAAACAAAATTACAATAGTACAGAATCATTTTTAAAAAGGTATTTGCCACAACTCCACAAGCCAATCAGTCATTCATTAGAGCTGCTGCCTCTGCGTGGATGCTGCAGGAACACCATATAATTTTACTCTGCAAAATAGTTTTTTTCTTTAAGACAATACATGAAAATGAATCTCTTAAAGATGTTTAATATATTCATATATAAAATATCTGATGTTGATACAAATTATGTAAACCTCCCTTTGGAAAAGTTACAACTGGCCCTCATTTCCAGGACCAAAAACCTTGAATTTCTATCTGGTCAGTGCAAATCTATATTAGATGTTTTCAAACTACAGAAATAGCCATCAACCCTCACAATACAAAAGGATTTCTCAAAAAGGAAAATTATTGTGTTCAGATTATAGAAATTATGTTTACATTAAAATCACCCACCTTCCCATCAAATTTAACAGTTCAGTTGTTAAAGTATGAAAAAGGGAGAAATTAAAGCTATTTGTGCCAGAATCACTACAATGGTTGTGGTCACCGCTTCCCTAATCTTAACCCAACTCTGCTTAATTCTTATTAGGTTTGTTTAGAAATATAACAACGTGACTTTTTACCCCCCCCCCCCCCCCGGGTGTGATTTTACTGTTCTTCAAGCCAAGATGGGGCATCCACTCCAGGGGTTTTCAATTTGATATGGAACTGCTTAAGTGTCTGTTCAAGCTGCTTCTGATTCCCGGCAAAGTAAGCAGCAATGGCGTTGTGGAAAAGGACCAGCTGATTGTGCAGCACTTTCACCTGTGGACCGGGCAGAGTCATAACAGAAAGCGTTAACACCAGTGGCAGCAAAATGCAAGGTGACTTATCACAGTCCTCATTAAATAGCGTATCTCTCATCGGGAAAAGCGGTTTTAATAACCAAGTATTTCACACACTCACAGACTGCACATTACTTTGTAAGGGTCATTGGGCCTTTGATGACTTTTAAATTTTCCTAAGGGCAATAGGTCAGCTTACAAAGCTGGATATTCTGTTAACCATATTCAAACACTTGTGGCATTCATTAAAAATATTACTAAATTCCCCCTCAAACTGAGTATATTCAAAATCAAATATTAAAGAAGGAAAATTATATACAAATAATTATTATACAGTATATGCTATATACCAAAAATGGACATCATTAAGGCTAAACTTTGTGTGAAACAGAGTGGGCCAGATACTGTGAAAAAGCAGCAGTTCTCTGCAAAGAATCAAGCCAAGTGGCAGGAAGCGTTGCCCAGAAAGCAATTTACTTAAAGTTCATACGACTCTGTTTTAAGTACTTAGCACTTCTAATGATAACAAGGTATGTTTTAACCAAGTAATGCTACTTCTGTAAATCTTTATTAAAGTCAGCAAAGCACTGCAAAGATTTATGAATAAAGTTATTTCCTGAGCTCTCATTTATAACTGCAAGAGTTCAATATGATATAGTATAAAATATACTGACTTATCCATCTACTGCAATATTTATTAAAATTGAGCTTTAATAGTTTTTAGTGATGTAAAAATATCTGACATATTATGCTAAGGGAAAAACAGGACATGGTATTTTATATATGGTATGACATTTTCTTTTTTTTTTTAAATTTATTTATTTATGATAGTCACACAGAGAGAGAGAGAGAGGCAGAGACATAGGCAGAGGGAGAAGCAGGCTTCATGCACCGGGAGCCCGACGTGGGATTCGATCCCGGGTCTCCAGGATCGCGCCCTGGGCCAAAGGCAGGCGCTAAACTGCTGCACCACCCAGGGATCCCGGAATGACATTTTCATTCATTTTATTATATACACGTGAACACACAGTCTCTTAGCCTTTTCTCCATTCATCCACCTCTAAAGGAAGCAACACAAGCATTTATACTGGATATTTTTTATTTGTAAAGTCTTTATTTTAAAATTTAAAATATTATAAAAATAACACACACTCCAGGATTACAAAGTAAAACCTCCTGATCCATACTTTTTGCACTTAATCCCTCCCTGGCCACTGAAAATCACTACTAACATTTTATTGTGTTTCCTTTGAGAATTTTTCTGGGCATATACATAATATTTAAAAACACAAAGGGACTATACTAAGCATACTTCCAGTAATGCTGTTTTCTCAAAATATCTTAGATATTTTTTATTCCATTCATTTATTCATTCAACTAGTATTAAGTACCTTCTATGTGCCACACACTGTTCTAGGTTTTACGAAAATAGGAACAAATCCCTTCCCTCATGAGTTTCTATCCTTAGGGGGTGGGGAAAGAGAGAAGGGAGGCCAGAAATAAAAATAAATATTGACATCGCAGGAAATTAGTATCCTAAGCCTTGAGAAGAGGTTGGGCTAATTCACAGACCTTTAGGGCATATGACATTGCTGATTTACCTAAAAGTTGTTTAAAACAAAAGACACGTTTTCTTGTCTTCTAATAAAGACAAAAAAAACAAAAATTCTAGCAGGGATATAGTTTAAGAGGACCACATAGCATGAAAATTAAAAAATGTCTGTATAAACCCAAAGAGGTATATCTTGAATTTACCTGGCCAGACATTTAAGGCCCGCAACCTTTCTAAATGAAAATCTTTGGTACCAGGTGCGATAAGGACAACCATGAAACATTAAACACCATGTGTTAGGCACTATAACTAGGAATATAAGAATACAAACCACAGGGCAGCAGAAAATGACAGTATAAATGAGCAGCCAAAGTTTACTAGAAATGAGAAATGGTTTTAGAAAGTGAAAAGGAGGAAGATCAAAAGGGGGAAGACAGGCTTATTAGAAAGAGGTAGGCTAAGCTGGGTGATAAAGAAAATGAAGAAAGTACTCCGGGAGGTTGGGAGTTAGGGGTGGTTGCGAGATGAAAGAAATGGAGAGGAAAAGCAGTTAGGGAACAGAGATTCAAACACGAGAGGCAAATGCTACTAAGTAGGCCCAAGATCTAACTGCATTTTTGGAGTAAATGTAATACAGTATCTCTCCAGACTTTTACTTCCAATGTTCTAGGAAGACCTAACAATTGCATTAAGCATAGTTTGATACTGGTCACAGCCTCTCCAAATTTGTTTTTGTTATTCACTTAGGTCATCAGTAAAATATCCCCATTATTAGTATTGTTCCTTTACAGCAATTGCCAGAAAGAGCTTTGGAATCAGGAGGCATGCATGCCAATCTTAGTTGTACCACTTCCCAGTTTTCTTTGTGATATCAGGTACAGGTTACTTCTAACTTCATAGGCCAAGGTCTTTATCTGTTTATCAGGGATGCCATTACCAAACTGAATATGTAGTATCATTGTAAGGGTTAAGTGAAATGAGATACTACCTTGCACACTGTCTGACACAGAGTAAGTACTCATTCAATTTCAGTGGAATCTAAGTTTACCTGTTGGACAGTCAAACCACACTGACTTTTCTCGGTAAAATAAAATTTCATTTATTTAGAAAATGATTTGGAACTTGTAAGAAGACTGTGATAATGTGATTTATAATAACAAATACATGCTTGGTCTTTGTCCTCATTTCTGGCACAAAGCACCTAAAACCCTTGCAATTTCCTAAGTGACCAATGAAGGGAGTACCTTTTGTTATCATATTTAGCGTCTTGTCCTGTTCTTGAAATAGCCCTAGCCCTATACAAGTGAGATGACTTCTGTTCATAAAAAGCTCTTTTCAACCACACCTGACTTTATGTTAATGAGATTTTTGGAAAGTTCCTAGAAAACCAGGAGTAAGAGCTAGTCAGGGGAACAAAATTGTGATTACAGGGTGGGAATTTCAAGCTCCACCTGTCAACCTCTGGGGAGGAAATAGTGGTTGCAGGTTGAATAATTCACCACGGGCCAATGATTTCATCAATGATGTCTATGTAATGAAGCCTCCTAAAAACCTGTGAAGTACAAGATTTGGAGAGCTCCTGGGTTGGTGAATGCATCCACACGCTAGCAAAGTGGAGTATCCCAACTTCATGGGGACAGAGGCTCTTCTGCTCAAGAACTTTACAGACCTTGAGCCCTATGCACTTCTTCATCTGGCTGTTGATTTGTGTCCTCCAATAGTCCTTGTAATAAACTGGTAAGCTACTAAGTGAACGGTTTTCCTGAGTTCTATGAGACACTCCAGCATGCAATCCAAGTTGAGGAGGGCATTGTGCTAACCTTCCATGTATGGTCAGAAGCACAGCTGACAATCTGACTTGTGATTGATGTCAGAAGGTGCAGAGGGTGGGGGCAGTGTCAGAACTGAACTGAGTTGTAGAATACCCAGCTGGTGTCCAGCATCAAGAACCAGTTGGTGTGGGAAAAACTCCACACATCTGGTGTCAGGAGTGTTTGAAAAGTACTGAGTGTAAAAGAAGAGACAGTTTTCTCCTTTTCAAAGGCAGAAATTGCTGTGAAGTTTACCTTAGCACAATGAAAAAAAAAAAAAAAAAGGTGTGTGCTAAGCAAATAAACTGTTGAAAAGATGCAGGGGTACAGGTGGCCTTATCAACACTGACTGCCCTCACAGGGCCTTAAATCCAAGGGCAGAAGACAGCCTGGGATGCTGCAGAAGGAATTCCTCTGCTTGACAGATCACCTCAGAGGAACTTTTTCTTTTTTTTTTAAGATTTTATTTTTAAGTAATTTCTATACCCAACATGAGGCTTGAACTTACAACCCTGAGATCAAGAGTCGCATGCTTCGACTGAGCCAGCTAGGCACCGCAACTAAGAGCTTTTAAGCATCGCTTTATAACCTCATGATTCTCTGCTTCTAAAATAAACACATTTTTCAAGCACCATAGAGGCACTTCTTCCAATTATTCACTGATTAGCACCATTCAAGTTAGTAGTATCACATATAAAATTTGTTCAAAACATTTTTTTAAGATTTTATTTATTCATGAGAGACACACAGAGAGACAGACAGAGAGAGAGACAGAGACAGAGAGAGAAGCAGGCTCCATGCAGGGAGTCCGACGTGGGACTCGATCCCAGGTCTCCAGGATCATGCCCTGGGCTGAAGGCGGCGCTAAACCGCTGCGCCACTGCGGCTGCCCTGTTCAAAACATTCTTAATACAGACTTCTACTAATTCTACTAATTCCTATTGACCTTTCTCTATGTCTAGACAGAAAAGTTTTACATTGCAATCACTTTCAAAACAAGCTTTAAAATGAAACACTGACATTCTGCCTTAGTATCTACTAAGAAAAGGTCAGATTATTTTAATTAAGGTTATAACCCGGGTTCACCTTACATGAGTGGAGTTTGATTTTAGGACCAAATCTTTCTTTTTTAAAATTAAAAAAAAATTATTTATTGGGCATCCTGGTAGCTCAGTGGTTTAGCTAAGCCGCTGTCGGGGTCCCTGCATGGAGCCTGCTTCTGCCTCTGCCTGTGTCTGTCTCTCTCTTTCTGTGTGTGTTTCTCATGAATAAATAAATCTTTAAAAAAATAAAGTTTTATTTATTTCAGTAACCTCTATACCCAATGTGGGCTCACAACTCTGAGATCAAAGTCCTATGCTCTTCTGACTGAGCCAGCCAGGTGCCCCCACAGATCTCTTTCTTGCAATATACTGGTCAATTAAAATTCTAATTAGCAAAAAAGAAGTAAAATAAAACACTGCGAGTTAGCTTTCATTTGATTCCTATTTATGTAAAAGTGTTTTCTGAAACTGAGCTCTTCTCAGTCACCTGTATCTTTGTGACTGAGTTTGAGAACTTCTGGAGTTCTGGCTGTCAGGGATTGGTCAAAGGACTGGTCTGAGAGCAGTATATTTTGACAGGGGGTGGAAAAGTTCCCAGATGACCTTAGGTAGGAAAGAACCTTTCAAGATAAAACTTCTTAAGGGAAAAGATTGAGAAATTAACTTCATTAAAATTTAGAGTTTCTATTCATCCAAAGATAGTGAAACACTGAGGCAACATATCTGCATTACATGTACTGACAAAGGGTATGTATCTGGAAAATGTGAAGAACTCCAACAAACCAGAAGCAATCCAGTTAAAAAGAGCAAATAACATGGATAGGTATTTCACAGAGGAGGAAACAGGAATGGCCAATTAAATCTGAAAAGATAGGCTGCCTTATTAGAAAACAGGAAAATGCAAATTAAAACTAACTTGATGAAAGCGGACTTCAACTACCTCCATTGTGACCTCAAAATTTCTCATTGATTAAGTTCTTTCAGGGCTTATCTCTTAACTCAGGCAAAATACCCTGTGAGGCAAAGCATCCCGTGATGGAACCGAAACTACCCCTCAGGCAAAAAGGACTGCAGCATCCAGCAACATCCCACGTGACTGACCCCAAGACAATGATTGACTTGACCTTTACTGCCCACTGGCACGTACCCACCCAACCTCTGTCCCACATTTTCCTTATATAAAACCGAGAAGTATTTTCAGCACTTTGGAGACAGTCTTTGAGATGTTTTCTCCCGGTGTTGGCCTCAGTGAAGTAAATTCTTTTCTTCTTTCACCATTACTTGTCTCTATGCCTTTGCATTTCTTGCAGCTCTCCGCCCTGGCTATAATGGGATGCCATTTTATATCCTCTACATTAAGAAAACTTAGAACAATTAAAACTCTTGTGCACTGTTGATTGTTGTATACATTTGTACAAGTATGTTTGAAAATGATTTGGCATTAATCAATAAAATGAAGGATGCATATACGTCACTGAACAGCATCTTGACTCCTAAAAATACACCATAGAAAAACTTGCATATGTGTTTTATGCGACAGGTACAATTACGTTAATAGCAGAACTGTTTTTAGCATTAAAAAACAAGGAAACTGGGACGCCTGGGTGGCCCAGTGGTTGAGCGTCTGACTTTGGCTTAGGGGGTGATCCCGGAGTCCCAGGATTGAGTCCCACATCGGGCTCCCTGCATGGAGCCTGCTTCTCCCTCTGCCTAGGTTTCTGCTTCTTGCTCTGTGTCTCTCATGAATAAATAAATAAAATCTTAGAAAAAAAATACAAAAACAACAAACAAGGAAACAACCCAAAACTTGTATTTACAGGAGAATGTATAAATAAACTGCAGCCTCTTCACACAATGAGGATATTATATAGGAGTGAGAATAAATGAATTGCAGCTGCATGCGTCATCATGGATGAATGTCAGGAACATCAGAGCAAAGCAGCAACCTGCAGAAGAACACCCGCCGTAGGATTCCATTTATATAGAGTTCAAAACTATGCCTGAGTGAATACATTCACATGTGACAAAACTATAAAGAAAACCAATAGGAACCAATAAACACAATTCAGAATAGGAGTTCTGCAGGGAGAAGAGGGAGGATGAGGTGAGGGAAAGCACAGAGGAGGCTTCAAAAATACTGATGGTTTTGTTTTTTAACCTGGGTGGTGGGAACATGGCTATTTTTTGTTGTCGTTATTTTTTATATTTTGCCTCTGTGTTAAACATCGTTTTGAATATACTTAACAGTTTTACACTATTAAAAAAGGAAAGGTTATGAAAGATAAGCCTGTCTATATCATAGCTTCGTTGAGGATCTGCATTATTCAGTGTTCTAATGAACTACAGCTATCCCCACTTTACATTCTGAGAAAAAAAAATACCAGACCTAAAATGTTACTTACATTCATTTATTCAATAAATACTACCAAGGGTCTGCTGGTGTCAGGCACTAGTCTAGAGGCTGCAATGCAAGCAATCAACAAAAAGACAACTCTGCTCTCAAGAAGCTTATGTTCTATTGAGAGAAGAAAGAGAAACAAGGTAAGTGAAACATACAGTATGTTAGATAATGGCATGTTTTACACAGAAAAATTAAGCAGTAATGGGGAATATGGAATTCATAAATAGGAGAGGGCATGGTGATGTAAATAGGAAGACTAGACTTGGTCTAGCCTTGGTTTAAGGTGACATGTGAATAAAGACCCAAAAGAAGTGAGGGAATGAGCTTTAAAGATGCTTTAAGTTTTCCAGTGAGGTTGGAAGAACAATATTCTAGATGGAGGAAACAGCCAAGTACAAGGGTCCTGAGGCGGGTGCTGTGCTTGGTGTGTTTGAGAAACAGTAAGGAGGCCAATGTAGCTGGGGCAGAGTCGTAGGGGTCTGGTACAGGATGTGGTCAGACAGGTAATGGGGGGCTAGAGGATGCAGGACTTCAGATATCATCACAGAGACTGGGGTTTACATTTCTTAGTGAGAAGAGAAGGCACAGGAAGATCCTGAGCAGAAAAATGACAGTATCTGATTTACTTTCATAAACATGCAAGGGTAGAAGTAGTGAGACCTATTAGAATACCATGGCGAGAAGCCAGTGAGATACTGGTGGCCTGGATGAGATACTGGTGGTAACAGAGGATGTGGTGAGAGGATGCAGCATCCTCAATAGACTGTGAAGGTGGAGCCCACAGACCAAGCTGTGGGCATGAGAGATCAAGAACAAGGTTGCCAAGACTTCTGCCCTGAGCAACTGAAAGCATGAAGCTACCATACACTGATACGGCAAAGGCTGTGAGAGGGTGTCAAGTGCAGAGGGAAAGGACATCATCGAGAGCTCGGTATGGGCCAGATGTGGCATGGCTTGCAGGCAGACACATAGAAACGCTAACTAACTATTTTTGAGACTGGGCAGATTTCATGATAGCAGTATAGTGAAGAAATGGAGTCAGATACAATTTTTATGGTTCCTTTCTTCTAAAATTTGAGAAACTTGCTTTCTAAATATAGGTGTATATATATATTTGGAAACTCAAATGGCTCTCAAAAAGCTTTTCAGTTGGAAAGGCTTTCAATAGAAAAACATTGATTCTATTTATTATTAAGGACAAAAACTAGCTTCTCTTTTAGAGATTTGTGAAATTCAACTGGAAGTTTATGTACAAGTTCATGAACCAGCCCATTAACTAAATACTCCCTACTTAGAGGTATTTTTAAAAAAAGATTATTTATTTGAGAGAGAGAGAGAGCAAGCATACACAAGCAGGGGGAGTGCAGGCAGAGGAAGAGGGAGAAGCAGGTTCCCCACGGAGCAGGGAGCCCGATGCAGGACTTGATCCCAGGACCCAGGAATCATGACCTAAGTTGAAGGAGATGCCTAACTGACTGAGCACCAAGTGCCCTGGAGGTGTTTTTTGTTTTGTTTTGTTTTTAAGGCTTTTGCACTAGTAACATACCTAGGTCACAAAGTAATTTTCCACTTGGTCCTGCTAAGCATGAGTTAGCCTTTCTTGTTTTTTATTTTTTAAATTCTGGATGATCCTTGGCTCCTGGAGTTACAGAGCAACTAGGGGGTTTCTGTATTTTTATTTTTTATTTATTTATTTTTATTAAAGATTTTTATTTATTTATTCATGACAGACACACACAGAGAAAGGCAGAGACACAGGCAGAGGGAGAAGCAGGCTCCATGCAGGGAGCTCAATGTGAGACTCAATCCCAGGACCCCGGGATCATGACCTGAGCTGAAGGCAGACACCCAACTGACTGAGCCACCCAGGTGCCCCTGGGTCATAAGAATTTTTGACCTGCATTTCAATCCCCAATGTTTCAGAATAAAAGGACGAGAGGGGGAACACAACTCTGATTCTGTTACAACAGTCTAAAAGTTATAGCCAGAAAACAAGTGGGAAAAGCATCACACCACTTTTAGCTAACCCTACAAATGTCAACACAAATGTCACATATGTCAACTGAAGAGTAGTTTTTCACCCCCTTGAGGTAGCTGACAAACCCAACACAGAGACACACATCTTCTTGTAGCTAAGGTAGGTTGGTAGCCCATTAACAAAGCCTCAAGCTCAGTGCACTACCTGTATGCTAAATGTTCCCCAACCCTTATCAAACTTATTAACCCATGGGAAATCAAGGAAAGGGGGTGCTTTTTAAGACTGAATTCTAGTTTTCACAACAAAATGACACAATACCCATTTTCACAAAAACATTCTTACAGTAATTGTGAGAAGGTTGATGTGTAAGCCTTTAAAAGTACATACACACTTCAGAGTATATACTTCTGGTATAGAGAGAGCCTTTGGGGATTCATAGTTTTTCAATTATAATTATGGAAATAAAGTATACAATAAAATAAAGTTATTTTAATCTCAGAAGCCTTTTTATGCCAAAATAGATAACCTTATTTCAAGATCTTTTTTTTTTTTTTTTTTTTTTTTAAATTTGAGAGACAGAGAGAGAGCACAAGTAGGAGGGAGGGATATAGAGAGAAGCAGACTCCCCACTGAGCAGGGAGCCCGATGCGATGCGATGTGGGAATCAATCCCAGGACTCTGGGATCATGGCCTGAGCCAAAGACACACACTCAACCACTGAGCTACCCAGGAGTCCCCTGAGCCATCCAGGCATCCCTAGCCATTAGGATTTTTTTTTTTTAAGATTTTATTTGTTTATTCATAGACACACACAGAGGCAGAGACACAGGGAGAGGGAGAAGCAGGCTCCATGCAGGGAGCCCGATGTGGGACTCAATCCCGGGTCTCCAGGATCACACCCCAGGCTGCAGGAGGCGCCAAACCGCTGAGCCACCAGGGCTGCCCCATTAGGATGTTTAAGAACAATTAAGTAACATTAGAAAAAAGTTGCAAATCCAATTTTATTTTTATTTTTTGCAAATCCGATTTTTTTTTTTTTTTGGCAAATCCAATTTTAAAGATAACTAATTTTGTAATCTTGGTAATGACTGTGCTGTTGTCACTATAGAGAAGTAGTTTTAATGAGACTTAAAAGTGTTATTTTAAGTCACTTGGCTTATTTATCAGGTTCACTTTACTAGATTACTTGGCCTTGTGAAGGTCAATCTAGGAAAGATTCTGGTTTCTCAAACAAAATTGGCTTAGGAAGAGAGATAAAGAAAGTAAGGTGGGGGAATGGTCAGACTGTACTTTTAGAAGACAGTGAAAAAAGCCAAAAATATTTGAGGAAATTATACTTTTTCAACTTCCATTTGTTTATATTTATACAATCAGATAATGAGAAATGATAATAAGCACACGGAATTAAAAAAAAACAGCCAGGCAGCCCCGGTGGCACAGCGGTTTAGTGCCACCTGCAGTCCAGGGCCTGATCCTGGAGACTCGGTGCAGGCCTGATCCTGGAGACCCAGGATCAAGTCCTGCATCGGGTTCCCTGCGTGGAGCCTGCTTCTCCCTCTGCCTCTCTCTCGCTCGCTCTGTGTCTCTCATGAGTAAATAAAATAAAATCTTAAAAAAAAAACAAAAAAAACAGCCAAACATTTTTGGTAGATTATTCTTTGATATGGTATAGGTGACACTCATTTTTATGAAGCACTTTTTTTTTTTTAAGATTTTATTTATTTATTTGAGAGAGAGAAAGCACGAAGGAGGGGTTGCAGAGGAAGATGGATAAGCAGGCTCTCTCCACTGAAATCATGACCCGAACCTAAGGCAGAGGTTTTAATGGACTGAGCCACCCAGGAGCCCTAGGAAGCACTTTTTATGTGACAGAGAATATGTTACCCTTATATATTCTTTGCAGGGCTTCTGTTCTTTCTGTGTTACGGTTAATAAAATACTCAGAAAGTTACTTGCCTAAGGTTAGATAGTTAGGAAGCAGATGGGCTGGGATGTGGAATGTCTTATCCCAAGACAGGTCCACGTTCTTTCACCTCACCTATTCTAACCTCTTTATTCATAAGACAATACACATTTTGGAAAGCTTTTAAATGAAGTTTGAAACAAACAGAAAAAAGGTATGGAGGAACACTGGAAGGGTAGAAATGTACAGAAGATATGCTTCAGCCACCTTCCTAATTTTGTTGTTGGCTCTAATGTTACATTTAAATATCCTTGGGACAAGGATCTAACACAACGGTTGGAGCAGATAAGAGAAATAAAAGTTAATTCTTTTAAAAATAATCCAATATTAAACTTTGAAACATTCTTTCCATACTTACAGCGCCAGTAAAAAAATCTAAAAATCTATATTGAACTATTTACGTATGTCCTAACTTGGAAAAGATTTATAGTGGTTATAAGGATAAGTGAAATACAACAGAAAAGCAGAGATTTAAAAAAGGAGCAAAAGAAGATAGAGATAACAACTCCAGGCAGAAATGGGATGATGACAAATTTGACAAATTTTCAAAACCTAACATCAGAAACAATTACAGCAATTTAGAAATACACTAAATCATTGTGAACTCAATTACAAAGAACTTTCATAAAGATCTGCCAAACAATGAGCAACCCAGTTCAGACATAAGCAAAACCACTACAGCAACATCTGGTGAATGACCTAAAATATGCCATACAATACTTTAATTGTTAAAGGGCAAAACAAACTTCAACACTGACTACTAAGGCAGAGACAAGCTGAGTTTTTTTTTTTTTTTTTCAAGCTCAGGTTTTAAATAGAAACTGGGTAAGAGAAATTTAAAAGCAGGACTGAGAGCTGATGCCAAGTGGATTACACTGAAAACTTTTCTCCTGCCTACACAGCATATATCAATAGAAGATAAATACCATTTATAAGGTTTACTGACTGAAAAATTTAAAGTATTACTTCATAGGCATCAAAGCCATAAAGGGCACTTTATTTCTATCAAATGAACTTTTCTTCCAAATCAAATTTAGATTAATTACATACTTTCTTTTTAAAAAATATTTATTTATTTATTTTAGCAGGGTAGGGGCAGAGGGAGAGGGAGGATCTCTAGCAGACTTCCCGCTGAGCACAGTGCCTGACTTGGGCTCAATCCCAGGACCCTGAGGTCATGACCTGAACCAAATCAAGAGTCAGATGCTCAACCAACTGAGCCATGGAGGTGCCCCAGATTACTTACACACGTTTTTATCAGAGACACTGAAGTGATTAAAAAAGAGGCAATTTCTAGTTTAAATAAAAGTTACTAGTTTTAATATATTTATAATAAGTTTCTTCAAAGCAATTATTGGCTCTCCCAATAATTCTATAAAATAAGGGTTTATATTAAGTGAACAACAATATTGGGGTAGTAGCTTGGCTTAAACATGTGAGGAAAAACTGAAGGAAAATCATTCTTTTTTAAAAAGATTTTACTTTTAAGTAATCTTTACACCCAATGTGGGGCTTGAACTTATAACCCCAAGATCAATAGTCACATGCTCCACCAACTGAGCCAGTCAGATGCCCTTAAAATCATCCTTTAGTAAGAAGTCTCCAACCACTAACAGGTAAAGAATTAACTCCTTTCTTTACCCCCAATTATTTAAAAATGTATAATTATATACTTTCTCTGCCCATCATTTTTTTTTTTCAGTAAGAAACCAGAAAAATAACAAACAGAAAAGTGTATCTGTCTTGGCTTTTTATTAGGTTTGTGAAGTATAATTTTATTACTTTGTAATAGCTTTGGAAATGCCTGTCATGTCAAAGCAATTACCAGCTGAGAAAAAGGCACTATCAAAAATATGGGTGTGGGCATTGGGAAGGGAGCAAGAGAAGGAAAGACAAATATGAACTACAAGTGGAGGTGGAAGAACAGATTTTATTTTTCTGACTCATTGGGATAGGTTTCAATAAATCATGGACAAGCAGGTTAAAAAAAAAAAAGCTTCTGAGAGGGGAAAAAAGGGCGGTCCTGTTTTGAAAAGCAGATAACTGATGAAACACAAGCTCTAGGTATGATAGGTTTCAGGCCTATGCTAAGGTCCTACAATTCTTTATCCAATAGTTCAGTAAAATGTTCAATGCACAGGTTTTCTTCCTCTATATACAGATTACTCAAAGATCAGTGTCCGCCAATTTACTTACTGGAGAAAGGGAATGCTCTACAGATACGTATACATAGAGCTAACCTCTAGGGAAAAAAAACCAGACTAATATACATTCATAGCACAGTATGCTAGGTATGTGCTTTACTGGAGAAAGCTCTGGGTAGGAGGGTAATACACAAAGGGGAAGAAAGAAACTTTCAAGTTGCTAGGGGTCATATTATGTACCATAAATCATTCAAGATAACATTTGAGCTCCTAGATAAAAATTTATTTAGGTACAGGGATACCCAGGTGGTACAGTGAGTTAAGTGTTCTGACTCTTAGCTTTGGCTCAGGTTGTGATCTCAGGGTCCTGAGATCAAGCCGAGTCGAGTCTGTGCTCAGTGCAGAGTCTGCTTAAGACTCTTTCTCACTCTCCTTTTGCCCCTTCCCCTCATGCTTTCTCAAATAAATATGTAAAATCTTTAAAGAAATAAAATAAAAAATTAATTTTGGTGCAGAAGAGTAGTTAAGGAACTGAATATTTCTTTTTTTTTTTAATTTTTATTTATGATAGTCAGAGAGAGAGAGAGAGAGAGAGAGAGAGAGAGAGAGAGAGAGAGAGGCAGAGACATAGGCAGAGGGAAAAGCAGGCTCCATGCACCGGGAGCCTGATGTGGGACTCGATCCGGGGTCTCCAGGATCGCGCCCTGGGCCAAAGGCAGGCGCTAAACCGCTGCACCACCCAGGGATCCCTGAATATTTCTTTTCATCTATTAGGTAACTCTGTTCTCACTGGCCTTTGGACACCAGGCAACAAAAACCTACAGTTAAACCAATGCCCTGTTCACACTCATCTTTACATTGATAAAATAGTTTTCTGTCAAAGTATGGTTTTTGTATTGTACCTTGGAAAACTAACTTTTTTCTTTAAGATTAAGAATTCAATCTCTTATACAACTTCTAAAAATTCTGGTTCTGTGTAACTAAGAACTGATTATAAACTTTAATAGAAAAGCTTTATCAAAATTTATGATAGAACCATTATTTTTCTTTTAAAAAAATCCATACACAGTTATACTACACTTTTAAAGGAACAGAACATTTATTAAAACTTTACAGATAACTTAAACATACATTCCAGGGTTTCTTTCCTTTTTTAAAGATTTATTTATTTGAGTGAGGTGTGAGTGAGTGCACAGTGGAGGGGCGGGGAGAAGGTGTGGGTAGAGAATCTCAAGCAGCTTCCCTGCTAAGTTTGAAGCTGGAGGCAGAGCTGGATCCCACAACTCTAGATCATGGCCTGAGCCTAAATCAAAAGTCAGGAGCTCAACCAACTGAGCCATCCAGGTACCGCTATGTTCCTGGGTTTCTTCAAGAATTTTTTTTCTGGGACAACTGGGTGGCTCAGTGGTGAGTGTGTGCCTTCAGCTCAGGTTGTGATCCTGGGATCGAGTCCTACATCGGGCTCCCTGTGGGGAGCCTGCTTCTCTCTCTCCCTATGTCTCTGCCTCTCTCTCTGTGTCTCTCTTGAATAAATAAATAAAATCTTAAAAAAAAAAAAACATTTTTTTCCCCCTGTTCTTTCCCACCAATGCTCACATTACTCATTCTGTTCAAGTCATGCCACCTGGCCTAGAAGGTACTTCCAAGAATCCACACTAATGTTCTTCTTCAAATTCTTTCTTTTTTCTCATGTTGAACTCAGCATTTTGTATATAACAGATTTTACTAAATATCATCCATTAGACTGTATACTGCTTATTAGCAAGAAATTTGTCACAACCCTTAAACAGTTATTTCTTTAAGATTAGGCATTATAATAGCCCCAAAACAAGCCCAAAACAGTAAGTTTTTTAACTTACTGAATAATTTTTGAAAAGTGCATTTTTTTGAAAATTTATTTTATTTTATTTTTTTTTAAATTTTTATTTATTTATGATAGTCACACAGAGAGAGAGAGAGGCAGAGACACAGGCAGAGGGAGGAGCAGGCTCCATGCACCGGGAGCCCGACGTGGGATTCGATCCCGGGTCTCCAGGATCGCGCCCTGGGCCAAAGGCAGGCGCCAAACCGCTGCGCCACTCAGGGATCCCTTTTTTGAAAATTTAAAGGAAGAAATAGATAGAAGAAAGCCAGAATGTTTTGAAGTATAAGAGGAATAAGGAGTAAATCTAGGGGCACCTGGGTGGCTTAGTCAGTTAAGTGGGAAACTCTTGATTTAGGCTCAGATCAGGTTCTCAGGGTACTGCTTGAGTCTCTCCCTCTCCCCACACCCCACCCCGTTTGCTCTCTTAAAGAAAAAAAGTGTGATGTTTAAAGGAAAAAACCTAGTTATCAAATGATATTTTTAATCTAACAAAGCAAATGAATCATGGAAGGAATATGGTCAAAACCAAAGTGTTGAGTCATTATTAAGAGGACTTAAAGGTTAAAAAGAACAATGCAAAATCAAATTCTTAAATACTGCTAGTGTCTTCTGCAATTTTACTCAGAAACACCAATTAAAGGTTTATTTTTAAGTAAATTAAAGAGACTCTAACTACTGAGAACTAAAAAAAAGTACAGAAATGCCACTGCCACCAAAACCAGTGCAGATTACTACTGATCTGTTTGAATCTTAAATTGACCGAACAATCCATTCCCTTCTTACACACACAGAAGAAAAATGAAACACAAACTCTGTCCTCCAAATGAACTGATCATTTCTGACCAGAAGGGTCTGAAAACATAAATATGTTATAATTGCCAAAGAGAGAGAACCAAATTAAATAAAAACAGCAGTTCATGATTATAAAGCTATCCCTTCTGGAAGGCTTTTAAGTTTTGTGTACAAAATACTTTCTTCACGAAAACTGGATGCTGGAAAATCTCAGCACAACTGACAGACTACATGACAGAGAGACTAGGTGTGCTTTTTCTCTTGCATTCACCAGTTGATGATTACAAATTTCAGACTGATTCTGGATAGGTATGCCTTAGATGATGCTAATCAAAAGCAACCCACAACTCACAATTCTTTTTGGTTGCACGGTTTATATAAAGATAGTTAACTTCTGCCTCTTTTCTTTTTTTTTAAGATTTATTTATTTATTCATGATAGACACAGAGAGAGAGAGAGAGGCAGAGACACAGGCAGAGGGAGAAGCAGGCTCCATGCCCGGAGCCCGACATGGGACCAGATCCTGGGACTCCAGGATCATGCCCTGGGCCAAAGGCAGGCGCCAAACCGCTGAGCCACCCAGGGATCCCTTCTGCCTCTTTTCTAAAGAAAGGAGGCAATGCAAACCACAATTTTTTTTTTCCTTTGTGTGGATCTAGCAAAATTTTTAAAGGGATCTGGAAGCCAAACCAGTAACAGCACATGGTACTGTACATGAAAATATTTTCTTCTGATATAAATAAAAAGTACTATATACACTTTTTTAAATCTGTCATATAACGTAAAGTAGGAACTCATATCCTGGCAAGTTACCTGTTTTTCTATTCTAATACAAAATTGATCATTTGATTTTAAGCTAAAATTATAGGCTATATAAATATATATATATTAGACCATGTCTGAAAAATAGAAATCTAGTCGAGTCTCATTTTGGAAAAAGATAAGGTATATATACTACTTAAAAAACAAACATTTTCTAGCTGTTCTTATTTTCCTTTCTTTTAAAAGTTAAATCTTATCATTTCAATAAGTAGGATCAAAACTGAAAGGATATAGAAAGTATATAATGAGAAGTCTCACTTTCACTCCTGTCTCTTACCACTCAGACCCTTATAGGTAACAGATTTTAATTAATTTAGTTAATTCTTCCAGGTTTTCTTATTAAGCACAAATCTTTATGCTAAAGACTGTACATTCTTATTTCCTTCCTTTCTCACACAAAAGCTATTGTACCATAGACTACTTTGCACCTAGCTCTTTTCAATTAACAGTATATCCTGAGGATCATTCTACCAAGAGCATCCCTATTCTTTTTTAAGCAGCTGCAAAGTAACCCATTCTATAAATGAACCACAGTTTATTCAACTAGTCCTGTAATGATGAACTGTTGGGTTGTTCCTCATCTTTTGATAGTAAGTGGTGCTATACCGAATAACCTTCTATACATGCCACTTCTTCCTTGTTTAGGCCCTACCTACCTGTCCAGCTTCATCTACTAGAGCTGTTCTGCTGCCATCCCCATTATGCTCTGGCCTCACTGACCTTAGTGACCTTCAGTTGGCTTTTGCATATTCTCTTTTTTTTAAATTTATTTTTTAAATTTTTTTTTTATTTATTTATTTACTCATGATAGTCACACACAGAGAGAGAGAGAGAGAGAGAGGCAGAGACACAGGCAGAGGGAGAAGCAGGCTCCATGCACCGGGAGCCCGACGTGGGATTCGATCCCGGGTCTCCAGGATCCCGCCCTGGGCCAAAGGCAGGCGCTAAACCGCTGCGCCACCCAGGGATCCCCGGCTTTTACATATTCTATTCCTTCCACTGAAAATCCACTTCCTCTACATACCTTTAGTCAGCTCCTTTACATCCTTTTCTTTAAGATTTTATTTATTTATTCATTAGAGACACAGAGACAGAGACACAGGCAGAGGGAGAAGCAGGCTCCATGCAAGGAGCCTGATGTGAGACTCGATCCCGGGACTCCAGGATCAGGCCCTGAGCCGAAGGCAGACGCTCAACTCCTGAGCCACCCAGGCGTCCCTCCTTTACATCCTTCTGAAGCTTAGCCCCAATGTCACTTTCTCTAGCCTTCCACAATATCCTACACCAAACCAAGTCCTCTTTGTATTCTCACATGACTCCTCTATTTCCCCTTTACAACACTTACATAGTTTGTATTTATTTAATTATTTGGTTAATGCCTATTTCTCTTACTTGACCATAAGCTCTATAATGGCAAAGACCACTATATTTCTACTCTTTAAGCCTGGCACATAAATAGCAACCAATGATATTTGATGAATAAAGGAATGCCAATTATACATCTATCTGCTCTTAGTATTTTATATGTATTCTGTTTTACCTTGTAAGTATCTCTTGACACTTTCAGTTCACTCCACTTTCATTACCACCATGCTGAACAAGCTCTCATCATTTCTTGTCTAAACTACTATATTCTCTCTTAGGTTCTAAGATCTATTGTGCCATATTTTAGACTTATCATTTGCCAAGAATTCTTTCAATGGGTCCCTACTGATACTAAAATAAATACTTCCCTCTCAGTGTTCCCTCTGTGCTCAGTCGCACTGATTCTAGTCTTATTTATTCTTTGAATATACCACACCCTCTTCTGTCACAGGGCTGTTACATATGCTGTTTTTTCTACTTGGAATATTCTTTGCTTCTCACTTTACTTAGTTAATGCTCAACATCACTTTCTCCTGGAAGTCTGCCAGGACCACTCCTAACGAACCAGGTACCTCTCCTTGAGAGCACTCGTCAGAGCTAAAATTTTACATATATGTTTTGGTGTGGTTTGATCAATATTGTTTTTTTTTTTTAATATTGTTATTTCTATTAGGCTACAAGCTCTTTAAAAAATTAAAAAAAAAAACATTTTATTTATTTATTCATTGAGACACAGAGAGAGAGATGCAGAGACACAGGCAGAGGGAGAAGCAGGCTCCATGCAGGGAGCCCGATGTGGGACTCAATCCCAGGTCCCCGGGATCACGCCCTGGACTGAAGATGGCGCCAAACCCGCTGAGCCACCTGGGCTACCCAGGCTACAAGCTCTTTGAGGGTAGAATTTGTTTTTGCTTTTGCTCACTGGGTATCACCAATATCCAGAACACTTCCTGGCACATGTATATATCTGATAAAAGTTTTAAATGAATGAAAAAAAGAATAACATGAAATTATATGATGAAATAAACTCAGGAATGAAATCTGGAAGTAAAGGTGCATGAGTAAGAGAAAAATCTAAATGTAGGTAATCATATTTGGCATAGTGTTAAGGTTGCTTATTATACATACTTACACATTTCAGTCCATAAATGTTTATTTTTTATTTAAAACCAGTAGGGTTCTTTTTCCTGTGAAACTTAATTTCACTTGACCTATGAGCAAATACCAAGAGAACTGTTTGTACCTCCAGTTATAGAAATAAAGATGACAATAAGTCATTAGCATGAATATTTAAAAAGGATCAAGAGTAAGAAGTTATGGGTTTTTTCTTTGGCAATGGAGAAAAAGATTTCAGGAATGTGTGGGCTTGTACATATTAAGTAATAATTAACATGCTTCTTAAAATTTGGCAAGAAATGTCCATTTTTAAAATTCAGAGGTTTACTTTTCATCTCAAAGAGAAGTTTTAACAAATAAAGAATATCTTTGCCTTCCAAGTTTTTGCAAACATTTATAGCCTATTTTTACAAAAACATACTAGGTTTCAAGTATTTCCAATTACAGTGTGTATTTGCATAGACACTGAATCATCACAACTACATATATGGCTGGCTCATATTACATAAGTATGTTTACTTTGTTTTTGGTGTTTTATTCTCCTTGTATTCCCTCTTTCTCCTGCTTCTGATTTTAGTTCATGGATTTTTCTCTGAAAAGTTAAATTCATTATAAGATACATATGAAATAAGTTTATAACATATTAGAAAAAATAATGTACTAATTATATTAAAAGACAAGTCCTAATATACAGGAAGATTATTATAGTATGATTAGATATGAAACATGGTATTGAGTAAAAACAAGAATCTTTTCATCAACCTAAGAGTCAGAATGACTATGGTTGTTTAAAAAGGTATTCAAATGAAGTATATTAATCAAATAGGTGTCCAGTATAGAGTCCAACTATATTAATCAAATATGTGTTCAGGATACATCCCAAGTCTGCTCATCTTTTTCTGTTTCCACTGCCATCCTTAAGTCACTGAACTATAACAAAGGATAAAACTGCATTTAATGGTTATAGCCAATTAACTGACATCACCTTAGAGTATATTTTATCTTTCTTAAAATAAGAATATAATAAAATTAATAAGATTCACACTTTTTATTTATATCATAAGCTGCTTTGTTGAATCTTTTTTTGTTGTTGTTGAATCTTTTGATACATTCATGATTTCCCCCTCAATACATTGGTAGCCCTGAAAAGAGATTTACCACTCCCAAGTTAAATTATAGCTATCTTAAAGGAAATATTAATCTTAAATTACTTTTTTCATGTTTTATATGATTCTAAGCCATATAAAAAGCTGTTTTTAAAAAGTAAACATCAATTCCTCACACTGATGTGCGTATTTTTTCTCTTATATTTTGCTTCCTCTTTCCATGCAATAGTATACACCGCAGACAGCAGTAGCATTTCTGTGACAGTATGCTTTGCCCTCATGAAAGCAAAGAATGAAGTAACCAGGATTTGCCTTCTATCCTGTTGTGGCTGACTCTATTTCCTTCCATCTCTTTCTCTTCCCTGCAGTGTACCTCTAATTCTGGGAAGAAATGCAAACACACATTTGCTAAAATAGCTACTATATATTTAACACCATTGCTAGGCATCATGAGGGCTGTAAAAGGAGGCAGGGTACCTTTCTCACAAAGTCTACAAAACATTAGAAATGTCTATTTTCTTCTCCTCACTAAAGTAGTCTTTATTTTGTTTTGAACCATGAAAGGAACAATAAAAGGCAAATAAACTGCCTTAAGTCACAAAATAACTCATGTTACATTACTCAAAGGTCTGGAAAAGGAGAAATAATGATGAAAAAAGAAACATTAGAAGAGCCTAATTAACTTTGTCCTTACTGCGATGCAACTCAATTGTTTGGTAAAACAAGAAAGAGAATATCAGAGATTAATAAGAGTTGTTTAGGTTAAAGGTAAACAATATATTTTAAGAGTGGGTGGATGGAAAGTACGGATTTTACATAGCAGAAGAGTTCAAGTTTCTCCATTAAGAGTAAATGACAAGAGATACATGTACCTAACACTCAGCATAAATGCATATACAAACACAGGAATGTGTGTATTTCACACACCTATTTCCTCTGTTTTGCCAGAAAGAAGGAAGGCTAGACTAAGGAAATGTAACATTCAATATTCTAAAATATAGCTAAGACTCGACCTTTCAATCCAAAAAGATTTTTTTTTTTTAAAGTTGTAAGAATGAAACAAAACATTCTCACAATGTTTGGCTACAAAAATTTATTACAACAGTCTCGTCATAGGAATGGTTCTTAGCCCTTTACTCAGTGATTATTTGCCTTTACTTTAAATTATTTTATTTTATTTTATTTTATTTTATTTTATTTTATTTTATTTATTTTATTTTATTTATTTATGATAGGCACACAGTGAGAGAGAGAGAGGCAGAGACACAGGCAGAGGGAGAAGCAGGCTCCATGCACCGGGAGCCCGACGTGGGACTCGATCCTGGGTCTCCAGTATCGTGCCCTGGGCCAAAGGCAGGCGCCAAACCGCTGCGCCACCCAGGGATCCCCTGCCTTTACTTTATGTACCATTTTAGTTGTTTGATTATCTGGCCTCTCATTTTAGAAGAGAAGTGTTGCTATGGAAAGACACTCCAAAAGCTATGAAATAAGAACCCAGAGAAAGTCTCCTTCCCCCTAAAACTGCAAAAACAGCTTTAAAAAAAGGAGTAGCATTTAGGAAATTGTCAAATTACAAAACAGCACACTCAACAATGTATCAAATAACTTATGTTTTAAAAAATTTAATATACATAATTTAAGAAATAGGGAAAGTATATTATATTTTGTTAAAATTGAAGTGATAAGGAGATTATCTGACAACTACGTATAAGAGATATGAAAGGTACGAATTCAGTTGTAGTTTAACAAAAGAAGAAAAAAACAGGATTTGAGGCATTTCACACTGTCAAGAAAGCAAACAGGGATGACAGACAGTTTCTAGGCCTAAAAGCTTGCTTTTTCCTCCCTTTGTTAGAGCTATTAAACAGTAAAAGTGTGGGACACCTGGGTGGCTCAGTGGCTGAGCGTCTGCCTTTGGCTCAGGACGTGATCCCGAGGTCCTGGGATCGAGTCCCATATCAGGCTCCTTGCATGGAACCTGCGTCTCCTTCTGCCTATGTCTCTGCCTCTCTCTTTCTCTGTGTCTGTCTCATGAATAAATTAATAAGATCTTTTAAAAAAAAAAATAAAAGGGTAAGAGTAGCTCAACAATAAAAAAAAGTTTTCTCATAAATTTTAGTCTTCACCCAAATTACAGCTATTGATTGCTTAAAATAACAGAGATTAATATTCTCTCTTTAAAGTGTTTTTTTTTTTTAAAGGTTTTATTTATTTATTCATGAGAGACACAGAGAAAGAGAGAGAGGCAGAGACATAGGCAGAGGGAGAAGCAGGCTCCATGCAGGGAGCCCGATGTGGAACTTGATCCCAGGATCACGGGATTATGCCCTGAGCCGAAGGCAGATGCTCAACTGCTGGGTGTCCCTCTTTAAAGATTTTATTTTAGACACCCTGATTACAGAGTTCAAATTAAAACTTAGGTTAATGACAACTGTGGAAAGCTGAAAACAAAGACTACCGGGAAGCCTGGCGGCTCAGCGGTTGAGTGTCTGCTTTTGGCTCAGGGCGTGATCCTGGGGTCCTGGGATCGAGTTCCGCATAAGGCTCTCTGCATGGAGCCTGCTTCTCCCTCTGCCTATGTCTCTGCCTCTCTCTATCTCTCATGGATAAATAAATAAAATCTTAAAGGAAAAAAAAGAGAACAAAGACTACCCTTAGACCCTCTAAAAACATAAATCCTTGAGAATAAAGGCAAATTTTATTTATTTAAACATTTTATTTTATTTATTATTCATGAGAGACATACAGAGAGAAGCAGAGACATTGGCAGAGGGAGTAGCAGGCTCCCTGTGGGGAGCACATGTGGGACTCAGTCCCATGATCCTGGGATCACAACCTGAGCCAAAGGCAGATGCTCAACCACTGAGCTACCTAGGTGCCCCTAAAGGCAAATTAAAAAAAAAAAATTATAGTAAGAAAGGTCAAAAGAAGATGTGACAACAATTTTACTCTCAAAGGCAATGACTTGCAAGCTTTATCTCTGAAGCCTTGACCCTGTGCATCCAAACTCCAAACTCACATCATTAACTTCCTACCAAGTGTTCCATGTGAATATTTTGACATCGTCTCAAACTAAACACTGGGGTAAGTGGAACAAATACCAATCCCTCATCCATTACAAACTTTGGGCCAAACTAGCTTCCTCTGTTGATTTTCAACCCCTGCTACGCAGCCTTAAAATCACTGATTCTTTCCTTTCTGCTGCTACTGCAACAACCCTGGGTCAGGCTCTTCATCATTACATTCACCTATAAAAGATTCCTCACTGCTCTGCGTGCTTCTCTTTTCTTTCTGCCTTTAATCTATAGTAGCTGAAGAATATTTTTGAATCATACTTTCTCCCTGTTATTCCTAACTTTACAAATTCTTTAATGCCAACTAGATCAAGTTGGATGCAAGAGTCATCTGACAGACACTGAAACTTTACAGAGATAACCTGGCTGGTCTCTTATTGCTCAGCATGCATCCTTTTTGAGGCCACAATTCAATGTTTATGTGATCAAGGCTCGAAACAATATGGCTTCCAATTATCTTTCTGATTCTTCCTTTAAAACATGTCAAGGTTATGTCCCATTACAATAGTCTACTTCTCTACTAAACATCAATATTCCTCTATTCTTACATGTGGGCCACTGCCCTTGCCAAGCAGGTTCTCCTCCCACTTCCTTCAGGCCTGTCTTCCTGATCTTTCATGGCTAGGCTTAAGACCTATCTCATCTATGGATCTTGAAAATTTCTCTTCTGGTCAATTCATTATTCTTACTTACTAATAAGAAAATATTGTTTACCTAGTACCAAATGATATAAACTTAATATTTCAAATTAATATGCTGAAATACAGTTCATGACTCCTGCCACATCTTTTCTAATGTCAATTTCTTCTCATATCAGCAAAAAAGACAAAGTAGGCAGGATACAGGTTAAGTTTAAAAGCCACCAGGGGAAGGTGATAACTTGTAGAAAACAAACCCATCTCATGCTTTTGTAACTCCCTAAGATCATGAACTTTATTTTCCTTCTCCTTCATCCCTTCACTTAGCAGTGGGCCTAGCATACAGTAAGAATCCTACAAATACTGGTGAACAGTACTTTACAGAGGACTTTTTCACTCACTTAACACAAGGCATGATTTATCTTCATTTTCCAGAGAAAAATACAGAGGATTGGAGATTCAACCAAGATCATGAAGTTAGCAGTTGGCAGAAGTGGGTCTTGGAGCCCAGGTTTTTCACATTCTTTTTTTTTTTAATTTTTATTTATTTATGATAGTCACAGAGAGAGAGAGAGAGAGAGGCAGAGACACAGGCAGAGGGAGAAACAGGCTCCATGCACCGGGAGCCCGATGTGGGATTCGATCCGGGTCTCCAGAATCGCACCCTGGGCCAAAGGCAGGCGCCAAACCGCTGCGCCACCCAGAGATCCCGGTTTTTCACATTCTTAATCTGGAATTTTTTGTAAAGGATACAGTCCACCTTGCCTATTCATTAGCTTATGCTGCTCAACGCTAGAGAAGAGCACAGCGATAAACAAATGAGGGAGAGCAAGGGCGGAGGAGAAAGTACACAATTTCTTTTCTACCTGCTGCCTCTGTACCTCCTTTCTATTTCTCACATTAACACAAGAGCTGTTTTTCAGATACAACACAGGGCTACTTAGGCAGTAATGACACTAGATGTAGACAGGCTCCAAATCATTTCTTCAGTCTATTTTCTTTCCTTTTTTTTTTTTTTTTTTCAGTCTACTTTCTACAGCTCAAATATTGATTTGAGGTTCCCAGAATCTGGAACTTCTCCTGGACACATGAAAGGGAAGAGCCTGGGTATATCATGCAACTCTTCCTAATAAATGAGGAGCAACTTTATAGTGGGCAGATCAGGGAGATAGAGGTCCAAAAGAACAGAAAGGACAGGCAGATATGATCATCAGGTGATATAAAATGAATTCACTCATCTGTGACATATGGATGATGAGAGTATCTGATGGATAAAGATGTAAGCCTCAAAAGGACAGAGATTTTGTTCTTTTTTGTTCATTGACATATTCCCAGTATATAAAGTATTCAGTAACATTTATTGAAAGAATTGAAGTATGAAGACTGTTGTAGGATTAAGTGAGAGAATATGTAAAATGCATAGTAACTGACAAATAAGAAGTACCTTCTCTGATTCATGTCTATATCTGGGTATTTCCTAAGTTCCAAAAGTAGTTACAGCAGGACAAGTAGCAGTCACATGGCCATTGCTTATCCTTGTGTAAATTTCCTTTTTTTAAAAAGATTTTATTTATTTATTCATGAGAGAGAGAGACACACACACACAGAGAGGCAGAGACACAGGCAGAGGGAGAAGAAGCTCCACGCAGGGAGTCCGACGTAGGACTAGATCCTGGGACTCCAAGACCACGCCCTGGGCTGAAGGCAGATGCTAAACCACTAAGCCATCCAGGGATCCCCAATTTCCTATTTTTATTTAGTTTTGCAAGGACTATATAAGCATAGTGCTTTGGGATACTGATTCTTTCCAAATTATTTTCTCTTCTTTTTTTCTTTTGGTGGGGAGGGGAAGAGGGAGATGGAGAGAGAGAATCTTTTCTTTTTTAAAGATTTTATTTGTGTGAGAGAGAGAGAGAGAGAGAGAGAGAGAGAGAGAGGCAGAGACACAGGCAGAGGGAGATGCAGGCTCCATGCAGGGAGTCTGACGTGGGACTCGATCCCGGGTCTCCAGGATCATGCCCTAGGCTGAAGGCGGCGCTAAACCGCTGAGCCAACTGGGCAGCCTGGAGAGAGAGAATCTTAAACAGATTCAACACCCAGTGCGGAATGCAAACTGGTGCTCCACCTCATCACCCTGACATCATGACCTGAGCTGAAATTAAGAGCCAGATACTTAAACCAATTAAGCTACCTACGTGCCCCACTCTCTCTTTTTTTTTTTTTATAAAGACAACATATCATTTAAAATATAGAAAAATATGTAGAAAACAAAAATTACCCATAATATCACTATCCAGAGAATAGCACACAACACCATTAGATTCCCAAAGAACACCATTACCATTTTATAGACTTCCTAAAATCAATTTCTCTATCTGCAGAGGTCCTGAACCCCCAAATTAGGTGAATTCCTTTCTTTCATTTCAAGTTAGCTTTAGATAGAGCCTCTCAAATCCCAGCTAGCATACCTCACTTAGCACTATCCTGAGAGTGCTGATTATAGGGTAGTATATGAAAAATATTTTTATATTTAAAAATAAACATCTATATATAAGTATTGATATATTCCTATCTATTAAAATGCTAAGCCATGTAACTGATCTATCCCTCTCTACATATATACCTATAGAGAGATATATCTACATAGATATATATGAATGGACTAAAAGGAATGCCATCTTACGTGCTCAGCTAACGAATGCTGAAAGGCTGCACTGCGTTCTTGTTGGAATGATGCTGGGCAATCTGTCTGATAACTCTGCTGAAGTTTCCTTTACTGCCATTGTAATGGTTTCTGGTGAATACTTTTCACCCACTGTAGCTAAAAAAAGTGAGTGATAGTGCAGGACTTGGTAGATCCCAAGGAATGTGTTATTCTGCAGCTTTTATGGTAGCCAGAAGAGTTTCTAAAAAAATGTTAAGGAAAACAAGAAGATATCAACAGACAATAGCAAGTGAAGAATAATTTTAAGAGGGTACTTAAAGAAAGATTTGAAGACTTATTGTGACTTGAAAAGCACAAGAAGACTACAATACGCAGTAGAAAGACCCCATCTCTACAAGGCTGATCCATTCCACCTACTCTGTGCTGTGCCCACTATTGGCTTTCCTGTTTCAAGAACTGCAATCTCTCTTACAAAACTGAGTATGCATGTCATGTCAAAAATATTTAACATAAGGGCACCTGGGTGGCTCAGTTGGTTGGACATCTTGATTTCAGCTTGGGTCAAGATCTCAGAGTCATGAGATTGAGCCCTGGTTTGGGATCCCTGCTCAGTGGGGAATCTGCTTGAGATTCTCTCTTTCTCCCTCTCCCTCCCCACTTGGGTACCTCAGGCATGCACACTCTCTCTCAATTAAATAATTCTTAAAAAAAGAAAAGGTAAAAACAAGAAACTGTCCTTTACCAAAACTCAGGAGCCTGTTATCATATGGATTCATCTCCAAGTGAAGCTGTATCTGCTGTAGGAGATCCACCTCAGCTCTCATTTTTCTGTTCTAGTTCTTGGATGGACTCATGTTATACAAAAATAATGTGGAAAATTGACTTCTTGGCTTATTTCTTCTAGATTATACTAACTGCAGCTCTAAGCTGCACCTTTTAGTCATTCCTCATTTATTAGTTACTAAGAAGAAAGTTCTTCTCTTCCTGAAATCTGTGGCCTTTCATTAATAAAAAGGTCTCAAGATATTCAAAGCAGAATCTATCATTATGTAACTTTTTATTTTATTATTTATTTATTTACTTATTTTTTAAAAAAATATATTTAATTTTTTTTAAGTAATCTCTACACCCTGTACAGGTTTGAACTTATGACCCTGAGATCAAGAGTCCAATGCTTCACTGACTGAACCATCCAGGTGCCCCAATTATGTAATTTTTTAAAGCATTTGATATCAACTCCAATCTGAAGATCAATAGTTGGACATCTAATATTTTTTGCCAACTGTTACATGTGAAATACTGTGACAGTAGGGTTGATGATGACTTTTATGACAGAAAGATAAATATATTTTTTGTTCTTCTAAAAACGTAACCACTGATTCTAGCTGGAATTCCATTATGCAATGGTAATGAAAGAGAGTTAATAGAAACAAAAAACTTTCTATTTAGCTCTCTTTGGGGTGACATTATTTTAAAGTCCATAAAAATTTATTTCAGAAGGTAAAGACTAAATTTACCTTATTTTCTTCTAGAAATTTCAACTTGATAGAAACATCATTACGCATTTTATCATATTTTTCCTTATGTGCTTGAAACAGATGCTGTGACTGCTCAATCTTTGGCAGAGTGTTTGCATCACGTGGTCCAAGATTCAGTTCTTCCAAATCAGTGCGATATGCATCATATTCAATCCTGGAAAGAACAGAGTAAGTGATGCACATTACAAAAACAGAGTGAAGTAAGTTCAGGAGGTGAGTTGGAAATATATGACAGTCTTATATTATACATTGATAGACATATATTATTATACCTTACACTTTTAAAATCATGTATTTTTTAATACAAAGAGCTATTAATATAAGCGTGTGGGGGGGAAGCTGCCCATTAGTCTTATTAACTATTCCTCCCAAAGTACAGTATTAACTGACAAGTAGAATTTCTAAAATTTAAAAACCAGTTTAAAAAGACAGATGTCAAAACCTAATGCTAACAAGATCAAGTGATCTATTTTTCATGGAAAAATGGTAATGCTGATAAGGTAAAGCATAGAAAGATCACAGACTTCAGGAAGACATACTTTAACTAGTAAAAGGAAGTTATACTGAGGGTCAGCAGTCCTTAAAGTATAGTCTATAGTGTAGCCAGCAAGGTACAAGAGAAATATAATGCAAGTCACATATGTAACTTAAAATTTTCTAGTAGTGCCATTAAAATAATAAAAATTAATTTCACCCTTTAAACAATATATTTTATTTCACCCAATATACCTACAATATTATCACTGCAACATGTAATCAATGTAAAAAGATTGTTAATGAACTATTTTACTTTTTTGGAGGTAGTAATGAGTCTTTGAAATCCACTGTATATATTATACACCTATCTCATTTCAATTTAGGCTAACTACCTTTCAAGGGCTCGACAGACACATATGGCTAGTGGCTACCATATGAAACAGAGCAACTCTGGATGGATTTCCATAACATTAGTATTTAGAAAATGACAATGGCATCTATTACAGAGCACTTACCACCTTGTGATCCTTTAGGTGCCTTCCCATTAATATTTTCCTACTACTAACTGAAATAGTTAACCCACCATCACCACTCCATGATCACACTGTATCTCATAATGCCTCTGTCACGGCACCTATGTAAGTACAGTACTTGGGGACTTGCTTATCAGTGATTTATCCAGCAGTCTCTATTATTCAGTACTCAGCTAAGAAGAACAATGTGAGGGATCCCTGGCTGGCTCAGCGGTTTAGTGCCTGCCTTCAGCCTAGGGCGTGATCCTAGAGTCCCGGGATCTAGTCCCATGTCGGGCTCCCTACATGGAGCCTGCTTCTTCCTCTGGCTGTGTCTGTGTCTCTGCCTCTCTCTCTCTCTCTCTCTCTGTGTCTCTCATGAATAAACAAAATCTTAAAAAAGGAAAAGAAAAGAACAATGTAACCTCTGATTTAGTAAAAATCAGCATCACAAAGCTTATGCCCTAGAACTAAAGCTCTTTATTCAATATCTAGAGTACAATCTACTCCTCTTATTCTGGCAATTAAGAATATTTTAAAGATTTATTTATTTATTTTAGAGAGAGTGCACACATGTGGAGGGTTGGGGAGAGGCAGAGGAAGAGAAAGGCAAGCAGACTCCTGGTTGAGTGCAGAGCCTAATGCAGGCAGGGCTCAATCTCACAACCCAAGGATCATGACCTGAGTCAAAACCAAGAGTCAGATACTCAACTGACTGAGCTGCCCATGTGCCCTTTAAGAATATTTTAAACAACATCAACTATATTCCAATGTGCCTTGAGGATTTATTTTTATCTTGTACTGAATTTAACAAACTTGACATTTTAGGGTCAAAAAGAATCATTTATTCATTCACTGATACATTGATTCATTCAACAAATATTAAGTGAGCCCCTTCTATGTTCCAGGCACTATATTAAAAACCAGAGCTATAAAGATGAGTAGATAAAGTTTATCTCAAAGAAACTTACAGTCTAGAGGGAGAGAAGCTCTTGAACAACTAAAACAAAATGAGATAATGGTAACTGCCATGAGGGAGGGAGAATAAGGTATAGAGGAAATCAAAAGAATTGCCTAATTAGGTATCTCCGAACAGAATTAAAACACTAGAATTAAAATTTAAAGGATGGTAAAAGCTTCTGAGGTGGACTGTGGAGGGAAATAAAGCAATCCAGGAAGAGAAAAGCATAAATAAAAGCACAGATTCGTAAGATACCATGATACATTTGGGAAGTAATTCAGTATGTTAGAACCTCAGGTTGGAAATGATAATGGAAGGAATTAAAGTCAGACTAGCAGGCAAACTGACATTAAGTAGCATATACAGGCCATATTAAAGGGATCAGATTTAATCTGGTAGGTCAAGGGGTGGGAAGCCATTTAAGAATTCTGATCTATGGGGGCATCTGGGTAGTTCAGTGGTTGAGCATCTGCCTTTGGTTTAGGTTGTGATCCTGGGGTCCTGGGATCGAGTTGCACATTAGGCTCCCCTCAGGGAACCTATTTCACCCTCTGCCTATGTCTCTGCCTCTCTCTTTGTCTCTCAAGAATGAATAAATAAAATCTTAAAAAAAAAGAAAAGAACTCTGATCTAGAAAGTAACATGTTCTACTTATTCAGCCTAGAAAGACTACCCTAGTGGTAAGAAATGGAAGATGGACTGGAGTGGATTAAGAAACAAACAAGGAAACCAATTAGAAGACCATGGACAAAGGAAAATTAGTCACTGAATCAGGACAATGGCAGTGGGGCTAAGAAGGGGAGGCAGATATAAAGATTTAGGAGGCAAGACTGACTTAGTAATGATAAGTTAAATTCCATGGGTCCTTCAGCCAGATTCAATGACCACTCTGACCTTTGCTGGCTCTAATGTCTTAATCTAGTTGTTTTATTTCTTTTTGTTTTCAGTTTTTCATCTATAAGTGAGAATAATAATTTCCACAAAAAATATAGAGTACTTAGGATATACCTGGTAATAACTAGTATCTTTAGAGTGCTTATTATAATGGTCAAATTAGAATAGGTCTAGCCAGAAGCAGATAAATTAAAAACAATAAAAAATGACGGAAAAAAAGTAGAACAAAAATAGTGATATATGATGACTTAATGTGAGGACAAATATCCTTCATTAACCTCGGAGCACACTTCTAAACAATGAGATTAATATAAATATAATCAAAGTTGTGATACTGACCTTATATCCCTTAACTTTTACATCCAGAGTTTGTTGATGGTATCAAAGTAAAACTTTCCATAAGAGCTTCTCTAACAGTGCTCATTACCACCAGGAAGAGAAGTACACTAAAATTTCAAAATGCAACTCTTCAAGGTTGCCAGTCTCAATTGAATCCATATCAATAAAGTTAGTGATGGTTGGTTACTATATGACTTATTTTACATAAAACTTGTAGAGAACAGGTGTCCACATCTGAAAAGTCTTGACCATAACTGATTCCCTTGTTGGTGCTGCTGTGGAGAAGTGCTGAATGGGCTGTTACAAGATTTTCTATACACGGAGCACCAGAGGGCTAGGAAATACTTGTACACAATGCATAATAGGGAGCATTAAAAGGCCACCCAGACTTTTGCCTAAATTGCCACTTTTTGTGATCAAATAGCTGATCCATGCCCTATAAGCCAGTAAATTCTGGTTCTGACAGAGAAGAAAACTCAGCTACTGAGAAACTTTTAATCTGGGGTTATTTTTAAATGTTATCCCTGTAGGGCACATTTTACTATTACAACTAGTGAATTCCTCAGTTACTTCAATAAAATCACACTGTAATTTCAATAAAACAAGAATAAATTATGGAGTGAGGTCATTGTTAGTTTTTTTAAAAGATTTTATCTATCTATCTATCTATCTATCTATCTATCTATCTATCTATTCATTCATTCATTCATGAGAGACACAGAAAGAGAGGCAGAGACACAGGCAGAGGGAGAAGCAGACTCTCTGCAGGGAGCCTGATGTGGGACTCGATTCTCAGACTGGGATCAAGCCCTGAGCTGAAGGCAAACACTCAACCACTGAGCCACCCAGGCATCCCTGTTGTTAGTTTTAAATTACACACAGAAGTCGTTAAAGGTTTCCTGATAACCAGCTATCAAATACATATAACCTGATTTATAATCCTGTTCAGACGTTTTAAATAAACCCATATATTAGATTGAGATTTTTTTTTAAATTTTATTTATTTATGATAGGCACACAGTGAGAGAGAGAGGCAGAGACACAGGCAGAGGGAGAAGCAGGCTCCATGCACCGGGAGCCCGACGTGGGACTTGATCCCGGGTCACCAGGACCACGCCCTGGGCCAAAGGCAGGCGCTAAACCGCTGCGCCACCCAGGGATCCCTAGATTGAGATTTTTAAAAAAGATTTTATTTATTTGAGAGATAAGAGAGGGAGTGTGTATATAAGCAGCAGAAACAGCAGAGGAAGGAGAGAACCTCAAGCAGATTCCTGGCTGAGCACAGAGCCCGATGGAGGGCTCGATCTCACGACCCAGAGACCAAGACCTGAGCCCAAATCAAGGACACTCAACCGATGAGTCACCCAAGCACCCCTAGATTGAGATCTTTTTATCACACTCTACTTTAAGTTAGACAACTCAATATAAGATGTGAAAATTAGGGATCCCTGGGTGGCGCAGCGGTTTGGCGCCTGCCTTTGGCCCAGGGCGCAATCCTGGAGACCCGGGATCGAATCCCACGTCGGGCTCCCGGTGCATGGAGCCTGCTTCTCCCTCTGCCTGGGTCTCTGCCTCTCCCTCTCTCTCTGTGTGACTATCATAAATAAATAAAAAGTTATTTAAAAAAAGATGTGAAAATTATTATTATTATTTGAAAATTATTATTAAAGATTTTATTTTTAAGTAATCTCTACATCCAACATGGGACTCCAACTCACAACCCTGAGATCCCAAGTCACACATTCCATCAACTGAGCCAGCCTGGCACATCATAATTTTTATTATTATTTTTTTAAAGATTTTATTTATTTATTCATGAGAGACAGAGAGAGAGAGAGAGGCAGAGACACAGGCAGAGGGAGAAGCAGGCTCCATGCAGGGAGCCCAATGCGGGACTCGATTCTGGGACTCCAGGATCATGCTCTGGGCCAAAGGCAGGCACTAAATTGCTAAGCCACCCAGGGATCCCCACATCATAATTTTTAAAATAGATATGAAATTTGGGATAAATCTAGTTCAAATTTGAGACTGAATGATTAAAAGTAAAAGGAAGAAAGCAAACAGGCTCTCATTTTGGCTTTGAAATTGGCTCCAAGTGAGCAAGCAAATCTTTTAACCTCTAGAGGCTTATTTTTCTCTTCTACAAATTAAAAAATAACTTGTGTACTGTTCAGTGACTCATCTAATGATCTAATGAATTTTTCTTTCTTTACTATGGGTTAATATTTGAAAAAAAAAAAAAACTAAAAAAAATTTTAAATTAAGCTATATGCCCAACATGGAGCTTTGAACTCACAATCCCAAGATTAAGAGTTGCATGCTCTACTGACTGAGCCAGCCAGTCAGTCACCCCATAATATGGGCTAATTTTTTTTGGGGGGGGCTAATGTTTTTAAAAGCATCTTAAAATAATGGCCAAAGAGAAAGATATTATATCCTTAAAACAAAACATATTTTAAAATATACTAAACAAAAATACACTTTAGGTACTAAAAATATTTTCAGGATAAGTGGACAGTTACAAAGTACAGAAACAGAAATCAGATTCAAGTAGTTCTTGACTAGAAGGTAGAAGAGGGTAGTTTTAGAACCAAAGAATTTTCATCTTCAAAACCCACAAATATTAATCTGAAAGGCTAGAAAATAAGAATTCTTAAAAGAATTAAAGATAGATAAAAGGAAAAGGGTATTCATTATGAACAAAGCAGGACATCACAAGTAAGGAACAGATTTGGAAAAGAACCAAATAAAATTTATAAAAATAAAAAATATACAGAATATTCTTTTGAAAAATACAATGTCCACAAAAAGATTTAAAGAGACTGGAGAATCAGTTACTAAGAGTGTTACTAAAGGGACTCCTACTGAAGGGTAGGAGAAATTCCTGAGAAATTCCTTCAGTGTTATTGAGGGATATCCTTTTTTTTTTTAAAATTTTATTTATTTATTAATGAGAGACACACACACAGAGAGAGGTAGAGACAGGCCGAGGCAGAAGCAGGCTCCATGCAGGGAGCCTGATGCGGGGACTCAATCCTGGGTCTCTAGGATCACGCCCTGAGCTGAAGGCGGGGCTAAACCCCGGCTGCCCTATTGAGGGATATCCTATTGATGGATTCCTTCCGTTTATTTTTTCCATCTGGATTTTTTTTTAGATTTTATTTATTTATTTTAAAGAGAGACAGAGAGTGTGTGAACAAGTGAGAGGAAGGACAGAGGGAAAAGGAGCAGCAGATTCCCCACTGAGCAGAGAGCCTGATGCAGGGCTTAATCCCAGGACCGAGATCAGGACCTGAGCAGAAGGCAGACACTTGGCCAACTGAGCCACCCAGGCATCCCACCACTTTCTGATTTTAATACTGTGTTAGTAAATAATTAAAATAGGGAAAAGCAAAAAACCAAGTCCATGATCTAAATAGGACACAGACCACATCTCTACCCTTCTCCTACCAAACAACCACAGCTATTTATCTTGACCTTCATTTCCAAGTCATTAAAAACCACATGTTAATACTAAACCTAAAATTACAAACACAGAAAAACATAGAAGCATCTCTTGTGAAAAGATTAAAAGTTAATTTTTCAAGGGTTTTGGGCTTTCAGTTATGTGAAGCATAAGGAAATATATATAAGAATAAGCACTCAAAAACTAGATGAGTTTAGAGTTTTCATAGCCATTTCTCATATTATTAAAATAGGGTAAGGGGCCAAAATATAAATTTATACTTCTAAAAGTTATAGTTTGCACTTAACCTCAACTATGCTATAAAAAAATGGGATAGGAAGTAAGGATTTCAAATGTTCAGAGGAAAAAAATTCAAAGTAAATCAGAATAAAATGAAGGGGAGAAAAATAGTTCCTGGAATCAAAAGTTGAAAAATGCTATTGCTGATCTGCTAAAATGTACTTAGCTTACCTAACAGGATGGTTATGAGATAGGGAATTAATAATGAGTGTATCTGTGTATGTTTATAAAATGTTTGAAAACACTGCATTATAAACAGCTATGAAAATACGTAAGAGTTTGAAGCTAATTATAACCTAGGTAAGTGGAAGGCTAGGAAGCTGGTATCCACAACATAAAATCATGGAAGCAGAATGAGCTTCTTTAATGAAGAGAAAGTGAAACTGTAAATCTGGCTATTCCACTGCTTCTACTGGGAAGCAGCAGTAATAAGAATGAAAAGAGAGGCTTAAGGCCAGATTATAGAGGGCACCTAGGATCTACGTAGTAGAACACAAGGCCCTATCCTCTTCTAAGGAAGCTGGAACTAGGAGATCCTCCATCTCTGTATTCTCTAACAGGCAGGTTTGGGCACATAACCAAGGCTCAATCAGATATTCTCTAGACAATGAATCAAAATATTGAGGGGCCTTTTGGAAATGACTTATGGTGGCCATGGCAACATCAAGTACCAGAGGTACCCAGCATCAGGGTCCTAATTAGATTCTTCTGAGGCAGGAATTCTGAGGAATTTTGATTCCTGCTTGTTTCTAGAATCTGCTCTTCTGCCTTTCTCTTAGTTCTATCTACTGCATTCTTTTCCTGCCTGTATTAGCCAAAGCTGATTTCTAACATATATAACCTAAAACCTCACCTGAATTATATACCATATGTAAGCAGACCATATAATGAAACTTTACACCTACCTGGCACTTTCATATTGTTTCACAGTCATTAATGTATCTTCAATTGTTTTATTCACCAAAGTGTTCACACTGGCAATAAAAAAATTAATGGCTCCAAGAAGAGTCTCCCCATTTTTAGCCAGTAGCTTCTGGGTATCTGCATTATAGCCAAATTCTTCCTACAACAAGAAAATCACCTTAACATATCCACTTATTAGTGAATGTGACAAAGAAGTCTTAAACATATCACTATTGGGAAAATATTTGATTTAGAGAATATCTGATTTATAATATTTAGCTATAGAAGTTTTCTTCTTTTAATGTTTAAATAAACAAATCTAAATCACAGCTAGCTATATAATTACCAGAAAAGTTTTGTAAACCAAAATTGTCATCAGCTCAGATGTATAGCTAGAATCAAATAATTTTAAAAAGTTAAAGTACTTTGTACTAGAAAGAATATTTTCATTTCCATGTTTTGTTTCTATTATACTGTAAGCACAGCTGTTAAGAAGAAAAATATAGCAGATTATTAATCAGAGAAACCATAACTTTCACAACCAAATTAGGTTAACAATTGACTAAAACTTTCAGACATAGACACATTGCAATTTCTGTGTTTTGACATAATCTCTTCGGTGTATAAATATTAACAATGCACATTTCTTGTAAACTCAGGGACTAGTTGACTCCCCAGCTCAGGTCTACGTAGGTGCACAGCTGGGGAAGGATCACTCAACACCAGTTTGAGTTCATTCTCTCTGAATAAACTGAGTTTTGGCTTAGAAAACATTACATATGACTCCTTCAGATATGGCAAGTACTAACTAAATTTTCAGTAGTTGAAAGACTGGAAAACTTTAACAGATTATCAGGACACATCTGGACAAATAAAAAAAAATCTGATCATAGCTTATTGTAAGATTTATTCTTCAACTTGAGAATTCTGAAGTTTGTTACGAAACACTTTTTAATTTAAGCTGTAAAAAAGTAATATGAAATTAAATAAAATCTTAGAAAATGCAAGTTTGGGATCCCTGGGTGGCGCAGCGGTTTGGCGCCTGCCTTTGGCCCAGGGCGCAATCCTGGAGACCCGGGATCGAATCCCATGTCGGGCTCCCTGCAATGGAGCCTGCTTCTCCCTCTGCCTGTGTCTCTGCCTCTCTCTCTCTCTCTCTGTGACTATCATGAATAAACAAATAAAATCTTTAAAAAAAAAAGAAAATGCAAGTTTAATGCTAGTGCTATAGATATAATTAAATTTCTAGGTCATAAAATAGCCAATAATTAATAAATAGGAGAGTAAAATTATCTTGTGCTAAAACTATTTTCCATTTAAGAGAGATGCAAGTAACTCTTTTTTTTTTTTTTTTGAAAAAAGATTTATGGGGGATCCCTGGGTGGTGCAGCGGTTTGGCGCCTGCCTTTGGCCCAGGGCGCGATCCTGGAGACCTGGGATCGAATCCCACGTTGGGCTCCCGGTGCATGGAGCCTGCTTCTCCCTCTGCCTATGTCTCTGCGTCTCTCTCTCTCTGTGTGACTATCATTAATAAATAAAAATTAAAAAAAGAAAACCTATGAAAAAAAAAAAAGTCCAGCTGGCCTGGAAGGGGCAGGATTGGGTAAAAAAAAAAAAAAAAAGAAAAAAAGATTTATGTATTTGAGAGAGAGAGAAGGAGCATGCATATGTGTGCATACAAGTCAGGGGATGGGCAGAGAGAAAAAGAGAGAATCTCAAGCAGACTGCCCCCTGAGTGCAGAACCTGACCTGGAGATCCATCCTAGGACCCTGAGAGATCATGACCTGCGCCAAAAGCAGGAGTTGGAAGCTCAACTGACTGAGCACCAACCAGCTGCCCCAACCCTGTTCATTTCTAAAAATTCTCAATACCCAGAATTTCACAGAATTAACATTAAGAATGGCACAAATCCTAATTTAGCCACAGAGAGAGACCTATACAACCTAGAAGGCTACTCTTTTACTAAAAACAAACAAAATAGCCTGGAGCAGAGTAAGATGAAATAGCAGCAGACTGAAGAGTTGTATAGCAGAATTTGGATACTATATTTATAATGAAGAAACAGGCCTATATTCAAAACAGACAGGAAGAGTGAACTGCTATTGTTCTGTTTCATAAATGTAAATCCCACCTGTAATTCCGTGAAGAAAATATAAAACTTTAAAAAAAGAAAAAAAAAGAAGAAAATATAAAACTTAAGATTTTAACATACAATTTGAAAAGTTAACTGGCTAGAATAAAAAAGCTTTTTTTTAATAGTAAGGTATGAGACATAGTATAGTAGCAAAAGATATAAAACTGGGGCACTAGAAAGAAAGGAATATACATATGTATATGCATTATAAGAAACACAAAAATAATGAAATATGCTTTTTAGCACTGAAAATAAGTAAAACTTGATTCATAAACTTCATTTAGTTAATAAGTTGTTTTAGTATTTTCGGTTGGACAGGGACATTTTATACACTATTATAAATTGCCTTAACAATTACAAATAAACTAAACATAAAGTAATTTTATGAACAGGGCTGTGGTTTTAATCTGCCACTGTACAGGGAAAGCCAATATAATTCCTTAATCTCAATATCTGCTTGCTTTATACAGAGAGAGAACAAAGCTTCAAAATATTTGAAAATTTTTTCTCTTTAGCAGCTTCTACATCATTTACAACGTTTATCAGATATAAATGACAACTGTCTCCCCTTAAACTTATACATCAGGACTAAATAATGGAAACATCTGGATCTAAAACATCCAATTTTAGTGCTATAAATTATTACCTAATTAATAAATTAATAACAAGTGGGTTAATTTAAAAAACACATGGCAATTAAGGAATACAGATAACACTACTGACAGGTACTAGTTGATAATTGATAATAATATGGATTATGTGAACTTTTTCTTTTTCTTTTTTTTAAGATTTTATTTATTTATTCATGAGAGACACAGAGAGAGGGAGAGGCAGAGACACAGGCAGAGGGAGAAGCAGGCTCCATGCAGGAAGCCCCATGTGGGACTTGATCCTGGGTCTCCAGGATCATGTCCTGGGCTGAAGGCAGCACTAAACCACTGAGCCACCAGGGCTGCCCCATGTGAACTTTTCAAATCTTGAAGTATATGCTACCTTCTAAATTGAGAAAAAAAATTTTTTTTAATGAGTTGAAGTGCCATGGCATAACAGAACTGGGGCTCAGAGGATGTGATAAAATGGTAAAAATCTAGTTTGGAAGTTCATATGTTGATTCTGCTACTGACTGTATTTATCTATTTTGTTAAATTTTTTGTGTGTCAATTTCTCAGTAATAATATGAAGATAATGCTCTTACAAGTTTGATAGGAAGTGTGATGAGATAACCTGCATAAAGTTTCTGATAGATGACAGGCATTCAAAAAGTTTCAGGAGATTTGCTTTTTCTTCTGCTGGATACTGCTTGTTTCTCTAGAAGATGAAAGAACTGAACTAATCTTGGGATGCGTGGGTGGCTCAGTGGTTGAGCATCTGCCATCAGCTCAGGGCATGATCCTGGGATCCTGGGATCGAGTCCTGCATCGGGCTGCCTGCATGGAGCCTGCTTCTCCCTCTGCCTGTGTCTCTGTCTGTCTTTGTGTTTCTCTCATGAATAGATAAATAAAATCTTAAAAAAAAAAAAAAAGAACTGAACTAATCTTTATTTTTTTTTAAATTTTATTTATTTATTTACGATAGTCATACAGAGAGAGAGAGAGAGGCAGAGACACAGGCAGAGGGAGAAGCAGGCTCCATGCACCGGGAGCCTGACGTGGGATTCGATCCCGGGTCTCCAGGATTGAGCCCTGGGCCAAAGGCAGGCGCCAAACTGCTGCGCCACCCAGGGATCCCTGAACTAATCTTTAAATTCAACTTCCAAATTCCCCAATCCCAAAACAGCTATCATAACCATCATACTTTATCCAGTGCCACTATGTGCCATACGTGTGCTAATTATTGTCAAGGAGTCTCAGTTAATATGTCATAAGGTAGGAGGAAGTGGACACCAGCTCTTTATCACTGCGCTATAAATTTTTTCTCAAAAAGAATCAACAGGCAAGGAGAGTTACTTTGCTGGCTTTCGTGATTAATCCTGATGACCAAGGGAAAGGAAACTGGACTGCTAAGGAAGAGTATGCCTGGAATACAGGCAACCTCTTAGGGCATCTCTTAGTACTACTATCTTGCTCTGTGATTAATGTCAATAGAAAACACCACCACCACATTTCAGTCAGGACTACTAATGGTCTGGACCCTTCAGGAAGGAAGGTCTGGGTCACCCTACCAGGCAAAGAACTGACTGGATGAGGTGTGAACCGAGAGCCAATGTAATACGGAATGACTTCAGTGGAAGCTAACACTTCGTGACTATCTGTAGAAATGAAGACTATAATTATTGTATTTCTTCCTTATTTTGTTATGTTCATGTATGTATAAAGCAGATAACTTCATTTTCTTCCCTCTCATATGCCCTTAGCATACAACATAAGATGTATTATTAACTTTACATCATAGTATTTAACTAACAGGATATCAAGGAAAAAAGTGAACATCACTCAAGTACTCTGCTAACTTTTCCCCTCTTGTGGGGAAAAGGTTAGTCTATCTTTGATAGTATGCAGGATAGTCATATCATATTAGGTGAAAGTAAGGCTCTCTTACTGCCTTTACTTGGAGATTAAGTATGGTTTAAGGATATATGTATAATTGTTGCTAGCCTGATGAAGGGTAGACTGTGATGGTTAATTTTTTTTTAATTTTATTTATTTATTTATTTATGATAGTCACACACACAGAGAGAGAGAGAGAGGCAGAGACATAGGCAGAGGGAGAAGCAGGCTCCATGCACCGGGAGCCCGACGTGGGATTTGATCCCGGGTCTCCAGGATCGCGCCCTGGGCCAAAGGCAGGCGCCAAACTGCTGCGCCACCCAGGGATCCCTGTGATGGTTAATTTTATGTGTCAACTTAAATTAGCCAGTTGTTTGGTCAAACACTAGTCTAGATGTCACTATGAAGGTACAGATTTTGTAGATGTGATTAACATTTGCAATGATAAACATTATAAATAACATTTTTTTTAAGATTTTATTTATTTATTTATGAGAGACACACACACAGAGAGGCAGAGACATAGGCAGAGAGAGAGGCAGGCTCCATGCAGGGAGCCTGATGTGGGACTTGATCCCAGGACTCCAGGACACACCCTGGGCAGAAGGCAGGCACTAAACCACTGAGCCATCCAGGGATCCCCTATAAATAACATTTAAAGTTGACCTTAAAGAGATTATCTTCCAGAATGTGGGTGGACTTCAATCAATTAGTTGAAGACCTTTAGAACAAAAAGACAGGTTTCCCAGAGAAGAATTCTGCCTTAAGACTAGAAATCTGGCCTTGGTTTCTAAACTACTAACCTACCCTTCGTATTTCAGATTTGCCAAGCCCCACAACTATGGGAGCAAATTTCTTAAAACAAATCTCTGTGTATTATGTACATACCTCCTATTGGTTTTGTTTCATTGGAAAATCCTAATAAAAAACACCCATCTATAAATACTGATTCTGAATTTCAAATAGTCTCTAATAGGTTCCAGGTTACCACTATTTTCATATTTATAAATACTAATTAGAAAGTTTAGTAAATTTTCTATTTCTTAATTGTTTATTTCCTTCAAATCACTTCTGTGTACATATTTGCCTTTAGTATTTGTTCACTAACAATCATATCAAGTATATTTTGGTGCATAAGCCATCATAAAAGAAGAATATAGCATGTCCTTTTAGCAAAATAGGATAGTTCAATTTCTTGTTGAAAAATGTCGCATGGGGGTACCTAGGTTGCTTAATTGTTTGTGTCTGACTCTTGATTTTTGGCTCAGGTCATGATCTCAGGGTGGTGGGATAGAGCATGGAGTGGGGCTCTGCACTGAGCATGGAGTCTACTTGTCCCTCTCCCTCTGCCCCATCCTCTGCTCACCTGTGTGTATGTGTGCACATGCATCCTCTTTCTAAAATGAATGGATAAATAAAATCTTAAAAAAAATGTTGCATGATAGACTCATGCCTGTTGAACAACTAACTAGATAGATAAAAATACCTGTGATGATTAATTTTATATGCCAACTTGGCTGGGCCACGATGTCCAGATCTTGGTCAAACATTCTGGCAATTTCAGTGAAGGTGTTTTTTTAAATGAGATTAATATTTAAATTGGTGGAGTGTGATGAAAGAAGGCTGAGACGACCCTCCACAAGAGAGGTGGGCCTCATCCAATCAACTGAAGACCTTAATAGAACAAAGACTGAATTCCCTGTAGCAAGAAGGAATTCTGCTAACAGATGCCTTTGCACTCAAACTGCAACTCTTCCTTGAGTCTCTCTCTAGTCTGCCAGCCTACCCAACAGGTTTTACATGTATCAAGACTCCAAATCCTGTGAACCAATCTTTTAAAATACATCTCTCTATATATCTACTTATCCTGTTGGTCCTGTTTGTCTATAGAACTGGACTAATACAGTACCACATTTCCTTTTTGTCCTTAAAAATTCAGTGACTCTTGAATTTAAGAAAATTTATCTGGGATATCATCAGAAGACTTACAAACTGGGATTTCACTCATATTATCTATTTTGCCATCATCATTGAGTCAATGCTGCTGTCTCTCTGCAGTTCTCTTCTGATTTTGTCTAATAACTGAAATATCTTCCTTTGGTGTTGTCTTCTCTTTGCCACTACGGGCAAAAAATGAAAAATTCTAAATTTTCAACTATGCTGCAGAAACATGAGAAAAAAAAAAAAAAAGACTACAAAGAATAGTAGTACAGGGGATCCCTGGCTGGCTCAGCAGTTTAGTGCCTGCCTTTTTGGGCCCAGGGTGTGATCCTGGAGTCCCGGGATCGAGTTCTGCATCGGGCTGCCTGCATGAGGCCTGCTTCTCCCTCTCTGCCTGTCTCTCTGCCTCTCTCTCTGTGTCTCTCATGAATAAATAAATAAAAATCTTAAAAAAAAAAAAAGTATTACATCATTTTTAAAGCTGATGCCATCATTCTTTTATCATCTTAGTAATTTTTAACATTGGAAATAATGGATGAATAATGATGAAATAATTCCCAAGATGATAAAATAGTTAAGTGTTTTAAGATCATTCACATCCCATACTGTGTCTTTTACTTCCAATGGACCTGTATGGCAGTTGCAAGATAAAAAGTTGTATTCTGGAGGTGCCTGCCTTCTGCTCAGGTCATGATCCTGGGGTTCTGGGATCAAGGCCTAAGACAGGCTCCCTGTTTAGCAGGGAGCTGGCTTCTCCCTATTCCTCTACCCCTCCCTCCAATTCATGTTCTCTAGCTTGCTTTGGTCTCTCAACTAAGTAAATAATCTTTTTTAAAAAGTTGTATCATCTGGGGGCACCTGGGTGGCTCAGTGGTTGAGCGTCTGCCTTTGGCTCAGGGCATGATCTCTGGGTTCTGGGATCAAGTCACACTTCAGGCTTCCTGCAGGGAGACTGCTTCCCTCTCTGCCTATGTCTCTGTGTGCTTCTCATGAATAAATAAAATCTTAAAAAAAAAAAAGTTGTATTCTGCTAATAAAAACAAGTACATTTTCTCATTGGAATAAAACTCATGAATTATTAATCCGTACAAAGGGTTAGAGATGTCAAATAAGAAATTCAAAAATTAAAACTAGGTCTAATGGACTTGAATACTGAAGATTAAACTCTCAGTTCTGTTAAAAAAAAAAAAAAAGGATTTGACACCGAGAAAAGATAACAGAAGTACCTATTAGCTAAGACTGAGCATTAAATGAGCTAATACATACATAAATCATGTAGAACAGTATCTGGTATATAGTAAACCCCCAATCTGTATTAACTATTATAATTAATAGGGTCTACTGAGTGCAGCATTGCTGATAACACTGCTACAACACTTCTTCAGACCCTATACCCGGGCTACCTCTTTCCATACTGTGGGCTTTTCTCTGGATCACAGACCCTCTAAAGATCCCATTTAAAAGAATAGCAAGAGATCATGGAGAAACAGACATAGTTATGGCCTCCTCATGTACACGCAAAGGTGAGCCCCACCTAGAGCTGCCTCCTTCTGGCCTGTTGGTACATGTCCTTGGCTATGAAAACAAAGTAAGAATGTATATGTTCATATATACAAAACATAAATTATATACATAAAATATATATAACATTCAGCTCTACCTCTTCTTAAAAAAATTTTTATGAGTAGGCACAGGTGTATGCATGAGCAGGGGGAGGGGCAAACGGGGAGGGAGAGGGACAAGTAGACTTCTCCCTGAGTGTAGAGCCTGACACAAGCTTCACCATCTTAATTCCACAACTCTTGAGATTATGACCTGAGCCAAAAGCAAGAGTCAGATCCTCAACCTACTGAGCTACCCACATGCCCCACAGCTCTCTATCTTTTATTTGTTTTGTGATAAAAATTATCTGACCTCTCCTGGCTTCAGTTTCCTCATCTATAAAATGGGGATAACATTTCTTCTAGTGTTGGGTTAGATAAATTATTAAACATAATGGTTATAAAGAACCCAGCCCTTTACACTCAACTGCAGCTGTTACACGATTGATTAGCTTCCCAAATATAAGATTAGTTCGTCTATCTAGTGACTCAGAATTGAATCTCAGTATTCTTATGAAATAATATTGTCATCTCTAGCCAACTTTCTTTTTCAAGATTCTAGATATTATCACATAACTTAATGATCTAAATTATCTAACTCTTTAAGTTAGAAGTCTGTAGGTAAGGGATTTCTATACCTTTTGGCTTCAGGTGAGGGGAAAAAAAAAGACATCAAAGAAGTCACTTAAGACATAAATTCTTAGGAATGCTTTGCTGAATACTTATAGAGATATGGTAGAGATGTAATTTCATAATTATTCTAAAATTCTTAATTTCTAAAACTTACAATTTATATTAATGATTTCAGTAAAAGTAGATCATGAATCCAGTCAAGCAAGTTACTATTTGTTCAAGACATTTGGAGAATAGGTAGATTTTCAGTAGGTATCTGAATTTGCTTTTTACCCAAGCTTACATACACACAGATGATTTTTTTCTAGACTCAGGCAAACTGAGTACTTTCCTTTTCCTTTCCCCTAACCAAGTTCCCTTCTCCTGAAACCTCTAGCTGACATCTCTAGTCATCCAGGACTTCTTCAAAATTACATGAAATATCTTAAAAGAACATCAATTCCAATTTTATTAAGAGTTAAGCAAATCATAAATGTAACAAATTATATCTTAGAATATTGCTGCCATTCTCCTCCTCCATACTCCAATAGTTATTTAAATAATCTTACATGGAGTTCTAGTGACTTCAAACTCAGGTCAGCAAATGCATCTCCAAGTTGCCTTTGAGTATGCACCATCTGGAAAAGCTGGGTCGACAATGTCTGAGCCAGTCTTAAGATATTTTCGTATTTTTTCTTGTTATCTCTTAATATATCAATCTGAGCTTCAAGTTCAAGGTCCACAGTTCTTGATCCACGGCCTAGCTTCTCAGAGATAATTTGTCGAGTGCACTAAAAGTGGAAAGATGCACTTTGTTTAGGAAGAAGAAAAAAAAAGAACAAAAGAGAAAGGAATAATATAGCAATCCAAAGTACAAATGTATTTGGCATATACCATTTTTGGCTTCAGACAAACTACCCTTAAAAAACTGAAAATTGTCAGCTCACTTAGAAGTTTATCAAGATTCAAAACAAAATTACTAGATATCTCCAATGACTATTACTAATCAGAGGACGTTTAAAGACTTAGCTAATTTATATATTTCTTTTTTTTTTTTTTAAATTTTTTTTTTTTATTTTATTTATGACAGGCACACAGTGACAGAGAGAGAGGCAGAGACACAGGCAGAGGGAGAAGCAGGCTCCATGCACCGGGAGCCCGACGTGGGATTCGATCCCGGGTCTCCAGGATCGCGCCCCGGGCCAAAGGCAGGCGCCAAACCGCTGCGCCACCCAGGGATCCCCAATTTATATATTTCTAGATGAACTCACTCATATAATCATATTTCAGGCTTATCAACTTGACTAGATTATTTACAACAACTGAGATACTTGGCATTGATTTAAGAGGATTAGTGGGCTGTAATATCGAAGTAATAAGCACACCAAAATTCTATTCTCCTGTTGGTTTCAAATACTTTTTTTCCTTCTATCTTCCTCTTAAGTAACTGTGTGTATGTGTGTGAATAGGAGGAATGAAGGGAAGAAAGGAAGGAGAAACAGGTAAGAGGAGGAGGTGGGGAAGGGTGCAGAGAGAGGAAGGGGAAGAAGGGAAGAGAGAGGAGGGAAGAAGAAAGAAGAGAAAGAGGTAGAGATTAGACATTCCTGAATTCTTTTACTTCTGTCCAGAAGGAATGGTATTAAATTATGTTATTCTGTCTTGCCCCAGAAATAATGATAAGGGAAATTTTTGTTAGCAATAAAAAATTATAAAAAACTTCATTACTTAATATGTTTTGAGAGTAACCATATAGGGCATTCATATACTCTTTATCATTTAAAGTCAAAAAAATTTTTTAACAAAAATATTCTTAAAAAGTAATACATAAATAATATAATTTTAAAAATTTGGGGATGCATGGGTGGCTCAGCAGTTGAGCATCTGCCTTTCTTTAGCTCCTGGGATCGAGTCCCGCATCAGGCTCCTGCAGGGAGCCTACTTCTCCCTCTGCCTCAGTCTCTGTCTCTCTCTGTCTGTGTTTCTCATGAATATATAGAATAAAATAAAATAAAAAATAAAATTTGAAAATTTGCTCTTTTACCTTTTCTTTCATAGTTTTGGTTACACAATTGATATCTATTCCAAAATTTAAAATAATGAATGAAATAAAAGGTGAATTTCCTCTTCTTTCCTTTAATCCCACTAAATAACAGAAAACTACTATTAACAGTTTGATGGATAGTCTAGACTCTTCTTTAAACCTCTAAACTCACATATAGGGCAGCCCCGGTGGTGCAGCGGTTTAGTGCCACCTGCAGCCCAGGGCGTGATCCTGGAGACCCTGGATCGAGTCCCACGTCAGGCTCTCTGCATGGAGCCTGCTTCTCCCTCTGCCTGTGTCTCTGCCTCTCTCTCTCTCTCTCTTGCTCTGTCTCTATGAATAAATAAAATCTTTAAAAACAAAATAAATAAAAATAAACTCACATATATAAGATTATTCAAGTAAAAATGAGACCGGATTATGCTATATATAATATCCTGAGTATTTTTCCTATGACAAAATATCTTGAGATTTTTCCTTGTCAATACATATAAATCTTTATTTATCCTTCTAATGCTAGTATAGCATATACTACTCATGTTTTTCTATTAAGAACTAAAATGAATTCCCTGACACATTCTCTATTCTCATCAATTAAGGATCTTTGTGAGTAAATACTTAAAAATAAAGTTCCTTTTTTTTAAAAGGTAGAGAAATTAACTATATAGAAAATTATAGGAAAGGTGAGAGGCTAAACTCACAGAAGAGAGATAAAACTATTCCTATGGAAAACATACGAACATACACACTCTTAGGAGATGAAAATCACATCAGGAAAAAAGCTTAACTGAAGGACTTTGTAATTTTAATGAAGAAAACATCAGCTAGAAATAATATCTGAAATGTTAACAAGATAAAGGAGATATGCCACTTCTCATCCACACCAAGACTTTCCCTCTGCAATATTATCAGAGATTTACTCCATCAGAGATTTACTCCATCTGAATGCCAAAGCATATGGTACCTTTCATAGCAACCCAGATAAAATAGTCTGTTGCAAGTCAAGAAGCTAGAATTCACTGAAGAAGCTTGACAGACTAAGCAAAATGAAAGAAATGCCTACTGTTGTCTAAGTGGCCATTTGTTCCCAGAAATAATGGTTACAAGCAGACAGCAGGGTCAAAGGTTTAATGAGGAAATGTTTTTTGTTTCCAGGAAGCCAAAGTAGTAAGCAGCGTAAGGCAACAGTGATTATAAAGCATATTAAAAACTTGATGCTGGAAACAAGCGTTGAAACGGGCCTTTCCAACCTTGTATTCCAATATAGATAATGTACAATCCTATGGACAATCTATGTAATCTGGAAGTGAGAGTCTCCAGAATGCCTACTTTGCTGAAAATGCAGATGACTTACAATGAGCTGGAAGTCCTATTCAGTATTCTATACTTACAAATTAAGAATCTATTTTGAAGATAAGACAAATGGAGCAAGGTTAAGGGGACAGGAAGAAGTAAAAGTAAATTACTACTCTATGTAGATCTCTTACTTGGGGAGGGTGGATGTAATAAAGTGATAAACACTGTAGGAAAAACTATGAATCACCATCGTACAGGTCATGAGTTTATAAGATAGTCACTGTGTACTCTGAGTATTTAAATAGTACCAAGAACTTTTTCTGTAATACCAAAAAGTGAACAAAAAACACTTAAGTACAAGAAAAAGGATAATTTCATGGCAAAAGCTGATAGATGAAAGAGTTATGAAGGGTGAAGGATAGGAAAGAAGGGAGCATAAAAGAAAATACTAGAAATTGAATGAGGGGAATAGGTCAATCATAAATGAATAAGGCATTAGGATAAGAAAAAGGGAATGAAAATTTAAAAGATATTGGCTTAAAAGCAACAAAGATTAGTTTGATAAGGTGTGAATACTGATGGCAAATTCTCAAACATTTAAAAAAAAGTATTTAATGTTTGGAAGACATGTCAAACAGCTCTGAATGCTGAAACTGAGATTCTTTTTTTTTTTTTTAAGATTTTTAATTTATTTATTCATAGAAACACACACAGAGAGAGAGAGAGAGAGAGGCAGAGACACAGGCAGAGGGAGAAGCAGGCACCATGCAGAGAGCCTGACATGGGACTCCATCCAGGGTCTCCAGGATCATGCCTGGGGCTGCAGGCGGCGCTAAACTGCTGCACCACTGGGGCTGCCCTGAGATTATTCTTAAATAAAATAATAGGATGGACTTCTAAAAGTACTGTATTCTTTTTTCTTTCTTTTTTTCATTTAACTTTTTTATTTTTAAATAATCTCTATACCCAACATGGGGCTCAAACTTACAACCCAGAGATCAAGAGTTGCAAATTCCACTGAGTCAGCCAGGTACCCCTACTCTATTCTTTTTAAAAAATTTGAGGGGATCCCTGAGTGACTCGTTTAGCACCTGACTTTGGCCCAGGACGTGATCCTGGCCTGTATCTCTGCCTCTCTCTCTGGGTGTCTCTCATGAATAAATAAATAAAATCTTTTAAAAAATTATTTGATTTTTAGGGGTGCCTCATTGGCACCCCTAAGAATACTTACTTATATATCAGATCCTGAACTTAAAATTGTTCCCATTATATATTTGGTTTAAATCACCAGCCTGTTCTTAGAACCAAAATTAACAACCAATAAAGAAGTACTAAATAGTCTCTGTGAGGAAAAGCCTTTAAGTGACTGATGTATTACAAATAGCTCAAGCCACAAATCCACTTAGTACCTTTGAATCTTAACAGGCACAAGACAGTAGAATTTAAAGAACAGTTAAGTTGATGAAAACCCTAACTGTTCAAGTCAGAGCAGCGGCCATAACACTCTCTGTATTTGTGAATTGTTTGTGGCTGTAGTGGTGTGTAAATCAGAAATTGTTTATACAGAGCCCATAACTCTTAAGAGTAATACGGCAGTCAATTTATTCTTTCAATTAATACTTTAAAAATATGACCTGAAATCATCTACAAAAGTATAGGTTTTCTTAAGATGATAAAAGTGCCCTGAAACATGCTCATGAATCTTCCCAAAAATTATTTAGTGTTAATTGTTAGAGAACAGAAACAGAGATTAAAGGCAGAAAACCAGGTAGGAACTGAAGTCCAAGAAAAAGAAGATCAAAGTTGTAGCTAATATCAAGTCGCTCAACAATAAAATGGGTAATAAGTACAGTTCTAAATTAACCAAATCAAAATCTATACTTGAAGGATTATTCAAATGACAATGAATGCCCTACATAGCTCACAGTTTGGAATGAAAAGGTAAAAAAGCCACAAGAATGCAGTCAAGGGGACCCAATAAGGTTATTATACTTTGAGCTTCTTTAAGTTAAGAAGCCTATGCCAGCCCAGGCACATTGGCTACAAACTCCATTAAAATCATAAAGTTAGGGATCCCTGGGTGGCGCAGCGGTTTAGCGCCTGCCTTTGTCCCAGGGCGCGATCCTGGAGACCTGGGATCGAATCCCACGTTGGGCTCCCGGTGCATGGAGCCTGCTTCTCCCTCTGCCTGTGTCTCTGCCTCTCTCTCTCTCTCTCTCTCATTCTGTGACTATCATAAATAAATAAAAATTAAAAAAAATCATAAAGTTAGAATGTTCTTTTTCTCTTCTGTTTATATGTATTTTTAAGTATAAAAATAATTTTAAAAATTTTAAAAAAGATTTATTTGAGAGAGAGAAAGGAGGAGAGAGAGCATGCATGGTGGGAGAAGGGGCAGAGGGACGGGAGAGAGAGAAGCCTCAAACCAACTCCTTGCTGAGTGAAGAGCCTGACACAGGGCCCAATCTCAGGACCCAAGATCATGACCTGAGCCAAAATCAATAGCTGGCCACACAACCAACTGAGCCACCCAGGCATGCCTAATTTTTTTTTAAAGTAAACTCTAGGTCCAACATAGGGTTTGAACTCTCCACTCCAAGATCAAGAGTTGCATGCTCTACTGAGCCAGCCAGGTGCCCCTCTCTCCTGATTTAGGCTGTAATATCCTGATTTAAGTTTTGATGAAAAAAATTTTCAGTTAAAAATAATCATTCTGAGAACAGTAATTCCTTCATATAGCATTATGCCATGTGTACAACATTTTAAATGCTGGTCAATTTCATTAACACAAACCATTCATTCACTCATTCATTTATTTATTTTTAATCTCCAATGTTTATAATATGAGGGCCAGGGCTTTCTCCCCAACTCAGGTTTATAAATTTTCAATTGCCTTGTGAGGCCAATAAGGATATTTCTTCTTTTTTTGGTGGGTGGGTGGGGGATACTTCTTGTCTAATTTGGTTTCTGGGAAAACTTCATTTAGGTCCTCAGTGGTCATCTGATCAAATGGAATTATGTTCTTCGTCTTCTTCAGCTCTTTTTCATATTCTTCAATTCTGACCTTGGAGAGAGAAAAACTCAGCACAGTTTTTCAGATCTTCTTTTTCCTCAGTATCCACCTGGACAGTGTATTTATCCTCTGGCACAGGAACCTTCAGGGCATTAAACTTCTCAAAGTCATCTACCAAGCCAGCCTTTGCCACATTGGCCTTGTAGTAAGCCCAGTCCATAGCAGGTAGTTTCTCAGGAAGAGTAGTCATCTTGGAGGTAAGCATCTCATTCCAGGATTTCAGGGAGTTGACGATGGCCTTCTGGTTTCGGGGTATGATCTCCCCAAAAGCTAACCAGTCAATGGTTTTTAGAGTAAGTTTTCACCCAGGCATCTTGAGATCCTTCACTGATCCTGGCAGCCCACAGTCCACAGCAGCAAGAACACAAACTTTTAAAAAGGCCCAATGTGGTATGTTAATATAAAAGATAAATATGGAATCCTAAGGATTCAACTCAGATTATTGTAGAAGTAAAAGACAAAAAACAGGGAACAGATAAAAAGCATTAAAAAAAAAAAAAAAAACAGGAAACCATAAACTAAAGGACATAAGAGAGGAAGATTCAAATGAAGAAAATCTTTTTTTTTTAATTTTTTAAAAATTTTTATTTATTTATGATAGTCACAGAGAGAGAGAGAGGCAGAAACACAGGCAGAGGGAGAAGCAGGCTCCATGCACCGGGAGCCGGACGTGGGATTCGATCCCGGGTCTCCAGGATCGTGCCCTGGGCCAAAGGCAGGCGCCAAACCACTGCGCCACCCAGGGATCCCCAAATGAAGAAAATCCTGAATTTTGTAATTTGGAATTACTACAACTTGGTTCAGAAATAAGACGTGCATTTTTTTAAGGTGGTAGTTATTTTTATTAGTTAAATTGATTAATTTTTAAAAAGATTTTATTTATTAGAGAGAGAGAGAGAAAGAAAATGAGTAGGGGAAGAGGGAAAGAGAAGCAGATTCCCTGCTGAACATGGATCCCAATGCGGGGCTCAATCCCAGGACCCTGAGATCATGACCTGAGCCTAAGGTAGACGCTTAACTGACTGAGCCACCCACATACCCCTAATTTTTTTTTTTTTAAGTAATCTACAGCCAATGTTGCGTCGAACTCATGGCCCTAAGATCAAGAGTTGCATGTTCTACCAACTGAGCCAGCCAGGCACCACTAAGGCTTGTATTCTTTAGGTTTCATTGTGTGGTCATAGAATGTTACTAGATAGAGGCAAATTTCATGAATAAATGAACAAAGGAATGGCAGAACGAATAAATTTAATAAATAAATGAATGAAGCTCAGTTTGGTATGAAAGACACATAAGTGAAATGAAAGGAAGCAAAAAGAGGAATTCTAAGCAATAGGTAAATACAGTCTCATGAACAAAGTTAATAGACATGTGAGAAAGCACAATTTAGGAAATCTCTGGAGAATTTGGTTGGATCATTGGATCCAAGGGTGGGAGAGAGGAGGTAGATGGGTCAGATCTATGCCATTCTAAAGACAATGGGATCAACTAAACAAATTCAAGCAAGAATGAACCATTTTAGGCAGTGTAGAAAATGTAGTCTAACAGATTTTGTCAAGAAGCTATTTCAGTAATGTGAGAGTAACAAAGATATGGACTATGGTTGTGAAAGCTGGAATGGAGAAAAAAGGGATAAAGTCAAACAATATTAAGGAGGCAGAGTCCAGCCCATTTAATGACAATAGATATGTGGCATCGATGAGAAGATGGAAGTAGAAATTTGAATATCTGGGTGAACTGTTGTGATACGAGAATACAAAATGAGAAACAATATACAGAATAAGAGAATCCCCCCCAAAAAGAGAATCCACATCCTTCCACATCTTTGATAACAAAGGAGCAATAATTAAATACAATGTTCTAAATGAGAACAGTTTATGCTGGCATCAATTTTTGACAACTACCACTGGCATTTCTCAGGGCTACACTAGCATGAGGTAAATAATTTTTGGAAAGATTCATGAGCACGTTTCAGGGCACTTTTATTATCTTAAGAAAACCTGTACTTTTGTAGATTACTTCAGATCATATTTTAAAAGCATTAATTGAAAGAATAAAATTCACTTCTGTATTACTCTTGAGAAGACATAAAGAGACATGTGGTCTGTATAAAAAAATATAAACAATTTCTGACTTACAAACCACTACAGCCACAAACAATTCACAAATATAAAGTGTATTATGGCCAATTCTCTAACTTGAGAAACTAAGGTTTTCTTCCACTTAACTGTTATTAAAACTAATTTTTTAAAAGATTATTTATTTATTTGAGAGAGAGAATGAGTGAGCATGACCATAAGCAGGGGAGGGGCAGAGGGAGAAAAAAGAGAACCTCAAGCTGACTGTGCATTGAGCACGTAGCCCAATGAGGGGCTTGATCTCATTATGCTGAGATCATGACCTGAGCTGAAATCAAGAGTCAGCCACTTAATTGACTAAGCCACCCAGGTGCCCCTAACTGTTCTTTTTTTTTTTTTTAATTTTATTTATTTATTCATAAGAGAGACAGAGACAGAGACATAGGCAGAGGGAGAAGCAGGCTCCATGCAGGGAGCCTGATGTGGTACTTGATCCCCAGACCTGGAATCACGCCCTAAGCCAAAGGCAGACACTCAACCTCTGAGCCACCCAGGTGTCCCCCCCTAACTGTTCTTTAAATTCTACTGTCTTGTCCCTGTTAGGATTCAAAGGTACTAAGTGGATTTGTGGCTTGAGCTATTTCTAATACATCAAATATACTACAGAGTCAATAATTTGCTTATTTGTTTTACAGAGGCCACACACACAAAAAAATAGCTGCCAATTACTCTGATGCAATGAAACTAACAACAATAAATTTTTGAAGTCCAACTCATTTGTCAACATGGTACTGTCTGTACAGTTAATGCTTAGGTTTACGATAAGATCACAGAATTCTAATTCTGAAAAATGAATATACTTCTTTGACATTCTCCTGTTATAAAGCATCAAAAACAGGAGGTAGGGACAGACAGGTCTATAGCAGTTCTACAAGTAAACATGTTCCAAGGCAATATGATTCTTCTTCAATTATGTGCTATCAATTAATAAGCATTCCTGTAGCTTTTTTTTTACTCTTTTGCTACTGACTTTTTAAACTACATTTTTATAAAGCTCAAGAAAACAAAATACTTAATTTTCTAATTGTATTTTTTATGTTTAGGTGGTATTCTCTCCTATATATTTATATAATTGCAAATAATAATTTGAATAACATACAAATGAAAATTCTTAGAGCCAGTTAGGGTGGAAACATTAAAAAAAATACAAACCTTGTAGGTGTTTAGACTCCATTTTCTAACAAGCTCTAACTTTTCCATTGCAGGATTTTTTACTTCATCTGCTAGAATAACTGGTCCACTTTTGGTCTGTGTTCTCTGGACACCTGCATGATCATAACAAAAAACAAAACAAAAACTAGATAAAGACAAGTAGGGGAAAAAAACCAAACCATTGATGCTGTTCAAATTAAACTACTTATGCACTACTTATGCCTGGTGGCTCAGTTGGTTAAGCATCTGCCTTTGGCTCAGATCATGATCCCAGGGTCCTAGGATCAAGCCTCACTTCAGGGCTCCCTGCTCAGTGGGGAGCCTGCTTCTCCCTCTGCCTCTGCCTGCCTCTCCTCCTGCTTTGCCTCTCTCTTTGTCAAATGAGTAAATAAAATCTTAAAAAACAAAAACTCCCAAAAAACTCCAAATTAAACTACTTATGCAAGTGAAAGACTACAACTTCCTGGATCACTGAGGACAATTTCTAAATACTTAAAAAATATTTCTGCCCACCCAACACAAATGTTATGTGGTTTGACTGTCATCTTAAAAAAAGAAAATGCTGCAACCAGGTTGCCTTCTTTTCCAAATAAGATTTTTACTTCTAGCAAACAAATTTTCCACAATTAATCATATAACCTAATGAACCTAAAAAAAACTGTGTCAGTAAAAATCTGGCAAGGTTATGTACTCTTCACAGTCATCTCCTTTCATCATACGATGTAGAACAGAGCAACAACAGAGGTTACTATAATTTTGGAGGATTTAAAAATATAATTCAAATTTCAAAGTCATTAAAATAAATATTCAACCAGAGTATGAAAGGCTAGGCTAAAACAAGACCTACATTGTATTTCCTTGTTTCCTAAAGAGACCACCCACCCTCCTGCAAAAAGCCATAATTAATAAGGGCAGTATAAAGCCCTGACAGTGCATTGCTCCAACAATTAAGAAATTGTGATGTAAAAGCAACTCTACACTTATAGAGTTTCTATAGTAAAATATTTTTCATAGGAGAAAATAGTTAAATGCTTATGATACTATTGACTTATAACAAAAACTATATAATGATTTAAAAAAACCAGTAATAAAAAAAATAAAAAAATAAACCAGTAAAACAGAAGAGAAAAATCTCTTAAAAAATGGTTTTTAAAGTCAGAGCAAAAACTTATTTTCTCACTCCTACAGTCAGATCAGCTTTTGCCACAACTTTACCACTACCTAAGATCAAAAACAGTATATAAAATCAAATACATTTAAGATTTAAAAAATTCTCATCAAAACAAACTACAGAATGTTAACACTTCATGTTAAAAGAAATATATAGTTCAGCTTTTTCCTGTTTTATCATCCTGCAATATTAAAGCATAGAGGGAATTCAATGTAAAGAAATGTATTTTCCCCAATATTTTTCATTGGGCATAACTGGTAAATTATATATCGTTTTGTTGCAATTTGCAAGCTATCTGTAAGCTGTGGCTGAAAGTAGGAAGACACAACATTTTCCACTTGACCCATTCCAAATAATGAACAACCCAATTGTTGAAGGCTCCTTTTTTGTTTAACTGAAAACAGAGAGCAGAGCTGCAAAGCTGAGAGGCTCAAGTAAAAGTGAATATATATTTTCCAGAGTAAAGAAAGCATGATTTAAAATGAATCCAATCTTACAATGTTTTTTAATCTTAAAGTGAAATAAATTTCAGGTTTAAGATATATAGTTAATAGCTCTGAAAAGCCAGAAAGATAGGTATGGCTAGAAAGATTATTTTCATTATTGTTAAAAAAAGAAAGAAGCAGCCACCAAAAGACAAAGCCAGATTACCCACACCTAGGAATATAAAGTAAGGGATTATGAAACTAAGCAAATTGGTTTAGTTTCAGAAGTAGCAAGGGTTTTATCCAATCAGTGCAGTGAATACCTGCAGGAACAATTAAATCACTTCCTTGTTGAGCCAGTCGACTAGCTGCAACCCTGCTGGGAGACATAACAGATGGCAATGGTGGTGCTGGGGAACCTGGAAAGGGTAGACATTTAACTATGAAAATCCTTTTCCTCCTCCACATATTGCACGTTTTGAATATCAGTTTACTGATATTTCCCTTAAAATATTCAAAAACTAGGATTAAAAACTTTAATATATTTGCTTTCTTGCAGGAATGGACTAAAAGTAAATGGAGGCAGGCAGAGTTCTTGTAGAAACTTTTCATGAACTGTTGAAACCAAACAAAACACATTAACTATAAGAAGAAACTTGGCAAGAACACGTCTAAACAGGACTTTACCTGGACTCTATTTCCAAACCAATTAAGAGAATGTGATTCAAACTCCATAGTTGAACGATTTGAAGCTTAAGTAAATATTTTATAACCTGCTTCTTCTACATTCAAAGGAAAGCTCCTTAAGTAAACAAAGGTATGTAATAATGTATCAAAATTATAATTAAAATCCACAAAAATGTGAATGAGTCACAACCTTTACGGGAATTGTAGTCTAAAATTTCACATCACAAACCCAATAGCACACAGTATAGATCACTGCTATTCATAGTGCAGATGCCAGGAACCCACATCAAGTATTTGACCTGAGAGCTCATTAAAAATGCAAAAACTCAAGCCCTGCCCTAGACCCAGTGAACTAGAATCTGCATTTTCACAAAGATCCTTGGGTGATTTGTCTGTATTCTGAAGTTTGGAAGTCCCGAGGTAGAGTGCTATTCTAATTATTTTTATTTATTAAACAAAATATCTGTATATATTTAAGATGTACAATGTGGTATTTTGATATATGTATATACTGTGAAATGAATGCCACAAACTAATATATCCAGCACTACTTTTGGTTACTTTTCTGTGGTTATTTGAGTTCTATTTTATTAGTAAATTTCAAGTATATAATACAGTATTATTAACTCTAGTCACATGCTGTACATTAGGCATCTGTAGTTTTTTAAAAAGCCACTCAAATTACTGTCAAATACAACTAAGTTTGAGAATCAAAGGAAAAAAAAATTTTTTTAAAGATTTATTTATTTATTCATGAGAGACAGAGTGAGGCAGAGACATAGGCAGAGGGAGCCTGACGTGGGACTTGATCCAGGGATCATGCCTTGAGTTGAAGGCAGATGCTCAACCACTGAGGCATCCAGGTGTCCCAAAGGAAAAAAATTTTTCAATGAAACACCATTAAATTTTAAGTTAACTCTGCACTTGAAATGTCCTTCCACATTCAGCTAAGAATATTTTAATGTCTGGTACTTTTATTTCAACTACACTCTCCCAGTTCCCTAGAAATCGTATAATGAATCAAATTTAAAATTAAAATGTTCTAATAGGACAGAAATCAAGATCAAAGTTCTTTACTTAGAGTTTGTAATAATTGGTTATATCCCAGATATACTCAGTTCTGATGGAGAAAGTCACTAGTTTTAATAATATGAAAACCTTAATTTGAACTACATCTAACATTAAAATCCAAACATACACTAGACCAAAATAGATTGGCACTACCTTCCAAAGTGAGATATTTATCTCTTCAAATCTGTTTAACTATAAAATTTAAAACTAGAGAGGATGACAGAAATTAACTAAGTCTGACAAACTACAAGAGAAACTAAACCCAGAGGGGTTAAGACAGCTTATCAGACTCAGATGCTCTGAATTCATATCCTAAAATCTCCATTATTAAATTCAATACAAAAAATACTAATCCATAAGTTACTTATTGAGTTGGAAGGCATTTTAAAAGGTTATCCAATCCAATTACCATTTTATTTTATTTTATTTTTTAGAAGATTTTATTTAATTATTCATGAGAGACACAGAGAGAGAAAGAGGCAGAGACATAGGCAGAAGGAGAAGCAGGCTCCACGTGGAGAGCCCGATGTGGGACTCGATCCCAGGACTCCAGGATCATGCCCCGGGTGGAAGGCAGGCGTTAAACTGCTGAGCTACCCAGGCATCCCGCAATCACCAAATCACCATTTTAAACAAAGACTATCTCTACTATCTAAGGCACAAGGGTTTCTGTTATATGAGCAAATGTTTAAAAAAAAAAAAAAAAGACAACTACTCTAATTCCATTTCTTGATGATCCCAGAAACAGAGCTCTGTTGTTCTGGTTATTACTGTTTATTAGTCCTGCATAAGAAATAATTCAATGACACAGAGGGAGATGTGTATAATATATGTAACAAATGATACAGAATTTTCCAAACTAAAACAGCAGAAGATGTAGTACCCTGGTAACTGGGTACTTCAGTCTTTTCCTTTTCCTTTCAAGGGTAATATTATCACTTCTCTATATCTTCAACACTTTACAAAACCCACTAATTTAGACTAAACTAGTTACTAAAATCATTCACTAATATCCAATAAAAAATAATTCTTAAAAATCTAAAATCTTGGGCAGCCCAGGTGGCTCAATGGTTTAGCGCCTGCCTTCAGCCCAGGGCGTGATCCTGGAGACCTGGGATCGGGTCCCATGTCGGGCTCCCTGCGAGGAGCCTGCTTCTCCTTCTGCCTGTGTCTCTCTGCCTCTGTGGCTCTCATGAATAAATTAATAAAATCTTTAAAAAACAAAAACAACTACAACTTTCTAAAAAAACAAACAAACAAACAAAAAAAAAAAACCCAACTTTCCGGATGCCTAGGTGGCTCAGCAGTTGAGCATCTGCCTTTGGCTCAGGTCATGATCCTAGAGTCCTGGGATCAAGTTCCACACAGGCTCCCTGCAAGGAGCCTGCTTCTCCCTCTGCTTATGTCTCTGCCTCTCTCTCTTTCTCATGAATAAATAAAATCTTAAAAAAAAAAAAAAGAACCACCCCCAACTTTCTAATAAATGCTTAACTAATCTGCATATGGCAGAATGATTATCTTTTTAATATACTGATCAACAATATCCTGTTAAAAAATGTTACATGAAGTCAATTCAAAGAAACATAAATTACTGCCATTATCATGAAACATATTTTTTATTTCATTTTGAAGAACTAGGATGTGAAACTAGCAAGTGAAACTCATCAGCATTTCCATGCTTATGCACAACAGTTTATAATGGTCAGTTGATTTTAATCATTGTATAATACTATGCTATGTAAGGGAAAAAAGATTAAACCAAATGTCAGTTAAATGATTTCATTGAGAATGCTTAAAACATCTCAACGGTAAAAACATTTTTTAATTCTCTATTGACATTTAAATTTGGAAACTGGTGACTGGTCCAAAAATGGTGTCACATCATGCAAAATATGTCTTTTATTCTTTAAGCACTCAGTCAACCCTTTCAAAGTTAAAGTTATCCCCTAGATAAGAATGCCAGAATGCTATATAATGACTACTAAGATATTGACACATATGCTACCTTTCTATGGTTTTATTTTTCTGAACATAAGGATGAAAAAGGTAAAAAAAATGATGTCCCTAGGTAGCTTATTTATTTTATAGCCTAGAGTAGAGATTGTTATTTTGGATTATCGTAAATGCTTATTTGCAGGACCTATTTAGGAAAGAATATATTTCAAAACATAAGTTGTTTTTGAATAGAGTATTGGCTATTAGTATAATAAAAATACAGAATACTATTATCTACAAGAGGGCTAAGGATTGCAAAGCAGAGATTTTTTCATTTTATGAAATTATAATGAAGTGTTAAAAATTAATATACTTCACTGAACATCAAATATAGTAACTATTTTAACTATTGCTCTGTCAAAACAATTCCTTTTTACATCCAAATGTTTACATTTTTTGTTTTGTTTACATGGTTTTACTTTCATTCACATGAAAATGAAAAAACACTTGAAAAAGGTTACTAAATGCAAGAATATTGAAAGGATGCAACTTTTTTCCTTTATATTAAAAATAGACCTATATATGAAATGTGTGCAGAAAAGAATTAACATAGCACATCTGTTTATCCTTAAAGGGACCAGCCTACACAACTGGCCTTTGGTTGGCATCTGGAAACTTAATTTTGGGAAGATTCCCTCAATTCTTGGAATGGTTAAGACTGGCTCATTATGCCTGAATGTTTATACAAACAATGTGGTTTATGCTAAGTGCCTGTTTTCCACCTGGGAGTCTGGAATGTTGGTACATGCTAGGCAGAGGGTGCCTATTCGAGCAATCTCCAATAAACACCCTGGGCACTGAGGCTCTAATGAGCTTCCCTGGTTTGCAATAATTCATACATGTTGTCATAGTCCGCTAGGGGAATTAAGCATAATTAACAACCGCCGTCTAATGTCCTGTGTGACTGCACTGGGAGAAGACCTTTTCAAGTATGCCCAGTTTACCAGGCTCCCTCAGGCATCCTTTGCTCTTGCTAACTGTGTTTGGTATACTTTCCCTGTAGTAATCATCACCAAGAGTATGACTATATACTGAGTCCTGTGAGTACTCACAGCAAATTACTGAATCTGAGGGTGGTCTTGGGAGACCTCTTATATGAAATGTATAATAGGAAAAATAAAAGCAATTTTTCTAATTGCTTTGAAATAGGAAATATGTATTTATACAAAACAATATTGACTTACATATTTTGTAGTTAAAAGCTAAAATAAAAAAATAAAAGCTAAAATAATTTAAATTTGTATTTTTGATATAGTGTTTTAATTTTTACTTTAGCATTTTATTTTTTTCCTTTAGTATTTTAAAACCAAATCAGTGAAATTCTGCTGTATTTACAGAAATAAATTACATATAAATATATACAAATAAATGTATAAATACATAATGATTTATTTACCTAAAGATTACTAAAACAATTAACATTATTTAAATTGAAGAGAAAAAAGATTATGCTTACAAAATCAGCATTTTATCACAGAATCAAAGGACTTCATTATGCTTTATTAATAAAGGTAGCTTTTGATGCATTTCTCCCATCCTCCATCCCAGCCATTTTTAAAAATAGGTGGGCTCTTACCTTGTAATGCTCCTGCTTCAATAACCCCCTCTTTGGTACTGTCAAAGCCATGAGATGTAATTTGGGTTTCTGAGAGACCAAGTCCAGCTGGTAATGAACGCTTCAAATCCTTGGCAACATTTGAATAAAAGAGAAAATCTTTGTAAAAAACTCTCACACCACATAGCAATTCAGCATGATGGTGTCCTTTTATTCCCATCTTAAACTATCTTTTTCTCTACGATGTAGAGAATGCTGTTGTGGCATTGTGTAATGGAATTCTATATACATTCTATAGTATGTAAACAGCAACAAACTCCACAAGACTTGTTATTAAGAGGTTATGGTATATGTTAAATACAAAATACTTCCACTACTCTAGAACTAAGCAGCAAGCAGATATAAAAATTCAATTTTCAAATTCCTAAGCTATTGATACATCAGAAAAATCATTTTAAAGAACAGAATTAAGATGTCTATTGTGTAAAAACTGATGTCTAATACAATCATGAAGAACCTGGCTAAAGGTCAGTATAAACAAATCATTCACTTGCAATATTACTTTTCCTTTGATTTCATCAGGGTGAGATAAAGGAAATTTTCTGCTATTTAGATTTATGTTAAACACTGATATTAGTCAACCCAATTGCAAATTAGCTTATAATTGGAACTTAGCTATAATAAATATAATATTCCACATTCAGTCTTATGGTTTAAATGGTTTAAAAAATATATACAGAGAGAAAGCCAAGAAACACAGATTTCCAAAAGTCCTTTCCTTCCTCTGGCTTGGATATGAGGAATTACCCAATTTTCATAATCAGCATTTATGGATTCTATTGGTTTCCCACAATAATGACAAATGATGCACTGAAACAAAAATATTTCTTTGAAATCCTTTAATATGGTACCACATCACATATAATGTACAGTTACAATTTGAAAACTCAGAACACTTTAAATTTTCTAATTGGCAAAGTCTAAATTTTTTAAAAAGGTTTTATTCATTTATTTATTTGAGAAAGAGTGTACACAGGAGGAGGGACAGAGGAAGAGAGAATCTTAAGCAGACTCTGCACTGAACCTGACACAGGGTTTGATCTCATGATCCTGAAATCATGATCTGAGCCAAAATTAAGAGTCAGACACTTAACTGACTAAGCCACCCAGGCACCCTGGCAAAGTCTAAGTTTAACAGATACATACTGGCAAGTGTGGAGAAGGGTTTTTCTCAAGGAGCTCATGAATTTTGCCTTGGGCAATTATTTGATTGGTATGGTGGACCCTGAATTAATAACCAATGAGGTTAATTCTCATCTTATCAAACTGACTTATCAAACAGTATTTGACACAGGTAATTGTTCTCTCCTCGTACTTTAAATACTCCAGCTAACTTCAGATACTCCTGACTTTCCTCTTACATCATCTGTTATATTCTACTATATTCTCCTTTGCTGATTTCTCCTCATCTCCCCAACCTCCAAATTCTGGAGTGCCCCAGGGTTCAGTCAGAGGACTTTTTTCCTACAATCATTTTTTTTTTTGAAGATTTTATTTATTCATGAGAGACACAGAGAGAGAGTCAGAGACATAGGCAGAGGGAGAAGCAGGCTCCATGCAGGGAGCCCGATGTAGGACCCTGGGATCATGACCTGAGCCAAAGGCAGATGCTCAAGCACTGAGCCACCCAGGTGCCCCCTATAGTCACTTCTTGAGTTGTCTAATTGATTTGTATGGCTTAAAAAACCATCTATACATTGACAACTTCCAAACTTAGGTGTCTGACCTAGGCCTCCCTCTTTAACTCCAGTATATCTGGTCACATACTTATTATTTCAACTTGGATATTAAATTTGCATCTCAAACTTAATGTGTCCAAAACTAACTGGTTCTACAGTAAATCCACAATTCCCAACAGACAAAACAAAGTAATACCACCTATGTTTTCACTCCTCTCAGTTAACAGCATCTCCACTACCAAACTCTTAGTCCAGATCTTAGGAGTTACCCTTTGATTCTTCTTCTCTTACATCCACATCCAAACCATTCATAGATTCTATCAGATCCACTTTCAAAATATATCCAAGATGAAACCAATTCTCACCACTTCCACGGCTACCACTATGATCTAAGCTAAGCTATCATATTTTGACAGGATTACTCCAAGAGCCTCTTAATTGATCTCCTTGCTTCTATCCAAGACACACACCTCTAAATCCACACATCAACCAAAATTACCCTGTTTGCAAAAGCTCTCCAATAGCCTCCCATCTCATTTGAAGAAAGCCCAGGAACGCCTGGGTGGCTCAGTGGCTGAGCGTCTGCCTTCAGCCCAGGGCATGGTTCCGGAGTCCTGGGATCGAGTCCCACATCAGGCTCCCCCTGCATGGAGCCTGCTTCTCCCTCTGCCTGTGTCTCTCATGAATAAATAAATAAAATCTTAAAAAAAAAAAAAAAAGAAAAAAGAAAGCCCAGACTGTTAAATGTTCTCAAGGTATTTACATGATTTATCTCCTACCAGCCTCAGCGTTACAGCCATGAAGTTCCTTCAAAAACAATAAAGCTGTCTTTGTTTCAGAGCCTTGTATTTCCTGGGTTTTCTTTTTTCTTGAATGCTTTTCTACCTGTCATCTACAGGGCTTGTTTCTTTTGCCAGGGAGACTTTCCCAGGACAACATATAAAATAGCAACTCTCAGGGCAACTGGGTGGCTCAGTTGGTTAAGTGTTGAACTCTTCTTTTTGGCTCTGGTCATGATCTCAGGGTCATGGGATTGAGCCCTTCATTGGGGTCCATGCTCAGCAGGGAATCTGCTTGAAATTCTCTCCCTCCACCCCTCCCCTCTCTCTCCAAAATAAATAAATCTTAAAAAAATAAAATACCAACTCTTATAGCCTCACACTAGAACTCCTTAGTCTGCTTACTCTGTTTTATTCCTTTCATAGCAGATATCACTCAGTATTGTGTTTATTTTTATCTGCTCTCCTTTATACCGTAAGCTTCATGAGAGCAGGTATGTTGCCTATTTTGTTTTAGCTATATGTTTAGCACCTGAAATAGTGCCTGAGATATAGTAGATATCCAATAAATATGTGTTGAATGAATAAATGAATTTATTGAATGAACTAAAGGACTTATGATTCAATACCATATGCATTAAGAAGCTGCTATAGCAATAAATTCATCTTTAAATTTAATGAGTATTAGCTGACTCCCTCTGTGTTAGACTTTCTAGGCAAAGAAAAAGGTAAGGTACAGTCCTTGCCTCAGTGGAGAGACAAGATATACAAATATTAATGTAAAAGTTGAACTGTTGCCAAAGTAAAGACAATAGGTATCAGAGGAATTCAGAACAGGGACTTAATCTATGAAAACCAAATATGAAAAGAGCAGGTACTGCTTGAGCTGTGGAACATGAAGGATTTATTTATTCATTTTGCCAACATTCAATGAACACCAATGACAGCCACTGCTCTAGACACTACAGATGGAACAGTGTAGCAAAGGGTCTCTGCCCAAATTGGACTCACACTGAGGAAGGAAGGAGGAGCAGCCTGATAGTAAACAAATAAATATAAGACAGGTAATAAGTACTGTAAGTAACAAACAGTAAATAAGTTTGTTTTCTTAAGGCGGGATAAAAGAGATATAGAGTGACCAGCAAAAAGTGCTACTTTGGGTGGGCAGATTCCTGAAAGCAGTGTGAGGGAGTGAGCCAAGTGAGTTTTAAGACACAATTCCCTTATCAGGTAAGTGATTTGCAAATATTTTTTCCCCATTCTAGGAGCTGCCTTTTACCTTTCTTCGTGGCATTCTTTGAAGCATAAAAGTTTTAAATTCTGATTAACTCCAATTTATTTTTTCTTTAGTTGCTTATGCTTTTGGTGTTTTACCTAAGAAACTAAAGTGCTTAATCCAAAGTCATGAAGATTTATACCTGTTTTTTGTTCTAAGAATTTTATAGTTGTAGCTCTTACATTTAAATCTTTGATAGATTTTGAGTTAATTTTTTTAGGATTTTATTTTTAAGCTATCTCTACACCCAATGTGGGGTTCTGACTCACAACCCCAAGATCAAGAGTTACATGCTCCATTGACCGAGACAGTCAGGCGCCCCTTGAGTTAATTTTTGAGCGTGGTGTGAGGTCTGCATCTAATTTCATTCTTTGCATATGGATATCCAGTTGTCCCAATACCATTTGTTGAAAAGACTACCCTTTCCTCATTGAAAACTCCTGGCACCTTTGGTGAAACTCAACTGTCCACAAATGTAAGGGTCTATTTATTTCTAGACTCTTAATTTTGCTCCACTGGCCTATGTCTTCCTTATGCTAGTACCATATTGTTTGATTGCTATAGCTCTGTAGTAAGTTTTAAAATCAGTGAGTCCTAAAACTGTTCATTTTTTTCAAGATTTTTCGGCTATTCTGGATATAATGATTTTACATATGACCAGTTTGTCAATTTCTACAAAAAAGAGAATTTGATAGAGATTATGTTGAATGTGGTCAATTTGGGGAGCACTGCCACTTTAATGAGTTAAGTCTTCTGATCCATAAACATGAGATGTTGTCCTTTCATTTACTTAGATCTTTAATTTTTTTCAACAATGTTCTACAGCTTTTAGTGTCCAAGTCTTGCACATACTCCTGAGTAGTGGATTTTTTTCCCCTCAATTTTTTGCATTATTTATTTCTTAAAAATAAACTGGATTCTGCATAATGCTCTTGCATTTCATAACTCTGCTGAACTTATCAGTTCTAATAGGTTTTTTTTTGTGCGTGTGTATTCCTTAGGATTTTCTATATACAAGACCACGCTGTTTACACGCAGAGTTTTATCTCTTCCAATCTTGATGCCTTTCGTTTGTATTGTTATTCTTTATATCTTACACATTTTGTGTCAATACTCTTTTATATCTAATATTTAACAAAAACATTAAAAAATAGTCATAAAACCAATGCATACGTAATATGCAGAGTTATTCATTTGCAAAACCAAAAGAAACTGCTGTAAAATTCAATGGAGGTGACAGGTCTACACCAAAACAGAAAACCAATTAACATTAGTTTTACCAAGGACATCTCTTCAAATTGGCCTTAAAAAAAGATACTTACTCCAATGTGTTATCCAAGCAAAGCTACAACAATTTTTTTTTTAAATTTTAAGTCTTACTGCTAATCATTATGGGGACAAAAAATTAATAAACATAAAATAACAACACAATAACAAAATAATAAACACAAGTAAGCTACAAATATTTATTCTTGCTTTCTTTATCCTAATTAGAATTCCTTATGGAATTACCTTCTGAATTTCTTATGGCATATTTTAAAGATGTTTATTAATAGCAAAAACTCAAATCATTTTTTAAGAGCATCATAATCTAATCAAGAATCAACTATTAGGGATCCCTGGGTGGCGCAGCGGTTTAGCGCCTGTCTTTGGCTCAGGGCGCGATCCTGGAGATCCGGGATCGAATCCCACGTCGGGCTTCCGGTGCATGGAGCCTGCTTCTCCCTCTGCCTATGTCTCTGCCTCTCTCTCTCTCTCTCTGTGTGATTATCATGAATAAAAAAAAAAAAAAAAGAATCAACTATTACTAAGAACATGAAGACCTGGAAAGATAATTTAGACAGACCTAATTTGGATACCAGCTTTCCTAGTTAGTGGCTGTGTGATCCTGGACAAATACTTAAAAACTTGCTTAACCCCTGTTTGCTCAGCAGTAAAAAGAGGCTAAAAATTAATTCAGAGTTCTATAAAATCTATGAAAATCAGACGAGCTAGTTAATATAGGCAAAGCACCCAATATGTATTTCTCAGCACCTGTTAACGTTAGGCATCCCTCTCCTTTACTACAATTGTTGTTACAACTAATCAATGCTGTTGCTAATAATTACTGTGAAAGACATTTCTTGGACAATTATTACATGCTAGAAATTGTTTTAAGCACTTTAATGAACGTATAGGCAGCCCTCACTCTGCATTACAGATCAGGACTGTAAAAATGATCAAGTAAGCTAAAACTGTATAAAGTGATTCATGGAAAATATTGATTATTCCATGACCTTTAAAAATTCTCGTCACAGCTAAAGCTCTTTCCTTGTTTATGTTATTCAATGAGGCTTCACTAAGTTCTTCCAGAACAAATCTAGGGTCTCTCCAACAGTAACAGTGTCAACATCCCTACAGTCAGCTATTTCTTCCAAAACTCCATTTAGGTTTGATTTGAATTTCACTTTTTCCAGTGTTATCATTTTTCATTTCTTTGCTGCACTTCCATCTTTTGATCATCCACTTTTAGAAAATGTCACATGGATTTATGACCCAGAGACAAGAGGGTAATACTACCACCGGGTTTGCTGTCTGTATGAGCTGAATAACGCATATGCAATGACCAATCACCAAGAGACTGTGAAAGAAGTGACATGATTGGTCAATAATCATGATTCACCTCTGTTATTCACATAGTGATTTATGGACTTCAGTGCTAGCAGTGAAGTTTGTTCTTTATTCAATTAAAGTTAATACACCATGGAGACTTAAATCTGAGATGTGTTGTAGGGAGACTGGCATCATTTAATTAAACTGTGGTAACTGAAATTAATGCATATTGAATCTATACAAAACAAGAACCGCCTGTATAGTCTCTCTTTAATCTTGACAATAATACTAAGTGGTATTAACACTACTGCTTTACAGATGAAAAAACTAGGACACAAAAATGTATCACTTAGTTACTAACTAGTAATATAGTTAGGACTAGGCTTTAAAAACACAGTATTAACTGTAATGTATGGTAAATGTAAACAGCTACAAGTAGTTTTTTAGAGACTTGGAATTTATTTTAGCTTCTATGTTTTCTAAAAAATTTAAAGAAATACCTTTTAAAAATCATTATTTCAGAATCTGCTTAAGTTTAAACACTAACACAAATACATTCTCAACGTATTATTTCCTAATAATACAAAAGCAATTAATTCTTTCTTTCCTTTTCACTTAGTTCCTAGGGTCACTTAAGACCGCTTGTCACAGGACAACATTCTCTTCATTTGAATATTGTTTTGAAGAGAACTTAGAATTAAAAACAAAAATCATTAAGTTTTATTTACTTCTTTTTTTAAAACCAATCTCTGGGTCTGTTCATTTCACAGAATAAATTATCTTTACCTTTCTATTTTATTTTTTTAAATAATTTTTTAAAAAGATTTTATTTATTTATTCATGAGAGACACACACACACACACACACACACACACACACAGAGGCAGAGACACAGGCAGAGGAAGAAGCAGGCTCCACACAGGGAGCCCAACGTGGGACTCGATCCCAGGCCTCCAGGACCACGCCGCCCTGGGCTGAAGGCAGGCGCCAAACCTCTGAGCCATCCAGGGATCTCCTCTAGTTTATTTTTTAATATACTAAGTCAGTGATTTCTAGTTTTAAATATTAATCCTCTTATTCATATTTGCATTAAAAACAGATAATCTTTTCTCTCTGAGAGACATATCACTCACAAAATAAATACTGCCAAACTACCAAGACATTTTTTAAACTTGGCATGTCTGGTCATTAAAATTAACTATTTTTCGAATGGTTTCTTTGAATGTTGCCTTGCTCAAATAACTATCAAAGATACCTCTCAAAATATGAGGACTAAAAAAGCACACATAAACAAAATAAAAATGACATACAGGTCCAGGGCAGTTTTGTTTGCTGTATTCTTGAAACTTATCTGAAAAGAATATAACTCATTTGAATCATCTGTCGTATCACAAAGTATTGCGTAAATTCCCAGAAAGGAGATAAAGTAGTAGTAGTTGGTAAGAGGTTACATAGTAAACATGATGGATATCTCTGAATACCTAAGTTTTCAAGAAGTTACAGGGATGCTTTCCACCTTCTCTTGCATGGCCTCTAGAAGAAACAACTACTTGTCTGAGGATATTACATCCCCTCAGACCCCTCTTAATGATCTCCCAGGGGTCCTTTACTCAACAAAAAGTTCTTCCAGGAAAAAAAGTCCTTTATGTAAAACAGCTGTGAAATCTGAAAAGCACTAAGGCCTTTCTATGTCTAAACTGTCACCAACAGAAGGAGCCTAACCAAAAGTGGTACAAATGGGTTCATTCAGATTCTAAACAGAATTATCATTTTGATAGTTGTCTAGCAGCTGAGTGCAACACAAAGTGATATGGGTTTTGTGAGAGGAATGTAGAACTTGTAAGATAACATTCAGTATTTTGTGAGCCTGTTGACTGTTTCTGTTTTTTGTAAAATACATACACATTCTCTGAGTAATATAATTTAGCATAATTCACAAAAGTCTAAAATATGCCTTTACATATCAATTTCTTTTTTTAAAGTTTTTCAGTTATAAGGCTGGGCTTAGCTTAGTAACTTTTTAAATAACTGTTACTGCATTTACCCCTATGGTTTCCAGAATGTATTGCAGAGACAATGAGCCCACTATAACCAACAGCATAAAATCTCTAATTTGCATTTTATGTCACTGACATTCAATTCAAAGTTTAGAACTTAGCAAAGTCATGCTTAACAATTATACAATAACATAGAATAAAACTAAAGTTAACTTTCTATTCAAGCATTAGGTTAATACTCAGCATTTAATGTTTTATTTATTCATTTTTTAAAAAAATTATTTATTTATTCATGAGAGACACAGAGACAGAGAGAGAGGCAGAGACACAGGCAGAGGGAAAAGCAGGCTCCATGCAGGGAACCCGATGGGGGGACTTGATCCACTGGTACGTCTAAATTACCAGGCTCAAACTTTAGTTTGGGTAAGAACCTCCTGAGAACTTATAAATATTCAGATTCTTCTCAGCTGTCCACGTTGATCTCATTAAGTTGGGAGTGTGACGCCTAGGAGGCAAAATTTCAAACAAATAAGCCAGGTGATTCTGATGCAGATAATCCTGTGCCTACATTTTAAGGAACTCTGTTGTAGAGCTGTTTTTCCATACTTGTACAATATTGACTCCCATCCCGCATTTCACTGTGGGCCACAGGACTTCACTGCCGTCTTCTCCACCTTAACATGGTCATCGACCTTCTTTCTAGTCAATCCTAAGTATTTATGGAGGGCTTTGCCACATCCTCAACTCTTACCATTATTCTAGGTGTCATTAACCTTTTGCATGCTCTTGGGCACACTTTCAGAGATTGAAATGATTCTATGTTCAGTTTACAATTCCGTTTCAACTGATATGTAAGGTCCAAGATGAGTTTTCATAGCTCATTAAAAACATAGTCTATAATGGCCTGGTATGTAGTTTGTTGCTTTTTTTTTAAATTAAGATTTTATGTATTTATCCATGAGAGACACACACAGAGAGAGAGAGAGAGGCAGAGACACAGGCAGGGAGAGAAGCAGGCTCCTCGCAGGGAGCCCGATGGGGGACTTGATCCCGGGACTCCGGGATCACACCCGAGCCGAAGGCAGATGCTCAACGAGTGAGCCACCCAGGCGTCCCCCCCCTTTTTAAAAATACAAACCATGAAATACTTAAAATGAAATAAAATCTATTGCATGAGCTTGCCTACCTATGTTGATACAGAATGATGGGTTGTAGTTATAACAATCTGTAAAGGTGTATGATTTTTTTTTCCTCCTTAATATACTTGTAGGAAGCTCAAAGTTGGTAGTTTGATACAGGCTTGGTAATTTATAGTTGGACAATGGTCCCAAAAAAGTGTGAGGGCAGATAAAAGATATACTAATGAAGTACAATCCAATCTATACTTTGATCTCAAATTTCATTAACCCTTTCATCTTTCATGCCCCGTTCTACTTGAGCCACTGGAACTCCCATGGCCATGCTTTGGGATCCTGTTATCCCTCAGGAAGCAACAATTCTAGAATTTAGTTAAGCCTAATAACTCACTTTGTGGTCACAGCCTCCTGTATCTGTTATTCCACTTGATCAAGTTAGCAAATCTGACTTATCTATTTTCTCCATTTTATCAGCACACATGCAAAATCTCAGTCTCCTCTCTCTCTCTCTCCCTCCTCTCTCTCATTCATTCAACAAACATTTAGATAGAATCACTATCTTTTGATAGTTTACTGCCTACCCTCTAGATCACTCCAACCCCCATACCCCTTTCATCTAGATTCTAAAGAGTACTGAAATTCACTAAGAATGAAATCATGTACCAACCACCATCAAGGGAATGCTGAAATTTTTTTTAAATTTTTTTTTATTTATTTCCGATAGTCATACAGAGAGAGAGAGAGAGGCAGAGACACAGGCAGAGGGAGAAGCAGGCTCTATGCACCGGGAGCCTGACGTGGGATTCGATCTCGGGTCTCCAGGATCATGCCCTGGGCCAAAGGCAGGCGCCAAACCGCTGCGCCACCCAGGGATCCCGGGAATGCTGAATTTATTCAAAGACTTATCACTGTGGGAACATTTGTATGTATCTACATTCAAAACAATTCCTACTAGAAATAAAAAAAAAATTATTCTTGATAGAGTTTGTTTATAAGTAAAGGGAGAATCTACCATCTACCTTATAGGCACAATATCTTAACAGAGATGAGGCTTCTGCTCCTCAGTAAAAATTTTATTCACATTTTTCAACAGAAATTCCAATCCAGAATTGATTTAACAGATGTATATATAATAAGCACATATATTTAAAAACTTAATTTGTGGTAATAGTACTAAGAATATATTCTTTCTTTGAAAAGTAAATATTAAAATGGATCTACATTTGCAAGAGTTAAGCAATCCTTGAAAAACATTTGCCATTATCTCTGAAAGGGTTCAAGATATACAGCTGGCAAAAACTGGCCTTTGGAAAAAGTCCCTGTCAAATCAATGTTGCCACTGATGGAGTTACTAAATTTTTCAGATGTGAGTAATGCAGAAATGTGATATTAAATAATATATAATATGGTGACAAACTGTCATCACATGCTATTCAAACTCTAGGACAGGATGGGTGAAGGAGAAAACATGTTAAAATTTTTAAGTTCTTGGGATCCCTGGGTGGCGCAGCGGTTTGGCGCCTGCCTTTGGCCCAGGGCGCGATCCTGGAGACCCGGGATCGAATCCCACGTCAGGCTCCCGGTGCATGGAGCCTGCTTCTCCCTCTGCCTGTGTCTCTGCCTCTCTCTCTCTCTCTCTCTCTCTCTCTCTCTCTCTGTGACTATCATAAATAAATAAAAATTAAAAAAAAATTTTAAGTTCTTATATTGGAATTCATTTTTTATTGAGAAATTACTATGAAATCATAAATTGTGCTGTGTAAACACACTGTTTCTGCCCTCAAAGTGATTTCAATCTCTTGGGAAAGGCAGATAAGTAAATAGACAATTACAACACTGAGGTGAGGGGAGGAAGTATATCCAAAATCAGTTTTCTTTTCTTTTTTCTTTTTTTTTTAAGATTTTATTTATTTATTCATAAGAGACACAGAGAGAAAGAGAGGCAGAGACACAGGTTGAGGGAGAAGCAGGCTCCATGCAGGGAACCTGATGTGGGACTCGATCCCAGGTCTCCAGGATCACACCCTGGGCTGAAGGCAGGCATTAAACCGCTGAGCCACCCGGGCTGCCCCAAAATCAGTTTTCTGACAATTTCTATTCTTATGTTCCTTCCCAAATCTTCTCCAGACTGCTAGAGTTTACAATCCAGACTGATAAACACAAGGGAATGGAGAAACTATTTAGCTTACTAAAAGCCTTTAAAGAACAGTAACAACAAAGACCACATACACAAAATTTCAATAACAACAACAATGACGATACATGCTGGGAAATTAAAGATATAGATGGATGTATCAAGTCTAAGAATACAGTACATCTTCCTGTTGATCCACAGAAATCTAGAAATGTGTTTCTAGTCCTGACTTAAACATGTGTTTTCATTCACTCATTTATTCATCAAACATTTAATGAAAGCTTTGATTATCTATATGTGGCAGCACTATAGATAAGGTAATGAATGAAGGAAACATTTTTGTCCTCACTTATAATCAAGTCACATAAGCTCTAGGTATAGCCAGCTAATATGTGTAATTCCATCACAACCTAAGGGGCCCTTTTTCTCAACTGTAAAACAAAGCAGTGGAACTCAGAGATCTCTAAAATACTCCTACTGAACTAAAATCCTGTGATTTAACTCAAAATCAAAACTTGTAGACCAGACGTTTTTAAGACCCAGGAAACTAAGGAGCCATAGGCAGGGTTCAGCGAGTCCTAAACTCCCTTAAAACTGAATGCAAAATTTGGTAGTTTTGTGTATATGTACATTTATCTAGAGAAAAGATCCACAGGTGGAAAAAACTAAATTATGGATTTTAGTTTTGGGCCTACCACAGAAAAAATTTTGTTTTACCCATATCTACTAACATAACTTTGCTAAATCTGTCAAACATAAACATAATTAACAAAAAGTATCAACTATTTGGAGCTTATATTGGCTTCTCTAATTCATGGCATGAATTGCATGTTTTAATCTAATACTTTGACCAGCACTTTAAAGAATAAATTAAAAATAAAATGTGGCTTACAAATCAAAGAATAACCTGTAATCTTTGAGACTGAACTTTACTGATCTTTAAAAAATAAGAATTTTTATTTAGAAAGAAATATTTTTGCCGTAAAAAATTGTGATAATACTAAGACCATTATCCTATCCTCTATATAGCTGTTGTCCCTCATCTTAAGAAAAGAGTAACAAACCTCAAAATATTAACATATGTTTAACAAAATATTAACGTATGCCACCAAGGGATTTCTAGGACTAGCTTTTACATTACAATCTCTGTTAGAATATGAATGTTGAGTTAGACTCTAACCAGGGCCTTCTGCAGGACAGACTAAGAGGAGAAGCCAAATGAAGAATGAAACATCTGCAATGAGACAGAAAAACCTGGACAGAAACATTTACAATTTCATTGCCTGTGCCACAGTGACACCAACTGGCCAGTCAAGATATGACAACTTAATGAACAATTATATTCAAGAGTATATTTTTTAAAGTGTATTATGCAGTATGCTTTAAATAAAACCCATGTGATTTTATTTTTTAAAAAGATTTTGTTTATTCATTTGAGAGAGAGAGAGCAAGTGTGGGGAGAGGGGCAGAGGGAGAAGCAGTTTCCCCACTGAGCAGAGACCCTGATGCAGGGCTCAATCCCAGAATCCTGAGATCCTGACCTGAGCCAAAGGCAGATGCTTAACCCACTGAGCCATCCAGGCACACCATTATATGACTTTAAACAACAAACAGGTATAAAGGAAGATATATGTAAGTGAAATACCTCAAAAAACTTTTATGCTCCAATTTTACAGATTTGTAAAGATGTTCTTTACAAATAATGCTAAATAATACATTTTCATACTTATTTTCCATATAAGCTTTTATCAATATTAAAATATCAACAGGGACATGAGATTTTTTAAAAATTTTTTTTAAATTTTAATTTATTTATGATAGTCACACACAGAGAGAGAGAGAGAGAGAGAGGCAGAGACACAGGCAGAGGGAGAAGCAGGCTCCATGCACCGGGAGCCCGATGTGGGATTCGATCCCGGGTCTCCAGGATCGCGCCCTGGGCCAAAGGCAAGCGCCAAACACGCTGCGCCACCCAGGGATCCCCAGGGACATGAGATTAAATGCAATTTTCCTTTTATTGCTCAGGAAAATAAAGGATGGAAAGTATGACAAAATTGAGGTAAATATATGCCTAAAAGATCTTGAGTCTAATCTATTCAAAATGGTCAAAAGATGCTTTTGAGATATTGTTTTCATTCATGCCTAAAGGAATCAAACAGCCAATTTTATTTTAATTCAAGGTTATTAACTATGTAAGAGACTCTCATGATGAATATATTCTTAATAAGAGCAGGTACAAACAGAAACAAGTTTTATGATGTTGAATTTCTTCAGGGAAGTGAAGTGGGGTGTACTATTTGAAGTAGATTAGTGCTTCTTAAGGAACCCTTTCCCACAGGTAAAGTTCACATCCAATAAAAGGAGACCTCCAGGAGATCATCCTTTTTCCTTCTCTTACCGCCCGCCCAATAGAAGTGAAATAACATTGCAGAGGAATGTCCAAAAAGAGAATCTGACATTAGCCGATGTGTAAACTTACAAAGCAGCAAGTTAGCTGGTTTGACTGTAAGCCAAGAGCTTATACAGATATATTATGGTTTAATTCACTTCACTCTAATAAGACTTGATTCTGAAGTTAACATCTGAAAGGATAAGAACAACTTTTTTCAGTGTCATTCAAAGGCATATAAAGGTTTTTTTTTTTTTTAAGATTTTATTTGGGGGAGAGAGCACAAGAGAGAGCAAGTGAGGGGAGAGGAAGAGGGACAAGCAGACTCATCGCTCAGCATGGAGCCTGAGGTGAGGCTCAATCCCATGACCCTGAGATCATGACCTTCCATTGAAATCGAGATTTGGACACTTAACTTACTGTGACCCACCCCCCCACCCAGGTGTCCCCTTTTAAAAGATTATTTATTTATGAGAGAGTGAGAGAGAGCAGGCACGTGAGCATGTACGTGTGCACATGTGAATGGAGAAAGGGCAAAGGGGGAGGGAGAGAGAATCTCCAGCCAACTTCACACTCAGCACGGAACCCTATGCAAGGCTGATCTAAGGGCCCTGAGATCATGACCTGAGCTGAAACCAAGAGTCGGAACACTTAACTGACTGAGCTACCCAGGGAACCCAAAGGCAAATAAAGGTTCTTAAGTAAAGAGACATGAATAAGTTTATGACAACCCAGAAAAAGAATAGAGGCAGAGGAATTAACTACTACCAGGTATTAAGGTTAAAGATAATACCTTTTTTAATGTAGTAATTAAGTAACAGTGTGGTATTATTACAAGGATAAGAATAAAAGACCAAGGAATAAAACAGAGTCCAGAAATAGAACAATACATATCTGATTACCTGATTAATAGCAGAAGGTCCCAGTGCAGAAAGGATAGTCTTTTATAATTTATTTTATTTTATTTTTTTAGAAAGGACAGTCTTTTTAAAAAAAAACAGTGAATGGCAATTAGATAGTAATGAGGAAAAAAAAATCAACCTTGACTCCTACATCACACTACACACAAAAATTAATTCAACAAGAATCAAAGAGTTAAGTGTGAGAAGCAAAACAAAAAGACGTTTAGAAGAAAACAGTATCTTCATTATGCTAGGATACACAAAGATTTCTCAAAGTGGTCAAGTCACTAAAAGGAAACACTGATAAATTGGACTTCATTAAAAATTACCAACTTTTGTTCATCAAAAGATACCATTAGCAGAGTGAAAAAGCAAGTTGCAGACTGAAAGAAAATATTTGAAATACACATATCCAAACAAATGACTTAGAGTAAAGAATTTCTACAAATAAACTAGAAAAAGGCAATAGAGAAATGGGCAAAAAACTTGAAAAAGGGCTTCTTTATTATTTATTTATTTTAAAGATTTTATTTATTTATTCATGAGAGACACAGAAAGAGAGGCAGAGACACAGGCAGAGGAGAAGCAGGTTCCATGTAGGGAGCCCAATGTGGAATTCAATCCTGGGACTCCAGGATCACGCCCTGGGCCAAAGGCAGGCACTAAACCACTAAGCCACCCAGGTCTCTAGAAAAAGGGCTTCTTTAATAAAAGATAATATTCAAATGGTCAATAAGATTATGAAAATATGCTCAATGTCATTAGTCATTAGAGAAACACATAGAAAGCCACAATGAGATACCATTATGCTTCCATCAGAATGGCTAAAATTAAAAGGTATGAGAATACTGGGACACCTGGGTGGCTCAGTGGTTAAAAGCATTTGTCTTTGGCTCAGAATGTGATCCTAGAGTCCTGGGATCGAGTCCCACGTCAGGCTCCCTGCATGGAGCCTGCTTCTCCCTCTGCCTGTGTCTCTACCTCTCTCTCTCTGTGTCTCTCATGAAAAAATAAAATCTTTAAAAAAAAAAAAAAGGTATGAGAATACTAAGATTTGGTAAGGATGTTTAACCACCAAAACTCTCACTCATTGCTGGTAGGATTCCCAACTGGTCCAAACACTGTGGAAAATTAGTTAACAATATCTACCAGGGCCAAACATCATGTATCTGGCAACTCTATTCTAGGGTATATGCCCAATAGAAATAGGTGATCATGTACACAAAAAGACCTGTACTAGAAAGGTCACAACAGTTTCATTCATAATAGCCACAGACTGGAAACAACCTAGGTATCCATCAACTGAAGAATGGATATATAAATTGTGGTACATTAACACAATGGAAAACTACATTACAATAAAAAGGAATGAAATACTGCCATAAGCAACAGTATGAATAAATATCACAGAAATAATGTTGAGCGAAGCCAGGCAAAAAAGAATGCATACTGTATAATTCCATTTATTTGTAGTTCAGGAATAGTCAAAAGCAATCTACCATATAAAGTCAGAGTAGCAGTGAGTAGCCTGGGAAGGAGGGTTGTATATTGTCTAGAAGAGGGCAAGAGAGACCTAGTTAAACTCCTGGAAATGTTCTACAGCTAGATGTGGGTGGTGGTTCCACTTTGTGCTTGTTTTTTTTTTTTTTTTTAATTTATGATCTTAAGGGTTGTTTCTTTTTTTTTTTTAAAGATTTATTTACTTATTTGAGAGAGAGAGAAAGAGAGAGAGAGACCAGGCAAGTGCACACACATGTGTGCAGGGGGTGGGGCAGAGGGGAGAAGCTGACTTCTCACTAATCATGGAGCCTAATGGGATGTGATCTCACAACCCTGAGATCATGATCTGAGCTGAAATCAAGAGTCGGACACTCAACAGACTGAGCACATTAATTTGTGCTTTTTACTGTGTATAATAGCTATCGCTTAAAACAAAACTAAAACAGCAATATAAGAAAAAGAACAGGCTTTTGGTGGCAGGTGAATCTCCAAAACAATGCAATATTTTGTATGTACTGCATTTTTCTTGGACAAAAGTCATTAGGCTGTCTATTAGAATCAACTCCCTGATGGCAGGTATTTTTGTCATTTTTATTTACTACTACATCTCCGTGCAAGGTATAAAACAGATACTCCATAAATATTTGAAGAGCAAGGGGCGCCTGGGTGGCTCAGTTGGTTAAACGTCTGCCTTTGGCTCAGGTCATGATCTCAAGGTCCTGGGATTGAGGCCCACATTGGGCTCCTTGCTCAGTGAGGAGCCTGCTTCTCCCTCTAACTCTGCCTCTCCCCCACCTTCATTTGTGCTTTCTCTCTAATAAATAAAAACATTTTAAAAATGCAGAATGTTTGCAAAATGAGCTGTTCCCAAAAGTAAATTGAAGCAATCATTAACTAAAATATTGGTATAATGAATTATCTGATTTAACAGAAGTTTATAAAGTGATTGCTAGAATCTAATGATGGTAACATGAATTAGCTTATTATGCCGGTTTGTCTTAGTACTTTCAAACACAAGAAGACTAAAACCAGAAGTGAAAATTTCCTTTGTGTACTCATATTTTAAGGTCTCTTCCTTCTATGAATCATTCTATATTAGGCCACAGGGGCTTAGAAACCAAGTTAAAACATGTGCATTTAAAATAAACCTCAACTTTGAAGAAACACTGATTGCTTCCCAAAAAATTGCTGAGGCAAAAATAAGTGAAATCCAGTGAATTTACAAAAATCAATTAAAACAATCTACCTAAAACTGGTTTCTCCTCAACACTAGGGGTCATCTGACAATGTCTGGAGACATTTTTGTTTGTCACAACTAGAGAGTGCTATTGGCATCTAATAGGATCAGGCCAGGGATGCTGTTAACCATCCTATATGCAGAGGTCAACCCTCTACAAGGAATTTATCCAGCCCAAAATGTCAGTGCTGAGATTAAGATATCATGATCTAAAATATCACATTAAAATAAAAAATTTTAAAAAATAAAGGATTTTGTTTTTAAGCATATGAACTAAAGAGTCCTATTTAAACTATAAACTAATTCAAATTTCTTTCAACTATCACTTTTTAAAAAATATGAACACTATATATTTTTTTTTATATTTTTAAAAATTTTTTAAAATACTTTATTTATTCATGAGAGACACACAGAGAGAGGGGGGCAGAGACACAGGCAAGGGAGAAGCAGGCTCCATGCAGGGAGCCCGACGTGGGACCCGATCCCGGGTGTCCAGGATCATGCCCTGGGCCAAAGGCAGGTGCCAAACTGCTGAGCCACCCAGGGATCCTGAACACTATATTCTTAAAGTTGTACAGAAGCACCTGGGTGACTCAGTTGGTTAAGTGTCCAACTATTGGTCTCAGGATCATGAGTTCAAGTCCCACTTTGGAAAAAAATAAAGTTGTACATATGTGTCAAATGTAATATAAAGGGATATTTAATGTAAATATCTCCAGAGATAATAACCATCACTATCATTTCTAGGACTATCCTAGGCATATTGCTTACTTTATTTAATATCAATATCCCCATGAAAGTAAGATTCTCATTTATAATGATTAGAAACAAAAACTAGAAGAGATTAAATAAATACTTGCCTAGGGTTACACTGCTAGAAATGGCATAGTGGAAATTTGCACCCAGATTATCTCCAAACCCACAGTGTTTCCATGATACACTAAATTTTTCTTTTTTTTTTTTTTTTTTAAGATTTTATTTATTCATGAGATACACACAGAGAGAGAGGCAGAGATACAGGCAGAGGGAGAAGCAGGCTCCATGCAGGGACCCTGACGTGGGACTTGACCCCAGGTCTCCAGGATCACGGCCCAGTCTGAAGGCAGTGCTAAACCGCTGGGCCACCGGGGCTGCCCAACACACTAAATTTTAATTTCAAATGAGAGGCAAATCAAAATTAAAAGCATCTCAAGATTCATTTTCCACTGAGTCAATATGCCACATAGAAAGTAAACAGCAAATTCAGGAGAAGCCTATTTAGGAATTACATACTAATGACACATAGAAAACAAATCAGTGCCAATTTTTGAAAGGATAATCTAAAGTTAATATTTTTTCTTATCACAAATAAAACTAAATAGTTTTATAAAGTTATATGCCAAAGTCATCAGATACACTCTTGCTCTGGTCATAAAAAGAATTACTAATGAGAACATTAAAGCCTAAATGCTTACTGGCTGGGGGCTTAATCTTAACAAATCACTAACATGACCCACCTAGTTATCCCTACATGGTAAGAATAGATTCTTAACACTTCAGCCAATCTCAGAAAATATTCCTATATTAAATGCTATTACTTTCTTCTTAACATTTAAGGCCTTAGCATGATTCTTTGTATTAAGAGAAAGAAAAGTATTACCCTATTAAAGCCATGTTCACGAGAGTCATCAACTTCTCCATTACTAGTCACTGGAATTTCTGCTGCTGAATTTTTGGGAGATTCTTGAGCCATGCTAGACTCCTGAAAAAAAAGGAAGAAGAAAAGAAAGATTAGAAACAGTTGTAAATAACACTAAATCATAAAGGCAAATATTCAAGACTATTCATGTTTATAGCACTTAAAAGCCACTATTATAGCATTTAAAAAAATAATTTCAACCTATCTAACACGTAATAAACATGACACTAATCTAATAAAAAAAGCATCTGCCCTTTAAAACTGCAATCAACTTAAAATTTCTTGTTTAAAAACAAGTTACTTGTAGATCCCAGTGGGCAACAGCCTTGCCTCACAAATAGTGTTATGATAGACTACCAGCTACAATTGAAAAAAAGTATCACAGAAAGCCAAACTTGATTTTTAATTCCACGACAGCAACTCTACTTTTCCTGTTGTACATAATGGGATTCTAGGTCAGCTTTTCTACAGAGTTTCCTGGATAGAACAAAAACTTTTCAATCTCTACACTAGTCTTACACTCTGGTTTTACTGTTCTAAAAGTCAAATAATGTTTGGGGTGCCTGGGTGGTTCAGTTGATTAGGCATCTGCTTTCAGCTCAGGTCATGATCTCAGGGTCCTGGGATCAAGCCCCACATCGGCTCCCTTTTAGAGGGGAATCTGCTTCTTCCTCTCTCTCTGTGCCTCCCCCCTGCTCAAGCTCTAATAAATAAGTTTTAAAACTAATGTTTAAAAATAAACTCCTTAATTTTATAACCATATTTTCTATAAAATGTAAATTTATTTCAGAAACTTAATATGGTTAATCTGCAACAGAAAGTTAATTCTCGTTGGTAAAAACTCTCCTTGTTCCAACCGCACATGCTTGTAAAAAACATTATGTGGCTACAAGTTAAAATGAAAATTTTATACCAGTAAAGGATTTTTTTTTTCTGGTAAAGGATTTTAAAAATGATCTATTTTTCCTCATTCTAAAAATTAAAAAACTTCAGAGTAAATAGCTAAACCATTTATTCCACTTTTCACAGAGAACAGGTGCCATTCTCTACTCCCAGCCCCCTTCCCTTTTAAACCAATAATGGCTTTAGAAGTGTTAGACACACACTCCCACACACTTTTAACAATAGTGCCCACTAAAATAAAGACTTTGACAAAAGTATGTTAGAAACACAATTGATATTTAACAGTATGTGTTCTAATGTTCAAACCTGAATCCAGCTGTACCTCTGAATCTGCACTGTACAGAATTACCAAAACTAAACCAAACTAAAATATATGTGTGTGTGGGTGCCTGGCTGCCTCTGTGGGGTAAGCATCTGCCTTTGGCTCAGGTCATGATCCCAGGGTCCTGAGATGGAGCCCTACCTGGGGATCCCGGCTCAGCGGGAGCTTGCTTTTCCCTCCCCCTCTGCCTGATGCTTCCCCTGCTTGTGCTCTGTTAAATTAAAAAAAAAAAAAATGTGTGTGTTTAATCTACAGACTTGAATCTACTGCCAAGAGTATTAAGAGGTTCTTTGATTTTCTCTAGAAGAATTTTTTTTAAAGATTAAAATAATTAAGTGCTGTCATACTTAGCTTATGCATTACTCATTTTGTTTTTAAGGCGTTAAGGACAGGATCAAGGTCAAGAACCTTTAAAAAAAACCTGCACTATACTTTTGTAATTTAGGGAATTCTATTAGAGTAAGTCATACTACTAAAAGCAAGCACTAATGCAAATAGGTTTGTGGCCTAGTCTTTACTTTGATGAAACAAAAAGGTCTTATTAATATATTAAATGATACCTAGCAATATTTTTCATATGGTGTGTATATCATGAAGTATGTGAGATAGAAGATATTGTCAAGTAATATGAAGGCAGTATTCATAGTACTACGGACCAGCAATGCTCAAACTTTTTGGCCTCAGGACCCCTTTACATTCTTAAAAATCATCAAGTACTCCCAAAAAGCTTTTACTTATGTGGGTTATAGCTATCAATCTTTACTGTATTATAGAGTAATGCTATAAATTTTAAAAGTATTTATTAATCCATTTTAAAGATGTCAAATTGAAATTGGTTAGGCCAATGAAAAAAGAACTTTCAAAATAATGTAAAATCCTGCTAATATCACTTTAAAACATTTCACAGAACACTTACTTATTTTTTGCATTCCTAAATAGATCATAAAAAATACTGATCTTTTTTTTATATTTTTGGTGTTTTTTTTTTTTTTTAAGCTGTGTTTCAGAGCTTCTGGAGACTGGTTGTGCCTCTCCCTCTGCTCCCCCACTGCATGCATGGTCTCTTTCTCTGCCCTGCCCCCCCAATTAATCAATCATTAGTAATAAAGAGGATATAAGTGGATGCTGTGTTGAGTGGCTCAGTTACTCCCTCTGGGACCAAAGCCCTCACAGCCTGACACCAGGCTCAATCTAAGATCATGACCTGAGCCAAAATGATGAGTTGCTTGCTCAACTGACTGAGCCACCTAGGCCCCCCTAAAGTAGTATCTGTTTTAAAGAACTTGAAATGTCTTGTTTAGAGGATATCTGACTACTTTATGCATAAATTTACAGAAATTCACTGATCTCTACTAGAGAAACACTTATAGTCCCCAGTTACAGGAATGGCCACTAACTGAACCAGAGAACCACTGACACTAGGCTGGCTGATCCACAGTTCACACAACCTAAAAGACCAGGTCAGAAAAGTATTGCCCAGCAGAAGAAAGAGAAATTTCCTGAGCTAATCAGACTCATTTTGAAGTGTAAATTAGGAATGCTCAGGGCAGCCCAGGTAGCTCAGAGGTTTAGGGCTGCCTTCAGCCCAGGGTGTGATCCTGGAGTCCAGGGATCGAGTCCCACACCGGGCTCCCTGCATGGAGCCTGCTTCTCCCTCTGCCTGTGTCTCTGCCTCTCTCTCTCATGAATAAATATATAAAATCTTAAAAAAAAAATTAGGGATGCTCAGAGAATTAGTCACCTGGGGTACTGGAAGACAAATGAGAGCAGAAGAAGAGAAAGAGTTATGTTGATGACAGGTCACAGCTTAAAAATTCACAAACTCTAGTAAAGAAATGTTAAACTTATCAAAGTTTATTGACAGTGTTATCTGTGTCTGTTTCTTCCTTTCTGAATTATGACCTTATGAAAATCTTCTGTTCTTGGATTTTTAAAAAATTGTGGTAAAAAACGCATAACATACAATTTACCATCTTAATCATTTTTTAAAAAGATTTGAGAGAGGGAGATAGAGATTATGAGAGAGATAGCGAAAAAGAGCACATGCGGGGAAAAGAGGGAAAAGCAGACTCCCTGCTGAGCAGGGAGCTCAATCACAACCTGAGCTGAAGGCAGATGCTTAACTGATTGAGCCACCCAGGCGCCCCCATTTTAATCACTTCTAAGTGTACAGTTCAGTAGTATTAAATATAGTCACACTACTGTAGACTCTCCAGAACTTTTTCATCTTACAAGACTGAAACTCCACATACATTAAACAATTTCTGCATTTCCCTCTCCCCCAAGCCCTTGGCAAGCATCATCCTACTTTCTGTTTCTATGAATATGACTATTTTGGATACCTTATCAGTGGAATCATATAATATTTGACTTTGTGACTGGCTTATTTCACTTAGCATAATGTCCTCAAGATTCATCCATGTTGCAACATATATCAGAATTTTTCCTTTTTAAGGCTGAGTAATATTCCACCGTATGAATATACCACATTTTACTTAACCATTCATCCAACAATGGACACTTGGATTGCTTCTAATTCTTGGCTACTGTGAATAATGCTTCTATAAACACAGGTATGCAGCTCTCTCTTCAAGATTCTGTTTTTAATTGTTTTGGAAATATACCCAGAAGTGGGATTGCTAGATTATATGATAACTATTTTTAAATTCTGGAAGAAACAGTACACTATTTTCCATAATGGTTGCATCTTTTTATATTCCCACCAACACTGCACAAAGGTTCCAATTTCTTCATATACTCCAACATTATTTACTGTTTTTTGTTAGTAACTATTTTTTTTAAGATTTTATTTATTCATGAGAGACACAGAGAGAGAGAGAGGCAGAGACACAGGCAGAGGGAGCCGGACGTGGGACTCGATCCCGGGTCTCCAGGATCACGCCCTGGGCTGAAGACGGCGTTAAACCGCTGAGCCACCCGGCTGCCCTGTTAATAACTATTGTAATAGGTAAGAATAATACCTCATTGTGGTTTTCACTTAGATTTCTCTGATGATTAGTGATACTGAGCACCTTTTTATTTTTAAAGATTTTATTTATTTATTCATGAAAGACAGAGAGAGAGAGGCAGAGACAGGCAGAGGGAGAAGCAGGCTCCACGCAGGGAGCCTGATGTGGGACTTGATCCCTGGACTGCGGGATCACGCCGAGCCGAAGACAAATGCTCAACCGAGCCACCCAGGAATCCCCTGAGCACCTTTTTATATGCCTGTTGGCCATGTGTATATCATCCCTGGAGAATTGTCTATTGAAATCCTTTGACCATTTTCTAAATTGGGTTGTTTTTTTATCATTGAATCATAGGAGGAAACTGAATTTCTATATTCTGGATATTAACCATATTGGAAACATGGCTTGCCAATATTTTCTCCCATTCTATAGGCTGCCTTTCCGCTCTGTTGATTGTGTCCTTTGATGCACATTTTCAATTTTGATGTAGTTCAATTTGTCTATTTTTACTTTTGTTTCCAGTGCTTCTGGTATCTTATTTAGGAATTCTTTGCCAAATCCAATGTCATGATAGTTTCCCCCTGTATCTTCTTCTAAAATGTTTATAGTTTTAGGTCTTATATTTAGATCTCTGATCCTTTCTGAGCTGATTTCGTATATAAGGGCCCAAATTCATTCTTTTGCATGTGGGTAATTCAGTTTCCCAGCACCATCTATTATTGAATACTTTCCTTTTTCCATTGAATGTTCTTGGCATCTTGGATTCTTTTGAGATTCCTACTTTCCTCAATGCTACTGCATTCTTACAATATACCCAGATTACTTGTGGCTGTTGGAATTAAGTGTCTGCTTCTTGCAAATAAGAGGCACTATAAGAGACTATTTGGTCTCTAATTCAATCTGGAAGACTAACAGTTAGCTATCTAAATAATCATCACTCTTTCAAACCGTAAGATATATTCTTTTTTTTTTAAGATTTTATTTATTTATTCATGAGAGACACAGAGAGAGAGGCAGAGACATAGGCAGAGGGAGAAGCAGGCTCCATGCAGGGAGCTTGATGTGGGACTTGATCCTGGGACTCCAGGATCATGCTCTAGGCCAAAGGCAGGCACCAAACCACTGAGCCACCCAGGTGTCCCGTAAGATATATTCTTACTTTCTTTTCCCTAAAAATAGCAGGTGATTCAACAGGCGTTTACTATCTTCTAGGCAATGTACATAGGATAAAACAAAAATAGAAATCAGGTCTTAGGCTTACATAAACCTAAAGTGTACTGTAGACAAAAAAATAATTATAATACAGTGGGGGTGAACACCAGAGGGAAGCACTTAACAATGGTTTTATTTATTTATTCATTTATTTATTTTATTCATTTATTCATGAGAGACAAACACACACATACACAGAGGCAGAGACACAGGCAGAGGGAGGAGCAGGCTTCATGCAGGGAGCCCAATGTGGGACTCGATCCCGGGACTCCAGGATTACGCCCTGGGCCGAAGACAGGCGCTAAACTGCTGAGCCACCCAGGGATCCCCAGCACCAAGCGGTGAGCACTAAGAGAGAAAACTTAATAAGCAATGGTATTTAAGCTGAATCTTTTAGGATAACAGATTGGGACACAGAAAAGGAAAGATTCTAAAAGAAGGAATAATAGCAGCATAGTAGGAAAAGAGTTTGGTATATTCTAGAAATTGCAAGTAAAGCAACTTGGCTGAATGGTGATTACCCATTCATATACTCACTGGTTCAACTAATTTACTGAGCACTTTAATGTGCCAGGCACAAGTTCAGACACACAGAACAGAGTGGTGAACAAAACAGACCCTCATAGAGCTTACATTCTTGTTGGTGAAAAAACAAATAAATATGCTTATCATACAATCATAAGTGTTAATGGGCATGTATATGTACACATATGTTCATGCATGTGCAGATTTAAAAAGGTTAGGGGAACATCAGAAGTTATTAATATTGTTGTAAGACCTGAATAAAGTGAGGGAGTAAGTCATGCAAATATTTGGGAGTACAACATTCTAGGCAGAGGGAATAGTAAATACAAAGACAAAAAGGTGAAAAGAAGCTCAGCTTTTCAGGCAAAGACATTAGGCCATGTGGCTTGAGGGGAGGATAAGGGAAGAAGAAAGGAAATGTCGAGACAGCCAGGAGCAAGAACATGTGTGGCTTTAGAGACTATCATAAGAACCCATATTTTATTTTCAGTGATATAAACCACTTGAGGGTTCTGAACATAAGAATGAAATGATCGGACTTACATTTTAAAAGGAACACTCTTTTCCTGCTGCACTGAATTAAACTATAAGTGGACAAAGGCAGCAGCAAAGAGAACAAGCAGGAGGCTAACAGTAATCTAACCAAGAGATGATGGTGACCTAGAAAGTCAACGCAGCTTTATTAATATCTGTTTTAGTCAAAGCTTCATTAACATAGCTAAGAGGAACATTTCATAATGATAAAAGGATCAATTCATCAGGAATATATAATAACCAGATATATGTATGTTTGTCCCAATAATAGAATTTCAAAATAAATGAAACAATGACAGAATTAAAAGGGAGAAACACACAAGTCCATAATCACAGATTTTACCACCAATCTCATAGCAATTGAAAGAACAACTAGACAAAGAAAATTTGCATAGACATAGAAGATCTGAACACTATCAGCCACCTTGACTTTTATAGAACAGTAAACTCAATAATGTTAGGATACATATTATTTTCACACAAATATGACACATTTAGCAAAATAGATATTTAGAGCATAAAATACGCTTCAATAAATTTTAAAATACTAAAACCATATAGTATATGTACTTTGACTACAGCAGAATTAAATTACTATCAATCATAAGATATCCATGACCACATCACCAAAATTTGGAAATTAAATAACACATCTAAATAATTAATAGGACAAAGAAGAAATTAGCTTTAAAAGCTGATATTTTAACAAAAAATCTTAACCCAATGATATAAGGATGCACGTTAAGAAAACAAAACAAAAAAAGAGCAAATTAAACTCAAAGTAAGCAGTACGAAGGAAATAATAAGGAAATAAACACCAAAAATCAAGGAAATTGTACAAAAACTGGCCTAATACTTCAATAAGCTTAAGCTCATGAGAAATGAAGAGGTGAAATCTTGCATGGAAGAGAAGATTTCAATGACAGCTAAGTACATGTACAATATGATTAGTTCACAAACAAGGAGAACGAGAGATGCAGAGGACATTATTGGAACAATTGTGGGTTAAACAATAGCACTGTGTCAATTTTCTAATTATATAATTTTGATAAATGTACTGAAGTTATGTAAGAGGAAATCCTTGTTCTTAGGAAAAAAGGGACAAATATTTGTAAATCACTCTCAAATATGAGAGTTGTACTCTCAAAAAGGAAGTTGTATATACAGAGAGAGAGACTGTTCAAGTAAAAGGGACAAAACAACAGTTGGTGAATCTAGATAAAGAGTTAAAACTTTCAGTATAGTATCTTATTAAAAGCTTTTAAAATAAAAGTAACAAGGAAGCTATAAAAATATGCAGCACGCTATCATAATGGGCTTCATACTGCCAGACAAGTGTGGACTTCATTTTGAAAAGGATTAAGAAGCAGCAAGAGAGCCTGATCATTTATTTTAGAGAATAGTCTCATGGGAGATTAGACTGAGGGGAAAGAAGGAAAGACTCCACATAGAAAAACGAATTAAGGGGAGACTCCACATAGAAAAACTAATTAAGGGGGATCCCTGGGTGGCTCTGCGGTTTAGCTCTTGCCTTAGGCCCAGAGTGTGTGTGATCCTAGAATTCCGGGATGAAGTCCCATGTCGGGCTTCTGCATGGAGCCTGCTTCTCCTCTGTCTCTCTTTCTGTGTCTCTCATGAATAAATAAATAAAATCTTTTAAAAAAATCTAATTAAGACACTACAGTTCAAATAAGAACTAATAATGATCTAAATTAAGATTGTGGGAATAGAAAAAGGTGGATTCAAGAGTTATTTAAAAAGAGGGGTGCCTACGTGACTCAGTCAGTTGAGCATCCGACTCTTGATTTTGGCTCAGGTCATGATCTCAGAGTGAGATCAGGAGATCAAGCCCAGAGCTGTGCTCTGGGCTCAGTGTGGAGTCTGCTTGAGATTCTGCCTCCCTTTCCTTCTGCCCCTCCTGCTTGTGTGCATTCTCTTTCTCTCTTAAAAAAAAAAAATTCTTAAAAAAAAGGGGCAGAAGAGACAGAGTGACTAGATTGTGGAAGACAAAAAAGTAAAAACCATCTAGGATGATTTATGCCTTTTCCTGCCCCATACCCAATTTGTGGTTTGGACAATTAGAAAGACAAATATGTCATTCACCAAAGTGGGAAAAGGAGAGGTTTATTTGGCTTTGAGAAGGTCAGAAAATGAGTTTGTGTTGTAGACATTCTGAATTTGAGAATGTTTGTGGGGTATGCAAGTCCACTAGCACATCGGGAATTTCAAAATGCAGGTCTGAACACATTAGGTCTGGGAGTTATCAATATAGGGATGTAGGATGGCATGGACTGATAAGAGGGAGAAGAGAAACTGAAGAGAAGCATCCAATGGAATATTAAGGGGTAGAGGGTAATGCAAAAGAAATGAAGAAGAGGGTAAAAGAGTTCATGATGCAGACACAGCAGAGAAAATTATAACAGTAAAACTATGTATTGTTTTAGTTTATAACATGCTCTGAAAATGAAAAGTATGATAAACTAATACCACTTTATGCCATAAAGCAGGTAACAGGAATATTCATTTGCCAAAAGATACACAAATATTCTGGTTATTACCTGTTCACTTTCTTATCCACAAAGAATGACCTATTTTTAGAAACATCATTTACTAAACCTTATAGAAGTGAAAATTAATAACTAATACACAAGTTGGTAGAATAGGGTTCAAAACCAAAAACTCCATGTCATCTCCCTGAACAAAAAACATTCATAGTATTTCACTCATGCTTGAAATTGAATTTGAATTTGAATTTAAATTTAAATTAAACACTCAAAATAATTATACAAAAGGCTTTGGGGAATAATTATGACCTTTGGAAATAAAATTAGACTCTCTTCTGTTCTAAGATTCCTGTTATTTAAGGTTTGTTATGGTCAGATTGTTTGTATCCCCCACTCCTCAAATTCACATGTTAAAATCCTAATGCCCAATGTGATGGTATTAGGAGGTGGGTCTGATAGGAGCTGCTTGGGTCAAGGTGCTTAGAGTCCTCATGAATGAGATTAGTGTTCTTAGAGACCCAAAAGAACTCTTTAGAAGAGGGCTTTCACCAGAACCTGATTTTGCTGGTATCTGATCTTAAACTTCCAACCTTCAGAACTGTGAGAAATAAATTTCTGTTGTTTATAAGCCACCCTATCAGGATCCCTGGGTGGCACAGTGGTTTGGCGCCTGCCTTTGGCCCAGGGCCTGGAGACCCGGGATCGAATCCCACATCGGGCTCCCGGTGCATGGAGCCTGCTTCTCCCTCTGCCTGTGTCTCTGCCTCTCTCTCTCTCTCTCTGTGACTATCATAAATAAAAATAAATAAATAAATAAATAAACAAACAAACAAACAAACAAACAAATAAATAAGCCACCGTATCAGTGTTTTGGTATAGTAGCCAGAACAGAGTAAGACAAAGTCCTTCACAATAGGGGTCCAATCAACTTTTCAGGCTTCATGTCTCGTAACATTTACCCTTCTAAAGATCTACAAATCTGCTTGCAGTTTCTGGAATGAAATGCACTCTGCTTTTGTGAACATTTATTCAAATGGTTTCCAATGTTTAAAATGTTCTTCTATCTTCACATCTAATAACATCTTGCCCATAATTTAAGACTCAAATGTTAGCTCTTTAAAAACTTATTCCAGAGCATTGGAAAGACAGCACGATATAATGAGAAGGATAAGGACTTCGAAAGGAGACTTGTTAAAATACCAGATCTACAATATGGTAGTTATTTTGTGATCTTTGTTACTTAATCTTATTTTTCTTATGCATACAAATTAAAAAAAAATACACATCTCAGATAATGCTTGAGGATGTATTCAAAGCACTTACAAAGAGTACCTAGCCTGTAGTAAGCATTCACTGAATAAAAGATGCTTCTAATACTGTGCCAGTAAATGTTTAACAACCAGTTTTCCAAATTAAAAATAATAAATTTTAGGGGTGCCTGGGAAGCTCAGTTGCTTAAGCATCCAACTCTTGATTTCAGCTCAGGTTGTGATCTCAGAGTTGTGAGATGAAGCCCTGTTTTGGGCTCCAAGCCTGCTTAAGATTCGCTCTCTCCTTCTCCCTCTGCTTCTCCTGCTGGAGTAGTAATGTATAGGTTCTTCCTAACAGGAATACAAGGTACTCTCTCCCTTTTCGCTGGGGTCTACAACTGATGATGAATGGTAGGGCATAAGAGCTCTCACTCTGGCCTCCCACCTCCATTTTAGTGAGGCTTCCTATATTAATTTTCAGGGAGTCAATACTCCCCTATGGCAATTTCAAGCTTCTAACATGTCTAGAGATGGGAAGAGATGTGTACTAGCACATCATTATATGGTATTTCCATTAGAGAAACACCATAAACACAAATAATCTCAAGAGCACAGCTAATAGTGTGAAGTACAGTAAAATATTTAGGAACTGACAAGTTTTGAGTTATTTACTGTTTTTAATATATCTTTACTATAAATTTATAAATCTTTATTTTTAGATAATGCCTGTGTTTAAGAACTGGCTTATAAAATTCTCAGAAATTTAACAAACAGGTCAGTAGGAATTTAACAAACAGGTCAGTACAAACCTGATCCACCCTTACTGTATTATCTCCAAGTCAGAAAATAAGTACTGGGCACACATATTATACAATTCAATCTCTGGAAACAATGCTGAGATATAAACTTTAAAGAATTTTTAAAAATCCAATATATGGATATCATACTCCTGATTATAATATTATTTGTTTGGAGATGATCTAAAACCATCCTCATGTAGCAGACCTATGTATCTACAGGAGATTAGATTTACTACGATATTCATTAACAAAAAGATAAACACATTTTATTCACTTTTTATTTTATAAAGCAACAACAAAGTCATGCCTTTTCTTCCTACGTTCTTTTTTTTTTTTTTTATGATAGTCGCACAGAGAGAGAGAGAGAGAGAGAGAGAGAGGCAGAGACACATGCAGAGGGAGAAGCAGGCTCCATGCACCGGGAGCCTGACGTGAGACTCGATCCTGGGTCTCCAGGACCACGCCCTGGGCCAACGGCAGGCGCTAAACCGCTGCGCCACCCAGGGATCCCAGATTTTATTTATTTATTAATGAGACACAGAGAGACAGGCAGAGACACAGGCAGAGGAGAAGCAGGCTCCATGCAGGGAGCCCAACGTGGGACTCGACCCCAGGTCTCCAGGATCACACCCTGGGCTGCAGGCAGGCACCAAACCGCTGAGCCACCCGGGCTTCATATGATACATTCTAAATTCATATGATAATTAAGGAGAGCAAAGCTGAGCAAATACTACACATGACTGGGATACTGCTTTGTGTACTGACAGTAAAAGTGCATTTATTTTTATAGTAAATTATTTTCTTGACTCACATGTACTAGAATGCACTTTAAAAGCAGAATTAGCCTTGTAACATGAAGAGAAATGCAAAACCAAAATAATGAGTCCAGAACTGACCCTGAGAGTTAATATATTCTAAAACTAAAAACATGCAACTGGATACTAGCTTCTTAAGTCTTTTCAGTGGATCAAACTGGGGATAAATTAACATAGCATATATCTAATAAAGATTTTATTTATTCATGAGAGATACAAAGAGGTAGAGATGTAGGCAGAGGGAGAAGCAAGCTCCCTCCGGGGAGCCCGATGTGGGATTAGATACCAGGACTCTGAGATCACGTCCTGAGCTGAAGGCAGACACTCAACCAATGAGCCATACAGGCAGGCGTCCCTAATAAAGATTATAGTTGAGTGTTTCATCCCTAAAAGGTATAGCAAAACCCTGAAAAGTTTCATTCATATATGCCAATGATTCTCAACCTTCTCTCCATCTTAGAACTAAGGTGAGAGCTTTTAAAAAAATACCACCACAGAGCAGAGAGGCTTGGGAAATTGGTGAAGTAGGAGGATCCTAAAATCATCTTGTACCACATTTAAAACTAGGTATCAGGGGATCCCTGGGTGGCTCAGCGGTTTAGCGCCTGCCTTTGGCCCAGGGCGCGATCCTGGAGTCCCAGGATCGAGTCCCACGTAGGGCTCCCAGCATGGAGCCTGCTTCTCCCTCCTCCTGTGTCTCTGCCTCTCTCTCTCTCTGTCTCTATCATAAATAAATAAATCTTAAAAATAAATAAATAAATAAAACTAGGTATCACTTACATCCAAGTAAATAAACTGGAGACCCATCTGAAGACTGGCATAACAAATTCCACAATTAAATGTAGAGGAACCATACTGGAGAGGTTAAAAAGGACAGAAACAGTGGTCTGGAGCTGCCAGCTTGGAGAGGGGGAAATGTCAGAAAGCTCATTTGAAAACCAGAGGGGCTTAATTCCATGAGTTTGTATAGCCATAGGACTTGGGAGGAGCCTGGAACTTTAAAAGTCAGCTGACTTTGCCCTGGGCAAACTTGAAGGGAGTGTGCTGGGGGACTTCTTTGGGCACAAAGGAGTTGGCAGGTGCCATTTTCCTCCTCTGCCTCCAGCATAAACACAGAGCCACCTGAGGGAGGGGGTGCTGCACAGACACTTGCTACCTAACCTGTTAGCAGTGTGTTTTCAACAAGTTTTCCAGAGACGTACCCACTCCATGCTTTTTGGCCTGGACCCTGAGCGCAGTGCAAATTATGCTAATGTGGCATGCACAGACATTGTAACTGGGCACCGTATGCACAGATGCCACACCACTAGCCACAGCAGCTGCAGTGCACTGCTGCAACCCCGGGGATCCTGCCTAGGACAAGTGGTTTGATGCAAACTTTGCTAACACCGTGGTTTTGCCCCCAAGCCCTTCTATGGTTATGCCTCCCTAGAGCCAGCTGCCTGGGTCTCACTAACATCACAGACAGCAAGCACACCTCACAACAGGCAGGGAGTCAGGGAAGATGTCTGAACTAAAATGAAAAGCAATAGACACAATAGCAGGATGCCAGACACACACAGAGGAGGCTCCCCTGAAATGCCAGATTCTGGTGAACAGGGGACACTGTACTGCAGCGCACTACAAAATCTCTTCTTCATAAAGCCACTACTTTCAAGAGCTGACTTTCCTAACACAGAGAACACAAGTAGAAAAAAATGAAGAGACAGAGAAATACATCCCAAATGAAAGAATAGGACAAAATTCACAAGAGGAGAACTAAGTGAAACAGAAATAAGTAATATGCCTGATACAGAATTTAAAGTAATGATAGAAGACTTCAGAAAAGGCTGTCAGAAAAGGCTGTGAGGACATTAGAGACCTTTGATGAAAAAAATTAAAAAAATAACATACCACAGTTGAAGAACTCAATAAATGAAATTAAAAATACAATAGATGGAATAAGTAGTAGGCTACAGGAAGCAGAGAAATGTTATCAGTGACCTGGAGGATAGAGTAATGGAAAGCAATCAAGTTGAACAGGTGGAGACAAATACTATATAATGAGAACAGACTTACAGAATTCTGTGACTCTATCAAGCATAATAATAATATTTGCATTACAGGAATCCCAGAAGGAGAAGAGAAAGGGGGGCAGAAAATGTATTTGAAGAAATAACAGCTGAAGACTTCCCAAATCTAAAGACGGAAACAGAAATATATATTCAGAAATCAGAGATCTCCAAATAAATTTAACTAAAGGAGGTCCCCACCAAATGCATATTGTAACTAAAACAGCAAAAAATAGTGATAATGAAAGAATTTAAAAGTCTGCCAGAGAAAAGGAGAGAGTAACATATACAGGAAATTCCTAAAGCTATGAGCTGATTTTTCCCCAGAAACTTAAGTCAGGAGAGAGTGCCATGATACATTCAAAGTGCTCGAAGGAAAAAAAATCTGCAGTGAAGAATACTTTATCCAGAAAGGCTATCATTCAGAATAGAAGGAGAGATAGAGTGTTTCTGACAAACAAAAGTTAAAAGAACTCATGACCACTAAATCAGCCCTACAAGAAAAGTTACAGGGGACTCTGAGTGGAAAACAAAAAACAGAAATGTGAGAAAAATAGGAAGCACAAAAGCAAAAATAAATAAATAAATAAATAAATAAATAAATAAATAAATAAATAAGTAAGTAAGTAAATAAATAAATAAATAAAAATAAATCGCAAGCACAAAATGAAAAAATGTAAAATATGATACCAAATATCTAACACATGGAGGAGAGAGAAGAATGAGCTCAAATTTAAGCAACCATCAGCTTAATACTGACTGCTATATGCAGAAGATATATACAAATTGAATGGTATCCACAAAGTAAAAAAGAGTGAAGGATATACAAAAAATAAAGTGTAAGGAATCTAAGTATATCACTAAAGAAAACCAAACCATGAAAAAGTAAGCATCAAAAAAAAAAAAAGACAACCACAAACAAGTAACAAAATGGCAATAAATACATATCTATCAATAATTACTTTGAATATAGATTAAATATGCTATGTCAAAAGACATAGGGTCACAGATTAAAAAAGAAAAAAAAAACTCAAGATGCAGGGGTGACCAGATGGCTGAGTTGGTTAAGCATCCAACCCTTGATCCAATCCCCCCAATCACTCTCTCAGTCATGAGATCAAGCCCACAACAGGCTCCATGATGGGCATAAAGCCTCCTTAAGATTCTCTTTCTTTCTCCGTCTGCTTCCCCCACCCCACTGCTTGTGATATCTCCTTTCTTTCTCTTACTGAAAATAAAAAAAAATCCCAAAAAGAAAATAAGTCCCATCTATATGCTGCCTACAAGAGACTCATTTCAGACCTAAAGACAACCTGCAGGTTGACTGAGGGGATGAAGAAACATTTATCATGCAAATGGTGTCGAAAGAAAGCCAGGATAACAATACTTATATCAGACAAAACAGACTTTTAAACAAAGACTGTAACAAGACACAATGAGGGACACTTAAAGGAGACAATCCAACAAGAAAATATAACAATTGTAAAAATGTGTGCACCCACCATGGGAGCACCCAAATACATAAAACAGTTAATAATAAACATAAAGGAACTAATCAATAGTAATAGAATAATAGTAGGGGACCTTAACACCCCACTTACACTGATGGACAGTTTATCCAAACAAAAAACCAACAAGGAAACCACGGCTTTGAATGACACAGTGGACCAGATGGATTTAACTGATATATTAAGAACATTCCATCCTAAAACATCAGAATACACATTCTTTTCAAATGTACATGGAACATTCTCCAGAAGAGACCACAGATTAGAACACAAAACAAGTCTCAACAAATTCAAAATACTGAATGCAGCTTTTCATACCATGCAGCTTTTCTGACCATGACGTTAATAACATTAGAAATCAACTATAAGAAAAAATCCGGGAAGATCACAGATACATAGAGGTTAAATAACATGCTACTAAACAATGAATGGATCAACCAAGAAATCAAAGAAATCAAAAAGTACACAAAGACAAATTAAAAAGGAAATGTAATGGTCCTTCAGGATGTAGCAAAACCTTCAGGATGTAGCAAAAGTGGTTCTAAGAGGGAAGTTTACAGCAATACACGCTTACCTTAAGAAGCAAGAAAAATCTCAAATAAATAACCTAGTCTTACACTTGAAGGAGCTAGAAAAAGAACAAACAAAACCTTAAGCCAGCACAAGGAAAGAAATAATAAAGATTAGAGCAGAAATAAATGATATAGAAACTAAAAAAAAAAAAAAAAACCAACAGATCAATGAAACCAGGAGCTGGTTCTTTGACAAGATCAACAAAACTGATAAACCTCTAGCCAGATTTTTTTTTTTTTTTTTTTTTTTTTATGATAGTCACAGAGAGAGAGAGAGGCAGAGACACAGGCAGAGGGAGAAGCAGGCTCCATGCACCGGGAGCCCGACGTGGGATTCGATCCCGGGTCTCCAGGATCGCGCCCTGGGCCAAAGGCAGGCGCCAAACCGCTGCGCCACCCAGGGATCCCTAGCCAGATTTATTAAAAAAAAGGGGGTTGGTGGTGGTGGAGAAAGGACTCAAATGAAAAAAATATCACAAAAGAAAGGGGATAATCAACACCACAGAAATACAAACAATTTTAAGAGAATATTACAAACAACTATATGCCAACAAATTAGGCAAGTTAGGGATCCCTGGGTGACACAGCGGTTTGGCGCCTGCCTTTGGCCCAGGGTGCGATTCTGGAGACCCCGGATCAAATCCCACGTCGGGCTCCCGGTGCATGGAGCCTGCTTCTTCCTCTGCCTATGTCTCTGCCTCTTTCTCTCTCTCTCTGTGTGACTATCATAAAATAAATAAAAATAAAAAAAAATTATTAAAAAAAAAACAAATTAGGCAAGTTAGAAGTAATAAAATTCTAGAAATATGAATGTGCCAAAACCAAAGCAGGAAGAAATAGAAAATTTGAAAAGACTGATTACCAGCAAGGAGAGTGAGTAATACAAAACTCCCAACAGACAAAAGTCTAGGACCAGTTTCATAGGCAAATTCTACCAAACACTTATAAAGAGTTAAAACCTATTCTACTCAAACTATTTCAAAAAATAGAAGAAGGAAAGGGGGCCTGGGTGGCTCAGTCAGTTAAGTGTCTGCCTTCAGCTCAGGTCATGATCCCAGTCCTGGGCTCAAGCCCTGCATAAGGCTCCCTGCTTAGCAGGGAGTCTGCTTCTCCCTCTCCCACTGCCCCTCCCCCCACTCATGCATGTGCCCTTTCTCTCTCTCTCTAATAGATAAATAAAATATTGGGGAAAAAAATAGAAGGAAATCTCCCAAATTCATTCTATGAGAAATCACCCTCATAACAAACCAGATAGCCAACACAAAAAAGGAGAATTACATGCCAATATCTCCCATGAACATAGATTCAAAAACTCTGAACAAAAAAATACTAGCAAACAGAATCCAACAATACATTTAAAAAAATCATTTACCATGATCAAGTGGGATTTATTCCTGGGATGCAAGGATAGTTCATTACTCACAAATCCATCAATGTGATCCATCACAATAATATGAAAAAGGATAAAAACCATACAATCAATCAAAAAAAAAAAACCCATACAATCATTTTGATAGATGCAGAAAAAAAGCATTTGACAAAGTACAACACCCATTCATGATAAAAGTCCTCAACAAAGTAGATTTAGAGGGAACATATCTCAACATAATAAAGGCTACATATGAAAAACCCACAGCTAACATCATACTCAATGGGGAAAATCTGAGAGCTTTCTCCCTAAGCTCAGGAACAAGACAAAGACTCACTCTCATCACTTTTATTCAACACAGTACTGGAAGTTCTAGCCACAGTAGTTAGACAACAAAAAGAAATAAAAGGCATCCTAGTTCCCAAGGAAGAAGTAAAATTTTCACTATTTGTAGATGACACGATACTGTATATAGAAGATCCTAATAATTCCACCAAAAAACGACAAGCACTGGTAAGTGAATTCAATAAAGTCGCAGGATACAAATACATGCTAAGGGCAATAATGGACAAAATAATGGACAAAAATCAATGTGCAGAAATCTGTTGCATTTCTATACACTAATAATGAAGCAGTGAAAAGAGAAATTAAGAAAATAATCCCCCCCCAAAAAGAAAATCCCATTTACAATCACACCAAAAATAATAAAATAGGAATAAACTTAATGAAAGAGGTGAAGATCTGTATTCTAAAAACTATAAAACACTGATGAAATAAATTGAAAATGACACAAAGGAATGGAAAGACATCCCATGCTCATGAGTTGGAAGAACAAATATTGTTAAAATATATATACTACCCAAAGCAATCTACAGATTTAATACAACCCCTATCAAAATACCAACAGTATTTTTCACTGAGCTAGAAATAAACAATCCTAAAATTTGTAGGGAACCACAAGACCCCAAATAGCCAAAGCAACCTTGAAAAAGAAAAGCAAAGCTGGAGGCATCACAATTCCAAACTACAAGTTATATTACAAAGCTCTTTCCCTCTCTTGCTCTAAAATAAATAAATAAAATCTTTAAAAAAGGGGAAAAGGGGGGGGGTCCTTCTGATCAAGGAAAAAAAAGGGGGAATCACCTGGTGAACTTTTAAAACTATTTTTAGGGACACCTGGGTGACTCAGAAGTTTAACACCTGCCTTTGGCCCAGGGTGTGATCCTGGAGTCCAGGATCAAGTCCCACATCCGGCTCCCTGCATGGAGCCTGCTTCTCCCTCTGCCTATGTCTCTGCCTCTCTCTCTGTCTCTCTCATGAATAAATAAATAAAATTAAAAAAATAAAAATAAATAAATAAATAAATAAATAAATAATTAAATAAAACTATTTTAAAAACTTACTGGCCAGGCTGCCTGGCTGGCTCAGTGGGGGCATCATGCAATTCCTGATCTTGGAGTTCTAAGTTTGAGCTGAGATTACTGAAATAAAACTTGAAAAAAAAAAAAAAAAAAAAGAATCACTGATCTGATGCCCTAGACGCTAAACAAACACACACACACAACTTTAGTAGAGGGAAGGATCTAGAAGTCCTTCAGTTCACCTTGTCATCTAGATTAAAACCATAAATCAGATACAATCATACACTTGTTGAAATGGCCAAAATTAGAAACAATGACAAAACCAGTGTTAAGCAAGTATGTAGAGCAACTAGACTCTTCTACACTGTTGGTGCAAGTAAAAATTGGTAAAAGTTACTTTGGAAAACTATTTGGCAGTGCTATTAAATTTAAATATATACCTATCCTAGGACTCAGCAATTCTACTACTGAGCCACCCAGACATCCCAAATGTGTATTTACTTTTATAAGAATTTGCTAAACATTTCTCCAAGTGAAGCACTTTATTACATTCCCTCCAGCATTGTATGCAAATTCCAGCTACTCTTTGCCAACATTTGTCAGTCTTTTTAAACTTCAGCCCATTATAATGGGTATGTACTTGTATCTTAATGTGGGTTTAAATTTCATTTCCTTGATGATCAGTGACGTTGAACACCTTTTTATATACTTACCTTTCATATATTTTCCTTTGTAAAGTGCCTGTTAAAATTTTGGTCATATTTTATTTGAGTTGTTATTACTAAGTTGCAAGGCTCATATATTATTATATACATATTTATACATTTGAATACCAGTCATTTGTCAGATATGTGTATTACATCTATTCTCTTCCAGTCTGTGGCTTGCCTTTTCTTTTCTTTTCTTTTTTTTTTTTTTTTAAAGATTTTACTTATTTTTTCATGAGAGAGACAGAGAGGCAGGGACACAGGCTCCATGCAGGCAGCCCAATATGGGACTCCATCCCAGGTCTCCAGGATCAGCCCTGGGCTGAAGGCGGCGCTAAACTGCTGAGCCACCGAGTTGCCTGCCTTTTCTTTCTTTTTTTTTTCAATGGTATCTTTTGAAAACAGGTTTTTAATTTTGATGAAGCCCAGGTTATCAGCGTTTCTCTTTTATTATTTGATGGTTTTTGTGTCCTAAGAAATATTTGCCTACTCAAGATCATTATTTAGTCTAGTAAGCCCATTTCTGTTACAGTGATTTTGATCTTTGGCACTTCTTTTTGGTTCTTTCCAACGATTTCAGTATCTCTGTTTATATTACCCAACTGTTCATGCGTGCTGTCTACTTGTCCATTATAGCCCTTAGCATATTAGTCATAGTTGTCAAATTCCCAGTCTGATAATTCCCACATCCTTGCCATATCTAGTTGTGATGCTTGCTGTTTCTTCGTTGCATTTTTTGCCTTTTGGTAGGACTTATAATTTTTTCTTGATAATCAGGATGTAAAAGGAACTGCTCTTTTTTTTTAATTTTTTATTTTTTAGGAACTGTTCTTAATAGGTCTTTAGCAATATGGTGGTAGAGTATGGGAGAAGGGAAGCAGCATTATATACCACCATGGTTAGGTCGTAGTCTTTTAGTGAGCCCGTGCCTCCAGACTGTGAACTTCACAAGTGTTGCTCAGTTTTTCTCTTGCTTAGGTGGGACAAGATAGCTAAAGTGTGCTAGATTTGGTTATTTCCCTTCCTGAGGTCAGTTAGGAGCTGATTATACCCAAGCAGGTTAGGTTCTGGTTTCTCCTGAGGGTAGGCCTTGTTAAGAAGAGTGGTGGGGCTCAGTCCATTAAGTGTCCGACTCTTGGTTTTGGCTCAGTCATGATTTCAGGGTCTTGAGATCAAGCCCTGTGTTCAGCTTCCCACTCAGTGGAAGTCGGCTTCCTCCTTCTCCCTTTCCCTCTTCCCCCTCCCTGCCCCCTCCTTGCATGCATACTTTCTCTCTCAAATAAATGAATGAAAAGCACCTGGGTGGCTAGTCAGTTAAATGTCTATATTCGGCTCAGGTCATGATCCTAGGGTCCTGGGATTGAGCACTGCATTGGGCTCCCTGCTCAGCAGGGAACCTGCTTTTCCCTCCTCCACTTCCCCTGCTTGTGCACACGCTCATGCTCTCTCTCTCTCCCTCTCTCAAATAAATAAAATCTTTAAAAAGAAGAACAATGTGGTCGGTCTGGTATATTTCAAAATGGTTCCATATCTCTCCCTACTGGAAGCATGAGGGGATTTTTCTCCAATATTTACCATGGTAACCTGGTCCAGGTCTTGGAGGTAAAATTCACAATTTGTTGGGCAAATTATCTCTTATGACTGGGTCACCCTGGAATTTTTCTCTCTCTCTGTTCTCCACAGTGAACTTTCTATAATTTGTTGGTTACAATTCAGGTTTTCCTACCCCAGCACTAGTTCCCAGGATGATTTCTACTAGTGAGATTTTGCTGTGGTAAGCCATGACTCTATATTCACCTGCCTTCAGTTTTGAAGGCATCATTTTGCCCTGTGTCTTTGCTGTTTTGTTTCCCTGATGTAATCTGAAATTCCCCCTCCCTCCAAATACCTGGAGGACAGGGAGAGCTGAAGAAAGCAGCAGGCCGCCAGAGGTTGGTAGGTGGAAGTTTTAATAAGCAAAGGGAACTTCCCTACGAGGCTTGTCCTGAGTGGCAGCAAGATGAATAGATTCCCATGCCCATCTGCCAAATCTTAAAAGTTTATGAAGAGGCCTTAAATACGTATCCCATGCAGGTGTTTTCAACACCGTATCACTATTTCAAGGATATGTTCTTGGAGCAGCCTCTGGGAGCTCGAAAGTCAAGCAGAACCCACATTCCAAGGATGGAGAAAGGGGGTAGGGAGCCTCTGAATGCCCAGGTCCAGCTTATGGGTCAGCGGCTGTCATCATGTCTTTTCAGTGACCTCCAGCAATCTTCCTCATTCTTAAAAATTCAAGCAGTGTTGGGATGCCTGGGTGGCTCAGCGGTTGAGCATCTGCCTTCAGCTCAGGGTGTGATCCCAGGATCCGGGATCGAGTCCCACATCAGGCTCCCTGTGGAGAGTCTGCTTCTCCCTTTGCCTATGTCCCCACTTCTCTCTCTGTGTCTCTCATGGATAAATAAATAAAATCTTAAAAAAAAAAAAAGTAAATACACATTTGACCATATGACTTAGCCATTCTATACCTAACCATTCACCACAGATATTAAACCAAATGTCCAGAAGAGACTTTTATAAGCATCTTTATGGTGGCTTTTATTCATAAGAGCCCCAACTAGGAAAAAATGCCCACCAATAGGCTAATGGATTAAAAAAGATAGGTTAATGGATAAACTGTAGAATGTACACATAATGTAATATTCCTCAGCAATAGAAAGAAATGAGTTCCTGATGTATGCAGTAACTATTAATTAATCTCAAAACATTATGCTGAGCCAAAAAAAGCCCAACACAAAAGAATACATAGTAAATGAACTCTAGCACATTTATATATGTGACTCTAGCACATCCAAACCGTGTATATAGAACTCTAGCACATACAAAACTTATTAGACAGATCAGCTGTTTCCTTGAGAAACAGGGAGAGGGTGGGCGGGGTGGGGATAAGGATTGACTGCAAAGGAATACAGACACTTTAGGATGACAGAAACAATCTGTATCTTGATTATCATTATGGTTTCCCAAGTTTATACATTTGTCAAAACTCATATTTAAAACAGGTGCATTTTATCATATGAAGATTTTATCTCAATAAACTGTTTTCTTTTTTAAGAAAGGGGAAAATTCCATTCTGTCCTCTCTAATGTTAGAGGATCCATTTCTCCTGTTAGCCCCAAATCCACCCAAATCCAAGCCCAAGATGGTAGGGGGAGGCTTATGGCCTGATTATAGTACCTATCTATAAAGAAGGACTGACTTGCAGCTCTACAACCTAGTAGCAAATAAAGTTTGTCATTTTCCAAAACCTATGTCTCCATGACAAAAATATATTAGACTAATAACCTCTCACTATAAAAATCACTGCAGAGTCCTAAATGTCACTTACAGACTTAAATTCCCTGTTTAAGCCAGTCTGAAAATCATATGCACTTGCCTTCTAAAAGAATATCTTAAAAAATGTCAGAGCATTAAAAAAAAAAAATCCCTGTTTCCCATATCCAGTGTCCCTTCTCCTAATTTAAAAAAAAAAATCAGCAGTAGAGGCAATAACTGGTTTGCCAAATCAGATTTTAGTCTAATATGATATATATCTCATTCTTTTGGCTGCCCAGCCACAGTCCCCTCCAATAGTGGGGAAAGCTTCCACATGGTAAGGCTGGGGAAAGTGCCTGTGTCTTATTATATAAAAGCTCAAAATGCCAGATAATTAAGTAAATATCTGGAGCCAGATTACTTGGGTTCAATCCCTGACTTATAAGTGCCTGACTTTTTTTTTTTTAATTTTTATTTATTTTATGATAGTCACACAGAGAGAGAGAAAGAGGCAGAGACATAGGCAGAGGGAGAAGCAGGCTCCATGCACCGGGAGCCTGACGTGGGATTCGATCCGGGGTCTCCAGAATCGCGCCCTGGGCCAAAGGCAGGCGCCAAACCGCTGCGCCACCCAGGGATCCCAAGTGCCTGACTTATAAGAAGAACTATACGAGTTACTACTATTTGTTCTCCAAGCTCTGGGGAAACTGCCATATGATCTGGGTTCTGTCAAATAAAAGGCACTTGCCCCAGACCTGGAATCAGAAACCAGTGATAAGAAGGAAAGAGGGACGACGGGATCTCACTCTAGAGCAGCCATAACTTGCAGCAAGATCAAATTCTGGGTCAGCAGTGGCCACACAGCACTAGTGGTGGCACCTAGGCACCACAGACAGAGGTACTGGCAGTGCTGGCTGCTTCATCTGGTGCTAGGCAATGCAGCGCGGTACCCTCACTGAAACAGTGCTGAACCATGATTTTGGGCATAGTTCTAGGTATAAAGCCTGGATTCTAGTTTTCTAATCTTTCTGACAATTCTGTAAGCTACCTTATATCCTCCTAGTAAATGTCTTTTCCATGTAAGTGAGATGGAGTTGGTTTCATTGCTTGCAACCTAAGACCCTGACATAAGAACTATAAGAAGTGAATAAATGGAAAACTGTCTTATGAATGTTTCTGAGTATCAAGGGAAAACTATGAAATGGCCTAGAAACTTTTCAGAATGTTAGAATGCTATGAAACTTGTTTGACAACTTCATGGTTCCCAAATCTAATACGACAATAACTGAAAACCTGATCTTTATCGACTGCTTTCTACATGCCAGGCACTGTGTTAAGCATGTCATATTAATTATTTCATTTAACCCTCACAGGTGCCCTGTGAGGTAGATGGGATTTTCCCAATTTTACAGATGAGGAAACTGAGGACTACGAAGGTTAAAGAATTTAAATAATTTAGATAGTGTATCCTTCCAAACGTATTAAGACCTAACACTTAATGAGTACTTACCATGTATCAGGCACTATTCTGTTTTTCTTTTTCAAAGATTTTATTTATTAAATAAATAAATAAATTCATGAAAGAGAGAAAGAGGGAGAGAGAGGCAGAGACACAGGCAGAGGGAGAAGCAGGCTCCACGTAAGGAGCCTGATGTGGGACTCAATCCCAGGTCTCCAGGATCACGCCTTGGGCTGAAGGTGGCACTAAACCGCTGGGTCACCGGGGCTGACCTATTTTTCATATATTAATTTATTTAGTTCCTTTTTTTAATTTTTAAATTTTTTTAAAAAAATTTATTTAGTTCTAATTTTTCTCTGTACATTGTCTCATTTAACCCACAACTCTCTAACGTACGTACCATTATTATTCCTGTTTTACAGGTAAGAAAACAGACTATGAAATTTGCTTAATGACATGCAGCTAGCAAGTGATGAACTAGGATTCAAATCTGGCAGTCTGGCTTCAGAGACCCCATTTTTAACCCCTACATTATACTGCTTTTCCAAAGGTGACTGAAATATATCACTGGGCCATACCAACCAATATATGTGCATTCAGATATTTGAGTCAAATTTTGCTTTCTTAATGTTGACAACTTATTGTTGTTTCTTCTATTTCCACATCATTGTGCACAATTAAATAGTAGTATTGTCTTTATCTGACTCTCATTTCCAACAACTGAGAATGAAGCATCGGCCTCCAATTATACCACTCTGTTAACCCCATAGTGCTAGAGACAGCTGTATCCCAGAACTTTCTACTCCCCAACGTGGGCAAATGCAGAATTAAGCTAGGACATGTGTGACTCAGGAGCTTCAGGATACTAAGTCTGTTACTGCAAATGGCATCAACTGCCAGAAAATATGTGTTATCAATGAGCCTGATGGTTATGTTATCAATGGTTCTCATCCAGGGCTGATCTTGCACACCCCCTCCCTCAAACATTTATCAATGTCTGAAGACATTTCTGGTTTTTATGGTGGTCAAGGTGTGTTATTGGCATCCTGAAAGGACAGGACAGGGATGTTACCAGACATCCTACAATGCACAGGATACTGCCCCACAACAAAAAACCATCTAGCCAAATATGTCACAGTGGCAAGGCTGAAAGACTGTAAATAGCTTGATGCTATAACCTGCTTCTTACACTAGTGGATCCCATGAGTCTTTATACTTACTGACTTTAATGTCATAGAGATAACCCATTCCAAAGCACGAGACCAACTGCATTGTGGGGGGAGTAATTCTCCCCCATGCACTCCTCTGGCAAGCTACTTAACACTGTCCATCACCCCAGCAAAGTTTTTCAACATAACAAGAGCTATAACATGGCTCATAAGTCTGGTCCCTAGCTATTTCTCCAGCTGCTTCTCATACCATTCTCTCCTCTCTCTCCAACTTGGCCAATTAGGCAACCAAATATCTATTAACTTCACCTTCACTTTCAGGATGCACAGTAACTCTCCTCCTTGTCTATTCAACTCCTAGTCTATAGCCTTTTCTGTAGTTACTGAAGACCTAGGCTAAAAGAAAAAAGCTCCTGGGGAGCCTGGGTGGCCCTGCTCATGATCCTGGGGTGCTGGGATCCAGCCCTGTGCTGGGCTCCCTGCCCAATAGGAAGCATGCTCCTCCCTCTGCCCTTCCCTCAACTCATGCTCTTTCTCTCAAATAAAATCTTAAAAAAAAAAAAAAAAAAAAAAAAAAGCAAGTAAGCAAGCTCCTGTAATTTTTTTCTGGCACAACTGATGCTTTCAAATTCTAATTCAAAATATACTTTGCCATTAACCTTTAAAAAGACTTTACATATGACAATCAGCATTTATAGGTGAACATCTCATGGAAAATAAGATACAACATTAACAAAAATTCACCTAGACCAAAAATCTATCTTAATAATGAGAGAGAAGGCATATTGGAAATACATTTCTCGCTGTTATAAATTTATTACATTATAATGGTAAAACCTAATTTCCACAATGCTTAGAAACAAGGTAGAAATTTTCTAGAAGAGATGTAAAAGAATTTGTCACAACCTTAGACTTCTGCAACTATACAAGGCACTGTATCTCCTAAAACACACATTTAAACATTGTTCTTTACTACAGTTTACCACTGATCAAGCAAAAATAAAGTGCTATAACAATAAACTTGAAGTTTTTCCAATTCTTTCCTAAATCTACCATTTAATAAAAGTTACTTGAAAATTCATTGAAAAGTACTGCAAAGGGCACCTGGGTGGCTCAGTCTGTTAAGTGTCTGCCTTCGGCTCAGGTCATGATTTGAGGGTTCTGGCATTAAATCTCGCATCGGGGGGATCCCTGGGTGGCTCAGCGGTTTAGCGCCTGCCTTTGGCCCAGGGTGCGATCCTGGAGTCCTGGGATCGAGTCCCACATCGGGCTCCCGGCATGGAGCCTGCTTCTCCCTCCTCCTGTGTCTCTGCCTCTCTCTCTCTTTCTCTCTCTGTATATCATAAATAAGTAAATAAATCTTTAAAAAAAAAAAAATCTCGCATCGGGCTCCCCACTCAGTGAGGAGTTTGCTTCTCTCTTTCTCCCTTTACACCTCCCCCCACTCATGCACTTTTTATCTCCTTAGCTCTCCCTCTCTCAAGTAAATAAAATCTTAAAAACAAAAACAAAAAACAACCAAACTGAAATATACAGCTCAGCTCACTGGCTGCATATACTCAGTAGGTATATTGTTCTTTCATGTAGCTACATTTTCTGCTAATTTAAAGGACTAAATTGTTAATTTCAGGCAATCTGAGACTAAAGAGCAATAAAGAAAGTAAAGAGTGTCAAAAAAGAAGAGAAAGTAGCCAAAAATATTTAACTCTAATTGTTCTAGTTATGGTTTCAAACAATGAAGGTCCCAGTGTTTAGTGGACTATGCATGTCAACAGAGACCATACTTTGTTCCAATACCAAAAAGCACAAATGCCTTCTGTGTCAGATGAAATTATTTACATTTTTGTTTGCCTACAAAAAGAGAAAGCAATTATATTAAACTCATAATTCAGTCTTTGAAATTTCCTTCTGCATTAGTAAAAATAAAACCTTTAAAAGATGCTTACTGTATTATTATAAAGTGTTTGCATGATTCAAAAGTGTTAGGTGAATAAACCTCCTGCATGAAGTCTCAGGAGAACTAAGCAACATATCAGGAAACATGGATTTAAGGACCAGCTTTGCCCTTTTTATAAGTTTATAAAAGTCACCTTATTTTCCTAAGTTTCAATTTCCTTTTTATAAAATCAGATTATTAACCTATATATTGTAAAAATCAAATACGAAATTGCTTGGAAAACTGAAAATACCATATTGCATAAAGATGTCATAATTATAGCACACTGGTTTCAGCTCAGCTCCAACAGGACAAATATTGGAGTAGGTCCATCAACACTAATACTTACCAGCACAGCTACCCTTGCTGACTTTTCACTATGGGTATCCTCACTACACTTTTCTAAAACAGACGAATATCAGGAGAGTTGAAACTGTTTCCAAATGTTATTGTTTGTAGCTTTGTTCTTTTTTATTTTATTCTATCTATCTTGGCAACTTCGTGGTTTTAAAAGGAAGATGACTCTCAAAACCTATTATAAAGAGATGGCTAAAACAAATGTGGCAAAATCTAGATCATTATTGAATCTGGATGAGGAGTATATGGGAATTCATTTCTTATTTAACCTTTATTTTATGTTTCAAGTTTCCCTTAAAAATGGCTTAATATATTAAATTGGGTGTATTTACACCTAATCTGTCTTATATTTTCAACCAGGTGCTACCTGAACACTGCATTTCCAATCTTCCCCCAACTTTCTCATCCTGTTAATCTCATTTCTATATCAAGCCAATCTCATCTGCCAGGTACCACTACAATCACATTTCCTTCCACTCTTTCCTCACTGACACTCAGCTGTAGCCACAGAGCCCTCACCACTGTTCCTCAAACACACCAATCTTATTTTTGCCCTTGTTTCCTCTTTCTGGAAAGTTCATACTCCCAGATTTTCACGTGACTCTCTCCCTCATCTCATTCAGGTTTTTGCTAAAACATCATCTAAGAAGGGCCTTCCTTGATCAACCAATGCAAATCAGCAGTTTTCATTACTCCTCAGCCTCTTATCCTGCTTTATAGCAGGAAAGATTGCATTATATTATAAAATTATTTATGCATTTTTTTTTAAGATTTTGAGACCGAGAGTGAGAGAGAGCAGGGGGGAGGGGCAGAGGGAGAGAGAGAGAAGGAGACTCCCTGCTGAGCAGGGAGCCCCAACATGGAGATCATGACCTGAGCTGAAGGCAGACGTTTAACCAACTGAGCCACCCAGGCACCCCTTTTATGTATATGTTTAACATCTCTGTCTTCCTCCCCAATGTTTACAACATAAAAGTTAATTCCTCTGGACACTCAAAATCCTTCCATGACTTGGACTATCTTCTTTCCACCAATTAATTATGCTTCTTCAGGTACCCTATTAAATAAAAAATTATTCAGTTTCTCATACACGTCTCTCAATTTCCTTTCTCTATGCCTTTGCTCCATCAGTGACCATCATCACTCATATGCTCAAATTTTACTCACACTCTAAGACTCAGTTTAAAATGCCACCTACACTGATATTCCTGGCTGACACTCCTCTGAACTGCCACAATTTTTATTTGTACCACTCTAAAACCATTATTACTCTACATTTTATTTATTTTAAAATTTCCTCTATTGGGACACCTGGTGGCTCAGTGGTTGAGCATCTGCCTTTGGCTCAGGTGGTGATCCTGGGTTCCTCATCAGGCTCCCTCTGCTATGTGTCTGCATTTCTGTGTCTCTCATGAATAAATAAATAAAATCTTTTTTAAAAAAATAAAATTCCCTCTATTAATCAACCTATATCTCAAATGCAGGGTCTGCATTCTTTTAGAACATCATAAAATAATAAAGTGAATATTTGTATATATTGTTTGGATATTAGGAATTTATATTAGTATTAGTGTTACTATACTGAAGGACAGACAGAAAAGAATAATTCAGGCAATAATCCTAGAACATGCTAATAAATACCTAACACACCTACTTTTCTTTCTTTCCCTTTTTGTTGTTAAAAATATACCTTATTTGCTTTTTTCCCCCAATATCCTTGCTTCTACTTTTAAATAATTTTTCCTACTTTTTCTTTCTTTTTTTTTTTAAAAAGATTTTATTTTTTCATGAGAGAGAGAGGGGGGGGGGGGCAGAGGCAGAGACACAGAGGGAGAAGCAGGCTCCATGGAGGGAGCCTGATGTGGGACTCCATCCCAGGACTCTAGGATCACACCCTGAGCCGAAGGCAGATGCTTTTAACCACTGAGCCACCCAGGTGTCCCAGTATTCTCATACCTTTTAATTTTAGCCATCCTGATGGAAGCATAATGGTATCTCATTGTGGTTTTCATATGTGTTTCTCTAATGACTAATGACGTTGGGCATATTTTCATATTCTTACTGACCATTTGAATATTATCCTTTATTAAAGAAGCCCTTTTTCTAGAGGCCTACATGAGACATAGGCAGAGAGAGAAGCAGGCTCCATGCAGGGAGCCCAATGCGGGACTTGATCCCGGGTCTCCAGGATCATGCCCTGGGCCGAAGGCAGATGCTCAACCGCTGAGCCAGGAGGCCCTCCTACTTAGTTCCTTAAATTCATTTATATCTTCCACTTTTATCTGGGTTCAAATCACAGCTCTGTTTTTCATTAGCTATTTTAGCCTTTTCAGGTCTTTGTTGCCTACTCTGTAAAATGAGGGAGAATATCTCAAATGCAAACAGGGTTATTATACTAATAAATAATATATAGGTAAAACCCAGTGGTACAGTGTCTAGCACCTAATAGACTCTCTGTGAATGGTGCCTATTAACCTATTATTTCTTCTACAGATACAGAATCAGCAGTTTAAACAAATTTCAAGGTATAAAGTTTGAATATTAAAAACACAAAGAACAAAATTCATCTTCATTTGCTCTAATTAAGACTGGACTAGAGTACAAAGCAAGCCACGCTCATGTTTTCTTTTTCTTTTTTTTTTAATTTAAAAAGAAAAAAACCTGATGTCATTAAAAAAAAAAAAACCCACCACATAAAAGAAGAAAGCATTTTTGTGGACACTGATGAGATGGATATTTTAACAGAAACATCATTTGGTTAAGAGTTAGAAAACTACCCTAGGTACTACAATAAACTAGCTGAGTAATCATGAGCAAGGCAATTCACCTCAAGAGAACCTAAACAAACTCTTCTTGTTCAGGGTTAACAGTGTTTTTGGCTTGGAGTTTTTGCTTTGTTTCTTCTTTGCTTGTTTATAAAGATTTTATTTATTTGAGAGCATGCATGTGCACACCCACAAGGGGGGGAGAGCTCTGCAGAGGAGGGAGGGAGAAAGAATCTGAAGCAGGTTCCATATTTAGTGTGAAGCCCAACGAGGGGCTCCATCCCAGAACAGTGAGATCATGACCTAAGCCAAAACCAAGAGTAAGACACAAAACTGACTGAGCCACCCAGGTGCTCCTTGCTGTTGTTTGGTTTTGCTTTTAAAGAAATCAAAACTATCACCCATGTCCTCATAGTCTATTCCTAAGAAACCAATAACCATATATCCTTTATATTAGTAGAGTGAGAATTCATTCATTCACCAAACTGGCCACCAGTGATGCACCAAGCTCAAAGATTAGTCTGAATTACTGAAAAGTCTGATATATGGAACACTTAAGAAGTTAACAGCCATAATACACAGAGATGTATTCAAGAAAAATTCTTGTAAGCAAATCTCACCTCCCCAAAAATGTTTTCATCATGAATTCTGAAAAAGAACAGATTTAAATTAGAATACCAATGAACTGAGAATTTTAAAGATTTATTTATTTATTTAAGAGAGAGAGTGTGCAGGGGGGAGGGGCAGAGGGAGAAAGAGTACTAAGTGGACTCTATGCTTAGCATGGAGCCTGATGCAGGGCTTGATCTCACAACCCCAAGATCACAATCTGAGATAAAACCAAGGCTGGACGCTTAACTGACTATGCCACCTAGGCACACCATAAATGGGAAATTTTAGTCACAAAATATCCCTAAATCTTACTTTGGTTAACTATAAACTCACACAGTACTTTTAAATTTGCACATAAATTCAGACTATACCTATGCAGCTATTTTTTTTTATTTTTTTAGACAAATTACAATATTTCCTGTGAACACTGCATACTGGGTGTGGCTAAAAATGCAGGGAATGCTTAACATGTATTTTAATGTTAATATACATAGAAATTTTCACAATGATTACTTGGCAGTGGTTTCCTTGAAAATCATCACCACTCAGGTTTAACTCTCTATTAAGCAAGAATTTTCTTGTTTAGGGGGGAATCCCTGGGTGGCTCAGCGGTTTAGTGCCTGCCTTTGGCCCAGGGCGTGATCCTGGAGTCCCAGGATCGAGTCCCACGTCAGGCTCCCTGCATGGAGCCTGCTTCTCCCTCTGTCTGTGTCTCTTCCTCTCTGTGTGTCTCTTGAGAATAAATAAATAAAATCTTAAAAAAAAAAAAAAAAGAAATTTCTTGTTTAGCATCTATGTGACATTCACATAGCCAGAACTCACAGTGGTAAACCACAAACACAATACTTTCATTTATTATGAATCTTATAATTGCCTTGGCTGCTGATCCTTCCTGTAGCACACATGCATCAAACTTCCTCTGATCATCTGTCAATAGTACAGATTCAGGAATCTGATCATAAAAAAACAAACCCATGAGTAAAGATAAATACAGTACACATAATTCCCTGCTTCTCTGAACGACTATAATTAAAATAATGCTTTGACAAATAGCAAATAATCAAAATATTTTAAATCACAAAGAATCCTGACTCCTCTACAGGTAATACATATTTTGTCAACCAGAACTCACCTTTGACTTTTGGACTAAAATTAAATTATCTAGCTCTAAATCCCACATTAAAGCTTTCACACAGATTCACAGGGTCTTGGTTTAGTCGAAGAAATACTGCGCCTGGCACTGTGCATATGTATTGACAGCAACCTGGTTCAGAAACACTGCAGCAGGAGTCAGAAGACCCCACGTGGTGTTCCAGCCTTGCCAATTCCTCTAAGTCAGTCACTATCTCTAAAAGTTAAGTATGTTCAACAAATAATGGGGAAAATAACAGTTGCTGAATGATACCAAATTGTTCTAAGATTCAAAGAGGAACAATATGAAAGTGCTACTCTGTAAATTATTAAGCACTATAAAAATGAGAGGTTTTACTAGTATTGGGTATTCAAAAACATCTGATAACTTGAATTTATTTATTTATTTTAATTTATTTTAAATTTTTTGGTTATTTATTCACAAGAAACACAAAGAGAGGCAGTGACATAGGCAGAAGTAGGCTCCAGCAGGGAGCCTGATGGGGAACTCAATCCCAGGACCCTGGGATCATGACCTGAGCCAAAAGCAGATGCTCAACCACTGAGCCACCCAGGTGCCTCTGAAAACTTGAATTTCATAGAAAATTAATTTTTTCATATCTTACTCTTTAATGAACTAGGGGTTCATAGAACCATCAAAGAAGTGGTTAGAACCACTTGCAGAACTTTGAAAAAAAAAAAAAAGAAAAAGAAGGAAGAAGGAAAGGAAAGGGAGGGAGGGAGGGAGGGAGGGAGGAAATAAGGGAGGAAGGGAGGAAGGAAGGAAAAAACAAATCTCTACATGGTCCAGTGCCTATCACTGCAGCTTCAGATTTAGTGAGTCAAAAGCAAAGTCCAGAACTCAGGTTTTTTTTTTTTTTAAACTCTACACTTGGATTCTGATGCATACCTAAATGCAGTATATAGGGAGACACAAGCTCAAATATGAACCTATTACTGTACTATTTCAACAGAAACCTCATTTCATGTTTAAATTAAAAGCTATAGCTTGACCCCAACTTTTACATCCATCTTTATGTGACAAATGTATTTTAGAATTGCAGATGCCCAAAGGCAAAGAGTAACTTACTTCCCATTATGAAGAAATCTCTCTTCTCATTCCTTTCCTGTGTCTATGTGTATAAAAGAACTTACTCAGAATGGCACATGTTTAGATCAACTGAGTCAGTCTGGCAGTCTAAACTTTGATTGAAGTGGGCTGATTTCATAGAAATACATAGAAATACCACCCAATCACCTCAGAATTATACTTGACTTCTTCTGTGCCTGGTTTAGATGCACCAAGAGTTGTAGTATCATTGCTGCAGTCAGACATACCTAAAAGTAAAATGTGTTAAGCACATATTAAATAATTTAGTTAAAAAAGTTGTATAATCTCACCAATATTCTTACAAATATTCTGTAACATACTAATCTATTTGCAGTCAGAATGTGCTCTGCAAAGTGATCTACAATCACATGAGTATCTACTAATTGTAACAGGTAACAATTCTAAAAAAGCAAAAATCCAAAAAAAGTATTTACGCAGAATGTAAAAATACAGACCTCAATTGACTAAGAAATAATTCTGTAAAATCATTTTAGATATGAAATAGTATTAAAAGATCAAAGGGTCAACTTGATTTGACAGATCAAACTCATATCCAAAGATATCTGAAGCGAAAATATTATTCATGGCCTACATAAACAAAGTTTTAGACCAGAACTCAGACCTCTTCTACTTCCCTGGCCAGTGCTCCTTCGAAACTTTGATATGACTGTTCATTCTCTAAGTGAAACACTATACCAAGATTTTATTAAATAAAATTTTAATTAGGAAAAAAAGTTTAATGAGCTATTTTTGCTTCTAACCTATTCAACACCATTTAGAGAATAATTATATATGAAGAACTCTGGTAGGCACTAAGGAGAAAGAAGAATAAAACCTAATTCACATTCTATGAGTACTCTGAATCTAGTCAGGGAGACATAATTACAAGACACCATGTTCGGTACTATAATGCAAAGAAACACATTTTTACTTTTGAAATACACTGCAGAGAACAATTGTACAATTCATCACAACTTCATCTCATCACATGGGTATTTTATCATCTACATCACCACAGGAAGAAAGGTGAGTAACATATAAGATATTTTAAGAGAGAGAGAAAGAGACCATATTCACATAACTTTTATTACAGAATAGTGTTATAATTGTTCTCCTTTATTATTGTTGTTAACCTTTTAATGAGCCTAATTTATAAATTAAACTTTATCATAGGTATGTACATGTAGGAAAAAACATAGAATATATAGGGTTTGGTACTATCCAGTTTCAGGCATCCACTGGTGGTTTTGGAATGTACTCCCCACAGATAAGGGGAGACTACTATAAAGAACCCTTAAAGAAAAAAATATAAAAACCAGATTGAGAGCAGAAAAAAGTCATGAACAGAAAATTCACATACACACAAAAAATATTAAAATTGCCCTCCAAAATATAAAAATGTTCAAATTCATACATAATTAGACAAAGTGCAAGTTAAAACAACACCAAGATACCATTTCTCACCTATTAGACTGGCAAAAAAAATATTATATTTAAAATATAACAAAAACATTGTTAGTGAGGAAGGTAAAACAGACACTATCATATATTGCTGATAGGAATACATATTGGGGGATCCCTGGGTGGCGCAGCAGTTTGGCGCCTGCCTTTGGCCCAGGGCGCGATCCTGGAGACCCGGGATCGAGTCCCACGTCGGGCTCCCGGTGCATGGAGCCTGCTTCTCCTCCGCCTATGTCTCTGCCTCTCTCTCTCTCTCTCTCTGTGACTATCATAAATAAAAAATTAAAAAAAATATTAAAAAAAAAAAGGAATACATATTGGTACAAACATCCTGGAGGGAATTTTGGTGATGCCTAAGAATATCATATATGGATTTATTGTTGGACCCAGTAATCTCATTTCTAGGAATGTGCACTGCAAATATACCTCCAACAATACAAAAATACATAAACATTATTCTTCATAAATGTAAAATGTTGGAAAACACCCTAAATGCCTGTACATAGGAAAATGATCAAATAAACTACGGTACATCCAAAGAGTGGAGTACTATGCAACTGTAAAAAAAAAATTAGGAAGATCTCTATGATATGCAGTGATTTTCAGGACATTTTGTTAAGTGAAAAAAGTAAAATCCAAAAATACTTCATATAACTCTTTTGTTCTTAGTTCATGTAATAACAAAGGGATATATTAAAGTACACGTTTCTGCTCATTAGAACAAAAGAAATACAAGGATAGACCAAACACTAAGGAGATAGGTTTCCTATAGGGATTAAGTAGGAAAGGAGTGAAATAAAGTAGGAAATGGAAATATGTACCAGGGATAAGGAGGGAATGACACTTCTCTGAATACATATTTGCAAATAATTCTCATTCTTAGGACCATAGTAATAATTTCACATACCCATCATTAAAAAAATAATTAAAACCAACCAGGATTTGAAGGGAACTCAAAATAGTATAAACACACCAACAAATGAACCTAACAGTAGTATAAATGAATAACTATGGGAAGGGAAGATGTAAGGGGTAAAGAGAAAGGGAGGAGCCAGGGAAGGAGAAAAGAGTATCTTGACTAGATACCTTTAGGCTAAAGGCAAAAACAATCATACTTAAATGCCGTTAATCTAGTGAGTAATCTGGTTTCTCACAAGACTATAGGTTAATAATTCTGATATTATGTGTATACTAGAACTGAACAAATAAGGAGTGTCTGGGTGGCTTAGTTGGTTCAGCATCTGACTCTTGATTTTGGCTCAGGTTGTGATCTTGGGGTTGTGAGATTGAGCCTCATGTTGGGCTCTTTGCTGGGCAAGGGGCCTGCTTGAGACTCAGGATTCTCTTTCCCCACCAATCTCTCTTTCTCTCTCTTCCCCTTAAAAAAAAAAATTGAACAAATAAGTAAAAAGAACATAGATACTGAGAGCTAGGTTTCTCACTGTTGGAGAAAAGTTATAAACAAAGAAGAGAGAAATGCTAAAATGAACCTTGTGGTGTTGGACTGGAATTGAAGTTATAAGTATAAACTCATGGTTTTTAATGTGCGTATGTGTGTGTTAGCATGCATGTATGTTTGTGTAGTGTGTGCTATAGGTTTCCAGGCTTTAATCAATAAGAAGGCCTAGAAAGACTGATACCCAGCAACAATGAGTATACCTGGTGCTTGGATCTTGGTCTCTAAACACCATTCTCCAATAAAGGAACCCCAGTTCTTTGGGAGAAGTGGTTGATTCTAAGGCTGGGGCAGAGAAAATACACGATGAGCCTGAAGCTACTTCTGGTGTCAGAAAGTAAGAAGTTAAAAAAACAAAATAAAACAAAACATGAGAGTCTATCAAAAGAACACAGGAGCCAACCTGAAGGATTCCCTAATGGCCAATTCTGGAATAAAATGAGCAACAAAATAAATAATATTACTGGATTTAGATCCATAGATTAAAACAAAGGAGTCCATACTGATATAAATAAATAGCCAAATAAATAAGTAAACAAGGATAAAGAGACAATACTTCATACAAGAGAATTTCAATTAATAAACAGAAAAGAGGAAAACCGAATCACCATATGGCAAATATCACAGTAATAAATGTTGCAGATAAGATCCACTGATAGATGCAAAGATTAGAGGGCAAAAGTTTGAGGAGAAACAAGATTTACTTAATTTCCAAGTATCACTCACAAGGTACTTATGAACTGAAAAGGGAAAGATAATAAAATGAAGGAACTTACAGTTCATCGTGAAGAAACTCAACAGATCTAACTTAACCAAGTAATCACAAAACATCATAATTCCCTTGAAACACTGCACTGAGAAGGACACTACTTTGTTTTTCTGATATACTTGCCAAAAATGCATAAGCTCAGTCCTATCATGAGAAAATATTGGACTAACACAAACATGTATATTCCACAAAATAATCCATACTCTTTAAAAATGTCATGTTTCCTAGGTAGGATCCTGGAACAGAAAAAAGGGCAGTAGAAAATTTGGTGAAAGTCTAATAAGGTCTGTAGTTTAGTTAGTAATATTACAACGTTAGTTACCTATTCTTGATAATTATAGTCATGTAGAATGCTAGCATTCAGTAAAGTTAGATGAAGAATATAAAGAAACTATACTATTTTTGCAAGTCTAAAATGAGATCAAAATTAAAGTTTTTTAAAAACAGGAAGAAATTCTGAATAAAGGCAGAAGAATTGCCCTCAGATAAAAGGAGGAAATCTCTTCCACTGAGGGAAGAATGAGAGAAGGAAGGAAACCCTGGAGATAGTAGAGTGGAATGGAAAACAGAAGAAAGTTAAGGCAATTCACTTTTGCTGTCTTCTACTTTCTTATAAGAAATAGAAGTTGTTATCCGCTCCCTTGTGTTTATCAGCAGCACCAAATAGGAAAATATATCATTATCATTCAGCTCAAGAAAAGGCCAAATAACCCCAGGCATATAGGGGAAACAGGAAATCAAATTTCTGAGAATTACAAAGATAGGTACTAAATCTGTGTTTTAATCATATTCTTGAAATGCTCTGACCTTCTTCACATTTTTTTTGAAGTTTGTTCACAACTTTCATAACTAATATACACAGGAACAAAAAGATTTAAAAAGTTAATGACTTGTAACTTGTACTTTTTAAGTAGTATTTTTTTTTATGGATGTATTTATTCATGAGAGACACGGAGAGGCAGAGACACGGAGAGTCCCAGAGGGAGAAGCAGGCTCCCTGTGGGACTTGATCCCAGGACCTCGAGATCATGACCTGAACCAAAGGCAGACGCTCAACCACTGAGCCACCTAGGTGCCCAGTAGTGTGTTTTTTGATCTTTACATAAATTCAGTTATCTTTAAATTTTTTTTTATTTATTTATGACAGTACAGAGAGAGAGAGATAGAGGCAGAGACACAGGCAGAGGGAGAAGCAGGCTCCATGCACCGGGAGCCTGACGTGGGATTCGATCCCGGGTCTCCAGGATCGCGCCCCGGGCCAAAGACAGGCGCCAAACCACTGCGCCACCCAGGGATCCCAGTTATCTTTAAAAACTGTTTTCAAAAAAGGGGCGCCTGGATGATTTGGTCGGTTAAGCATCTGCCTTCCACTCCGGTCATGATCCTAGGGTCCCGGGATGGAGCCCTGTGTCTTCAGGCTCCCTGCTCGGTGGGGAACCTCTATTTCCCCCTTTCTCTGCCCCCCCTTGCACCCTTTCTCTCTCTCAAATGAAAAAATAAAATAAATAAAACTTTTCGAAACAGAATGATAAATCACTATTACAAAACTATCATTAATGCTCAGGTCTCATAAGCCAACTTGTACTGCAGGCCAAAAATGCCTCAAGTCATCTCTGGGGCTCTACTTCTATAAATCAGCCAGAGGTACTCATTAACTAATGAGTGTAAGAACAAATGACCTATAAAGTTAATTATTAATTAGTATTTGTAAAAAGTGCATAAATAATATCACCTAAAGTTTATAATTCATCCAACTGTTTGGGGTTGTTTTTGATTTTATTATTAAAATCACATTTTAATTTCCATAAACTGAATAAACTAGATCTATGCAGAGGGAAATTACATAAGAACTTTAACTGGAATTTAATTAGGGAGAATTCTATACCCTACAATACTTAAATGCATTTAGATTCTTCCTAGGAACCAAGAAAGAGAAGCCAGAAGGTACTATACTAGATTTGTCAGGATACTGGAAGTAGAAACAAAAGATTTTGTGGATACCAGAAAAGAAACACTGCATTTAGTTTTCATGATGCCAATGAGTGAAAGACTAGAAGTCTAACACTAAAGGATAAACATATCAGTCTAGATAATTCAAAAACAGAAAGCTTTGACAAAATATAGTTAATTCTCAATTACATGTAATAATGGGAAACAATTTAAAAATCAATATTCAGGGGTGCCTGGCTGGCTTATTTGGAAGAGCATGCAACTGTTCATTGGGGTCATGAGTTCAAGCCCCATCCTGGGTGTAAAGATTACTAAAAAAAAATTAATAAACTTAAAAAAAATCAATATTCAACTATTCCCATCTCTACCATCATTACTAATTTTTAATCAAGTAATAAAATTAAAAGTCTTATTTTCCCCATTCAGATTGTGTTACAGAGAAACTAATGAGAAGTAAAATGGTAGGATTCTCAAAACTAATCTCTGAAAAGAAAACTGGGTGTAAATAAAATCTCAATTATTTAATGTATTGCAGCCTCATTCTTCATAGATGACTAGTTGAGTTCCAGAATATTAGCAGTAAGGCCAACCAAGAACCAAAAGAATTGGAGTACTTTAATTCTGTTCCTAAATTCCAAAACTATATAAAATAAGCCCCTCAATGTTCACAGGTAATATTTTTCAGTGGAAAAAAGTTCAGAGTAAATAATCTAAGAATACAGCTTAAACATAGATACAGATTGTTACATATAAAATATTTATAAATATATGCATTTACATGAGTTGGTGTATACTTTTTAGAAGCAACGGCAACAAGAATGAGCACACACAGTTCCCAGATATTGGTTTCTTATACCATTCTCCAATAAAGGGAACCAGCACTCCTTGGAGAAATGGCTGATTCTAGGGCTGGGGCAGGAAATATAGATGAGCCTGGAACATCTTATAGTGCCAGAAAGTAAAAGATGTGCTAAAATAGAAACAAAAACAAAAACAAACCCCACCAACAAACCAAACAACAAAATCCTAACAATGATGCGGATATGTCAAAGGAATATAAAAACCAACTGAAAGAGCTCCCAATGGCCAAAGCTGAAGCAATCTGTGGAAAAAAAAAAAAAAAGTTGTACTGGATTATAAGTCAAAGTGTAAAGTAAATACCCAGGAGTCAATATTTATATAAACAAATTAGGGACAACTGGGTGGCTCAGCAGTTTAGCGCCCGCCTTTGGCCCGGGGCGTGATCCTGGAGCCCCAGAAGAAAGTCCTATGTCAGGCTCCCTGCATGGACCCTGCTTCTCCCTCTGCCTGTGTCTCTGCCTCTTTCTCTCTGTGTCTCTCATGAATAAATAAATATTTTTTTAAAAAAATAAAAATGATTGACTCAGTTAATAAATGAAGAAGATGAATTTCCCTTGCAGAAGAATTCCAAAAAATTCACACATAAACTCCACTATTACGGAGATAGAGAATACAACTACTTATTAACCATGTACTTCATATAATAGTGCCTTTCTTCTAGAAAGTACAATATGCAAAAGTGGGGGGAGGAGTAACTTTATAGAGGACAAACCTGATAAACCCTATCTCAAGCTAGGTGACCAAGGTTAACAGCAACAGTGGTAAGGCACTCTGAGTATTCACTCTTTATGGATGATGAATATGTCCCTTTACCTCTGTGGGTTTTCCTCCCCAAAACACATTACCCAGTGTAATCCTAAAAATAGCATCAGATAAATCTCAATTAAGGGAAAGTTTACAAAGTACCCAACCAGTAATTCTCAAAACTATCAACCTGAATCAAAATCAAAGTCTGAGAACCAGTCAAAACCAAGATGGCACATGACACTAAATCTAATTTGGTATCTAAGAACAGAAAAAGTTCATTAGGAGAAAACTGATGGAATTTGAACACAGATTAGTACGTATGAATACTAGTTCATGAGTTGTGACAAACGTACCATACTAATGCATATGTTAATAATAGGAGAAACTGGCAGGGGATATACAGGAATCTCTGCACTATCTGCAATAATTCTTTTTTTTTTTAAGATTTTATTTATTTATTCATAGGGACACAGAGAGAGAGAGAGGCAGAGACCCAGGCAGAGGGAGAAGTAGGCTCCATGCAGGGAGCCCGACGTGGGACTCAATCCCGGGTCTCTGGGATCACGCCCTGGACTGAAGGCGATGCTAAACCTCTGAGCCACCGGGGCTGCCCTGCAATAATTCTAAAAATCTAAAACTATTCTCAAATAATTCTATAAATCTAAAACTATTATAATATAATCTAAGAGTCCTGTGCTATATTTTATATTATTATATAAGTTATCATATATGATGTTTTCATGCACTTACAGAACAGTATAACTATCAATTTATTTTAACTGCTATATTTATAAATATTCATATTCAAAATCCTGTATTATAAAACTTCATGAATTGACATCTACTTCGAAATTCAATCAATATTTAGGTATTAGGGGCAGCCCCGGTAAGCTTAGCGGTTTAGCGCCGCCTTCAGTCTGGGGACAGATCCTGGAGACCAGGGATTCAGTCCCACGTCAGGCTCCCTGCATGGAGCCTGCTTCTCCCTCTCCTGTGTCTCTGCCTCCCTCTCTCTCTCTGTCTCATGAATAAATAAATAAAATCTTAAAAAAAAAAATTAGGTATCAGGTACTGAGGCTAGGTCATAGGGATTTAAGATGAGCCAAAAAAGAAAATAAGATTTGGCCCCTATCTTCATGGAGTTTGAAGGCAATGGAAGAGAAAGAGAATCATATAGTCACATACAAAATGTAAATTGTAACTGTGGTAAATGTATGACCTGGGAGGTTAGAGTATCTAATCTGAGAGGTTATACAGTATTCCCTCAGGAAACAAAACTTCTGAAGTGTGAAGTATAAGTAGGAGCTAACAAAAAGTGAAATATAAAGAAGTGATCCAGACACGGAGAAAAAAAGGACGTGCAAAGGTTCTGTAAAGGCAAAGAGCAAGACAAGTACAAAGGACTAAAAAGGCGGCCAGCATAGTTGTAGTGGAGAGGTAAGCAGAACACAGTAAAAGATGAGGCTGGAGGATGAGGATGAGTTAAACATTGTTAAGGGGTTTTATTTTTACCTGAGAAGCAACAGGAGGCCATTGAAAGATTGGGGAGGAGGAGAGAAGAGTGACAATCAGATGTGTTTCAAAATAAACCAGCCTTCAGGATGGTTAATAGATTAGAGAGGGGCCAGAATAGAAGTGGGCAGACAAGAATGGGCAATTGTAGAAATTCAAGCAAGATGATGGTAACAAACTAAAGTGGTGGTAGTGGAAATGGGAAGAAGTAAACAGATTCAAAAGATATTAGGAAAGTAAGATTAATAAAACTTGTTGACAGACTGGATGTAATCAGGAGAGGGAGTTAATTAAGAACGATCTAGTTTCCGGATTTTACAACTGCAAAGATAATGGAGACACTCAATGAAATAAGGAACAAAGAAAGAGGATGAACTTTTGGGGGGGGGGGGCATGAAGGGGAAATCAATTTAGTTTTAGACATGTTGTATTTAAGATACTTTTAATACACTCAAGAGAGGGCACCAACTAGAAAGCAAGATATACAGGTCTAGAGCTCAGAGGAGATAGAAAACATACCCTCAGAAAAGCTGTCCTCTTTATCCTAGAAAAGCAGCTAACTATAATCCCCAAGTATCCTCGAAAAACATTAGACTTTGACCATCTGGATTTAGTTAAAAAGCCATGAGAGAATATGGCAGTAATGTTTTCCATCAGCTAAAACAAAAACTGTTAGGCACCATGGGGAATACAGAGATTTTTAAAATCTTGGTTCAATAGTACAGCAATTATGTCACTAATTATATAATATTTTAAAGTTTTAGCAGGGCTGGCCAATGGTGGGAATGTTTTATACCTGTACTATCCAGTAAAGTAGCCACTTAGCCACACGTGGCTGCTGAGCACCTGAAATGTGACTGAGGGACTGAATTTTTAATCCTATTGTAACTAACTTAAATAGCCACATGTGGCCAGTGGCTATGGTATCAGAGCTGGTTTAGAGCTTCCTCATCTATTCCATCTAATCCCCAGCAGTTACCCTGTGAATTAACTGACAGTGGGTATGGATGATAGAGGGATCAGAGCACTAGGAACTTTCATTCCGTCTGCCTATGATATTATTTGAATTTTAATTTCAAGAATATGTAGTACTTGTGTAATTAAAATATTTTTTATTTTAAAAGTCATTAATATGCCATATAAATTAGGAAATACAGAAGAACAAATAAAAATAATTTGTAAATCTACCTTTAAGAAACAATCTATAATTAATGCTTAGTCAGATATGAAGAGGACTATATTTTTAACCCTTTTGTTAAAAGGACGTATAGCACCAACGGCCCAATAAAAAACTGAGTCTTATTACTTCACTCTTCTATCCCACCTGCATCTCCAAACACCTTGGAAATTCTTCTTTTTTGGTGGTGGTGGGGGAATCCTTTTAAAAAGACAGCCACTGGGCAGCCCAGGTGGCTCAGTGGTTTAGTGTCTCCCTTCTGCCCAGGGCGTGATCCCGGAGACCGGGGATCGAGTCCCACATCAGGCTCCCTGCGTGGAGCCTGCTTCTCCCTCTGCCTGTGTCTCTGCCCCCTTCCCCCGTGTCTCTCATGAATAAATAAATAAAATCTATAAGAAATAAAATAAAGTAAAATACAAAGACAGCCACCATGTCTACAACTTAAGCTCAAAACTGCCAAAAATAGACAATAGTCCATTTGCCTACTTCCCCTTACCACTATCACTATCACCTTTTGCCACCAATGTCACACACTTTAACTGGAACCCAATCTCTACCCTACAATGTCAGAAATCATTTATCACTATAGTGAAAAGAGTACAAGCTCTGGAGTAGAGCAACTTTGGCTGTGAGTCTGTGATTCTCCTTTTACAGCTTGGGTGACTACTACTATACCTGTTTCTTTATTTGGTTTCTATACCTGTTTCTTTATTTGTTAATAGGAAATAAGAATATCTAATATATAGCATCTATAAAGCACAGTGCCTGGCCAGAATAGCACTTAATAAATGACAACTATCATGGACTTCTCTGTACCTATCACTATCCTAGATGCCCTGAAGGGTAGCACTCAAACTCAACAGATAGGGTCATGGCCATCCTGGAGATTACATGCCACTGACTTAACCCCCAGGGACTCTTTCCACCTGGGATTTGAATTCCTGATCCATCCCTTATTAGGTACATGACCTTATACAAATCACTATCTAAAAATCTTAATTTCTTCATTTCTAACATGGTAATATTTTTTTCGCCGCCTACTTGATATAGCTGGAGTAAAACTAAAAGGAAATGTGCTTTGTAAATTATTATACACTAAATAAACAGAAGGTATTAAACAAAGAGTAACATATTCCTCTTCTCTAAGGCAAAGGTTTCCCACCAGTGTGCCAAGAGTGAATTATATATGTGCTGAAATACTGACCCCTCCCTCAGCCTTCAGGGAGCCAGGGAGAGCCAGGCTATACTCTGGCATACAAGTATATAATTTTCTATGTGTGCCATCATGCAGAAAAGTCTGGAAACCTTGCCTAAAATACTATCTCATCCTAGCAGAAACTGGAGTTGGCCAACTGACCCTCTCTCTGGATATTTCGGCCTTATTACCAACTCCTCTGTTCTTATGATCCTGCTTCAAAAACAGTGCATCAGAGCTCCCTAAAGGAAGGGAAGCCTAAACATTACGGAGCTGTTAGTCCAATGCTATCACAGACATACAAAAAAACAAAACAAAACAAAATAACACTTTTAGATAAGAATATAGCAAAGATACTGTCATATTTTCACAAAAGATTTGAGCTATTTCCAGCAACAGCTGCCTATAACCACCCTAAGACAAAGGTTTAAAAATTATGAAGAGGAGAATAAGAGAAGGAAGAAGAAAGTGAAAAGGAATAAAAGAGAAAAAGAAAACATAATACTTTTGTAGACAATAGCTGAGAATCTGCAAGAGCTGTTCAGTGGCTTCCATGGCTGCCTGAAGCTAGTAGACCAAACATAACAAGATTACTTTCAGATTCTTTTGTTTTATAGTCTTTTTTCATACATCCTAGAACTAATGCTGGTGCATATCTGACTTTCAGACTGTCATGGTCCCTAAGTCATCATCTTTCATATTATGTGCAACTGCTCTTTCCAGTCTGTACATATATTGTTAGTTTTTTCATCCATAGCCATATTATCTTAAATTCCCTATTGAGGGGTGCCAGGTGGGGGGTGCAGCCAGTTAAGCATCTGTTTGGTTTCCACTCAGGTCATGATCTCAGGGTCGTGAAATGGAGCCCTGAGTCAGATTCCACACCCAATGTGGAGTCTTCTTAGGATCCTCCTCTCCCTCTCTCCCTCTATCCCTCCCTCTTGTTTTCTTACTCTCTCTCAAAATAAATAAATGAATCTTAAAAAAAAAAATTCCCTGTTGAATTTATTCCTTCCTTCATCCTGAATTCCTTACTCCATCCCAAATTTATCATTCTTGGATGTATTTATACCTCCAGACTCCTACAAAGTAAAGTTTATTACTTAAAACCTTTTTCTCACTTTCCACTTCTCATGTCATAATACACCCACACACTCTACATACACACAGATTTTATATCCATCCCCATGGGAAAACTCTACCAAATAAACACTCCACAGATTTTCGTCAAGTTCATTTCTTTTTGTCATGACTTTTAGATATGACATTCAACAAGGTGTTCATCTACTGAAGATTAATAAGGGGAAAACTGTACGTAATAGTTGATAGGAAGTAAGCCAAGATACCCGCAATTTATGCCAAAAATAAAGGAAATATGGTAGAAGCCGTCTAGAGTAGTTAAGAGCTCAGTCTGGAGTCAAACAACCTACATTCAATCCTGGCTCCACCAGTGTGCCTCTGAGCAGATTACTTTGGCTTCAGTTAATCACTTAGTTTTAGCTTCTTCATCTATAAAAATGGAGATTTTAGCGACCTTTTAAAGTTGCTGCGAGGATTAGACGAGATAATCACATAAAGCACTTAGCATAATGCCTGGCACACGATAAGCAAACAAATGTTAACTGTTGGTATGGCGTCAAATATAACCTATGTGCTGACTTTGTCATTACCTTAGAAAGAAACTAATTCAGGATGATCTACTCTTCATAAAGTTACATTTTCTGCTTCCCCAAGTGAGGATCCTAGACATCAGGAAAATTTTTTGATTTTGTGAGAAGAATCTGGTCACCCTATAAGCTGTATAGGTCTCTTCAAGTTCTAACATTCTATGGAACAAGTGCCAAACCTTTAGAACTTCAGCCCTCAACCCATAAACACTTTGCAACCAAATAGGTAAGTTCAAGTACATACTCTAAACTCACAGTAAGTTGGGAGGGATACTAACTTATCTACATGAAAGAACAATCATTAAAATAGCTAATATAGAGAGGGAAAGGGGATGACAAGCAGTAACATATCAAAAGTTGAAGAACTACACTACTGAAGCATCTTATTTGCCATTCCTAGCAAAGCCAAAATCTCAAGTGATAAAACAGGAAAATGAAAGCAAAGGACAACTAAAATTAAAGTCTTTAAATCTGAACTGTACCTACTAGTTTGGTGATATTTAATATGTATTAAGTAATAATATAAACGCATTAATTTATAAACCCATTGGATCTCCACAGCACTGGCCACAAACAGCTATCCCTAAAAAGAAACCTCAAAACCACAAATCAGGAACTAATAAGCTGGCACTCTCACTTCCTTCTCTAGGTCTAGGATGGAATTTAGAAACACCGACGTTTTGAAGTAGTTAAGAGATTTCAGTGTAAAGCTAGAATCTCTGCATTCTACTCTCCCAATACAAACTATCTACAGTTTGTAAAAATAATAGCAACACAAAAAAAGGTGTCATTAACATGAACAAGCCGCTAAGGAATGGTTTTTAATCTATCTGGAGATTGTATTGTCTCCTTTGAGAATGTGATTTTTTTCTTTAAATGGACATTCTCTCCCAACGCACTCAAAATTCTGCACACAATTTCAGGGGTGGGATGAGAAGACCCCTCCTGACTGTGGACCCCAAGGCATAACCCAGGGTTAAGGCAAACAAATTCATTAATTTGAAAAGGAATACCAGTAACTGAGGCAGAGATGTTCATTCAAAAAAGAAAAACTGGAAATATTTTCTATTTCCTCAGATGATGAAGGTTAGACGTGGTGGTCAGGAGAGGGTGTTGGTCATGTTGAGCAAAGAAAACAAAACAAAACAAAAATAAAGAACCGAGTTAGAGAAATTACGTTCTTTTAATCCAGGAGAAGACAAAGAGAGGAGTTAGAAATGCTAAAGGGGGGGTGGGGTGGCTTAAGGATTAGAAGGAAGTGTAAACTATAAACTTTTTGAGATCAAAGGGTTCAAGAAGGAAATTTAATTTAAAAAAAAAGGAAGCAATAAAGCAAAAAGGGAAAAGCGTCTAGAAACTCCTTAAAAAAAAAGAACAAAACAGTCTTTGCATCTCCATTTCCTAGACACGTAAACAGTAACTTGGCAAGAAGGAACGGAGGAGGAGAGGCTGCGCGACTTCCCTCCCCAGCTCCAGCCGCCCCGCCGGCCCCGGGCAGCCAGGCCCGGGCGCTCCGCAGGGCTCCTCCCTGCGCCGCCGCCCGGGAGCCGCCCGCAGGGACCGTCGCACCCCGCTCCTCCCGCTGCGGCCGAGAGGAAGCAGGGGCTGCAGGGGCTGCAGAGCGCGGGGCGCACAGGTGGGGACTGGGCCCGGACCCCACGGCGGCCCGCCCGAGACCTGCCCTCCAGCGCACGCAACGAGGGGGCAGCGCAGCCCGCGAGGCCAGCCCTCCCCGTGCGCCGGCTGCCGCGGGACGCCGAGCGTCGGGCGTCGGGCCCCAACCGCACAGACCCGGGCCGGGGGTGCCCAGCGCAGGTCCGCCCCCGCCCCCCCGCCCCCCCGCCCCGCTTCCCCGCGGGCCCGCTCCGCCCTCACCTGTCTGCGGGGCACCCGGCAGCCCGCCCGTCGAGGCTTATCCCTGCCGCCGCTCAAGCCAGGCGAGAAGCGAGCGGAAACGCGGCCTGGGCCTTTCCCTTCTGCCCCTCCCCCCACGCACCTCGATCCGCGGGGGCGGGGAGCGACGGCCGCTGTCACAGCCTCTCGCCGACCAACCGCGAGGACGCCCGGACCCGCCGCCTCCCGACCCGGCCCGCAGCCCCCGCGCCGAGAGCAGCGGAGCCGGAAGTGAGGAGGCCGGAAGTAGCGTCGTCCTGGGCCCCGGCCGGCCTCTCTCTCCCTCCGTCCGGCGCGGCCCGGCCACGTCTCGATGGTGCCAGCGCGCCTCCCTCGGGGCCTCCCCCGCCCCCCTCCCGGAGCCGGCCCCGCCCCCCCGCTGCGGCCCTAGCAACCACATCCGGGGCTCCGCGGGCGCTGTTGCCCGGGTAACGGGCTGGCCGCGGCCGGATCGCAGAGGGGCGTGCGCCCGGCTCCTGATGCACCTGCCGGATCCGGGAGCTTGCGGAAGGGCGCGCGGGCCTGGGCTTGAGCGGTCGGAGGTCTCCCGGAGCCCTCAGCATCCCTTCCTTCTCACTCATGCACCCCAGCTTCACGCGTTAGGCGTCCCCCCAGCAGACGGTGAGCCGGTGGCGGGAGGGTGGAGGTGCACGTAGCTCGCCGCCACGCAAATCGCAGGAGAGCCAAGCTGCTTCCTCAGCTGCCCGAGAGCAAGGGGAAAGTTTTTCCAGCCCCGTGGGGGGTGGGGGGTGGCGGGTGGCGGGTGGGAGGTGGGGGGAGGATGGCGGGAATGCGGGGTGCGGGCGCCCGACCCTCGCTTCCCCGGTGCGGGGAGCGCCCCGCTGCGGCCGCGTCTTGCAGCCCACCCTCCTCGGGAGGACCAGACCCCCCGGCGCGGCATCCCTGAGCTCTTGCTGCCTTTGTGGTCGCTCTGCGCCGCTGGATCCCCGATACTTCTCCTTCCTGCTCCTGTTTTCTTATTCTTGATTTGCTCAACCCCATTTCTTCTTAAGTAGATCGCTGCCCCGGGTACGGAAACCGCGGAACAATCAATCCTCCCTCTCTCTGAGCCCTTCTGTAGTTTGCTACGTTGAGCCCCCCACTGCGCTGTGGATCCCCGCCCATCCCCGGCCCTGAGTGAGGGCGCGTGCGGCTGAGCAGGGGGGCTACACAGGCCTGAAGCTCATTTGCACACAGAACCTACAGTGGCTGCGTCCACGTACATCTCTCATCAAGGCCCTGGGCTGTCCTTCCTTCGACGGCCTTGCATGCTCACTTTTGCCGCCGTTTCCCTTGTAGAAGTGCGAAGGGTAACTGTGCATCCCGTGGGATTTACTCTTCTTTAGGTCGTACCTCTCATCTGCTTTTGTCTTACAAGTAATGAGACCTTTTTAATGGCCAAGCGCCCAAAGACAGAAGTCGGCCTTTACAAATTCTAGGGAGTTTCAGCATAATGAATCATGCAACCCTGGACAAATATCTTCCCCCATGTCCATGAACGGTAAACACCCGTGAGGACACAAACGTTTCAAAAGTAAATAACAATATTTATCTGCTGAGCTCTCCAAGACACTTCCTCCGACAAAAAAAAAACAGTCCTGAAGTCTCAAAACATGAATCTGTGTATAGAGGACCCTCATCTTAAGGGGCTCTGTCCTTAACCAAAAGAGCAAAGGTATGTGCCAGTTCACTTAAATTATAACTTCAGGGCTGTAGTCTTCTGTGGACTTTTCTGTTCAAAGCCGTCCTGTTAATCTTCTCATTTATAAGAAAAGGATCCCAATCTAGAATAATTACTGCTCTTCCTGCAGGGGAACAGAATGGAACCTAGTAGCCAAATACAAGTATTCTTGGTTTCTGAAGCGTAGTTGGAAGGAGGTGCATGGCAGTGCTCAGTGGTGCTTAAAAGATCTGTACATAACTGGTTGAGTTGGCTGGCACCTTTACGATTCCTGCCAGGTGTCTCTTGAGTTTGGGGATGCTTAGCGTTATTAGAGTCAGTCTGACTATTAAATTGGTAGACTCAGAGGTGTTTCTTACACTGGAAAGGTGGACACTTGCATTAATTATTTGTCCTTAGCTGGATGGTTTCCTTTGCAGCTGCTGCTGTTTTTTGATAGAGATTCTGATAGATTCAGAACTGCTTGGAACTCGTGCTAATTTCTGTTTGCAGGAGGTGCCGTTTATCATGTTAGGCACTATAGTCTCGTGTGATTCTGGTACTGCACATGCTTAGTCCTCATACCTGTGCAAGGGCTACACACAGGATTCGTCTTCCCATGATTTCTGCTGCTCCAAGGAAACTTAGAATGTAAAGTTCACTTGAGGAAAACACTGGCAGCTACTTCAGCTGGTGATGGAAGACAGTGAAACTCTATGTGATTTATTTTGGAAAAAGGAAGCAGTAGCTGGTATTTTTCTAATTTGGGGGAAATTTTTGATGCTGACAGAAAGACCTTCTTTAAAATCTAACCCTGCTTAGATGGAGACCTACCTACCTTTCTTCCCTCCCTCCCTTCCTTCTTGCCTTCTCTCCTTTTCCCCTCTCTCTCTCTCTTTTTTTCTTTGCCCTAGAGTTTGGGGAGTTCCGCCTGCCCATTCTCTTTAGGAAGAATAGAAGATTACTGCTTTTCTCTAAAAACTTGGCATCTGTGTTTGGAGAGGTAAGAAAAAAGGTAATAGTTGTCTGCCATGTATGGTTACGACATGGGGATTATCTACCAATTTACCTTTTTACTGCTATTAGTTATTATTCAGCTTTTGAAAAATCAGGTGCCATTTGTTCACTTGGCTTGTGGGAACTCTGAAGCCTATATTTCATTTATTGACCAGGAAGGAAAGGGGCCCAAAGGTTAAAGAATATTATTTTATTCTCTTCTTAGTGAATTAAATGTACACGCAACCTTTTTTCTTTGCCTTAGATGTTGAATACTGTATGCTGCTTATAAATATGATTTCCTCAAGAGAAAGAAAAAGGTGCTACATTTACATCCTTTCTAGGGGAATTCTGGTAATGTCACAATAGTTTTATCACTCTCCAACATCAGTTCCCTTTTCATGGAGACATATTTAGTTAATGATTGCACACTGTAATTCTTTGGAAACAAATCCTTTGTTACAGGATACTGATAAGTGGAACATTTAAAGAAGCCCGTGAATAGTAGTTTGAGTAGAACATAAGAGTAGAAATTGTTTTAACTACAAAGAGAAAAAAACTGAAGTTTTTTCCATTCCATTATCTAGAATTAACATTCAGCATTTTGTCAACGTCTTTTTTCTATGCATATATATTTTTCTACATTTATTTAAGGAATTGTTATTTAGAACCTACTGTTTGCTGGGCCCTAAGCACTGTAGGAATAGCCATGAGCCTCTGCCCTCATGTAACTTTCAGTGTATATTGGTTTTGTTGGCATACAGTTTTGTATTTTGCTTTTTTCACTTAATATATTATGGAATTTTCTTCATATCATTAAATATTCTCCTTCAGTGGCTCAGTAGTATTTTAGCATATATATTTCTTAAATTATTTACTTAATCCTTTTTACACATTTAGGTTCTTTCCTGTTTTGCCTGTAATTATAAAACAACAATATAAGGAATATTGTTGTATGGTAAAATTCTAAGATGACTTCCAATGATTCTCACTGTGTAATTCCCTCCAATATGAACATGATAGGACATCATTCTCACATGTTATATTACATGTGCAAGGGATTTTGCAGATGTAGTCAATTGACTTTTAAATTAATCAAAGGGGAGATAACCTGGATGGGCCTAAACTGATTATGGGAGCCTTTTAAGAGCAGGGAGTTTTCTCCTGCTGGTTGCAACAGAGAAGGCAGAGAGATTCAAAGCGTGAGAAAGATTTGGAGGAAGGTTCTCTATTGCTGAAATGGAAAGGGCCACAGTCAAGGACCTGAAGGAGGCCTCAAGGAGCTGGGAGCAGTCTCTGCTGATGGCCAACAAAAAAACTCAGGGACATCAGTCCTACAACCACAGGAAGTTGAATTCTGCAAATAACCTGAATGAACTCGCAAACAGATTCTTCCCCAGAGCCTCCAGATAAGAGTCCCGTTTGACTAACATCTTGATTTCTGCCTTGTGAGATCCTAAGCAAAGGATCCAGTTGAGCTCACCTGGACTTCTGGCCTGCAGAACTGTGAAATAATAAATGGGTATTGTTTTAAGCTATTAAATGCAGCAATAGATAATGGATACATTTGTAAGCTAGGTTATTTTTATATGTATAATTATTCTTTGGGCTAACATCCTAGGTATGGACTTCCTGGGTAAAAGTTGTGCACATTTTTAAGGTTTTTGTATAATATTACTAATTTGCCCTTCATAAGCTTTGTACTAATTTATTTACCTCCTCATAACCTATGTTATCACATTCTGGCAAAAACTAGATACTGTCATTCTGATAGGCAAAAACAAAAAACAAAAAGGTATCTCCTGTTTTGAAAAAAGATTTACATTTCTCTTGTTACCAGGAGAATTGACTATTATTTTCTTGGAGTTCAGTTGGTAAGTCTTTTTTAGTGACTTGCCTATTCTTTAGTTAGCTTGACCACTGATATAGAGAAAATAGCATCTAACACATAGTACAGTATTTTTCTGCTATAATATTTTCAAGGAGTGGAATGATTAATGAGCTTAATCGAGAGAATGGGTACTTTTGAGATATACTACTCCTGCCATTACTCCTTGCAAGAAATATCCCAGACGTTATACTGTGGAGAGTGGAAAATGTTAGCTGCATTGATTAAGTGATATTGGTGCCTTGTTCTTGGGAAAAAGTCTGGCTTGTCTGGATTGACATTAGACATGTGGTTGTTTCAGGAATAAAGATGTATTGTATATTACCATGGAGAATTGTAGATTTCACTACTGTTTTAGAAGGAAATATATACTGTTAACTCTCAGAAAACAACTAATATCTTCCTAAATAAACATATTATTTTCAGTTTGATCAAGATAATCACCAATCTCTGTGTATATTATATTGCTTTATTTGGGAGGGAGTATGGGAGGAAATTCAAGTGACTTTTTCTGTAATCCTTTTTATTTGAGATGATAGGGTTTATTTCTGACAACTGAAAAGATTTTTTTCAAATTAGAATTTTAATAGATTAAGAAAAAAAGTACTAAAATACCCACGTGGTTCTGCTATGTTATTTGCCTGAAAGTAAGGGGCCGAGTGAGGGATCCCAGTGCAGCTCAGTGGGCCCAAAGGTGGGAGACTAAGGAGTGCTCCCCCTCCCAACGCCCCCTGACTTCTATCCCTCTTGCTATTCCCAGCCCCCAGTTCCTGCAGTGGGAAACCCCAGTGGTGCTGCTTCGGTACTGGGGAGTAGAAGGCACCTGAAGGTTGGGTGACTGAGGATACGTGACCTTTAAACATAAAACACTGCAGAGTCGGGCAGTAGGTTGCGAGTGTCCCAGGCAGCTGCCAGGCCTGCTCCTCTATAGCACAGGCGGGTATGGGATGGCTGTTCCTCCAGCAGGGAATGAACAGAAGACAGAGGAAGAGAAAAGTTAGGAGAGCCCCTTTTTCTCTTGGGGCGTACTTTCGTGTGATTTTTGTGTTGGTTCTTGCTACCACAATTTCTGAAGGTTTGTATCTTCCCATAAGGGCAAGATATTTAAAAATGCTTATTTTTTTTTAAATTTTTTATTTTATTTTATTTACGATAGTCATACAGAGAGAGAGAGAGAGGCAGAGACACAGGCAGAGGGAGAAGCAGGCTCCATGCACCGGGAGCCCGACATGGGATTCGATCCCGGGTCTCCAGGATCGCGCCCTGGGCCAAAGGCAGGCGCCAAACCGCTGCGCCACCCAGGGATCCCTAAAAATGCTTATTTTGAAGTAATACTAGATTTATAGGAAATTGCAGAAAAATGTGCAGGGAGGTCCCATATATAAGCAAGGGTTTTTTGCTTGTTTTTTAATTGAATGGTCAAAGCTTACTTACTTAGAAAGGTCAGCCCACCTTAACAGTGGGGTAGAGTTGCTATTCATGTTCGCAGAATTCATAAAGGCCTATTCTTCTGCTCTTCCATGGAGGCTTGATAGTGCTTTTTAGTTTTGGTTAGGTTCAGATAGGCATTGAAAACGCCGCCTTGGTTTGGTTTGGTGCTGGGGACATAGAGTGCATATTATCAGAGGAGGCCACAGCAGTGTGATTCAAAGACACTGTAATATAGTGAAAAGAATGGTAGGCTTTACATTAGGAAGCCTGGATACTGGACTGCATTCAACTGCGTTATAACTATATAAGCTTCGAAATTCAGTTTTATCTTCTTGAGTTGTTTGGAATACAGGAAGTGAAGGTGTTTGGAAACTAAAGCCCTGGGCTATCATAATTATTATTAAGACTTTTTCTCAGTAACACAACAAAAAAGCCTCCTTTACTGGTTGTAATTCCTATGATAAAAATTACTTCTTTTAGACAAATTTTGACAAAAAGTCTTGTCAAAAAATTTTGTGCAAAAAATGCATGTGACATCTTGAAACCTGGGAGGACAGAGAGAAAAATTAGAGGGATATCGTGCCCACACTATTTCACACAGTAGTAACACCTGCTCATCAAATTAGCTTTTTACTTTGGCCTGCAGTAGGCCCCAAGCCTGTAGATTTTGGTAGGATGAGTGCCACGTGGGAAGGTAGGTGCAAGCCCATCTAGGTCTGTGTGACTGTTCTTACAGTAGTGTTTGGTTTAAGAGGATCTCTGCTTTCAGTATATATTTCAGGTGGGATTCTTGCTTCTGTTTGCAAGTAGAATTTTGTAAATCTTTAAATTATAAAGATTGACACAGCTGAAGGGACATTAGAGAGAGGATAATGATGATGAGATCATCACCAAACATTTATTGAGCATTTTGTAAGGTGCTAAATGCTATACTGAGTGCTTTACCCTCATTTGAATCTTCTTGAATGTGCAATAACCCTGTGAGAAGCTGAAGCTTCAAATGGTTAAGTAAACTACCCAGGATCACATAAGTTGTAAACAGCAGAATCACTTGTCAACTCAGGTGTGTCTGGCACCAAAGCCCATATCCTTGCACTATAATAAGCCCTTTACCTTACAGATAAGGAAGTGGAGGTCCTGAGACATTAAGACCCATGGTCACTTTCCTTCTTAGTCTTAGTCTAGGTCTATTACTGCATTATTATATCCTCTTAATAATTTGCTTATTCCTATGCATGTTGTCAATTATTTCTGGCCTCTGTGCATTTGGCTAATGTGTCAAGTTGATAAAAAGTTACTAGGTTTGTAAGCATTTAGATAAAATAAGATTTAGATTTTTAAAATTTGTAATGGAATCACTTAATTTGATTTTTAGTGAAGCCTTTTCTATCAGACTCCGACGAAGGGGACACTGTTTCCCATGTGCTATTAAAAGTTAAACCTTGTGACTACTGTCTGACTGTGTTTTTCTTTTAGAGAAGTCAGAGGGGGCAGTCTGTGACTTCATGTGAGAAATAGCCACCAAAGGTCTATCCAGCATCAATTTTAGTTCTTTAATTTTGGTAAGTGCCCATTTTTAAAACAGATTAAATTTGCCTGAATTATTTCAGAAGTATATATTACAAAGCATTCAAAGCAAGTGAGAATTCAAATGCACAGAGCAGAGCTAGAGGGCTTTTTACAGAGGCCCTTTAGGAGGTAAGCATTTCTCCTAGGATCTTTGGTTATTATATTTTCAGAAACATGTTCTCATTCTTTTCATTATTATTAAAAGCATAACTAATTAGTATAAATATTCTTTTTTTTTAATTTTTATTTATTTATGATAGTCACACACAGAGAGAGAGAGAGAGAGAGGGGCAGAGACACAGGCAGAGGGAGGAGCAGGCTCCATGCACCGGGAGCCCGACGTGGGATTCGATCCCGGGTCTCCAGGATCACGCCCTGGGCCAAAGGCAGGCGCTAAACCGCTGCGCCACCCAGGGATCCCAGTATAAATATTCTTTTTGATATTCAATTGACACATCATTGCTAAAGTAGCTTTCTTTCTTTCTTTTTTTCCTCTTTTCAAGAAGAAGATACACCATCAAGTCCTAGAAGGATTATACCACTTTCTTTTCCGCCCTGAAGAGACTTGGAAATTAACGGGTAACATTTTGCATGAAAATTGCTAAACGCTTTTCCTTCTTATCTTGGCGGCCTTCTGCGGAGAATTAATAGGAGGTTGAATGCGCGCATGGATAAAATGGATCATCTTAAAGGATTGAAGTTCCAAAAATATATCAGCAGGACTGGACAGGTTTGACATAATGAGATTTCTATTTTAGCTTGACTTCTGGAACACTGAATAAACTATAAACTGAGCCACGCACGTCCTGGGAAGGAAGTTTCTCTTCTACGATATTCTAGCTGCGTATAACTGCATATAACATTTTTCTTATTCAGAGCCTTTGAAAAAAGATATTTACTTATCAATTTCCCGAAAAATAGGACTAATAGACACTTACCAACTTTTAATATATGAAGCAGGACAGAAAGCTACAATTTGTATCATTTTGGAAAAGAAATTTAAAGAAACAGCCACCAGAAAGACAAGCAATCTCTACGTAAGTGCTGGTGGAGATGGCAGAGGCTTCTGAGGATGCCTCAGCTCTGCCTGTGACGGTGAAGAAAAAGAAAAGTTTATCCATTGAAGAAAAGATCGACATCATAAACGCAGTAGAAAGTGGCAAGAAAAAGGCAGAAATTGCAGCTGAATATGGAATAAAGAAAAATTCCTTGTCTTCTATTATGAAGAATAAAGACAAAGTTCTAGAAGCCTTTGAATCTCTGAGATTTGATCCGAAGAGAAAAAGACTGAGAACTGCTTTTTACACAGATCTAGAAGAGGCATTAATGAGGTGGTATCGAATTGCTCAGTGTCTAAATGTACCAGTTAATGGTCCAATGTTGCGTCTCAAAGCTAATGATTTTGCCCAGAAACTGGGACATAATGACTTTAAGTGCAGCAATGGTTGGCTGGATCGCTTTAAATCCAGGTATGGCTTAGTATTCAGAGCTCAACCTGTAGAAGCTACAGCTGTGTCAGTAGACCCTTCAGCCGTCTGGCACCAAAATGTACTTCCTTATTATTTAAATGATTATCACCCTAAAAATGTTTTTAATATAAAAGAGACTGGGCTGCTTTATCGAATGTTACCTACAAATACATTTGCATTTAAAGGAGAAACATGCTCCATCGGACAGTTATGCAAAGACAGAATAACTCTGGTGGTTGGGACAAACATGGATGGCTCAGAGAAACTTCCTTTGCTTGTCATTGGAAAAAACAAAACTCCACATTGTTTCAAAGGTATTAAATCATTGCCTGTGTGCTATGAAGCTAACAGAATGGCGTGGATGACCTCAGATGTATTTGAGCGATGGATGCAGAAGCTTGATGAGAAGTTTCAAGCCCAGCAACGAAGAGTGGTGATTTTTGTTGATTCTTTTCCTTCACATCCAGAGGTAAAGAACCTAAAGTCCATTGAGTTAGCGTTCTTTCCATCATGCTTATCTTCCAAATTTATAGCTATGAAACAAGGTGTTATTAAAAGCCTTAAAATCAAATACCGACATTGCCTTATCAAGAAATTCTTAAGCTCTGTTGAAGGCAGCAAAGAATTTACATTTTCCCTATTAGATGCAGTTGATACTTTGCACCTTTGTTGGAGGGCTGTAACCCCAGAGACTATTGTCAAGAGCTATGAAGAGGCAGGATTCAAATCTCAAAAGGAAGAAAGTGACAGGACAAATGCAGAGACAGACACTAGTCTTGATTTGGTTGCCCATGCTCAGGCAGCAGGCGTGGAATTTCCTGAAGGCTTATCTATAGAAGAGTATGCTGCTCTCGATGATGATTTGGAAACTTGTGAAGCTGCACCAAAAGGTGATTCAGAATGGCCCGAAGAAAATAAATCCGAGGAAACCGGATTTTATACTTCTGATGAAGAGGATGATGGTGGATCTCTAGGCACTGAACTCCCTTTACCATCAAAAACGGAGGCAATAACTGCTTTAGAAACTCTTAAAAATTTTCTTAGAAGTCAAGATATGAGTGACGAGCTTCATAACTCTTTAGCAGACCTTGAAATTTTTATTAACTCATCATCTAAGTAATTTTTTGTGGTACAACAAATGAAGAGTAATAGCTTTTCTTAATGTATTTTATTATATAAGGTATATAAAAGGGAAAAAACCTAAACATAAACATAAAAAATTAAAAAAATAAAACATAAAAAATTTAAAAAAAAACCAACCTTTGGTTTAATTGCATATGTCTTTGACCTGAATAGCGAAGTTCCCTAGGTAAATTAAATAATGAGTAAGTAAAAAAAATAATAGTAATAATGAGTAAGTAAATGAAAAATATGAATTTTAATATAGCAAGATTTGGGAGAGTAGAAAATATATTTTGGAGGCCTTGTACTTGAAATATGTGATATAAATGTTAAAAATAAAAAACTCTCCAGCTATTTGATTATACAGGTTGAATTGGTGATTGCTATTTACTTTTTTTTTAAGGCAGATCATGTTCTAGAATATTTTAATTCATCTACCTCGTATCAGAAATGAAATATCTATTCCTTAGATATTTATTTTTATAAAGGCATATATTCTAGCCTTGTAGCAAGTGCTAATTTTAAATTATTTTTCTTGTAACTAGCTTATCTTGCTAAGAAGAAATTATGAAAAAGTACTGAAAATAAAGTCGGACCCAATTTTACACGAAAGTGATTAAAAATATATGTCTCACTACTTTCCAGTTATTTCTGTAGAAAGTCATTTGAAAGAGTATGACCTTATCAGATACTTTTTGTCATCTACAACTGGAAGATGATATGGATTCTTCCTAAATATTTGTATGTATATATGTGTTTAATAGAAAAATAAATTACTTAAACATTTGTGAACTCATAATTTCTATTTTAATAAGACAGCTCTTGAAAAGCTATATGAAGATATATATGCAGTTATGAGAAAAAGTCTCTTATGTGGTTCTTAGATAGTTTTCTAATTTTAAAGTTGAAACTTTTAATCTATCATTATTTTCCTGGTTTTACTGAATTTTCAGGAAAAGCTGAGTGTCTTTTCAGTATATTTTGATATATTTAATCATTTTTTTTTCTTTTAAATTCAATGGATAACATATTGAATTAAATTTGTTTGGAGAAGTTTTGTCTACAGACTATTAAAATATTGTATGAAATTATTTACTCTCTGTCCATAAAATAGTTTTTGAAAGTATAAAAATATAATGTGTCTGACTTTTCTGTTGTCAAATTTTAAATGCCATACTTATTTAACATACATAGGTTAGGGTACCTTTTGAAAAGTATTTTGAAAAAGTGTAAAATGTTATACATATTATTTTCATTTTAGGAATCATTATTAGTCTGCCAACAAAAGACATATTTGGAAGGAAATATTTATAGAAAGTATTTTTATTGTCCATTATTGATTTACTCTGCTTTTGAGAGTTCGTAATAGCAAGCTTATAAAAATATATTCAAATTAAGAAAACTTTTGTAGAGCAAAATATAGATTACTTAAACTTAATTGAAATCATTTTAATTAATGATTTGATTTAAAATTTCAGCGTAATTGGAACTGTGAACCTAAATCATGGACCTTAATCTCTCTTAAGAGCCCTCGCTATAACTAGAACACCTGGCATATATTGAGTTTTGTTCAATAATTATTTTCTCTTTGTTTCTCTACTTTATACCATTTTGATACCAAATTTTTATTTAATCATTCCAGTATTCTATGACATAAGAATTATTACTTCCATTTTTATAGATGAGGAAATTGAAATCTAAAAAAATAATTTGGTTAAAATCTCAGAAACAAAACCAAAATGCAGTAGTTCCCTATCACCTATCCTATGTTCCTCTAACTCTATACCACAATGCTGCTTTTCTATACTCCATGAAAGAAATTGTTGTTTTTTCCCTTGAGTTTAGGGCCCGAAGGATGAAATATTTCAAAGAATTTGCTGAATCTATGTTGATAGCTCTGTTCACAAGATGTCTCCTGAGAACACTGTTACTAATGCAACACTCACACTTTCTGGGTTGGTAAGTCTGTACAACTCTTAACACAGAGGTTCCAGTGCGGTTCTAAGGCAAATACTTGAAACAACGTTAATATGCCCAAAGTGCTGAAAGTACCTACTATTTTCTTCTATGACAGGATTCATTTTTTATTTCTGGGGCATAAAAAATCTAAAGGTGATAAAATTAGGCAAGGCTCCTATAGAGAATAAGAAAAAGATGCCTGCTTATTTAAATTCAGAGATAAACTTTAAGTTGTTAATGTTGTATATACTATTCTGTGTAATTTACAAGCTATATAAATTTAAACAATTTTCAAAACAAAATTTCTTTAAATTCACTTTTCCTAGAACAGACAATCATGGCATACCTCACTCCTGATTTATCATCTCCATACACAGTTAATGCAAAGTTCAGACTAAATGTCACTTGTCTTTTCGGAAAAGAACTTCACTTAATTCACCTGCTTTTCAGTTAGGTGTGTTATTTTCATTCTTGCTTTATAAATTTCTACTGTTGCAGCAATGTTTCCCCTTCAGTCTACTTCACCAAATAACAAATCTTATATTGAATTTGGGACATTGTTTCACTTCACTAGTGAAAGGTTTGGTTCAGGATAAAGTAGGACAATGAGTAAACCAAGGCCTGTGGGTCTTATGTTGCCTGCCTGGCTTCTCATTTGGACCTAAGGTCAAATGTAAAACCTCCCATTTACTGTATACAAAGCAGAAGAATTGAGAGGCAAAGAATAGGGGAGGGAGAGTTGAAGGAGAGCTTCCCAAGTAAACACCTCAGATGTCAGGAGAAGCCCTTTTCATTGGCTCAGTAAGGACTCAGTAGAGACTGGCAGAGAGAGATTTGGCTCTTAAAGGAGGTAGTACCCTGCATCTGCCAACAGGTTCAGAGTCCAATGGTGGACTGGATCTTTGGGGGAACATAGAGCTACCTAGCTAGGTGCAGTGTGGCATAAGGCAGCCAAGAAGCTATACCAATTGCTGAGAATTCCTACTACTAGAGGAGAGAGAGGCCTAGGTTGGGGGACCATAGCTGGCATAGAATAAATTCTCAGAAAAAAAAAATCATTCAGTGGAATAAATTTAATCTAGCCCTAGTTCTATGCTACCTTGCAAAAGATATTTCATTTGTCTAAATATCAGTTTGTACTACCCATAAAATAAGACTGACACTTCATTTGAATTTATCTTGAGGATGAAAGAAAATTTCTCATGCAAAAGCATTTAGCAAGCTCTAAAGTGTTCCTTGCCTATAAAGAATGACTAGAAAAGCACCTCCATGCTACTACTTCCAGATATGCCCAGGTAATAGCCTGGTGATCACTAAACATCAATGACAATTTCCTCATTGGCATTCTTCTATACGATAAAATAGAGAAGTCAACATTTCTAGAAATATGCAATTTATCTGTAGAACTAAAATATTTTCACTTTGAATGAAGGAATAAAAAAGTGACTTAGAAACCTTCAGTTTTCCTTGTGCAGAGCTTCTGTAAAATATTGCAGATAGTCATCTGCTCACCATATGCTCACATGACCTGTCTGTGCCATCGCAGGGAGTTGGCGGCAGAGGAGGAGGAGATTTCTTCCATCTCTTCTTATAAAAGCACTGATCCCATCATGGGGAGCCCATCTTCATGATCTCATCTAACCCTAATAACCTCCCCCCACCCCATCTCCAAGCATCATCACAGTTAGGGCTTCCACGTATGAATTTGGAGGGTGACAAACATTCAACCCATAATAACCACTTAGTGCTAACAAAGATATTCACATATGGGGCACGTGGGTGGCTCAGTCAGTTAAGTGTCTGACTCTTGGTTTTGTCTCAGGTCATGATCTCAGTGTCATGAGATCAAGCCCCACATCCAGCATCATGTGCAGTGTGGAGTCCGCCTGAGATTCTCTCTCCCTCTGCCTTTCTCCTTGTTCATTCTCTCTCTCTGTCTCTCTCAAAAAAATTCACATATTATCAATTTGTGATGTGCTGTATCAATCGGTCTTCAACTTGCTATAAACTAAAAGAGTACATGTATTTCAGAACTTGTTAATCAGCTATAGCTATTAGCAAGGTCCTTAAAGTTTATAAAACCTTAAGAAGACATGACGACATTTTTCATGGCCTTGAATAAATGGAAAAACTCAATATTGAAATGTACATTCATTTCTTCCAAGTTAATCCCAGTCAAAATCCCACTGCAGATTTGTCAAAAATTTTGTAAAATAATTCAGATTTTTGGGCAGCCCTGGTGACCCAGTGGTTTAGTGCCTCCTTCAGCCCAGGGCCTGATCCTGGAGACCCGGGATTGAGTCCCATGTCAGGTTCCCTGCATGGAGACTGCTTCTCCCTCTGCCTGTGGCTCTGTGTCTCTTTCTCTTTCTTTCTCTCTCTGTCTCTGTGTCTATCATGAATAAATAAAATCTTTAAAAAACAAACAAAAAAAAATAATTCGGATTTTTGTCTGTAAGAATAAATATGTACCAGTATATCAGAAAATTTTGAAAAAACTTAGGGAATATTTTATCTATACCAGAATTTTAAACAATATGGTGTGGGCAAGAGAATTAATAGGTCAATCAAAAGAATAATACATAATATCTAGAAAAAGAATTTGCATATGATAGGAATGTCTTTTTATTTTTTTAAAGACTTATTTATTTATTTATTTATTTATTTATTTATTTATTTATTTATTTATGATAGACATAGAGAGAGAGAGGCAGAGACACAGGAGGAAGGAGAAATTGGCTCCATGCTGGGAGCCCAGCACGGGACTCGATCCCGGGACTCCAGGATCACGCCCTGGGCCAAAGGCAGGCGCTAAACCGCTGAGCCACCCAGGGATCCCCAGGAATGTCTTTTAATCAGTAATGAAATAGATGGATTATTTAATAACTGATATTAGGGCAAATGGCTAACAATATAGGATTAAAAATGTCATACATCAAAATGAATCCTAAAAGAATTAAATTCTAAAAGAAATGAAAGAAGGAAAGAAAGAAAAAAATGAAGAAAGGAAAGAAGGGAGGAAAGGAAAATATTAAATAATTTTTTTTAAGATTTATTTATTTATTCAGAGAGAGACAGAGGTAGAGACACAGGCAGAGGGAGAAGCAGGCTCCACGCAGGAAGCCTGACAAGGGACTCATTCCCGGGTCCCCAGGTTCACACCCCAGGCTGCAGACAGTGCTAAACTGCTGTGCCACCAGGGCTGCCCAAATTAAAAATCTTTTAAAAGGTATGACACTCAAGAATAGTTAAGTATAAAAATACTAATAAAGTATGGAAATAGGAATGCCCGGGTGGCTCAGCGGTTGAGTGCCTCCCTTTTGGCCCAGGGCGTGATCCTGGAGTCTCAAGATCGAGTCCCACATCAGCAGCCTGCTTCTCTCTCTGCCTGTGTCTCTGCGCCTCTCTCTCTGTGTCTCTCATGAATGAATAAATAAAATCTTAAAAAAAAAGTAGGGAAATATGTCAACATTACTAGGAATCAAAGAAATGCAAGCAAAAAAATGGGACATCTTTTGGGGGGGGCTATCACAAGACAAGATTATAAAGAATGATAATACTAAATGTAGGCAAGAGCTTAGAGAAATGGCTGCACTGGTGTGGGAAACATAAATTGGTACATTTAGTTATTATAGTTGGTGTGTATTAAATACTTAATAATTTCCAGACTTCAAAGTACTTAGCCTGTGTTGGTTAAACTCAGAATAACTCTAGCTATATCATCCCCATTTCAATGCTAAGAAAATTTAAGTATAGCTATAGCTAATAAATAACAAAACTAGGATTCAAACCCAAAAAATTTGACTTAAAAATATGTTGTACATGATATAAATTTATCCTAACACAATAAAAATACTAAGGATGTTTGTTGCAGTGTATACAGCCCCATTGTCCTTTATCCAAAACCCAGGGAACATATATGTTTCAGAATTAAGAATTTATCAGGTTTGAAAGAGATGATATATACAAGCATATACATCATGTAATATAACAGCCTTGGGAGATACTAGGGTAGCATCCCACTGTCAAACATTAATAATTTTGCAGTGAAACATATTCATATGAAGTCAGGCATATAAAGATTATAAATAGCTTAATAGCTTCATAGTTTTTATTGCCAAATGAGTTTATATCAGGTCAGCTTTTGTCATCAAATGTATTACAAAAAGGTTTTCAGAATAACTCTTCATGTTTCAAAATGCAGATAAAAGATTTGGTCCTATAGTAGCTTAAAACAAAAACAAAAGACTAAAAACTATTTGAGGGGTGTCTGGATGGCTTAGTCCATTGAGCAACCAACTCTTGATTTCTTTCTTTCTTTTTTTTTTTTTTTTCAACTCTTGATTTCAACTCAGGTCATGATTGCAGGGCTGTGAGATCAAGCCCTGTGTAGGGCTTCGTGCTCAGAGGGGAGTCTGCTTGAGATTCTCTCTCCCTCTCCTTCTGCCCCTCCTCACCATCCCCTCAAATAAATAAATCTTTTTAAAAAAAGCTGAAAACGATTTGTTTTTTAGTAGAAAACTGGTTAAATATACATGTAATATTAACTATAATGTCAAGGTCCAAACTTTTTTTAACTTCTTTTACTTGCATGTATATGCAAATTTGCTTGCCTGAACTGGATTTTTTTCTAAATTTGACTTGCAAATAAATTCTGTAATGAAAATCTCCTATTCCTCTGATTCTCCTTGTTGAACATCTTACCGTCACTGCCTGGCTAGAAATTGTTTTGCCAAGTGAAACAGGATCTATAGCATAGTATTGAATTGGTGAAAAACTAGATTTACTGGTTTAATGTACTATAGATTACATGTTCATCTCCATGCATTAGCCCAATTTAAGTTCAGAGAAGTCAGCTTCCTTGTTCAGAGAACTCTTAGCCAATATGTCGGAGAAAAATTGAAAGGACAAGAGCCCCACTTCATTCCATTTTTACTTATTTTTTCTTAGTTATCAAACCCAATAAAATCATGTTTTTTTTTTTAAGGTGGGGCTGTTGTATAATCCCTTTACCTGTATCTCCCCAACAGTACCTATTAAATACAAACAGGCTATTGATACATAAGTATTTGCTCAATTGAAGAACTAAATGCAAAGTTACAGATAGTCTTGTTTCCTGTATTTGTTAACAAAGATTGGGTTTTTGTTTTGTTTGTTTTGTTTCTCCCTAACTTCCTCTTTGTATGCCACTGAACTCTCTTTGTTAATGCAAAGTCACTGCCTGTGTTATTGGCTGATACCAAGCCTTATTTTCTACGTTGCAAAATAGGTAACTCAGCATAGAGATAAGAGCCACTTTCATGTCACTACCGGCCTAGTTGAGGAACCATTCTCCCAAAAAGCTCTAGAATGGTGATGTTTCTTAACTCTTGCAGAGATGATTGCCTCACTTGTACACTCAAAAGTGAGTATCTAAGAGAATTTCGTATTATTCATGTAATGAACAGTTAATTACTAAATTCAATTAAACCAACAAATTAGTTACTGAAAAAGAAAACAAAGGAAATAATGACAAGACTCAGACTTATGCAATGACTTATGCTTACGTTACTTTCTTACATAATTGTAAAGTCAGCCAACAATAAACTTAGGGAAAAACCTCATGTATGATATCACAAGAGTGTTAATCATTAATTTGACATCCTCTAAAACAATTTTTTTTTTTAAGATTTTATTTATTCATGAGAGACACAGAGAGAAGGCAGAGACATGGGCAGAGCGAGAAGCAGGCTCCCTGCAAGGAGCCGGATGTGGGACTCATCCCAGAACTCCGGGGATCAGGCCCTGGCCGAAGGCAGATGCTCAACTGCTGAGCCACCCAGGCGTCCCCATACTCTAAATTTTTTTTTTTAAAGTACAGAAAAGTACATATACTACAAATATCTACCAATTTACATAATTAACATTATCATGTTTACTTCAGATTACCATATACATGCTTTACTTTCTTAATTTATTCCTAAGTATTTTATACTTTAGTTGCTACTGCAAATGGAATATTTTCCTTTCAATTTTCTGATTACTACTAAAAAAAGTGAATGATTTTTGACTGGTTTATATGTAGTTACACTACCAAAGTTTCTTATAAATTCAAGTCTGTTTTCCAACCAGATCTTTTCATTATCATTTATAAATAGAAATCACTTAATTTTTCTTTCTTTATACTAATTTTATTTTTCTTGTTCCTTCTTGAAAGCCATGAAATATTCTTGTATTTTCTTCTACTAGCTTACAAGTTTTGTTTTCATGTTTAAATTCATTTTGTGTATGGTAGAGGCAAGGATCTAATCATATTTTTTCCTAAAGAGAAAGCCCTCTTACGTATTGACTAGTTTAATTTTTTGTAATACCTTTGCTATTCATAACAACTTCTTGCACCTGCTTCAAGGGATAATTCTGGGGAAGAGTTTAAATCTTATGATGTCTGAATCAATTCTAAGAAATGAAGTCTTAAACCAAAAGACAGTTATATTTACATGGAAAGATGAAATCTGTTGTTTTTTTGCTGCTGAATGGAAATGGGGACTTGTGGGAAACTAAGGTTTTTTGTTTTTTGTTTTTTTTTTTTAATGAGAGAGAGATTAGGCACACTTGCCCCCTGGGAACAGGGAGTGGGGGAATGAGAGAGGAAGAGGGAGATAGAGAATACCAAGCAAACTTCATGTTTAGTTATGAGTCCTACCTGGGGCTCCATCTCATGACCCTGAGATCATGACCTGAGCCGAAATCAAGAGTTGATCACTCAACCCACCAACCCACCCAGGCACACTGAAGCTATTTATTTATTTATTTATTTATTTATTTATTTATTTATTTATTTATTTATTTATTTATTTATAAAGATTTTATTTATTTATGTGAAAGAGAGAGAGAGAGAAAGCATGAGCAGGACAAGAAGCAGAGGGAGAGGGACTCTACACTGAGCGTAGAGACTGACATGGGGCTCACCCCACGATGCTGACATCGTGGTCTGAGCCAAAATCAAGAATTGGACACTCAACTGAGTCACCAGGTGTTCATCAAAGCTTTTTTTTTTTTTTTTTTTTTTTTTTTTTTTAAGATTTTATTTGACAGAGAGAGAGAGAGTATATGAGAGCAAGTATAGCCAGGGAGAGTGGCAGGCAGAGGGGGAGGAAGAAGCAGCCTCCCTGCTGAGCAGAATGCCCAATGCAGGGCTTGATCCCAGGACCCCAGATCATGACCTGAGCCAAAGGCAGATGCTTAACCAACTGAGCCAGCCAGGTGCCCCTCAAAGCTTATATTTTTGAAAATTTATTTTTGCATTCCTGAGCTGTAGGGTATACAATTTAAATCTACAAGGCTAACAATCTTTTACATCATCTACTTATACTTAGGCTGTAGAACTTCAACTCTGAGACTTTTTCTTCCAAATCTGATCATTGTCATGTCACATTCATTCTGTTAGAGAAATCATACAAAATCCTAGGAAATCCAGGTTAATTTTACCTAATTAATATAGTTGCTCTAGGAGTTTTCCAAATAAAATTGATTCAATCCTAGTGACTCTAAAGATACTCTAGTAAGGGATAAATGACTGTTTATCCCACAAGAACCTATCACAGTCCTTAGGCTAGGAACTGAGGATTTAATGGTGAGACTGAAAAAAATTCCCTGCCATTATGAAATCAGTGGTGGAGGCAGACACTATTAAATAATGATACAGGGATGCCTGGGTGGCTCAGCAGTTGAGAGTCTGCCTTTGGCTCAGGGTGTGATCCCAGGTCCTAGGATCCAGTCCCACATCAGACTCCCTGCGTGGAGCCTGCTTCTCCCTCTTCCTGTGTCTCTGCCTCTCTCTGTGTCTCTCATGAATAAATAAATAAAATCTTTTTAAAAAAATGATACAACCATAAAATTGCGAATGCAATAAATACTCTGAAGGAGCAGTACCTGTTTCTCTAAAATCATATAACATGGGAATTCGATGTAGTCTTAAGGTCAGGGAGGAGTCACTGAAGAAGTGTCAGGAGCTGAGACCCAAGATTTGAATGTTATGTAGGAGTTCACTAGGCAAAGGAGAGGAGAGGAGAAGACCATTCTGGACAAAGGCTCTGAAAGAGAAGGAGTCCGAATGGGTTAAGGAATTCAAAGAATCTAGAGTGAAGAAAATTGTGGTGAGGTAGATAGAGACCAGGACTTGCAGGGACTGGACTGGCCTATAGTCGGGGCTGGGTAAGCATTTATAGAAAAAATGTAGAAGGAAAAGACATCTTCCATCTTGGTCTTCCAAAGCCTAGGCCAAAGCAGAGTAGTGAGACTTGGAACATACTCAAAATGTAGCAAGAAAATGGAATTTGAAGGAAGTGGAGTCTCAAGATAAAAAGCAGTCCCTGCCACAGGGAGAAAAGAGATAAAAGCCTGAGAGCAGAGACATCAACACGGCCACAAGATAATGAGGAAGGTGACAACCAAGATCACTGGAAGGGACATTCTTTGAAGGTCAAGAACAATGAGAGCTGAGTTGGCTTTGCAGACCATGCAGACCCCACTGGAATGAGCACCAGAATGGGCAATGTCCATTGCCTGGGCCTAGGGCTTATGTTTGCTGTCCTCCCTTCTCACACCTACTCAGGGAAGTCTTCCTTCCTCTGACAGCAGAGGCCAATACTTTGCTTGGTGATCACCTTGCAGGGATGATGCCAGTCTTAGTCCCTCTAGAGATGGTGAAATAGTGACGCCGTTTCCTTTGTGCTAATAATATAAATTACAACTGAGAAGTAAATAATAAATATATGCAACAAAGAGGTGAGGTCATACTATAAGATATATATCCTTACAAAAACAATTGATTTCAAGAGTCTCTCGTGACATTCTTGATTCCCTTTCTGCCACTTCTCTATAGATACGTATAACTATAGTGCATAATAAAGAAGCACAGTTAGAATAATAGCCAGGGTTTCCCTAACTCTCTGTCTTGAGGTGTGATTTTTCATGGGACAGCTTGAGTTATATTTGGGCCAATGCTCTCAGACAGCTTCACGGGCAATTAACATCTCACTTAGAATAACACATCTTCAGCACTATTAAAAGAAAAATAAGTAATCCACCTAAAAGCTGTATATTTTAAGGTTCAACCCTCAAAAGGGGGATTTAAAAACACACAAAGAGAAAAAAAATGACAAAAGACAAAATAAATGTTTATTTTTAAAAAAGGATTCTCTAATAATTTACCGCTCCTTTTTTTTTTTTCTTGTCTAGTGTAGTACCAAGATATGCTATTCTATACAACAGACAGTTCAGGAGTCAAGAAGGAAGAGTAAAAAGTATGTTTTAGCATAGGTAAGTCATCACAGGCAAGGTTCTTTCCTCTAATTTTTTATTTGGGCATATTTTCTTTGGCATTTTAATCCTATTCTTCAGCTATCCTTAGCATAAAAGATAGAGAAAATATTTTTAGAATGATTTGCTGACCTCTCCAAATACTCTTTGTCACTGGAGTGACCACTGCTCTCAGCCAGAAGTGTCATTCGCTGCTTTATGATGAACACATTAACAGGAGTAGGAATCTTTAAAATCACTTCCACTGAAAACATACTTTTCTCACAGTGCATTTACTTCCAATATATCTAATTAACAAGAAACCAGACTTCTTAAAAACTAAATTTATTTCACATGATGCCTCGGTTGGAGGATGGTCTTTTGATTTTTTATTTTCTGTAAGAATTTTTCCCACAAGTTTAGGCAAAAAAAAAATTTTAACTTTCAATAATGTGTGTAATAGACATATTGTGCTGAGCAGTTTGAAACCTTCTTTGAGTCTAGGAAAGGCACAGTTCCTAATTAACTGCCCAGAGAATGGTTTCACCATATGGGAATCTATTAAGTAGTTCTAGTGATTTCTGTGGGACATAGGGGCAATGATACTACATTTTTAATCAGGCAAGCTAAAAAGCTAACACTTTTTTGACAACTTAGCGGTCCCACTTCTACAGGGCTCCAGATGTTCAAAGCTCTCAAGAGCAACTCCAGAAATCCTTGTCATGCTCCGTAGGCCCATGGGATTGGTACATGTTTTAGCCTCTGAATAAATACCACCGATGGATTTTTTTCTTTTTCATTTTGAGACTGTTAAAGGTAGAGGTTTTTAAAATTTACTTGGAAATAGATGAGAAATGCATCGAGACTTGAGATGTACTTGGAATAAAGGTAATTTGGAAGGGTCTTCATCCTTCCTGTTAAGCTCAGAGTAATGGATAGGAAAAACACCTATGCTTTTTTTTAATTTTTTTTTTAAATTTTTATTTATTTATGATAGAGAGAGAGAGAGAGAGAGAGAGAGAGAGAGAGGCAGGACACAGGCAGAGGGAGAAGTAGGCTCCATGCACCGGGAGCCCCATGTGGGATTCGATCCCAGGTCTCCAGGATCGCGCCCTGGGCCAAAGGCAGGCGCCAAACCGCTGCGCCACCCAGGGATCCCTTTTTTTTAAAATTTTTTTTTAATTTTTATTTATTTATGAGAGAGAGAGAGAGAGAGAGAGAACACCCATGCTTTTAGATCTCTTCTGATTAATAGCCCCCTTTGAGAATCCAAATAAAACTGGATTTTCTCCAGAAAAAAGGACATGTATGTAAAATTTGCTTAAAATGTCAGAAGATTCACTATTAAGAAACCCTGCTTCACCTTCCCATCATATATAGTCTTCATCACTAAAAGCTATACATATATATGTATATATTCTTTTTAAAGAAATATATATATTTCTTTTCTTTAAAAAGAAAAAAACTCAGTCTCTGAGGAGATTGAGCTCACATCCCACATCTGGCTCTTCTTTTTTTAAACACTTCAATGTTTCCAGTCAATACCTAAAGACATTTTAATAGAATTCTTTTTCTAAACTTGCATTTGAGTTAAGCAATTTCCTCTTCTTTTGCACATTATTTTTTAGCTATCTTCTTTGAATGTTATTTTTAATAGCTTGTTTGTGTATTTTTTACAAGGAATTAACTCCCTTTGCCAAATCCAATTAATAAATAGGACAGTCTGAGGACTTGTGCTCTCTAGAAGGTGAACACAGAGTCCAGAATGTGTACCAGGCTGAACCTCTAGAGCCAGGACTGGCTCACTGCGACACTCTCTGACAGTGTCCTCTACTGAAGCATCAGAAACAACAAGCTTTAATCACTGAGAGTTACAGACTCCAAGCTAACATCCCAGGAATGACTTGTGTTCTATTTTCAGAGCAAAGAAAATAATGATTCAGTCATACAAGCATTATTAGCAGAGGTATTTCAGAACCGGGAGGAAGAATGTCACATAGGGGTAAAATATTTTGAGAGCCCTCTCTGCAGTCTTGCCTTAGGTTGTGGGGAGTAAGGTAGAGGAGTTAAAGACCTGGTATCTACCCTTGGATTTTGCCATCCAGGTGGGAATACAGAATAAACACACCAGCTGATGCAAGCCATTATATGCTAAGTGTCCAAACCCTGTGACAACAGAATTCCCAGAATGCAGGGAAGAGCATGGTGTGAACTTAGGTGAAGTACAGGGTAATCAATCCAGGCTGGAAGAATTACCAAAGATTTTTAGTTGGATATTTTCTGTGTCAGATATATAGAATGTCCATTTACAAGGCTTCCAAATGTAGATTGTGGAAGATGAGTCTCTTGATTCTCCTAGGGCTGGTGCAGGTTGTAGATAAAGCCACCAACTTCCATCCTTGATTACATAAAGCTCCAATTGCCCTTCCATTCTAAATGCTTTTCTATTCTGAATGTGCATATAATCCTTGAAACTTTACAAATAATTAAAATATCAATTCCTGCCATAGACCTAAAAAGAAAGTCAGGCCTCGACTCACGCTTTCGAATGTAAAATATCTCGGATAGCTAGCATGAAAGGATCAAGTGAGGATCACCAGAGTCCCAGAGAGCACTGAGGTCAAGAAAATTATTTTGGGAGCTAGAAGTTTATATCGAGCATGTCAAGGAGTGGCTGGAAAGTAATGTGGCTCATGTTTCTCCTTGCTGCCTGCCCCAGCAGCCGCAAGTGACTTCAAAGCAGCACAACTCTGCCTGCAGGAAAGGGTGTGAAGAAAGAACAAACCACCTCTCCACTAAACTCACTATTTGGCTTACTTTCCAATAATTCAGTTTCACAGTAACTTTAATATTTACCAATTTAAGTACAACATTTATCCTAAGTAGTATACTCAAACCCACTTCCCACTCCCCTGCCCCAAATGCAAGCCACTAAGACTTGAGGTTCCACTTAAAGAAAATTTGTGCTATTAATAAGGTCTGATGTAGGTGAAAAATCTCTAAGTTAATGATAGATTCTGAGGAGTCAGGGCTAGCTGAATTCTTGGATGGAATCAGCTGGTTTTCTCACTGTCTCACAAACTTCAATCTCTGCCCTTCCATTTCTTTTATCATGAAGAAGATGATAATGAGATGATGATGATGATGATGATATACTATACTGGGTGCTTATGGTGTGCCTGGAACTGTGCTAAGCACTTTATGTTCATAAACATCAGAATAGCAATTACCCTGGGCAGATAGTATCATGATTTTACAGGTGGGGAAACTAGTGAACATTCAAACTAGAATTTAAGCATAAAGTTAGAGGATGATTCTAACCCCATTCCCAGGTATGTATCTCCCTCCTCCCTGGAATGCTTTCCCACTCCACTCTGCCCAACCAAATTTAGCGAAGGCCCAGCTTAAATCCTGTGTCCTCTGGTAAATACTCCTACTGCCTATATTGATCTCATCATAGAACTCATAAGGCATCTATTTGTTGAACTCAGAAGAACAGTACATTAGTTAAACATGGAGGACTTGAGATTTCACAACCTGATCACAGTTACAGCACATTGAGTACTTACTATGTACAAGGAATTGTTCCGATAATTACGTGTGGATTAACTGATTTCATGATCACAACAAATCTATGGGGTCAGAGCTAGTATTATTTCCACTTTGTAGATGTGCAAACTGAGGCAGAGAGAAGTTAAATAACATTCTTTAGGGCACAGAATTAATATGAATATGTAGTCATACCTAGTACACAGAGCAAATGTTAATTATTACTATTTCTACTGCTCACCTCCCTCAAATTCTCAATTTTATCCAGTTGATTCATCTTCCCAGAAAGAAAATAAAGCATCTTCCATGAGCCAGATGCTGGGCTAGAAAGTATTATAATTGCCATTTCATTCATTCAAAAAATATTTACTGAACGCCTACTATATGCCAGGTACTGTTCTAGGCATTGGGGATATTCACTGAAAACAAGGGCCTCATCATAATAATCCTGTAAAAATGATTTATAAGCTCCATTATTACCAATGACAAAACTGGGGTTCACACAGCTGGTGAAAGGCTTAATGCTAAAATATAATTCTCTCGAATTTAAAAGTTCCAGGTCTCTCTCTTACAGGAAATAAGGTTACTTCTGTCTGTGATCCACCTGATAGCACCTATTCTCCCCCATGGGACTTAATGCATTTGGAAATTAGAAGCTCTTGATTCTCTTTCTCATATTTAGGTTGCAATTTCCCAATAACTCCACCATCACCCTCAGATAGTAATCATAGAATATATGCACGCTATATTACCGGTGAGGCTGCTCCCTTCCTCCCCACAGGAAAGTCTTCAAGCAAATAAACTATTCTGGGAACTATTTGGGCTGGGAGCATGGGGTAGGGTAGGATGGATTTCAAGCCCAATGTCTCTGTCTTCTCCTAAAGTCCCTAAAGTGACTCCTAATAAGCCCCCAAAGAACTCTACTACTCCACAGGATACAAGAGAAACCATTGTGATCAAGAGAAAAAGCTTTGTTATTGGAGTCAGGAAGCCTATTTTATTAACATTTTTCATGATTTCCTTAACCCCTCCCCATGTATCACCTACTATGATACAGACACTATTCAAAGCATTTTACAAATACCAACCCCTCTTAACTTCTGACTCCTGATTTGAGTCCCAATTTTCCATTTACAAACTATGAGACTATGGCCAAGTCAGTGAACTTCTCTGAGCCTCAGTTTCTTTATCTATTAAATGAGGGTAATAAATTGCCAGGATCCAATGAAATGAGTCATACATCAGATTAGAAACTATTACAAGTGTTTGTTCTTGGCATTTTGCCAACTGCTGCTCTACAAAAGACATAGCTGTTTCTTCTCAGAGGAGCTCCTGATCTAGAATGCCAGGAATGGATGAGGACAGGTTTGAGCTGTAGAGACTGGACGATGGAACCAGTCCCTGCATCTCAGATTTCAGGAGAGCATGAAATAGTAGGATGTCAGTTATACTTAGAGAACCATGCGGGTATGTTTGAGTGAGTGAGTAATCCACAGAAGAGTTTAACATGGTCCCCTCACATCCCCTAATCTAAATCCTACTTACCTCAGGTCTCAGCTCAGGTATTGCTTCCTCCAAAAGGCTTTCCTAATTCCCAAGACCCATATAAGGGCTTATTCTGTGTGCTCCCACAGCGTTCTGTACTTTCTTTCCATCCCCTTTCCTTGATAGTTTTCTCTATCCAGCTCCTCAACCAGACCACAAGCTCTGAGAAGTGTGAAAGCAATTGCACTAAAGAAACATCAACCAGATCACCAGCCATACCTACCTTTTCAGCATTGTATTCTTAGCACTTAACAGATATTTGGGCACTTAGTAGGACCTCAGTAAAGAGTTGTGTGAAAAAGTGATTCTGTATCTGGAACTGAAGAGATAGGGAGAACTTAGAACCCTAGTATATTTGTAGAAGACTTCCAGAAAGTTGCTATGCTAAGAATACTGATCTCTTCTTATAAAGCACGAAGAAATCACATGCTCCTAAGGTGGTTATGCGATCCGCCCAACATCCAAGGTCACACTGCAAGTCCTTAGGAAATATCTATTGATTTCTCATTCCTAGATGACCTCTGCTCACTAGCCCGCGAAGGTCCTTCCTGTGACCACTAAACCTTGAAGGTGGGTGTCTGTAATGAAGGCTTAAGTTCAATTTTGAAAGTCAAGCACAGGTAGGACAGGTGATCCTTTTTAGGAACTCTGAAGTGTAGACTAGCTTGGAAGAGACTGGAAAAGAAGCCCAACAGTGTCGTATTATGAACCTATTTGGAGTGCGCAAGTATCCTTGTCAGTTTCAGAGGGGTCAATGAGTGTTCCGTTCACTGAAGAATTTCATACATTGCTAGGAGATGAAATAGTATTGAGAATGAAATGAAATGAAATGTCATCCACAGTGAAATGCAATGTCTGGGAAAGGGAAAAGAAGACAAGGATGATAGGGCTGACAGTCATGGGCAGACAGCCGTTTAGCATAAGTTAATTTACTGGCCAGCTCAATCCAAAAGGATGCCTATATCTGGCTTACAGTATGATATATTAGACTCTGACACGATGGTAGGAGGGGAGAGGGGGAAAAGGACGTTTCCAAGGACGTAATATATTTTGTGTATGAACTGCAGAAGCACAAGAAAGACCAAAAAGAAACTGGTGTTTTCACCTTTTTAGACTCTTGCCATCCTTGTGTCTGTGCCAGCTCCTTCTCTGGGATGCAGGACTCAAGCAGTTTGGTGCATGACATTAAACTATGTCTGTCCATGGAGGCAGATAAAAAATGCCATTGGGAATCAGCCAGAGATATGCATATACCTGCACCCCCATATGTCAGTGCACGGTTAACTTTCCATGAGAGCCGACTAGAAAGAAAATCAGATATGTTACATATGTATTTCTAAGAATATGACTTTATACTGTGTTATTGGTAAACAAGGCCTCAGGTTATCATTCAAAACATTTTAAATACAATGAATAGGACCTTGATTTCTAAAAAGCTCGACAAAAAAGAAGAAGAAGAAGAAGAAAACATGACATAGTGCTTTTCTAATTCTAAGCAGCTGACAAAACCAGTTCCTAGTAAGGCATCTGAAACTTTTATCTTTTTTTCCCTAAGCATACAGGGAAGGAAGCACAGAAATAATTGCACAAGAGAAGCATCAAGGAGGTAGTGAAGATAAAGCATACTATTAGACTGTATGCTACTCCCCTTGGAGCAACTTGGACAGAGTAGGGACTCAATACTTCCTTTAAATGACAGAGCTGAGAGTTTCCATCTGAAGCAAGACAAGTCTTCTGTCATTCAAAGGCTATTGTAATAAGGATCTAGTGACCCTGCCATTGTTCTCAGCTGTTGTCACATGGCTGTCAGTCAGAGTAAAGGCCTAGGAAAAAGAAAAGCCAATGTCCTGGGCAGAATGACTTTGTCCAGTCTGGGTATGGCTCCCACCTCTCCAGCCACCCTATTTGCCTGATCTTAAAGTGCCTTTGGAATAGCTCGCCTACTGACAGCTCCCTCTGGGGAAAAAGGGGGTAGGATTTGATTTGCAAAATGTCTATATTCTTGAAATTTTGGATTTAAGTATAAGATGAAATCATATTATAAATGCACTTTTGGAGTTTGTTGTATAAAAGGACATCTATGGTGTATTTCTCCAAGGCAAACTCTTAACCTTAAAGGAAAACAATACAGGTGATAATATTGTAATGAATGTATTCTTTAAGTTTGACTTTTAGATTATTTAAATAAATAATGTAATGAATGTATTCTTTGAGTTTGACTTTTTAAAAATGGCAGATTTTCTTAGAGTGAAATAAATACCTTTATATTCTAAAACGTATTTCTGAGATTGTTGTTTCTAGACAATCGATTAATAAATCATTGAAATATAAGATATATTCAATGAATATTTTTTTCAAGTACAGATCCAACAGAAAGGTTCCCCCTTTATATTTTGTGAGGTAGAAATTTATTTTAACTATTATTCCATAAAGGAAATAAGAATTTGACATCCAAATAGTAAAAAGGGCATAGCCTAAAGGACACTTGGTAGCCTGACAACAAACACAGATGAAATATATTTTTTTACAAATATACACAACACTTTTGCATTTAGAAGAATTGCAACCTGAAATCTTATTTTACAAGATGACATTGCATATAATCATTAGTTTGATGCTTGTGGTTATATATTCAATGGGCTACCACAAAGTAGAATATAAATGTTCAATTTATTTTCATATTTTACCTTTATCATTTTCTATTAAACTCTGTTTCTCACAGATTTGTCAACAAAACTGGAATAATGCTCTTAATGGAATTTCCCTCAATCTGGAATATTCTGTGTAAACTGAAGCCTGTTTACTGACCTCTGACGCTGTCCTTATTCCTGGGTCCTAAAGAATCTGTGGGGTGGGATCTAGGTGCCTAAAAGGAACTCCTATCCAGTGACTCTTAGCTGAGGCTGGGCAGCTGGAGGCCCTGGGAGCCTCCACTCACTTTGATTTTGGACTTCTGGCCCCCAGAACTGTGAGACAAGACACTTTTGTTGTGTTTAAGTCACCCAGGCATAGCAGACCAGGAGAGTCATCCAAACGTCTTTTGCTTTTTATGACTCAATTCGGTCTTCAATAGCCTTTGCGGGGAACCGGGTTGTTACATTAAGCAAGAGATTCTGTGTGGAATCTCTTTGTTGACCAAGTGACACTTTAATCTCTTTGTTGACCCTTACTGGTTTTCAGGCTCCATCTGTGGGTCATTCTTCATCATCTGGACTTCTCTCACCCTGGGCCATTTGTCCTGCTTTTTGCTTCGGTTTGCTTCCTTGTGGCCTGACAACTAGCAGGAGTGTGTTTGTACAGGCACATGGGTGCCCTGTCTGCTGCTCTTTCCCACATGTAATGCCTGAGGAGGCTCAGAACCGGCTCAGTGGGTTTATGTTTGGATGAATCAGTTATGTTCAGGTCTTTTTCTAAGACATTTACGCTCTTAATTTTCATCCTCTTATATCAGGATACAGGCATTTGCCACCGGTATATATAATTACTGGCCCACTTCAGAGACTCTCTCCCTTTTTAACCAAAACAATGTCTCCTTATTTGGTGACCCTCCCTGGCCCCTGTATGTCTGCTCTGGAGCTGTAGTAATCCCCTACTAAATTTAAGGCTGAAGGCAGACTCTCACTGCTCTTTTTAAAACAGCTCACATCATACTTTAATCAGTCAAGAAAGTACACACATACTTACTAAGCACCAGGTAAGGGCCCGGCACTGCACTGGAGGGTTTCATGAGTACAAATCATCATGTATCCACCACTAGAAAGGAGGGAAATCCCTTAGTCTTCCTTTCCAGCCCTCTGGCTCTCCCCAAATGCTGGCCCTCTAAATTCCTCAGGGTATTATCACACCACAAACAGAGCTGTTTCCTTGCTTAGACACTGGAGTTCCTCCAGCTAATGTAAAAACAGAGGAGAAAATATGTTCTCTGCTGTACCCGAGCCCTATTTTTGTCTTTTGGATACTAATTCCAACCAGCTATGCAGCAGACACACCTTAAGGCCTCCTGTCCTGGGCTGTCCTCTCTGGCCTCCTGCCCTGCCTCTGCACACCACCCCCATTCCACACCAGTTCCCAGCAGCAGCAGCCTGCCAGGGCTGAGCAAGCCACCACTAGTGTGGGGACCCCTAGAGTTGCCAGGATACAGGGAGACCTAGAGGGCTTGCAGGGAGGGTGGTCCCAAGCAGGGGTGATGTGGGATTCTGAAGGAGCTGGGGCAGCAGCAATTGCTAACCTGTAGAGAAACATTTATCTTTTTAACGATTGATATGGCCACACTGATGGGTGCTGATGGATACCAGCCCCACCTCACTGTGCAACCAACACTGAATAACTGAACCTCGCTGAGATCCAAATTTCTCATGTGTCAAAGGAAGCATATCTGTCCTGCCTCCCTACATCGTCCTTATGGGTCATAGTCCATAATGAATACTGCTTAACAGCAGAACTTAGATGACTTTTACTTAAACTTTGCCTTTATATTTACCAGGGCCATCCGAATGATCTTGAGCAAATTATTTAATGTTTCTATGCTTGCTTTCTCATCTGTAAACAAGAGGTAGAACTAGCCCCCACCTCGTAGGGTCCTTATGAAGATTACATTGACATGAGTCAATACATGTAGAGTGATCGAAACAGTGATGGGCACCATAATAACCATTAGGCGGCTCTGAGTTGGCAGCTATTGAGTTGGCCCTGAGTTGGCAGTTAATGACTTTCCTGGTCTGCTATGGCTGGGTGACTTAAACACAACAAAAATGTCTTGTCTCACAGTTCTTTTTTTTTTTTCTTCACAGTTCTGATCCCACTTCTCCTAGAAGTTGAAGGAAAGGCACTAGGCTCTAGTCTCAAGATGAAGGTCCTGAGGATGAGCAGATAGGGAGGCTGTACTTTGGTTTGCTTTGGGTTAATGGATATTTATATGGCTAGATGCTGATCGCTACCAAAATTATCAGAAAAGGCAAAGAGATTATTTTTCAACCCTTACATGTCTTCTAAAAGTTGTCCCTAGTTTTTGAGTCATCAGATACCATGCACCATCTTTTCTTGACAACCTTGTTGTTTTTTCCACTATCCCCTTAGGGGACCTTGGGCAAATCACTTCACTTTCTGGAGCCTCACTTTCTTTTCTTTTAAACAGGGACACACAAGTGAGAATCAAGCCAGGTAAGGTATATAGAAGTCCTCTAAAAATAAGAGGCGTCGTATAAACATTATGGAGGAAAACATTTTATGGTTTATTAAGTCCGTAAGTACAAGCATCTCTTTAAGATTGGAAATACTCCTGTAGGAGGCATCCAAGCCTCAAGATAGACAACGATACCTGTGGTCATATTCAAAGGATGAGGATTATGTATTTCAAAGGCAGATAGACCAGAAAGCTGGAGAGTAACTTAACAATGGTGCTCACCTATAGAAAAGGCTAGACAGGATTACGGTCAACTCTTTCCATCTTCACTGATGACAGAATAAAAGAAAATGAGCATCAACAAGGGGGATTTCCAGTAGACATAAAATCTTTTTCTGTGAGTGATGATTCTTAAACATTGAGTGCAGGGCTCAGTCTGCATGGAGTCTCCTCTCTGAAGGCCCATAGATGTGGTACTTAGTAAGGACATGAGAACCAGCACATGGGGTCAGATCAGGGGTTTGCTAGGACCAAGGAACTCTGGGTTGGAAAAGAAAGAAAGCCCCCTTCCCATGCCAGAAAAGATCCTCTGCATTCCCAAACTGCCATGCTCACATCCACACTTTTCTTGAACAAATTTATGTTTTTAGCTTTTGCCAATTTACTGATTCACGTGCATCCTATTTCTAAACTAGCATTCTTGTTATTAAAGGGTTGTTGCATTTATAGGTTAGAAGCACAAACTTGGAATGGAAGAGCCTGGGTTCCCTTCTGGATTTTGCCCTCTTCCAGATGTGCTGCTTTGGTTAATTAACTGATTGCTCTGCATTGGTTTCCTTATCTGTAAAATGGAGATAATAAAAGTTCCTACCTTAGGGGTGGCTGTCAGCGTACCTGGTACAAAATAAATGGCCCAAAGTTGTAGCCAATATTATGCTAAAGCAACCTCCTCAGTTTCAAAGGGGTGCCTTTTAGATCTTGCACTTGGAGATCCGTTTGTTCTATTAGCTTGGAGTTTTAGATGCAACAGCTTTCTAGTGTGTGGTGTATTCCTTTTCATCTTAAAAAAAATGTATTCTTGCAAGAAAATACATCTCCCTCCTTGTTTACTCTAGTTACCATTCTCTGAACTTTCTCAGACTCCATTACATCTGCCTTGAAGGGAAGTGACCTGGAATTGTCCAAGTGATGTACTCCCTAAAGGGAGAAAGCTGGGCTGAATAATTTATTAAGGTACCTTCTGGCAGAATGAATCTCTGCAATGATTCTTAGGTTAAGGAATTTTTTTTTCAGCCTGCCTCAGTCTGTTAGCAGAGATCTCTTTATAACACTAGAGGTCACTGTTAAAGCAATATTTCAAAAGCATAAGCCTTGCATCAGCAATAAAATTGAGATAGAATCCTTCAGAGCACGATTATATGGATAGTTCGAGGGCAGCAGCTGGAATTTTGTCAAGTTCCTAAATTGAAATCCACTTCTAATCTCTTCTTGTTTCTCACCCTTAGAAAACAATTCCGCTTTCCCTGTGGTAGTAAGACCTCTACCTGGGAAGACCTGAGACTGAGAAGTCTGCTCTGGCTTGAACTGCTGACTTCCAAATCAACCTCTCCTACCCTGACACAAGAGCCAGGTCTACTTGTGTATTTGTGAGCATCTTCAACTCATTTCCATTTGTCAATACCCCCTGCTTGCACCTGCCACTCCAAACCTGTTCAACGGGAATCTGGGAATCCGCTTCCCAGACCCTCTGTCTCCTCCAATTTCACATCCAAAGAGACTCCCTTCTTAACTTTCTCACTAGTGATTAAGGCCAAATTCAGTCTGCAAATTAAGGCCCTCCATTCACCAAGTCCTGTTCATTCACCTACCTGCCTTCTGAATATGTCTTCTTCTGTACAATCGGGATAACAACTGTATACTTTTCTTTTTTAATTTTTTAATTTATTTATGATAGTCACACAGGGAGAGAGAGAGAGGCAGAGACATAGGCAGAGGGAGAGGCAGGCTCCATGCACCGGGAACCTGACGTGGGATTCGATCCCGGGTCTCCAGGATCGCGCCCTGGGCCAAAGGCAGGCGCCAAACCGCTGCGCCACCCAGGATTCCCCAACTGTATACTTTCCATAGTGCTGTGGAGATAAATAAGGCTACCATTAGGCAGCAGCCAGGAGAATGCCCAGTCTTAGGCTACCCCTGTGCCACTATCACAACTTCCCCAGCAGCCATCTACGGGGATCCCAGAACTTGTCCAGCTCCTGTCAAGATCCCTTGATCCCTCCCAATCTGCCATGTGAGCCTCAGGACTGACTCACCATGTCCTCTATCCTCTAAGACCCAGGACTCTCAAGTGACCTCTCATCCTCAAGAGTCTAGTCCCTACCCTATTTCCTTTCTTTTTTTAAAGATTGTATTTATTTATTCATGAGAGACACAGAGAGAGAGAGGCAGAGACATAGGCAGAGGGAGAAGCAGGCTCCCTGTGGGGAACCCGATGTGGAACTCGATTCTAGGACGCTGGGATCATGACCTGAGCCAAAGGCAGATACTCAACCCCTGTGCCACCCGGGGTGCACCCTCCCCCCCACCGCCCACCCTGTTTCCTGACCTCATCTGGCATTCCTCACCCGGTGTTCCTCTCCAACCCCTGCCCTCTGGAACTTGGGTCAGTCATCAGCAAAATCTTCCTTTCCCTCTATCGCTTCTCTGAGTGTTCCTCTCACCTCCCCAACTGAAACTTGGCTCTGTCCCCTAGGAAAGCTGCTTTCCCCGGGGCCCTGTGCAGAGGTGGCTGGATCTCTCCCCGGGGGCTGAGATGGGGGGATGGGGCTCCTCTTGTTCCTCCTTGCTGCCTCTAGACCATGCTCACTCAGCTTTGATGATCTTATCAACAGACTGTAACGATCTCCAGTTATTGTGACCACATTTTGATTATTTTAATCTGTCTCACCTTCACTTTCCCAGTATTACCCCATCTTGAGTCTTAGCTATCTCCAGGGACCCATGCATCAGCTTTCCAGCACCTTGACTTCTCTTCCAATGACCCTGTCCTCTACCCACCTGACCTCAGCTACTCATTCCCATGGCCTTACCCTAGACAAGCAGTGTCCAAGAGAACTCCTGCCAAGAAAACACGGAAATGTTTTCTCTACTCTTTCTGATAGGGCCTCAGTCACAAGTGGTTACTGAATACTCAAAATGTGACTAGTGCAACTGAAGAAAACAAATTTTAAATTTTATTTAATGTTGAACTAATTTAAATGTAAAGCAACTCTCTGTGCTTGTGTTCTTGTGCTCTCCTGCTTGTATCCCTGAAGTTGGCTCCTAGCTAAGGCCAACTCACCCCTAGCGCCTTAGAGCCCACCCCTCTCACTACTAAATTCTCCCTCCTTTCTTCATCAGTTTTTCCATTTCTATAAGGTCATTTCCATCAACCTGCAAACATGCTGTTATTTCTCCCATTTTAAGAAAAATCTCTCTTGACCCCAGCTCTACATCTGGCACTTTGTATTCCCCTCATTCTCTAGAGCAAAACTCCTTGAGAAAATGGTCCACACTCACAGACATCAACTTCTTTCCTCTTGTGATTGCTTAAATCTCCACTCAGAAACTGCTTTTAACACAGTACCTGTGACCCCATTTGCTAAACCCAGTAATTATTTCCCAGTCCTCATCTAACCTAATGATCAGCAGCATTGTAGGCTTGCTTGACACTCTTCCTTGGAACACTTTCTTCACTCGGTTCCAGGACAGCACACTTGCCTGGTTTTCTTCCCACCTTGCTGGCTGCTCCATCTTCACCTCCTATAATAGTTTCTTCTTCCTCAACTCTACAACCTCTGAATATCAGCATGCCCAAGGTTTTGTCGTTGGACTTCTTCTTTTTTCTATTATTCACTCCTTAGCTGATCTCACCTAGTCTCATAGCTTTGGACGTCACCTACATTCTGATCATCCTTGCGTTTTTCTCTCCAAGGCAGACCACTCCTCTGAAGTCCAGCCCAAATTATCTAACTGCCAGCTTGACATCTCTAACCTAACAGGTCCCAAACTGAACTCCTGATATCCACCTCCCTGCAAAAGTCACTTGCTCTTCCTAAAGTGTTCTCCATGTCAGTTAAGGGCAATTCCATTTATTTTTCAGCTGCTCAGCCAAAATCATTAGAAATATCTTTGGCCTTCTCTTTCTCTCTCTCTCTCCATGGATCATATATATGTTACACACACACTGTACCTGATCCATCAGCAAATTTTATTGACTTTATCTTCATATTATTTTTTTTTAAGATTTTATTTATTATTTGAGAGAGAGAGAGAGAGAGAGAGCAGGAGTTGGGAGGAGGGGCAGAGGGAGAGAGAGAACCAGACTGCCTGCTGAGCAGGGAGCCCGACTTGGGGCTCCATCTGGGGATTCCGGGATCATGACTTGAGCCAAGTCAGATGCTTAACCGACTGAGCCAACTAGATGCCCAAATTATAACCAGAAACTGATTGCCTCTCACCACTTGCATTGCAACTGCTTTGTTCTCAGCCGTCGTCCTCTCTCTCCTGGATCCCAGCACTGGTGATTTCTCTGATCCTGCCCTTGTCCCCTGCAATCTGGGATGATCCTGGTAACATTTGAGTTCCATCATGTCACTCTTCTGCTCAGGATGCTCCAAAGTCCTAATTATAGCTTTCATGGTCCAATGAGATTAGGGCCCCATTATTGATTTTACCAAGTCTTTCATTTCTCTTTCCTTCCTTCACTTGAGACTTGCCAGACCAACCTTCCCACTGCTACTGGAAATGACCATATATGCTCCTGCCTCTGGGACTTTGCATGTGCTATTCACTCTGCGTGGAGGCTCTTCCCCGAGATCTCTGTGGCTAGGTCCCTCATTTCTTCAAGTCTATTCAAATTTCACCTTTTATTGAGGCCTCTCCAGGCTCTGCCATCTAAATTTTTTACACCCCTCTTCAGCACTGTGTTTCTTTTCCTGTAGCATTTTTTTTTCCTCCTTAGCTCTTAGCACTATCTAACATGCTACTAAGTTTTATTTATTTAGCCTGTTTATTGTCTGTCTCCCCTGGTAGAATGTAAGCTCTATGAGAGCAAGGATTTTTGTTGGTTTTATTCACTGCTGTATTTGGATCTCTGTCTGGGATATAGTAGGTACTCAAATATTTACTGAGCAAATTAATAAAATAATCCACATCATGCTCTTAGAACTGTGCCTGGCATATAGCAATAGTTTTATGAATCTTCACTGGTATTTTTATTGCTGTAACCATCATCTTCTTCATCCCTGCAGCTGTCCCCTCAGACTCTCACTATCTCTTGCCTGACTAGCTCGCTGGTCTCAAGAGTTGTCTTCCAGCCACCTTGAGACCAACCTACCCACTGTTTCCAGAGCTATGCTTCCTGAAAACAAATTCAATTTCTTTCATTCCTCTGTTTAAAAATGTTTTGGTGACTCTCCACTGCATTCAGATAAAGTCCTGGTACTGATGTCACAGACAAAGGGGCCACACGTGGCACATGCTCATCTCTCCAGGCCGCTTCCTCCACTCCCTCCTTACTTAAGAAACAGCACACCACGCTGCTTCTCAACGCTGAGTCTCTCTGCCCTGCCCTTCCCTTCCCTTCCCTTCCCTTCTCGGCTGCCTCGTCAGCTCGTCATCCCTTAAAATCCTCTTCGGGGCAACATCTCCTCCCCTGTGGAGTCGATTATTACCTCCTTTGTGCTCTTCCTCTCTCTTAGACATACATCCTTTAGGAGCTACATCGTACGTATTATCTGTCTGTATGTGTTTTCTGCCCACTTTTTGAGTCTGATTTTCTCCTCTTCCTGTCTGCCTCTCTTACTTGGTGCAAACTCTGTTTTTTTTCTCTCTCTCTTTATGATTTTATTTATTCATGAGAGACACACAGAGAGAGGCAGAGACCCAGGCAGAGGGAGAAGCAGGCTCCCTGCGGGGAGCCCGGTATGGGACTCAATCCCGGTACCCCAGGATGGTGACCCCAGCCAACCACTGAGCCATCCAGGCATCCCTCTGTTTTCCCTTTGAAAAGGGAATTGTTGAGTTAAATTGCCTAGTGATTGTTGAGTTAAATTGACTCCATCCAAATTTCCTAACCCACATTTGTGCACAGCCCTCTAGGACTTATGCTCTTTTTTTTTAATTTTTATTTATTTATGATAGTCACAGAGAGATAGAGAGAGAGAGGCAGAGACATAGGCAGAGGGAGAAGCAGGTTCCATGCACCGGGCGCCTGACGTGGGATTCGATCCCGGGTCTCCAGGATCGCGCCCTGGGCCAAAGGCAAGCGCCAAACCGCTGCGCCACCCAGGGATCCCAGGATTTATGCTCTTTAGACTGGATACAGACTACCACTCCATGAGGGAGAAGGGTTGTTACTCACGTCTCTGTACCTAGCATCTGGTTCATAGGAGGTGTGTCATCAACATTTCCTGAATGAATGCTTGAAAATTTGCACATTCCTCTGGAGAGTACAAGGCTAATTTGGGTGAGGATGTGTGAAGTCACACATTTTACTTGAAACTTTGAGGGGGAAAATATTAAAGAATCTAATGAGTATGTAACCTAAATAATATATTAAAACAAACACATTGTGAACAAGAATAAGAAATTCATGGGGATCCCTGGGTGGCTCAGCGGTTTGGCGCCTGCCTTCGGCCCGGGGCGTGATCCTGGAGTCCCAGGATCGAGTCCCGTGTCTGGCTCCTTGCATGGAGCCTGCTTCTCCCTCTGCCTGTGTCTCTGCCTCTCCCTCTCTCTCTCTGTGTGTGTGTGTGTCTCTCATGAATAAATGAATAAAATCTTTAAAAAAATATGAAATTCACAAGAACTTTAAAGAATAAACAGGATGCTTATTAGAAATTCTGAGCGTGTGGCCAGTCCCTCTGGGCTTCTTCTTCTGGTTCCTCAGAGGCGAAAGGTCATTCTCTTCTGGCTGCTGGTTGAGCTGCCTCAGTGGAAGATTTAGAAGGTCTACCTTCCACTCATGCCACTTTTCATTTTTCTTGTTCACATAAGCACCATTAGGAGGCTCTGTCTGGACCCCCAAACACCTCCCCACTGAACCTGTGCCCATTCAGTAATCGAGGCTTTCTTCTATTATCCTTCACCATCAAGTTCAAACCCCTAGATTCCATTCTTACTTCCCCCAAACAACACCCACTTAAGGAGGTGTTTGCTAATCTAAGATAATCTAACATCTTTTAAAAAACCATTTATTTATTTATTTATTTATTTATTTATTTATTTATTTGAGAGAGAGAGAGAGAGAGAGAGAGAGAGAGAATGCGTGGGAGAGAGTGGGGGAAGGGTCAGGAGAGGGAGAGAATCTCAAGCAGACTCCACACTCACTAGACCCAGGACTTGATCTCACCACCCCAACATCATGACCTGAGCCAAAATCACAGGCCAGAGGCCAAACTGACTGAGCCACCCAGGCACCTAACCTAAGATAACCTAACATCATAATCCCTTTCCTAATTGGAAACGTCCTCAGGGATGCCTGGGTGGCTCAGTGGTTGAGCATCTGCTCAGATCATGATCTTGTAGTTCTGGGATCGAGTCCCACATCAGGCTTCCTGCGAGGAGCTTGCTTCTCCCTCTGCCTATGTCTCTGCCTCTCTCTGTGTGTCTCATGAATAAAGAAATAAAATCTTAAAAAAGAAAAAGAAACCTCCTCATTATGTGAGTCTTGGTAGAAGGCAGGACCCTGCGCATCACCACGTGATTTGATTGTCTATTTAGTGACCCAGCTGTTCTTAGTTTCTTGATCCTGGTCTTCCTGTTTGTCAATTCTTCAAATTACCTTGTATCCTTCCGACAAAATTATTTCCTGCTTAAGTTAACTAGATTTTTATAGCTTTTGAGAACCCTGACACACACACACACACACACAAACACACACATCTTGCCTTTTTTTTAAAACTAACATTGAACCATGGGGTGAGCACTATGCTAAGACTTTCTGCGCATGACTTATTTAATTCTCATAACAACCTAATGGAAAATATAATATCTGGATTCTGCACATGAACAAACAAACACAAACAGGCTAACTGCTTCTCCGAAGGTCACACCACTTATGAGTGCTAGAGGTAGGATTTAAACCTGGGAATCTGATTCCCGAGCACCCCATGCTCATCACGATAATACCTTGCCTGACTCTCCTGAATTTCACTCTGTCCTCAACCCTTATGTTCTCTGAAAGCTCAGTTCTCAGTTCCTTCATGAAGCCTCACTGTCCACTCCAATACATACTGACAGTCCCCTTCTCAACTCCCGTAGCACTCACTGCTGATGCCAAGCAACTCAACACTTGTCAATATACTGTGCTATTATTTCAATTCACTATACTGTGCTGTAATAAATTGTGGTATTATTCAGTAGCTTCATGTAGACTCATTTTTTCCTTCTCCATTCATTTCTTCTCCCCAGTGTAATCTAATCGTGCTTCTGTATGCTGCTTTAGCGACAAAGAGTTAGGCTAGGATGCACATTGCCTAAGCTCCATCCACAGCATGGTAGGCCTGAATAAAGACTAGGTCCATTCTATCACACTCCAGCTGAATTTTCAGTACTTACAACTCAAATAGCAGGCAGCATATGGGCTTCAGAGCCAGACCAGGCCAGTTCATTCTAGTTCTGTCACATTATGACCCAAATAAGTGATTGTTTATGGAGCCGAGTTCTTTGCTTGTACAAATGGAGAAAATACCTAAGACACATGGTTGTGAGCACTGAGTACTCAGAGGTAAGGGTGCCCAGCTGGCTCAGTCAGTAGAGCATGTGACTCTTAATCTCGAGGTTGTGAGTTGAAGCCCCACGTTGGGTATAGAGATTACTTAAAAATAAGATATATTTTTTAAAGTGCTCATGAGTAAAGCCTAAAGTGCTCATGATAAAGCCTAAAGTGCTCAGTATGATTTTATGCTCTCCTCCCTTGCCACCTTCCCTCATCCAAGATGGCTCTTGAGAGACATCCAGGAACCGTTTTGTTCTTAACAAAATCAAATAAAGCAGGGTTTCTCCACCCTGTTATTATTGAGACCCTAAGCTGCCTAATTCTGCATTGTGGGGAGCCGTTTTGTGCGTTGTAGTGAGCTTAGCAGCATCCCTGGCCATAACCTCTCTCTACTAAATGCCAGCAGCATGCTCCTACCTTCCAGTCCTAACACCCAAAAATGTCTCCTGTGGAGGACAAAATCACACTGGTTAAGACCACTGAGATAAGGTTTATTTTTTTTATTTTTTTTAAATTTTTATTTATTTATGATAGTCACACACACATAGAGAGAGAGAGAGAGAGAGAGAGGCAGAGACATAGGCAGAGGGAGAAGCAGGCTCCATGCACCGGGAGCCCGACGTGGGATTCGATCCCGGGTCTCCAGGATCGCGCCCTGGGCCAAAGGCAGGCGCCAAACCTCTGCGCCACCCAGGGATCCCGAGATAAGGTTTATGAGGGCATTCTGTAGGACATGCAGCCTATACAAATGACATACTATCTAACAGTTTACATATAAATCCTTTACAACCAAGAATGACCTACTTGTAGCTTTAGGTAATTAGACCTAAACCTCAGGGATCAGGTAAGGGAAACAGAATTGACGGAGAGGGCTTTGCCTCTCCTTGAGGAAGGAAATTCTTCTGACCTTTTGCCTACTCTGCCCCTGCCTCCTGTGACAGGATCAGTTGGGGCAGGAGATGGGAGGCCGGACCAAGCATACCCAGTTCCTGTATTGAGTAGTGTCAGAGCAGATAAAATGCCTTCAGGATTTGAGATGCTTTCCTCTTACCATTTGAAGTCAAGATACTAAAAAAAGTAGGAGGCGATCTTTTCTCCTATATGCAGAATGATGTAAAAGTCCTGTTCTTAGCCTGCTACTCTATCTTGTTAAATGTTGTTAAAAACCCTGACTTTATTAGTTATAATAAGTAATTGACATAGTTCATAGAGCACCTGATCAGACTCCCAAGGTGGGTATTTTGAAGAAAAAAGCAGCTTTTGATATGATTGCTCTTTCTTGGGACTTAAAGACATTTTTAATATTTCTGAATCCAGCTTAAAATTTTTATTAGGAAAAATATATTAATGTATAGTAAAGGTTTAACTATTTCTACATATAGCTACATTCGTCCATTTTCTAAAACAATGATTTTTTTCTCTTGCTTCTTTTACCATTGCAGAGAATTTTAGAATTTCGAAACTGAAAAATGCTTTTGAGGTTTTTAAGTTTTCAATCTTTTTTTTTTTTAAGATTTTATTTACTTATTAATGAGAAAAAGAGAGAGGGGCAGAGACATGGGCAGAGGGAGAAGCAGGCTCCCCGCAGGGAGCCCAATGCAGGACTCAATCCTGGAACCCCAGGATCACACCCTGAGTGAAAGAGACGCTCAACTGCAAGCCACCCAGGCATCCCAAGTTTTCAATCTTTTTATATCATGGGTCCCTTTGGCATTCTTGTGATCCCTTCCAGAATAATTTTTTTTAAAGATTTTATTTATTCATGAGAGAGAGAGAGGCAGAGGGAGAAGCAGGCTCCAATGTTGTATGTAGCATGGGTCAGAATTTCCCTCCTTTTTTTTTTAAATTTCCCTCCTTTTTATGCTTGAATAATATTCCATTTTGCTTACCATTCATTTGCTTTGTTTTTTAAAAGATTTTGTTTATTTATTCATGAGAGACACACACAGAGAGGGAGAGAGAGAAAGAGGCAGAGACACAGGCAGAGGGAGAAGCAGGCTCCATGCAGGGAGCCTGACGTGGGACTCGATCCCGGAACCGCGGGGTCATGGCCTGGGCTGAAGGCAGATGCTCAACCACTGAGCCACCCAGGTGTCCCCATTCATTTGTTGATGAACATTTGGGTTTTTTCCACTTCTTGGATACTGTGAGTAATGCTGCTAGGAACACGGGTGTACACATACCTGTTTGAGTCCCTGCTTTCAATACTTTTAGGTATATACCCTAAAGTAAAGTTGCTGGATCATACAGTAATTCTTTTAACTGGACCTACCGTACTGTTTTCCATAGCAGCTGCTGCATTTTACATTCTCACCAACAGTGCACAGGGATTCTGATTTTTCCACATCCTTGCCACACTTATTTTTTTTTGTTTGTTTTGTTTTAAAGATTTTATTTATTTATTCATGAGAGACACAGAGAGAGAGGCAGAGATGGCAGAGGGAGAAGCAGGCTCCATGCAGGGAGCCCGATGTGGGACTTGATCCCAGGACCCCAGGATCACACCCTGAGCCAAAGGCAGACGCTCAACCACTGAGCCACCCAGACCCCCTGTTTTTGTTAAATAATAGCCATCATAATGGGTATAAGATGGAGTTTTCAACATATTTTTAAAAACAAATTTGTGGGATGCCTGGGTGGCTCAGCGGTTGGGCATCTGCCTTCAGCTCAGGGCGTGATCCTAGAGACCCAGAATCAAGTCCCGCATTGGGCTCCTTGCATGGAGCCTGCTTCTCTCTCTGCCTGTGTCTCTGCTTCTGTCTCTGTGTCTCTCATGAATAAATAAATAAAATCTTTTTAAAAATGTGTAATGTAGTAATGAATATATGCTGTTCATTAACATATTAATATTAAAAACTCAAAAAAAGTCTAACAATTATCATAGTTTCAAAGTAACAATGAGCCCAAGCAATATTTCAGGATACCTGCAACAATTGCCATGTAATTTGAAGATACCTATGGTTTCTTTCCTTTTTTAAGGTTTTATTTATTTATCTGACAGAGAGAGAGAGACAGCATGCACAAGCAGGGGGGAGTGGGAGGCAGAGGGAGAGGGAGAAGCAGGCTCCCCACTGAGCAAGGAGCCCAATGTGGGGCTCGATCCTAGGACCGTGAGCCTAAGGCAGGTGTTTAACCAACTGGGCCTCCCAGGCACCCCATTATACCTATGGTTTCTCTTGGTGACAAAGCACAGTTAATAGAAGGCAAACACTACTGTGGTTTGTTGCCTACGTTCACAATGACAGAAAATGCCCATTTTCATTTAAGGGTTACTGAAAACTAAATGCAATATTTTCCCCCATACGAGTTTATAGACCCCAAATATTCCCTTTGAAAACCTTGGGGGGGGGTGGACCCCAGGTTAAGAATTATTGATACAGTTTCTTTGCCATTTGATAGGGGATGATAGTGAGGCCTCCAGGGGTGAAGTGATTTGACAAGAGTGACACAGTCACATAGTTGGTGGCAGAGCCGGGACTGGAACTCAGTTTCCCTGTTCCAGTCTCCCCATTCCTGTGTGCTCCTTATCATAGACATCCCATGCAAAATAATCCATAGGAGAGCCCTCTCTGTGCACAGAACCCTTTAGTTCATTCCTTTGCACATAGCAAGTTTTGTAAATAGTCAGAGGATGAATGGTGTATACTACAAGCACGAGAAACCAGAACTGTAATGCCATCAGCCCTCTTTGCTGAGAATCTTTGTGTGGGGCATTTTTTCTATCCAGCAGCAACAATGAGATAGAAAATACCATTTCAGGGGCACCTGGGTGGCTCAGTGGTTGAGTGTCTGCCTTTGGCTCAGGGCGTGACACTGGAGTCCCGGGATCCAGTTCCACATCGGGCTCCCTGCAGGGAGCCTGCTTCTCCCTCTGTATGTGTCTCTGCCTCTCTCTCTGTGTCTCTCATGAATAAATAAAATCTTTTAAAAAAATTAAAAAGAAATTACCACTTCATTTTCATAAATTAAGGAAAGGGATTAAAATTTAAAGGTGTTATTTGCTTCCAACCTACATATGTAACAAACACTTTTTTCCCCCCAAGTGAATTAGTGAAAGCCTGGTCTTTGAAAAAGTTATCTGACTAATACCTGAACATAGGTCTTAGAAAATAGTTTCAGATTTCAGACTATTTTTGGAAATATTGTTATCATTTAAATCATGTGTTTTAGAAACCATCTTGACAGCATATGTTACACATCTGTTCTTACCTGTTCAGTTTCTTAAGAAAGGACTTGTCCCAACCTGAAAGCAAAAGAGACAGAAGTAATGACCCAAAGAAGAAGAACCCAGTGAATTCAGCCTTAAGTTTCCTACGTGCTTTCTAGATCCTCGCTTACCGTCTAAAGCAATTTGCTTAATCTTGCTAGTAGTTTTTAAGTTTGTTCTTAAAACTTACAATGACTTCTGATGAAAGCTAGATGACGGTTCTTCTGAAGCAGGTGTCTATTGTTGGATGTGTTTAGATTGGTGACATTAGTCATTGTGTGACATGGGCTCTACTGCACTTGGTTATCGAAAGCCTGTTTTTCTAGTCCATAGGGGGCTGGTTGATAGAACTAACTTTCTGTTTCTTTGATTCTGAGAGAAGCTACAGAAACTTTTAGGTTGTCTTTTCAATTTTATCTATCTGCCAACAGGACACTTACTTAGTCGTTTGCCAAATAACTAGACTGGTATTTGTTCCTGGAAGGCAATCACCTCCATTTCTGATGCGTCTGTGCACTTGGCATGCCTAGTTTTTACCTGAGGCAAAGGGCCAAGTCTCTTAAGAGGCTTTACCTGTGTCAAGGCCAAGGGATTGTTCTTTTTCTCTAAACAGATGGACTGTTCCCTAAAAAGATTTCAAACTCACTACTAGAGAGAAACATTGGAATAATTTGGCATAATTTTTATTTTATTTTCCTGGCTTTGGGGAATGATATATATAAAAAAACCCTTTAGACTTGCAAGCTTCTAGCTAGTTCCTTAGATACTTCCAGTGTGTGCTCTCTGACATCCAAATCATATTTGGTTCATAAATCCTATTTATATGACACGACATGTCCTATTTTTACTTTAAATATTTGACAACCTCAATGTGGTTTAAGATGAATAAATGCACACATTTCACAAGGCGGGGAAGCAACCTCGCAGGTTTGCCAACACCGCATGTGGTGCTGTGCTTAAGAAACCTGCTGTTCCTAAAACGTGTTTGACGGGAGTGCTCAGCCCCATGGCATGGATCCAACTCCGGTTTTTAAGAATTAAAATGATCATTTTATTTGATCTCCCAGACAGTTTTTTTCTTTCCCTTTTTTTCTTGGCGCCAGAATAGGCTAAAAATGATGAAAGAATGTGGCCCCAGATTCCTCTGTGTCCTGCCAAATCATCAGCATTCTAGGCAGGGCAGTGCAAATGTCCTGTGCATTTCAGAGCAAAGAACTTTAATAATAAAATCAGGCAGCGGGTTATGGCTAAACCTTAGGCGATTAATTCCAACAGGTTGTGAAGCCCCCTGGGGAGCTTGGTGAGGGGTCTTTGTGGCATTTTAACCTTCGGATCTTTGAATTCCTGTTTCTGATGAGAGAGTGCTGCTGATTACATCCCCCCACCCCAGCAATTCCTGCACCCTCCCCTCCCACACACATGTAGGAGGGGCCACCCAGGGAAAGGAAGGGTGAGCCCCAAATGCCATTGATCTAGAATGATTGGATAAGCAGGAAATCTCCCCTCTTTCATCCTACTCCACCCCCCGCGACCACCTCCTCCACTGATGTTTGCCGTTCTAGCAATAGTGCTAGCCTCTCCCTTGGCTTTCTTTGAAATGTCTCATGCTCCTGAGAAGCAGCAGCAGGACATTTGACCATCTGTATGACCGACATCACTGATCCCTTCACGCCTTTCCAGGGCAGCAGCTGCGGAACCAGGGAGCACTGGGCCCTTGACGTTCTTGAGGCAAATGATCATTTTGATCATTTGCTCACATGTTGTCACTCGGTCAACAAATACCTGGTGAGTTTCTACTCTAGCTGCACTGTTCTAGGTGCTGGGGTACAGGGCTGTGGGGTGAATGAGAAAATATGGGTCCCTACTCTAATGAGTTTGCATCCTAGTTGGGGGAGAAGCAAACAAATTAAAGGACAAGGTAAGTTCATATAGTGGTAAATTCTGCTATGATGGCTTAAAGTGGGATCTCTAAAGGGTACCCTGGGTTTGGAACCCGAAATTTAGGCTTTTAGCTCTGTCACCTTGGCTGCCTGGCTAGGCACGCTTGTTCAAGGCTTTCCTCCTGTGGTTTCCTGTCTCGGAATGCTCTTGGCCCACATTTCCACATACCTGGTGCATAATTAAGCTCACATACCCCTATGTGTATATTAATATATTGTATGCACACACACACACATCTGAACCATCTGAAAATAAATTGCAAGCATTCTGATGGTCTACCCCAAAATACTTAAGCACATATCTCTTCAGAATAAGACAATTTCTCCACGTAACCAAGTAAGGATCTTGGGAATAATGGTCTTGGAACCTGAACCCCTCTGGTGCCATGCAGTGCAAGCAGCCGTGAAATAGTTCTAGAATGCTCCGGATGCATAGCCAAGGTCTTTGCAGTACTGCATCTGGGTGTCCAAGAGTCAGAAGAGGAGAGGTTTGTTGTGGAGGGATGTAATGTGTCTGTGTCCCATGGTGTTCCACAAAGAAGTCAGTGAGTTCTGGGGTTGGCAGTGCTCTGTTTTGCAGAGACACCTTTCCTTCACCTGTATAAGGGATGAACATAATAAGTAGCCATCTTCCCATATAACTCTTGAGCATCACAGGTGGGACTGGCTGTCCAGGCCACACAGTCACTCAGGCTCGGACATCAGAAGGATCTGATGCTCAGCTTCATGCTCTGCTATTGCCACCTTGAAATTCTTAATAACTTTGAATGAGGGACCCCGTGTCATCATACCTGGGCTTCATACCTATTATGTAGCTGTTTCTGATCACAGGTCACAGGAATTTTAACAGTTAAGAAACTTATAGTATCAGCAGCTACTTATAAAGAACCTCAAGAACTTTAAAAAATTCCTAGAAATGGGAGATTTAGATCTATGCAAATTTCTTTGAATCTGAATTCTATAGGGATTCTGTTATTAGAGTGTGCTAAGTGAGTATGATAGCACTTTGCAATGGCTGGCAGGCATTCTTCAGGCTGCTTCAGGTGAGGACGAGGTTCTTTTTCTTTTAACAAATTTATTTTTTAAAATATTTTTTAAAAAATATATTTTTTAATTTTTTATTTATTTATGATAGTCACACACAGAGAGAGAGAGAGAGAGAGAGGCAGAGACACAGGCAAAGGGAGAAGCAGACTCCATGCACCGGGAGCCCAACGTGGGACTCGATCCCAGGGCTCCAGGATCGCGCCCTGGGCCAAAGGCAGGCGCCAAACCGCTGCGCCACCCAGGGATCACAATAAATTTATTTTTTATTGGTGTTCAATTTGCCAACATAGAGAATAACACCCAGTGCTCATCCTGTCAAGTGCCCCCCCCAGTGCCCGTCACCCATTCACCCCCACCCCCTGCCCTCCTCCCCTTCCACCACCCCTAGTTCGTTTCCCAGAGTTAGGAGTCTTTATGTTCTGTCTCCCTTTCTGATATTTCCCACACATTTCTTCTCCCTTCCCTTATATTCCCTTTCACTATTATTTATATTCCCCAAATGAATGAGAACATACAGTGTTTGTCCTTCTCCAATTGACTTACTTCACTCAGCATAATACCCTCCAGTTCCATCCACGTTGAAGCAAATGGTGGGTATTTGTCGTTTCTAATGGCTGAGGAATATTCCATTGTATACATAAACCACATCTTCTTTATCCATTCATCTTTCGATGGACACCGAGGCTCCTTCCACAGTTTGGCTATTGTGGACATGGCTGCTAGAAACATCGGGGTGCAGGTGTCCCAGCGTTTCACTGCATCTGTATCTTTGGGGTAAATCCCCAGCAGTGCAATTGCTGGGTCGTAGGGCAGGACTATTTTTAACTCTTTGAGGAACCTCCACACAGTTTTCCAGAGGGGCTGCACCAGGTCACATTCCCACCAACAGTGCAGGAGAGTTCCCTTTTCTCCGCATCCTCTCCAACATTTGTGGTTTCCTGCCTTGTTAATTTTCCCCATTCTCACTGGTGTGAGGTGGGATCTCACTGTAGTTTTGATTTGTAGGGGACGAGGTTCTGAAGGCCCATAGCACTTACCCACCTCAAGGCAACACTGGTAAAAGGCTTGAATGTGGCTCTGCCCGGACCAGCATCTCCATCCCTGGTCACACTAACAGGTAAAGATAACTTCTGTTTCATCATTCACTGACAATTGATGTCTGCTTTAAAAACTGCTAATCATTCTGGATCCAACCACCAATTTAAAGGAACTACAGAGGCCAGAGGAATACTGAACCACATCCCAGGAATGCTGTCTGCAAAATCCAGACTGGAAAACTCTTGGGATATACAGTTGATCCCTTTGTCAAATAAACTGCAAGACTTAAAAAAGAGAGAGAGTGAAAGAGAAAGAGAGAGAGAGAGAGAGAGAGAGAGAGAGAGAAAGGGGGAATTTAGGCTTTTTTTTTGTTTAAAAAGGACACTGACCAATCATGATATATGGATCTTATTTGGATGCTGATTTAAAAGAAAAATTAAAAATACACGATTAGGGAACAATTTGAAATTTGATTATTGATTATGTGCTCTTCAGGATTTATTGTTAGTTATTTTAGCTGTGGCCATGGTGTTATGGTTGTTTTTTAAAAATCCTTGTCTTCTAGAGATACACACAGAGATATTTAGGGATAAAATGATGTGATGTTTGGAGGACATCCAAACTCGGAGGTGGGTGGGATGAGGGCTCATTATACTATATTGCTTACTTTTGCGTGTATTCAAAATTCTTTGTAATAAAAACTAAAAATAAAGCCCATTGGTTAAAGTGGTATTGGATTATAACCTGAAGTATAAAATAAATGTCCGTGAACCAGTAGTAGTAGAAATAATTATATTTATATTGGGTGAATACATAGATAAATGAGAAGAAGAGACAAATGCAGAAGAACTCCAACAACTAATGTAGATACCCTAGCCTTGAGGAGAGGAACTCCCCGTTCTGTAAGTATGACCTGGGCCTAGCGACTTTTCTCCTGAGACTGGTGTGGAAAGTGCGGAGAGAAAGAGAGACTTTGCAGTGGAGAAAACTGACAAACACGACCTCAAGCCTGGTGACCAGGGCTCACGTCAGTAGTAGTAAGACATATCGGTAGCACTGCCCTTCCTAGGATGTGGTGAGAATGGCTCTTGGCCTCTGTGGTCTTCCTCCCCAAAACACATCAACCCAGTCTAATCAGGCAAACACAAATTGAGGCCATTCTGCAAAAATATCTGACCGGTACTCCTCAAAACTCTCAAGACCATCAAAAACAAGAAAAGTCTGCGAGGCTGCCACAGCCCAGAGATGTGACAAGTAAATATAACATGGTATCCTGGTGGGGATCCTAGAACAGAACATGGATATTAGGTGAAAACTAAGACAATATAAAAAATGTATGGACTTTAGTTGATAATGATGTGTTAGCATCAAGTCTCTAACTGTAAAAAATGTCCCATACTACTGTAAGATATTAACGATAGGGGAAACTGGGTATATGGAAATTCTTTGTACTATCTTTACAAAAATTCCATAAATCTGAATTTAAAATAGTGTGTTGTTGGTGCAAGTTGGTTATTGAGTAGAGTATGGTAGTATGATAGGTTGAGCTTCTCACAATTTCTCATTTCTTCTTTTAATGTTCTTTTGCCCCCAGTCTTCTGCATTCCTTAACTAAAGACTGTTTGAAATATTTTTGTGAGAGAAGGAATTGAAATTGACTAAAAGTTGATATTTCTAGGCATTTCCTCTTGTCCTCCTGCTCCTTGAGGAGAAGCAGCAGGTTGGAGCTCACGTCAGAGATACTACTACGGGTTTCCATCTCAGGGCTGCAGATAGATCTCAGGGGAGTGGAGGGAAGAGGAATGGGAAACTGTGATTAACACAATAATGTTTTCTAAAACTTAATGCGGATTGGGCCTCATCCCTCCTCCCCTGCCTCAGCAGAATCTTCTTTAATATATGCCTTTGTCACTTCAGGGGAAAAAAACACTTGCCTGGAGACCTCTCTTGAAAGGTTTTGGTAGTAATTGCAATGGAGAGGGCAGTAGAAATAATGGTGAGGTTAGGGGATAAAGATAAATTAGGCAGAGAAAATCTTTTTCTTTTTTTTTTAAAATTTTATTTATTTATTCATGAGAGACAGAGAGAGAGAGACAGACAGACAGGCGGAGGGAGAAGTAGACTCCATGCAGGGAACCGGATGTGGGACTCCATCCGAGTCTCCAGGATCACGTCCTGGGCTGAAGGCGGGGCTAAACTATTGAGCCACCCAGGCTGCCGGAGAAAACCTTTTTCTTTACTTTAACTCAAAGTGGGGAGGGAGAAATATAAGAAGACTGAATTTGCAGGCTCTTTACCCACAAATGGGTCCATTTGCTTGACTGCTAGCTTTTTGCTCAGGCATTTAGGATGTAACTTGTTCATTCTGCACTTGGTAATGTTTGTCTAGCAAGATACTCTCTGCCAACAGTGTGGGACTCTTATGAACTTAAATTATCTTTTTCTTACTTCTAGTGGCTGCTGAGAAGATGCAGCTCAATACACCGAGTCTTCCTGTCACTCAGCAAGAATGCCTGGTGGGACTTGGAAAACCTTATTGTGAGGATCACAGCCAGGTAGAGGGGCAGTTCCCTGGGTGGAACTGCTTGTGCAGGAACGAGGTTTACCAAGCATCTACAAAGGCAATTCTCTCTCTCTCTCTTTGTTCTTTTTTAAGAAAGGAAATGGAGTACTTGGGCCAGTTTTCCAACGCCTTTGGAAGCTCTCAGTATTTGTTTTTCTCAAACATATTCTTTGGAGAAGCCTGGAGAGGAAAGAAAAGTGGTCCAAGTGCACACAGATGGTAAACCCACAGCTCCCATCAACAGCAGCAAGAAATCATCTGGACTCAAGCAGGCCACCTCTGAGATTTAGGAAATGAAGCCTCGTGAGAATGAGGAATATAAGCTGAGTCAGAATGATAGGCTGCTCCCAGGAGACCCACAAAACGGCACTGAGTCCTGTCTTTCCCTGAGAGGAATATCTACAAAATGGCAGCAAAGTAGTTATTGAGCTGGACAATCAATCAAGTCATGGGATATGTTGTTCTGATTTTCTGCACTTTTCCTCACTGGACCATAAAGTCATGAATGGACATTGTTTAGAAAGAACTGCAGGAGAATATAAGTGAATATTCACCCACTCTTGAGATAGAGAAATTCTTTCTAAATATGGCATTAAAATAGAACATAAGGAAAAAGATCAGTGATTTGACACAGTAAAAACTAAAAAATGTCTGTGTATATTTTTAAAAACCCTCTAAATAACATTAAAAAAGCAAATGGCCACCTTGAATAATGTTTCCAACATACCTTGCAGATATGAGATTTAAAATCTTAATATATAGATAAAATAAAAGAAGACTCTAATAGGAAATAATATGTAAATAAACAAATCTGCTATTTATAAAAGAAAAATTCAAATAAATAATTTTATGAAAAAAAATTCTATAAAACTGGTAAAAAAAAAGGGCATCTGGGTGGCTCTATCAGTTAAGCATCTGACTCTTGATTTTGGCTCAGGTCATAATCTCAGGGTCATGAGACTGAGCCCTGCTTAGGGCTCACGTGCTGGGCATGAAGCCTGATTGAGATTTTTTCCTCTCTCCCTCTGCCTCTCCTTCCCTCTTTCTGTCTCTCAAACAAATAAATACATAAAAAGTTAAAAAGAAACAACAAGTAAACAAGTAAATGTACATTAAAACAACCATGAGGAACATTTTCACCAAATAAGCCACAAAGACAAAAATTACTAGCATTGGTAAGCATTCATTAAAAAAAAAGCACTATTTTCATATATGCAGAATATAACCTGGTATGTTCCTGAAATCTGGCAATACATATCAAAAGCCTTAAAAGTAAATTTTCCCTTTGGCCTAGGAATTACCATAAAGAAATAATTGGCATGTTTACAAAAGTGTGCATTCGAGGATGTTCGACTCAGGATTGTGGATGATAGTGAAGCACCGACTGGGATTGGGTTCAGTAAATTACACTGTGGTACAACGAGTAAGTGGCTGAGCGCATTTATATCCTTGCTCCTCACTCAGTAACTTCTCTGTGCCTCAGTTTCCCCTTACTGGTAAACTGAGGATAATTTTATAGCATCTGCCTCATTAAGTCCCAGAATTAAATGGGTTGCTCTTGTGTAAGCCTGCTTACTCCATGTGCCAGCTGCTGTTAACATTACTTTTCTTTCCGTGATACTACACGGCCATTAACTATGTTGTAGACAACTTTGTAAATACCTAATTCGCGTATATATAGGCAAAGAAAGCACACGAAACAGACCAAATGTGAATGGTGCTGATTTCTGGGTGACCTTTATTTCTTCTGAATCGTTTTCAATATGCTACAAATTTCCACCATAACAATACTTTTGCTTTTAATCCGAAATTTAAAAACAAATACAAATCCATGTTTAAACAAACACGTTCGGATGTAGGCCTGTTGCACACTCCCTTGTCTGACAGGGCCGGGGTGGGGTGGAACACCCTTCCTGCTCCTTTGTTAAAGTCTTGAGTTTCACCCCACCTTGCAGCTGGTAGCCTCGCCTCTTCCTTTCCCTGGCCCAAGGCTGGGCTCCCTTCTGGTCCCGGAGGAGCCTCTAAGGCTGGCAGGATTCTGGGTCCCACGTGGGAAGGAAGGGGAGCTGGAAGCAGGTATCTTTAGGGTGGGAATGGGGTGACTGGGGCCACCACTAGTTTCTGCACGCTACGCGGTGGAAGTCTGAGAAGGCTGTAGGGGCTTCCGCTGGAGCAGGGCCTGGTGTTACATTTGAGTTTCAAATGTTGAAAACACCCATTTTCCCCTTGCCTTGGTGAACAGCAAGATGCATTAGGCAGGTAGCATTCATCCCCACCTCTAGCTTTGGCAACCAGGGCAAGGTCTTTAAATGATTTGGCACCCTGTGCTTGCTGGTGGCCCCAAATTGCCAAATGATGGCTTTGTTCACACCTCCCAGGGGGGGAATGGCAGGTGAGAGAGGCCTGAAATCCTAATTGGTTAAGGGAGGCCGCAGGATGAACACATAAAACAGGTTTTTCCCTTTCTCCTTGGCTGAAAGCAAGGCAAATTTGGGTGAGTCTAGGTCTCTGAGTCACCGATGGGCTTGGTTTCAGTCTTTCCTGAGGCTTCTTGGTGTTTTTTGCCTCTGGTTTCTGGAACCTGGCAAAACTGTGGGTGCTTCACGAAACTTGCTGACTGGTAAACAGCTAAACAAGTGGTTGAGGGGATGAGGAAAGGAATGAGCAGGTGGACGGTGGATCTGCTGCAGACCCAAGAGCTGGAGGCAGACCCCTGAACTCCTTCCTCTTCTCCCTCCTCTAAACTTGCTGGAAGGGAGGCATGCAGCCCCTCTTGCAGTCCCAAGGCTCTTTTCACAATTTCTCCCGCTCTCTACACCAAAGCTGAGCCAACAGCAGGCTCAGCTAATCTGGAGGCAGCTGAATGCCAGCTATTTGGTCCAAATAAGGCAGGTTGTTAATAGCTGTGGGTTAAAAAGGTGTTTTCCCGGTCAAGTCTCTGGGAGAAGGGCAACTAGCCAAATTTCCAAAGCAAGTCCCAAATCCTGGGTGTTGGTGTAAATAAAGCTGGGGTTCATAGAAATCTAGGTAGACGAATGGTGGGGAGCTGTCATTGGATATCAGGGGCAACCTGGCACTTAGGACTAGGGAAACCAGTTTCTGGAGATCTTTGCGACTGGTCAAGAGTTTATTTACAGATGAGAGGCAGAAGCAACTGGGTGTCAGAGCACTAACCCAGCCTCAGGGGAATGGAGCACAAGGGAGAAACCACTGCTCAGGGCAGGCTGGTTCCAGAAGGACTCAGGGTTCAACCGACGGTGGGCCCCATTCTCCCCACCAAGGGCTGCCACCACCTGGGTGATTCCAGGTGCAGGGCAGAGGCCCCAGAGGCCAGCAGCTGAGATTTTTACATTCTCCTGCGGGGATCTAGGTCATAATTATCTCCCCAATCTTTAAACATTCCCCCTCCACTGGTTCCCTCTTCCTCTGAGTACCAACATGCCCCAGGCTCTCTTACCGTAAAATTAAAAAAAAAAAAAAAAAACACATCTGAAATTGCTCTCACCTTGAACTACCAGCACTCAGTTTCCTCTTTGATTACGAAAGTTCTCAAAAAAGACCTCTCTACTCAGTGTCCTCCACTTCCTGTTAACTAGCTCATTCCTTAAATTTTTAGAATATAACTTCCTCTGATGCTTCTTTACTGAAATTACCACCCAAGGTCACCATGCCTTCTAAGTCCCCAAATCAGTCATCTCTGTTCAGTTCTTTTTTTTTTTTTTTTTTTTTTTTTTAAGAGGGAGAGTGAGAGCACATGTGGGAGCAGGGGTAGTGAGGGGCAGAGGGCAAGAGAGAGAGAGAGAGAGAGCCCAAGCAGGCTCCATGCCCAGCACAGGCCCAACACGGGGCTCCAACCCATGACCCCGGGATCATGAGCTGAGCCAAAATCAAGAGTCAGACCTTAACCGACTGAGCCACCCAGGCAGCCCATCTCTGCTCAGTCCTTATCCTTCTTGACTTTTTGGTAGCATTTAACACCGATGACCACTGCTATCATTGAAACTGTTTTCTTTTTTTACTTCAGGGGCATCTTGGTATCTCGATTTCTCCTCCACGTCCTCTAACTTCTCTCCTCTCACATCTAACTCTGGGAAACAAACAAAGGGTAGTGGAAAGGGAGGTGGGCGGGGGGTTGGGGTGACTGGGTGATGGGCACTGAGGGGGTGCACTTGACGGGATGAGCACTGGGTCATATGCTATATGTTGGCAAATTGAACTCCAATTAAAAAAATAATTAAATAGGATCCCTGGGTGGCGCAGCGGTTTGGCGCCTGCCTTTGGCCCAGGGCGCGATCCTGGAGACCCGGGATCAAATCCCACATCGGGCTCCCGGTGCATGGAGCCTGCTTCTCCCTCTGCCTGTGTCTCTGCCTCTCTCTCTCTCTCTCTCTCTCTCTCTCTGTGACTATCATAAATAAATAAAAGTATTTAAAAAAATAATAATTAAATAAATAATTTCTCTCCTCTCCCTGCAGAGTGCAGACATTACTTAGTAGGACAGTGTGGTATAGTGGTCACAAGTCTATACATTGTGCCTGGCACATTGTAAGCACCCCGCCCCCCCAAAATGTAGCCAATGGGAGAAGAGCTTGCTTCCTCATGCCCCTGCCTCCTCAGAACTCTCATCCACTCCAGGGGTTTCCTCCTGGGCAGCACCCCCAATGCCCCCCTACTGCAGCACCTCCCGCATCCCAGGCACTGAAATCTGTTATGGCAGGAGGGGCCTGTTTCCCCCATGGGCCTGAAAACTGCACAAGGGAAAGACCTCGTCTTTGTTACTTTTTCAGCCCCAGTGAGTAGCACTATGTGGAGTTCCAGTTCTCATGGTTTTGTTTGCTTGTCTCTAGAAGGACCTCTGCATAACCAAAATGTGTGTTTTCAGAAGGCCTTTGCTTTCAAAGCTACAGATTTACGTTCCTAACTGCCTGCTGGACAATTTCATGTAAAGTCTCAGTTTAACTAAAACCAAACTCGTGGTTCAGGATTGTCATCCTCCCAGAGAGACTCAAAGTCACAATGTGACCACTGCCTTCTCTCCATCGTCCATCGTCCCTGACATTCAGAGCCTCCAATTCTGGGCTATCCTACTTCCCTACTCCTTTATCTAACCTGCCTTTTCTATTCCCAGAAGCCCTTGCTGGCCCAGGCCCTCCTACCCAGACTGATAGGGTGGCCTCCTAATTGGACTCCTTACCTCGCTACTCACCTCACTCTGCTTCATCAGAGCATTTGGGGGCCAAGTCAACCCGAGAGCTCCATTTTTGTTCGGTTACTTCTGCATCCCCAATTAACCCCTAATAGAATTCAGGGAGTAATAGAGTCAGGGTGGGCCTCTGGCCTCCCTTCCCGTCTTCCTGTTCCATTCCTCCCAACACAAAGACTGGGTGACCTCCTTTCCCTAAAGACAGCAGGCATTCCCACCTCTGCGCCTTTCACTTGGAGCATCCTGACTTTCCTCCTAACAAGTCCCTAGCAATCACCCAGGTAGGAGCCACCTGCTGCAGGCTGCCTTCTCCTATTTCCTGCGGCTAGAGGTGACACTTCCTTGATCTCAAACATTTAATTTGTGCCTCCCAACACGAATGAGAGTTGATATTTCAGTTTCTGTCTCATCCTCCCTTGATGGAAGGGGCAGTAGCCCTAGAACTTTTGCACATTTTAGGGGATATTCATTTGCATGAATGAATGAATCACCTTATCAAAACTTTGTACTCAAGAGATCTGTGATCTCCACACTGACCATCACCAGCTCATTTCCACTCTAGTGAAGTCCGTGATAGTTGGTCCCTACAGAAAAAAAGATTCCATTAGAGTTAGGCTCTGGGGAAGCGTATACAGCCTAAAAAAATGAGTCCAATTGGGGCACCTGGGTGGCTCAGTGGTTGAGCATCTGCCTTCAGCTCAGGTTGTGATCCCAGGGTCCTGGGATCGAGTCTTACATCGGGCTGCCTGCAGGGAGCCTGCTTCTCCCTCTGCCTGTATCTCTGCCTCTCTCTGTGTGTCTCTCATGAATAAATAAATAAAATCTTTAAAAAGATGAGTCAAATTAATGAACGAGCCATTCCTCGAACATGGGAATTATTGAGGGCCAATGAAAGGAAGGGTAGGGGTATTTTGTGGGAACAGAGGACCAGGTGAGACCCATATGGAGTTTTTCTGGAGATCTAGGCTCAACTTGAAACTTCGCACATGGCTCAGATTCACCACCATCCAGTCCTTGGGCCCCTAGCTGGAACAGCCTTGGGAACGTAATTAGGAGTTCCTTTCTCTCCTGTTTGTACCCTTGTTTCTTTTCTCTTTTTCAGTCTCTCAGCCTATCCCATAACCCATTTCTGTAACATCTTAGCTACAGAACTTAGTATTTCTCAGAAACTAAGGGATAAAGAAGAAAACAAGATAAGCATCAGATATTTTGATTCCACCTAGCTCAAATGCCGGGCCTCGATTCCAGAGAGCATTAGAGGCATTCGGTCAGAGGCCCTGGCCAATTCAGAATAGCTGCAGGGATCTTCAGGAGATGGGAGGACTAGAATTAACCTATATTTAGTGGAGTTTTATAGGTAGTGATTAAACACTTGTTAAAAAGCAATTATTAACTGATTGCATACCTGTGAGGGATTACATACCCTTCCAAGAGTGTGGTCTGAAGAGCAGTGGCATCACATTTCCAGGATCTTGCTGGAAATCTAGAACCTGAGGTCCCCGTTTTAGGTCTACTGAATCAGAATCTGCAATTTAGCATGATCCTGTCATGATTTGGGTCCACATCAAAGTTTAAGAAGCACTGCCATAGGTATTTTATACTGGCCTCTTAAAAACATGTTCTAAGAGTCAGAATTATAAAAGCTGTCAGCCACCTACCATACTGCAGAGACTCACTTGCCTTTTTCTGAAAGGGTTGAAATGGTGGGAGGTATCACCGTGGAAGATGTTGTTATCAAACTGTCCATTCCTCCCAGTACACCTATGGTCACCTCCCTTCCTGGCTCAAATCAAGGGACTATTGTGATTTAAGAGGCTGCTGGCATGGAGGTGGTGGGGAAGAAGGGGAGAAGTTGAAGGGTCTATGGAGAGGCCAGTTCTCCCCACAACTATGCCCATACTCTGTGGATTGACTCCCACCACTCCCACTATGGCCAGAGAGGTCAGAGCATCTAGAAGCCTTAGAAGCCTGGATGTTCCCTAAAGAACTGCCAGCCCAGCTGGCTTAAGAGAAAGGTGGCCTCAAACCTGGAAACAATCGAAATATCCACCAGCAAATGAATGGTGGAGCAAACAAATTGTGGTATAGCCATATGAGAGGATACTACTCGGCAATAAAAAGGAATGAATTCTTGATAAATGCAGCAACATGGATAAATCTCAAAATTGTTCTCAAAGCAGAGAGAGAGAGAGATCGAGAAGAGGGAAAGAGATACTCGTACAATTGCATTTATATAAAACTCTAAAAACTGTGATGTAGTCTATGGTGACAGCTGATAAGTGGATCCTGAGAACGAGGGGTGAGCAAGCAAGGGCAGGAGAGTGGGATTACAAAATGAGCATGAGGAAAGTTTTGGGGGTGATAGACACGTTTTCTGTCTTGATTTTCGTGATGGTTTCCTGAATGTATGTACGTATCAAAATCTACCCAATTGTATACTTGAGAATATGTGGCTTACGGTGCTTCAGTCATACATCAGTAACACTGGGCGGAGGCTGCTGGTCAGGGTAACCAAGAGCCAGGAAAGACTGATGAGAAGAATCATGACAGAGGGAGGCCTGGAGCCAGGGCGAGGCAGAAACCAGAGGTAAGGCGGATTCTGGTACCCTCCAGCCCCCACAGTAGGACGGTGGCCTGCCTCGTTGGGCCCCTCCGTAGGCGTGGCACACTAGATGGGAACTCAGCTCGGGGAGCCATCCAGGCCCTCGCTCATCCTTGGTCCAAAGGATTCTTCCCAGAACCGGTGGCAGGCTGGCTCCCAGGAACATAAGATAGAGGGAACCCCTACTTCCAAACCGGCCCTGAAATAGACTTTGCTCATCAGAGAAACAAAATACAATGGGGGCCTGTCCATTCTTTTTTCTTTTTAAAGATTTTATTTATTTATTCATGAGAGATACAGATAAAGAGAGAGGAGAGAGAGAGAGGAGAGGCAGAGACACAGGCAGAGGAGAAGCAGGCTCCCTGAGGGGGGCCCAATACAGGACTCGATCCTGGACCCCAGGGTCACCACCTGAGCCACCCAGGTGTCTGGGCCTGTCCATTCCGAGCTATACCTGGCTCTCTGTTTTCTGAGCCAAAGTCAGATGGCTTTCTGGCCGAAGAGTGAGTGAGACATTGCTCACCAGCGCAGTGGCCCCGTGGTGTGGGCACCGGGTGTGGTGGAGGGGAGGGACAGAGGGTAATCTGGGGTTCGGGACCTTCTTGAGCTTGGCATGCACTCACCACATGGCAGGCAGGGCTGCCTCCCAACACTTTGACCTTGGAGGTTATCCTAGAGTTAAATGGCTTAACGGTGACCATGTTCGACATCAGTGACTATCACTTACTATGTGACCACTGATTGTGTGACATTGTTTATAAAGGGCAGCCCTGACACAGCCCCTTCCAGTTGGATTTACCCGGCCATACAAGCTGACTTTCTTTTTAGGGCCACCTCTTTCAGATAATCAGCAATAGATAATCTCCAGAGCTAGAAGCCTGTGAGGAAGCTGCATTTTTTTCAGTGGCTCTGAGGTGATCTTTCTTCTACAGAGGGGGAGGAGAAGCAGTGACATGGCCCTTCAGGAAAGGCTGCCTAGAGAGGTGGTATCACGGCCACTCACATGGCCTGCTTGAAGACAGATTCCTACTCTGGCTTCCTAGCTTTAAAATTAAGGTATGATTTACGTATGGTAAAATTCACCCCATGTGCCTAGTTCAGTGGGTTTTGATGAACATATGGATCTGTGCAACCGCCACCACAATGAAGATATAGAAGAGCTCCATCGTTTCCAGAATTGCCCCCATGCCCCTCTGTAGACAACCCCTCTGCCCCCACCCCCCCCATCCCTGGCAACCACTGATTTGTTTTCCGTCCCTATGGTTTTTCCTTTACAAAAACATCACATAAATATCATAAAAATGGAAGCACACAGTATGTAGAATGTTGAGTCTGGCTCCTTTCCTGCAGCATGATGTTTCTGAGGGTCATCACGTTGTAGCACGTGTCAGTACTTCCTTACTTTTTATTGCTGAGTCATAGTTCATCGTAGACTTTGTTCGCCCCTTCCCAGTAGAAGGACATTTGGGGTGTTTCCAACGTTGGGTGATTTTTAATAAAGCAGCCATAAACATTTGTATAAAGGTTGTATGTGAACATAGATATTTATTTCAGTTAGGAGTGGGGTTATCGGGTCAGATGGTTTATAAGAAACCACAAAATTGTTTTCCAGAGTGATTGTGCCCTTTTATATTCCCACCAGGAGAATATGAGAGTTCCAGTAGCTTCACAGTCTCACCACTGCTTGGTATTGTTAGTTTGATTTTTTAAGTCATTTTCTCTCACATTTTTTAGAAGAGTTTATTTGTCTATTTATTTATCACCAGGGGAGAGGAGGAGAGGAGCAGAGAGAGAGGAACAAGCAGACCCCATACTGAGCAAGGTCCCCAATGCAGGACTTGATCTTACAACCTGAGCCAAAACCAAGAGTCAGACGCTTAACCTACTGAGCCCCCCAGGTGCCCTTTGTTTGTTTGTTTTTTTTTAAATGTTTTATTTATTCATATAGACACACAGAGAGAGGCAGAGACACAGGCAGAGGGAGCCTGATATGGGACTCGATCTCAGGACCCCAGGATCACGACCTGAGCCAAAGGCAGACGCTCAACTGCAGAGTCACCCAGATGCCCCTTGTTCTTAAAGCCATTCTAATAGGTGTGTGGTGGTACCTCGCTGTGGTTTTAATTTGCATTTCTCTAATAACAGATGATGCTGAGCAGTTTTCCATTAGCCTGTGTGCCATCCACCTTGCTTATCAGGTGACCTTTTCAAATGTTTTGCTCTAGCTTCACTTGCTGTAGTGAGGCTGAGGCTCCTCAGACACCAGGCTGTTCCCCTTGCATCTGCCTCCACAAGCAGCTTTAGAAACTCGGGGGGGGGGGGGAATCCCTGGGTGGCGCAGCGGTTTAGCGCCTGCCTTTGGCCCAGGGCGCAATCCTGGAGACCCTGGATCGAATCCCACGTCGGGCTCCTGGTGCATGGAGCCTGCTTCTCCCTCTGCCTGTGTCTCTGCCTCTCTCTCTGTCTCTCTCTCTCTCTGTGTGTGACTATCATAAATAAATAAAAATTAAAAAAAAAGATTAAAAAAAGAAACTCGGGGAGAAACAGTGCCCCCTGAGAAACTGGGGGGAGGGGAAGAGTGGATAACAAAGATCAGTGCAGGGGCACCTGCGGCGCTCAGTTTGTTAAGCGTCTGCCTTTGGCTCAGGTCGTGATCCCAGGGTCCTGGGATCGAGTCCTGCATCGGACTCCCTGTTTCTCCCTCTGTTCCTCCCCCTGCTCGTGCCCTCTGTGTCAAATAAATAAATAAATAAATAAATAAATAAATAAATAAAATCTTAAACAACAAACAACCCCCAAATCAGCGTAATGCTGCCAAAAGAAAGGGTGTTTCAGTACGTTGTAGAAAGGCCTGGGTGGCTCAGCGGTTGAGCGTCTGCCTTTGGCTCAGGGCCTGATCCCCAGGGTCCGGGATCGAGTCCCACATCGGGCTCCCTGTGGGGAGTCTGCTTCTCTCTCTGTCTCTCATGTATAAATAAATAAAATATTTAAAAGGGGGGGGTGGGCAGAGTAAGTGTTTCCTCACCTGGCTCTGTAGCCCTGAGGAGGACGGGAAGGGGGGAAGAAGGCCTGGCCCTCTTGCAGGGGGGCAAGGGCACGCTACCTCCAGCGTGGGGAGGGGAGAAACGTGCAGCTCTTCTGGAAGCCGGCTCGGTGAGGCAGTGCTTCCCGGGGCCTCCCTGGAGAAGTGGCACCGGCGCAGAGGCACAAACACACAAGTGTGGCTGCGGATGCGAGACTGTGGCTGCAGAACCACTTGGCGCCTCATGTGTTTAGTTTCTCGTCAAGGTTCCGGAGGAAACTTTCCAGGAATCTGCTCCCCTCTGCGGGTACGAGGTGCGGGCCTGGGGCCCTGCCGAGGCCCAGGCCGAGGCCGCCCCGCTCAGCGTTTACCTCAGGTTGGTCAGGAGACGTCCTCAGGGTGCCGGTGCCCGGGGCCTGGGGTGCGAGGTGCTGCCCCTCGGTCTCCCTGGGGCCTGGGGAGTGCTGGCGGGAGGGCAAGGACGATGGTCGGCCCCCCTGGTGGCGCTGGTGGCGTGGCTGGAACTCAGGGCTGGAGGGCAGGCTGGGGAGGCAGCAGAAGCCTTCCACGCACACATCCCAAAACATCACCTCAAAGCGGACGTGAGTGTGGGGTACGGTCATTCCAGCGACAGGGCCAAGGAGACACCCCGGGCACCCTCCAGTGGAAAGGCAGCAACGTGGTGCCTCGTCCTTGGCCATCAGGTGTCCCAGTAGTCACCAGGCACCCTAAGCTCCAGGGCAAGGGCTGGGAAGTGGTTCTTTCCCGCTTTCCCCGCTGCCACCCGGCAGGTCTGATGCTGACAGTGATGGGTGAGGCTGGGGAGAAGCAGCGAGAATGCCAGGGCCCAAGGCTCCGGATGGGAACCACGAAGGGGTTTCATTACTGGGCTCTCCCTCTCCCTGGGGCTCTGTAGAAAACCATCATCCCTTTAAGCCACCAGCCTTGGGGCCGGACCGCTAGGCCTCAGGAGGGGCAGCTCCTTTCTCTTCCTCAGGAGGGTCGTCTGGGCGAAGCACTTGGGGCCAGACATTGCTTTCACTTTCACGATCTTATTCTGAAGGCTCAGAGGTGTTTATGTGCAGGCTCGGAGATGTTCTAGTTTCAAATACTTCTCTTTGCTCGGTGAATGATTCCCGCCCCCTCCATCCTTTCCATGAACTCGTATGAAGGAAGACATATTCCTTCCCTGTCTGCCTTGAATGTCCATAGAGGACAGAGGTGGTTCTGTTCTTGGGGACAGAGGACAGCCACCCACTCCCTTTAAGTGGGTGGTGGTTTGACTCAGGGCACCCGGGTGTGACTAAGCGAGTTCATCGGAACCCAGGGCATCACCTGCTGGTTCCTGTTTCACTGGCAAAAGGTCTCGACCGGAAGAGGCCTGGCCCTGAGGCCCTGAGGCTTGCTTCACGCAGCATGATCTTTCTTCAAACTTGCACAGCTTTTTAATTTTTTTTTAATTTTTATTTACTTAGGAAAGTCACAGACTGAGAGAGAGAGGCAGAGACACAGGCAGAGGGAGAAGCAGGCTCCATGCACCGGGAGCCCGACGTGGGATTCGATCCCAGGTCTCCAGGATTGCGCCCTGGGCCAAAGGCAGGCGCCAAACCGCTGCGCCACCCAGGGATCCCCAAACTTGCACAGCTTTGAGTCCTCGCCGGCCGTCCCAGAGTCTCAGGCAGATTCAATGGGGCAGAGAATTGCTAGAGAATTTACTACTCTATCGAGGGCTTCAAACTTCAGCTATTAATTTTTGCATGTTGTTTACTCACTGCTACAACACAGAAGTTTTGTTCATTGATTTCCATAAGTATTTATTAGAGTAACTTCGCTCTTGTTATAAATCGTCTGGATTTATGAATTGGTGTAGTCCATTCTTAATCATACCCTGCAGAGCCCAAGAGTCCTGAAGAAATAATCATTATATATGTTCAGTTCTTAGATGCCCTTGAATAGTGCTCTCACTGTGCAGATAAAATGTGAACCCAGGGACGTTTGGTAGCTGTCCTGTTTTCTCCTTGAACTTTACGTAAGTGGCATGCTGGATTTTTTTCCCCTTTCTGTCCCCAAAGAACTCTTATTTTCTGGCATAGAGAGGAAGATAGAGCCAAAGAGTTAATTAAGAGGAAAAACACTAGGAAAATGTAAAGAACTTAGTGTGAAAAAAAAAAAGGAACTTAGTGCGAAGAGGGAGATTTTAAGGATTGGCAAAGAAAGCCTTCTTAACACAAAATAATACATACCCGAGGAAGAAAAATGATAAGCTTTAGAAAAGCAAATTGTAGAAGATAAAAAAGTCACCATATCTCAGCCTCCGGTTCTGAGATAATCACTGTGAATATCTTTGATGTATCCTCTTCCTGATGTGTTGAAATGTGAGTCTGTGCATTTACGTGTGTACATGTGTGTTTACAGGATTTTATTTTTACCAAAAAGGTATACCTTTCATGTTTTTCAACTTGCTCTTAAAATTTTATATTTTAAGTTTTTTAATTCCAGTTAGTTAACATACAGTGTGATATTAGTTTCAGCTGAACAATATAATGATTCAAGACTCCATACAATACTCGGTTCTGGTCACAACAAGAGCACTCCTTAATCCCCATCACCTATTTCACCCAACCCCTCACCCCTCTCCCCTCGGCTAACCATCAGTTTGTTCACTCAAGAGTCTGTTTCTTGGTTTCTCTCTCTCTCTCTCTCTTTTATTTCCCCTTTGTTCACTTGTTTTGTTTCTTAAATTCCACACATGAGTGAAGTCATATGGTATTTGCCTTTGTAACTTGCTTTTTATATTAAAAAAAATGATTCTGTTATCAAAATCCTTCATTTCAGTATGTACTAAAACAGCATCATGAGAACCAAAATTTACCCAACTAATTCCTTCTTAAGTAGGTCTTTCACATCGAATGAATTGGTCAACTAACAAGTTCTAACTGATTCTGGCACCAAAGTACAGAAAAGATCTTTATGAGTTAGGAAGAAGTTAGATATAAGGCCACAGGCTGGGGAGAGAATAACTATGTAGGGTGGGGGAGAGACACGTTGACTAACGTGTGAGGACCTAACAAAAATTAGGATGAGTATAATGGACATCAGGTAATGGATCTAAATAATTAATGATGTCAAAGAAAAATATTGTTTTGAAGCTGGGTATTCTTCTCTTTCCTTTTTTCAAGGTGCATAACCTTTTGAGTCTCGGTTTCTTAATCTGTAAAATGCAAATAACTGTTTCTATATCAAGGAGTAACTAGGAACACAAAATAGGGTGTTATAAAATACCTTAAAGAAAGCCTGTCATAGAGTAGATTATGTGTTCAATATTTCTTAACTTCTTGCTCCACTTCTGTGTTGTGTGATGGGAAACTGAGAAGAGTTGGCCCCCTACCTGGGAGCAGATGCATGTGCTGTGTTGCTCTGGTAACACAGCTGCCAGATGTTTGTAAAGGTGGTCGGAAGTTAGTGAGTTCCATGGAGGAGATTTTTCAAGTTAAATGCAACTTTTATGGGCCTGTGGCTTTTAAGAATTTTTTCTCCGTTGCCAGTCTAGTTGGCGGGCATGGTGTAACATGGTGGTTCTCAGGGTGTGGTCCCCAGACAGCTGCAGCAACATTGCCTGGGAACTTTTTAGAAATGCAAATTCTCAGGCCCCACCTCAGACTTACCGCATCAGAAAATCTGGGGGTGGATCCAGCAATCTGTGTTTTCACCAGTCCTGTAGGTGATTTCAATGTGTGCTAATGGCTGAATAGCTAGTGTTGCAAGAGTCCTGGGAACTGAGACTCCTAGGTCGAGTATATACCCTAGCTCTCCAGTTCACTGTGGGATCTTCAGCAAGTCACTTTACCTCTTTTTTTTTCTTTCTTTCTTTCCTTTTAAAAAAATATTTTATTTAAATTAAGTTTGCCAACTTATAACACCCAGTACTCATTTCATCATCTCTTTATTTCTTTAATGCTACATTTTCTCATCTAGAAAATAGGAAAAAAAAAAATATCCCTGCCATCTCAAGTGACTGTTTCATAGACAATGAATTTAGGAGGATGAAAGCTATTCAGATAATGTATTATATAAATGGAAGGTATACTTATTATTCCTGTCCTCAGGCAGGGCACTGTAGAAAGCATTCCCATTTAAAGAAAAATGGTTCTATTTTTTATTGACCATGCAAAGAAGATTCTGTGCCTTTCATGAAAAATCTTGGAAGCTTTCACAACCCTCACAGTGTTTTCTCCTGTGTCGATCTAAATCAACTTGTGCATGCACCTCCCTCCGGTGTCTCAAAGATGTTCTGATGATGAGATCATCCAATGGGCATGAAAATTTTGTGGCAAAGTAAAAAGTCCACAAGAGAGGTAACATTTGTTATTCGTTCTCCTTTCTCAGACTTTGGGGAAAATGGGAAACAGTGGGTCACTGCCCTGTGGCTGCCACCTTTTCACCTACCTGACGAGGATTATTAAAATGTCCTTCAGGAGATCCCTGGGTGGCTCAGTGGTTTAGTGCTTGCCTTCGGTCCAGGGCGTGATCCCGTAGTCCCGGGATCGAGTCCCACATCGGGCTCCCTGCATGGAGCCTGCTTCTCCCTCTGCCTGTGTCTCTGCCTCTCTCTCTCTCTCTCTCTCTCTCTCTCTCAGTCTGTGTCTCTCGTGAATAAATAAATAAAATATTTAAAAAAAAAAAGATGTCCTTCAGATCTTCTGGCTTTTCCGGATGAATAGTTCTGCTTTCTCCCCCCAACCCCCCACCCGGCCCCAAGGCCTTTCTGTACTCCCAATTAGTCACCTTTGCTTAAGTTCTCTGAGCTCTTTCCATGAGACAGCCTCTCATGAATGTGCTGCCCAGGCATCTTGAGTTCTGGAGTGCAGGAATGGACATAGAACCCAGGTCACCACCAGAGAGTGCTAGGAGCGTGGCTGCATGGTTCTAGAACACCTGCCTCCACAAGCACAGGGCTCCGCTGATGCCTCAGAACAAGCCCATGGACCCCAACACAGCTCAGTTGCTCTTCATTTTTATGCTAGTTTACCTAATCATTCATGTTTTATTTTTCATTTCCCTTAGCATGCCATCTTTTATTTGTGCCCAATGATTCTGCTATTCCCCTGACACCTTTGATTTCTCTAATAAAAACCATAAATTTAGCATATTTACATATATACAGAAAATTAGAATGTATGTGTGGGAGAAAATTGGAAGGAGAAACACCAGAATCATAAAAACAGCTTTCTTTGGGAAGTGAGATTACAAGCAATGACATTTGTTTTCTTCTTGCTTCTCTGAATATTTAAATTTTCTATGACTGATGCACCAGTTGTTTAATTTTTTTTCAGTTGCTTAATTTTTTAAAAGCAAAAAACAAAATTGGGAAATTAACTCCCTGCGTGCTCACAGGGCAACAAATAGGAAATGCTTGCGTTAAGTAAGGTCTCACTGCCACACCCGAGGTTCCATTCCAGAAGAATACAAAGCCATGCTTGGCCATAAGACTGGTTTGTCCAAGACTGTCCCAGTTTCAGCATTGAAACTTGGCAAATCAGGTCAGCTGGTCACCCACCTCCCTGTCCTCTCCATCTTCTTCTTCTCACTTGATCTACCATGGCCACCTTCTGGTCTTTCCATGATCCTCTTCTCCTGTATCCAGCTCTGCCTTTGCTGGGGAGATTCAGCACAGTTGAGGCTCAAGGACAGGAAGGAGCCTCAGGAGCATCATTTGTGTCTGTTGGTTCAAGTGAGACTTAAAAGTAGAGGGCAGATGTGAAGAGGCCATTGAACTGTGCTCACTCCCCAGGCAGTGAGTGAGAGCAAAGCCTTTGGGACATGATGAAAAGATGAAGGTTCAGGGGAAGAGCCAATGTTCCTAAGGGAGCTGTTAATGGTGCTCAGTGGTATATAAGGGATTTATGTATATTTTTACACGTGAAAGTTTACATAAATGAATTTTATATATTGTATTTACATAGTATGTAATCATATGTAATTAACATATATTACACACTTTCTATAAATTTCTTTATATGTGTAATTATATTGTGCATATATATAATTTCCTAAGGATATATATAAAGGAATTCATACATATGTCTAATTTCATAATTAGATTATGTCAAATATCATAATATCATAATTACATGTAATATATACTAAAGGAATTTGTATATAATACAATTACATGTAATATGTAATTGTATGTATATTTTAAATATATAATTGATATCATATATTATGTAATATACTAGCTATATTGTTACATATAATATACAAAACATAAAATTTTTTTATAAAATTATATATAATACATTTTTAGGAATTCATATATATAGATATTATCATTACATAAAATAAAGGAATTTATATATAATTATTCTATACATAAATTCCTTTATATGTGTATGAGCTTACATATTATATGTAATAATATGTTAATATAGATCCCTTTATACATTATTTATGTATTCTATATATATTTCCTTAAGTTACCTTCTTATAGCCTTCTTTGTTTCTTCTCTGCCCTCACCCTCTTAAGAAACATTACTACAAAGCATGGTCTATCTACCTAATCTCAGGTTATGATTGATAACCACTGATACAGACATTTAAGATTTATGATGGGAGGACCTTGGGAGGTGAAGGGAGCTGAAGGACACACTGGGGACATGAATCCGCAGGTCCTATCCACAGAGTGGGTAAGGGCAGGTAGGCAATAAGGCATGCAGAGGAGAAGGAATCTGTCTGTAGAGATATGTAAGTCAAGGAAATGGCTCAAGACCAGTGGCCTGGATTCTGGTCCTTTAATGTTCAGGACTCCAGAAACTTTCTCCAAGCCAATGGGAAGTGCCTTACCCTGTGGGCACTGGTGATTTAATAAAGAGTCAGTGGAATGGGCCATGGGCCCCTGGAGTCCACTGCATTAGATTAAGGGATAAGTGATCATGCATGTCAGGGAGAGGATGAAAATGGGCCAGGAAGGAAAACTCGTTAAAACACATGACCAAGATTGAAAAAAAAAAAAGGGTTGCCTATTCTTGGTGAGAAAGCAAAGTAGCAGATGAGCATAGGTAGGGTCACTTTTGAAGGGAGTGCTTGGCTGAGTTATTGACCACCATGGTTTGCTTTTAATGGCCATGCCCAGCCTCTGTGGGGCCCATGCTGTGGCATCCAAAGCAGCTGTCCTGCTCTGACAGCACGGGGAGGCTGCTGGCGAGCCAGGGAACCAGCCCTGGCTGGAAGTGAGGAAGGACCTTGTGTTCCCAGCAGGTGTTTAGAAAACACAAGACATCAGTCAAGGATTTCAGCCTTGGCCTATGCTTTCCCATGCTGGGTGGTTTTATTTGAGGGTTAGATGTGTGTCAGTAGGGTAGGTATATGTAAACTTACTAGAGAAAAGAAATGAGCTGCTCACATGTTGGCTTCATTTTTTCCTAACTGTTCTCAGCCAGGCTGTGTGGGATATGAGCAGCAAATGTGAGGAGGTGAAGGGAGCCACAAAGTGTAAGTGGCCCCTCTGACCTTCAGCTCTTAACCCAGAGCCACTAAACCAGTGGTTCAAAGCTGTGGTTGTACACAGTAGAATCACCTGAGGATTTCTTAAAAATACAAATGCCAGGCCCCCACCTTTAGGGATTCCAGCTTATTTGGTTTATTTATGACAGCCACATTATTGAAATATTCTCCAGGTTATTCTGAAGTGTACCTGGGGTGACAACCACTGACTTTACCTTTGATGAGGCAACCAAATAGGTGGTCAGTCAGGAGAGGAAGAGGGACGGGGTGGGGAGTAAAGAGGCTCAGAGGACCTGTTTGCCCAGCACAAGGATGGTAACCTTGGAACTGGTCCAGGCACTGGTTTCTGTTTTGCCCTTTTTGCCTATCGATTTTTAAAGTTTTGCAAGTCTTAATGGGTTAAGATATCTATTTTCCTTTTGGATCCTCAAATTTTTTTTGTAAGATTTTATGTATTTGTTCACGCGACAGAGAGAGAGAGACAGAGAGAGAGAGAGACAGAGAGAGAGAGACAGGCAGAGGGAGAAGCAGGTCCCTGAAGTGGGACTCGATTCCGGGACCTCAGGATCACGCCCTGGGCTAAAGGCAGGCGCTAAACTGCTGAACCACCCGGGCATCCCTGGATCCAGAATTTAGCCACATCAGAATCACCAGGAAAACTTGTTAAAACATATTGCTGGGCCCCACTCCCAGAATTTGTGGTGGGGCCTGATTTTTTGTGTCTCTGACATTTTCCCGGGGTTACACTGGCACTGCCTCTCCAAGAACCACACTTGGAGAACTGCTGGTCTGATTTTGTCATTTCATCCTTTTAGTATTTTAGTTCTCTGGATTTTAGTATTTCAGTTAGATCTTGATTTTCCTCAGCTGTTGTTTTCTTCTTCCCATTAAACTATGCTATATTTTTTCTTAATTTATAGGTATTTTTAAATGATTTTATTTATCCATTTGAGAGAGAGAGAGAGTGTGTGTGTGTGTGTGTGTACAAGTGAGGCAAGGGGCAGAGGGACAAGCAGGCCGGGCTCCCCATTGAGCACAGAGTCTGGGTACTGGCCAGATACAGGATCTGAGCCAAAGTCATATCTTTGACTGGGCCCCTCAAGTGCCCCTTAGTTTATAGTTTATCTAGATTTTTCTTACTACCTTTGATGCTAATTTATACTCCATTTTATTTTATCAATATTTTAAAATTTTGTCCTCTTGGCCCATGTAACGGACTGTTAGTTGCCCATTCAAGGGTCATTTTATTTATTTTTATTTATTTATTTTTTTATTTTCAAGGGTCATTTTATATCCCCCTTTCCTGTTAACCAGCATCCAATTTTGTTTAAAAGTGAGTAGTCATGTGCCTCATGAGAGCCTCTAAAGTCTCAGGGGTGATCTTTTTTTCAGCTTTATTGAGATGTATTTGGCAAACGATATTGTAAGATACTTGAGTGTGCATCATGATACATTGATGTACGTGTGCGCTGTGAAAGGGTTCCTCCCATCAGGTTAATTAACACATCCATCAGCTCACAAGTTTATCTTTTGTGTGTGAGAACATTTAAGTTCTACCCTCTTAGCGAATTTCAGTTATACCATACAGTGTTATCAGGGGTGACTTTTAATTAGACTAAACCAATAAAGATAATTCCACTTCCTTGTCGGCAACTAGCATAAAAACGGAAATGTGAAGTGAAGTCAGCTGGTGGTCCCTGGGAAAGTTTTTCTTAGAACAGGAATCAAGAACATTCTGCGTGCCAGGCTTCAGACTGTTGCGTGCAGGTTTGATCCTGAGAGAAGAAATAGCCATCTGGCATCTATGAGGGATCAAGCCTCAGGAGCAAAGTCAATCCCCTGAAGACGGCAGAGCAGAAAGGTGGAAGGAAACCAGGTCCTTGATGATGTCCTTGAGCCCCTGAGCTAACAAACCCTGGACCCACTTTATTTCCAGACTTTTGGTTATGTGAGATTCTCTTTTTTAAGGCATTTTAAGTTAAGTCTTCTGTTTCTTGGAGCCAAAAGCATCCTAAATGGTATGTTATTTTAGCCATCTGAAGATTATTATATTTTTCTTTGTCTGCAGATATTTGTGTATGGATCTTAAATTTCTTGAGATTAGGAATCACGATTTTTTTTTGTATTTAAAAAAATGCTTCTCTCTCTCTTTTTTTTTTTAAGATTTCCTTTTTAAGTGATCTTTAACACCCAATGTGGGGCTCAAACCCACAACCTCGAGATCAAGAGTTGCATGCTCCTCCTGACTGAACCAGCCAGGTGCTCCAAAATGCATTTTTTTAAAGAATAATTTTAGACTCACAGCAAAATTAAGACAATACAGAGATTAACCGTATAATCCTTGCCCCCACATATATATAGCCTTCCCCATTAAAACTTCTTCCACTCAAGTGGTGCATTTGTGGCAATTGAGGAATCTACACTGATATCTAAAAGACTGTAGTTTACATTAGGGTTCCCTTTCGGTGTTGTGTGGAGGGATGTATAATAACATAAATTCACCATGGTGGTATCGTACAAAGTAATTTCACTGCCCTAAAAAATCCTCTATGCACTGCCTATTCATCCCTCCACCGCCCAACCCCTGGCAACTACTAATCTTTTTACTGTTTTGCCTTTTCCAGAATGGAAAATCTGTAGCCTTCTCAGATTGGCTTCTTTCACTTAGTAATATGCACTTAAGTTTCCTCCACGTCTTTTCATGGCTTAATAGCTCATTTCTTTTCAGCATTGAATACTATTCAATTGTCTGGGGGCACTATTGTTCATTTATTTATCTACTCATCTATATTGAAAGACCTCTTGATTGCTTCCAAGTTTTGGCAATTATGAGCAAAGCTGCTATCAACATTTGTGTGCAGGAAGTTTCTGTGTGGACATTAATTTTCCATTTTGGAGGGTAAATACCAAGGAGCATGTTTGCTAGATCATATAGTAAGATATTATTTCATTTTCTAAGAAATGGCCAAACTGTCTTCAAAAATGACTGTATCATTTTGCATTCCCATCAGCAATAAGTAAAAATTTCTATTGTTCCACATCCTCACCAGTGTTTGGGGTTGTCAAATGGTTCAGATTTGTGCCATTCTAATAGGTATGTAGTAGTATCTCACTGTTGTTTTATTTTTTTATTTTTATTTTTTTTAAGATTTATTTATTTATTTATTCAGAGAGAGAGAGAGAGAGAGGCAGAGACACAGGCAGAGGGAGAAGCAGGCTCCATGCAGGGAGCCCGACGTGGGACTCCATCCTGGGTCTCCAGGATCACACCCCGGGCTGCAGACGGCGCTGAACCGCTGCGCCACAGGGACTGCCCCTCACTGTTGTTTTATTTTTTTTTTAATTTTTATTTATTTATGATAGTCACACACACAGAGAGAGAGAGAGGCAGAGACACAGGCAGAGGGAGAAGCAGGCTCCATGCACCGGGAGCCCGACGTGGGATTCGATCCCGGGTCTCCAGGATCGCGCCCTGGGCCAAAGGCAGGTGCCAAACCGCTGCGCCACCCAGGGATCCCCCATCACTGTTGTTTTAATATGCATTTCCTTGAGGACAAATGATGTGGAGCTTCTTTTCACATTCCTATTTGCCATCTGGATATCTTCTTTGGTGAGGGTCTGTTAAGGTCTTTGGTCCATCGTTCAAACAGGTTGTTTTCTTGTTGTTGATTTTGTGAGTTCTTTATATATTTTGGATAATAGTCCTTTTTCAGATGTGTCTTTTGCAAATATTTTCTCCCAGTCTTCCAACTCTCTTAGTATTGTCTGTTGTATTCATGACATTTTATGCAGAACTTTTCCACAGTCTCAAAAACAACATAGTTCGAGAGAACAAATTAATTATTTCATTGCCATAATTATTTCTTTTCCATAGATTTAAAGATTTACTTTGTCTCAAGCATATGCTCATCACTTGGAGCACTAAAATGAAAATATGCACATACAGCTTTTGGTTGTTTAAAACAAACACGGGACATCTGACCACCTTTAGAGACAGAGGAGTTACTGTGAGGATGTGTGTGGATGGACCTCTCACATCTCAGAGTCCTGAGCCTGTCCTCTCCCTGCCTCTGGCTTATCAGACCCACATGGGCCTCTCCTTTTATTTTTATGAGTTCTAGCCTTCTCTTTCCACCAACCGACTGGCCACAGGGGCAACAATTCTTTCAGGTTTCAGAGGGACAACTTTATCTTATACTAGTATATTATCATCTTTATGGGAAAAAGCTCTCAGGCCCAGCACTTCATGATCACTGGACCGCTTTGGGTCAAGTACCATCTTTGGTCAGTCAATGACTACCTCAAGACAATAACATAGTCTGATGTACCCGAACTCTAAGAGGAAGTGAGGAATGAAAAGTACCATTATTAGCATGTTTAAAGGGTTTAAAAGGCTTATTTAGAAAACAACTCCAGAACTAGTATCCTTAGTCACTGTTGCAACGCCTTCACTGTGCTAGCTGTTTGCCATGTCGTGGAGTGCTTTTAATGATCTCTACCTCCTCAGATCGAAAGAATGGAGTAAAACAGAATCTATATCTCTCTTTTAAAATTAGCAATGAGGGATCCCTGGGTGGCACAGGGGTTTGGCGCCTGCCTTTGGCCCAGGGCACGATCCTGGAGACCTGGGATCGAATCCCACGTCGGGTTCCCGGTGCATGGAGCCTGCTTCTCCCTCTGCCTGTGTCTCTGCCTCTCTCTCTCTCTCTCTGACTATCATAAACTTTAAAAAAAATTAGCAATAATTATCGAGATGCCTGTGTGGCTCAGTCAGTTAAGTGTCAGACTCTTGATTTGGGCTCAGGTCATGATCTCAGAGGCGTAGGATTGAGCGTCACATTGGGCTCTGCACTCAGAGGGCAGTCTGCTTGGGATTCTCTCCCTCTGCCCCTCCTCCCCATTCATGTGTGGCTCTCTCTCTCTCTCAAATAAATAAAGAAATCTTTTTTTTAAAGATTTTATTTATTTATTCATGAGAGATACACAGAGAGAGGCAGAGACATAGGCAGAGGGAGAAGCAGGCTCCCTGGGGGAAGCCTGATGCAGGACTTGATCCCAGGACCATGGGATCTTGATCTGAGTCAAAGGTCAGTTCAACCACCTGGATGCTCAACCACTGAGCCACCAGGTGTCCCACATAAAGAAATCTTAAAAAAAAATTAGTAATGATTTTTTTTAAGATTTTATTTATTCATGAGAGACACACAGAGAGAGAGAGAGAGAGAGAGAGAGAGGCAGAGACATAGGCAGAGGGAGAAGCAGGCTCCCCTCAGGGAGCCCAATGTGGGACTTGATCCCTGAACTCCAGGATCACACCCTGATCATGAAAACAGAGCTTAACCGCTGAGCCATCCAGGCGTCCCAGTAATGATTCTTAACTTGTTTTGGGGAAAGTATATGGAAACTAAGTTATCAGGGCTAAAATAAAAATGTGCTCTGTTGAAACAAACCATCAGTCCACAGTGTCATAATTTCTAAAAGACTAACAATATTTAGAAATATTAAAATAGCTTGTTAGGATAAAAGACAGTATATGAGGCACTGTTGGAGTTGCTTTTCCTGACAGCCATATTATTGTACATGTAATTATATTCCCAGAGCAAGAGGTTATCATACTGGCATCAACTTCACCAAGAATAAAAAAGAGTTACCTGGAAGACAGATAAGGTTCCTGGACTTAAATGGAAAAAACATTTTTTTTAAATGATGTGTTTATTTTTATTTTAGTGAGAGAGGGCTTGAGCGGGGGAAGGGACAGAGGGAGAGAGAGAATCCTCAAGCAGACTCCCTGCTGAGCATGGAGCCCCACTCAGAGCTTGATCCCAGGACCCTGAGATCATCGTCTGAGCTGAAATCAGAGTTAGCCACTTAACTGACTGAGCCACCCAGGCACTGATGAAATGGAAAATTTCTATTTTTACTTGTTTTCATTTTATTTAAATTACAGTTAACATGCAGTGTAATATTAGGTTCAGATGTAGAATTTAGCAATTCATCGCTTCCTTACAGCACCTTGTTTTCATTATAACAAGTGCCCTCCTTAGTCCCATCACCCATCCTGCCCATCCCACTGCCCACGGGAGGGGAGGTTGCCCCTCCAACAACCCTGTTTGTTCTCTGTAGCTAAGAATCTGTTTTATGGTATGTTTCTCTCTTCTCTTCCCCCTCCTCCACCACGTTCATCTGTTTGTCTTAAATTTCACATGAGTGAAATCATATGGTATTTGTCTCTGACTGATATGTCACTTAATACACCCTATCTCCATAATACACCCTATCTCCATCCACATTGTTGCAAATAGCAAGATTTTATTCTTTTTGAGGCTGAGTGATATTCCATTATATTTATATTACATCTTCCTTATCCACTCATCAGTTGATGGACATTTGAGCTCTTTCCATAATTTGGCTATTGTTGACAATGCTGGTATAAACATCGGGATGCATGTGTTCCTTCAATGAGTATTTTTATATCCTTTGGGTAAATATCTAGTAGTGCAATTGCAGGATTGTAGGATAGTTCTATTTCTAGCTTTTTGAGGAACCTCCAGACTGTTTTCCAGGAAATTTAAAAATTTGTAAATAGAAAAACACAAGTGTGATTTCAGAATTATTCTTTGAAAAAAAAATGATAATTTTTCATTATTAATTTGAAAAAAAACTCTGGAAAGAAATCGTGGGTGATGCTTTTATTTTCTGCCATCTACTGATCTGCATTTTCTAATGTTTCTACAGTGACCATATATCACTTCAAAAATATTCAGATGTTGGGGCTCCTGTGTGCTCAGCTGTTAAGCATCTGCCTTTGGCTCAGGTCATGATCCCAGGGTCCTGGGTTCGAGCCCCACATCGTGCTCCCTGCTCAGTGGGGAATCTCCTTCTTCCTATCCATCTGCCCTTCCTCTTGCTCGTGTTTTCTTTTTCTTTTTCTCTCTCAAATGAATAAGTAAAATCCTTACAATATATATATTAAAATGTTACATTAATGTGTAAACTGTAACTAAGTAAGAGGAAAATAAAGGAATTTATTTGGTATAGTGCCCAGTGTGGTGCCATGAGTAAATAAGTGCTTTCTTTTCTAATGCTTTTGAAGGTGATTAGCTCCAATCCAGAGTTAGCACATGTAAATGACACTAGATACCTTGGGAACACACTGTAGCCTATTTTGATGCATTTGGATTTAGAATTGTGGTAATAAACCATTTGGGTAAGCGTCAGATGATGGCTACTTCTGAGTATTTGTGCTATGACTTCACTTGCTGTGTATTTAGATTGCACCCAAAAGGACAGCTGTGCACGATGCTATTTTTATCTGCCTCCAATTCGTCCCTAACTTGTTTATCCAAATTGTAGCAAACCACCCAGTCTTCAGTGAAAACCCACCAAGATCAAATGCAATGCTTTTAAAAGCAACCTATTTTGGAACATGGGCAGGGGAATAAATGTTATTTAAAAGAAAATGTTCTTCATGGGGTGGGCTCAACTAGAATGCCAGTCGAACCATATTGTTACTGCATTGGTGATGGAATCCAGTTCCATTCCTCTAGAACCTTGTCCTTGCCTTCCTTTCCAACCTTACACTCCACTTTCCAACCGCATGAGCAAGCCAGTCACCTTCAGATCAGCCCGAGCAAATCTCCAGGAATCACCATGTGAACACTTTCAGGTGTTCGTATCCAAACCCCCAAAGAGTAAAACCTCCATTCTATTGTGTTTGATTTATTTTCAAAAAAAAAAAAAAAAGAGGCAATGTGTTTTGCAAACAAAACAAAACCCTGAAGATGGAGGACAGACAGTTTAATGCAATGGGAAAAACAACTACACCAGATGAGGAAAATTTAGGCAGGGTATGCACTGGGGAGTATATGTTCTCCCTTGCAAAGGTTCTGTGAATCTAAACTGTGGGGAACAGAATTATTTTGTTTCTGATTTGGTAACCTGTGACCATTTATAAAGGCAATAAAGAGATTTTTAAAAATCCCATTTAAATAAGGGCTGTTTTTAGAATCTTTAATTCCTTTGTTCGTTCAACATGTATTAATTGGTTTTAGGCTCTCTTGTGGCACAGAGCTTTGAGCTAGAGGAAGTCTTAAAGTTAACTCAGACATGATTCCTGCTTTCCAGAAGCCCACGGTTAATTAGGACAGAAAGAGATTCTCTAAATTATAAAATCTAAATCTGTTGTGATAAAGGTCATGAGTGAGCTAAAAGGCTGCAGGTGCTGTCACTATACTTCCTCTCCACTAATCACTGCCACGAACAGTGTTTCTAGCACAACTGTTCAGGAACTCAGAGATCCAGGCATATTAGGAATGGTAACATAGCATGATTCAGGCATATATGTTTGCTGGCTCTGGACTGAGCAGTGGCCCTTGCAGTGGGAGGGAAGAAGAGGACAGTGGCGAGTTAAGTGCGAACAGCCCTATCTTTACAAGCCTTATCTCATTACTGTCTACAGTCTGGTGTGACAGCCGCATTATGCAAAACCTCACAGCTTTGCCAAAAACAGCTCTATTTTCTTCTCTGATTTTCTCCATTCGGGTTTGCAACTTGTGAATGAAGAATCTTAAGGGATGCATGAGTCAGCTATAGCTGTGCTAACGCTATATAAAAAACAGTCCTAAATCTCTCCATACCTTATAATCATAAGCCTTCATGTTCATGCCCTTGGGTCTTTAAGTCAGCTGAGGTTTGGCTGAGCTGGGCTGGATTCCAGGCTTCTGACCTTCTTGAGGCCTGCTTTACATTATGGGGCTCATGATCTCAGATCACAGAAATGCAAGATCACAGAAATGCAGGAAGGCAAGCTAGATTACGCGATGGCTCTTAAAGAATTTGCTTGTACCTGGCATCCTACCTCTTCCCTCTCAATATCTCCTTGATCAGAACAAGGGATACGTGGCCTGGCCCAACATCACTAAGGCAGGGAAATAATCTCTGCCTATTTCAGCAGACAGAACTGCCAAGAAGGGCATGGATATAATTTTTTTTTAAGATTTTATTTATTTCTTCATGAGAGACACACAGAGAGAGACAGAGACAGGCAGAGGGAGAAGCAGGCTCCCTGCGGGGAACCCAATGCAGAACTCGATCCCAGGACCCAGGGATCACGCCCTGAGCCGAAGGCAGACGCTCAACCACGGAGCCACCCAGGCGTCCCGGGCATGATGTCATTGATGTAATTCAGAGAAAGCATAAAGCTCTGGGAACCGCGATCCAAACTGTTATAAGGCATAGCTGTTTTTCACAAAGAGAGACCCTAACAATGAGTTGCACAAGCAAGTGACCTCTTCCTGGCAGTGGAGCTGTCGCTGACCTTTGGGTACCGGCACGTGGTATTGACACCCGTGCCCTGTGCTCCTGTGTGGTTGGAGCTGAAATCATCATAACCGCAGGCTTTGAGGGCTTTTGTCCCCAGCCTCGAATAAGCTTTGAGCCTGCTGCTTCATGCCCGGTGAAGGAGACCCATCCTGTCTTAGCGCCCTCACCGGCTTGTTCCTGTCCCCCCCACCCTGGCACAACTGTCATGCCTCTCCAAGCCACCCTGTTTCTAGCTGCCCTGTCGCCCTCAGTGACACCCAGTTGTTGGGATTCCTGCCGGTCCCCTGCCCTCCACCTCCATCCAGCCCAGCCCTGCTACGTGGCTGTAAATACACGCTTGCGCTTCCGAACCTCCGTGGCGAAGGAAGGTCTCGAGAACTGGGCTGGGTTGTTGGTCAGCAGGTGCTGTCTCTGGAATCAGAGGTCCAGCTCTCCTCTGAAAATACTTCTGTGAGCCTGCCTGCCTCCAAAGGAATCCGTAGGCTCCTAGACTATGAGAGCTGGGACTTGAGAGGGCATCTAGTCAACTCTACTGTTTTAGAGATGAAGCAAATGAGGCCCAGAGAGTCCATTTAGCGAAGGAACTAAGACTGGCGTCTCAGACCTTTTATTCTCAATCCAGGGGCCCCACAGTGTTTCACCACTTCCATCTTTCCCTGTGGGACTTAGTTGCATTCTTAAGAAAATTATCACAAGCATGTGTGGCAGGTAGTAGATGAAACTCTATAAATACAAGGATCTGGGGGTCCTGGTATATGCTCATCTACAGCTCCCCAAACTAACAAATTAGACTATTTGGTCTAGGAAAGGGAAGTCTCAGCTAAAATGCAAAGATAACTATGAAGAGATAATTCTTCGCTTCTGATCTTCTAAAGGCCCGAGGACCAGAACTGCATTTTAGAGACAACCCTCCCTACCAACTCTGGCATTCCCAGGGCAATCTCAGAGAAAACTAAGGATATGGAGGGACCCTAAAATAATTGGTTTATCCCAAATAAATGTGAAATAAACTAAACTGACTGGCTGTATTTGCAAGTGACTATATTCCTCTTACCACCACCAGAATTGAAATTCAGAACTGATATTATAATGGAAAAATAGAGTAACTTACTGTTTTTCCAGACCTGAGTTTGTGACTGTGCATCTGAACCTACAGTCTGTTGGCAGGATAGTAGTACCAGCTGCTGGTACTGGCAATGAAAGTAGGAGTAACCCTGTTAGCTAATATGTATGGAAAAAGATCTGCAACAATTTAAACATGGAATGATTTTGTTTTGCTTATATGCATTTAAACTTTTCCACAATAAACATTGTACTACTTTTGTAATAGAAAAATATTTATTTTATTTTTTTAAAGAAAAATATTTTAATTAAAAAACAAACACCTCCTGTCCTCCACTACTCATTCCTACCTGATTCAAATCCTCTCCATTTTTACTTATTTTTGGCACTACCCACATATTTCGGCATGGGGGTTGCTTCTCTTTACATCTTTCTTATTCTAATTTGCAATTTCCCCTGAAAGCTTTGCGCCTTTGTATTTTCTAGTTTCATTGGTGTTGAGGATTTAGTTGGTCAGGCCATCAGCTGAATCTCAGAAGTCAAATTAAATAGAAAAATCAATAAAAGAAAAAGCATTGAGAGCACTAATCTGCATTTATCATTCTGAAGTGGATTTTGGAACAGATACTATGGATTTCATAATGTTGTATGTCCTGTTTAAAAACTACTTGAAGACTTAGGGGAAAAAAAGTTATCAAGATAAGATTTGATCAAAAACGAAACAGCAGTGGAAGAAAATTGAGTTTCTTTTAACATGCGTGGGAAGCCCCGATGAGTAAGAGGGGCAGTCAGATGGGGAAGACTTGCCGCTCCTCTGCCCAGCTATGCGGGGGCAGAGATGAGGAAGAGCAAGAGGCAAGGGGAGGCTTCTGGGAGGGCTTCATGGTGGAGGTGTGGCTCGAACTAGGTCCTGAAAGATAAGTTGAATTAGGTGAGGAAAGAAATGTTCATAGAAGTGGTAAGGGAACTGAGGCTAAGGAGAGGTATACAACCAAGCTTTACCCTTGGTCCCAGGCTTCCTGGCAAATAAGGCAAAAAGGGGAAATATAATGTACTCCTTATCTCTTACTATTTGAGAGAACAGTACGAGAAATAGTAAGGGAAATAATAAGAGAATAGTAAGGGAAATACCTTTGTAGGGGCTAAAAATGAAACTCCAGACCAGTGATTCTCAAGTGTTAGCACGTATAAAAATCCCCTGGAACATCATGAAACATGCAGATTTCTGGACCCCAGCTCCAGAGATTTTGACTCAGTAGTTCTGGGGTTGGGTTCAGAACTCTGAGATAAACAAGCTCACCCAAATGATTCCAACGTAGGTTCCTCTTTCCACTCACTTAAAAAAAATACCACTATAAAGGTATTTTTAAAAAAATCCACTTTGCATTCATTTGTTCATTCAAAAAATATATATATTAAGTGCTGTCCTCAGTGCTGGGGATATAGCAGCAGAGAACAAGATAGAGTGGCCCTCTGCCCTCAGGGAGACTGGGCAGCAGAGGAAGGCCACAGGGTCTCTGGGCCAGCCAGCCTCTTCCCCTCACGCTCACCACAGGCCCCTCCAGCCAGACACTTGCACCTTATCCCATGTGCTAATTGCAACTTGTGCCCCGACCACAATCTTTCTCACTTTCAGTTTTGGTGATGAGGCCGTCCACCAGGGCCCTGGAGACTCTGCCATGGAGGAGGTGCTCGTGGAAAGCCCCTGGATCCTCCAAATGCTGCAGCAGCTTCTTTTGAGTGATCAGTTGAAGAGCGTGGCCCCGGAGTTGGCGGTGATGCAGAGGCAGACACCACTGAGGGTCCGAACAAATGCAGAAGGGCCCGTCAGGACGGGCCTAGATGCATAGCTCCAGCTTCAAAGACGGTGTGCCGTAGGCTGAACATTTGTGTCCCATTCCCCAATTCAGATGTTAGGGCCCTAACCCTCAGTATGAAGGTATTTGGAGATGGGGACCTTAGAAGTTGTTAGGGTTTGATGGGCTCTTTAGGGTGAGGCCCTCGCAGTGAGAATCGTGCTCTTCTAAGATGAGACACCAAAGAGCTTGCTCTGTTCAGGCCCGGTGAGGACACAGTGGGAAGGCAGTGATCCATAAACCAGAAAGCTGCTCTCCTGAGAACATGAGCACGTGGACTTCCTGATCTTAGAATTCTAGTTTCCAGAACTGTAAGAAAATACAGTCGACCCTTTGACAACATGGGTTTGAATTGAGGAGTCCACATAGACACAGATTTTCTTTGATACAGTACAGTACGGTCAACGTATTCTCTCTTCCTTAGGATTTTTTTCTTGATTGATTTAAAAAATTTTTTATTTAAATTCAATTTAGTTAACATAAAATGTATTATTAGTTTCAGGGGTAGAATTTAGTGATTCTTCAGTTGCACACAACACCCAGTGCTCATTCCAGCAAGTACCCTCCTTAATGCCCACACCCAGTTGCCCCATCCCCCCAACCCCACCCCTCCAGCAACCCTCAGTTTGTTTCCTCTAGTTAAGAGTTTCTATGGTTTGCCTTCCTCCCTGTTTTTATCTTATTTTCTTTTTCCTTCCCTTCCCCTATGTTCCTGTTTTGTGTCTTAAATTCCACATATGTGTGAAGCCATATGATGACTGTCTTTCTCTGACTTATTTTGCTTAGCATAACACCTTCTAGTTCCATCCATGTTGTTGCAAATGGCAAGATTTCATTCTTTTTTGTGGCTGAGTAATATTCCATTATCTATCTATCTATCTATCTATCTATCTATCTATCTATCTATCTATCATCTATCTCACATATTTTATCCATTCATCTGTTGACGGATATTTGGGCTTTTTAATAGTTTGGCTATTGGGGACATTGCTGCTATAAACTTTGGGGTGCATGTGCCTCTTGGAATCACCATGTTTGTATCCTTTGGATAAATACCTAGAAGTGCCATTGCTGGGCCACAGGGTAGTTTTTTGAGAAACGTTTGAGAAACCTCCATGCTGTTTCCCAGAGTGGCTGTACCAGCTTGCATTCTTACCACCAGTGTAAGGGGGTTCCCCTTTCTCCACATCCTTGCCAACATCCATTATTTCCTGACTTGTTAATTTTAACCATTCTGACAGATGTGAGGTGATATCTCAATGTGGTTTTGAATTGTATCTCCCTGATGCCGAGTGATGTTGAGCATTTTTTCATGTGTCAGCCATTTATATGTCTCCTTTGGAGAAATGTCTATTGATGTCTTCTGCCCATTTCTTGACTGGATTTTTTGTTTTCTGGCTATTGGCTTTGGTTAAGTTCTTTTATCTGATGTGTCATTTGAAAATATCTACTCCCATTCTGTAGGTTGCCTTTTAGTTTTATTGACTGTTTCTTTCCTGTGCAGAAGCTTTTTATCCAGATGAAGTCTCAATAATTCATTTTTGCCTTTGTTTCCCTTGCCTTTGCAGATGTGTCTAGGAAGAAGTTGCTGCCTGTGTTCTCCTCTAGGATTTTGATGGATTCCTGTTTCACATTTAGGTCTTTCATCCATTTTGAGTTTATTTTTGCGTATGGTGTAAGGAAGCGGTTCTGTTTTATTCTGCATGTGGCTGTCCAATTTTCCTAACACAGTTTGTTGAAAAGACTGTCTTTTTTCCAGTGGATAGTCTTTTCTGCTTCGTCGAAGATTAGTTGACCATAGAGTTGAGGGTCCATTTCTGGGTTCTCTATTCTGTTCCATTGATCTCTGTGTCTGTTCTTGTGCCAGTACCACACTGTCTTGATGAGCACAGCTTTGTAATATAGTGTGAAGTCTGGAATTGTGATGCCTCCCGCTTTGGTTTTCTTTTTCAGTATTACTTTGGCTATTCAGGGTCTTTTCTGGTTTCATACTTCCTCATGATTTTCTTAATAATATTTTTCTTTTCTTTAGCTTACTTTAGTGTAAGAATATGGTATATAGTATACATACAAAATTTATCTTAATGGATTATTTGTGTTATCCATAAGGCAGGCTATTAGTAGTCACTTTTTGGGGGAGTCAAAAATTATAAATGAATTTTTGATTGGGAGGCTCGATGCCCCTAAGCCCTGCATTGCACAAAGGTCAACTGTAAAAGTCTGTTGTTTCAGCCACACAATCTAAGGCATTTTGTATGGCAGCCTGAGCTAACCAAGACACAGCAGGATTCCTGTTAGTCCCTCACCTGGTTGTAGTCTCTCTGCACATTCTGGGGTTCAGTTGAATCCTTTTGTCCCAGCCTTGCCCTGCCCACTTATCTATATGGGCACTCCTTTCAGAGCTTGGGACCTTAACCTGCTCCCTACACCCTCTCAATTAGCTTCAGAATGATTTACAGACCCTCTCCCATCCCTCCCCCCCCCCTTGCTACTACCATGTCCGCGGGTTGGCCTTCTTATTAAGCAAGCACTGCAGACCATCAGCTACCACCACCTAGCATGTGGACAAAGAAAGAAGCCCCAGAAAGTATGTGCATGTGTCTCAGTGTGGGTGGAGTTTTTATGTGAGCATGCATGTGGGTGTGTGTTGAGAGACGATATATAAACAAAGACCAGACCATATAGGTAATAATAAAACTGTAACCCATGGTCTGTAGCAGACAACTCAGATATGGGCCCTATCTCTCATAACTGGTCCAGGAAGCCAAATAATCCCTGTGACAATGGCCCCTACTTTTATTCCTTTTTTACAAATTGAGAGAAGCCAAATACACACCCTCAACCAGTCACTAGAAGCAATAATTAGAACTTGCTTCTAGTTCCTCATGCCAACAGCCTCCTATCAGAGCATACTTGAAACCTTCTCTTTTTTTCCACTATAAAGTTTTTCGCACTCCTCTGCTTGCCTTTGGGTCTCTGCCAAAATGCAAGTGATGGTGGCTGACTCCTTTGCTATAGAAAGCTTGGAACCGACAGTCTTTGCTTGTTCTCATTTGGATGATCTTCATGTATTTCCACAGTGTGCAGGAGTGTAGAAGCATGTGTACTGGAGTATGTGCATGTGTGAGGGAGCTGTGTGTGTGTGTGTGTCTTGCATGTGTTGGGAATGGAAGGTTGTGGGGTAAGGGAAAGCTTACACTCACTGTGAGATCTCATCACTTTTGGGTTGGTTCCCTTGATATCTCTCTTTCTTTAGGGCTGATACGAAGGAGGGTTGGGCAGGGAGGAAGCAGGAGGGGAGGGAGGAGGATTTGGATGAGAGTCACTTCTGTGATACAGATAGCTGATTATAAATGCCAGACTTCTGTGTGAAGTAACAGAGTCCCTAGAACCTGTAACCAGAGCGTCTCCCAGCTCATTACCTTCATTACCATACTTCATTACCTCCCTTTCTCCTTTCATTGTTGAAAGCCAATGGCAGGCACCAGGACCAGGTTACAACCCCCCAACCCCCCTACTCCCCAACCCCCACCTCCCCACCTCCCCACCCCCTGGCCTTTGTGCCTGCCTTTCCCTCCAGAGCCTCCCCTCCCTCCCCGGTGTCTCATTGTCTGTAACTGGCCGGTACAGGTGTATCAGGATTTAATCCGAGGCCAGGCAGCCACTTGCCAAAATTAATGGTTGGTAAAAGGAGAACAAACAGAGGTAAACAGCCCTTACCTAGTACAGAGTCTCCCTGTGATTTTTCACTGCAGCAAAGAGACCAGTGAGGTGCTACACTTTTCTGATTAGGGATGTTAATTTTCACCCCCTTAAGAGAAATTTCATCACACTAAGGGTCTTAGGGAATGCAGGACTCAAAAGAAAATTGCGTGGTCATGCAGGATTTCTCCAAGACCTCCGTTTAGGATGCACACCGTGCTAGCTGCTGTGGTGCTGTGCTGCTCGGGCCAAGGCGTACACACCTGGGGAATCTGGGAGCCGCGGGGCTTCGCTGAGGCCTGCAGAAGAGTGTGCGGTGGGCCACAGGTACCAGGTCCCCGACTCTGCAAAGCCCTCCCGCCCCAGCTAGAGTTTTAAGATTGAAGAAACTGAGGCTGGCACCCCGCCCTCGCGAAACAGGCCTCTGGAACCTGGCATCAGCCATAGTCCTACCAGGGTGCGAGTGGCAGCATGACAGCCCCCCAGGCTGGGCCTGGTCTCCTACATGTGGGGGGTCCCAGCTGGGATGCCCGCTAGGCGGGGAGGCCAGGGTCCCACCAGGCCGTCCCCCCGCTTCTCCTCGGGGACAGTTCTTTCCCTGCTGTTTTCAAATCCAGCAGCCAGTTTTGAGCTCGTCTAGTTTCTTCACCTGTTTGCTCTGTATTGTTACCTAAGCTGCAAAGCGTGTTTTATCAGTTGACTTAAGCCGGTTTAAAACATTAAAATGGATATTGCAGATCCATTATCAAACTGAACATTTCATGAATCACCAACCCGTTTCTTGTGCATAAGAACAGAGATAAACAATGACTAATGGGGGCGCCTGGATGGCTCAGTGGTTGAGCGTCTGTCTTTGGCTCAGGTTGTGATCCCAGGGTCCTGGGATTGAGTCCCGCATGGGGCTCCCTGCTCAGTAGGGATCCTGTTTCTCCCTCTGCCTATGTCTCTGCCTCTCTCTGTGTGTCTCTCATGAATGAATAAATAAAATCTTTAAAAAAAGCAAAATTCAAAACATAAGAGACACCTAACTCTGGGAAACAAACAAGGGATAGTGGAAAGGGAGGTGGGCGGGGGTTGGGGTGACTGGGTGATGGGCACTGAGGGGGGCACTTGACGGGATGAGCACTGGGTGTTATGCTATATGTTGGCAAATTGAACTCCAATAAAAAAAATTAAAAAAAAAGCAAAAAACAAAACAGTGGCTAATGTCATTGAAAAGCAACAATGCACTAACTTCAAAACTGATGGCTGTGTCAGGGCTGAGGAATTCCAGTTGCCTCCAGTGTTCACACCAACCAGAGCACTAGAGATGAACTGACTGGAGGGGGTGACTCATTGTCCCTGCAGGCAGGGAGCTGGAGACAGGGTGGGTGTCTGATGCCTCTCTCTCTCTCTCTGCCTTTCTTGGCACTACCACAAACATGATTATGAAATGTTATCCTGTGGTGCTTAGGCCCTAAACCTGAACAAGAGGAAGGACTTTGACTAGAACACAAAACCTAACACACTTTACTCTCCCCTGCTTGCTGGTCTAAACAGACACCTCTTTCCTGCATTGTTTCCACTGGGCAGGACTTCCACCCCCATTCTAAACCAAGTCAGTTCTATTTTGTTTGTTAACAACCTCTGAGAAATGTATTCCTCTGTAAGAAGGAAGGAAAGTGAAATGCAGATTCCCCGCCCCCCCTACCCCCCCCCCCAGAACATATTCTACTTCAGAAATGGGCCCTTTAAAAGATCACCTCTCTCTTTACCATAGATCCAGCAATCAAGCCCTTTGGTATTTTCCCAAAGGAGTTGAACACTTATGTCTGCACAAATGCTTGCACGCAGATGTTTCTGGCAGCTTTATTTATAATTGCCAAAACTTGGAAGCAACCAAGACGTCTTTGAATTAATAACTGAGATACACTCAGACAATGGAATGTTATTTAGCACCAAAAAGAAATGAGCTATCGTGCCATGAAAAGACACTGAGGAATCTTAAATGCGCATTACTAAGTGAAGGAAGCCTACACAGTAATCTGAAAGACTCCACGCTGCATAATTCTAACTATATGCCATTTGGGGAAAGGTAAAACTGGGGAGGCAGTAAAAAGATCAGTGAGTGCCTGGAGTTAGGGTGGAAGGAGGGATGGATGGGTGGAGCATGCTGAATTTTTAGGGCCGAGATATTATTCAGGAAGATATTATCACGGTGGATTTATGTCATTATACATTTTCCAACTCATAGAATGTGCAACACATGAGGGAATCCTAATGTAAACTATGGACTTGGGTGATTACGACGTATCCGTGTGCCTTCCTCCATTGTAACAGTTGTACCACTTTTGGAGGATGTTGATAATGGGAGGCTGTGCATGTGTGGGGAGGGGGAGTATATGGGAACTCTGTGGATCTTCCTCTTATACTGTGAGCCTAAAACCGCTCTAAAAAAAAAAAAAAACCAAAACAAAGGCTTTATAAAGAAAAAATTAAAAAAAAGAAAAAAGAAAAGTAAAAATAATAGAAATCATTTCTCTGTGGGGAAGCAAAGCACATTTGGGCATGTGTAGAGCATGTACCATACCTTCCCATGAGGGAGGTGGCATTTAGGGCCTGGGGACAGTGATGAGCCTGGCCAGGGAGAACTGGCCTGGCATTTTCTGATGGTACAGGTGCCCCTGCTCTCTAGGCCTCAGCTGTCCAACACAGCAGCTGCGAGCCACACGGGGTTATTTTAATTTACGTTAATAAAAATACAACTACAAATTCATTTTGAACTGGTCTCACTTCGAGGGCCCAGTGGACTACGCAGCTAAGGGTATTGTACTGGACAGATTCCGGACATTTCCATCATCTCAGAAAGTTCTAGTGGAGAGCGCCGCTCTGGTCCCTGGGCAGCCCCAGAGACTCACCTGGGGTTGAGCAACATCACGAATGGAGAATGCCTGCGGTCCAGGATCCTCAGCCCCCCCCCCCCCCCCCCCCCCCCCCCCGATCCCGGATCCCGAAGCACAAGGGGGCCCTGGGCGCCCTTTCCAGGAGACAGTTTCCGCAGCAAAGGGCTGGAGAGACCTTGCTCCCTGCATCCGCGCTTGCAGAGCCACTTCTCTTTTGCAATCCTTGCTGGTCTGACAGGCTCCTGCAGAATTACATCACTTCCTAAAAAACAGGCAAACACTTCTCCTTCAAGTTAGCACCGACCCAAACAAGCAGGAAACAGGAAATGTTGGGGTTTCAGGGAGGCTGAAGCCCGGCGCCGCACGATGCCGGGGCGCGCGGAGCGGAGGGCCCGGGGGGCTGCCCTCGTGTGCGCGCTGCTGACCGCGCTGCTGCCCCGCAGCCCGGCCCAGGGTAAGCCGCGGCCTGGGGGGTGGGGGGGGAGGGTCGGGGGGTCGGGGGGGGGGGGAACCAGGGGGGCGGAGGGCGGGCTGCGCAGCTCGGCCGGGAGGGACACAGCCCGCGCCCGCACCCCCGGCCCTTCTGCGAAAGAAGGGGAGGAAATCGGAATTGCGGTGGGGGGTGCGGGGGAGGGGGCGGGGGCGCGGGCGGGGGGCTCCCCCCAGCAGCTGTCACTCCCCGTAACTCCCCGCAGTATCGCTCTCCTAGCAAGTTGGGGTCCCTGTAGCTGACCGGCTTTAGCAGGCGCCTTTAGAGAGCCACAAACTTGTTGGCAGTCGGTGTAAAAAGAACATTTCAATCAGAAGTGAGGAGTTTACGTCTAAGAGCGCGGGCTGGGACATCAGCGAGTTCCAAAGCCTCCTGGAAAAACTGGGGTATGGAGATGTACTACTGGAAAGTGTACTAAAAACCGTAAAAAAAAAAAAACACCAGTAAACAGGAAATTATCGGAGGAGTTACCCGGCATCCATTCTAACTTATCAAGAGACGTCTTTCATCTATTTTTCTTTGATCTTGTTACTTCGGGGCATATGTTCTTTGCATGGATTGTTGTTACTAATGAACCTTTATTTCAGAAAGTGATGCGATTGTGGCAAATCAAAGGTATTGGAGAAGACAAAATATTAAATATCATGGTTTTGAGCTAAGAGCAGCAATTGCTTTATACCCCGGGCAGTTGCTACAAGCAGCACAATCACCCTCGATGGCCTGATTGCCTCCTGTAGCGCTGTTGACATGCCCTTGGGTAAATAAACTCGTTGCCCATGATTTCGGGCAACAGTTTCTACCTGCCTCTAGCTTAGGTCAGTATTTCAAGCAAAAGGAAAGTTCTCAAGCTACAGTTCTTTAAGGAGGACCGGGGAGGGGGGCTTGCGGGCACCCGCACTGACCCAGCCACAGTGTGGCAATTTCCTGGAGATTCACCGTAAGTGCCCAACCCACATTGCCCCACCGATCTCTTGCCCTGGGTGCTCTCCACGTCGTCGGAGGTGGAAAATGAAAAGTGAAAGGCGAACCATTCCATCTGGAAAGATGTCTGATTGAAATGGGAGGTGGTGATGAAGACGAGCAGGGGGGTGGTGGGGTGGGGGGCAATGTGTAGTCTTAGGCACAGTTTGGGGGCTGGGAGCGAGCATGAAGACAACGCAGCTCAAGCTGCCCTGTGGCACAGGTGCAGAAGCTGGGGCAGGGGGAGGTCAGATGTCCAAGCCCCAGGACCGGTCAGCTGTCCTGCCTGGGACCCCGGGGTTCCCTCCTCTGCTCCAGTGAGAGCCCTCTGGGCCACACTCCTTTCCCTGCAGGGTGTCCTTGGCATCTCAGGAAGCAGAGCCCAGCCATCCCACTTCCACCTCTTGTGAGTCTCAAGGCTACCACAGGCGCCTCAAACAGGTTCTGAAAGTAATGTGTAAGCTTGCCTGAGTATTTTCTTGAGCTTCTGACTATTTTCTTGACGTTTCTGAGTCGAAGTGTCTGCCATCTGGGAGATGCAAAAGGATCATCTGAAGACTCAGTAAAAATTTTCTTTATAATACCGATATCTGATCTGAGCCCTTACTGGGCTCTTCCCCAGTAAGACCTTTGGCTCCGCCTCATTTTTGCCCCTTAGACTCTGGTCAACCTCCTTCCCATGGCATCTCCTCCATGTGCCCTCCCGCTCCCAGCCAGTCATACCGAATGGAGCGTGTGCTCCAGGCCTCTGTGGTTCTTGTCAAAAGTGAACAACTTCTCTTTTTTAGAACCCTGAAGCCCCAGACCCCTACCTCCTCCTTGACGTCTCTTCTCATCTCTCCTTGGCTGGTCACTTTGCCTGTGTCATATCCACATCAAACGAGGCTTCTGTAAATGCAGCCGATCATGTTGAATCCTAATTGTGCATGTCTCCCTGTCTCCCACCAGGCTGTAAGCGCTGCCAGGAAGGTTCCTCGGTAGCTCATCCTTGACTTCCCAAAACCCAGTTGGGATCAGCATAAATAAAGACCTCCATAATTCCTGATAAATGCTAAAATCATTCTAGAATGGATTTGAGGCCAATCGCTAAAAATCAATGAGCTCCTGAAAGCAGATAGTGCTAGAATGGCAGAGAAGTCAGAGATGAGAAGCTGGGTTTATCTAGACAATCCAGCACACTTACTGAGCCCTGTCTGGATTTCTAATGTCAGAAAGTGCTCCCCAAATCCCATTCATAAAAAGCTATATAATCAAAGCTAAGGGGTGATCTCATATAAATGAAAGATTATGTATTTTTATTTTTAAAATAATTTTATTTATTTATTCATGAGAGACACAGAGAGAGAGGTAGAGACACAGGCAGAGGGAGAAGCAGGCTCCCTGCAGGGAGCCTGATGTGGGAATCGATCCTGGGACTCCAGGATCACACTCTGAGCCGATGGCAGACGCTCAACCACTGAGCCACCCAGGCGTACCTGATTATATATTTTTAAATTAATTTAAATTCAATTAAAATTAAAATTAATTTAAAATGAGCTAATGATGTCTAAGACTTCAGGATATGAGTTAGTTGATAGGTGTCAAACTCCTATTTCCTTGAATTTTTCAAAAAATATCTTGGAGATGTTTGGTAGTAGAATCCATCCTACTGACTGTATGAAAAAATGGAGGCACAGACTTACTCAGGTCACAGGGCTAACTAGTAGATCTAAGCAAGATTCAGCCGCAGGAATCCATGCTCCAACATATACTATAATGCCTCTGGGTTTCTGGGCTCTGCTGAGATATGTGTCTAGTTTCAGGTTTAGAAAAATATGTCTCGGGCAGCCCTGGTGGCTCAGCGGTTTAGCACTGCCTTCGGCCCAGGGCCTGATCCTGGAGTCCTGGGATCGAGTCCCACGTCGGGCTCCCTGCATGGAGCCTGCTTCTTCCTCTGCCTGTGTCTCTGCCTCTCTCTCTCTCTCTCTATCTGTATCTCTCATGAAGAAATAAATACAATCTTAAAAAAAAAAAAGAAAAGAAAAATATGTCTCTGGTACCCTTGCAACTATAGATGTATCCCATGCATTCTTAGTTGGAGTCTAAGGTCTAAGGTTATTGCATATTAATAAAGGAGCTGTATCTGGTCGGGTCAGAGACTGGCCTACAGGAAAAGGGTTGGAGAGAGCTGGGGTTAACTCTGGCCTTTAGGGGGAAAGGGAAGGGCTGCAAGGTGCAGAGTGAGCAACAGGGCATCTGGGGATTAGCACAGTTAAGACCAGAAGCAGGAAAAGCGGAATGATGAAGTCACAGGGAAGAGGCTTCAGGGTGTGGAAACCAGGGAGAGAAAGCACAGCCTTGTGTCATTCTTTATGGGAGAGTCCTGCGGAGAACTGACCCCAAGGACCAAATAGCCTTCAGAAACCAAACAACAACAACAACAAAAACAGGCAGAAAGGGATTTATTGGGGCTTAAAGTCCCTCCGCGTCTGAAAGCCTGATCCAAGAAACCAGAAGACGGCTGGGTCTTGGCTGGGATGGGCCCAACTGGGCAAAGAAACAATACGACACGCAATTTGCCTACCTGTGTATAGTTTGCACCGCCCTCTGATGTTGGCAAAGATGTGGAGAAATAGGAACTCTGCACCACTGGTGGGAGGGTTGGTGCAGTCCCTAGCCCATCCTGCTGCTTAACCTATTCATTGGGCTTTTAACTTCAGTCATATTTTTCACTCTAGAAAATTTTTTTCATTTCCAGAATAAAAAATGTTGTGTCTTGCTTTTATTTTTTCTTGTTAGTTATTCCTTCTTTTATGGAATAGTATTTTCTGATAACTTTGATCTGCCATGTATGTAGATCTAATCTTGTTGCTCGTTGTATCTGTTGATTCCCATTTGTGAAAGAAATCTTGGGGGCTCTGAGGACCCAATCTGGCACCCAGAAGGTGACTTCACTCCATTTGACCGAAACCCAGATTCTCTGATTCCAGCACCAGGTTACTGTAAACACTTTCCAAATACGATCTAGTCCTGTCACCGCAGAATAGTATTTGGAAGATATGGAGGCAGGGATGGGCCAGGCTCGAGGAAAGCCAGTGCTTGGACCTCAGGCTTACAGCCCTGCCTTGGGATGGAGAGGGGACAGGCTGAGCAGGCCTCAGGGGTCAGACTGCAAGAGTTGTATGAGCAGGTGCCAAAACCTCATGAAAGGTACAAGCCAACAAAGCAGAGTCTGCTGTGGAGGCATCAACCAGCAGCAGGTCAACAAGAAAGCCAAAGTTATTGCCAAGGAGAAAGAAGTAGAGAAAATCAAGTTGAAAATCGGAAGGGGGGCCAGGGTCCGTGGCATCAGGATGATGGTGAGATCAGCCTGGGGGTGGCACACCTGACTCTGACTAGAACTTTGTTAAAATCATTACTCCCTCCTTTCCTTCCTCTCTTCCTTCCTTCTTCTTCCTCCTTTCTTATTTTCTTTTTCTCTTCTTTTCTTTTCTTTCCTTCCTCTCTTTTCTTTTCTTCTCTCTCTCTTCTTTCCTTCCTTCTTTTCTCCCTTCCTTCTTTCCTTCCTTCCTTCCTTCCTTCCTTCCTTCCTTCCTTCCTTCCTTCCTTCCTTCCTTCTCTTTCTCCCATGGCCTTGTATGTATGTATGTATGTATGTATGTATGTATGTATTTATTTATTTACTATTGGTGTTAAATTTGCCAACATATAGAATAACACCCAGTGCTCATCCCATCAAGTGCCCCCCTCAGTGCCCATCACCCAGTCACCTCCACCCCCTGCCCTCCTCCCTTTCTACCACCCCTAGTTCGTTTCCCAGAGTTAGGAGTCTCTCATGTTCTGTCTCCCTCACTGATATTTCCCACACATTTTTTTCCTTTCCCCTTTATTCCCTTTCACTACTTTTTATATTCCCCAAATGAATGAGACCATATAATTTTTGTCCTTCTCCGATTGACTTATTTCACTCAGCATAATACCCTCCAGTTCTATCCACGTCGAAGCAAATGGTGGGTATTTGTCGTTTCTAATGGCTGAGGAATATTCCATGTGTACATAGACCACATCTTCTTTATTCATTCATCTTTCGATGGACACCGAGGCTCCTTCCACAGTTTGGCTATTGTGGACATTGCTGCTAGAAACATTGGGGTGCAGGTGTCCCAGCATTTCACTGCATCTGTGTCTTTGGGGTAAATCCCCAGCAGTGCAATTGCTGGGTCGTAGGGCAGATCTATTTTTATCTCTTTGAGGAACCTCCACACAGTTTTCCAGAATGGCTGCACCAGTTCACATTCCCACCAACAGTGCAAGAGGGTTCCCCTTTCTCCACATCCTCTCCAACATTTGTCGTTTTCTGCCTTGTTAATGTTCCCCATTCTCACTGGTGTGAGGTGGGATCTCATTGTGGTTTTGATTTGTATTTCCCTGATGGCCAGTGATGCGGAGCATTTTCTCATGTGCATGTTGGCCATGTCTAGGTCTTCCTCTGTGAGATTTCTGTTCATGTCTTTTGCCCATTTCATGATTGGATTGTTTGTTTCTTTGCTGTTGAGTTTAATAAGTTCTTTATAGATCTTGGATACTAGTCCTTTATCTGATACGTCATTTGCAAATATCTTCTCCCATCCTGTAGGTTGTCCTTTAGTTTTGTTGACTGTATCCTTTGCTGTGCAGAAGCTTTTTATCTTGATGAAGTCCCAGTAGTTCATTTTTGCTTTTGTTTCTCTTGCCTTCCCATGGCCTAATGTTTTAGCTTTAACATTTAGCCTAAGAGATGGACAGGAGCACCCTGAGAGCATTATATAGCCTCCTATGTCCCTACAGGCCCAAACCTCTATTCTAGGAAATCCACATAGGTAAATTTGTCTCTGAGTTTAAATTTCTTGTACCATCTTTTTCTTTCTTTTCTTTTCTTTTTTTTTTTAATAAACATTTTATGTCCTTGGGATTTCCTTGCTTTTTTGAGATTTCTTTATCAATGTAAAAAGTTGCCTCTTACACTTCATTCAGTAGCTCTAGGTGTTGTATATTGGGAGAATTTTTCAGGTTACCAACTATACCAGATTACTCGAAAAGGAAATTTTTCTATATAATCAGTCTGGAGAACAATTTGGAAATACTTAGCTGGATATGTTTATACCCTACAATCCCAATAATTTAATCCTAGGTATATACCCCAGATCAAAAACAAGTGTGCAGCAGAGTCATGGCCAAGAATATTAATTTTAGCAGTGTTTGTAAAGATGGAAAAAATAGACACAACTTAAATGAGCAGAAGAGAAATACATGAATTTTAATACAGTCCCAAGATGAGATATCATACAACAGGTAAAATTAAGGAACTAGATAGACCCAAATGTATGAAGATGACTCAATGTCAAATGTAGTGTTGGCCAAGAGAACCAATTGAAGATTATCCACGGAATGATTACATTTATTTGAAGTTTTTAAAAACATTCCAAATTATGCTTGTATTGCTTACGGATATAGGCATATTTGAAAAGTTGCGACTGATACAAGTTAACTTTAGGATACCAGTTACCTTTAGAGAGGGAGGGAGGGGAATGAGACTGGGAGGAGTACAAGGAGGGCTTTAATTGCATCTGTGATGTGTTTCTTTCAGAAGAAAACATGCTGGTCCTGGAATCAACAAATGAAGACCTACTGGCCCAATTCTGTGAGTGTCTTTTTTTTTTTTTTTCTGATCTGTGAGCTTGGAATGGTTTTTACATATATCAGTGGTTAAATAAACGTTTGTATAATAGCCTGTGTTTTGCCTTTTGGATCTAAAATATTTATTCTCTGCTCTTTAAGAAAAAGTTTACCAACCCATCTTCTGGCCAATATGGAAAAGTGTAAGATAATTGGTAGATATTCAGTTATCTGCTACGTTACTCTATTCTTTTAGGTAGGCAGACATTCATGATGAAAAATTATGAGAGTGCCTCTGAGTTCTCAAGCTTTCCTCCACATTTCCCTTCTGTAATTCCCAATCTCTTTGAAAGACAGTCGAGATGCCTTCATCTCAACCCACTGCGATCCGGCTACTGTATCAAGCACAGGACTCAAATGGCTCCATCCGGGCCACCAGTGCCTTCTAATAGCTAACCCCAAGGGACCCATTTCTGTCTGTATGACATGTTTTCCTCTGCATCGGTTAACATACTTAATCAATTATAGAAACGCTTTTCTTCCTCGGGTCTTTTAGTGCCATTTCCTCCTTGATCTCCTACGACACCGATTGTTCCCTTCCCGTCTTTGATGAGGAGTCTTTCTCTTCCACCTGCTCATTTCACAGTAATATCCATCTGTTATTTCTTATTCCTTACACCATTCCTGGGCCACGGCACCCATGCCGATTCCCAAAAAACCACCTCCCTCCAGGCCCAGCTGCCCAGCTCTAGACCTGTATTCTCACCGCCAGCTCTCCTTGGCCACGCAGGAGGGGGCCTTAGGCTCAGCATGTCCAGGAGGGAGCTCCTCAGCCCCCGTGAGTGTAGGCCCTTGTTAGCTCTCACCTAGTTACTTCATTGACTTCTTGACCCATCTCCCTGCCTTTAGTCTCCTCTCCAACCCAATTTCATGTAACATCCAGAGCACTAGCCCTATAACCAAAAGTAATCATTTCCCCCTGCGCTTCCCCCTTCAGTGGGATTTCGTTTCCTTGAGGTAGATGGACAAACCCCTTGACATCATTACAAGGCCCCTTGTGAGGAGTCCTGAGGTCCTTTCCTGCTTCACCCTTCCCGCCACATGCCCAATGGTACAACTGCCTGAATGTGCCAAGCTCTGAGGCTTTCTATGTACTTCGACTATAATGTCTTTCCCTGATACCTTTGCTTGATGAACTCCTGAGATTCAATTTAAAAATCTCCTCCTCTGTGAAAATTTCCTGAATCTTCCACCTCCAGGTAAATGAATGCCTTCCTCTCCCATGTCATGTCCTTGTACACAAACAAATGGCTCCTAGTAAACCCTATTATAGTTTCTGATTTATGTGCCATCGTCCCTACTTGCCAGTGTCTTCCCAGGGAGACATACACCTGGTCTCGTTCACCTGTATATCCCAGGACCTAGAATAGGTGCCTGGTACATAATAGACACACGACTCAATGACTGAAGAATGACATGAAATTTATCCAAGATTTACATGTATTTGTGACAAAATCATAATCATCCAAATAATAAAATGAAACTGTGGTAATACTTGGATAATATGATTTTTTTTAGTTAACGCTGTTTTATCTTATTCCAAAATGTTAACTATCTTGAATCTTTTTTATGTATAAATAGTTTATTTCTGTCTTCTGGAACTAAAACAGGCAACAGTTATTGCTTCCCTTCCTGTGGAGAATACTATGTAGCCACGTCTATGAGTAGTATTGAGAAAGTATTCTTTTTTTTTTTTAAGCTTTTCCTTATTTATTCATGAGAGACACTCAGAGAGAGATATAGGCAGAGGGAGAAGCAGGCTTCCTGAGGGGAGCCTAATGCTCACATGATCCCAGGATCCCAGGATCATGACCTGGGCCAAAGGCAGACACGCAACCATTGAGCCACCCAGGTGCCCCACTGAGAAAGTATTCTTATCTATCTTCCTCTCAAACTAGGGATGGAGTTTAGACCCAGAAAAGATGCACTGAGCAGCATGACAATTTGCGGAAAGTCCAGGTAGTCACAAACATTTTAGAGAGACTTTTGAAAGGAAGACAAAAGAATACAAATTCCATAGATGATAAATTTCAAGCCAGTAAGAGCGGATTTGAAAACTCAAAAAAGAAATAAAATTTCTGTAATGTAAAGTGAATAGAAAAATCTGCCTGGGGGGTGGGAGTGGGGGAGGACAACACAGAAACCTTTTCTGATTAATTAAAGAAGATGGTTTGAAAGGAAAGTTATCTACTGGAACAGGGTCCAGTTGGTGGTGGTGTTTTGGTTTCTTTTCCTTGAACAGAACCATCCAATCTAGTTTGTTTTTGAAATTTGAATTTTTCTTCTATGTGTCTTTGTTGTATATGAATAAAACCACCTTTATTGTTTCCTGCCTCCCTACTCCATTGTAGTTTTCAGAAATAGGAGCCCCAGTGGTTACTCGGGTTTCCTGACATATGTTTTTGTCTTCCAGTGACAAAAATATTAATTTAAAAATTCATGTATTTTTTTAAGCATTATGTTTATTTCTGGTTAAGATGACTAGATTTAGCAGATAAAAATATCCAGTTAAATGTAAATTTCAAACAAAACTTTTTTTTTAATGTAAATACCTCTCATACAATTCAATGTAAATAGAGGCCACACAAATATTGCATGGGACACATTTATACTAAAAAAATATTTGTTGTTTATCTGGTATTCAAATTTAACTGGGCATCCTGGACTTTAGTAACTGTGAATGCGATTATCTCTTATCAAGCAAAGATCTTCTCTATGTTGGTGTATCACTAAGACCACAGGCATATTGGCTATGTAGCCAGTTAACAGATATTAGAAAAAAATTTAGGCTGAGTCCTAGACCAAACATTCAAATAGCAAGGAAATACATTGTGCTGGAGAAAAAAAAAACAAACATGAGATAAACAAAACAAAACCAAAAAAACCCCAATGCTTACATAGATTGAAACCAGGAATCCAAGAGTGGATCAACTTTAGAGAATCTACTAATGTAATCCATCACGTTAAAAACTAGATAAGAAAAAAAGTGCAGGATTATATCAATAAGGGCAGAAGGGAGGTTGGCAAGAGGTTGGGACTGCCCAGCATCAGCAGCTCAAGCAGCAACACTCAATTCTCAGTGCTTGAACCTGTTAGATTGTCCAGGATGGAGGGGGCAGGATTGAGTCTCTTTCAAGGTAAAATAAGATCAGGAGCAAGCAGGGCTTAGGAGACCTAGTGAGGGACTTTGCTGACCCCAGAAAATCCAACCCACAATTTGTTCCCCTCAGACACCACTTCAGAGACCTCAGGAGATTACCTCCTTCCTTGGCCTCCTGTCACAAGAACACTTCCCCAAAATAAAACAAATTCTTGCTCTCTGCTCCCCCAGAGGCTGGTGATGGTAACTTCTGATTATACCCCCTCCCCCTTCCTCCTGCTGCTCACAGTGAAGGTACATTAGCCCCTGGGATACCAGCCCACATCTCCTTCCCCTGCTCTCTGCCCTCTAATTTATCACAAACATACATCTCCACTCATGTTTTGGCTTGTCCCTGTCTTTTCAGGGGCCTTCTCTGGCAGCTCTGAGCCTGTGCTGACCTGAGGGCCCACATGCCCCGCAGAAGAGCCCACCTTGTCTCCCTTCCCTACTCAGAGTGGGGCTGATAGCAGGCCAGGGAGAGGGCAAGGGCGTGGCCAAGAACTTTTGTTTTCAACTTACCCTCTGAAGTTGAATTTTTGAAACTGGCTATTCAAAAGCGAGATAGAAGTATAATAAAAACGGAAAAGGATTCAGATTAGTAATGACAATAACTATCATTTTAATAAAATCCCCTTTTTCCCCATTTGAAAGCACTTGTGTGTCTATTATTCCACTAATGGTAGAGAGAGTTGTGGTTTTTAAAATCTGATTCATTTACTTGAGAGAGAGTGTGTGTGCAAGTGGGGTGAGGGGCAGAGGGAGAAGCAGACTCCCTGCTGAGCAGGGAGCCCTACGTGGCGCTTGATCCCCAGACCCTGGGATCATGACCTGAGCTGAAGGCAGATGCTTAACTGACTGAGCCTCCCAGGCGCCCAGTAGAGAGAGTTTTTTTTTTAAATATTTTATTTATTTATTCATGAGAGACAGAGGCAGAGACACAGGTAGAGGGAGAAGCAGGCTCCATGCAGGGAGCCCGATGTGGGACTCGATCCCAGATCTCCAGGATCACGCCCTGGGCCAAGGGCAGGAGCTAACCGCTGAGCCACCCAGAGATCCCGAGAGTTCTAAATGTCAAAAGTGTATATATATTGCGTCCCATAAAAATACACACATTCTTCTTAAGCCGCCAGGTGCCTGCAGGCCAGAATAGGTCTGCAGTGTGCAAAACGGTAGTCGGATGGTCAGCACCGCAGCTTCCCCAGGTGAGCAACTTTAAATCGAGACGGCCTCAGGGTCTGGGCAAATCTGAATAAACAGGAGTAAACCTTCTCTTTAAAAGGCATCAAAAAAAAAAAAAATGACATCAAAATAAAACGTTTAAAACGCAACAGACATCAGAGCGTCGCGGGCCCCCTTTGTGGGCCACGTTTTCATCTGACAGTAAATGGCAGTCGCAGGTGCGCTTCTCAAGGCAACGGGGTGGAAACGCGAGCGAGCCTCACAAGCCAACTCCCGGACCGAGGCGTCTTACCGGGTGACCCGCCTCAAAACAAGCACAAGACACCTTGTCAACCTTCTTTCAACGTGAGGCATTGTCACCTCCAGGCATCGGCTGGCTGCGGAGAAAGGTGCAGGGGCACAGGCAGCTCTAGCCCAAGGCCCCTAGAGTCAGGCCCTGCCCTTGCCCCTCGGGCCTTTGCCCCCCGCCGATGAGCCCACTTCTTCCCACCCCATCCTCTTCAGCTAAGCCGGCCCGGAAAATACACCGCACAGTCCAACCAACATCGTAGACTGCGTAGGGCAGCAGAGCTCACGATGGAAACGCCAACCGGGGGGCGCAGGGGGGCTCAGCTGCCTTCAGCTCAGGTCGTGACCCCAGGGTCCTGGGCTCCCTTCTCCCCGGGGAGCCTGCTTCCCCCTCTCCCCCTGCCTCTCCCTGGGCTTCTGCTCGCTCTTTCCTTCTCTTTCTCTCTGGCAAATAAATAAAATCTTTAAAAAACAACTATCCGCCCAGTTCCCTAGTCCTGCCTCCAGAGAATCAGGTCACCTGTGGGAAACTATGGGGAACCCCGGATTCCCCCCCCACCCCTCCCCTACCCAAACAAACAAGAACCAGAAACATGAAATTTCATCACTCAGGATTCTTAACTTGGCGTTAAGCAGTTCCTCTCTTTCTCCAGTGTTTTCTTTACAACTCAGAGAACTGAGGAAACCACCTTAGGTCCCTATTTCTTTGTGACCAAGAATGGACTGTGTGTTTCCTTGGAGGGTGGACAGAGGGAGGAGGACAGGATGTATATATATATATATATATATATATATATATATATATATATATACTTTTTTTAGATTGTATTTATTTATTTATTTTTAAAGATTTTATTTTACTTATTCATGAGAGATGAGAGACAGAGACACAGGCAGAGAGAGAAGCAGGCTCCATGCAGGGAGCCCGACGTGGGACTTGATCCCGGGCCTCCAGCATCATGCCCTGGGCCGAAGGCAGGCGCTAAACCGCTGAGCCACCCAGGGATCCCCAAGATTGTATTTATTTATTAGAGAGAGAGAGAGCAAGCATGGAGGGGTGGAGGTGGGGGGAGAGAGAGAGAGACAGAGACAGAGAGCAAGGACGAGCCAGAGGGAGAGGGAGAAGCAGGCTCTTTGCTCAGTGGGAAGCCCGACATGAGAATCGATCCCAGGACCCCAGGATCATGTCCTGGGCCGAAAGCAGATGCTTCACTATCTGAGCCACCCAGCCCTTCCTCCCCCAGCGATGTTCTTGATAAAAAGGTGAGAGATGCCCTAACATCGTCTCTCAGACAAGCCTGGCCTACTTCTATTTCCTGAACAACACGTACCCAGTGGCTACTGAGCAGCAGACAGGGTTCCAGGTGCTAGGGGTAGATACAGAGCCAAACCGTGGAGGCATCGGGTGACAAACAGGCACCTGAATGAAATGCTCTCAGATAATGAACAATAAGTTCATACTGTCTTAAAACCAAGCAAACCAGAGAAAGGGCGGGACACTTCAGAAGCCCACGCGTGGTCCATGCAGGTCGGTGTCCCAACCCCAAGGAGCCCGTGTCCATTTACTTGGTGTTGGCATCTCCCTGCATCAAACACAATTATACTCCCACAGACAGGCTGGGGCCTCATGAGTCTGCTAAGTCAGTGGTTCCCATTTTCCCCTGGCCCATCACAGCCAGATTTCACAGATGCTGAACAACTGCTTTTCAAAAGATACCAGAACCAAAGAGATAGACCATTTATCTGACGGATGCATACACCTGTTAATTTTGCTTTCAGAGGCTTCTTTCTGTGTAGGGTTCTCCAATCATCTTTAAAGCTAAGTCAGGACTATCTTCATGAATAGCAACAAATTAAAATAAAGTCAACTGAATTACAGTCTAACTCAGTAACTCTCGGGTCGCCTTGGTGGCTCAGTGGTTGAGTCTCTGCCTTTGGCTCAGGGTGTGATCTGGGGGTCCTGGGATTGAGTCCCACGTCGGGTTCCCTGCATGGAGCCTGCTTCTCCCTCTGCCTGTGTCTCTGCCTCTCTCTTTGTCTCTCATGAATAAATAAATAAAATTCTTAAAAACAAACAAACAAACAAAAAAAACAGTTTAACTCAGTAACTCTCAACCCGGCATACTTACTTACCAAGCTCACTGGGGGAGCTTTTAAAACATATTGTTGCCCACGTGCAGCCACAGATACCCTCACATAACTGCTTTGGGTGGAGCTTAAAACCCACTAGGTGATGTGGGTGCACAGTAAGTGTTGAGAACAAGAGGTGTTATTAATAATTAAACACAACTAAATGAGGTTGTTTGTGCAACTTAAACCAATGGCTGTCAAAGTATGGCCTCCAGAGCAGCAGCAGCAGCAGCATTTTTTTTTTTTTTAAGAAATGAAGATTCTTAAAAAAAAAAAAAAAAAGAAAAGAAAAAAAGAAAGAAATGAAGATTCTTGGAGCACCTGGCTGGCTCAGTCAGTAGAGCGTGTGGTTCTTGATTTTGGGGTTGTGGGTTTCAGCCCCATGTTGAGTGGAGAGAATACTTAAAAATAAAATTTATTTTTAAAAGTCTTAGGGACACCTGGGTGGCTCGGTGGTAGAGCGTCTGCCTTTGGCTCGGGGTGTGATCCCGGGGTCCTGGGATTGCGTCCCACGTCAGGCTCCCCTTGGGGAGCCTGCTACTCCCTCTGCCTAGGTCTCTGCCTCTCTCTGTGTGTCTCTCATGAATAAATAAATAAAATATATTTTTTAAAAAGCCTTACAATTCTTGGCCTCATCCCAGACTTACTAAAGCAGTAACTCTGGGAGCAGGGGCCAGCACTCCAGGTGATTCCAACGCTAAAGTCTGAGGACCCGTGGTGTAACCCTCCCAGCTGTTCTATCAGCAGTGACCTTTGCTGGAGAAGAGGGTTTTACACTCCAGCACACCTCTCATAGTCAGACCTCCCCTGGAAGGCATGCCTGTCACGGTTCTCTCTCAGCCTCGCCTGGCCAGAGTCTCCCAGGGGCTCCAGGCTTCAGTGATGATTTTTAAGCGGTTGCATTCTGGTGATCGAGTTGGCAGCTGCCGGGCAAGCCTTTGGCATCCAACTCCCTGACCTCTGATTCTTCTCCAGTTCACCAAGGAGAAGCAGCGAGAACAGGAGGGCAGAGGGCTGGGGTGGCCCAGGGCAAGACAGGAAGTGGGTAGGGTGGGGGCCTCGGATTCACCCTGAGAACTGCAAAAAGTACTGAGGCCTCCGTTCACTGCAGATATTATGAGGTGAAGCTTTAGGCCTCAGGTGTACGAGAAGGTGCCCAGGTGATTCCTTTGTGTTCCTTTGTGCGGCCAAGGCCGAGAACCACCGGAGAGCTTCTTGGCTTGGTTTTGTCTCACCCTTCGAACACTGGCTGGCTCTCTGCCGGGTGCGGACGTGCAGGGGGATGGGACGTAGGCAGACTTTGGTGCCTTGAATATCTTGAGATCCATATCCTCCAGGTACTCCTCAGAGCAGGGCTGAGTTTGAAGGCCTGACACCCGACTTGCGTCTTCTTTCGTTTCATTATCTGAATCATAAAATTGTTTAAAAAATCAGAAAATAAGCGGGAATAAAATAGTTGACACAATTTGTGCCCGGAGTCGACGTAACAGGTGAAAGAACGGGTCCTCGGACTGAGGCCCGACATACCTGATGAGGTCCTGAGCTTAGTGCCCTTCTCTCCGCCGTGCTCCCTTGTACGTTGTAACAGCAGCGCGGCGTCCTTGCAGTTGGTAGGTGATCCTTGTTGTTCTCTTTTTAACTTAAAAAACTGGAGCTTGCTTGCCTCCTCGTCCCATTTTCGAAAAAGAAGTTGGCTGCTTTGCTTTACTGGGAAGCAGGGTCATTTCCACTTAGTGACGGGGTTTGGAGCAGTGATGGGGCCACCTGTCCGCTCACCTGCTGGGGCTGCCAGGCTCACCTCAAGCATTTCCCCCAGTTCTCCACAGATGAGGATGTGCCCCCCAGAGTCCCTGCCACATGTGTGGAATGTGCATCCCAGATGTGTTTGCATGGCTGTTGTCAATTATCATTTGTAAGGGACTCCGGGTCTGTGCAGTTGATTATCTGGCAATTTGAGGGCTTGAGGGTTAAAAGCCAAGTGAAGTACTGCAGCTTGGGGTCATCCTTCACGCGACCCCTCCCATTATCTGTCGGTAAGGCAGAGGGAGAGGGAAGGTGGGAGCGAGAATGCGGCGGGAGGGGGCTGGCCTGCGCTGGGGCCACTGGGGAGGGAGACCGAGCTTTTGCCAGAGCAGCCACCTGCAGCCCTTGCTGCCGTGGTTCCTCGGGCAGGTCACTGCGGGCTCCAGGGCCACGCACCCGGTGGCCTTCACACGGCCTGTCTGCTTATCATGTGTTGTCCCTGCTCTTTCTTCTTTTCTGTACTTTTGCTGGCCAGTGCAGCTCCCTTTTCGCTCTTCTGCTTGATCCTCTTGGTTTCTGCAGCTTTTTCAGTTTTACCCCCCCCCCCCGGGCCATACATCTTTTACCCTGAAATATGTCCAAATTTGGGCAAGAAGACACAACAAGAAAAATGAAGACATTATACAGGCAGTTAGTCCCCTGGGAGCAGCAGAGACCCTGGTGAGCCTGGGTGGGGGGGAGGGGGGCGCACAAAGGAGGTGGCGAGTCTCCCAACGCCTGGCATGAGTGGGTGCTCCACAGGCCACCCGGCAGCTCAGGCTCGCGACTCCCTTTGCTCTTCATATGAACACGGTGGGGTGGGCAGGACAAGGGCCTCCTTCTCTGGCCTCTAGGAAAGAGAGGGGTGAACCCCTGGGGGGCTTTCTTGGGCCCTGCTGGTGGGAGCCCACATCCTGCCCTCCATGATGCCGTGGAGATACCCGCAAATTCCATGAGCCGCACAGGACATGCCCTGCACATTCTGTTCCACACATGTGCACCAGGCCCACTCCCTGAGAGAGAGTTCTGGGTTCTCCCCTAGTAATGCTGGACCCAAGAAGGGTCTGTAGAATGTCACTTTTACCCAAGAGTCCAAGATGGTTCCTGTGGGAAATTGCCATTGGCTGTTACGGGCATGAGCAAGTGTTGCTTGGAAAGGCTGGGGTCGGGCATCATGATGGCTCAGTGGTTGAGCATCTGCCTTCAGCTCAGGTCATGGCCCCGGGGTCCTGGGGTCCTGGGATCAAGTCCTGCGTCAGGCCCCCAGCAGGGAGCCTGCTTCTCCCTCTGCCTCTGTCTCTGCCTCTCGCTCTCTGTCTCTTAAGAGTAAATAATAAAATCTTAAAAAAAAATAGAAAGAAATGGCTAGTATCTAAAGATGTGTCTGAGCTTGAGTGGTTTCAGTGGGCCCTGTGTCCATTGGGGTAAGAGTTGTTGTTACCCCACAGGCCACAGGAGGAACCTCCCCAGTGCTCTGGGGAAAAGCCCCTTGAGTTGCCCTCTGCACCCCCCTGTCTGCTCTTGTGACCCCCTGGCTCCCCTGCGGGGCCCACCTTGGGTTCATCCACCTCTGGTTTCCTTACGTGACTCTTACGCTGTCCCCATGCTTGGTTACTGATTCGATTCAATGGCCCACCCTGGTTTTCCAGCTTTCCTTCTGGTGATGTGTAATGCTCCTGGCACAAATTCTTGGGGCTGACCCCCACAATTTGTCAACTGCCCCCCTTCCCGTCCAGCACCCCCTACACACCCAGCACTTTCCTGACTTCGTTTCTGCCAGTTCTCGTTGTGTGAGGCCTGGACTGGAGCGATCTTGGACAAGTCGTGAGGACAGACCACCCAGAGAAGTTTGGTGCTGTCCCCTCTCCTCCTGCACCCAACACCCTCGCTCCTGCTCTCCCACACTCGAGACGAAATACAGACAGGACGTGCACGTGTGCCAGCTGAAGGGAGCGCAGGGGTGCTTATTGTAGCATCGTTCAATGCACAAGAAACAACCTAAATCTCTGTCAATAGGAAGAGGTTATGATACATCCTGGTAATAGGGGAGAAAACAACTCTCTGTGTATGGATATAAAGTAATCTTGAAGACCAATTTTTTTTTTTTTTTTTACTTATTTATGATAGTCACACAGAGAGAGAGAGAGAGGGAGGCAGAGACACAGGCGGAGGGAGAAGCAGGCTCCATGCACCGGGAGCCCGACGTGGGATTCGATCCCGGGTCTCCAGGATCGCGCCCTGGGCCAAAGGCAGGCGCCAAACCGCTGCGCCACCCAGGGATCCCTTGAAGACCAATTTTTAAGTTCAAAAAGCAAGAGACAGAACGTTTATAAATTTTGCTATCTTTTGTGTTAAAAAAAAAGCAAACAGGAAACGATATTTATATATGCATGGAGTTTTTCTGGAAGGCAACAGAAACAGTGGCTGCCTCTGGGGAGGGAACGTGAGTGACTGGGGGAAGTGGTGATAGTGACATTTCCTTTCTGAGAGCTTAGTACCACGTGTCTAGTGCCAACTCAAAAATTCTAATCAGAAGCAAGATGAGCACCCGAATGTGTGGAAATGTGGAAATAGATGGGGTGCTGGGGATCACCGCTTAGTGGTGCAGATTAGGACATTAAGCCACAAGGGTAAATAATTTGTTCAAATTCCCAGGACGACGAAGCGACAAGAGCTGTGACTAGAACCTTCACTGTTATTTGGCATTTATGCTCTAGGGAGCGCAGCTTCCAGACCCTATGTAGCAGAACTTAGAAATGACAGGCTTGTACCCCAGGCCAAGATGTTCGAGAATCAGCTTCCTCATCTGTAAAATGTGTACAGTACAGTTGTTGTGAAGATGAAATTAAGCAGTGCCTGTGTCCTAGTTCCTAGCACATACCAAGCATCTGATAAATGTCAGTTACTGTTATTTATTATTTTTGGCTACGATAATGTTGGTTGGGGCAGAGAGGACTGGGAGGAAGGTTATCAGAGAAGTATCTGGAGATGAAGGTGTGTAGGGTGAAAAGAAAAATAAAACAGAGAAGGAAAGAGAGAGAGAGAGAGGCCACCCCCTTGGTTCTTATTTATGTAGATAGTCACTGGAGATTCTGAGGGAGTCAATGATGCAAAACGTATGTTAGGATGTATGTGAGAGGGATATTGGGGAGAGAAATCCCAGCCCATTTTACTGCAGATTGTCACTAAAGGCCACCTGTGATCAGCGCTGCTCCTTATGCTAAAAATAAAAGTATAACCCAGGACCATCTGGTGTGCTTTCTTTCCGTCTCTCTTTTGTTCCTGATTACCCAAATGCCCTTGTTATTCCTGCCACCTTATTCCTTTTTCTATTTTCTCTTCTGGGGCCCTGGGTCAAGTGGTGATTCAAAGCCTCTCTTGGAGGGGCACCTGGTTGAGCATCCAACTCCTGGTTTTGGCTCAGGTCGTGATCGCAGGGTTGTGGGATCGAGCTCTGCTCTGGGCTCTATGCTCAGGGCATGTCTGCTTGTGATTCTCTCTCCCCTTCTCTCTGCTCCTCCTCCCACGAGCTCTCCCTCTCAAATAAATAAATTAAAAACATAAAATAAATAAATCTTAAAAAAAAAAAAAAGCCTTCCTTGGAGAGGTGCTGAACACATCCTGCTGTTCTGGGCAGCTTTGCTCACAGCACATCTGGGCTGAGTCGCTTAGCAGGAGCCCTACAAAGCCAAGGTTTCTGGGACTCATCCCCCTGTCCTTCCCCTTTGTTCCAGGAAGCCACCTCTTTATAGGCAGAGGGGCAAGGACATGAGGTTCCATCTCTTGCTCACCCCGTGATGACCAGTAACCATTCTATTCCTGTCTTATTAGGAAGATACCATGTGAGTGAGGTTTAAAGCTCAGGTTCAGTGACTAGCCTTCGTGGGTTCAAATCCTCCTCCATGATTGCTCTGTGACCACAGGCCAGTTGTGTAACCTCTTTCCCCAGTTCCCATCTGGAAAAATGGTGAGGACAAAATGAGATAATCTGGGTAAAAGGCAGAGCACAAGACTTGGCTTAGTAAATTCTCTATAAAGGTTAGCCTGATACAGTGGCAGCAGCCTCAGCTGTAGTAGAAGTAAGCAAAAGAAGTAAAAGGCAAGTCTGGGTATTTGAGGAAAGTCCATAAGCACTGACCTCAGGGAATGGGGTCAGGATCACCAAGTGCACCTGCACCTGTGCCACTCCCCCACTGACCCCTCCCCTGCCACCCCCCCCCCCATATATGTCCAGTTGTCACTGGCTGGATTATCAGTGAAGACTACTATTTGATCCCAGTAGTTCTGCAAGAAGGGTGATGCTAAGGAGGAGATTGCTCTAGTGGACAAATATCTTTTCCTGGTTCAGGGTGATATATATGATGCATCGAAGCCTTTAACGTATGTGTCATTATTATTAATTTATTACCTTATTTCAAAGACATATATATAAAATAAAGCCACTTGACCCAGAGAGAGGTCAATAAATAGTAGATATTTTTTTAAAAATCCTGCTTTTGGCAAAAACAGATGAAGAACACCAGTTCGTTAGACTCTGCAGTTTGTAATTGATTCTGGTGGTTTGGGGTGGCATTTACCAATGGGATTATCAAATGGATTCCCTGGTCTTGGAGGAAATGGAAATGTTCATATGTATAACCAAAAAAAAATTAGACAGTGATCAAACAAGCATTTTTATAAATTAAATCAGAGGAATCCATTGTCCTTTGGTCATGCAGGTTGATAAGGTGGGGAATTGGCTCTGCAGGGGCCAGTCTGTCATTGTGTGCAGGGTAGCCTAACCTCTGCTTGAAGCAGCTGACTTTTCTGTTTACATACCAACTCACACTTTAGAAAGAACTTTCACATAAGTTATTTGATAAGTCTTCTATGGCCTAAACTCATAGGCCCTTTGCCTCGGTGGGCCCCCTTTGAACCACAGGCAATGTTGTACCCCAGTAGGACAGTAACCCCCAGCTTACTAACTGTGCTCACTACCTATCCCAGGTAAGGAAAGATTTCTCAGGTAATCATCAGGCTAATGGTCCTTCCCTGCCCTGTGATGGTTTTCCAACACAATCTGACTTTCAAACAGAATGAACTCGCATAGGCTTCTATATAGAGAAAGTTCTAAAGATGCTTTTTTCTTAAATACATTTAAATATTGGTGCAGTTTCCTTAGTCTCTAAGGGAATCTCCTTCTTGAGAATTTTGCCTCACAAATGAGATGTGCACTGTGTTTTTATTTAGAATCCAGGAAGATTTCTGTCAGATAATCTCAGAGAGACTCAGTTCTCCGCAGAATGTGCGACCTGACACTGAGACCTCAGATCAGTCACCCCAGTTTCCAAGAAAGAATTCTTGGAAATAGGTAAACTTTTATTAAAAATTAGGACAGTGTGGGACACCTGGGTGACTCAGTTAGTTAAGCTTCCGACTCTTGGACTCTTAGTTTCAGCTCAGGTCGTGATCGTAGGGTTGTGGGATCGAGCTTACTGTCAGGCTCTGCACTCAGCCAGAGTCTGCTCCAGATTCTCTCCCTCTCCTCCTGCCCCTCTCCCTCTGCTCCTGCCCTTGCTCACATGAGCATACGTGCGCTCTCTCTAAAGCAAGTAAATAAATAAATAAAATTCTAGAAAAATTCAGGACAGTGTGCATTCCCTTCTACCCAAGTGTTATGTGGCAAGTAGTTAACTGTTAGTAAATATGGATTTAGATTTATCCAGAAATGTTATTGAAATAGCCTGATACCCTATAGGAGATGTTCTGGAATATCACCCTTGACATAGTAAAGCTTCTCAATGCCACATACATTTATCTGGTCAAGGCTAAACTGCCTGCATTTGTGGAAGTTTATCTCTAGGCTCTGATTCCATGTTCAATATACTCTCAGCTTGAGCTCTACTTACGTTAAATCAATACTCCGTCACACAGAACAAGAAGACCAAATGCAGTGGATCAAGTTTACCACTTGATGCATGTAGGATATATTTAAAAATCATTGAAAACATAACATAGTAGCTTTGTCTCCATGGCAATCTCAATTTTGTGTGTGTCCCTACAGATTCACCTGAGGAATCAGAACAGTCAGCGGATATGCCCCTGGAAGTGTATGGCAGAGAAGATTTTAATACTAATGCTACGTTTCCCACGGTGACCACAGAAACATTACCTGCAAATACAAGTTTTATCGACTTTGACGATGATGCAGATCAGTTAGAATTTATATTAATGGTGTTGATCCCACTGATTTTATTTGCCCTCCTATTTTTATCAGTGATAATCCTTGTAACACGCTATAGGAGAAAAAGAGCCAAACAAGGTAACTATTTCGTTTGTTCCCATTTCCAGACAATTGCTTCATGTGTTAATGAACAGTCAGTTAACAAAATACTTCTTGCTTCTACACAGAGCCGTATAGCCCAGGATCTCAGAGTGCCTTACAGACATGTGAGTATGATCCTGACGCCTGTCTGGAGTTGGGGATGGGGAAGGAAAGAACCAAGAGTTTTTTAAATTGAGCAACAAGGACTACATAATGTAGTAAGTGGTGAATAGTCCCTTATATTTCAAAAAGAGAATAGCTTCAGCCTCAATTGAGATTTAAAACACACAGCTGCTGTCTCTGTACCATATCCAGATGAGGGCCCTGTCTAATACCAGCCAAGAGGTCCATGCAGCATTCCATACGGTGTAGGAAACCAGGAGGATGGCAAAGCAGTGGGTCAGATTGGGGCTGGGGATGAGACCTGGGCTCATCTCCACCAGAAGAGCATTCTTCTGTGTATATTTCTGTCGAAGATATGGTTTTCCTCCATGCCACATCCCAATTTGATTGTGCAAAGGCTGGAGTAAAGCATTGTTCTTATTCTCATTAAAGCCACACTAACTTTTGTATGAAATTCCCAACTGACTGCAGATTACCATCAACAATCTGAAGCCAATCCAATAGGGAGTTCTCTAGGTCAGAGATACCCCTGTGAGTATTCAGTTCCAAATCTAGAAGCAATGAACACTGGGTGTCAGGGCGCTTCTAAGTCCACAGTAGACTTGAGTATTTTTGGCTTGTTCTGCTAAAAGTGACTCCAATTAGATTTTTTAAAAATATTTTTTATTTATTTATTTGAGAGAGAGAGAGAGAGAGAGAGAGCGCATGAACCAGGGGTAGATGCAGAGAAAGAAGCAGGTTCCCCACTGAGCAGGGAGCTCAACATGGGACTTGATCCCAGGACCATGAGATTATGACCTGAGCCAGAGGCAGATACTCAACCAACTGAGCCACCCAGGTGTCCCTCCAATTAGACTTTTATAAGTTGAAGCCTTTGGTTATTCCAAAAAATCACTCTAGGGCTGAGACCATCTCTAATAAGCTACGTATTGATACGTGCATAAAAACTCACTCAACATCCCTCCCACTCACTACTAAGGACCCCCTGGCTTTGAGATCATGCCCTTGGCCTGCAGGCCTGGCTCACTGTCCTTGCACCAGGAGAGCCTTTAAGTTCTCAGCAGGAGCTATCAATGATCATTTTCCATTAGGCCAGCAGGTATGGTAAGTAGGAGCTAGGGAAGAAGCACTGATGTGCATTACCTTTCTTGGCAGGAACCAATATAATAGATTCCAAGGGAGTACAAAATACACACGCCTCTCCACTGCTTGAAATTTCAGGGTCACATGGGCGCTCCTTTGTAAGCTAAAGAAAAAGATAAAGCAAACAGGGCTGTCTGTACCCCTATTTTTTTTAACCTCAGGGAAAGTAAGAATTTCCTGCTTAAACCATAACCTGAGCCAGTTTTACCTAATGATGTCACCGGACTTGGGGGGGAGGATGGGGGTGCCCATTCAAATGTGTGTGCTTTTAGACTCTAAATCCAGGAAAGGATTTTTCATTGACCTTCATTGTGAGAATCTCAAAGTTCAAAAGCCATTCATAATCAAGAACTGGCCTCATCCTCAGATGGCTCGTGCATCCTACACTGGAGCCACACTCGAAGTATTTGCTGTTCCCGGAGCCAGGCTTACACATTCATGATGCTTTCAGGCCTGGTTGACACTATTCTTCTGTTTGGGGTTTCCTTCTTGTCTGCTTGGCAAACTGCCACCCTGTTCCTCAATGCCCAGTTCTGAAGTTTTTATGAAGCCTTGAGTAATCACTCCCCGGGCAAAATTAATCACCGCCTCTTCTGTGCTTTTACAGACGATGTTGACACTTACCATGCACTGTATTTATGTATTTATGTTGGGATAAATTGGTGACTTTTTTTTTTTTTTTTTGGTCTCTCTTACTACATTATGTTCTCTTTACGGTCCAAGAGAACCAAGAGCTTGTCTTATTTATCTTGTTTAACAGTGTGGTGTGGAGGTTAGAGTACAGGTTCTGGAACCACACTGCCTGGTTGACTTTTTCCCAGCTATGAATTCTCAGACTCGGTTTCTTTATTCTGTGAAATGGGTAAATCCAACACTTGGCTTACAGAGCTGTTGTGACAATTAAGTGGATTCATCTAAGTACGCCACTGAGGAAAAAGAGTAGCTGGCATATTGTTAGCTGCTGCTTCTTATTATTACTGACCCTTGGCCTAACATCGTGTCTAGCCCTACACATATATTAGCTGCTCAGTAAATGCCGTTGAATGAATGAGTTAATCAAACAGTGTTAGAACTTTTTTTTTGAGAACACCTCCCTATTCTCAGAGGAAAAAACAAATTTGCAACTCATTCTTAATACAAATTTGCACATTCTCTTTGGTTTGAATATGCCTCACTTTAAGAGAACACAACACAGAAATCTTAAAATTTCAAAACAATTGCTTATCGCACTTTTGGAGAGAGAGAGCTTTATCTGAATATTTTCTTTAAGATATACACAGCTGGTTAATTGCTTAACACACAGATATCTCTTCAGACTAAATGCTGAAAAGTTAACAACTACTGTCTGCTAAAGTCCACCCGTTTATATTTTACATTATAACACAAGTCAGTAAAAGGAGAGGAACACCTGGGTGGCTCAGTCTGTTAAGCATCTGACTCTTGATTTCGGCTCAGATCATGATCTCAGGGTTGTGAGATGGAGCCCCGGGGCCAGGCTCCATACTCAGCAGGGAGTCTGCTTAGGATTCTCTCTCTCCTTCTCCCTCTGCCTCTACCTCCACTTTGCCCAGCTCACTCTCTAAAAAAAAAAAAAAAAAAAAAAAAAAAAAAAAAAAAAAAAAAAAAAAAAAAAAACAAAACCAAAAACAAACAAACAAAAAAACCAAATAAATAAATCTTCAAAAATAAATAAAAGGAGAATATTCCAATTAACAAAATTTGATTTAAATATTCTTTCCAGGAAAAAATAAAACTGTCACACTGGGTCAGACCAGCATTTTTCTTGGAAAGACTCCAAAACAATGTTTTGTGGGAGGGCATGGATGATGTCCACCCAGAGAGTTAGAATTAGACATATTAGTTCCCCCCACATGAGCAGAGCCTGGTGTGCTCTTCTGCCCCAGGAGGTGAGCCTGTACCTTTGATGACTAGGGAGGGCCTGGCCCGCACATTCAGAAAGAACCCTTCTTCCGACTGGCAATCACGTTTTTCCTTTGGGCCTGTCCATTTCAAGTCCAGGAAAAAGGGAGGTGCTGGGCAGTAATGCCAAGTTCCATTGCCCCTCTTCCTAGGCCTCCAGGCGGTAGAGCATTTGCAGTTGTTATTATTTACCATTTATTAAGGGTCTTGGTGTGCCCAGTCCTTCTGAGAGCTGCAGGGAGAAGAGCTGGCAATAAGCCATTGCTCTAAATAGGCTGTGGCTACATGACACCTGGCTCAGCTCAGGACATCTCCAGAAAGAGACTCTCTCTCTCTTGCTCAGTGTTCTGCCTGGAAAGAGAGAGAAGCGAGCCCATCCCCTGCGGGGCTCCTGCTCCCATTGCCTGCCCAGCAAGCGCCCCACTGGAGGGGCCCAGGGGAGAGTAGCTGACGGTGGGGGCGGCGGCAGGCTAAGGGGGTGTAACTGGGAACTGCCTGCAGAGGACTAAGTGGGTCGGATAGTAGGAAATGGAGGGACTGTGGGAGAGGAGGTGGAATCAAGCGCAGGTGGGGGGCTGCGGGGGAGCTACATTTGCCCTCTGGTTGCAGAGGGAGTAGATGGCTTTTAATAAAGAGATCCAGGCCAGGTGGAGTGGAGAGGGCAGGGCCTGATTGCTGGGGACGTGTAATTGGTCTCCCTCCTGGTTTAATGCTCTGCTCTAGTGAGCTCTCCCAGATGTTTTCCTGTTGCCATGGTGGCTGGGGCAGGGCTAATGGTCTCGGAGCGGGGAGACGAGGCCACAGAAGGCTTTTTGCTCTGTTTGAATACTGATTACAGGAGCTTCGCATTTGGTGCATCTGGAGCACTTTTGTAATGGGTTTTTAAACTTTTCCATCATCTGCATGCAGGGTTAGGTTTTGCTCACCACAAAGCCTGCAGGCACTCAAATAATACAGATAAACCCATACCCTCGTCAGTGGGGCTGTGGGGCCACTTGTTCTCTGAGAAATTAGAGCATGTTTGTGCGTGTGTGTGTGTGTGTGTGTGTGTGTGTGTGTTGGGAGGAGGTTACTAAGCAGGAAAAGAGGGGAAGGGAAAGGCAAAACAGGGGGATCTTTAGGGGTCACATCTAGGGGAGGTTCAATTGTGCAGGGACTTTATTTATAGTAAAATCCCTTAAGGAAATAGCATATCAATTTTAGATTAAAAGTATTAATTAATAAAGAAATATAAGATGGACGTACACCCGTTTCCCCAGTCCAAGTGTCTGAGGATCAGGTGCCTGCAGGGAGCTTCAGGTTCCAACCAGGGGCAGAAAGACATAGCCCAGAGCCCCTGGAAGGTGAGTGGGGACGGCACAAGGCTTCCCTCTGTGCCCAGCTGTCCTGGATCAGCGATGCCGTGAGAGCTTGCCAACCCACAGGAAATTACGGCGGCTCTCGGCTGCCAGGAGCTCAGGTCCAGGTGCCTGCTGGTTCTGTTTCCTCGATGGGGACCTGCATTTCTGCAGGCCCGGCGAAAAGAGACCTCTGATTGCCAAGGATCAGGAACATCTGGCTCTTCGGCCGACCTCTATGAAGTGGTTCGCTTCTCAATGCCTCTCCCGTCACAAGAGGTGCTGTGGGCCTATGCTATGCACTTACTTGACATCGCTGCCTCATTTCTCTGGGGGCAAAACAAAACAGAGCTTGAGCTGGGGTACTGGGCTCTTGACTCCTGCCACACATTCATCTGGAGTCTGATGGGCATTTGACAAACAGTTAGCTGGTTCTCACCTCAACTGCAGCAACAAACAGCGGGTTTGCTCAAAGCTTCACTTTTATGATATGACTAAGTCCAAAACATTGGGCATGAATTTAACCCGTGTTGGACCATCCAGATCAAGACCTGCTCATTTATTCAATACATGTTTACTGGATGTTTGCCAGGTACTGTGCCAGCTAGATGGGAGGTGAGGGGACATCAGGACGGACAAGACAGGCATGATCTCTGTCCTTTTGGAACTATGTTTTAGTGGGCGGGACAGACAAAATTAAGCAGGTGGATTGACCAATGGCAAATTGTGCCAAGGGCTGTAAAGGAGTAAGCAAGGTGCTGAGCTGGGAAACAACTGGAAGGGTGAGCCCTGCTTCAGCTAGAGGGTGCTCCTTGAGTATAAACCGAGACCAGAAGGGCATGAGAGCAGAGTTCCAAGGAGAGACCTTGATGGAATACACCACAGCCTGCCCCGGGACAAAGAGACAGTCACAGTGTTGGGCTTGTTGGGTCACAAGGAGATACAGGAGTGATATTTCGAACTGGGACATTTTGGGGTAGGGAACCAAGGAACAGTCCTTCTTGTCTGACTCTTCCTTGCTTTCTCTCACCATGAAGGTTTTCTCCTTTATATGGATTAAAAATAAATAAATAAAAAGGAATAAACATCTGATTTGAGGTAATAAACACTCTCAGAGGGCCATCATATCTTGGAAAAAAAAAAACAAACAAGCAGATTCCATATGGATTAGGACCTCATTTCAATACGGCACATGTTTGACTCAGAGGCTAATTGTTGCTCCCTTAAAAATGCTATTGACTTAAAGTCCCCTCTTGTCTCTGTAGAGATTTCAGCTGTTGGTGAAATAAAAAGTTGTTATAAGACAATGAAAGCTAACATAACTTTTATATATTTTTTTCTCTTTAGATGAACTGGGAAGTGAAAACATCAAAGTGTAAGTCTCCGCTGCCTCCAACCCAGCTCAGTGTAGACAAGGGTATCAGAGAGAAGGGCAGAGTAGAGAGCCACCTGCTTTTTTAAGAGTCGTCGTTCTGATACCCTTGACGGGCCTCTTGGCTTCCTGGGCCCCGAGAGAGGGCCCTTAGCAGGCTGCAGGGGGAGGGGGTGTGCACTCTAGTCCCCCAACCTCCATTTAGTGGGGGATCTGGGTGTTGAACAGGGTCCTCTTCCAAAAACCATCTTGTCTGACTGCTATCAGTTCCAAATGCATTGTAGTTAAATATTCCGACCCTGGGTGTATTTGACAGACATCGGTTTGTTTATTCTGATTAAAAATTTTATCACCAGGAAAGCTAATGTTCACTGGTATTAAAGCAGGAGAGCCTTGGTAGAAGCATAAAGTTCATGCAGCAGAGCCACATTAGGGTGGGAGAGAGAAGAGGAATGGAGGGGGAGAGGAAGGAAAGAAGGAGAGAGATTGAGAGAGAGAGAGAGACTAGAAAAGAGGGAAAGAGAAAACAAAATTCCACCAGAATAGTGCTCTGGGGCAATGTCACCACCTCCTCCCCCACTCTCTCCCCAGCAACTTTGCCTGTTTAGACACTTTGCTCACTTCCTCTGCACAGGGTCACGCCCATGCTGTGGTTCAGAGTGGGTGGTCCTCCACCCCAGCCCCATTTACATTAACCAGGGGCTTCTTTCCCATGACCATGTGCTCTGAGCCCCGGTAAGGGAAGGCAGTGGGTTTCTGAAAGCAATGGCTCCATGTCTCCACCATGGAAAAGCCTGGGAGTTGACAGGAGAGGTGATCAAAGTAGCCTGTTCTCAGTGGCCACTTGACCCAGGGCACAGGTCAGAAACCTCAAGAAAAGGGAAGTGAAATTAAGCAAGGCCCCAATGCTATACAGGGCAGCTCCCCTGAGGATGGTCGTGGTGGAAGCCTGGCAGCTCAACTTTGTACCTTCTGGGAGCAGAGTCTCCTGGGCTCCCTTTCAGCCTGAGAGCTGGACTGTGTGGCCTCCGTCTTTGGATCAGTGATGGATGAAGGCCTATCTGAGTTCTAGCCTTTCCTTCTTTGAGAATTTGGGACACGCGAATGGGGCAAACCCCCAATCTGCCCTGGAGTGTCACATGAGAAACCAGGTTCATCTTTCTCCCATTCAACAGTCCAGGCTCTTCCCAAATGAACTAGGCACACCAGTGGATTTTTGTTTCAACACTGTTTTTGCTCTTCCTCTAGGCCCATTTTTGAGGAAGACACACCCTCTGTTATGGAAATCGAAATGGAAGAGCTTGACAAATGGATGAACAGCATGAATAGAAATGGTACAGTAACTTAGAGTCGCTTTTTCTGTCTTCTGTCGTATGAGAAGGTGCAAGAGTTTTAGAAACACCCAGTGAATCCTGGAGTGGATGGCGTGAGCCCAATCCACATGAGATCTGCAGCATGTAGATAATAAACCTGGGTCAGACCATCCTTAAAGACTCGGTTTGATTAGGGCACCACTTAGTGCCATTTGTTTTTATTTTTGCACAAGCTTTTGACGTGGCCTCTTTGAAGAAGCAAATGGTCTTTTTTCAGACAAGGAACTCTCTAGGTCCAAATTATCTGGAAGAAATTAGCATCTGGCATTACCTTATATACTGTAGTATTTAGAGATCTACAATTTTAATCTGTATGTGGTTATAAAACTTCACCACATGTAGTTTACGTAGTTCAGTGCTGTCCAGTGCAATAGACACTAGCCATATTTAAATTTATTTAAATTAAAATTTTAAAAATGAAATAAAGTCAAAAATATTGTTCTTCAGTCACTCTGGCCACATTTTGAGTGCTCGGCAGACTATATTATACAGTGCAAATCTAGAACATTTCTGTTGCTATAGGAAGTTCTATTAGATAACACTAATATATGTAGTATAATAAAAATTCTCATGAACTTATTTTCCATTTGATATCTGGCAGTAGTTCTATATGTTCCCTACTTTTTAAAGTCAGTATTTGAATTTAAAAATGATGGCAACTTGGGGCACCTGGGTGGCTCAGTTGGTTAAACATCTGCCTTCGGCTCAGGTCAAGATCCTGGGGTCCTGGGATCAAGCCATAGAGGCGCTCTGCTTAGCGGGGAGCCTGCTTCTCCCTCTCCCTCTGCTGCTCCTCCCACTTGTGCTCTCTCTATCTCTCTTTGTCAAATAAATACATTTTAAAAAAATCCTTAAAAAAATGATGGTACCTATTTTTTCTCCTTTTAAAATTCCTTTAGAAGGTCAATAAATTATTTTTAATGCTCAGATTAAATTAACAAACTCCACCATTTTTATTGTCATATAATTTGTATTTTTTAACATTCATCTTTTAAAAATACCCTGGGAGTTGGTCAGATTCAACAATAACGAAGTCCAAATCCGGAGACCTGTTATCAGAATTATTGCACCAGAGGCTTATCAACATAAGCTTTCCAGAAGATTAGAACCATTCAATAAACTCGTACAATTTTGAACAGAACAGTTTTTTTAAAAGATTTTATTTACTTATTCATGAGAGACACAGAGAGAGGCAGAGACATAGGCAGAGGGAGAAGCAGGCTCCCTGCAGGGAGCCCGATGTGGGACTTGATTCCAGGACCTTGGGATCACAACCCGAGCAGATGCTCAACCCCTGAGCCACCCAGGCATCCCAACAGAATAGTTTTTCATAGTCCATTACTGAGGAAAGAATGGCTCCATAAAGCATTGAAGGTTAGGGGCAGGCCACTAAGATAATCCTTAAGGTAGTTTCATTTTGTTGTTTTTAGTTTATAAAATATATATAACATAATTTTGAAAATGCAAAAAAAAAAAAAAGTAGAAAGAAGAAAAACATCACACCACCCAGAGATAACCTCTTTGAATAATTTGACATATTTCCTTTTGTGCCTAAGATAATGTAATACAAAATCAGGACCCTGTTACACTCATTAAATCAGAAACTCGGAACAAGGCCTTTCTATTTAACAACTACAGCAGAGAGTTATTTTGACACATTAGTGATGGAACCGATGGATTTTGTTTTTCCTTTAAAAATCACTGGCCCTAATAGGAGAGAACTCTGACAGCTTTAAGAAGGTTAGTTATTCCTCACTTTCCCTGCTGCTTTTGGAGTGTGTGTCCTGCCTGAAGTCATGCTGCAGGCATATCAGGACCTCCGGTAAAGCTATTTTATTCCAGTGTTTAACCTGAAACATGCAGATTCTAGCTTTTGGAGCAACAGTGGGGTTCTTCAGGGACTGAATAACCAAGCAGTGATGAATTGTGCCCTTTCCAACAGGGGCAGAGGCATGTTGAAGTCTTGTATCTGTGCTTCTAATGCTTTTTCCATTTCAAGAGCCTTGCCATCATTAATCTTTTAACCTCTGGAACTCCCTAGTGAGGCCATTTCTGCACAAGTAACTGGACAGATCAGGGACATGCGATGCTCAAATATAGGGGTTTCGTGGATAGGAAAATAAAATTTTGGTGACTAACCATGAGTTTGCTTTTTTTCCATCCTAGCGGACTGTGAATGTTTACCTACTTTAAAGGAAGAGAAGGAATCAAACCACAACCCAAGGTACTTCTAATTTCTACCATTGATTATATGTATGTGGGGGAGGGAATTGGAGACCAGGGTAGAGCACTTTTGCTTACCGTCTCTGTGCCTGTACATTTTCTGTGACAATTCACATATGTGCGTAGTGTGGGGAAAAGAAAGCATGGCAAATAGAAAAATATAAAGTAAATATCCTTGTGATATATAGATACAGTCTTTTTTTTTTTAATAGATACAGTCTTTAGAAGTAAATTAGGACTGGCATTTTCTTGCCCTTCTAAAGAGACACCGTTGAAGCGGCTTCTGTTTTAGTCATAAAACTTGACGATTATATCAAACTATAGTTTTGTTTCGCTTGGGTGAATAGATGTTTGGTAAGGAAAACAGATGGGAAGTGGCAGTCTTAAGGGGGATGATTGTGAATAAGAGCGGACAAAATGAACATCTAAAAACCAAAACAAAAGAAAACCCCACCTGGCTTGGATTGTTACAGGAGAGAAATTAAATGAGAATTTACTAAGCACATTCCATTCCACCACTAGGTGGCTCTGCCTGATAGAAAATTTTAGTGTCTAGGGCTTTGGTGTTTTTCAGCACACCATGATCTTGTTTAAATTTTGTTATCTTTTATGAGGATAGAAATGTGCATGTTTGGGGTGGTTTTGATTGGAGAATTATTTGGTCAGGACATGGGAAGTGTCATAGGAGAAAGGATTGGTGATTCAGCATTCCAGGGACCTGTTCCACACAACAGCACTGTGATTTGGGGGGCACCAAGTTGTTGGTAGGGGTGACTCAGAGGTGATCAGTGAGCAGAGAACTTGACTGAGCCTGTGACTGACACTTTATAATAAACTGGGCGCCTGGGTAGCTCAGTCAGTTGAGCATCTGCCTTCGGCTCAGGTCACGATCTCCGGGTCCTGGGATCGAGGCCCACATTGGAGTCCCTGCTCGGTGGTGGCGGAGCCTGCTTCTCCTCTCCCTTTGCCCCACCCCTGCCCCTGCTCTCTCTCTTTCACTTGCTCTCTCTCAAATAAACAAATAAAAATTTTAAAAAATTAGAATAAACTTTCAGAGCAGGATACTATCTTCTCTCCCTCCATGTTAACCAAAGGCTGTGCCAGTCATCTTAAATGCTTCCAGAGTGCAGTCACTGGTCACTGGGCAGTCCCAAGGCTGGAGCGTCCCAGGGGAAGATTGAGAGTAGAATGTGGTTGGGGCAGTCAGATGTTTGTCTTCTGGACTCTTCTTCTGCACCTTCCCCGAAACCTTATCGGAGAGGTGGTCACCCCACATCTCACACATCAGGCCCTCAGGCCCTCACAGTCTTTTTTTTTTTTTTTTTAAGATTTTATTTATTTATTCATGAGAGACACAGAGAGAGAGGGAGGCAGAGACACAGGCAGAGGGAGAAGCAGGCTCCATGCAGAAAGCCCGATGTGGGATTTGATCCTGGGACTCCAGCGCCGAAGGCAGGCGCTAAACCACTGAGCCACCCAGGGATCCCAGGCCATCACAGTCCTAATGAGCCAAGCCTAGGCTCTGACGTGGAAGTCCACTTTGTATTGAAGATATCAGGCATTATTAGTTAAAATAATGTTTCTCTTAAAGTTGCATCACTGGCTCAGGAAAGATTCTATCCTATTTAAGTGAGATACCAGATACTAACAAGCAGATGAAAGAGAAAAATTCTAGGGGGAGTATCACAAAGGAAATCACAGAGCAGTATTTTCTCTGCAGTTTAGTCTTACCTAAAGATGAGTCACTGTGTAATTCTGTGTAGGGTTCACTCACATCACCACCAAAACCCTATAAATATCTTATTACCATATTTCTGACGGGTACCCTCCAATGATGCGAAACATTGGGGGTTTTATACACCTGCCTCCTGATCTCTGAAATTATTGGCAACATGGAAGAGACCTAATGTTAGAGAATTACATGGTTATGACAGCATCTTAGAAATCAAGTTTCTGAAATACTGAAAGGTTGGTCTTTGAAATAAGCTGTAGCTCATTTCTGCCTATAAGACAAAAAGCCTTAACCGATTTGGAGGGCTGCTTTATGCTAAACTATTATTTTTTCAGGTGAATGTCCACATTCTTCTGTTGGTCCAGAACTATCTGACTTTGATTCAGAGGACACTGGTCAGGCCTTACCCACTCAGCGATGTCAGAACCAGGGCTATGCAACCAGCAGTGGCAAGTCCCAGAGCCTTGGTGCTATAAGGACGTTTTGATTACTCAAAGAGCAGTACAATACTATAAAGCAAATCTAATTTTTAGTCACCAAAAACTCTGAAAGATACAAAGCACTTAGAACAAAGCCTGCCACAAAGCAAACTCTCAATAAATATTGATATTATTATTAAAATTCATAGACATAAATTCACTGCCCTTTGGGCTAATAAGCCTGTGTCCAAAGGCCCAGGCACATCCACGTTAGTGGTTGGGGCATTTTTTTTTAAAGCTTTCTATTTTAGTTTTAGGTGTACAGCAAAATGAGCAGAAATGACAGGTCCCATATGCTCCCTACCCCTATACACACACAGCCTCCCTGACTATTGGTGTTCCACGCCAGAGTCGTACATTTGTCGCAATAGGTTAACCTACTTTGACACATCAGTACTCCCAAAGTTCCCCATTGGCTTTAATGTCTGAGACTCATCCTTCCTCTGCCATTTAAGCAGTGAACGGGTGACTGTACCGCTTCAGAAAGTATGTAACAGTCACTGTAGATTGAACTTAGTAGAAAACCTACTTCTCCATCCTCTTGCTAAATTAAGACTTCCAGAATGCATTTAAAGAATTCAATTCATCTTGATGCTAGAAAGACACCCTGACACAGAACCTCTGTTATATGTAAAGTCTTTGTACTTCTGGAAAAAGGAGTCAATCTGGTCACCACCCTACACTTAATGCACTATGTGGGGTGTAAAGACTTTTCTTTCTCATCAGGATCCATAGTCTCAAGTCTTTTAGAACTCTTCCCACATATCCCATTGACCAGCCATTGTTCATTACTTTGCCCTGTCCTCATTGAATGGACATTTTCTTTTATGTTGTGGAATCTAAAGTTTAGCACAGGATTTTATTAAGGGCCAGAGACACACAAAGCCGTATGGGAAGTTTATACTATGGTTTTCATGTCTTTAGAAAATCAATAAGAAGAGACAACAAAGGAATTGTGTACAAGGGAGAGTTTTATATTCATATTTCCTACCTTAGCATTTCTCCCATAATTCATATCTGTTATGTGTGAGACATTGTAAGTGGAATGCTGTTTAAGGGTTGCGGCAGGGCAGTGGGAGAGGTCTGCCCTAGAGTCGAAGAGAATTTCATCACTGGCATTGTTAAGCTTTGCCAGCACTCAGTGATAACAGAGAGCAGATCTATTGAGTTGGTTATATTATTGTTTAAATTCTCTGTAAAGAATGCACTGCCTTATTGTCTGCCCCTCCCAGCACCTTCCTGAATGCCGCTAGATAGTTAGTAACCACAAAGATAGACTCCCTTTCATCATAGTGCTTACAGTCTAGCCAGCCTGTCCCTTCTTCCCGAGGCCTTTATAGTGAGACAATTTCCTGCAAGCATAGTGTTTCTGTCTCTGCAAGCTTAGGTGACAAACCACAGAAAAGGAATGGCAAACATTAGCCGAGTGTCCATCTTCTTTCCCTTATGCCAATTGGCCACAGTGATGAGTTTATATTGAGTAATAGCATTGGGAAAGACTAGGGAAAAAATTGATTTGGTTCCATCCAAGTGGATTTATAATGTATAATTTCGTTATTTTTATAATAACAAAAAATAATAAGACATTTATATAGCATCTTATACATACTGGATTCCTGGGTACTATCACGTAGGAAGTTGAGTAGTCAGAGAGGGTAAATAACAGCATACCCGTTCTGGTTTTGTGATAATTCTATTGTTTATTTTATGATTCACGTCTGAGCTCAATGACATAAAAATGGATCACTTCAGTATTTCTCGGGAAAATCTAGGTTAGTTTAATAAAGAATTTCGTGAATTTCTTCCTGTCTCTGCTCTTTGTCTTTTTTTTTTTTAGAAAAGTATGATGATGTAATTTTACAAAATATATTTACTGAACAACCTATTATGTGCCTAGCATTGTCTACATCACATCAGTTCAACCAGCTAAAAATGAAATAAACTGTATGAGTAAACCTGGAGCTTGGAGCGGTTCAATGATTTGTCTAATTTACACAGCAGGTTTATGATAAAACTCAATATTTCTTTTAAAACTACATTTTTGAGACACCTGGGTGGCTCTGCGATTGAGCGCCTACCTTTGGCCCAAGGCATGATCCTGGAGTCTCGGGATCCCCCTGTGGGGAGCCTCCTTCTTCTTCTGCCTGTGTTTCTGCCTCTCTCTCTGTGTCTCTCATGAATAAATAAACAAAATCTTTATAAAAAAAAAACCAAAAACTACATTTTCATTTTCTTTTATTAATTAGTTAAGAGATATTCCACAAATTAGAGATCAAAAAAAATAGAAGGAACACTCAGCAGCAAGAAAGGCAGCCACCATGAGGCTAATGCATGAAAGTATTTGGTGAATGATGTATCCATCACCTCGTGTATTCATGGATGAGACTGAACCATTAATTGCAAGAAAACAGCAGGTTTGGTGAACTGTGTTGGCCTCTCGGCTCAAGTAAATCTCTGTAGCCCCTTCCAGTTATTTTCTCTATGAGTTTCTTTCCTCTTTTCCTTTCTAGTCTCTCAAAAGTCCTTTTAAAACTCAGTAAGTATTAAATAAGAAGTATATTGAGTGCCAACTGATTTCCCTCAAATCTGAGCTCTGTATTTTGAGGGATACAAAATAACTGCTTATAAAAAAAAAAAAAGGAACCACTTATAATCCTGCAGGATGATAACTTCAAATAACATTGTTAAAATGCAGGTGTGTATGTGTATGTGCACGTGCGTGTGCATGTGGTGGGTGAGGGAAGATGTATTAAATTTAATAAGCTTGAATAGTGGCCCAGATTATGTCTGCTGTGGGCATGATCTATGTGTGTTGGATGAATGTTAGGCCTGGGTGTGATGTTAGCCAGATGTGTGACCTCTGTAATTCTCTCCCTACCCCCCAACCTCCCTCCCACCCCCTCCCTGCCCCAGGGCCAGGGCCAGGGCTACTTGGGGAAGGAGAAGGGATGTTATATTGCTGAAGAGAAAGGGAGCATGATCTAATTGTGAGGTGACTTTGTGCTGTGCTGAGCTCTGTACTCCCCCCAAACCAAGTTAGGAAGCATCATCACACAAGAAAGGTTTAATGCAGGTTTATTGCCATCTTTGGAGCGAGGAAACATTAGCTGTGGTCATGAAGAGGAAGTGTGAGAAGATAAACTGGTCAGGAGAACAAAGATGGCTGCGCCCCGGGGGCACTCGGGAAAGAGGCCTTCAGAGCTGTCCTCATTTCACTGTTAGCTTCCCGATTTAATGCTTTCTTAAAAATCATAAGATGACGCTTTGTCATCAGTTCAATTTGTTTTTACAGTTTGTGGGCCTGTTACTATAAAGGCTTTTGCGAAAGCTGTCCCACATTCTTAAAATATCTACATAACACTCAGAAAACTTACTCTCTAATGCCGCTGTCGTAGACAAGACGCTAACACTGCCGGAATCAACACTGAGGCAAGCAATGGAAGTTTGAGGCAGGATCACTTATTTTATTTGGTGCAATTGTGTGGCAGTGGGCCAAGATATTTTTAACAGGGAACTCTAGGATTTGCCAGAGTTGAAAACGCCTGGGCTCATTTGATCATTTCACAGAGATGATAAATAGCCACAGAGACAGCAGGGAACACGTCTAACTAGACAGAGGAATGAGCGAGCGAGAGAGAATGCCTCCAGGCGCAGGTCGTGGGCCGGAGCCCAGGTTGCTGACTTTCACACAGGCCTGACGGCCACTGCGCCACCGCCAGTGAAAATTTGCGTGTGAGAGTTGCAACACTAGGAATGACTTGATGTCCCACGGCTGAGGCAATTGGTATCCACTTTGGGACAGTCTTGTGTGGCAGGCCCTGTCACACTGCTCGCAGTCCACAGAGCCGAGCAGAGAGTGCCAGGTGTGAGCTCTGGGCTCCTTGGTGCTTGAAGTAAACAAGTTCTGGTTGGTGACGGTGCCACCAGCTAAGCCCTCAAAATGCTTGTAGAGCGTTTTAAACAAACCACATTTAAGTACATTCTCCTCAGAAATGGAAAGTTTGGAGGCACCAAACTTTGGCTCGGCCTGTTAAGCATCTGCTTTCAGCCCAGGTCATGATCCCAGGGTTCTGGGATTGAGCCCCACATCGGGCTCCCTGCTCAGTGGGGAGCCTGCTTCTCCCTCTGCCTCTGCTGTTCCCCACCCCCCATGTATTCTCTCTCTCTCTCTCTTTCAAATAAATAAATAAAATCTTAAAAAAAAAAAAGAAATGGAAAGTTCGTTTTGGAAGATTCTTTCTTAAAGACTTTGCATTTTGAAGCAGTGTTCAAGCTTGTGTTTAACCAAAAAACATTTGCTAGCATAGAATCTGCAAAATAAGAATAACATACATTCGTGTGTTTGTGTGTCTGGCCGCTAGTATGGTGCCTTACGGAGATTTGCTCACCTATCCTTTACAACAACCCTGTAAGATACATGGTATTATTATGTGCGTTTTGCAGATGAGATAAACACAGAAAACTGAGCCTAAAAAAAGGTCAATTTGCCCAAGGTCACATGGCCAGGAAGTGGCTGAGCCTTGATTCAAGCTCTGGCTGTCTGACCCTGTGCTCTTATCTACTACGCTGAAAGAGCCACTGTTAGCACATACTAACCTTAGTACTGCCATAAAAACAACATGAGGTGTGAAATACCTAGGCATAAACTTAACCAAAAAATGCATGGCATAATATAAAAAGAAATGGTTCAATTTTATTGAGGGACATAAAAAAATTTTTAAAATAGAGAGACACATACTGTGCTCCTGAAAGACTCCACAATGCAATAAAAATGAAAATTTAGAGCTCTGTCTCATGCCATAGATTAAAATAGACGCCAAATAAGATTAAATGTTAAAAAAAAGAAAAAAGTACAGAAAAAATATAAATATTATTATAACTTTGAGGTAGGGACTAGTTGAAAGCATGACACACGAATCAAAAACCGTATCAGAAAAGCATAGATTTAGGGGTGCCTGGGTGGCACAGTCCGTTGAGCATCCAACTCTTGGTTTTGGCTCAGGTCATGATCTCAGGGTTCTGGGATCCAGGCTCACATGGGACTATACGCTCAGCAGGGAGTCTGCTTGGGATTCTCTCCCTCTCCGTCTGCCCTCCCCCCTGCTCTCTCTCTCAAATAAATAAATAAATATTTTTTTAAAATAAATATTTTTTAAAAGGAAAGAAAATCATAGATTTAAACTACATTAAAAGCTCCAAATTTCTTTACTTCAAAAAGCACAATAAATAGAATGAGGAGGAAAAGGAAAACTGGGGAAAAGTATTGGCAATATATGTATAATGAACAAAAATTACTAATACACAAACCAATAAAAAGATAGTCCCATTCTATTTATTTATTTATTTTTAAAGATTTTATTTATTTATTCATGACAGACACAGAGAGAGAGAGAGGCAGAAACACAGGCAGAGAGAGAAGCAGGCTCCATGCAGGGAGCCCGACGCGGGACTCGATCCTGGTCTCCAGGATCCTACCCCGGGCTGAAGGCGGCGCTAAACCGCTGGGCCACTGGGCCTGTCCAGTAGTCTCATTTTAAATGAGTAAAAATTATCAATATTAGCAATTTAGCAAAAGAAAAAAATCAAAATTACCAATAGACCTTTAAAAATGTTTATTTTTCTTAGAAATCATAAAAAGTAAAGGTAAATATGACGATATTTTCACCTATTGGATCAATAAAAAATGAGAATAATAATATCAAGGATTGGAAAGGAAATCTCCCTAAAGAGAATGTGGGGAGGAAAAAAATCTAGGGAAGGGGTAATTTGACAAAGGGCTGTTTAAGCTTTAATATGAGATATATTTTAGCCTGGCAATTTCTCTTCTAGGTATGTATATGCAAAGGTAACAACTGGGAGTGTGCAAAGATTTTTTTTTAATTTTTTTTATTTATTTATGATAGTCACACAGAGAGAGAGAGAGAGAGAGAGAGAGAGAGAGAGAGGCAGAGACACAGGCAGAGGGGGAAGCAGGCTCAATGCACCGGGAGCCCGACGCGGGACTCGATCCCGGGTCTCCAGGATCGCGCCCTGGGCCAAAGGCAGGCACCAAACCGCTGCGCCACCCAGGGATCCCCCAAAGATTTTTTTATACTAAATAAAAACTAAAAATCAGAAGTAGTCTACAGGTTTAACAATAAGGACATAGTTTAAAAAATGGTTTTTGGTCTGATGAGACACTAGAATGCTCTGTAGCCGCTAAAAAGATACTGTATTTTTATTAGCAAGGAATGATGTCTGTATGTGAATGACAGTGAGAAAAGCAGATCACAGCGTGATATTCATGATATGATTCCATTTTTGTACCAAAGAATGTATATCATGATCAGAGGAAGGAAGTTTGGAAGAGTACAGACCAAAATGTTAACTGTGGTAAGATTGTTAGTGTTTTTCGTTTTGCTTAGTTGTATTCATTTTTTCAACAAAGAGTATGGATTGGTGTTTGTTTGGTTTTTGTTTTTTAGATTTTGTTTTATTTATTTGTTCATGAGAGACACACAGAGAGAGGCAGAGACACAGGCAGAGAGGGAGAAGCAGGCTCCCTGCAGGGAGCCTGATGCAGGACTCGATCCCAGGACGCCAAGATCATGACCTGAGCCAAAGGCAGATGCTCAACCACTGAGCCACCCAGGCATCCCAGTTAAAAAGTTTCTTAATCTTCCATCAGCTTTCCATTTCAAATAAGTTTTGCTATAGAAGTTGTCTTTTGCTCACAACTGCCCGCCTCCTCCTTTCCCATCGATGGTCCGACCTTATCACAGCTTCTTCACAACACAAACACCAACACATAACCATACACACATTATCTCCCCTCTCCTTCCATGGATAGATCTATTTATCTATCAAATTGCTTCAGTCTTTTTAGAAACACATGCTGGTTCCCCGAGCAGGAGAGCTCTGAAGCAGGCGTCAGGAGAACCTAGCTGTTGCAGACTGTACACACCTGTGAGCTAAGGAGTTGTGAGGTTCTGTTGATTCTTATCATCCAGGCACTTTCTTGGAGACAAAGGTCACTTCAAGTAGGGATGTTCTGGAATTGGAGTGAAGGGACACAAAACTGAAGAAAGAAGTGGGAGGAGAGGTAGAGTGGCCTGCTTTCCAGGAGATGTGGGTGGAGGCATGGTCTCAGTGGGAAAAGCTGCAGAGCCAGATATGTGGCCAAGATAGCCAAGTCAGAAACAAAAGCACAAATGAGCCAGCACAGTCATGTCCGAATACCACGTCCCTCATTTATGTCGACTCACACCCCAAGATGCATTAGGCATCATTAGGATTGAATTCTAAATGACACCGAGAAGGCACCTCTAGATCCTTCGTGGATGTGAACAAAATGGGCTTTTGAAAACACGCCAGGACCACGAACTCCTGAGAAAAAACAATGCATGGAAATTGTTTAAAAAAGGAAGGGGGGAAAAAAAGCAATTTGGCATGTATTCATAGGAGAATGGGATTAGATCTAATTAAAGGGGGGGACCCCCAACTCCGTCTGGTTCTCTCCACATCAGCACAAGGGAGGGATCTTAGAGCAAGAGCTAGGGATTATTTCTTGGCCTTCATGGATTTCCTCCTCAGGGATCAAATATAAAATCCAAACCAACCTTTGTTTCAGAAATTGTAAGCTGGGCCCTGTTGGCTTCCTGACCGTGTACGTTCTCTTGAGTCCCCTCCATAGTGGAGTGACCAGCTCTCGGTAGCTTCTTGGAAATATACCACGGTTCTGTTTTTTTACAGTGACAGTGAATCCTGAGACTGAATGGTGCTAATGTTTTCCAAGAGAAGCAGCCCCGGAGGGAGCCTGCCGAGCCTGCCAACAGAGGGTGAAGAGGATGCGAATTTAATTAATTTCAAATCAACAAAGACACAAGAACCTTTCGCTGTTTCTCCAACGCCCACTCTTCCTAATGATGGCATCACCTGTACTTGGAAGAATGCACGATTGAGAAGCGCGAGGGAAGAGGCTTGGCTGCCGTCCTGGGCCTCTGGGGGAGGAGGACCCAAGCCGGCTCTCACCCCTCAGGGGCGCCTCTTCTCTCCTCCAGGCCTACCTCTGGCTGCCCGGTCCTCTGGGCCATGCTCTCTAGGTCTTTGTTACCTTTCTGCTTCATTCCTCAAAGTTTAAATCAGGAAGCTGTTTTATATAGGGCTTCCTTCTGGGTCACCTTATTACCTAATTAGCGCCGGATAATTTCCTCTGATTAGTCAAGTCCTCTGATAGGTCATGTGCATTCGGCAGCAGCTTTCCTCAAGGCGGGTTACATCATGGAAAAGACAGAAAACAAAGCGAGTGTTTCACTGTGTACATCATCCCAGGGGCTTGGTAAGCTCACCTGCCTGCCAAGAAGACATAGTGGGAGAGTCCGGCGTCCGGAGGAGACGCTCTTTGGGGCCTTGGGGACTCCGAGTTGGCCAGAGCCCTTGGGACCTTCTTGGAGGAAAAGGGATCTTCAGTGACAGAGCAAAGTGATTTCCTTCTCAGCTAAAATCACCGGCTTGTTCACATTTCCCCAAAGCTCATTCTTACTCTCACCACACCTCCCCCGCCTGTGGTCTGTGACTAGGACATGGGCACAGGCTGGGTCATCTGTCAGCCTTCTGTGTTTTCAAGATCTTTAAGGTCATTTGAGACAAACAGAATAGGAATAGGAAATACCTGTGCCTGTGGCAGATACCACTCGTCGCACTCGACAAGCCTGGTGTCCTCCTCCACACGGCTCTCCGGGAGGCCACTATCAGCCCATCAGAGATGACATTCAACACGGTCTCCGTTGACACCCTCGCACGAGCAGTGCACCGTGCAGGAGGGCCTGCTTGTCATTCCCACTCACGTAAAATCAATCCTCCTTTAATCCTTAATTTTCTAATTCTGACCTTTAAAGCAATCTAGCAAATCGGAGTCCTCAGGTCTTCTACAACACTTGGTATTTTATTCCAGGGAAGAAGAATGAAAACTTTATTTATTTTACTGTCCACATATCAACTGAAGGGAGATGAGGCTCACCAAACTCTGGCTGTTGAACGGGGGGCTTGTGTCTGGAAGGCCGCCTTGAGGCATAGCAGAAACGGGCCTTCTCCACCCTCTAGCTGGCATCCGCCTTCTGACCTGGGCGCCTCATTTTGAAGGCAGGGTTCCAAGCCAGGGAAATCTTTCCACACAATAAAAGAGAACTGTCTGCTTGTGTTTAACCACTGCTATTATGCTAGCTTGAGACTTCACAGGGCCTTGGCGAAGGACAGTCTTCACGGTATATGATTTCAACAGATTGATCTGTCATATTCTCGTTAGCACATCCTAATATGGCATTTTTGTTTTCACCCCTGTTCTGCATATGCATACTCAACCTGCAGTCCACGGTGACTCTCAGATATTTCTGCCAAAATTGCCATTTTCTGAATCATCGTATCTATTTTGTTACTTTGTTTCTTCTCAACATTTTGACTCTCAGAAGAGTCTCAGATCGCTTCTTTCTCTCTCTAGGTAGCCAAGATTTTTGATGAACTCTGAGGCCTGTACATTTTATCCAAGTCTATCAAATAATGGAGACTTGAGAAGTTCAGAGAACTATAAGGGGTCTTGGAATCTCGTTTTGATGAAGCAATATTTTATGATACGATAAAGATATTCTCGTTCAATATTTAAAATCACTTCAAATTCCAGCAAGAGAAACTTCAGCAACACGCCATTCAATTTATGTCTGAAAAATGTCCCGGTGTCTATAAGTGCACAGTACACAAGGCATTTGTTTTAAAGGTAGTTTATTCTTGGCAAGGTGTATTAACCAAAGCTGTGAAGGGTCAATCCTAGCATCCTCTTTTTATTACTGTTCAATTAATAGGTATCATATATTGAGGATCATTTCAAGAATTGCTTTAAAAAAAAAAAGAATTGCTTTTAAACCCAAAGTTAATTTTATGTTTCAGATTATTGTTAGTAAAAATTTAACTAATTGGCCTTAATTGCATAGCCGATCAGAACAAAATCTGGCTTCAGAATGTTTTAAAGATATGTAAGTTTCACTGCATTTTTGCACATTTTAAGCAAACTAGGTTAACAATATTGTCAAGTCGAACTCCTCAGGAAACTTATTTAAATAAATGTGTAAGAATATCAATCTGTTACTCTTAACTCAGTGATGTGACTCCTCTTTCTGAGGAGCTCGTTGTTACCCAAACACATACAGCATGGATCCAACTTCTTATCCATGGGGGGAACAAATGCTTCTATCAATGTAAATGGATGCTTTAAAAAATGCTTTTGTAAAAAAAAAAATGCTTTTGTCTATTTTTAAATTTTATCAATTTGTACCGTCTCCGGAAGAAGGCCCCTATGATGAGTAAACATAAAATATAGACTTTAGTTCCAATATCTGTCAGAATTAACACAAATTCGGAATGTAGTGGAGTGATAAGACACCGTTTTATACTAAGAAGACACTGCTGAAATTCTCTCTGTGGGGAAAACATTGAAATTTTATACTGAATTAAATTTACACATGCTATGTTTTCACTCTCAGGAGATACTCAAGGTAAATCTTGGGGTTCCATTTAATATGTACAACAGGCAGACCAGCGTAGCTTCACTCATAGATTACATTTCCTCGATCTTAAAGTAACCAGAAGAGTCACTGTATAACAGTGTGGAGTGAAATTATTCAAATTGGTTATTAATAATTGCATAATCCAAACAATGAATTGCCTAGATTTGTTTATTTGTTTGAGCAGCTCTGTGACATTACCTTGGTACTGTCCCATCTGGTACTAAAATTTTATTTTTCTCCTAGTCCTTTTGGGGGTGGCTATTTGTAGATACTTGGTGGGGTTTTTTTGGTTTGTTTTTTGCCCTATTACCTTTTCTAAATAACATGTTATATTCATGAGATACCAATCCATGCAAATATATATGAAACTAAAACTTTTCAAAATCAATTCTATAGATGCTCTAAGCTCTTCTTGAAATACTTTAAAAAGTTAAATTTATAAACCAAAGTACATCCAATAATGTGAATACTTTAATTTCAGTGCTGTACAAGTTTAGAAATACAACACTGAAGTATTTAAGACAACCAAAGGTGAATGGATTCGCTTCCATTAGACTTCAGGTGTAGAGGGCTCAGGTAATCATACTCCTCATTTCCCATCACAGTATCATCACTGGCCTTTGGTGCTTTATAAATAAGGAATTGGACCTTTTACAGAAAGCATATTCTTCACATTTTTCACCTCTTTGGTCTGCATGTCAAGAATTCAATGAAAGATACGCAGAAACTACAAATAGTAAGCAACATTTTTTCTAGTGTAAAGATCAGTGGAGAGTGATCACTAGATTACTCTGACTTAGGTGAAACCCCTGAAATTATAAATAACATCAAGAACATGGGAAAACTCTGCATGTTTAATAAATGTCAGACTTCAGAAAGGGCGGAGATTGTAGTTTCCCAACAAGTAAAAAATAATCTGCTAGATCATTAGTAACTTAGCATGTATGCATCTTGTTTTTAAAAGTAAGTGAAAATAGTGTTAAAAATGTATTATACTCTCTCATTTTTCAAGCAGTAAAGTACTTCCTCAGAAGGTCACTGAGATCATCAGACGTCGTATTTACCACTTGGCTTCAATGTATAAATCCTACCTTGTAAGCCCCGTGTAAGAAATGGTCCCATCACTATTGGTTAGAACTGATTTGCAAAACTATGAAAGTTGTTTGTTTGTTTGTTTCAGAGAGGGAGGAGGTTAGGGACAGCGGGACTGGGAGAGATCGAATCCCAGTGCGGAGCCCAGCATAGGGTTTGATCTCACAACCCTGAGATCATGACCTGAACTGAAATCAAGAGTCAGACGCTTAACCAACTGAGCCACCCAAGTGCCCCCAAACTATTCTAGTTTTAAGACTGATGAAAGGTTTTAGGGTTTTTTTCTCCTGCCTTGTATGCTGAGAATAATATATGTAATAATACTTTTCCTTTACAGCTTATGGCTTTAGATTTGTCAGATATACATGTATATATGTATAAACTGCTCTCTTCTCAGCTGCATGATTTTTTTTAGAAAAAATGAATAAATCCGTACATGCTTGTATGCTAACTTATTTACTCCACAGTGATAGACTTAAAAGCATTTCTAAATTTAATTGAAAAATAAAGCACTCCAAGATAGGAGTAAAGAATATTTTTGACATTAGTTTCTATGTAATTAACGTATATCAAGATTTAAAGTAAATGTTTATTTGAAGGTGAGGTATTTGTTTACTAAAATGTTGCTGACTAAGGGTAGAGGAGTGACTTAAATATCTTTTTAAAGGAAATTCCTTTAATTTAACTTCTGTGACTTTGAAAAAGAAGGATTGTTACCTTTGATAACTATGCTCTCTTGATCTGTATACCTCTTTAAATAAATGAAACAATACCAATTTTAAAAGTTCTTGTAGAATTGAACCTGCCTTATACAAAATTATCTACCCTAAAAATTAGATTTTCTACATATCTAAAAGATATTATAACACATTCTTGTCTTTTTTCTTTGCAAAATATTTTTAAATTGAGAAATGCGATTTTAATTGTCAATGGAATGTAATTTTTAAAATTATTTTTAATAAAAATAGAAACAGCTCAGAGCTAAAGCCTTCTCTTTTGCCTGATTTCTCACTTTCCTTCATGCCTTTGATTCTAATTTCATTTTCTACACGTTGGCATTATGATAGCTAGAGCAGGACTGACGAGCAAGTTCATAACACATAGGCCATACGAAGACGTCTTTGAATGAGGATGCATTCTTGCAGGCCAGAAAAACTAGTCAGCACATTGACAGAGAGCAGAAGGATAAAAGGCCCCAGCAAAAATAAAACCTGGTCAGTGATGGCAGCATTGTACCCCTACAATCTGTGGCAGGGTGTGCTTCCTTCCTCTCCTAACCAGAACAACTAAGGGACTGAATGTGGGACAGACCCGCCTAGAGATGGCTTGGACCCAAAGAGCGACAGTCCTCTGGCATTAGAGAAATGATACTAAGAGAAAACAATAATGTTAACTGTAACTAGCATTTATTGTGTGTATCAGTTCAGGAATTAAGTTTAGCTTCTAAGAGTAGACACACAGAACACAATTGTTTTAAGCAAGATCTTTTCTTCTCACGCATCAGAGTACAGAGGTAAGCTGTGGTGGTAACTGCATGGTCACCTGGGTTCCTTCTAATTCTCCCCCGTCCATCAGTGCGGAGCTCCCATCCTCAGGGTGGCTGTATGATGCATATGCTCTAGCATATGGTGGACTAGGGGACCCATTTATTTCCCACCTCCATGAATCTGTACAGAAATTCCTCCATCTTGTCCCATGTGGTGACTCCTGACTTTCACCTCATGTGAATGTGCCTCTCTGTTTATAACCTGTCCCTGTTCCGTTCTGGATGGACCTCCATTCTTCCTCTTTGCTTATACTGCCCAACACTCTGCCTTCAGAGACCTGGAATAGATATATCTGGAGAAAGAGCCCAGTGAATTCATGTCAGGAGTTGTGTTCTGAGTGGGGCTGGAGAAGGGAGTGAGGAGTATGTGAGGAAAAGCTCTTGGGGGTTCTCTGGTTCAACAGATGAAACCAAGATTGGTTGTGAAGACCAAAGGGGCAGGATAGGAATCAAAACCTGGGACACAAGTCTGAGGCAGGAGGTAGACAGAAGCAGACCAGAAAGTGTTGGCAGTGAGGAGGGTGTGGAGGTGATTTCCACAATGGAGCTGAGTTGTCCAGTCTGTTTTCATTGGCCACTGGATGCACAGGGAATGGTGGTCAGCCTGCCTTACTGGTGGAAGGGCAGAAAGGACACTAGGTAATAATACCTTCTCTATGGCAGAGCTGCCCCTCCTCCCTGTTAAGTTGAGAAACTCAGTTCTAGAGAAACAGCATGAATATTAAACTCTGGGCTAGGATTCATGCTCCCACAGCACTGGGACCTGTACCCTGACCCCTATCAGAGCTGTGAGAGTGGTGGGAGCCAACTGGATTGTCTGAGAAGGGCAGACCACCTACATCTCTGGTCCAGGCAGGCAACACAAGGTGTGAATAAATTTCTTTTGAATAAATACTTTCTTTTGAATAGATGTTTTAAATTTATCCTAAATAAATATACTTTTCCTAATTTTCTGCCCTTATGTGTAATGTTGGTGTGTTTGTTTAAACAAGACTCTTAATTCCATGAGAAAATTTCCAATTCAAACTACCTCAGACCAAAAGAAACTTAAGAGGGGGCACCTGGGTGGTTCAGTGGTTGAGCATCTGGCTTCAGCTCAGGTCATGATCCCTGGTCCTGGGATCAAGTCCCGGATCTGGCTCTCTGCAGGGAGCTTGCTTTTCTCTCTGCCTGTGCCTCTCTGTGTGTCTCTCATGAATAAAATCTTAAAAAAAAAAAAAAAAAGAAGAAAGAAAGAAAAAGAAAGAAAGAAACAAAACAAACAAACAAACAAACTTAGGGGCTCAGGTAACCAAGTTGGGCAAAGGCAAGAAGTTGCTGCTTTCAGAAACAAACAGAAGCAGATTAGGCTACAAGAAAGGGCAGCCAGACTAGGCACTCAAACACAAGGCTCCTTCGTATTTTTATCTTTCCTTCATTGTCTGAAAACTTTTTCCACGGGGCCATAACTATTGCAGGTAGTAGCTTCAGGGAGCTTATCTTCCTGTCCTTACCACCAAAGTAGAAGGGAATCTCTTTCCTGTACCCAATGAAGAAAAGTCCCCAAAGGACTTCCATGCCTAACCCTGTGAAATGGTATTGGGACTGACTGGGGTTGACATTTCCCTGTACAACCACAGGTTGAAGTGTGTGTGCATGTGTGGGTGTGGGTGTGGGTGTATCTGGTACACACATTGGTTGGTTGATGGGGTGGGTGGGTGATTAGTTCATTGGTTGGTTGGTTGGTTGGTTGGTTGAAGAGGATTCATGAGGAAGCAGTTTTTAAAGGGAATCAGAGTGCTATGACCAGATGTTAGGGCATTTAGGACCAGCCAAGCACATGCATATCCACGACATGTGCTCTTCTATCCCATTCCACTTACCCACATTCAGAGTCAGAAGTCCAGAGCAGGCCAGGCTTTCAAGACGGCGAATCTACTGGTGCTTTTCATTTCTTTGTGCCATTTTTAGTATTTTCTAAATGTTCTACAGTAAATATGTATTATCTTTGTATTTATGTTATAAAAAATAGACTGGGTAAGTTTTGATTAAGCAAGATAAACATATTAAAAACTCAAACAGGAAAATCCAATATGGATTATGATTCGATATGGATTATGTATTTATTTATGCCTAAGAATGTCTTTTGAAACTTAGTTGCAAAGCTAATGAATATATTTAGTTTTATATGACCAGGACCACTCTTTGTAGGAAAGAGGAGGGGTTCTGAACAGAGGTTAATAAGAAGCCCTGAAAGCCTTGCTCTGGAGTGTGGAATGTATTGGGTTTTTTCTACATGCGTTCCTGTATCCCAGGCTGAACGTGGACACACTTTGTGCATTTCTCTTCAGGGCCTATGGGAGAATCAGGACAGTTTGTGAGACTCTGCATTTATCTTGTGGATCATGTCACTATTTAGGACAGGAGCAGAAGGTATTAAAGCAGTTGTCAAGATCCTAAGAAGATGAATGAGAACAAGCCAGCATTAGAAAGATTTTCTTCGCCGGGGCACCTGCACCCCGATGTTTCTAGCAGCCATGTCCACAATAGCCAAACTGTGGAAGGAGCCTCGGTGCCCATCGAAAGATGAATGGATAAAGAAGATGTGGTTTATGTATACAATGGAATATTACTCAGCCATTAGAAACGACAAATACCCACCATTTGCTTCAACGTGGATGGAACTGGAGGGTATTATGCTGAGTGAAGTAAGTCAATCGGAGAAGGACAAACAGTGTATGTTCTCACTCATTTGGGGAATATGAATAATAGTGAAGGGGAATATAAGGGAAGGGAGAAGAAATGTGTGGGAGATATCAGAAAGGGACACAGAACATAAAGACTTCTAACTCTGGGAAATGAACTAGGGGTGGTGGAAGGGGAGGAGGGCGGGGGGTGGGGGTGAATGGGTGACGGGCTCGGAGGGGGACACTTGACGGGATGAGCACTGGGTGTTATTCTGTATGTTGGTAAATTGAACACCAATAAAAATTAATTTATAATAAAAAAAAAAGAAAGATTTTCTTTCCCCATAACGCATAATGTCTAATCACTTGGGCTCTTTTCATATTTTTTTTTACTATAAGGATCATTAAATATTAAAGAATATTTTGAATAAAGAACAAAAAATCCTCCATTTAAAATTTTCTCTCTTGTATATTTCTACAGTTGCCACAGTTTCTACAATTAATATATACACTTTTCATAGAGTAAAAAAAAAATATCAAAAATAAAGTCCAATTAACCGCCCCTTCCCCCCCAAAATTGTCTTTAATTCCACCAGCCTAGCAAGGCAATCTGTATTCTTAGGAGTGATATGGAGTCTCCACCAACTGTTTCTAAGAAAGGGAATGTGAGAAGAAGGCTGGGAGTGACCCGTGATGAGGGTGACATGGGACCGCTTCCTCAAGCAGCCTGGAGGGAGCACACTTTCCTGAGAAGAGTGGGAGCACTTCCCAGCTGCTGTTCTGGGTTTTGAGGGGTCCATAGGAAAGGGAGCCAGTCAGAAACCCCAAAGAGAGAAAATACTAGAAGGCTTCCCTGAAGATGTCCCGGGATCCATTCATTTTGCAAACATTTATTACAAGCCTACTCTGTGCTGGGCCAAAGGGTACAGAGGGGAGGTGGGATGGCGTGGGAAAGGCCGTAGGCTCTGGAGCCTGACTGGCTGGGGTTAAATGCTGGCCCCATGCTTCTGGCCAGGTTACCCAACCCCTCTGTGCCCTACTTGCCTCATAGGACTTTTGGAAAAAACCACATGAGTCAATCCATGCGAGCGCTGTGAACAGGGAGTGTGTGGTAAGGATTGTATAGTGCTGGCTGTTGCTGTTGTCATCTCTGCCCTTAAGGAGATCACAGTCCAGAGGCTGCCATGACACAAACTGGAAGTCTATGGAACAAGAAGAAAGACCTACCAGACTCCTTTGGTAAGATGCAGAGTTGCTGGGAGGCTCCCTGGCTGAATGGCTTGTAGGAAATCACGCTGCCCAGGACTCTGTCCCCAGGCACCATTTTGTAGATAATTGGGTCACAGAAGGCACTGTCTCCCAGTGAGCGCCATTCCAACTGGGAATGACAGTATGATGATGAAGACTTTTCTGGAGCACACACTCTGTGACAGACACTCTTCTGTGTGTTCATGTGAACTAAGTCGCTAAGGACTCTGGCCTGCCATCCTAGTGCTTTGACTCCCTCTATTCCACCCCTAACCCCCTCCCCCATGGTGTGTATATTCTTTACAAGTCCTCCACTAGAGCAGCTGTGTTGGCTGGGGGGAAGGGAGGCTCCCTCCCTTAGGAAGTGTGGAGGGGGGGATCACTGGGTGGCGCAGCGGTTTGGCGCCTGCCTTTGGCCCAGGGCGCGATCCTGGAGACCCGGGATCGAATCCCGCGTCGGGCTCCCGGTGCATGGAGCCTGCTTCTCCCTCTGCCTATGTCTCTGCCTCTCTCTCTCTCTCTCTGTGTGTGACTATCATAAATAAAAAAAAAAAAAAAAAAGGAAGTGTGGAGGGAAGGGAGCGCAGGTTCCTTCGTTGCTGTGTTTTTTGTTTTGGCTCAGTTGGGCAGGCATGGGATAGAGGGGGAGGGGCTCATCCACTCTCTCTAATACTCTCTTCCCCCAACTCCTCAAACTGTCTACCTAGTCCTCCCCTGTCCTCCACAGAGGGGAAGGAGCCACTGAGGATGTCCCAGCTCTTAGCCCACCTGGGAGCAATAGACCTCTGTTCCCCAGCTGACGTAAAAGGTCTTCATCTCCAATATCCCTTCCATCCCCTTCCTCATAGAAGGGAGGGGGGAAGCAGCCAGGATCCTCAGCTCTCTTTCACAGTTGGACACATGGAGGCTTTGCACCTGGGTGAGGCCAGGAGTAGGGTCCCATGGATCTGGGCCCAGCTCTGTGGCTTCCCTGCCTTTTTCTGTGGCCAGTTCCAGAAGTGTTAGCACCACCTTTCTCCCCATTCTTCCTTCTGGATTCTTAGTCCCCAGGTAAGTATATCATAATTACCCTCATTTTATTTATTTATTTATTTATTTATTTATTTATTTATTTATTTATTTATAGAGAGGGCTGGGGGAAGGGCAGAGGGAAAGGGAGAGAGAATCTCAAATAGACTCTGTACTGAGCATGGAGCCAGATGTGGGGCACCTCATGACCCTGAGATCATAACGTGAGCCAGAACCAAGAGTTGGATGCTTAACCATCCAGGTGCCCCCATGACACTCGTTAATAGGGAGGCGAGGCTGCTGGCTTATGGCCCACAGGTAGCATGTGGTAGAGCTGGGGTTTGAACCCAACTAGTCTGTTTCCAAAAGTGGTCTGCTTGTTACCAGGCTCTCCGTGCAGGTATACCACATTCATCGACTGGGAAGGACTTGTGTGAAGGGTGACCCTGGATGGCATTCTGTCCCCTTATTTGAGTTTCATTCATTTGTTCCTTCAGTTAACATCTTCTGAGCCCCCTGCTCTAAGTAGAGCACAGTGGGTGCAGAAAAGAAGCCAGGATCCTCCCATCAAGCTGTTTCAAGAGATAAGGCCTCTGCCCCAATGCAGAGTGACAAGTTCACGGGGAGGAGCTGATGTAGGGCTCAGAGACACAGAGGAGGAAGGGTGATGGGCTGGGGACAGCAGGCAGGACCTGACAGAGAAAGTTGAATTGGAACAAGGTCTTGAGGGACAGAGGGTTGTGACAAATGGTCGTTTAAGAGAATGACATTCCGGTTGCTAGGGGAGAGTATGAGGAAAGGCACGGAACCGGGAGCGCCGTACAGCACGGTTTGGCTAGAGTACGCCAGGCATGTGAGAGAGAGTGGCAGGTGACGAGGGAGGGAAGCCAGGGCCTTGACCTCTGGCTTGGAGGTTGCATGTCGCTTAGCAGGAATGAGGAGCTCTTGAAGACCTTTGGGAAGGAGCACAAATGCTCGGCACTGGGGTTTGGAAGAGTGATCCTCACAGGTGGAGGGTGAGTTTCAGGGAGAGATGCGAGTAACAGGAAATGGGTGCAGCAGCGGAGGGAATTCGGAAAGGGGGAGAAAAGAAAGAGGAAGGACGCAGCAAATATGATCAGGTCATGGCCCCCACTCCTTTAGCTGCTTAAAAACCTTCCCACTGATGTTCAAATGGGCTCAAAGTCCTTAAAACGGCCTGAAGACCACCTTTGCCTCTTGCATACCTCATGTCTCCTAGTGCTTTAGCCAACAGCCTTCTCTTAACTAATGGACTATACCCTGCCCCTTCCTTCCTGGGACTTTCTCACATGCTCTTTCCTCCGCCTGAAATGCACGCCACCACCTCGTACCCCGCCCCATCCTTTGCCACAGTAGCTCCATCCAACCTTCGGATTTTAGCTTAGTCAAAGCCTTCCCTGGCCCCCACTGTGTGTTCTCAGTACCTTTCCTTTGTGGCACATGTGCCACCGTTGCAATTTTACATTTGTTTGCATGATTAGTCAACTAATGGCTGTCTTGGTCATAAGCTTTGCGAGAACAGATAAATCCCTGCCCTTGACTGCAAGCATCATGAGAAGCAATAAATATCTATTGACTTATTCTCATACCCCCAGCACCAATCATCTCTTGAGCTAATATACACTCGAAATGTTAGATCAATGAATGGAGAATCTACAGGATTTGGTAACTGACTATTGAGAGGAATACAAACTAACACCAGGCTTTGAACACCAGTGGCAAGAAACGTGGTGTTGCCATTTGCTGCAACAGGGAACACACGAGGAGCCATTTTAAGGTTATGTTTTCCAGATTATGAATCCAGCATCGAACAAATTGATTTGGAGATGCCATCAGGTCGTCAGTTTGTCTGGTAGGCCACAGCAAATTTAACGCTACAATTTAAGGTAAATATCACAGCTAGAGAAAGAAAGAGGGACAAGTTTGGGGGGTATATTAGTGAGAATTAGTTGCCTACATGTAGCAGAAAATCCAAAAGAAAAGAGGTGTTAAATTTGTAAGAATTTATTGTTGCCTCACCGAAAAGAAGCTTGGAGTTAGGAAGCCCAGGACTGGTATGGTAGGTCTGTGGTGGTCTGAGACCACGCTCTAGCTTTCTATGCCACTGTTCGTGGTACGTGGATGCTATCTCAAAGCTGCCTTTGGCCCCAGATAGCTGCTGGAGCTCTGGTCATCCAGCCTGTCTCTCTGGCAGGAGGGAAAAAGAGCGAGGTGACACGTGCTCCCCTAAAAGGCTGATGCACTTACATCTCATTGGGCCAAACCACTAGAAAACCAGGGCATCTAGCTTTAAGTAAAGCTGAGAATGTAGCCCTTTAGGTGGTTGCTATCTTGAAGAAACTCAGGGGTTCTACTAAGAATAATGTATATTCGATGGGCAATGGCTTCCCACAGGAAGCCACAGCCTAGATGAGATGTTCGAGGTCATGCAAGAAATGTGCAGTTTCATAAATGTTCATCCAGCTGAGCGGAATGAGTGTCCTGTGACAGGTCCGTGGGATTTTAGAGGAGCAAGGAATTTCCATAATCACTTAGTGCAATCCCTGCATTTTGCAGACAAAGACCTGACCCATAGAGACAGAGAGCTTTGGCCAATGTCACAGCACATTGGGGCCAGAACCAGGTTCCCCACATCTAAGACTGCGCGCAGAGTTTGTAGCAGCCCCAGCTCATGCGCGAGTAAGGGCTCCCTTCATGGAGCATTGGAGTGACTCGACGGAGGGGCGGGCATGGAACAGTCTTGGGTTTAAATCCCAGCTGTGTGAGCCTGGGCAAGTTACCCAGCTTCTCGGAGCCTCAGCTCCTCTTCGATGTAATGGGGCGATGGCACGGAATAGGCACTTTATCACTGGTGGTCATTATTATCGTTATTATTAAAAAGAAATGTCTTTAGAATAACTCAGTGAATCAGTGAACAAACCAAACGTGACAACAGACAGCTATCCGTCGTCGCCACTTTCGTTGTTTGTTGGCTGAGACCTTTAGAGCTGGATAGCTCGTGTCTTCTATGCCCTTGTATGGAATTCTATTGCTCTAGCTTTCTGCATGTGCCCTACTAGCATCTGTGCTTCCTTGGACTCACGCTGGCCTGCCTGCCAGCCCATGCCATTCCCCACCCCCCCGGCCCGTGACACCTGTGCCACTTCTAAACACACCGACTCTATGGAAGATGAACTAGACACAGACTTCCTCCACTCCTTGATTTCAGTTTCCTTTTCCCACCTTCACATATCCCCTCTCACGATTTCACCTGCCCCCCAACTCCCCTCCCATCCAACAGGCAGCACATTTTGAGTGTTGACACAAGACTGAGCTTAGTGCTTCAGGACAGTAAAAAGAAGACAATAGTCATAGACTCTAGCCTTGAATTGTTTTCAGTATGATGACAAATGCGTGAGCCATAATGACATTTTCTAAGGCATCATTACTTTGAGGTATGATGCAGACAGCTGTGCCGGAGCCGTGTTTTCCCCACCTTCCCCCTTTATTGCTGACATTTCCCCAACGCTGTCATTATCGACTCTTTGATACTTTACATAGTTTTGGGTTATTAATTCGTGTGGAATTTTAAAGGCTGGGAAATAGTTATATTTATGATCTCTTCTTTCCTATCTTAAAAAAAAACCACTTCATTAATTCAGTATCAACGCTCAAGGTAAAATAGCATTAAGTTACCAAATGCAAAATCTGTAAACACTATGTGAGATCCTCGTTAAAATTAATTTATTCTCTTTGGGCAGATACCGGGTTCTAGTTTGATTTGGAAATGCAGAATTTATGTCTGTTGTAAAATATGGCAATAAGTCCCATATTGCTGTGGCCAGGACGAGATGCCAGCTGGAGAGGAAACAGTTCAGAATTTGCCTGCCTGGGAGGGTTTCACATCCAGAGAGCCTGAATCCCTCTCTGCAGTCAGAACACTCCTGAATTTCCTCTCCTACCATGAACTAGCTGGGTGACTTGGGAAAGCTGCTTCGCTTCCCTGGGACTCAGTTTCCCCATCTGCAAAACAAAGCAGCTAGATTAAATCATTTCAAGTCAGCAGTTCTCACACCAAAGTGTGCACAAAAAGCATCTCTCTGAGCAGCTTCTTTAAAAATTAAAGTCCTGGGTCACAGGCCAAAGGGGGTTTGGCCCATGAACCAGCAGTTTTAAAGAGCATGTCAGATCATTCAGAAGCAGGGAACCTGTGGACCTCACAGAAATCTGCCACAAGCCCTTATTCAGCCCCCGTATGCTGTATCTTCCTCTGAAATATATTGCAAGTAAATTCTCAAAGAAGAAGGGGCGCCTGGGTGGCTCAGCGTTGAGCATCTGCCTTTGGCTCAGGTCACGATCGTGGGGTCCAGGGATCAAGTTTCACGTCGGGCTGCCTGCGTGGAGCCTGCTTCTCCCTCTGCCTGTGTCTCTGCCTCTCTTTCTGTGTCTTTTGTGAATAAATAACTAAAATCTTAAAAAGAATTCTCAAAGGAGTAGAAGATGGAGAAGAAGAAAGAAAAAGAATAATCAAGAACCCTATTATTATCCCTGGGGGCAGAGGTTTGAAGGCCAAGCCCCGTGGTCCTCAGGGCCGAGCTGCTGGCCCTGGCCCCTCTCTGCCCTGAGCTCCCGAGCCCTCGCAGCTCCCCGCGCACGGGAAGGCCCAGCAGCGGCTGCCTTTCCCACTAGCTTACTGCTCCCTGGGAATGAATGTCTCATCTGTTTCCAAGTTCAAGACCTCTGGCAGCAGGGTCTGCTCTGACTTACTGGGCATTTTTAGCAGCCCCTCCTCAGTGTCAAGTGAGAGCCCCCCAAGACTCAATGAGATAGCAACACAAGGGAGGCCTACCTAGCTTTGAGCGCTGTAAGAGCAGGTCTGTCGCGGTTTTCCACCCGTGGGGAAGTTCGAGCCTGGCCCTCTCAGCACCCAGGTGCAGTACTTTCAAAGACCAGCTGCCTGACATATGGCTCTGAGAGGGAGGGGAGGAGGGGCTTCATTTTCCCTGACGAGGTCTTCCTATTGCTAGTGTAGGGTGATGGGCAGAACTGGGCACTTTTTGACATTTATTTTTATTTTTTAAAGATTTTATTTATTTATTCATGAGAGACACACAGAGAGAGGCAGAGACACAGGCAGAGGGAGAAGCAGGCTCCCTTCGGGGGAGCCCGATGTGGGACTAGATCCCAGGACCCCGGGATCATTCCTTGAACCAAAGGAAGACACTCAACTACTGAACCACCCAGGTGCCCCACTTTTTGGCATTTAGATTAGGGACTGCTTAGTACAGGAAGTTGAAACACTGACGACAGTGGCTAAAACTTACTCTGTGCTAGGCAACATCCTAAGTAAGCACCTGTACTAACTCAGTTAAACCCCTCCACAAACCTGTGAGAGGGGTGTCGTGAATGTATTCAATTTCCAGAAACCGAGGCGTGAAGAGGTTGGATAACTTGCTGAGGGCCACCATCTAGGAAGCAGGAGACCCAGGATTCCGGGCAGGGCAGCCTGACTCCGCAGCTCAACTGCCTCCCTTATGTTCTGGGGAGTCTCAGCTCTCCCTCAGCTGTGGCCTGCGACCACAAAGAGCTCCTTACCCATTCCTTTCCTATTTTTTCCGTTTACATCATCGGTGTGCAGGCGGGCTGTGTGGAGAGGGGGCCGGGCAGAGAGGGATAATGCTCTTGGGATAACGGAAGGCAGCCTAGATGCCTTCCTTCACAGTAAACACCCAGAAATCTGGGAAAAGCTGATAGCTTTGGTAAGCAGAGAACATACTGGAACTGCTCAGCAGCGATGATCAGACCCTTTGGGACCCTGCTACAAACAGACCTGCAAATGCAAGTGAGAAGCTGAGAGCAGCTGTAAGCCCCTCTCCACCCGCTCCAATAACTTTCAAGGCAAAGGTCCAGTGCATCTTCCTCTGAGGGTTGTCCTTTTTTTTCTTTATGCCCGAGTAAGCATGCTCCTCTTAGTCTTCAGGTGATTAGATAGAAAGATAAAATGCCTTGCACATACACAGCTTCCTCCTGCAGGAAGTGAGCGGATGGGAGAGATTCACTGTAATGATGAGTCACCACCTGGATTTGAAACAAACACACCTACCAAGAGACGCAGGGTGTAGACTCAGTAAATAACCAGCCGACTGGCACTTCTGAAACCCATTGCTGCCACGGATTCGTTTTCCTATTTTTTTTTTTTTTCTCTTCATTATTCACTGCTTGGGGGCCGTCCTAGGCAGCAGCCTGTTCATTGTCTCCATTAAAATGCAGAGCTATCCTTCATCCTCTACCGTCAGAGTCCTGGGAGCCAGGTTCAGGAGGAGGGGAGAAATGAGGGCAGGGCTAAAGAGGAACATATAAAAAATTAATGAGCCATTCATAAAAATGAATATTATTACCAAAAGGAGCCGTCTGCCAACATCTCCATATATATATTCGCTCAGCTGCTGGGCTCTGGAACAGCGCGGAATGAAGCCAATGCATCACCTTTTTAGTGGTTGCTCAGTTGATCTACTATTAACTTTAAACAACCAATTGTGAAATGAGCACTTCGCTATGCCGTGATGATGATGGGCCTTGCCCGGCACTATTTTTTTTTTATCATGTAAGCTTGAAAATTGGTGAAATAAATTCAACTGTGCTTAGCACAGTCTCGGAGTCCTACAGAACCAGATTTTCAGCTGTGTGTGTGTGGGGGGGGGACGGCTCCACTCCACCGGCTTCATGAAGTCATTTTTTTTTTGAAGATTTTATTTATTTATTCATGGGAGACACAGATAGAGAGAGAGAGAGAGAGAGAGAGAGAGGCAGAGACATAGGTAGAGGGAGAAGCAGGCTCCATGCCCCGGGAGCCCGACGTGGGATTTGATCCCGGGTCTCCAGGATCACGCCCTGGGCCAAAGGCAGGCGCCAAACTGCTGCGCCACCCAGGGATCCCCCCTCCGTGAAGTCATTTGCACAAATTCTAGAAACTGCCTTTATTTCTCTCCGCCTTAGCATCTCTTTCCCTGAAAATCCCAAATGCCAAGATGTTGGGCTTTTTGCTGTCTCCATGAGCGATTGCAGACGGCTTCCCTTTCTTCCCACGGACACACTTGCACGTGGGGTGCCTGTCCTTCCCCCTGAGGCCCGGTCACCTTTGGACCCCCTCCGACACCCCCCCCCCCCCGGACCGGGGACCGGCCGGCACCTGCTGCTCCACGAGCACCTGCTGCTCGGCCCGCTGGCGCTCCGTGGGTCGCCCGAGGCTTTCTGTCCTTTGCTTCTGGGGGTTGTCGTGCCGGGCCCGGCTGTGGGCTGTGACCCTGCAGAACCGCCCCGGTGGCCCAGCATCGCTACTTGGCGGCCGCAGCACCTCACGCCCCGCAGGGCCGAGGATGGCCACCCCCGACCGCCCACCGCGGGGGACGCAGGCGCCGCCCCGCCTCCCGCGGGGAGGGCAGCGCAAACAGACGGATATGGTTGGTTGGGTTTTTTCTTTTTCTTTTTCTTTTCTTTTTTTTTTTTTTTTTAAGATTTTATCTATGTATTCACGAGAGACACACAGAGAGAGGCAGAGACACGGGCAGAGGGAGAAGCAGGCCCCCTGCAGGGAGCCCCAGGCAGGACTCGATCCCGGGACTTGGGATCACGCCCTGGGCCGAAGGCAGACGCTCAACCACAAGCCACCGGCGGATATGGGTCTTCTGCACCCCCTCCCTCCAGCGGTTGCCCCAGGGCTAGTCCATGCAAAGCCTAATCCTGCCACAGACTTAGCACCCTGCGTCAGGGTGCGGGGGTGGGGTGAGGGCGGCTCTGCAGGTCCCCATCCGCAGCTGGACACTCTGCGGGGTCATCGAGCTCATCTTGAACCTTGACTGTTGCCTTCACATGGAATCAACCCTGACCACCCCTCAGTTTGGGACTTCAGGCCTCCTGTGAGGAGATGCGTTTCTTTTCTTTCATGCCACTCCATGTGGTGATGTGTTAGGGCAGCTCTAGGGAACGATCTCAGTGGGGTACCAGCGCACCCCAGGCGGCTGAGAAGACACCAAATGAAGGCCAAACAGTCTCCCCTTAGAACTAAGAGCTCATTAGCTCGTTTGTGACGTTTTGACACCAAATATCCTTAGAGTTGTGCTCGAGGTCGCTGTATTGTAAAATACAGAAAGTTTTTATTTCATGGGGTGGGGGGAGTTGAATCCACTCTTGTTGTTACCATCAAAGGAGTCCTGAGTCCAAGCTGGAAGCTCACCTCTGTCCTTTCCCCACGGGGAGGAAACAAGGACGCTGTGACAGCTTCCCCTGGAGGTGACAGTTCAGGGTGTCCTTTGTAACTATTTCACAGTCATCTCCATGTGGTAGTCGCGTCATCCTTCTCTCTGATCTTCTTCCCATCCTTCCTTTTACCTTGGCCTTGCCTCATGCAGCTGCATACCCATTTTGTGGGTATGATCCTAAGAATTCTGATGGAAGGAAATTCATCAGTATCCTTTTTTTTTTTTTTTTAGATTTCATTTATTTATTCATGAGACACACACAGAGAGAGAGAGAGGCAGAGACACAGGCAGAGGGAGAAGCAGGCTCCATGCAGGGAGCCCGACGTGGGACTCGATCCCAGGACCCCAGATCACGCCCTTGGCTGAAGGCAGACGCTTGACCACTGCACCACCCAGGCATCCCTCCAACTGTATCTTTAACCTAAAAATGAAAGAGGACACTTAGGTAACATTTATGCATTTAAGAACTTATTTAATTCTTACAACCAGCTTGCTACTATCCTTCTTTTACAGACAATAAAATTGAGGCCCAGAGAGGCGAACTTGCCCAAAGTCAACAACCACTAAGTAACAGGACTGAGACAGGAACCCACAAAGTCTGGCTCAAGAGCCCTAACATGTAACTGCAGTGCAAACTGCTTCCAAGGTTAGCCACAGACAAAAAGGCCCTACTGGGGCTGGCAGCCACATTCCATCTTCTGTTTCCCAGTGTTCGCCTTCCGTTTGGGACTAACCCAGTTGTGACTGAAGCTCCCCCAGAGAACACACCGATCCAGGCAAAGACTCACAGCTCCACCTGTAATTCCTCAGCATTCCCACCACTGAGCTGAAATGGTCAAAGCAAGCCTCGATCGTAACACAGAGGGCAGCATGCCCCAGCTCCTGGCCCTCAGGATGCGCCTTGCCACCTTGCTCCCAGGCTTGCTCTACCATGGAGGCCCTCTTATTCTCTTCCCCAGAGGTGAGGTTGGAAAATTATGTCTACATTCAGGCCCAAAGGCAGGGAGAGGCTGTCAGGAGAAGGGGTTGCTCTTCCGGCCTCCTGCTCCTGGCTCCCTGTAAGGTCCAGCTCCTTCCCTGGGAATGACCACACACATATCCTACTGGGAAAATCCCCCCCTTTACCCGAGTGGTTGTGGTCCTGGTCCTCTCCCCTCATCTCAACAGGACCTCTACATCCTAATACAACACAATAAATCTGGGATTGCACCCTGAGGCCTGCAGTTCCAGGAGCAAGGGGAGGGAACATCCATTACATCCTCTGCACTGGAGAGGACAATCTCTGGTCAGAATAGTCACCCCATCTCCCTATAACTTGTCGACAGACTCATTCTTAGCTCTCTTAGCCATTTCCTCGCTGCTCTAATCAAAAAGACATTCCATTAAAGAAGTGAATAAGAAAAAAGGAACTGAATTTAGTGAGTGTAAGAAACATTTGTTTCTTTTGTTTCACACAGTCATTGCAATGTGAAGGCGATGTGACCACAGCTGACTCACAGTGTTAATCAATTAGCCCGCAACACGTAGAAGACAAATGTGACAATGACACAGCAGTAGAAGTTCGCACCTGGCTTCCAGGAAGCTGTCCTGAGCCTACAAGCTTTGTTTTATCTGCTCCCCGCTGCCCCAAACATTCGGGCTTTGCAGGCACTGACTTCTGATTCTGTCCCTACAGAGGCTCCAACAGTTAGCTCAAAGCTAGGGCGTGGTGAGTTAGAAAACCATCTCAAATTTACGGACATTTCAGGCCTGAGCAAAGGCTGCATACAGCGTGGAAGCAGAAGGATGGTTTTTGCTTTTGGGACAATCTGCAGCAGGCTTTCTTAAACCGCTGCCTGATGAGAAGGAGACGGAACCCCCACCCCCACCCCCAGGAGAACCCCATTTCTGATTTTGAAGTAAACAAAAGTTGTACATTATGTGCTGACAATGAAGTCATCTATGCAAAAAAGAAAACATTTCTGATTCAAAACAGCAACTTACTATAGTGATTATGACAGCGGTTTAGGGTCAAGTTCTTCAAAAGATAAATAAGATCATCTCAAATGTAATTACGTCGAAATATTAAACATTCAAAGCTCAACTTACCAACAGTTCATAGTCTGGGCTATTATGAAAGCACTTGAGTCAACCATAGAGTAGCTTCCAGCAGAATCTAGAAAGATGCTTAGAAAATAAAGATTATTGATTTTTTTTCTTTAGTTAAGCAGCAGGAAGAAACCAGTGATTTAGCTTCTTATCTTAAAGATGAGAGGGGAGAGGACATTTGTAACTAAGTTTGAACGAATTTATCAGCCCCAGAAGGGAGGCTTTTTAGCCTGGTGAAGGGCTCACATCTGGCATCTGAGTGGCCTGTGCTGTGCACAGGGCTGCGGGGTATTTCTAGTGGCTGACCTGAGCTGAAAGCCACCATGAACCAGACAAGGGCCTTGTCGTCATTTTTAACACCTCCCTTGTGCTTAGCTCCTGGCCGGCTCACTGAAGGTTGGGATATTTCACATTCTTTTTTTGCAAAATTTTTTCTTTTTTTTAACATCAGGGCTCACTGGTTGCATTAACCGTGGTGACCACACTCCTTGTTTTGTTTTGTTTTAAAGATTTTATTTATTTGTTCATGAGAGATACACAGAGAGAGGCAGAAGGAGAAGCAGGCTCCCTGCAGGGATCCCAATGTGGGACTCGATCCCAGGACCCTGGGATCACGACCTGAGCTGAAGGCAGACTCAACCACTGAGCCTCCCAGGTGCCCCAGTGAACACACTCCTGCTCAGTCTCCCCAGTGGTGGGGAAAGTCTGGTGTTTGTAGCAGCAGCTCTTGTGTGCTTTCTCTCTCTTTTTGGTTTTTGTTTATTTTATTGCTAACGAAATTCCTCCTAATGTTCTGACTGGCTGTGTTTTGGCTAATCTACCAAGCTAAGACCCAGGAGGCCTGGGGTGAAACTTAATCCCCTTCTTTTTTAAAAAAAATTTTTTTTTATTTATTTATGATAGTCACAGAGAGAGAGAGAGAGAGAGGCGCAGAGACATAGGCAGAGGGAGAAGCAGGCTCCATGCACCGGGAGCCCGATGTGGGATTCGATCCTGGGTCTCCAGGATCGCGCCCTGGGCCAAAGGTAGGCGCCAAACCGCTGCGCCACCCAGGGATCCCCTTAATCCCCCTCTTATGTAGTCTGCTGGATTTAGGCCCGTCCTTTAATGTCCTCTGTACCTCACTTCCTCATTTGTAATGTAGAATTGATGAACCAAACAATCTTGAATTTGATGAGATCTTAGATGCCTTTTAGTATAGCAAAAATAGGGACACCTGGATGGCTCAGTGGTTGAGCGTTTGCCTTGGGCTCAGGGTGTGATCCCGGGGTCCGGGATCAAGTCCCACCTCGGGTTCCCTGCATGGAGCCTGCTTCTCCCTCTGCCTTTGTGTCTGCCTCTCTCTCTGTCTGTCTCTCATGAATAAATAAATCTTTAAAAAAATTTTTTTTTAAAGTATAGCAAAAATATTTTCTTTCTCTTTTTTTCCGATGAAGACATGGAAGATTAGGGAAGCTTAATGAATTGCCTAAAACTACTACCCCATAGGATTGAGAATAAAAATAAGGTAATAAGCAAAGGATATAGTAACTTACTGAATACTCCAAATTCATAGTTGTCTTTGGCAAAATATTGAGGTAGATAAAGACTGTTTTCTTGCCTTTCAGCTCCCTACGTCTCTCTGGGTACCAATCTTTGGAGCCATTGTCTGCCAAGAGGGACTGGTAATGCAATCATAGCCCGTCTACTGTAGGTTTTGCTATTACACTTAAGGACAGTGTTTGTATACCTCAGAAAATAGACTACAGAAAGTATTGGTAATTAAGTAAGCTTTAGAAATATGAAGGTAGCACGCTAGTAGCTTCTCAGTGTTAGCCTTTTACTACTACTACAGAATCTTGAACATAAAAAATTAGTGCACAATGGAGGAAGATGGACAAGATGTTGGCAGTTTAGAAGACAATCTCTGAGGTGAACATCATTCTCTGTTCTTCCTTCCTAAACTTGATCATTTGGAAGGTCACCCAATAGGAAACAAAGTTAACTTAGTGAATAAAATGTGATTACTTTTCAGATACCTTCATTTCAATATATTTTGTCTATTTTAATTCAAAAATGTTGATCTAAATTCTTTTTTTGTTCTTTTTTTTCTTTTTTGTTTTAATAGGTAATGCCTCTGCTTATCTATTTATTTATTTTAAGTAATCTCTATGCCCAATCTGGGGCTCGAACTCACAACCCAGAGATCAAACATCGTGCACTCCACTCTGAGCCAGCCAGACACCCCAAAAAATGTTCAACTAAATTCTTCTTCTTTTTTTTTTTTAAGATTTTATTTGTTTATTCATGAGAGACACACACGGAGAGAGAGGCAGAGACACAGGCAGAGGGAGAAGCAGGCTCCATGTAGGGAGCCCGATGTGGTACTCGATCCCGGTACTCCAGGATCATGCCCTGAACCAAAGAGAGACACTCAACCGCTGAGCCACCCAGGCATCCCTCAACTATTCTTAAAGCAGATCTAGAACTACATCTTGGTTCAGAGCTATAAACAAGAGCCCAGTGTCAGGAGTTCATGCTCGACTTGGACCAACAGCATTAGACTCATGGGGAAACTTTTTTAAGATGAAGATTTTCTAGGGGAATATTTTGAATCAATTGAAGTAGAGTGGGGCCTGGGCATGTGTATTATTTTACATTTCTAGATGTTTGTCAGTATCTATCGGTGGGATGCATCAGCCATATGCCCAGGTACTCTCTGAGAGGTACTCTGTTGTTTCAGATCTGTAGAGGGGACAGTACAGTTCAGTGCAAGTCAGAATCCTGGCAGGGAATAGATGGCACACTCAAACTGGGTAATTTGAAGAAAGTTCAACAAAGAGGAGAATTACAAAGGCATGGGTAGGGTGTAGGGAAATCCACAAGGGATGGTATAGCACCCTGAGACTAACAACATAGGGATCACTACCACTCTAGGCCTAAAAAGCCAAGGAGAGTCAGTGGTTATTGAAACAGACGGTAGCCATATGGAGAGGACCACCTGACAGAATTTGTGGTCCTGTAAAAGGATGCAGCCATTGTATGTCATTGTTCATAGCAGCGTTATTTACAATAGCCAAAAAGTGGAAACAATCCAAATGTCCATCAACAGAAGAATGGATAAACAAAATATGGTATGCTGTGAAATACTGTTCAGCCTTCAAAAAATAAAATAAAATTCTGACACAGCTACAACATGGATCATGCTTGAACACATTTTGTTAAGTGACACAAGCCACACACAAAAGGACAAATATTGTATGATTTTCCCCTATACAAGGTTCCTAGAATAGGCAAATTCATGGACACAGAAAGTAGAATAGAGGTTTCAAAGACCTAAGGGGAAGCAGTAATAGTTGTTAAATGGGTATGGAATTTCTGTTTGGGATGATGAAACAATTCTTGAAATGGATTAGTAGTGATGGCTGCACTTAACACCACTGAATTGTACACCTAAGAATGGTTAAATTGGTAAATGCTATGTTATGTGTATTTTACAACACTTTTTTAAAGTGCAGATAGGAAAAAAGAAAAAAAAAAAAAACAGGATGCAGCCAACCCACAGCAATTCCTCAGGGATCAGGTCCAGCTTCTTTGTTCTTCCAACTCCGCAATCCTTACTGGTTGGACCCAACCGGAATGCACAGAGCAAGGGGACCCACTGATGTAGTTCGTGAAGATCAGCCATGCAGGGCACAAAACAGGATGGAGAAGAGAAGATCTGAAGAGACAAAAGACAGCTGGATAGCGTGGGTCCCATCCCTCAATCATCTGCTCTCTAGAGGAAGCATCAAACCCACCACCAGAACATCAAAAAAAGCCTTGGAATGAGAAAAGCTAGTGGCAGGTGTTTTCCCCTTGCCCAGAAACAACCATACACAACCAGTAAACACAGCGGTATGTTTTCAAATTAACCCAGATAATTTCTGTTTAAATGCCGTGCTATTCACATCCTCTCATCTAGAAATCCCACTTCCAGGAAACTACCTTATGGAAATAATCAGGAACACAGAGTAAAAATTACACACGAGGAAAAAAAAAATTACAAACGAGGAGATTTACTGAAACAGTATTTATAATCACAAAAGAGAAGCAACGAAACATCTCGCATGCACAACATATTAAGTGGGAAAGCAGGCAGCAGCCTGAGTATACGTGTGATGCCGATTGTGGAAGAGGCTGTAAACTATGTTAACACGTTAGGTTACCTTTGAATGATTGGATTAAGAATGATTTTTTTCCCCCTTTTCAAGCTTTTCTATTTTTCAGCATTTCTGTGTTGAATGTGATTTACTTTGATAACCAAGAAAAAACAACACATGTTATTTTTTTAAAGCCTCATGTCTGCCTCACAGATAAATATTCCCAATACGGTGACCTACAGAGTCTTCTCTGCCATCCTCTGTAAAAGGCATTGATTACCTGCTGGCTGCCTATTAATTTGAAGGGAAGCAGCCAGGGGAGGGCAGCCACCTCCTCCAAAATAGACAGCGTGTGTCGCTGAGGGTGCAGCTTCCTTTGATGAAATATTGCTAAATGATGAAATTCTATCTCCTGCAAGAAATTATTTCTGCTGGCTGTGCAAACGTCAGGCTGGAGCCTGCCCTTGGAGAGGCGGCTGTATTACTATGTATTTGTAAAATCAGCAGAGCCTATGCATGAACGGTCACAGTGGTTGATTTTACAAGCTACTCACGACGGGCATCTGCACAGAGAAAGCCATAGCTCAGAGAAGATTTAACCTATTGCGATTCCCTCTGATTTCCTGCTTTGCCATTTTCAAAGGGTGTCGTTTTACCCAAGAGAAAATGCTCTTCGGTAAAATGACTATAGAGACGCATGAGACTACAATATATTAACCTAAACTTGGTACAATCTGGCCTTTTCTATGTTCTTTAACCACTTCTCTGCCTTGTACCACCCACACTCTGGGGTAATGACCGGCTCATCAGCAAAGCCAGCTGTGTGCAGGAATGTGTGTTTCCAGATAGAACTGAGTGCTGCTTAGGATTCAGCTTTGGAAGACCTGCTCCATGGATGCTCAGCACAGTTTTCTGCAAGACTTCAAGGGTCCTTCCCAGGAAAAGGGGACACTGACACAGGCCAGAGACCCTGCTGGGTCTGCTCAGTGCTGGGCCTCTGCACTTCAGATGACCTATTGGCCATAATGGCCAGGTCAGTATTGGTGGCAGTGGAGCAACTCTGTGCTGCTAGCTTGATACCAAGTCATTGCATCAAGTCAGCTCATGGTAAGAGTTTTTAACCCACACAGACTGTGCTTTATTCAGACTGCGACTTGGTGAAGTCCCCCAAATTTTTATCCTATCTGCCCTCCCCCAAGTATCATTTGCTGTGAACTTTACCTTTCAAATCACCCTCTGGGGTTGTGATGTTTTAACTGGGGAAATTAACTTTGCCATCAGTGAAACCAATAAAACAATATAAAAAATTACAGGAGTGCTTCCATGTTTAAAAATTAGAATGCAAGGGCAGCCCCGGTGGCTTAGCAGTTTAGTGCCGCCTTCAGCCCAGGGCGTGATCCTAGAGACCTGGGATTGAGTCCCATGTCAGGCTCCCTGCCCTGAGCCTGCTTCTCTCCCCGCCCTCCCCGCCCTCTCTCTCTTTCTCTCTGTGTGTCTAATAAATAAATAATCTTTAAAAAATTAGAATGCAAGAACAAATCATTCTTACTCGAATGGTTTGAGAGAAATCATTCTTAATTAGGGTAGACACGACAAAAACTTATGAAGCCTTTTCAAATGTTGATTGGATCACATCCCCAGAGACTAACCTGGTAGGTCCTGGGTGGAGAAGGCACACGGGCATACTGAAAATGCTTCACTTAAGAGAGACTGCATTAGAAGAATTGCTGGAAGAAATGAGGCAGTTCTAACAGCATTTATTGTCAGTAGAGTATTTTCTGAACGACGGTATATTATTTTCTTTTATATTTGGTTACATCTAGACAAAAAGATGTTTACCCCCTGCTTATTCTTGCCCCAGACTCCTGATTTAAGATTTGCATGAGATCTGAGGAGACATATTACCTGGAAGTGGAAGGAGTCTCTTCTGTTAATAATGTCTTTCCTAACTGAGCAGCTCATTTTCCCTACAATTCTCCAAGTTAGGCTGAGTTCCTGATCTCAAGCCAGAGCAAGAGGGAATTCATATTTGTTAATGACTATTATGGCATTATTTCTAGAGAAAAATTAAGTGTGAGCATAAATAACTTGGCCAAGGGTACAAAGGATGTAGGCAGACAATCTGCTCAGAGATGCAGAACATAATAGTGTGGATGCATCTGACTCTAACTACTCATCTGTTCACAGAGAGGAAGATAGAATGTTGCTGTTGTTGTTGTTGTTGTTGTTGTTTTTATCAGCATTGGGTGAGAACATAATTCTTTCTCCCCTCCCCTCTCCATCTTACATAAATGCAACACAGAATTGAGATTACCAAAACAGTATCAGACAAGGCTAGAAAGGGAGGCAAGGCTGCCTGGGTTTTTTTTGACATATGACCAGAGTTCTGAAAAAGTTGTCAAACTACCATGTCAGGTAGTAAACGTTCAGTTAACACAAGGGAAAGTGTTGCAATCAAAGGATCATGTCTTTATTAGCTTAGACATACAGAGTGGTAATTGTATGTTACTATTACTTCATGGCCAGTGATTCCATCTCTCTGGGTTGAGCCCTCAGAGAAGGTCTTGATAGCACCTGCTGGGAAGGAAAGGACTCAGATTCATTTTCAAGGAAAGGACACAGATTCATTTTCAAGCGGCAGTGCTTTCAAAACAATGATGCTTTGTGGGTTCTCTGCAGATACAAAGTGATTCATACAGACGAAGTTGGTGACTTCCACCCCCAGAAAGAGATATTACCAACTTGAATGAACCCTTCAAAACTTCCCAAGTGGTTTAGGATTTCTGTCCCCTATCTTATTAGGGATAGGTTAGAAGGCCAGACTTCCAAACAATATCTGGGATGAAATAATCGTAACGGCTGGACAAGAAACTCCCTTGAAGACGAGATCAACGGAGACTGATTTTGCAAACGAAGCTACCCCGTGGCTCTGATTTTCAGGACTTCCCTCTAAACTTGCCCCTGTTATCTGGGAGTTTATGTCCAAAGCTTTGCAGCATCTGTACTAGATCTTTCCAGAGAAAGGATTGCTAGGCAGAAGCAGAATGATCACATCATTCACACTTGAGCTCCATGCGATGAGCACATTTGTTTGTCCTCATTAAGTGCAGAGTAGCGGGCGCTCCCCGACAAGCAGAGGCAGCGAGCTGGGGCAGGGCCAGGGAGCCAGGCGCTGGGCGCTGCCTACAGCCTGGGGAGGTTACTGCTTCTCTGAGCGCTCGGTGAACTTGTCAAGAAGAAGAGGCATTCAGGCAGGTGTTTTCCAGAAGCTCCCGAGGTCCCAAGGAAATGCCCAAGACCACCCCAGGGGTCTGGAGGAAAGACAAACAGCGTCTATACTCACAGGTCCTTGGTCCCATTTCAAACTTGGAGCCTTCATGCATATATATATCGAGGTGTAAGCAAGATTGGTTTTAAAGGTGTAAAAACCACAAGACTATCTAGCCTTCACGTTCTTTGCTTACAAAAAGGCAAAGCGAGGAGCCTGTTCATCTCTTTTCATGGTCAAACACGATGGGGGCTGGAGCAGGGATTCTGGAGCCAGCTCGCCTGGGTTCGACCCTCTCTGCTTCGGTCCAGAGCTGCGTGACCTTCAGCAAGTTTCTCACCTTCCCTTTGACTCAGTTTCCTCCTCTGTAGCATGAGTGCAATCGCAGGCCTTGCTGCGTAGGATTCTTGCAAGGACTGGATGCGGCAATAATCGATACGAAAGCCTCGGCAGCGCGCCGGGCACACAAACCAGCATTTCCTATTATGATCGCCCATAAAGCCACGAAGGGAAATGCAGCGGAGCTCACTCACTCCACGTGAAGGTGCTTGGGGGCATAATTGGATTTGCTGAAAGTGGCTGTTTATTATTATTTTTTAAATATTTTATTTATTAATGAGAGACACAGAGAAAGAGAGAGGGGCAGAGACACAGGCAGAGGGAGAAGCACGTGGTCCCATGCAGGGAGCCGGATACCGGACTCGATCCCGGGACCCCAGGATCACGCCCTGGGCCGCAGGCAGCGCTAACCACTGGGCCACCGGGATCCCCTGAAAGTGCCTGTTTAAACGGTACTGTTCGTTTCTGATTCACATTTGGGAAGAAGAGCAGAACAGAAGGTGATAGACGCCTTTACCGGGGAGCCTGGCAGGCCAGGGATGTGCCGGGGAGTTACCCACCCGGGAAGGGGGCGGCCCCGCCCCGCCCCGCCCCGCCCCCACTGCCTCCCTGGGATTCCGCGAGGCCCTCCCCCCTCCTCCCCCTCCTCCCCCCTCCTCCCCCTCCTCCCCCCTCCTCCTCCCTCCTCCTCCCTCCTCGGGGCGGCCGCCGCCTGGGCCCAGGCAGCCAGGACTCAGCGCAGAGCTCCCGACTCCTGCGGTCCCCGGGGCGCCCCCAGGCCGCCCCCCCCACCAACGCGGGGTCGCTCGTGAATCCGGGGCATCGCCGCCTGCTGTGCCCACCGTGGCCTCCGTTGCTGCTGTCCCCTGTACAAGGGCTGGAGCAGAAGTGACCCCAAAAGTTCCTTACATAGGGCTCATTTTCCTAGCCCTGCTGGCTCGCATCTCTCTGGGGAGTGGGCTCCCGTGGTCAGCCCTGCCTCTAATCCAGGGAGCTCGGGGTGACCGAACCCCCCAGGGATCACCACATTTAAGATGCAGAATTTAAGATGGCAGAATGTATCATTAAGAAAGGAATAACTACTAATTAAAGCCTAACACAAGCTTTTTTAAAAAAATGTTTGAAAATACTCCTTCGGACTTACTAAACCGATTTTTTAAAATCACACCTCACTGTTACAGAAATATGTATATACATAAGAAGGAAAATATCAGGGTAGGGTATTCCTAAAACTTTGGCATGCCAAGTCTGAGCCTTCCGAATCACTTTATTTTTAGGACCTTCGGTCAAAATATCCGTGTCCCTTCGGGTGGTGTCATTCCCTGTGTTGTCAGGGGGCAATGGGTATGTAGAATGTCAATGTCAAGTCATAGTGTAAATTTCTGAAGACATTGGAGATGGCCTGGGGACTCAGCACAGGTGGTGACAACCATGCCACATCTCAACTGAAATGCTCTACATACAGCTAGGACAGGTTTGTGCCTGTACCAGAAATGACAATTCTTTCATGACTGCCACCAGACCACAGCAGCAACTGTGAGATGCGTCCCAAATGAAAGAGCATTTACATGTGAAAAAAAAAATGTGTATCTTAGAATCCATGAATTGGTAATAAAGGTTTACACTTGTTTTTTAAGAGGATGAGTTTAATCCTCAGATAACTTTTTAAAGATTGTTGAAAAATGGCACCTCATCCTGTTAGTCAGAAGATATGCAGCAAAGGTGTGGCCTTTTCCAAGAACTTGACAATTCCTCCCATCAGGGTATGCTGGAGGATCGGAAGTTTCCAGAGACAAGAGCCAGCCTCCGGAGAGGACAGCTGCTCCTGCGGTGTGTTTTACATTCTCCCAAAGTGCTGTCCCCTTGAATGAGTCATTTATTTGTGTGATGGCATTGTTATTCTCTGTTAAAATACAAATGCCCTTAAAAAGGTCATTCAGTGTCACTGCCTGATTAATGATTTCTCCCTTTCAGATTGGATTTTGCCAGAGGTTTATTTAAAGGAACCAAACTTTTAAACTACAACATATTTTAAAGTAATATTTTTTTAAAAATTTTTATTTATTTATGATAGTCACAGAGAGAGAGAGAGAGAGGGGCAGAGACATAGGCAGAGGGAAAAGCAGGCTCCATGCACCCGGAGCCCGATGTGGGATTCGATCCTGGGTCTCCAGGATCGCGCCCTGGGCCAAAGGCAGGCGCCAAACCGCTGCGCCACCCAGGGATCCCTAAAGTAATCTTTATGCCCAAAATGGGTCTCAAACTCATGACCCCTAGATCAAGAGTCGTATGCTATACCAGCTGAACCAGCCAGGTGCCCCTCTAAAGGAGCCAACCTTTTAAAAAGAAGAATCTCTGAATGTTTCAATAGCATAAAGCTTAGATCAGAAAGGACCACATATTGTATGATTCCATTTACATAAAAATGTCCAAAATGGGCAAATATCTAGAGAAAAGAAAGTAGATTAGTAGTTGCCAGGGGCTGAGGGGAGGAGGATGGGAGTGACTGGTATTGGGTCCAGGGTTTCTTTTTGGAGAAGCAAAACTGTTCTAAAATTAGATTGTGGTGACAGTTGCACAAGCCTGTGCATATACTAAAAACATTGAGTTGTGTACTCTAAGTGGGTGAATTGTATGATATGTGAATTATATCTCAACAAGGGGAGTTTTTTTTAAAAAAATAAAACACTTGTCAGAGTGTGATGTGTGTGTATGAAATAGCCCAACCAGAAATTCTTTTACACTTATCCCCATGATATTTATTTAATAAAAATTTTGCATTATTTTGTTCAAAGCAACCCAACAGACTCAACAAAGCAGAATGCTAGGGGCTGTAGCAAAGAAGAGCTGATGTCTTCTCAGAGGAACCCATAATCAAGGAGGGGTAGGAGGGAGATAGATGCATAAATAACTCTGGGGGGCAGGGGAAATATTCTGGGAGGACTTGAGGATATTCCTTGGTGAATTCAGGATCTCGCCTGGCCTCAAAGGGATTGGACTTTGATAGATAGGTATGGGGGGATGGGATGGGGGCATAGGTGAAGTGTCTTAGGTCCTCTGCAAGCTGAGAGAGGATCTACCTCTCTCAAGAAGCCCAAGTGCAGATGAGTTTATTGGTCCAAACCATTGAGAGCTTCTCCAGGAAGAGCTGAGGAATCGATGAGCCATGGAGTGAGGGTAGATGGAGTGGAGCAAGAGAAGGTTCTGGGACTGAGGGGGAGAATGTTGTCAACAATGAGAAAGGAGCAGGAGCATTGAGCAAGGTCACTCAGCCGGCTGCTGGTACAGGTTCTGTTCTTGAATTCAGTTTTCCTAGCTTTCAGCCCTGTCATCCCTCCCCTGGAATGACTGTCATAACACGTTCTGTGCTACCCCTGGCGCTGGCCACCAGTGGTCTTGGAAGACTGTAGCCTAGTGAACAAACACCAGCTTTGTTCAACCTCTCATCACAGGATCCAAAGCACTCATATTCCAGTAACATCCTTTCCTGCCCCTCATACCCCCGTTCCCTAAGGGGCATGCTGCTGACCCTGTCTGCCTGCTCTGGAACCTTAACAGCAACCAGCAGGTGGATTTATGAAGGACAGCTTTCTTCCTTTAACCAAACCCCTAGATTGTCTTTTAATTGGGAACTTATAAAAAAAAATAAATTGAGATTGATTGAATCCCTACTCTATAGAGTTAACCAAATAGTTGACCCAATCAAAATTTTTATATATAGGGACGCGTGGGTGGCTCAGGGGTTGAGCATCTGCCCTGGGCTCAGGGCGTGATCCTAGAGACCCTGGATCGAGTCCGGTATCCAGCTCCCTGCATGGAGCCTGCTTCTCCCTCTGCCTGTGTCTCTGCCTCTCTCTCTTTCTCTGTGTCTCTCATGAATAAATAAATAAAATCTTTAAAAAATCATATATATAAAAATACATGGAACAGTTCTGGTGTTAACTTTTATTCCTTCCTCACTGAGCATTTAATGTGATTCTTAACCAGATTTCACTGAGGTCACTATATCTGTGTTGGCCGGTCAGGAGCTTTTCCTTTTCTGTCCCTGGATATTTTTGTTAAATAATTCCCTACTTGGCTTCGTGCTTTTCCTCATCCATGCTTGTCATCATCATAATGATTATTTCCTTGCATGAAGGCTTTTCGGTTTCTTTCTCCAGCTGCAGTGGCCCAAAGTGCTCCTTTTAAGAAGAGAATCTTCGTCCCCTGTGTTTCTGTCAGAGGCCAGCTATGAACGCATGCAGAGCAGAAGGCAAGTGTTTGCTCCACCAGGGCCTGCGGTGGCCACCTGTTATCCGGGAAATTCTCCCCCTCCCCTCCTCTCAATTGATTCTTTGCTCTGTGTGGAGCTGTTCCTGTGAGCTCTCAGAGAAGTAAAGAGGATGTTTATAACTTCTTGTTTTAGTATTAACTAAAAAAAAAAATCTCTATCCGGCTCAGAAGTCATTGGCTGATACAAACACCCTGGTTTTGCTGTTCACCCTTCTCTGTGTAGTCGCTGCTGGGCCTCTGCTGTGGCAGTAAGCTTGCATGCAGGTACAGACACAGGTACACATGCCACTTGGGCTGAGGGGGTCACAGCATTTAAAAGAAAGGCCAGAGGTCTTGGGAAGCCTCACCCGGCCTCTCATCTGCGTTCTCCTTAGTCCTGACTTTGCATCTGAATGTGTTTCCTTCCTTGATCAATAGATGCATGCTAATAGAATACTAAAGCCATAGTTGTCTAATTAAATTCAAGCAATAAATATTTCTTTCCATCTGTAAGGCCATGGTGTGGATAACCAAAAATTGGCATATTTACTTTTATTATAGAAAAGTATAAAAATATCTTGCTTTTTAAGTCCATAATATCACTCACTGCAGATTCCTTTCCTTCAAAATATTTGAATAGATTGGCCAATTCTCACTATGTGATATTTTAAACTGTTTACCAAATTGGAAGAAGTCCAAACCAGAAGCTTTAAAAAAATACATTCTTTGTAAACCAGGAAAAGATCCTAAACTCTGAGAGAATCCCAGATGTTTGACCATTTGATCTGAACTGTGATGATAAAACCCTCTTGCTACTCATTTGTCAGATCAAATGACTTCTTTATTGTGACTGTTAATTGCACAAGAGCAGCCTTGGCTAATTCCATAATTAACATTACTTTTCCCATAAACACCAGTAGAGGAAAAATCTGAATTACTAAGAATGGGCATGCTCTTTGCTCTCGCATGCTTATTTCTACCAACCTCTTCAGTCTTCAGCTCTATATTCCCAACAAATATACAAATACTGCCTTTTTTTTTTTTGCTTGTAGGCCAGTTTACGAAGAGCACTGTTACTTAAAATTATTTTATTGGCAGTTATGTCTCAAATGATTATAAACCTGAGGTCTTCCAAGCAAAGGAAATATTAAAAAAAAAAAATTAGGTTTAAATAGTTTCCTTGCGCAGCCCAGGTGGCTCAGCAGTTTAGCGCCTGCCTTCAGCCCAGGACGTGATCCTGGAGATCCAGGATCGAGTCCCACGTCGGGCTCCCTGCATGGAGCCTGCTTCTCCCTCTGCCTGTGTCTCTGCCTCTCTCTCTCTCTCTCAAGAATAAATACATAAAATATTTTAAAAAAATAGTTTCCTCCCCTTTTTAAAGGCCAGCTATTTTGTGTTCACATTTGGTAAATTATTCATTCAACAAATATTCATATGCTATTAACTACTGAAAAGATAAGTGGCAGAAGCAGTTAATGGTGAATAAGCAAAAGGAAAATGCATAATTAAATATGTGATAAATGTTATAAATGAAAAGATGCAGTGGGATATTACTGGTGTGTGCATGGAGGTGCGTGTTTGTGTGTGTGTAGTTAGGTAGAGAGAGGCCTCTTGGGAGAGGTCACACTTAAGGCAAGGCCTAAAAACAGGCAGTAGACAAGCAAAGAGAAGGGGAGCAGGGCCCCAACTAGGAGGAACAGTAAGTACAAGGCCTCAAAGGAGAAAAGATGTTGGTATATTCAGTTGGAGAAAGGATTTCAGTGTGGCCAAGATGTGCAGAGCAAGGGTACAGGTGGAACAAAATAGGAAAAGGGGAAGAGGCCAGAGCATGTAGGCCAGGAAAGAAGTTTAGATTTTATGGGGAAGCAAATCTGTTTGAGGTTGTCAAACAGTGGTGGATCAGGATGCGACTCATATTTAAAAATAACTCTGGCTATCTTTTGCTGGGAACAGGGAAGTCAGACCACTACTGCAATGATCTGGGGAAGAGTAGAGAATGGCTTACAGCTGGACAGAAACTGTTGGAAGATGAAAAATATTCTAGGAAATAGAAAAGGCAAGATTTATGGAAAGTAAGAGAAAAGAAAGAGGGAGGAACCCAGTATGACAGGGCCTTTTGGATTTAGCAACTGGATAGAAGATGGTAGCATTCAATAAGATGGAAGACAACTCATGATGGGAATGATCTGGGGTAGGGATTGGGTTGGATCAAGAGTTTTGCTAAGGGGACATTGACTTTGAGGTACCTGTTGGAAAGTTCTGCATTCTTAAGGACTGTCATGCTTTAAGATGCTCCGGTGATTATTTCCATCACCGTCTTCAAACCTCAGTTAAGCTGGGGAAATGGCAGAGGCAGTTTGATATGTCAACTGAATATATGGTGTATAGGAGCTTAAAGGAGAGGCTTGGGGAGGTATTTAAAAGCATGGGTGTAGATGAGTAGATGAACCGCCCTGGGAAGAGGATATTTGAGAGAAGAAATTAGGCCTCAAGATTGAACCCCAACAACTCCAACATTTAAAGATGGCGTCGAGGAAGACAAGTCAGCAAAGAAGCCCAAGGCGTGGTTGAAGAAGTAGGACGGGTGCTAGAAGCGTGTGGAGTCAGGCGGGCAGGAGAGTGATTTCCATAGATGGATGTGATCCCTCATGTCAGGAGGACAAATTTCAATAGCACAGCAGAAGCTAAAGCCATATGGAAGCTCGTAAGGACCCAAAGGTCGTGGTGGTTTTAAATGCCTGTTTAGTCCAACTGTATAAAGTTTTGGTTTACAAACTAAAATCCCACTGATGGTGCACATCCAAAAGTCAAGCAAAATGTAAAATTTCCTGCAGGATCCTTCGTTCCTGGAAAGAAAGGGAAATAACAAAGCTTATGCAGAACTTGTCACATAAAAGATTCGGCAATGTATATAGTAAATTTCAGTAAACAAATCAAAGGACAGGGTTTTGCTCTTGTTGTTGTTATTCAAGTGGGTGGATTTATTTACTATTAAATAGTCCTCCATAAAATGTATGTACACTACGAGTGCAACTATATTTGAACCGTGCATGTGAGAGGTAACAGGCAAAAATGAAGTTTTGTTAGTTATGATGTTGACATGATTTCAGAAAATAATATTTATATTGCTACTATATCATCTTTTTCTAAAAGAAGGAAGACAATTTTTCTCCCATGACATGAAAAGTAAGGAACTGAGGTTTCTACAGTTTCTGCTCAACAGGTGTACATTTTTTGGCTGACGGACACTTTCCAGACCAGGCAGGTAAGAAACGACCCCAGACCACACAGTGAGGCGGTGTGCGAGGAACTCTAACAGGTCTCCCTCATCAATGTGCATATTTCTTTTTCCACTGTTCCTTTGGTATTACAAAATGACCAACCCCTAAAACTCTAAAATCTACTTTTCATCTTATTCCCTAACTTCTTATATGTGACAAGACCGCAGTTGGCTCTCAAAGCACCATTGTTTATCTGTGTAATTTCCCATTTTGATTTGTACACCTAAACATGATTCTGGGGGTTTGTTTCTCCGGATGGTTGGAGGGGCTGGACCACCATGGCTTCCCTGGCTGCCGTCCAGGCCCCAGCTGTACTGACTGCAGGCAGAAATCAAGGATGGGGACAGGGTGGGGGCCGGGGAAGCAGTTATTAGCTAATACTTTGCTACTTAATTATTGGCATCTTCCCACCATGAACCACTAGAAAGAATCTCGACTTAGTTCCTGAGCTCAAAGGTGGGGTTGGGCAAGAGAAGCAAGGAGCAAAGGCAATATGGATTGATCTTCACCAGCCTCTCAGCCCGGTGCTTGCTGAGGTCAATCTTAGCATCAGTCTTTACTTACTAAGCATTTATGGAGTGCTTTGGCTGGTCACCGTGTTTGCTGCTGCCCAGATTCTTTAAAGCACCTCACCGTGATGATCAATTATGAGAGACAAAACAATATCGGGATGTGTGTCCTTTTGAAATGCAAATAGCTCTGAGAAAAGTAATAAAAATTGCCACTGCTTTTGTAAAAATCAGAGAACTCAGACCCTGCTCCTCTGAGCCCCATTTAACACCTTTTGCACACCCTACCCACTCAATTAGAGGAAACTGGTGAGATGAAAGGCATAGAGCTTGCAGATTAAAATATATCTCAAGAACCCTTTCCATGCTCCAAGGTAGAAATTATTCATAGAATTATAGATGAACAAATCTCTCTCAAATTAAAAAAAACTGTCTAGAATACTTTTTTTTTAAAAAAAAAACCTACGAATTATTATTTCTTCTTCTTCTTCAGTTTAAATGTTTTATTTTAGGACCAGCTCCTTCTTGTCTCGGTTACTGTGACATCCGTATATATTTGAAAGAATATAACCAAATATCAGGCAGTGGTGATATTATTTGAAAGACTGATCATTTACTCATATGGAGAAAAGACAAATTTTTTAAATGGCCCATTCAAAACGTGCGTAAACATCTTTAAGGAGCTGCTCCAAGATGACATTACACATTTTCTTTTGGAATAATCTGATTTGGGAGCTCACTCTTCTTCCGTGACTGTTATGTTTGTTTTTTGTTTTTTTTAAGAGGGAGAGAAGGTGGGTGGAGGGGCAGAGGGAGACAGAGAGAGAGAAACTTAGGCAGGCTCCATACCCAAAGGAGCCCAACTTGGGGCTCAATGCAGGGTTCCACTCGGGGTTTGATCTCACCACCCTGAGATCATTACCTGAGTGAGCCAAAATCAAGAGTCAGACATGCAGCTGACTGAGCCACCTAGGCACCCCCTTCCATGACATTCTTAATGTTCTCTTTGCACAAAAGATTCTCAGAGGGAGAGTCCACTTTTTAAAAAGGATAACAAGATGCTTCATAAGAGGATAGAATAAAGGCAAATGGCATGGAATTCAGAGACCTAGATTAAGGCTTTCTGAGCCTCAGTTTCCTCTTCTGTATAATGGGGAATAATAATAGCACCCACCTCCTGGAGTTACTGTGAGCTGTGCAAGGATGGCAGCTGTTATTATAAGGAAGTACATTTGGGATTGGATGCTTATGTGTTGTTTATTTTGCAGGGGGAATATAAACCAATGGGACCCCAAAATGATTCAAACCTATAGGGCTGTACATGTATTTTTTGAGTCAGTGACAAATTTATACTCAGTATTCTAGTTTATAAGACACGAGAGAAAGTTTAAAGCCTTTGTGGAAAAAGAAATCTTGCTGATGTCTTTGTAAAGGAAACATTCATTTATTCACTCAACAAATAGTTACTGAAACCTCCTATATCCCAAGCATTGTGCTAGGTGCCAGGGGGTGAGCTAAGTAGTTTCTGACCTCACTGAACTTGGATCTAACCGAGAGGAGATTGTGATTGACCAAATAACCACAAATAATTAGTGCAGTCTATAAGAAAAGCTATGAAGAAAAATTCTGATTTTTTTTAAATCTTGGAAAATAGAACAAACATTGGAAAAAATACTTGAGAAGTAGAATTTTGCCATTTCTCAATCTCATAATGGATATAGTGCTTGGGTTCACTTGTTTGTGTGTGGTGCTCTTTGTTAGGATAAACTGTACCAAATTTGTTTCTCAAATTTTCAAGATTGGATTAAAGCATGGACTCACTAAAATGGCAAACTGATGAATCTCTGAAGCTACAACTTCATATCATGAACATGATACATTTTGAAGGTGCAAGAAACTCTGGACAAGAAGCCTGGGGAGTGGAGGACTAAGGACTAGTCATGGAGCCCAGAAAGCAAGTCTCTGAGGCGGCCCACTTGTTTGTTTTATTCAAAGAATGTATTCAGGGGCTCCAGGGTGGCTCAGTCAGTTAAGCATCTGCCTTTGGCTCAAGTCATAATCCTGGGGTCCTGGGATGGAGCCCTGCATGGGGCTTCTGGCTGGGCATGGAGCCTGCTTCTCCCTCTCCACCTACCCCCACCCCCCAGCCTCCCACTTATGTGTGCTCTCTCTCTGCTTTCTCTCTTTCTCTAGAAAGAAAGAAAATTATCCAGAAGGTCTCTGAGAAGTATTTTTCAAACAATAAGTTATGACCCATTCTTGGGTCACAAAATAAATTTGGTGAGTACTCACTGACATTTTTTATTGAAATAGAAAAAATTAAAATAGAAAATGTCAATGTGCACTGTCTGCAGCAGGGCTGAGGTTGTTTGTGTTTGGGGATGTATGTGTGCACTAAGTGGCCTCTGGGGCCCAGAGCCTGTTCAGCAGTGGGAATTCCTGAGGAATACCTTTTCTCAGGATATGGTCTTTTAAAGTTAAAACTGTCTCCCAAGCAAATTGGGTAGGGGCACGAGTTGCAGAGCAGAGCTCCTACCCAAGCCAAAGCCCAAGGATCCATCTTAACTAAAGATGGTGTCTGGATGTGGGGGTTGGCCTGCAAAGGTACAATCTAGAAGGGTCATCCCTTGAAAATGAACGAAACAAAGACCAAGTACTGGACAAGAGCATTACCTTCCTTCTACAGGAAGGAAATATATAGGTCAAAATCTCTGATATTTGGCCATTTTTTTAACCTGCAAAACGCCAATCTCCTCTATTGAAACTAAGAGGTGGGTTGGCTTGGCGTTGGAGAGGTCCCACCTCTCCACTGCCAAGTTGGAGACTTGTTTAGGACTTGACCTGTTAGTGGGAAAGGTGCTGATAACAAAGGAAATTGGTGGTGGGATTAAACCAAGGGTTTACATCCATATTTTCTTTGCTGGGTTCTTTGCCCTTGAGCAAACTGCTCTGGGCACCCATCAGCTGTCTGTAATAACTGAGGCCATTGTGTTTTAAACAAGGTATGCTTGGAGGGAGCGTCCTTCTCTTCTTAGCACCTTTATGACTAAGACTGCTTTCCAAATACTGTCAATGTTTTGAGTTATATTTCCCCCATTTGATAAGATACTTCTTTTACTGTGGTTAAAAAATTAATTTATATATAAAAACTCTTTTTTTTGGAAGGCTCAAGAGATTGATCATTTTATTTGTAGATTTCATTTCTAACCTCAGATCTTCCCATATTGATTTTGGATGACAGAGAGAATTCTAAAGGAAAGGAACGGATAGCTAGTCTTCCTTGGAGTCCTTAGGGCATTCCAGAAAGGACTCCTTCACGATCAACAGGGAGAAGGGCTGAGGGGAGGGGGGTACTTTGTACAGGTTTGGCAAACTGCGGAGTCCTTTTTTGCTGAGAGTTAAGTTGGTAGAGAGGGAGTAAGAGGATAGGCTCTGAGCTGGGGATCCAAATAGATAAATTGTGGGGGAAGAAAGACTAGTCAGCAGTGATGGGAGACACCAACTTTCACCCTGGTGAGGGGCGGGGCTTCTCTGCAAAGGCTGAGGAAGAGTCGAAGTCCAGGGGACCCAGAATGAGGCATAAACTGTGAAGAAAGATGCCAGATCTCCAGAGTAACCATTGATTTCTTCCAAATGACCCACCCTGTAGTTGCAACTTCAGCCTAGGTGTCTGATCTAGAGACTTCAAGTTCTTCCAAAAGCTTTTCTTAGGGCCAAAGGGCTCTTTATTTCATAGGTGGAGAGAAATCTTTCTTTAAAATTCTTACCTAAAACTTCCATGTTGTGGAAAAATCATGTGCTTAAGAAAAGGCACAGACCTGAGTAGCATTTTTTTAAATGCTCACCACAGACTAGCTGTGAGCCCTTGGGTAAGACAGTTAACGAGTTAAGAATCTCAAAGAACGGCAGTCTCTTAACCTGAAAATTGGGAAAATAATACCTCTTTCGTAGGGTTGTTGTGAGAATTACATAAGACAAAGTTTATAAAAGTGCAAGGCCATTGCTGGGAAGGCAATAAATGAAGTTAGTATGTATGTTATGATCTTTCTGGTCCAACAAGCAGTTAAAGGACAACCAAAACAGAATTTGCAACTTTTTTAGAACAGCAGTGTTGAATGTAACATGAACATTTGGAGCAGATTTACAGAATTTATAATTCAAGATGGGGGTCTTTTTAAAAACTTTTTTTTAAAGGTTTTATTTATTTTGGAGATTCCTGGGTGGCTTAGCAGTTTAGCTCCTGCCTTTGACTTGGCCTGATCCCAGATTCTGGGATCGAGTCCCACATCGGGCTCCCTGAATAGAGCCTGCTTCTCCTCCCTCTGCCTGTGTCTATGCTTCTCTCTCCCTCTTCCTGTGTGTCTCCCATGAATAAATAAATAAAATCTTTTTAAAATTATTTATTTATTTATTTATTTATTTATTTATTTATTTATGAGAGACACAGAGAGGCAGAGACACAGGCAGAGGGAGGAGACGCAGGCTCTATGCAAAGAGCCCCACGTGGAACTCGATCCCGGGATCCGGGATCAGGCCCTGAGCCGAAGGCAGACACTCAAACACTGAGCCACCCAGGTGTCCCTAAAAGCTTTTATGAAAGTGTTTCATGAAGCTGCTCAGACAGTTAAGTGAAAATTCTGCGTCAAGATCAAAGGAAATGTATCCAGTTTTAATTCTTGAGGGAGGATCAAGTCTAAAAATCATTCAAGCACTTTGGTTTTCTTTCTTTCTACTTTTGCTGTTTAACCTCCTCTGTTTTACTTAATTTTGTCTATTATGGTTAATGTGAGTAAGATTTGGAACAAAGGCTTAAAAATCATAGACAGTTTAGACTTAGAGCTAAAACATACCTTAGGGATTTTCCAGTCTAGCATATTCTAGATGTGACCCATGCAAAAATAACATGTCAGTATTTTGTCATAATCCTATATCATTTACTTAATTTTTCTTTAGGTCAATTGTGTTAAAAAAACAGAATTATTCTGAGCAGTAATATTCATTAATGTCACAGGTTTGATAGGCTAGTAAAATAAGTACATAATTTAAAGCAATTGTCCACATCCCAACTAAAATCATCTCATGTACTTCATACGAGTGGTATCAGGAGGATCGCACACTTGGGTAAACACTGATCAAATACGCCCTCTATTTTATGAGGACACGGAGACTCAAGGAATTGATGTGATTTGCCCATAGCCTGTGATTGCAATTCTAATAAAAGTCTTAATATGAGAATTTGGTAATTAACCATCTAAGGGGGTGCCTGGGTGCTCAGTTGGTTAAGCGTCCGACTCTTGATTTTGGCTCAGGTCATGATCTCAAGGTTGTGAGATGGAACCCTGCATGCAGCTTCAAACTTTCTCTCTCAAATAAATGTATAAATCAAAAAAACAAAAACCAAACCATCTAGGTATTTCAATAGTACCGATTCTTCCTTTTCATGTTTCCCATATACTCCATAGAATCCAAGAGAATAGACAAAATAAGGATTGGCCTTAGTGAATGAGAGAACACTATATACCATATATAGCCCCTTCAAAAAAATATGGAGATGAGTCAAAGGACAGAAGACTAGATTTTGTAATTTTTTTCTCCCTTAGAACAATTTTAATAATCATCTGAACACAGCCCAAAGCTGAATCATTTACCTCTGCTCATACCCGTTTATGGAGTTTATTTTTACTGACCAGATTAAGGTCAGCAATATTGGCCTTCTCCTGACCCTGAATGCCTTATCCGTTGAAATTCGAGTGTTAGTTCCTGTTTGCACCATTGTACCTTGTTAGAGAAGGTATTTCTATTCTCCAGAGAGTGAACAATAAGCCACTGTATGTTTGGTCTCTAGAGTTCATTTCTTCATGTTTTCATTAGTTTTATTCATAAGATTCTATTAGAGTCAATTGTTAAATTGCTGGAAACATCCCCAACAAAGGACAAAAAGGTTCTTCTATAAAACAAGAACAGCCCATCCCCTGCCCAGACTTGAAGGACCGTAAATTGGTGTAATAAATTGCAGAATATAAGCAAGTAACTTTTCTTCCTACTCTCCTAAGGGGCCTGTGATTTGTGAGTCCACATCTGAAAGTAGGTCAGCAGCATAGTAAAAAAAAATTCTACTAAATAAAAGTTGGAGTTCACCGCTTTGAAAAACTGTGGTCCCATCTAGTTAAATCCGAGTCCATTATATTCATTTTGATGGACTCAGTTATCATACATAAACTGGAGTAATTGAAATAATTGTTATAATTAATAATACCTTATTTGAGATATTTCTTTTTTAAAAAAATTCTCTTTTTACTTCCAAAATTAATAGTTAGAAAAGCATTCCTCAGTTTATCCTAGAGGTTTCATTTGCTCAATTCCATTGTGGAGCCACATCTCCCTAGTGTCTTAAACATCCTAGAAAGAGAAAGATCCCTTTATCTCTATTTTGAACTCAGGGAAACAGTTTAATACAAATCTGTTTTGATCCATTACTACAAAAGCACATTACCCAAAAAGGTGCACAGTTTGAGACTATGCATAGTCATGTAATTTCTAGCCAAGAACATAAAAGCACACACATCACTTAATATTTATTAAGAATTAAGTACCCAAAGGGGGCTAGTTACTAACAAAGACAAAAGCACATGCAATTCTATGTCAAATGAGAAATTTGGGCATATTCTTTGGAACAAGCATTAATCTTTTATGAATTGTACAATTTTAAATAAGGGAACATGGAGGAAATTACAATAGAGTGAAGAAAAGAGGCAATTTGGGGGAATTATAATGCATTGAAAACACATGCCAAACACTTCCTTCAATACTGATGAATGGGATCGAGCTATATTCCGAGCTTCCCATTGTTTTCCCATCCTACATTCTAGCAAAATCTGAAAACAGCAGCGCAAGGAGTCAGAGATGGAAATGTTGCAAAAATATTTGTTTTACAGTACAATGGATGCTTATCTTATTTTAAATTAAATGTTCCCTAACAGACAGCTGCTTAATGGTGCTCATGCGCTCCCCTTCCCCCTCTCTTGTATAATTTGCCCACAGCATTCCCTCAAAAACTACTAGAGAGAGGCTTTTGATATTCTTTAATTTAATAACAAAACAAAACAAAACAAAACAATAGCCAACCATCTCTCTAACACACTGGTAGAATGTTCCCAGAACAGTTAAAAGCTCCTTTATTACATATTAGTGCCTTGTTCACTCCATGAACTCCAAGACAATTTCCCAACTATTTATTTCCTTTTAGCACTTTTCCCTGCAAACTCAGAAACCAGCTGCCATTCCCTTTATACACTTAAAATTAGGTGGGAGTGTGTCAAACAATGAATGATATGGGAAAGAGCTCCTAACTTTCCCATTGTACCTATGGGAGAGCTCCTTCAGGACAGATGGATCCTCCAGGGGACCCTGCCCCCCTGCCTGGGCTGCCCTCCAGCCAGTGGCACCTGCAGAATGCCATCTCACTGTGGACGAGAACACACCTGCCAGGTAATGCCAACCCTTGTCACTTGCATTTAAAAATAAAATAGAGGATGAGACTTCTGATTTCTAATCAAGAATCACGTTTTGACATGACCTTTGTGAATGGTACCATTTTAAACAAGCAGCATGGGAACATTGCAAGAGAATGAAGAAAAAAAGGCAATTTGGGGGAATTAGAATATATTGAAAACACATGGCAAATGCTGCTCTCCATGTATGGAGCCAAGCCTCTCTGGTTATCCTTCTGGCACCTTATGCTGAACATACTTTTCATCCACTTTCAGACCCTCTATCTGGACACTTGGGCTCCAGGCTTATCTTGCCTTCTTGCCCACTCAGGACCCTTAGTTTCCACAGCTAGTCTGCCCTGCTCAGAGGCCATACTTTGTCATTCGCCCTGGGTCAGTGAGCTGCCTCCCTTCTCATTATGCTGGCTGACACCTCACTCCCTTCCCTCTTGTGTGTGGCTTTTGCCCATCAGCCAGGACAATGCTGACCTTGGACATCCTGGGTCCTGGTTCCCTCTAGTCTATCCATCTCCCCACCCCCAGTTTCCTGCAGTCTTGTACTGACTCCTATCCAGTTCCCAAATTCATGAATTAAGGAATCCAAAGATACATTGAAATTCTGACCTCAGCCAAACAAGAACAATGTAATGGTGACAAATGGGGCTCCTGAGTGGCTCAGTGGTTGAGCGTCTCTCTCTCTCTCTCATCCTCTTTCTCTCTCTGTGTCTCTCATGCTTAAAGAAAATATTTTTTTTTTAAAAGGTGACAAATGCAAAGTACTCATGTAATCAATATTCTTGAAAGTTATCATTTACTCCGAGGAATTAATAGCCTAAGTGGTGGGTATTTTTCAGCACTGTATACTGGAAGGACATCGTTTGGATCTTCAGTCTAAGGGGAGAAAGGAGAGGGTGGCAAGGGCCAGAAAAACATGAAAAGTTTTGGAAAATGGAACTGACAGGAAAGATGAAAGGATGTGGAGCATTGTGTGTGTGTGTGTGTGTGTGTGTGTGAAGGAATTAATTTGCAAGTTAATAACTCCCTTTAATAATGTGATGTTGGGACGCCTGGGTGGCTCAGTGGTTGAGCATCTGCCTTTGGCTCAGGGCATGATGCCGGGATCTGGGATCAAGTCCCACCATCAGGCTCTCTGCATGGAGCCTGCTCTCTGCCTCTATCTGTGTGTCTCTCATGAATAAATAAATAAAATCTTAAAAAAAAAAGAATATGATATTACGAAGCACCTGGGTGGCTCAGTGGTTGAGCGTCTGCCTTTGACCCAGGTTGTGATCCCAGGTCCCAGGATCGAGTCCCGCGGTGGGCTCCCTGCAGGGAGCCTTCTTCTCCCTCTGCCTGTGTCTCTGCCTCTCTTTGTCTCTCATGAATAAATTTTTAAAAAATGTGATATTACTTCATGAGCATTGGATTTTCTTGCCCTTTCATAGCTTCTGTTCAAAATATACTACCAAATGGACAAAAGATAAAAAGCAGAAGGAATGTGAGGAGAGTGTGTTCATTTTGGTGCTTTCTGAAGGTGGAACAGGCAATGACTTAAACGGCATATCATGGAGATAAGGAAGAGTCTCTTGAGAGTTGCCAGACCAGTATTTCCCAACACCCTTATTTCCTCTCCTGTCGTCAGCCTGGCCCAGTTCACATTGTCTTAGGATAAGTCATGAACTGTTCCTACTCTGAGACCCACTAATTCCCCTTTGAAGAACATACTCTAAGGACAAAGAAGAAACATAACTTCCACAAACTTGTTCATTGTGGCATCATTCAAATTGTAGTGATGTCTTTTAGGGGTCACCCCAGACTGTGAGCTGGCCCCACTTTTGTAGGAACTCATCCCTTCCACCCCCTGGAGATGGCATCCATGTCTGTAGTGGGTAATCCCCCTCATGATCTACAACTCAACCAGGGCTGGATCTAATATAATAATGCAAGCCAGGATGTGGAACTGGGAGGGAAAATTACAGGTTAATCTCTGCATGTGGTCAGAGTGATACAATAAACTATGAGGTAACTCTATTCCCCTGCAAGGAGAGACAATCAGGGTAAAGGAAAGAAGAATGAAGCAGATTCACCAAGAAAAACAGAGATAAACAAAGAATGAACTGTCAACTTTCTGGCTCCCACCAGATGCCCAAACTGCATTTCTACCCTTTGATTCTGTGACACACCTCTCTATCTTTGTAATAAATTATTCTTTCAACTTAAAGTAACTTGAATCACTTTTTGTTGCTTATAACCAAAGGCTTAACTAACACACAGTAACAAAAAGTCAGAAGCAACGTGACCCAAAATAAGAAAATAAGTAAATTATGGTATGTTAGCATGATTAAATATCTTTTAAAGTGATTATCTGCATGGAAAGATGCAGGCCAGAGAGCAGAATGAACATATTGCTTGTAACTTTTAAATTGTAGACTTAGTCAACAAGGACTAGAAGGGTATTCAAAGTAATGTAAACAGTTACAAAGGGCATGGGAGTTTTGGGAACATTGTTCATACAATATCTTTGAAATTTAGACCTCTGGCATTTTGAAGCAGTGACTTAATATCCCACTTCAAATCTTTCTCAGAATGTTCATTATTCTGATTTTGATAACCGCCATCAGTCTTCACCCAAAACTTGGAAGTTGTTCTCGAGTCTGTCTTTTCTCTTATTGGGACGTGGTATTTAGGAGTTACAATTCTGGGTGCAATTTTAAAGTCATCCTTACTTTTAAATGGAGAACGGAATAAAAGCAAGCTGAGTGTAATTTGAGAAATGGACTGGAAGATGGTGAGATGGTCAATCGGGACTATCAATAAGAGGAGTCAGGGCTCCTTGAAGAGTAAATCGGTTACAGGTCTGGAGCAAGAAATGTGAAAGACTAGCCTGGCACATCTTGCCATACCAGAGAGAAGTGAAGCAATCTAAGACATGTCAGAAGGACTCAGGAATCAACCTGCAGAGACTTCCACTGGCCCCATATGAGATGATTATGTATTGATAAAAATAATCACAAGAGATTGACACAGATTAAGGCATTTAGATCCATAAATTCATGATATCATGAATTCATAGCATTATACACACACACATATGTAAAACCTTTGAAGGATACTAAGTCATTATCTACGTCAAAAATCCCAAAGAATCATTTAAAAAAGAATCCTAGAACTAATCGGTGATTGTAGCAAGATTGCAGGACAAAAAGTTAATATACAAAAGCCAATTGCTTTCTTATATAGCAGAAATGAATTTGAAATCAAAACACAATGTCATTTACATTAACACCAAGAGAAACACTTAGCTGTAAGTCTAACAAAATATGTTCAGGTTATACATAGGTAAAACTATAAAAATCTGCTGAAAAAATGAAAAATCTAAATAAATGGAGAGCTATTTCATGATCATGGACAGGTAGCCTCAATATTGTCAAGGCGTCAGTTCTTAACCTGATCTATAGATTCAACACAATCCAAATCAAAATCTCAGCCAGTTATTTTATGAATATCAATGTCAATTGTAAAGTTTCTATCTTTTCAATACTGAGGAACTCACTCATTATTTTGAAAACCAGTAAATAAAGGGGAAGAATAAACCAAGAATAAAAATAAATTGAATGTCACTTTTCAGATTAAAACCTTTCAATTGTTTTAAATCTCATTTTAAATAAAAGCCAATCTGGAAGGCCGTGCTTGATCTGGCATCTTCTGAACACATTTATCTTATTTCATGGCACTTAACCCCTTGCTTGATGTTTCAGCCAGTTTAACCTTTAAGTAAACTTGCTTTTCTCTTCCCCAGGAGGACTCCTCTTCATGCTTCAGATCTCAATCTACCTTTCCAGGGGGACCTTTCCTAACCATTTTAGGAATAAATCCTATTTATTTCCTCCCTAGAACCTAACCAATTTCATAATTTTTTTGTTTTGTTTTTTTGTTTACTTGTTTTTCCCAATACACTGTAAGAGGGGAAGAATGCCTTATTTCCACCCAGGAGCTACCACCTAAAGGCACTTTGTAACTATTCATGGGAACAGTCGAAGTTATCCATCATGTTGTGACTAAACGGTTGAAAAGCAGGTGAGACTCTCAAATAAACTGGTGAGGGTGATTGTGGGATCTCTAGAAGGGCAGACACACTAAGATCCATGTGTACCAAAGAGCCAGGAAAAGCTGGGAATAAAAAGAAATGTGATTTCAAGAAGATCATTGTGGAGATTGAGAAACAGATGTGATCACCTTAGGCTTTGGGAATACTTCTATGGAGGGCTACATTTTAAAAAAATTGTAAATACCACTTTAAAAATAAAAACTGTAGCGTTCCTGGACCTTAGCCTATTTATTCTCAATTAACTACTCCCATGTTACAGATAATAAATAAAGGACCCTTTTCATTATGTACGTGGCTATGGCATGGGGACAAATAATTTTAACAACCTTTAGTATTATATTTGATCTTTGATATGTCTTGAATGTGAGCTTATGTGGATGTGTAGAAAACCCATCATGGTTATATTTTGTGCTTGGCATCTTTCACAAAAGACTCAATGCAAATGTATCTCTTATAATTAGGAGCACTGTCATGCCCAACACTCCTTTTTTTTTAAAGATTTTTTTAAAATTTATTCATAGAGACAGACAGAGAGAGAGAGAGAGAGAGAGAGAGAGAGAGAGAGGCAGAGAGAGAAGCAGGCATCATACCAGAGAGCCTGACGTGGGACTCGATCCAGGGTCTCCTGGATCACGCCCTGGGCTGCAGGCGGCGCTAAACCGCTGCGCCACCGGGGCTGCCCCCCAACACTCCTTTTAATTTCATTCTCTTTTTCACCAAGAGATTTTCTGAGGCTAGCTGTTAGCAAAACCTATCATTATAGTTTCTGAAAATTAAGATTAGGGTAACTGAAATTCTTCATAAAAAGTCTAGGCGAGCACCTGGGTGGCTCAGTTGGTTAAGCTTCAGCTCAGGTCATGATCTCAGGGTCCTGGGATCGATCCCCATGTTGGGCTCCCCGCTCAGTGGGGAGTTTGCCTCTCCTTCTCCTTCTCCCACTCCCCCTGCTCACTCTCTCTCTCTCTCAAAGAAATAAAATCTTTAAACAAAACAAAACAAAATCATTAAAAAAAAAATGCTAGGAAGCCTGTGGGTCCTGAAGAGCACACGACTTTTTTCTAGCTGTGTCTTAATTAATCCAACAACATAAATACATTACAGAAAATTTGGGAGATACGAAAAAAGATGAAAGAAATCAAACATAATCAATCTCCATGACCCTCATGTTACAAATCATGTATATTTTCTCATATGCTTATTGTTTTCTAGTTGCAATTTCAGTGTGTATGCTTTTTATCCTAAATCTTTCATTCTAAAACAGAAGGCAAAAAAATTAGATAATTTAAAATGGATGTAGTTAAGGGGAAGTAAATGAAGGAGACAGATGTAGAAGGAGTGGTCAGGAAAGGTCTCACAAAAGTGTCATTCGAGATAGAACCTGATGGACAAGAAAGAATCAGCCTTGTGAACTGTCTGAGCCAGATCCTTCTCACAAGTGAGGGAGCAAAGACAGGGAAACAGAACAGGAATGAACTCTGAGGAATAGCAAAGTGGCCAATGTGGACAGAGGAGAGGAGCAAGAGGAGCATGCATGGACAATGATGAGTTGGGGGAAGGAAAGGAAGGTGTGTGTGTGTGTGTAAGAGAGAGGAAGAGAGGATCCTGTGGGACCTCAGAAAGCATGGTAGAGATTATTTCCTCATCTAAGAGTGATGTGAAGCTGTTGTAAGATTTTACACAGAGCAGCAACATGTCTGACCTACATTTTTAAGAGTACTCTAGTCATCAAAGATACTATACAGAAATTATTTCTGTATGAGTAAGGACACAAATGCTAAGAACCAAATCCCAACTCAAATCACCTTAACCATTTCAAACTGTTTGTCAGGAATGCTCATGTATAGTGGGAAGTACAGGAAGTTTAGGTAGGGCTATTCCCAGGGGTCCAGGGGATGTCCTCAGATCTTTCTTTTCTGTTTCATTAATTTTGCTTCCCACCTTCTCCTTTGCAACTCTTGAATCCAGCCAACAAGGAGTATAGCTACCAGTAACCTGAGGTCCTCCAAATGGAGGATAGCTTCTATCTACTATTTGGAAAAATCTGGGAGAAGACTCAAATTGGTCAGGCAAGCAGAGTATGTCTTTTCTTTGACCAATTACCATATACAGGGGGATGTTACATTGTCACTAGTCCAGCCTGCATCATATACTCACTTACCACTTGACAGAGATGAGGTTGGGCTACCATGACATACATCCCCACCAGGATCACACAAGATTGGGAAGGAGTCTCCAAAGGAAAGAGATATTGCTACCAGGATATTCATAACCATGCTGGGCAGAGTAGGGAGGAAAAAAAGAAACAATCAATAGGTGTACTGCATGGTCATTCAATTTACATAATGATCTTTCTTTCTTTCTTTCTTTCTTTCTTTCTTTCTTTCTTTCTTTCCTTTTTTGCTAAGTAATATTTCACTATTTGTATATTTTATTCATTTAATGTTTTTGTTCAAATGACCATTGCCAAGTCTATACTTAACTGAAACAATTCCTGGTTGTTCCATAATTTGGTTGTTTCCAATCTTTTATAATCATAAACAATATTCTATGATTGTCCTAGTGCATGTGACTTTTTTCTATACCTTTTGTTTTCTTCATCTCCAGAAAAGGGACCCTGGATAAAAAGGCATGAGATCTTTTCTTGTTGATACATTTTGTCAAATATATTACTTTCTATTTTTTTTAAATATATTACTTTCTAAAAGGATTTGTCCATGAGAAATGTCAGTAGGAATTTGTAAAGCACATACATTTTTTTGTCTCCTCTACATTAGTGAGCATGATCCCTTTTTCATTTTACCAGTTTAATAGGTGAAAGTGACATACATTTGTTTTGTTCGTTGCTTTGTAAAATCACAACTGCTGGTGAAATTTTTTATTAAAGTTGTAATAGATCTTCTGTAAATGTTCTGTACATGCCCTTTGCTGATTTATTTATTAGAATCTCAATAATCTTTGTATCTCTTTATCTGAACTCTAAAGTTATTAGTCCCTTCCCATCAGTTGATTGTGTTTTCCAGTTTGCAGTTTACTTTTTTTTTTTTTTTAAGATTTTATGTATTTACTCATGAGAAGCACAGAGAGAGAGGCAGAGATATAGGCAAAAAGAGAAGCAGGATTCCCGCCTGGAGCCGGATACGGACCTCAATCCCGGGACTCTGGGATCATGCCCCGAGCTGAAGGTAGACTCTAAACTGCTGAGGCACCCAGGCATCCCTGCAGTTTACTTTTTTATCTTAAATTTCAGAATTCTATTTGTTTTTATGTTGTCAATTTTTTATTTCATCTATTGTTTTCAGGCTTAGAAATTCATATTTTTCCAGAGGATTAAAAAATATTTAATACTATGGTATTTTAGCTTATCTAAAGCTTGATTTTTCTTTTTCATTTTTCTACATATCCCCAATTTTTTATTTATAGCATGAGATGAAGATATGAGCTGATTTTTCTCTCAAATGCTAGCTATTCAACCCATTACAATTTATGAACTGATCTTTCCTTCCCAGTTGATTTGTGATACAACATTTAATGTATTTTATGCATGCTAGAACCCATTTATAACCTACTATGTTCCACTGAGAGATTTGTCAATTCAATCCTTATCCCAGCACTACAAAGTTTTAGTTCTAATTGCTTTATGTTTTAGTATCTGGTAGGGCTAGCTCTCCACTTCATTTCTCTTTAGAATATCCATGATATCCATGTTATTTTCTTTTTTTTTTTCCATGTTATTTTCATTTGGTCATTCTTCCAGATGAAGGTTAGGATAACTTCCAAAGTAAAAAATAAATAAATAAATAAATAAATAAAATAAAATAAAATAAAAAAATAAAAGACCCTGTTTAGCTATTCATTGGAACTGCATAAAATTAGAGAGAAAACTTCTGGATAATATCCATGCTAGGATCAGAGTTTCCTCTCATTAAGTAGATCAGGGTTCTGATATGTTGTTCTCCTCTGTCCAGTTGCTCTTTTTTGTGGGGAGCAAAATTCATCTACATGCAGAAGAAATTTCTGATTTTTGTGGAATTTTTATTTAAAATTTGTATTTTAGAAAATACTTCTTTTGTAGTTGACCTCAGAACTGAAGGTGGGACTTAAATTTTATCGGTAGGTTTTGGACTAAAGTTCCTATATGTTTTCTCTCTTTAATTTCAGTATTTGAATAGATCTTTTAGCACCTAACAAAAAGACATAGAGTTTCAGGGTGATCATCCCATTCATTTGTTAAATTTATTGTACCTTTCAAAGTTACTTGAAAATATGAAGGTCATGTGCCACTTGTTTGGAGACCTGGTTTCTGGTTTGCTTAATTATTTATGAGTATATTACAGAAAGTGAGATCTGCAATCTTCACCCAGTAATCCTTAATTTATAGCTTCAGATCCTGAATTATATTAATGGTTGTGGAGTTGTGCAGTGTATGGCCATATGCTACAGCCTTGGTGATAACAGTCTGTTGAATTTGAAAGCAATCTATTTATTTCCTTCCAAAATCCCACCAAGGGTTGAATTATACCCTAAAGTCATTAGGCACTTTCCTGAGTACCTCTTGGACAATCTCTTTTTTCCAGGAGGGAAGGAATAATAATGACAATGATGATGGTAGTGTACCAATAACTTTTCTCTCATTATCTCATTTTACCTTCATTGTAACTGTCTGTTGTGAAAGACAAAGGCTTTTAAACCTCTGTATTAGAGATGTGGAAAATGAGGTTCAGACTATATGACCTTCCAGGCTAGTAGGTAGTAGGACTGAGCCTTCTGACCACAAAAGCCAACCTCCAGGTCACGTACTCCTTTAGGAATATTGAAAGAATGCTTCCAATTAGATGTGATCTGAATCTTTATAATTTTTTTCAAACTATTTATTTATTTATTTATTTATTTATTTATTTATTTATTTATTTATTTATTATTTGAGTGAGTCAGCAGAGGGAAAGGGCAGAGGGAGAGGGAGAGAGAATCCTAAGGAGACGCTGTGCTGGGCATGGAGCCCAGCGTGGGACTTGATCCCAGGACCCTGAGATTTGAGCTGAAACCAAGAGTCGGCCACCCAACTGACTGAGCCACCCAGGCACCCCTGTGGTCCAACCCTTTAAGATGCTTGTCCAGTGTCTGGAATCTTGGGCAATTGCATGTATGTGTATGTGTGTGTGTTTACATCTATCTTGAGAAGGCTGTAGTTCCCAAAAGCTATGTTCAAGCTGGAGCTCTCCTGTGTGGAGTAGGATTTAGGGAAAACCCTATTGCTTTCCTTTTATAACTTTTCTTTACCACTTGATATATTGTGACTGGTGTACAGGCAAAACCATCTTAAAATATACACCCATACCAGATTTGAAGAATGAAGGAAGTCAGAAAAGCTCAGCCAGAGGGTTGGGTATGGAATCAAGAAGGGGTAGTACTACTTCTCTATCTTTTGGTGATGAGAAAGATGTCCTAATTGTACAAGCCTCTGTTTTGCATTGTTTTGTGGAAGCATCAGACTAGATAACTCCTTCTCCTCTACCTTCCATAGCTTCATTCAACTGGCTGATTTGGAGATCCTTAGAAAGAGTATAGCTTGTGTGTGTGTGTATGTGTGTGCGTATGTGTGTCTATGTGATTATAACATATCTCCAATGACTTACAAAACTATACACAAGCTTTCTGTTTCCAGAGATCATAATTCTTTTTTTTTATTTTTATTTTTATTTATGATAGTCACAGAGACAGAGAGGCAGAGACACAGGCAGAGGGAGAAGAACCTCCATGCATTGGGAGCCCAACGTGGGATTCGATCCCGGGTCTCCAGGATCGTGCCCTGGGCCAAAGGCAGGCGCCAAACCGCTGTGCCACCCAGGGATCCCCGGAGATCATAATTCTTATATCCATTTATATGCAACATGGATTGTTTCAACTTCAGTTTTACTGGGTTCTTTTTCCTGTCTTTACACATTTACCTAGTCTTTGAATCTTTGTTTTTGTTCCAACTTCATTTCAATTTCATTGAAATTCCCATTTAACTGTCACATTCCCTAAAGTTTTTATTTTTTCTCCTTACCCTCCTGCAGAATCTTGTGGCCAAGAGAACAAAAAGCTCTTCTTTGTAGTTTGCAAAATAAGGAGCAGTTTCTTTACTTTCTATACTGTACACTGCCTAGCACTGGTTTGGTTGGCACTCAGTAGGTATTTATTTACTCAAAATGGATTCTAAAGAATATCAAACACATTCATTCATTCATCTTTTTTTTTTTTTAGGATTTACTTATTTATTCATGAGACACACACACACACAGACAGAGAGAGAGAGAGAGAGACAGAGACGGAGGCAGAGACATAGGCAGAGAGAGAAGCAGGTTCCCTGCAGGAAGCCTGATGTGAGACTTGATCCCAGGACACTGGGATCACGTCCTGAACCAAAGGCAGACGCTCAATCACTGAGCCACCCAGGCGTCCTCATTCATCTAGTTTTTGGTAGCTTCTTTTATATTGTCCTGGAGTGGAAGTAAAAAGCATGATAAAGTTTTAAAGATTCTTTTTTTTAAATTAATAGATTTTATTTTTTAGGGCAGTTTTAGATTTACAGAAAATGAGCAGAAAGTAAAAAGAGTTCCCAATTTTCTTCCTTCCCTTTTCCCCAGTTTCCCCTATTATTAACACCTTGCGTCTCTGTGATGCATTTGATATAATTGATGAGCCAATATCAATATATTGTTATTACCTAATGTCCATTACATTATACTACATTAGGGTCAATCTTTGTATTGTACATTCCATGGGTTTTGGCAAATATGTAATGACATGTATCCACTATTAGGGTACTCCACAGAATAGTTTCATTGCCCTAATAATTCTGTGTGTCCTACCTATTTATCTCTCCCTCCTTGCAGAACCCCTGGCAACAATTGATCTTTTACTGTCTCTGTGGTTTCCCTTTGCCAGAATGTCATATAGTTGGAATTATGGCCTCTTTTACTTAGAAATATGCATTTAAGTGTCCCTTGTGCATTTTCAACCCTATAGACTTTTAAAAATTCATCAACAGGGGTGTCTGGGTGGTTCAGTCTGTTAAGCATCTGCCATTGGCCCAGGTCATGATTCCAGGGTCCTGGGATCGAGCCCCACATTGGGCTCCCTGCTCTGTGGGGAGTCTGCTTCACCCTTTCCCTCTGCCTGCTGCTACCCCTGCTTGTGCTCTCTCGCACTCTTGCTCTGATAAGTAAATAAATAAATAAATAGAATGTAAGAATCTTTAAAAAAATCAAAAATAAGAAAACCAAAAATTCATCAACAATATGTATTAAATACCTTCTATGTGCTAGCACAGTGATAGGTGCTGAATATATTGCAGCAGACAAGACAGGCAAGGTTGCTGCCCCTGATTTAATCTTAGTCAGATAGTCTGTCCTCAACACAGCAACAAGTACTCTACCTATTGTTTTGAAGGTCTTCTTGTTCTTCCCTGAGGAAATCAATTTGCTTACATCATCAACTTGAGGAGACCAATGGTATCCACAAGTGATTTACCATGTTCCTAACTCACCAATTCCGTCCTTAGTGTGACAGGAGTCCTTTGGATAGATAGTCCCTCAGATAGATCCCTATCTAATTCTTGACTATGAAATTCAATGAAGCAAGAGGAAAGCAACTGTCCCAAAAGGTGGTTTCTGCCTGTTTTCTCAGCTTGGAGCATATCTAGATCTTCCTCCCTACCTAACGACTAACATACAGAAATTTATTTCTGCCTATAATCAGTAATGAAATCTAAATTTGTACCTGAAATCTAAAATTGTACCTGTAGGGATCCCTGGGTGGTGCAGCGGTTTGGCGCCTGCCTTTGGCCCAGGGCGTGATCCTGGAGACCCGGGATCGAATCCCACGTCAGGCTCCCGGGGCATGGGGCCTGCTTCTCCCTCTGCCTATGTCTCTGCCTTGTCTCTGCCTCTCTCTCTCTCTGTGTGACTATCATAAATAAATAATTAAAAAAAATTAAAAAAAAGAAAAAGTTTAAAAAAAAATAAAATTGTACCTGTAATTTCAAAAGATAACTTAGGAGTCACCAATAATGTAGTTGCACATGAAAATATAAGGCATCCCTACAACTCTTTTTTTTTTATTTATTTTTTATTTATTTATGATAGTCACAGAGAGAGAGAGAGAGAGAGAGAGAGAGAGAGAGAGGCAGAGACACAGGCAGAGGGAGAAGCAGGCTCCATGCACCGGGAGCCCGACGTGGGATTCAATCCCGGGTCTCCAGGATCGCGCCCTGGGCCAAAGGCAGGCGCCAAACCGCTGCGCCACCCAGGGATCCCCCTACAACTCTTTCATTGATTTCTTTTCCCTAAATTAGCAAGATTCATCTTGTATATACTATATTTGATTAGATGAACAAAATGAGGAATATAGTACTAATCTTAAATCAGGTCTATTTCATTTAAAAATATTTCACATTTTCAGGGGACTTTTTTTTGGCTTGTTTATTATTATTCACTCTTAATGTGGAACTAAAGTTATGGACTTTCATGATAGTTAATAGTAGTTTTAAGTTTTCCATGAATGTAGGGTATAATTTACTCTAATTTAAGGTATATTCTGATAAGACCAATGTTTGAAATAGGACATATTGCCAAACAAAGCAGTACTACATATATAATTAGAAACAATACAGCTAAAAACATGAAATTGTACAGCAGATCGGTAAACTACATTAGGGTTCCCCCCCTTTATGCCTTGAGGCTTTCTGTCCTATATGGTGTATTTACAGTCATGAGAACCAAACTAGTTTTAACCAGATTAGGAAAGGGACTACATATGATGATATCATGATGCCTGAAGAAATGAATAATTAAATCTGTGATTAATATACGAACACAATGGGAATACTGAGATACTCTACTTGTCAGCAAATACTTTCACAGATTTTATTTTGAAGTCTTAGGCCCACAAAAGACGACTGTCAAAATGGTTATTAAATCACAAATATTGTCGACACCCATGAACAGACGATTCTTTTCAACCCTACTGCAAGAAAGACATCTACAACTGAAAGATAAAAACTGGAAAGAGACTTAATTAATTTTTTTTTACTTTATTAGTTTTGTATTAAGAATATGCATCTGTTTATGACAAAAAAATTCTATACTGAGGATAAGAAGGGGGCATGGTGATTTGAATTATTCAGGATGGTTATGATTGGTATAAAAAAGAACATTTTAAAATGAGAAATATTTAAGGTAATAGCTTGTTTTCCCCTTGTGGTCTAACTTCAAGACACGCAGGGTGCAGCTGAAGTTCTTTGTCTTGGAGACAATCTGTATTGTCTTAGAGTACAAACCTGTTAGCATTTCTTTTTCCTTCATTAGTTTTCTACCCTTAGACACCTCATTGCAGCTGCTGTTTTCTTTCCTTCCTCGATGAGGTAAGTTTTATATGCGAGAAGCAGAAAATTGTGGTCAGGTGAATGGGTGTGCAGGACCTGCCAGGCCTTGGCATGGGAGCTGCAGGGGATACAGGATGAGTCAGTCCTTTCATGCAGGCAGTGTGGGATTGAGCCAGGGCCCCTTGGAGCCATATTAGAGCCTGAGGCTCTGGAAAAATCAGTCATCCTGATCCTGTCTTTATCTAAAATTTCTATATCATCAACTATCATCTATATTTTGCATTACTTTAAAAAATGTTACATATACTATAAATATTATAAAAATGTTTTAATATCACATGAATATATAATACAAATATTACAAAATGTACTAGATATGTACAGGTATATCCCATAAGATACATTTTTTAGAAGGTGGTGAAAATATTCTAGATTAAAAAATACTGAATAAATAACAACCAAATGCAAAGAGTGAAACTTGATTAGGTGCTGACTCGAAAGTACTTGCTTGCTGAGTTTTTTGCTGCTCCCTTAAAATTTGTATCTTGGGTGGGTGCCTCGCTGGCCTCACTCTGGCCCCAGGGCTGGCAAGGACACACGGGGAAGTGTAAACTGCTGTGGTCCAAAGTGGAGGAAGGCACGTTGGGTTAGAGTGAGAATCAGCCATTTCCTTAAGAAGCCTTAAAGAATGAGGAGTATTTCTGCTGGTCAGAGACAGTTGAAGGAAGAGGAGGAGAGCACCCGGGAAATGCAGAAAGAACAATGTGGCTAAGGGCATGAGCAGTGCAGGCATGAGGTCTGCAAGTAGCACGCAAGCCTATCAATCTGGGGATGGAATACATATAGGTAGTAATGGAAGCAGAAGCTGAAGAGAGAGATTTAGATCCTTCTGTGAACTGCCTCTGTTTAATTCAGGAGGCACTGGGGGGGGGGCTACTGAACATTTTTTGTTTTTTAAATTAAAATGCGTTTTCGATGTTTTCTTTATTTATTTTCAAGCACTTACATAGAGGTAGTTTAAAACTTAGACCGTATTTTTGCTATATATTATTCTTCTAAATCCACTGTAAAGTGATATGAGTGAAAATAGGATATTGGAGAGAAATTCAAGAGCAAGTTAGATGAAGACTTGGTGACTGATAATAAGCACAATTCCTATAGAGCCTCGATTTTCCAGGACAGTCTCAATTTAAAATTTTCTGTCCTGTTATTTTCATTTGTACACTTAGCCCCTCCCCAACTTTTTGCAGCTTTGTTAAGTTGTAACTGATGAATAAATGGTACATTTAAAATGTACACTTTATCAGTTTTGACATATGTTGTCAACTGTGAAACCATCACTGCAATCAAATAATGCACATATCATCACCCCAAGAGTTTGCTCAGGTCCTTTGCAATTTACTTTCTCACCTTCTGTCCCCATCCCCAGGTGAACATCAACTGCTTTCTGTCACCAGAGATTAGTTTTCATTTTTCAGAATTTTATATAATTGGAATTACACAATGTGTCCTGAATATAGTACATTCTACAAGACATGTTTTTTTAAAAAAATATTTTATTTATTTATTCATAAGAGACAAGATTGAGAGAGTGAGAGAGAGATAGAGGCAGAGGGAGAGGCATGCCCAGGGATCATGACCTTAGCCAAAGATAAACGCTTAACTGATTGAACCACCCAGGTGTCCCTCAAGACATGTTTTAAAACAGTAGAGGAATTCTAGATTTAGAAAGATGAAAGAGCCATAACAATCAAATGCAATAGGTGAAACTTGGTTGGATGCTGGTTTGAAAACACTAGAGAGCACACTGGGTATAATCTGAATAGGATTGGATACCACAGGACTATAGGGAATAATTATTAATTCTCTTGGATGTGAACATGCTAATCATATTTTATGTAAAAGAATATCCTAAGTATGTTGAAGTGTTAGGTCTAAGTGTTTTGGTTTCAGCAATTTACATTCAAATGGCTCAGAAATCTAATTAAATAAAGCAATGGAAACACTTTAACAACTACTGAATCTACATGCTGGGTATAAGGGTGTTTATAAAAGTTGTTCTCAACTTCTCTGTATGTTTGAACTTTTTTTATTTTCTTATTTTATTTTTTATTTTTTTTAACTTTTTTTAATAATAAAAGCTAGGGGAAGGGGAAAGGACAGAAAATGAAAAATCAAGACTCTCCTGAAAAATCTAGGCTATAGTCAGTCATCATCTTTTATCTACTTCTAAATCTCTCGTTGCTATCCTCTCTATATACAATTTTATCACCCCACATCTGATTAAGAATAAGCACATATTTTAACCAAGAGCAACAATGAATATCAACCTTCACTTCAGATCATATATAAAAATTAACTCAAATTTGATCATAGACCTAATTGTAAGAGCTAAAACTATAAAATTTATATAAGAAAACAGAAAAGAAAATTGTAGGAACCTTGGGTTTGGCACAGATCTCTCAAACACATGCAAAAATGTGTAAATATAAAAAAATAAATCAGATTTCACAAAAATTAAAATTTGAATTAAAATCACAATGAGATACCATTATACAGCTGCTAGAATGGGTAAGATTAAAAAAATTAATGATAGCAAGTGTTTGGGAGAATGCGGAGTACTAGAACTCTCATGTACTATTAGTTGGAATGCTAAATGATATAACCACTTTGGACAACAGCTGAATCAGTTCTTTAAAGTTCAATGTATACCAACAAAAATGACCCATCATTCAACCCTTAGATATTGACCTAAGAGAAATGAAACAGCTCAAGTATCCAGCAACAGGTAAATACATAAATTGCAATATGCCCACACAATAGAACTCAGCAATGAGAAAGAATAAAGTATTGATATAGGGGGGAAAAAGTTCTCAGAATAATAATACTGGAGAAAACCTGCATAACCTTGGCTATGGTGACGACTTTTTAGATACAATACCAAAGGCGCAATCGATGAAAAAAATAATTCAGAAGCTGGCCTTCATCAAAATGAAAAACTGCTTTGTGAAAGACAATGTCAAAAGAATGAGAAGACAAGCCATGAGTTGGGAGAAAATATTTGTGAAAGAGCTTATCCTTCATGGCTCTGCTCAATAAGCCCCTCTTCTAAGACTCTGGCCTCCTTTTTGCTGTTTTTAAGCTGCATTGAAAATATTACTTCTTTTCATTCATTCACTCAAAAATATTTATTGTGAGCATGCCATGTTTTAGGCATTGTTCTAAGCACAGAGCACATATCAGTGAATAAATCAGATGAAGTCGTTGGCTTATACGCTAGTAGATGTTTATGTGGGGGGATACTATAAAAAAATATAGGGAATTCCAGGTAGAAATATTACTGTGAATAATTAAAAAAAATAGAAGAGTAAAGGGTGATGATGTGGTGTGTATTATTTTATTTTATTTATTTACTTATTTTGAAGGGTAGTTGACATATAATGTATTAGTTTCAGGTATCAAAATAGTGCTTTGACATTTATATACATTATGAAAGAATAAATCTAGGTATCATCTGTCACCAAAGTTGTTACAATATTATTAACTACATTCTCTATGCTGTACATTTTATCCCCATGACTTTATTTTAAAACTGGAAGTTTGTACCTTTTAATCCCCTGCCCCTGTATTGCTCATTCTCCCATCTCCTTGTGGCAACCTCCAGATTGTTCTCTGTATCTATGAATCTGTTTCTGTTTTGTTTTGTTTGCTCATTCGTTTTGTTTTTTCAGATTCCACATATAAATGAAATCATATGGTATTTGTCTTTCCCTGTCTGACTAATCTCACTCAGGATAATACCCTCTAGGTCCAAACATGTTGTCACAAATGGTAAGATTTCATTCATTTTTTTTTTTTAGAGATTTTATCTATTCATAAGAGACACAGAGAGAGGCAGAAATATAGGCAGAGGAAGAAGCAGGTTCCCTACAGGGAGCCGGATGTGGGGCTCCACCCTAAGATCCCAGGCTCATGATCTGAGCCAAAGAGATGCTCAACCATTGAGCCACCCAGGTGCCCCAATTTCATTCTTTTTTAATGGCTGAGTAATATTCTATCGTTGGGGTATGTGTTATTTTAGAAAGGAAGTTGGAGAAGGTGTAGCTGACAGCCACTGGTGCCTCACCCAATTCTCCAAGGTACTCTGGAATGATCTAGTACAAGCCAACCTCACTGGAAGCAGTTGTGATTCTCTGCCTATGGCTTTTCTTTATCTGAATGTGGGGGCAGGCCCATGCTCAGGGAAGAGACCTCAGCCAATGGCAATGGGAGATGAAGGACAAATATCCTAGCTGCCCTGCCTCCTTGGGTGGGACCACTCTGATATGTATTCCACATGTTTCCTAGGGATGCCCTATGGGATTGATCCCTAGTTGCCCTCAGCAGTATCCTGCTCATTAAAGTGTTCTGTACTGTTTCTTTCCCTTTCAGTATTACTTCATTCCTCTGCCAATACTTCCTGATGTCACATTTTCCTTTTCAAACATGCTACTTGTACTTAGATCCTTAGTTTTGGAGAAACCCAGTCTAAGTCAGTGGGTCTGAGAAGTGATGCAAAGAAAGAGACAATCAGAATAAGGTTTTAGAACTGGATCACTTGGTGGTCAGATGGCAATGAAGACTCAATTGCTGTTGATAATCTCTGGCATACTCTTGCATCATTATTACTAAAAGTCTCACCTGTGATGAATTGGGATCATGTACAAGCATGAGTTAAAAAAATGCACTGGCCTATAGAATAGTTCTTGAACTGCAATATATGAGAATTTTGCATTATTAGAATTTTGAGGTTGGTTTGTTGTTAGCTTTTGGAGGAGCCATGAAGGAAGAAAATAACAGGCTCTGATCAGATAACCATTAATTTAGAACATAGTTTGAAAGAAGGCCAGAAATCTTCCCTGGCATCTTTTAAAGGGAGTCTCATCTCCTGTAGACAGAGAACACTAAGTTGAAAAACAAGACCCCAAATTTGATCTTCAGTACGGCAGAAGGAAGTTGAATTCACTGTCCAGAAGATTTCTTATGCTAAAGTCAGGGACTTGAAAGGAAAGAACAGGAGCCCGGAGACTCCTGATGGGAATGGTTGGGTGAATGGGATTAAAGACTTAACTACCCAGATTCCTCTGGATACTCTGGGCCAGAATTCTCTGGAGCCCTTCCTCTTGCTAGAGGAAACCAGTCTCTGATTGTGTGGAGATTGTGCAAAGACTTTACCTAGGGCAGATACCTTGCAAGATGATGCCTGTCTGTAAGATCTTTCCTTGTCTCTCTTTATTGCTTCTAGACCAGTAATTAGAAGTCTTATTATGAGCCAAGCAGAGAAATACTGCTAATATGAAGAAAGGGATTATTCACCAAAAGCACTGCAGAACCTGGCAAATATGTACCAGCAGGAACTAGGAGAATTTGCCTGGAAATGGAATTTAAAGGTGCTGGATCAGGGAGGACAGACTATAAGGCTAGATAGGCGAGAGTTTATTAATAAGGGAGCACTATCCAGTGACTCAAGACGTTATGTTCTGGAAGAATGCCTATAACTGGACCTAGTATGTTGCAAAAGTGGCTCCTTGAAACTTGAAAACAATGATGAGATAGAGGTACTGGAATTTCTTAGAAGAAAGATGAGGTAGGGGTAAAAAAATTCAAATAGATTAGAATTAGGATAACATTTATTATTTAATACTAGTGAACCCACCAGCTAGCAACATTCCCTGGGAAGGCTCAGAAGACACTCCCTTCACTAAAGTGATAAGTATTGTACAAGTACATTCTGAGAAGCTCAGAATTGCTTGTCCTCTAGATCAAGATTGATACAGATGCTTCAGAGTCAATGGACATAACAGGATTCTAGAGGCCAGGTTGGCAGCACTAAGCCATTAGAGGCAACAGGGATGTAATTACGGTCATGTACATCAACATGAATTCATTTTAGGGACTTAATGTTGACAGGGGGTGGGTGGGTGGGTTCCAGAAGAACACATGAATTGTTTAGATTTTAAGAACATGCAAAATGAAAATGTAAATGTATGTGTGTGTGACAGATTAGTAAACACAAAACTAGAATAGGGGCGACTGGGTGGCTCAATCAGTTAAGTGTCTGACTCTTGATTTCAGTTCAGGTCATGATCTCTGGGTTGCAAAATCTGCCCTGAGTTGGGCTCTATGCTCAGTGGGGACTCTGCTCAAGATTCTCTTTCTGGGCAGCTCTGGTGGCTTAGCGGTTTAGCGCTGCCTTCAGTGATCCTGGAGACCCAGGATCAAGTCCCACATGAGGCTCCCTACATGGAGCATGCTTCTCCCTCTGCCTCTGTCTCTGCCTTTCTCTCTATGTCTCTCATGAATAAATAAATAAAATCTTAAAAAAAAAAGATTCTTTCCTTCTACCTCTCTTCATCCCATGCCACCTAAAATAATAGAGAAAAAAAACTTAAAAAGAAACTAGAATAATGGTTCTGGAAGGAAGAGAGAAAAGAATAGGGATGAAGGGAGATGTATAACAGTACTTCTAAGGAATTGGTAATATTTCCTATCTCAAGTCAGGTTGTAAATACACAGGTATTCTTTTTATCATTATTCTCTATACACATAAATGATACTTTTTGAATATGTTCAATATTTAACAAAAAATGTTTAAAGAAATAAAGCCTAACCATGATTCCTTTCAGTTGTGACTCACAGTAGAGAGTAGAGGCATTGGATAGATCCAAATTCAAGTTAGATTGGCTGTACAACCTTAGGGAAGTTACTGAGTTTCTAATAGGTTTCTCACCAGGAAAATGATTTTTAAAAAACATTTTATTTCTTTATTCATCACACACACACACACACACACACACACACACACACACACACACACACACAGGCAGAGACATAGGTAGAGGGAGAAGCAGGCACCTCATAGGGAGCCTGATGTGGGACTCGATCCCTGGACCTGGGATCATAACCTGCGCCAAAGGCAGACGCTCAACTGCTGAGCCACCCAGATGTCTGGAAAATGACTTTGATAATGTCTTTCCAGCAGGGTAGAAGTAAGGATTAAATGAGACAATTTATATAAATCTTATAATCAGTGCCTGGCACATATCAGGGCTATTCAATAAATTTGTCCACACTTGCCTTTTCTTCCTTTTTAAAAAATTTCCATCTTCTTCACTTAATTCCACTTTAATTATTTCCTGTAAGCAAAGAATTATGCTGGATGGGGTCTGCCTTCATTTAAAAAAATACTTTAGTTTCAAAAGGCCATCTATCTCATTTGATCCTCTCATTCAGTCCTCATTGCCTAGCACAGGATGGAACATGAAGGAACCCCAAAAGATCTCAGCAAATGAGTGAATGTAGAAAGTAGGTATAATGGACTGAATTGTGTTTCCTCAAAGTTTACATGTGGAAATCCCAATCTCCAGAACCACAGATGTAACTATTTTTGGGGATAAAGTCTTTAAAGAGGTGATTAAATTAAAATGAGACCATTGGGGTAGGGCCCCAATCCCATCTGACTAGTATCCTCATTAGAAGAGGAAGAGCCCTTAAAGATGAACTCCCTGAGAGGAAAGGCCATTTGAGGTTACAGCAAGGAGGGGTTATTTACAAGACAAGGAGAGAGGCTTCAAGAGAAACCAACCCAGCCAAGCCCTTGATCATGGACTTTCAGCCTCCAGAACTGCGGGTAGGGGTGTTGGGGTGGGTGCGGGTGGGGGGGATGGGGGAATGGGTGGGGGAAAACTTGTTTAAGCTACTTGGTCTGCAGTATTTTGTTATGGCAAGCTTTATAAACTAAGACAGTAGGGCAAGTATTATTTTCCCCAAGTCATAAATGTATAACTGAGTCTCAAGGCTTAAGACTTTCACAGATTTGCATAAGCAATAAAAGGGCAGAATTATCCATGAACCTAGATATCAAATTCTGGTCCTTTCCACTATAGCCTGCTTCTTTTCAAATTGTGCTACATGAAGATATTTTAATCTGTACAAACTTAATTTTTAAATTAAATTTTAATTTTTATCAAAGTAATTTATGGGCTCATAAAGAACAATCACAGAAATAAACAATGGGGCACCTGGGTGGCTCAGTTGGTTAAGTGTCTGCCTTTGGCTCAGGTCAGGATCTCAGGGTCTTGGGATCCAGCCCTGCATCAGGCTCCCTGCTCAGCAGGGAGTCTACTTCTCCCTCTCTCTCTCTGAAACTCTTCCCTGCTTGTGCTCTCTCTCCCAAATAAATAATATTAAAAAAAAATCAAGGGCACCTGCATTTCCTCTCAACTAATATGAATTCTTTAGAGGCAACTACTTTCAACTCTTCCGGTGCTACTTTTTCCTTTTAGTATTTGCGTCTAAATAATATGCAGATACAGGTAGGTCATGATTTTTCAAGCCAAGATGTCACCTATTAAGTTCCTATTATTAAAGATGAGTCTTTCATTATCTCAACATACACAGACATACAGTTATCCCATTCCCATTAGTCTTTAAAAAGTTTTATTACCGTCTTTGATACTTTTCTTCTTCTGTATTATCTCAGTTTCCTCCAAGTTAATTTTCTTTACTTTCGTATTAGACTTCCCTCATGTTTGGTGGTCGTTGGCTTTCCATTATATTTAAGAAAAAGCCTGTTTTCTGCTTTACCCTGCATTTGTGCCTTCAGAGGCAACTAGTGATTTTAATTTTGCCATTTTCTAGGGTTCCATATCAGGAATTGGCTGGTTATTGCAGGACACTCTGCTGCAGAGACTTAGATTCTAGCTTCCTTTTCTTGAAGTGATTTGGTTGCTCCTGTGCACCTACTACCTTCTAGAATTTCCTGACATCTCTTTTCTCCTATTACCTTATTTCCTGTTCTCTATGTACTTTTTATAGCTTTTTATTCCTTTACTATTATTTTAGGGGGTTTTGAGAGGAAATAGAGAACAGACATATGTTTTTAAACAGTAGTCTACATTTCTAATTTTGACTTTTCTCAGAATTTTACTATTAGTCAATAAATAATGGTTAGTATCAGCTCAATGCAAATGAATACAAATATCTATGAGTAACTATTTTTCCAGGTGCCTCTGTCAAAGTCTCTTTTATACTGAAAACTTCAGCTTGTGTTATGAGTGATGAATAATATATTTTGTACTTATGGATCACTTACTGTTTTTATTAAACACTTTATTTATTTATTCATGAGAGATAGAGAGGGAGGCAGAGACAAAGGCAGAGGGAGAAGCAAGTTCCATGCAAAGAGCCCATGTGGGACTTGATCCTGGTACTCTTTCGCCCTGAGGTGAAGGCAGACACCCAACCGCTGAGCCACCCAGGCATCCCAAAGATCACTTATTTTAAAGACTTCTATGCTTAGAGCCAGGTGAGGAGGGTGAGCACACAGGGAGGACCAGTGTGGAGCTGGATTCTGAGCAGGCCGAGGCATGTGGTAGCAAAGACTGAACAGGGGGAGGAGAAGATCCATGCAGACGGGTGGCATGTTGTCAGAAGCAGCAGTAGGGGGTGGGGGGTGGGGCAGATCCCGAGCAAGGTGAAGAGGGCATCCATACTGTGGGGTGGCCAGTGGTGAGGTCAGAGCCCAGGTTTGTTGAAGAGGGTGTTTGTGGGGATAGCCTGGCACAGGGGTCCTAGCACAATCAGCTGAGGAGGGCAAGGGAGCAGTGGTAATGGTGTGAGTTTGGTTATATACCAAGGGACTGATCAAATAAGTATGTGTATGAAGGATAACACAAGCGAGGGTTTTTTCTCTAGGAGACTGAAGTCATAAATATGGAAAAGGAAAAAACCAGAATAACTCCCAGGTGTGGGATTGGAATTAGACACCATCAATGTGAATTTATGGATTACACTGTATACATATTTATATGGCATCAATATTGATATATAAATACAGATGTAAATGTATGTATGTGTGTGTGTGTGTTCCTTAGCTCAAGAGAGTCTGAGAGCTGTGAACTCAAATTGCAACCAGCAGACCCACCCAGATTGTGGCTTCTAAATACCATTCACCTTTTAAAGGAACCAAGGTATGGTGCCACATTTATCTTATAAAAATATAGCAGATATTTAGTAAATAAGAAATTATTGAATGGGACATACCTATGCCAAAATAAACTGAAATCCAGTTTAACTGATTAACTTTTATTTTATTTGGTAACTCCTATTCCTTGGAGAAAGGGACACTTTCAACACTGGGTCTGGAACATTTTGTTGGGCTAGAAAAAAAAAGTACTAAAAGAATGATGGGACAAAATGACACAGAAGCCAATCTGGAGGAGTTCCCACTAGTCAAATATAGGACAATTTAAGCATCAAAATAAATAACAATAGTAACAGATTTTAACTCATTAAACAAGAGAGAAAACCATGAGCCCATGCTGATATAAATGAAAAAGTGAAAATTTGATAAGGAACGAGATATTTATTTAGATCTAAAGTATCTCCTCACAAAATTAAAACTTATTAATTCCAAGTGGAAAAAACAGTAATTTATTTTGGAGTTACCTAGTTGTGGAGAAGCCTGGCAGACATCATTTTAATTGGGTGATTAAACTGGACATCATCAGTAGTAGGACAAATTGAGTGGCACCTAATGAGATATAATAAGAATAGCACTACTTTGGTAATATTCCTGCTAAATACAAACACACTGAAGTTGAGGGATAGTCTCCACAAGAAGTAACCATAATCTTCAGAAGTATCAAAGTTGTGGAAGCCAAAGAAAGACTAAGGAAACATTTCAGATTTAAGGAGATTAAAGAGATGTGACAATTGAACTCAACACACATTCCAAAGTGTACCCTTTATTTTGCTATCAAGGTTATTACTGGGACAAGGGATGAAATTTAATGGAAGTCTCAGGATTGGATAGTAGAAATCATCAACTTGATATGCTGATTTTGATGGTTGCACTGTGATTATGTAGGAGAATGTGCTGTATATATTGGCTTAAGTATTTGGGGGGTGATAGGACATCAGGTTGGCAATTAACTCCCAAATGGCTCAAGACAAAAAATTCTTTAAACTGTACTTTCCATTTTTCTGTGAGTTTGATGGTTTGAAAATAAGTAGAATGGTTATTTTTGGTTTTAATAAGGAAATGAAAATTTAATCATTCTTAGACATAGGTCTAAAAAAAGAGCTTAAAAATGCCACTGATATGTCTTTTGCAATGATGATGTAAGAGACTAAAAGCCAACCATCTGGAGATCACAAATTCATTTATTTAAAAGTGCTCTTGAAATCGAATTGCTAGAATTTTTAAGCTACAAGAAGCAAAAAAGATTCAACAGGAAGGAAAATTGCTATTTAAAATAAAGACATTTAGGGACGCCTGGGTGGCTCAGTGGTCGAGGGTCTGCCTTTGGCTCAGGGCGTGATCCTGGAGTACTGGGACAGAGTTCCACATCGGGCTCCCTGCATGGAGCCTGCTTCTCCCTCTGCCTGTGTCTCTGCCTCTTCTCTCTCTGTGTCTCTCATGAATAAATAAATAAAATGTTAAAAATAAATACATAATATAAAAACATTTAAATACCATTTAAAATAAAAATGGTAGCTATTTCTGGGATTAGAAAGTGGTATTTCATCTCTGGGGTACATGGTTCTTCTAAGAAAAACATCTCTAAGGGTGTTATGGACTGAATGTTTACAGGTTGGTATCTTATTACTGCCCCCTGCCCCATTCCTACACAACCGTGGGATAGTACTATCAGGCGAGGCCTTTGGGAGTAATTAGGAGTAGACAGGTCATGAGGATGTAGGCCTCATGAATGGGATTCATACCCTTATAAAAGTTAGGAGAGTGGTTGATGTTCTCTGTTCTCCATCATGTGAGGCTGCAAAAAAGTTGACCTGTCAGAGGGTCTCTCACCTGACCATGATTGCATCCTGATCACAAACTTCCAGCTTCTAGAACTGTACATTTCTGTTGTTTATGAGCCACCCAACCACTGGTTCCTTCTTATAGCAGTCAGGACTAAGACAAGTGTGTCATCAAACACTGCTAATTTCCTACTCCTTATCTGTTTTTCCCACTTTTCTTATTAATGGAATTCCAACCTCACTTTGGGCCATAATGCCCAGTAAAAATACTTCCCAGCCTTCTTTAGATCTAGGCATGGACCCAAGATACATTCTATCAGCCAGACCTAAACAGGAGTGTGCTGGAAACATCAAGGAAAGAATTAGCATTTCCTCCTACAGGCACCACCCTTTCCTCTTCCTTCTAGTCTGCAATTTAAATGTGACTCCTGAGGAATGGCTGCTGATGTGTGACTCATGATGATAAAAGTCAGTGTGGTGTGGATGGCAATAGGATGGCAAAGAAAGAAAAGTAGTCCGGGTAACTGATCATATTCTGAGCTACTATGCCAATCTTGAATTCCAGACTAGAGGATTTTTCACTGAAAGAAACAATGAATCCTCTAAATCTTTATGCCAGTTGGGTTTTCTGTTATTTACATCTGTGAATGTTATTGATAACGAGCTTGATGGGCTTTTAAAAAAAGATTTTTATTTAGTTGAGATAGAGAGCTATCATGTACATGAGAGCACAAGCAGGGGGGAGGGGCAGAAGGAGAGGCTCTCTGCTGAACAGGGAGCCCAAAGCTGGGCTCAACCCCAGAACCCCCTGATCATGACCTGAGCTGAAGGCAGATGAGCCCTAATGGGGCACCCTAATGGGCTTTCCATGAGAGGTTGAAACCCAAGAGAGTTGAATGGCTTGCTCAATAAAATAAAAGGAATCTTGTACTTAAAGAGATTGCTTTGGAGGGATGTGAGGAGAATGTGGGGGTTAGAGTAGCAAATATAGGGTGATGGGAAGAGACTTAAGGAAAGATACAATCAGTAAAAGAAATCCTTCAGGTTGTAATTGGCCAATAGTTTTAGGGAAAGTTTTATTTGACATTGATTTTTGGAAGTTGTATCCTGTACTCTAAGTTGGCTCTTATACTATAACAACCAGTTGTTACTCCTCAACCTAAAAGTCCACTACATAGAACACTCTCATGTTGATGAATTAAATAGTAGTGTTCAGTGCAGGGCACAGCATTGAAATAATTTGAGTAAGCCAGCTATAGTGGAGAGAACTGGCTCTGAACTTTTCATAGCATGTAAGATGGTAGGTCATAACATTTTATTTGGTTATTAAAAGAAATGTCTACCTTGAAATAAAAGGCTGGAGAACCTGAGGATTTCTTCATCTTTGAAATGGCAGCCTATTTGTTGAAAAGGCAGCCTTAAACAAATACCTCAAGGGTACTGGTGTTCTCATGTGTGGTACTTCTTTCACAGAAAAATCAATCCCTAGAGTTTTTGTTTCCTTTTCTCTTTAAGTTCTTTTATAGTTTGGACTGGAACTCAGAACTCACGTTTCTATAATAACAGTTTAACAAGGGGGATCGCATTTTGATGTCAGGTCGCGAAAGCTTATGTAACCTAACTTCACTAGACTACAAACACAATGACTTGCTATTCTTTATGTGTCTAAATACAAATTTGGTAATAAACTCAGAAACTTAATACAACTTTACATTCTGCTCTGTTCACTATCTGTTGCTGCAGCAACTAAAGAATCTGAACTCTTGTGATACAGGTAATCCAGTATCTTAACATCCTTTGCTTTTAAGCATTGTCGACAATGGAAGTCACAAGCTGATTGTTTCACAAGAGACTTTAGAGTCAAGCTTGGGAACCAGGCCCATTACTTTTGCCCATAGCTCCTGGCGAGACCAATTACATTGGCCCAGGCTAATAGCAAGGGAAACTGGGAAACAGTCTTCTCATGTGCTCAAGGAGAGGAAAAAGGAATGTGGGTATCTTGCACCTAGTTTGCAGGGTTTCGTGAAGATCAAATAACTGCACATTCTAGGTTCTTGAAGATGTCATGCCTTTTCTTTCCTTCACGGTGGTGGATTCTGATGCAAAAGACTTCTAGTGAAAGGGTTTTGGTAAAGGAAATCAGGTGCAGATGCCCATAGAGCTAAGAAGAGGTTGTGGTAGCCTGAAAGGCATGTAGAGAATAAGAGATTTAAGAACTGTGTAGTTAGATACTATTGGAAAGGGTTTCTAGGAAGTTAAGACAAATTCAGGGAGTGGGAAAAGAGCTAATAAGGGTTTTAGGTGGGAGAAAAATCAGAGCTTTCTAGGAAAAGCACAGTGGGGTGAAAGGAGAAGAAAGCAGCGTCTAAGAAAATGTATAGGTAATTTTCAGAAAATAGGGGAATGCTCAATATCTCAGAGAATGAGTTCCCCACTTATTAAAGCTTCACTGTGATGTTGAAGGTGAGTGAAAAGCTACTTACTAAAGGGAGACCATCCTCTATTAAAAATACATAGTACTCTTAGACTTAAAATGTAACATTGTTAAAGAGAGAAAGGATATATTGTAAAAACAATTATTTCCAAATATTATGAGTCCAGTTTTTAGTTTCTCTAAAAATATTTACATTTAAATACGACTGAAGAGAGATCCCTGGGTGGCGCAGCGGTTTGGCGCCTGCCTTTGGCACAGGGCGTGATCCTGGAGACCCGGGATCGAATCCCACGTCGGGCTCCCAGTGCATGGAGCCTGCTTCTCCCTCTGCCTATGTCTCTGCGTCTCTCTCTCTCTCTCACTGTGTGCCTATCATAAAATAAATAAATAAATAAATAAATAAATACATACATACATACATATGATTGAAGAATGCAATGTGTGAAACATGATTGGATCCAGGTTGGGGGACAGCACAGCTATCAAAAATTTATACCTGACATTGGCTAAGAGAGATCTGAAATATTTAATGTCATACACACAAAAAGGTAACTATGTGAGGTGATGTATGTGTTAACTAACCTTATTGTGGTAATCACTGCACTATATGTATGTATATCAAATCGTCACATTGTATACCTTAACCTTTTACAGTGTTGTCATTTATATCCCAATAAAACTGGAAAAACTCCTTGGGACAACTAGGGAAATCTAAATATGAACTATATATTTAGATATAGATTTTTGTTAACGTTTTAGATCAGGTTAAAGATTGAAGTTAGGTATATCCTTTTGCTTAGGTTGGAGTGAAGCCACGTGAGGCCTGCAACTGTTTCAAATGGTTCAGGAAAAAGTGCTTAAAGCAAATACAGCAAAGTGAATTAAGAGGACTTTTCAGTGTTTCTGTATTTTAAAAACAAAGTCATAATGAGATTCTGAAAAATGACAATAGGATTGAAGGTTTATAGCATGTGATCATTTATTTGCTTACTAAGAAAATAAAAGCAGTCACTCATTTACTTATAGATTATTAGATGGTATATAGATCAAATAGTTTTAGATGGTAGTGACTAGAGTCAAATGTCAAACCCGGCACATACTAAGGAGTAGACTGTGAGCACCATGAAGCTAGGGATTAGGCTTGTTTCATCATTAGATGTTCAGCACTCAGTTAAGTGCTGGGAAATAGTAGGTGATAAATAAATTTTTGTTCAGTGAATTGTGAATTAAATGTGAAAAGTCTACACTTATGATAGATATTCTAACACCTTCATATTTTCTATATACCACTGCATTTTGGAAGTTATGGTAAAAATAGTTAATATTTTTGTATCTGGTACCTTTGGCAACTCCCTACTGTTAATTCAGTAATTCAACTTTTAATTTCAAGCCAGAACATTTTAAAGCCTTTGATCTTCAGGGTTAAATTACCAGTTTAATCCTAACTTGGAAGGATTTTATTAGATAAAAATACTTTGTGACTATTAAGGACAAAACCAAAGGAAGGATTTTTCTGAAACTCTGAGGTTAAATTATCAGATTACAAGTGATTTATTTATTTTCTATTAATACTAGTTTAGTGTTCATTAATAATTCATTTTTATAGTCAGTCTTTTTTTTTTTTTTAAGATTTTATTTATTTATTCATGATAGACAGAGAGAGAGAAGCAGAGACACAGGCAGAGGGAGAAGCAGGCTCCATGCCGGGAGCCCGATGTGGGACTTGATCCCTGGTCTCCAGGATTGTGCCCTGGGCCAAAGACAGGCGCCAAACCACTGCGCCACCCAGGGATCCCCTATAGTCAGTCTTTTTTGAAATCCAGTTGATGGTAAAGGCAACAGAGGGGCAATCTCATCAAGCAGTTGCTAGGTTTTCTAGGTTGATTCGTTCTCAGACTTACAAAATGTCATTAAGTTCTGATATTCATTTTTTTTCTTTTTAAAGGTTTTGTTTATTCGTTTGAGAGAGAGAGAGAAAGAGAGAGAGAGAGAGCACACAAGCAGAGGGAGTGGCAGGCAGGAGGAGAGGGAGCAGTGAGCCCAATGAGGGACTAGATTCCAGGACCCTGGGATCATGACCTGAGCTGAAGGTAGACGCTTAAACAGATGCTCAACTGACTGAGCCACCCAGGCACCCTGTGACATTCAACATTTTTAACAGCATTACAAAAGTATTAGGGAACTGATCACCAAATCCAAGGGCCTTTCCTGAATTATCTGACACTACTAACCATTGTTTTCTTTTGTGCAATTATTTTCTCAGATATTAAGGAAGCATGGTGGTTCTCTGAAGATGTAATGGGTTTATTTGAGGAAAGAGTGGAGAAACCTTATTTTTTTAAAACAAGCTTCCATGTGGAACACCTGGGTGGCTCAGTGATTGGGCACCTGCCTTCAGCTCAGGTCATGATCCTGGGATCCAGGATCGAGTCTTGCACCGGCCCCCTGAGGGGAGCCTGCTTCTCCCTCTGCCTGTGTCTCTGCCTCTCTCTCTCCCTCTCTCTCTGTGTCTCTCATGAATAAATAAATAAATAAATCTTAAAAAAAAAAGTTTTCATGTAATCCCCCTTTAGAAGTTATTTATAATAATCATTAAAATTGTATTTATTTATTTTTATTTATATAGGCCTTAATCTGATCCTAGAGCTATTGGAGCAAAATGAAACAATCTTATTTAATGATAGAATACAAGGTTTGCCATCTAGAAGTAAACAATCTTCTATAGACCACTGGAATTAATTTATCTTACTGGTCCAGAAAACTGAGTCAGTGTGATATAATGGCAAACATACTTATTGGAAGACTTGGGGTGGAATCCAGGCATTCTATTCACTTGCTTTTTTGACCCTAGGTAAAATAATTTCCCTGGGTCTCATCTTCCTCCAGCTTTAAAATGTCACTGATTCTACACAAAGAACTGACAGATATGAAAATGATAAAGACGACCAAAGAGAAATTTGCCAGGTAGAGGACATGTATGGTATGGTATTTGATATTACTGAGTGAAATTAACAAACAAACCCCAACAAACCATGTATTTTAGCTGGGACTTCAGAAGAAAGAAAAAGGGGGTGCCTGGGTGGCTCAGTTGGTTAAGCGTTTGCCTTTGGCTCAGGTCATGATCCTGGCTGGAGTCCCTTGGATGGAGTCCCGCATCAGGCTCCTTGCTCAGTGGAAGTCTTGCTTCTCTCTCTGCCCTTCACCCTTGCTCATGATCTCTCTCTCTCTCTCTCTCTCAAGTAAATAAAATCTTAAAAAAAAAAAAAAAAAAAAGAAATGAAAAGTCACTGTGACTTTTATAAAATGAATGAAACTGGGAAATGAAAAAAACCCCTGTGCTGGGAAAATAATTTGTTACAGAGTTGCCTATAACATACAAAGTAACAGAACAGAATTCAGTTACATAGATTGGAGAGAATAAAAATCACCTTTTAGATACTTGAGGGAAACTAAATTACAACAAAACCCCAAACCACCAGGAGAAATTCCAGCAATGGAAGATGAAAGCATGGGATTATTCTGGAAGGTAAAAATCAAAATATAAAATAATCTTTTCCTATCTTTAAGATGCTTGTAATCAAATTCATAGAAGATAATTAAGTAAGCTATAATTGTATTTTGGAAAGATCTTGTCCCAAATCTGGTAACTCATCTGGTAGCATTACCTTACCTGAAATACATTGTTCAAATGTGGACTATAGAAGGATATTGGAAAATCAGGCATCTCAAATACTGGGAATGAAAAAAGTAATAGCACTTCAAAAGAGGAAATCTGAATGGCTAGTCAATATATGAAAAGGAACTCGATAATATCACCAATAAGAGAAATTTAAAAAACCATAATGACATACTAATACACATCCACCAGACTGGCAAAAAGATTGACAACACTCAGTGGGTTGAGGGGGTGGAGGAATGGGACTCACCTACATGGCTGGTATAAGACTCTAGAAGCAGCTCCCAGGTATATGCCATACGGAAACTGATATAAATGTGATGGAGTACACATACGAAGAATGTTCACAGCAGCCTTTTTAACAGTTCCACACTGGAAACAATCCAGATGTCCATCAACAATAGAATGGCTAAATAAATTATGGCATATTGCTACAATGGCACACTGCAATTAACTGAACAAATTACAATTATATGAACAACCTGAACAACATATGGATTAAAAATGATGTGTGAAAGCAGCAAGCAAACAAATTACATCCTATGTTGTCCCATTTAATAAAGTTCAACAGAAAGGGCAAAACTAAACATATTGTTTAGGGATGCTTGCTTGTGAAAAAGACAATAGAGAAAAACAAGGAGATGATTATCAGGAAAGTTCGAATAATGGCTACCTCTAAAAGAGAGGGAGAGTTGTGCTCAGGAAGGTCACCAGGGGGGGCTTCTAGGATGCTGGCAATGTTCCATTTCTTGACCTGGCTGGTCACAGGGAGGTTTCTTTTATAACTACTTATTATAACAAATAACTGCTTTCTGCGTTTTAATGTGTATTTCACAATAAAAATGCTAAAAGTAATTGAAGACTCTGGAAGGCATTTGTACAAATTTTACCAGATAATCTAGCTTTACAAAATCTCTGACAGTAAAAACCACTGATGTGGGATAATAAAACGCTGATTAAAATAGTCTCTCATAAGAGCTCACTTTCAAGTGCAGGAGAAAAGAACCCTATACAAACATTCCTTTGTTATATTTTAACATTGTACGCAGATCTTTATCACAAACTGATGAAGCAGGAAAAGAACTGTTACCTGAAATTTCAGATTTTTTGGAATTCTGGAACAAACTAGCTGTTTCCTCCTCTGGATTAATAAGTAAAAGAACTAAAGAGACGCAGACCAAGTTGGAAATGCATGAACTTCCTCCTCTCCACTTGCCAGTTCCATCTGTTTCCTCCAGCTACCGTACTGGGTGGTGAGGAGTGTGGATTTTGCCCAGTAAGTTTAGTGCTTCTATTTCTTCATAAGTAGCTGGATGAGGGCTCTCCTGAGTGCTTTTCTGTCTCTCAGTACTAAGGTTCTAAGGTGGAGCCACTTACAATGAAAACACATCAGGCTGCTGAAAAACCCCATGTGGTACAGTACGCACTTTTCTGGAGGTGTCCCCTGCTGGGTTGCAGAGCTCTCATGTTCTCACTTTTTATCCAGTGTCCAAAGGGCTTAAAATCTGAGGTGCTCAGCTTCACAAAAATCTCTTAAATCTGTGCATTCAACTCATTCAATGTCTGCCAGGAAATTAGGGAGAGGCAAAACCATGTGGGGCTATCACTTGGGGATCAGATTCTCTGAGTCTTAACTTGGAAGGACATGGTAAGGCAGTGGTCACGACAACGCAGTAAAATCCACAGTAGCTTTAACAGGAAAGTTAGCCTGGCTCTTGGGACTTCGCATCAAGGACACCTGGGCAAGTTCTGCTTTGTGAGTCTCTTCTTGCTTCTGCCAACACCCACTTCCCCACCCCTATCACTCTTGCTGCAGCATTTTAATAAAAATGAGCCCTTGGGTTCGCCCAATTAGAACCTTCTTTGGTCTACTGTTTGCATATGATGCTGGTAGAAACCCCGAGCTTCCAAAATCTGCCTATAAAAACTCGCTCCTTATTTCCCAAAGTGGAAAGACTTGTAACATCCATTCATGCTGCTTCGGGAGCAGGTGGGGTGTGCCAGGGTCCGGCGGCGGGACTCTGGAATCTGCGTCCTTCCGTCCTTGCTGCTGCTTTCTCATCTCAGTCTCCACGGACAGGTTCAAGGCAGATTCCGAGGATTCTGACACTTTCATCTCAAAATGTCCTTTCCTAGAGAACTAACTAACTACACTTTACAACTCCATGAGTTTTACTCGAATTCACTTTCCAGGGTAACTAACATCTGTAGGAAAAGCTGCCTAAGAGTAACAATATTTATTTGAGAAAGGAAATAGCCTTTGAATTAGACCTGAAACGCAGGCCAACGTTTTCTCGGTGACGGTTGTGGACACTTACCTAACGACCAAAATCAGCTCTCCAAAGCTTCACGCAAGCAAGAATGATCCCTGAAATCTAAAACACTACTAACATCTCCTCCTGAAAAAAGTCAAAAACCTCTCCACAATCTCCGGGAGGATGGCCCCCTTCCCTCGTCCCGGCCAGTCGCCCCCCTCCCCGCCCCCCCCCCCCACTTTGGAGCATAAGGCTCAGATGGTGACTCGGGACTCAAACCCCAGGCCTCCGTGCTCCCGCGGGGTGGGGGGTGGGGGTGGGTGCGGAGAAGGGCTGTCTGGCCGCTCTCCTCTCTACCACGCTACGCAGCTCACGGAGCGCTCGCGCCCCATCCAGCGCTCCGCGCTCCGCGCTCCGCGTTCATTCATCCCCGAGCATGTGCTCGGCCCGACCGCACGCTGCCGGGTGTCGGGGGCCGGGTCTCGCCCGCGCCCGCGCCAGCGCCCGCGCCCGCGCAGGGGGAGGGGCGCTCGCTCCCCGGAGCAGGTGCAGCGGGTCAGGCGGCGGGGCAGCCCGCGCTCAGTCTGGCTTCCCGAGGCCCATCGGGGCTGGATGCCTCACCTTCGGGGGGTGCGCGCCCGAGCATGGCCGCGCGGGCCGGGCCTTCCTCCTCGCTCCCAAAGGAGCAGCCGCCGCCTTGCCCCGGAGGAGACCGCTGCGGCGCGAGCTCTCCCCGCCGCCCGCCGCCCGCCGCCGCCGCCCGCCGCCGGGTCAGGGGTAAGATCAGGCGGCAGCTTAGGCTCCCCTCGGCTCCTCCCCTTCCTCTCCTCGGTTCTGACGCGGCCGCAGAGGCGGCGGCGGCGGCGGCGGCAGGTCCCGCGGCCCGAGGCGCACCCACCCGCTCGCGGAGCCCCGACTTCCTCTTCCCTTCCCGCGTCATCAGAGCGCGCCGCAGTCACCCAGGGCGGGGTGCCTAGGACGGGGGGGAAAAAAAAAAAAAAAAAAAAGGCCAGCGGAGGAAACGTCCCGGCGGAAAGAAAAGGGAGGGGGTGAGGGGAGCGGTTGCTAGGTGACTTGCGTCATCCGGCCGCGCCGCTTTCCTCCCGCCCCTCTCTGGAGTGAGGCGAGAGCCCCGCACAGAGCGAGCGAGACAGCGAGCGGAGCTCCGGGCGCCGCCGCCGCCGCCGCCGCCGCCGCCGCCGCGGAGAGCGTGAGCGCGAGGGAGCGTCCGCGGGACCCGGCCCCCGGGCACCGGCCGCCGCCGAGACCTCCGTCCTGACCCGGACCGGCGGGAGCCGCGGCCGCCCCTCTTCTCCCCCCCTCGCCTTCCCGGCCGGCAGCCGCGGCTGCACACGCCGGAGCCGAGCCCGAGCCCGAGCCCGAGCCCGAGCCCGAGCCCGAGCCGGAGCCGAGCCGAGCCGGCGGCTGGGGGGCAGGGAGGCGGCTACCTCGGGCCGGGACTCGTGAGCTGCTCCGCGCTGCGAAGACGCCGAGGACGGGCCGGAGCTTCCGTCTCGTCCCGGGCCGCGGGGCGAGGGACCCCCGACGTGTAGGGAGGGGGTCCCGGCCGCAGCGACACATGCGGGAGCCGGGAGCGGGGGCGGCGCCGAGCGGAGCCGGCCGGGTCCCCCCCGTCGCCGCTGCCTCGGCCACCCGCCCGGGGCCGTAGCATCTGGCCCCGGAGTGTATGAGCCGGCGGCCCGAGCTCAGCAGCCACCCCCCGGCCGGGGGGGCGGGGACCCCGATGTGAGGCGGCGGCCCGGGCGCGGCGGGGAGAGCGGGAGCGGCGCCGCCGTCCTTCCCTCGCCTTCCCCGCGTCCTCGGCCCCCTCGCGGGGGGGTCCTCTCCCTCGGCCAGCCGCCGGCCCCCCGGCGCCTCGGCAGGACTCCGGGAGGAGTTCCCAGAGCCCCCTCCCCCGCCCCAGCCCCGAGGGCGGCGGGGCCGGGGGGGACCCGGGGGGCCGGCCGCAGCCTCAGCGCGACCGGAAAACTTGGTAAGAGCAGAATCTGGAGCCTCGCAGACGGGACTGTCCGGGGAGCGGCGGCCCGGGGCGGGCAGGGGACCCAGCCTGAAGAGACCCAGGAAGAGGGCGGCAGGAGGGAAGCGGGGCGGCCGCCGCCTCCCGGGCCCCGGCAGCGCGGAAGAGCCCTGCTGGCCGCCCGGCTTCGCGCGAGCGCCGCTCCTCCCTCGGCAGCGCCGGAGCCTTCCGCGGCCGCCGCCTCCCCGACGGAGGACGGGCGCCGGCCCGGTTCGCAGCGCAGCGCAGCGCCGCGGCTCTCCCCCGAAGTGTGAGTGGCCCGGGGAGAGGGCGCGGGGGGGCGGGGGGCGGGGGGCGGGGGGCGGGGGCGGCGGGAGGGGCGGGTTGGCGCTGCTGGAGCGGGGCGCGCGCTCGCGGGGGTGCGGGGCGCGGGGTGCGGGGTGCGGGTGTGTGCGGGTGCGCGTGGATGAGGCTCGGTGCATCTGTGTTTTCACAGCGGGGGAGAAGGTATTGATGGGGCCGTCCTGGGTCTCAGGACGCTTCACCTCTTCGCACGGGTAACGCGCAGGCTTACAGGTCCCTCTCTCAGGGGAGTGTTCTGTCTTTGTCCAGAGCGGACACTTGCACCTTTCTGGCCAGTAATCGGCAGAAGGAAATTGAGGAAGCCAAAGCATATGTGCACACAAAGGACATCTCTGTAATACACCTTTTCCTGGTACACCGGGTGTGAAACAGCGCTGTGGTTTTTGTTTCGGGGCAACTCTTAGGGTTCTTGGGAGGGAACCTTTTGCCCTGTGAACCCCTGAATTTTGCTTTCAGTAAAATTCCTTTCTTGTTTTTGCAGTCTTCCTTGAGAGATTTTCATTTCAGTACCTATTGGTACAGGAGTTTTTTTTTTTTTTCTTCTTCTTCTTCTTTTTTTTTTTTTTTTTTCTTTCTTTCTTTCTTTATTTCTTTTTTAACCTTCTCATTTCCTGGGTCCAGCTCCTGCGTGTCAGGATACTGTAAGAGATTTCAGGTACTCAGGAAGTTGACTCTTACCAATCGTGACTTACTTGGGGGAAGAGCATCTAGTACTTCAAGCAGTTTATAAAAGTTGTTACCTTTTTTCCACTACCCAAATGCCTTTTCTTTTTCTTTTTCTTTTTTTTTTAATTTTTGAGTAGCCTATCTTAATTGCCAGCACTTTTTTTTTTTTTTTTTGATTTGGCAGGATGACTTGAAACTTTGCTTGTTTGAGTTATCTTTACTTTGCTGCCAAACAGGGAGAAACTTTTTGATATTTGATTATTTGAAGAGTGATTCTTTTCCCTTCCATTATTAGAAGGTGAGGTTTAGGTATCCCGTCAAAGTGCCCAGGTGAGGTGCAGGAAAGTAATGACCATTCCACGTATTTAAATAGACCTTACGTGTTAAGCATAGGGTGGAATTTCATTTAACAGAACATAGGCAGTACCATACTGAGAATTGTGACTCCTCCAGACAACAGTGTAGGCTCACTACCTGTGAAGCCGCTGCTGAGAGAAGCTTTGTGGGAATGAATGAAAGGCTGGGATTGTCTGTGCTAACTTCTCCATTCAGGATCTTGATTTTACATATATTTAAAACTTTCTCAAATAGGGTTTTCGTTTGTACTTTTTCTCTTTCGAGGTAGTGGGTTATACAAGTGTACTAGCCCCTGAACTAGTTGACGTTTCATTTATTTATCCCAAACCTGTCTCTTTAAAGCCCCAAGGCACCTCCAGCGTTTTTGTTTTGAGAATGCTAGGACAGGCTAGAATTCATCTTTTCCTGTTTTTTTTTAGATTTCGGTTGTTCCTCTTTATCATCATCATGCCTAGTTTTCTGTGTCAGTCTTAGAATGATTTCTTTGATCCCTTCCTTGATCGTTTTGCCTCTCCTGCAACTTTTCCAGCTGTTTTGTTTCTCTTTATATATTCGTGCTTGGGATGCTTTTGTAAGGAACCTTAAGTTCTATCTATTTTAAATGGGTAATGACATGAAAATTCTGATGAGTAGATGTAATGTTAGATGTTGAATCAAAAGCAAATGTCTCTGGATCAGTTATCTTATTTTGAGACCTTGAGGAAGTCCTGTATCCCATGTTTCACAAAAGATGGGAGGAAGAGAAATCTAGTCTGGGCATAGGCTGTTTTTTGGGGAGGAAGGGAAGCCATACCTAGCAAACTATAACTTGAGTGTATATTTGTACTCTGTCAAAGTTGCTTACTAACTTTAAGACTTATTTTTTTATTGCTTTGACTGGAGATTGGTTAAAAAGCACGGTAATGTTTTATTGTATATTTGGGTAGCAAAGAAACAGCAAAGTATTTGGGGTCCCTGCCTTTGAGATGCTTTTACTTATGGCATAGGCTATGAAACATAAATTCTACAAAATTGTAGGAAAAGGGGGGAATGAGCCAATATTTATTTACAATCATTATATGTCATACTACTCTGGTACCTTATAGATATAAATGTATTTGTATATATTCCATTAGCAAAATGTTGATGTTGGACTACACAAACCCCATTGGAATGCCTGAACCAAATCTGGGAAAGAAGGTCTCTCTTAGGAAGAAAGATACAGGTGGAGGTAGTGTTTAAGACTTTTGGAATTGGGGGGTGTGAGGGACAAATGTAATCAGGAAGTTAGCTTGATGGGAATATGGATGGAGGTTGTTAAGTGGGCTTAGAGTCAGTTTGTGTTTGTGCAGTTACATGTATACAGCTCAAAGAAGCAATTGAGAACAATGTTCCGAGAGGGTAGTTTTAGATGATTGAGGAGAAACTGTATTTTTAGTTCAAGAGGCATTATACCTGGAGTAGTTTTGTTTTTCTAGTGAACCAACATTTTTAAACCATGGTCATCAAAGAGCTCTATAACTGGAGGAGTGAAAAAGGAGATGTTCTAGTTTGGTGCTAGTGGTTTCTTATAGAAAATAATTCAGAAATAGGGCAATGGACTTTGTTTTTGACATTACATTTTAGGGCAAAAAGTTGGTGCTGATGCAATCTGAAGACAGAAAAATAGTTAAACTAATGAGTGATATGCTGAAAATGTAAAGTTAGGAGTCATTTTCACAGTATTAAGGTTTATCAGGAGAGCTGAGAAGAGAATAAAGAGCCAAAAAACCCGTGTATTTTTACTTTGGCGGGGAAGGGAGGGAATCTGTTTAAAGTTAGCAAAGATATAGTAAGAACAGAGAATGGATGAGACTCTCCCGAAACACATATTTTAGAAGTGTGTAAGATTTGAAGTTCAAAAGGGAGGGACAGGCTTTAAACATGGCTACCACTTCAGTGTTTGGACATGTGAGTCTATATTTGTGAAGGAGCTAACAAGCTTTCTGTAGAGTATATAGGTCCCTTGAGATTAAGTTCAGAAGAGTATATAGGATTTCACTGTTAAGGAACTTCTATATAAAAGGACAGGTTTGTTTTCACAAAATTCATGCTTTTAAAGTTTGCCCAGCATTATTATCCTAAGTTTGGTCTTTAACATGACGAGTGAAGTAGGGCTAAAAATAGCTGGCAGAGAAGGCTGCTTCCCCTGCTTGCAGTTGATGTGTCTTTGTGTCCCATACAATGGAGGGGATATCCCTGTGTTGGCACAGCAGTGCTGAAAATGCCTTTTTTTTTTTAGACTTTTTGATTAAAAAACAAACAGAAACAACTTGGCATCGACAAAATTCATCTGTCTTTGAAGCATGAGACACTGGAAGATTTTTTGTTTGTGTGTGTGTGGTGAAACCTGCAGCTAATGGGCCTTGTTTTTAGTGTTGACTCTAACAAAGAGTAAGGATTGTAAGGTCAGTAATAAATACACATCCACACTTTTTGTATTCTTTAATTCATTCAGTTTGTCACCTTCCTACTAGCTTCTTTGGTCTCTTCTTAAGAGTTTAATTCAAATGGCAGAACCCTCTGGAGAAGAGATGTATTTAGGTAGGGAGCTAGATCTCAATTGATCCTAAGATGAAGGTACAGGACTGGAATATGTGCCATATGGGTGCCTTCTCCACCCTCTATTTTCTGCAACATATTTTATGCAGGTGAAACCATGTTTAGATTAACTTTAAGGACAGCATTTTCAGGTTGACATGATTTACTAGTAAAGATAGTGGGAAAGGTGTGACTCTGGTAGGAGGGAGTGGTAACCTCATTGTGCTTTGCCTTGGCACCTTTGGGGTTGATACTGGATGATTAAAGAGGCTTGGGTGTACATTTGTGTTTTAGCACCAGATGATCTAAAAACCTACACCGAGGCTGAGAGCAGCTCAATTCACTTACTTTAGAGATGGTTCTTGGAGACATTATGTGTTGCCTCTAACATCTCATTGTGTGGAGAAGACGTTTTAGGGGTTGGTAAGCTTTTTTTTTTTTTTTTTTTTTTTGCAAAGGGCCAGTCAGTAAATATTTTAGATTTTGTGGACCACATCTGGTGCAACAAATGAGTTCTGCTCTTGTGGTGTGAAAGTAGCCATAGATAGTATATAAGCAAATGAGTGTGATTGTGTTCCAGTAAACAGCGGACCCTCAAACAATGCAAGGGTTTGGGGTACCAGCCTCCTGGGCAGTTGAAAATTTGTGTAGGCCTTTGACTCACTCCAGATGTAACTGTGATAGCCTACTGTTGCCTGGAAGCTTTACTGATAACATAGTCTAATACATATTTTGTAGGTTATATGTATCATATACCACATTCTTACAATAAATTAAGCTAGAGAAAAAATGTTATTAAGAACATTACAAAGAAGAGGAAATATATTGACAATTCTGTACTGTATTTATTGAAAAAAATTCATGTGTAAGTGGATTAGTGCAGTTCAAACTCTTGTTCTTCAAGGGTCAACTATACATAAAAACAGGAGGTAGGTTGGGTTTGACCTGTAGTTTATGGAACGCTAGAGTAGACAACTGCCAAATCCGCCAACAATACAGTATGAGCTTCATTCCATTACAACACTTGGATTGGCTGTTTTAGGTGTTGTCTGTTTTTCTTTTTCCCTTCCTTTCTTTCTTTCTTTCTTTCTTTCTTTCTTTTCTTTTCTTTTCTTTCTTTCTTTCTTTCTTTCTTTCTTTCTTTTTCTTTCAAGATTTTATTTATTTATTCATGAGAGACAGAGAGAGGCAAAGACATAGGCAGAGGGGAGAAGCAGGCTCCTCACAGGGATCCTGATACAGGACTTCATCCCAGGACCCTGGGATCATGACCTGAGTCAAAGGCAGACACTCAACCACTGAGCCACCCAGGTGTCTCTGTTTTCTAAATGAGATATATTCCTTGGGTGCTGTCTTAAAATGATTGTAAAGTCAGCTGTTCAAACTACTTTTGCCTCCAGAGTGATGAAAACTATGAGTTGAAGAACAGGGACAGTGCTGCTTATAGCAGCTAAAAAGTAGGGACTACTTGCATTTTTTGATCAAAGATAAATAATTTGCATATAGTGATCTACTGGCTAGGTGTCATAGCCAAAAGTATCTTTGAAGAAACTTAAGGGTGTAATTTTGAGTGGTACTGAAAATAAATTATAAAGCATTTACCTTAGGTGTACAATTATAAGTATTTATGGTTGTTTTGAATCAGGTGAAGATATTAGCCAAATTATAAGAACATTAAGACTTGGTACTTCTGTTTCTTTAAAGTCTTAATGTCTTACAATGACCAGTTCAGTGTGTAGAATTATTGGGTGCACAATTTTTGTTAAGTATTTTTTGTAACAAATCCTCTAGATTATTTATTAATTTTTTAAAAGATTTGATTTATTTATTCATGAGAGACACACATGGGGAGAGAGAGAGAGAGGTAGAGACACAAGCAGAGGGAGAAGCAGGCTCCACGCAGAGAACCTGATGCGGGACTCGATTCTGGGTCTCCAGGATCATGCCCTGGGCTGAAGGTGGTGCTAAACCACTGGGCCACCCAGGCTGCCCCTTCTAGATAATTTAAATGTGTACTTAAAAAAAAAAAAAAATCATTGCTGTATTCTTAAGGGTAAATGTAGCATGGATTAATTTATTTATTAGGTGAATTTATCTCAAATGTATTGTTTATTTTATTTTATTTTTAAAAAAAAATTTTTTTTATTTATTTATGATAGTCACAGAGAGAGAGAGAGAGAGAGAGAGAGAGAGGCAGAGACATAGGCAGAGGGAGAAGCAGGCTCCATGCACCGGGTGCCCGATATGGGATTCGATCCCGGGTCTCCAGGATCGCACCCTGGGCCAAAGGCAGGCGCCAAACCGCTGCGCCACCCAGGGATCCCCTCAAATGTATTGTTTAGAAAGAATAATTCACTTTGTGAATTTTACATTATAGCTAATATCAAAACATTTGTATGTCAACAGACATACCTACATGTATTGGGTGGTGGTGTCTTTTCTCTTTTCTTTCTCTTCTCCTCTTCTCTTCTCTTCTCTTCTCTTCTCTTCTCTTCTCTTCTCTTCTCTTCTCTTCTCTTCTCTTCTCTTTTCTTTTCTTTTCTTTCTTTTTTTAAAGATTGTAAATATTTTAGGTTGTGTGGACCGCATCTATTTATTTGAGAGAGAGCAGGGGAAGGGGCAGAGGGAGAGAAGCAGACTCCCTGCTGAGTGTGGAGCCTGACCCTGGGCTTTATCTCAGGTCCTGAGATCATGACTGAGCCAAAATCAAGAGTTGGATAATTAACTGACTGGGCCTCCCGGGGACCCCTATAAGAGCAGGTTTTGATCACCAGTCTGTCTTATGTCTTCATGTACTTTTAGATTTTTGATACTTTCTCTTTAGACCTCATTGTTACTTTCTCATGATAACCTTGTATAATATATTTAGAGTGTATTTTTCTAAATGTATATGACATTTCCTGAACACTATGGGATATAAATTTTCTAATAATTCTATTACTACACATAAGTATATTTAAAATTTCTCTCATTCCACCTTCAGAATTGTGAATTATTTGAGGGAATGTATGTACTTGATCAGGATTTGAATGACTAATATGTAACAATTTGTCTAAAATATTCCTTTAAAATTTTTGAGTGACATTGGATTTCTCTGAAACAGTAAGCTAGTACGAGAAAAGATGAGAGCCAGTATATGTTGTATTATCCTGAAAGGCAGGTAGTTGAAAAATAATAAACAAAAATGCACAAGAGTATCTTTTGCCCTTTCTCCATCACCTAAGGGATAACTAGTGGATTGGATATTGTGCAGTTTCTGTTGATGTGCTGCATTGCGTCTGCCCTTTCTTTACAGCTGGGGGATAGCTACTAGAAATCTGGGTGGCTTTAGGAAGGAGGTAGCATGTATTGTGTGTGTGTGTGTGTGTATGTCTCGGTGTGCATGTATGTACCTTAGTGTATTGTGTTAGGTGCACCTTTCTGCATGACTGCTCTTGGATTTAGGAAATATGAAAGAGATAGTGCAAAATATTTTTTTTAAAAAAAGATTTTATTAGTCTATTCATGAGAGACACACAGAGAGAGGCAGAGACATAGGCAGAGAGAGAAGCAGGCTCCCTGCGGGAGCTGGATGCGGAACTCGATCCTGGAATCCCGGGATCATGACCTGAGCTGAAGGCAAACACTCAACTGCTGAGCCACCCAGGTTCCCAGTACAAAATATTTTAATGTCATTTAGCCTTTCCTCTGAGAGGATCAGATCATTGGATAAGATACTATGTTTCCTTCTGGCTTTTTCATCCTACAGCATCTTGAATGAACCCATTAAAGTATGTTAGTGCCAATTGTGAAGTCTTAAGGCAAATTGCTGGTTTGTTTTGGGAAGAATGTGTGTATCTTATCAGACTTTTTAGGGTGGCTGACATATAGGAACGTGATCCATCCCTTTTTTGCTTATTGAGTTAAAGATCTTTTAAAGTGTCATGTAGACAGAGTGCTAAAGTTAGGTTAGGCCTTATATTGTCCAGCATTTAAATTCAGCCCTTGAGTTTGACAATCCTGAAGTAATTCTGCAGTTTTCAAAAGTATCTGAACTAGTGTATGATTCATGAACATTTTATTTAAAAGATCTTAAAAACTAGAGAAATGATGGACTGCTGTGCTTATTATTTATAGGAAAGAAGGACTGATTTGAACATAACTAGAATTTGAAATCATCTCCAAAGACCTCAGGAGTACTTGGATCAGAAAGGACTCTGAATAATTCATTGATTATCTATGAAAGTGACTGTGGTTTAAATTGTTTACTTAGAAATATCAGGATGTAATTCAGTTATCATGTCTCTTAACTGTCCATCTCTTTAGTGCTTAGGAACAAAATGCTTTAAAAAATTATGTTTAACAAGTTTTATCTGTATCATTTTATTACACCTCAAATTGATTGAAAGGATTTTATTTATATGATTCAATTTTTTTTAAAAAATTTTTAAATTTTTATTTATTTATGATAGTCAAACAGAGAGAGAGAGAGAGAGAGAGAGAGAGAGGCAGAGACATAGGCAGAGGGAGAAGCAGGCTCCATGCACCGGGAGCCTGACGTGGGATTCGATCCCGGGTCTCCAGGATCGCGCCCTGGGCCGAAGGCAGGTGCTAAACCGCTGCGCCACCCAGGGTTCCCTATATGATTCAATTTTAACTAAATTTTAGTTTTCTCCCTTTCTTAAAATGATTGGTATGTATGTTTGATATTCTGTTTTCATGCTTTTGTTTATTAAGTACAAACCAATTTTCAGAAATAACTTTTCCTTCAAGTTTGGCATAATCAGTGTTCTATTGGCCAGTATAAAACAAATGCTTCTTGATTGTTTTTATATTTGGGAAGTATTTCTATTTTGAGAACAATTTGGCTATGCCTTCATAATCTGTTTATTTAATTGGAATTGTATATTTAAGATAAGTATATGAAAAAAAAATCCAAAGGCACAAAGAACATATTGAGATATATTTCTTAGTAATGATTATCTTGCCAACTCTTGTCCTCGTTCTCTTCTTTTAAGGCAAGTTTGCTTTAGATTTTACTGTAAATGCAGAAGTTAGATTGGCTTATAAATTAATGGATCTGTTATGTGGTTAATTTAATGACTATTCTAGTTTAAAAAAATTCCGGTATTTTAAATATTTTCCTGTGTTGGTAGCAGTTATGCTTCTTTCCATTTCAGAGATATTTCAAAGAAGGATTTTATGATTATGACTAGGCTACTGGGTAGATAGGAGAACATAGTCTCTCTGGTGACTTTAACTTATTCCTGTCCATTTATTGTGCATGTAATAGCAGAAGGTAAATGAATGTATGGATTATCGGTGTTCTTTTGCATGATTGGTGGTCTCTCTCTCTTTTTTTTTTTTTTGAAGATTTTATTTATTTATTCATGAGAGACACAGAGAGAGAGAGAGAGAGAGAGAGAGAGAGAGAGGCAGAGACAGAGGCAGAGGCAGAAGCAGGCTCCACGCAGGGAGCCCGGCGTGGAACTCGATCCCGGATCTTCAGGATCGCACCGTGGGCTGAAGGCAGTGCTATACCGCTGAGCCACCCGGGCTGCCCTGATTGGTGGTCTCTTAATTGACTACCATGTGAATTTGAGACTGCCAACTTTGGAATGCTGCTATGAGTGTTAGGGAGCCTTTTTCTACGGAATATTACATAGGCAGATTTCTTTTCATAAAAGAAATATAAAAATTTTAATTTATTAGATTAGAAATTTAGAGCAGGAAACAAAACTTCAAATTTTTTGTAAAGGCCAGGCATTTAGTAGGAGAGGTGGGATGTACAAAGTGGGAGAGACATAGAGCAAAGGAGGGAGGGAAGGGCAGATACCAGGGAGAATGGCACTGGAAGTTTTGAGGTCAGTCTTAGTCAGAGGTCACACCCTGTTATTTCTTTGGGTTGTGGACATGGGGTGTTACCACATGTTATCTATCATCCTTTTGAAATGTTGATTAGATTAGTCCCTAGCTTTTCAACATCTGGATTCTTTAAGCCATTGAAGTTTTAATCTGTCTGGGATAATCAATGTATCGTAGGGTGGGAAAATTTCTGTAGTACTTGCTTTGAGAAGGGACAAAGGGTCTTCACCTGCACTGGAATTTCTTTTTTTTTGTTCTTCCCCATCTGCTCTTTGGCCACATTTCCATAGCTTTGCCTAACAGAGATGCTTGTAATTCTGTATATGTGACATAGTAGTTGAAAGGCAAGCTTTGGAGATGAGAGCCCCAGGTTCCAGCTGTATTGCTTTGTGACCTTGGGCAAGTTATCTATTCCCTGTGTGTTCTTTGTAAAACTGGGAATATGAATATTCCCAGGTAGTACCTACCTCTCTCATAGGGTAGTCAAGAGGATTATATAAATTAATGCGTCACGAGGTTTGGCTCAGAGTTAGTGACCAGTAAATGTTAGTGTTGCATTAATAGTATTGATATTATAATGTTAAGTTATTGTTGTTTCTGTGAGGTTGCTGGTTTTTGGAATGCTAAAGGTATTTGTGATCTTCTGAATAGGTCAGGATTTTGAATAGTGCCTTTTTTTAGTGGCAGGTATTTACTGAACATCTGTTGTGTCAGGCATTGATCTAAGTGATCTAAGTGAGCAAGACATGAAAATCCCTGCCTTCTTGAAACTTCTGTTTAAGGAAACAAACTGCACAAAGCGAAATAGATGACCCATCACTCATCTTACTGAAATTTGGTATTCGACTTTGTATATTGAAGCCTGTGTTAAGCAGTCCTATCAGTCTTCACCATTAGATCTTTTTTTGTTGCTCTTGCTGTGTTTCAGAATGTTTGGTGCCAGGAGCACCTTAAAAGCATGGAACTAGTTTCTTTGTTTCCAGCTATGGCTCAGTCTTATTATAAGGCAGTCTTACACTCCTCTTATTTCCTTGACTTACTACTTAAATTGGTTGTTACAAACTTCCCTTTTGATCCTCAAATTTCATTTCATTTCATTTTTTTTTTAAAGATTTTATTTATTCATGAGAGACATAGGCAGGGAGAAGCAGGCTCCCTGTGAGAAGCCTGATGGAGTACTAGATCCCAGGCTCCCATCCCAGGGCTTCGGGATCATGACCTGAGCCAAAGGCAGATGCCTAACCATTGAGCCACCCAGGTGCCCACCGTCCCTAAGTTTCTGCTCTGCATTGTTTACAGAAGGGATGCTCCTCCCCAGTTCATTACTTGTTGCTCAACCATATCACCTCTTAAGAGAAGGGTTATTAGAAACCTTTTAAAAGAAATAGTCCCTGACTAACTATACTTTTCCTTCATCTCTTCTGTATTTTCCACCTTCTATGTATTGTTACCTGAGACATTTAACTAGTTTATTTTCTGCCTTTAAAAAAATATATTTTTCTTGGGCAGCCCCCATGGCTTAGGTTTAGCGTTGCCTTCAGCCCAGGGCGTGATCCTGGAGACCCGGGATCAAGTCCCATGTAAGCTCCCTGCATGGAGCCTGCTTCTCCCTCTGCCTGTGTCTCTGCCTCTCTCTTTCTCTGTGTCTCTCATGAATAAGTAAATAAAATCTTAAAGCACAAAAAACAAAACACAAAAAATAAAAAAAAGATTTTTCTCATCTCTTCAGTTAAATTGTAAGCTTTTTCAGCTTAGGGACTACTTTTCTATTCTGAGACTTAGCTTCCTCACTTGAAAAAGAGATATCTATCTCACAGGGAAGTTATGAGATTTTAGAGAGCTAATGTGTGAAAAAGGTCTTGAGCTAAATCCTTAATAAAGGGTAGTTTCTTTTTCTTCGAACCACTCTGTTCTTCAAGTTGATATTGTGCATTTAGTCAGTGTTTAAAAAATACTTAAGTTATTCTGAATTGAGGTTGGTAGTCTCTTGATTTAACTTCCACTTGTGTGGATAATTTTAGTTTTTACTCCAGATGAGATTCAAAATATCACTTTTCAAGTATCAGATAATAAAGGCTGAGACATTAATATGAGATGGCAAAACAATGACTAGGAAGCAGGGCCTCAAGCCATCAGCATACGGGTTCAAATCAGACCACCACACTTATTGGTTGTGTGAATTTTGGCAAGTTGCTTAATTCTGTTGGCTTCAGTTTCTTTATTTGGAAGATGGGGAAAATAATAACCAACTTGTGGTTACTGTGTTGTTAGATTAAATGAGATAATAAATGGAAGCACAGAACAGTGGGCCCCAGGGAACATTTGGCAATATCTGGAGGTGTTTTTAATGGTTGCAGCTAGGGAAGATAGGTATGTGTATCTAGTGGGTAGAGGCTAGGTATAAACAATGTACAGCCTAGCATTCCACAACAGAGGATTATTTGGTCCAAAATGTCAGTTATGCCGAAGTTGGATAATCCTACTTTATAAAAAGTCCTGTTTCTCATTTGGATGTTTTCTTTTTAGGGTACTCTGCTAGTTAGATTCCGTATAAATACAGATTATTGATAAAGATAAGTCACAGAAAACACAGATATAAAGGAAAATTAATAGATTTAATTTTTTTTTTAAGATTATAGGGCACTTACTCCAAAAGTAATCTAAAAGTGCTTCCATTTATTATTCAGACACTAGGAAAGATTTTCAGGTGGATTTTACTGATTTTTTTTTTTTAAATGGCGAACTATTCATGTAAAACAATATCAAGAGTATGAAGAGTAGAGGGGCTTATGGGCCCCCTGGGTGGCTCAGTCCCTTAAGCTCCTGCTCTTGGTTTCAGTTTAAGTTGTAATCCTAGGGTCCTGAGATCAAGCCCCATGTGGGGCTCCGTGCTCAGTGGGAAGTCTACTTGAGATCTTTTTCTTTTTCTTTTTCTCCCACCTCCTGCTCAGGTGCTCACATGTGTTCTCTCTCTAAAATAAATGGATAAATTCCTTAAAAAAAAAAAGCGTAGGAGGCTTATGAGATATGAGATATAAATGCCATAATGTGTAAAATAGTCATAGAATCAAATATATACTAATGGAAAAAGCAAGTATCAAAGTTCATCATTGGGAGAACCTTGGATCACATCTAAATTTCTTCTTTCTTTTATTACTTACTAAGTTGAGGGCTGTCTAACTTAGGACTTCTCTCTCTCTCTCTCTCTCTCTCTCTCTCTCTCTTTTTCCTATCTAAAATTGCACGCTTACCATTCCCTATTTCAGGAGCTTCTAAATTGATTTCTTTGCCACTGTCCTTTAGATTCCTGACCGAATTGACCCTGATTAAGGGAGAGCCTTTCTAGTCTGGATTCAGTCTACCATTCAGACGTCCCAGCACCATCCCTTTATTTCTAGGAGAGAATTAAGTGCTAATGCCCTATGGCTGGAACTGGAATGAACTAACTTTTCTTCTTCTTCTTCTTCTTTTTTTTTTTTTGAAAGACTTTTATTTATTTATTTATTCATAAGAGACACAGAGAGAAAGAGAAGCAGAGACATAGGCTGAGGGAGAAGCAGGCTCCCTGGAAGGAGCCTGATGTGGGACTCGATCCCGGATTCTGGGATCACGCCCTGGGCCAAAGGCAGATGCTCAACCGCTGAGCCACCCAGGCGTCCGTAACTTTTCTTCTATAGAGTTGTGTATCATCTTTGGGAGTCACATCATTTTCTGTATTTTTTAGTTCTGTGACTTCCCTCACTTGGATCTAAACACTGATTATATATCCATATATACACATACAGTACTGTTTAATGCATATTTGTGTGTATGTGTATACTTTCGTCTATATTTGTCTCTGTGCCTTGCTATTTCCTCAGCCTGTACAATATTTATCTCTTCAGACTCTACTGAAGTATCATCTTTTCTAGAAAAACCTGTCCTCATTAATGTAAGTGGAGTTTGTTGATTTTTCTCCTTGTTATCCACAGTTTCTGTGTGGCTTTTATAGCACTTAAAAAGTTGTATTTTTTTCTTCTACTGGTCTGTCAATTCTTTGAGGGCAAGTGTCATGTGTTATTCATCTTTCCGTTAATATCTCTTACCCCCAAGTGCCTAATATTTCCTGCTTACTTAGTAGGCATGTAATTTGCTAATGAATGAAAGAGGAAAAAAAGATTAGAAAGATTTTTTAATAGGCTCTGTAAGAGGAGGACATTATCATGTCATCCTTGGTGTTCAACAAATATTTATTTTAAAGATCTTACTTATTTTATTCATGAGAGACAGAGAGAGAGAGAGAGACAGAGAGAGAGCGAGAGAGGCAGAGACACCGGCAGAGGGAGAAGCAGGTTGCATGTAGGGAGCCCAACGTGGGACTCGATGCCAGTCTCTAGGATCACACCTTGGGCTGAATGTGGCGCTAAACCGCTGAGCCACCGGGGCTGCCCTCAACAAATATTTATTGAATGGCTTAGAAAGCCAGGTGCAATAGTTGATGGAGATTTTGTGTCAACTTTTTTGTTCTGCAATTCTGGAAGCACATCCTAAAAGTGAAATAGCCTAGGTATTTGATACATATGATGCATTAAAAGTTGACCTTTCTTTTCCTGACTCAGTAATGAAACTTTTGATCCAACAAATACTTTTAGTTGATTTCTATTTCACCTGTGGGGTCATTCTAGTGCTGAGCTTGTTGAAAAGGTAAATGTGTGCTATTAGTGCTACATCATGGATGAGGTATCTTTAAGTAAAAGGCCTCTGTTCTCCTCTGTACATTTAGGCCCAGAGTGATTATGTATTTTCTGTTGAGTATGGATAATGACTCAGGCATGAAAGAGAAAAAAGGTGATTGGATGTGTGGAAGTTGCCTACTAGGTCTCTTTTTCTTTTGATGATGATTGATTTTAGCCTCAGAGCTGCTTCCGTTTATTTATAAAGAATTAGCTAGAAGGGAGATGGGTGTGAATCTAGAGGATAAGATACAGATTTGATAATTTGATAAGTAATTTGATAATTATTGTATTGATAACCCTTATTACCACTTACTGAATGTTTACTATACGTCAGGCATTATGCTAAGGATTTTTGTGTTAACTAGTTAACTCACACCAGTCCCTATGAAATAGGTATTAATAAGCCTGTCTTATGATAGAAGAAATAGATTCAGAGGGTTTTCTAAGACCCTATAGATAGGAATTTGGACTCACAACTGGGATTCAAATCAAGATCCATATTATCTATGGTCTGTTTTAATCACCATGCATGCTGCCTCTTAAATTTCAGTGGAAGAGTTTTCTATTGAAAATGGAAGTCATCAGCTGTACTGATAGGGGGGAAAGTAATAGGATTTCGTTCTGCGTGTGTTTGTCAGAAGGAAGACGATTAACAGACTCCTGGAGAAGCAATTCCCAGGTTTATGGCCTTATACAATATAATTGTGAAATTTAAGCCTGTAATTTGAATTGACTTGCACTAAACTTGCATTTGTCATTAAATTTAGTCTTGTTCTTGCTATGGCTATCAGGACCCAGATACATCTTCAGCAGTAGAAGAAATCGGTCTAGGCCAAATCTGTCTGAAAGATTATGGAGCACAGTGATTTTTATAATTTTTTTCTGTGTACAAAATGTGTTTTGCAGTTACAGTGAACTCTTTTTGGAAGAGATTCTTGTTTTGAGGATGAGCCACAGAAATCTATTATTTAGGATTTGAAAATGTGTAATATGGCATGCTTGGAAGGAATAGCAAAAAATTTAAGAATCAGCACTTGGTAGTCTCTAAGGTGTAAATTGTTCAAGTCAATGAGTATCTGTTGCATGTTTCCATTATGTGATTTCTTAAGCTATTTTTTTTGTCATTTAAAAAAATTCTTTTGGGCACTGGGGTGGCTCAGTGGTTGAGTGTCTGCCTTTGGCTCAGGTCCAGAGGGTTCCTGGAATCGAGTCCGGCATCTCCCTCTGCTTAGTCTCTGCCTCTCTCCGTGTCTGTCATGAATAAATAAATAAATAAAATCTTAAATTCTTTTTCCTGCTTTTTCATACTTTGTACAGGAGTATTCCTTACCGAGTTAGTTTATTCATAGGTGTTATATATATATATGTGTAATACATGCATAAATATATGTGTATATAGAGATATATATTAAAGATTTTATTTTAAAATATAAACCACACCCTGAGCCAAAGGTAGACGTTCAACTACTGAGCCACCGAGGTGCCCAGGTGTTTTATATCTAATAAATATAGTGAGAGCATATTATTTTTATTGTTCATAAGAGATTTAAATAGTTTTCACAATTTTATTTTGTTACCTAAATCTAAAATGCTCCTTAAAGGATTTCCTCTTTCCTCTTGATTTTATTTTATTTTTAAAAATATTTTATTTATTTATTCGTGAGAGACACAGAGAGTGGGGGGTGGGAGGGAGAGAGAGAGAGAGAGAGAGAGAGAGAGAGAGAGAGAGATAGGCAGAGAGAAGCAGGCTCCATGCAGAAGCCCGATGTGGGACTCGATCCCGGGACTCCAGGATCATGCCCTGGACCGAAGGCAGGGGCTAAACCGCTGAGCCACCCAGGGATCTCCCCCTTGATTGCATTTTAAATACTGTATTGTAACTTTAGTTATATACATTTGAATTTTGCCCTTTTCAGAATTTAAATTCTGTGGTTTTTAAAAAATTTTCTTCTTTAAAGATTTTTATTTATTCATGAGAGACACACAGAGAGAAAGGCAGAGACACAGGCAGAGGGAGAAGCAGACTCCATATAGGGAGCCTGATGTGGGACCCGATCTTGGTACTCCACTCCAGGATCACACCCTGAGCCAAAGGCAGACGCTCAACCGCTGAGCCACCCAGGTGTCCCTAATTCTATGTTTTTGTAAAATTTTATAAAAGTTACTTACAAACATTAAGAGCAGTGGGCTGAATGGTGTTCTAGTAAAGATTAAAAATTCTAAATAAAATTGAATTTTGGTAGATAAAGAATTTAGGAGTTGGGTCACGGGGAATTAGATAATCTTGTTAATATTTTAGGGTTCTAAAGCTTGGCTCATTAGTGTTCTTTTATGTCATCTACCATAGATTGCCTTTCTTTGAAATGAATGTTAATATGACACTTATAAAAATAATATTGATATCAACATTTGAGTGCTTAATGTGTGCCAGGCACTCTTCTGTATCCTTTGTATTAACTTTTTAAAATTTTCACCAAAGCTCTCTGAGGTAAGTATTGTTAATGTCCCTATTTTGTAGTTGAAAATTTGATACAGAGAAGTTAAACATGCTCAGGACCTCACCTTTAGTTAGTGGTGGAACTGGAATTATATTCAGGTAGTCTGGTTCTAGATCCTGGGACCTCGATCACTGTTCTATACTATACTTATCATCTGTAAATTTATTTCTTACCTAGTAGTTACTGAACAGTGCCTGACACATAATAAGGTCTGTAGAAGTACAGGCTGTTTTCAATGGCATTTAATTAAGTACTCTATAAGGCTGGCAAAGTGTACATTATTATCCATTTATTTTTATTTTTTAAAAGATTTATTTATTTGTTCATGGGAAACACACACACACACACACACACACAGAGAGAGAGAGAGAGAGAGAGAGGCAGAGACACAGGCAGAGGGAGAAGCAGGCCCCATGCAGGGAGCCCGATGGGGGACTTGATCCTGGGTCCCCAGGACCATGTCCTGGGCCAAAGGCAGGCACTAAACCGCCAAGCCACCCAGGGATCCCCTATTATCCATTTATATATGTATGTATTTTTTCTTTTTCTTTTTCTTTTTCTTTCTTTCTTTCTTTCTTTCTTTCTTTTCTTTTTTCTTTCTTTCTTTCTTTCTTTCTTTCTTTCTTTCTTTCTTTCTTTCTTTCTTCCTTTCTTTCTCTTTCTTTCTTTCTTCTTTTTTAAGATTTATAAGAGAGAGAGAGAGCAAGAGATGGAGAGAGAGAAAGCGAGCATGAGCAGGGGTAGAAGCCCCAATGTGGGGTTTGATCCCAAGATCCCGGGATCATGACCTGAGCTGAAGGCAGATGCTTAACTGATGAGGCACCCAGCTGCCCCTGTATTTTTTCTTCTATTAATTAGACTCCAGATTTAATTCATTTTTTTTATTTCCTTTTTTAAAGATAGCTGAGTTCTCTGAGGTTCTTAGGAACTAGATTGTCAAAAGTATATGGCCATGTTAGATCTCAAAATTAGCTTTTCTCACCACACATTCAATTTTACTTTCATTCCATTAGAAATGGATAAGGACTGAGGTTGATGTATTTATTTTTGTATGTGGTTGATTTTGAAAGGTGGAAGCGAATATACTAAGTTTATAGCAGTGTATTCATGCTCAGTTGATGGAAGAAATAAACTTTTAGGCGTTATAAAGCTTTTTTTACCTGTAAAATTTTGAGAGTAGTAATATCTTATCCTGCTGACTTGTGAAATTGAATCTTCTCACTCATAATAATGTGAAGTATTAGATATTGTTTTGACGAGAGCATAAAGATTAACAGGCTTTGAGAGAAATAATATAAGCCATATTTCCTTAAATCAAAGGAGGCATCTATATTAGCTTTCCATTGCTGCATTGCAGATTACCACAGTTTTAGCAGCCAATCTCAGTTTCCATAGGTCAGGAATCTGGGCATGGTTTAGCTGGATCCTGTCCTCAGAGTCTTAAAGGCTGAAATCAAGGTGGCAGCCAGGGCTCCAGTTTCATCTGAGGTTCAGAATCCTCTTCCAGGCACACTGTTGGTTGGCACAATTTAATTCCTTGTGTTTGTAGGAATGGTTTTCCTTTTTCTTGTTTGCCATCAGTCAGGGACCACTCCTTGAGTCTTCTACCAAGGAGTGGTTGGTTAGGTGGTTCTCTCTTTGGGCAGTTCACAGCACAGTTATTGAAAAAGATGCTGGGAGAATTTCTCTCCCTTGGAATCTCTGCCTTTTAAGAACTGATCTCTTAAAAAAAAAAAAAGAAAAAAAAAAAGAACTGATCTCTTTAGGTCAGGCCTCACCAAGAATAACTCTAATTTAAGTCAGCTGATTAGGGGTTTTAATTATGGATGTATTATTTCTTCATAGAGCACCTAGATTAATATTTGATTATATAACTTTGAGAAGATGTGTATACTAAGGTGTGGAATCTTGGGGCCATCTTAGAATTCATGATCAATTATAAGTTATTTTGTGTATCATTGAGGAAGAAAAATGGTGTATTAAAGTATGATACAATGCATTATTGGTACTGGTATGTTGCCTTCTGAAAAAAAAAAAAAAAAGGAATTGTAGTCATTCTTCCAAGCACAGATATTTGCTTCATGAGTATCAGATTTATTCCCCACTACTGTGTTGATCTAGTTTTTTGCAAGCATAATTTTTTCTTTCAATGATGAATCATAGTGTAATCTTTTCTTTTTTAAGTTAATTTATTTAAGTAATCTCTGCTGTGTGGGCTCAAACCTGTGACCCTGAGATCAGGAACCATGTTCTTCTGAGTCAGCCAGGTGCCCCCATGGTGTAATCTTTTAGAGGATATCTAAAATTGAGAAGTAAACATGACATGTGTGTGCCAGAAGTACACAGAATTCAGTAAAAGTTATGGTGATATAAACGATCATGACTAAATTCACAGACACACAGGGAATGGCAGCTATATTTTGACTGCCACAGGACAAATGGATTGCTTTTTTGCTTTTTTTGTTTCCTCTTTATTTTTAATTAGCTTTATTGAGATACAGTATATACGGTAAACTACATCCATTTAAAGTATATGATTTGATGAGCTTTGATAAGTGTTTATACTTATGAAACCGCTACCACAATCAGGACATTTCCCCTCACTCTCAGAAGATTCCTTGTGATCTTGGCAGTCAGTCCTTTAGCCCCAGGCAGTCACTGATAAAATTTTTGTTAATGTAGATTAACTAGCATTTTCTGGTATTTTTAAACAGTGAGGAAAAAAAGGATATGGAGACAGGATATTCTTAATTTTTGTGTTTTCTTCAGATCTTATTCTTGGAGAAATACCACTTTCTCTATTAGGTCTCAGGTTTATTCTTTCACTGTGGGGGTGAAATGATCCTCCTTGAGGTTTTCTGAACACAATTTTGGGAACACAAACCTCTACTTTGCCTAGATATTTTTTCTCACACTACTCAGATTTGGTTGTCCTAAATCGTATATATGCTTGCATTTTTTTCCCCATCCACTTTTCCACTTATTGTCTTTGTTGGGCCAAAAACAGAAGTAACTTTCGACTAGGAATTCCAAGCTCCTAAAAAATTTTACATTGGTATTATCTGAGGTTTTTCACTTGTTAAAATAGTCATAACACCCCAGGAGAATCTCAAAGTGTACTCATTTCAGTTCTTTTTTGTTAAAATTTGTAGTACAGTTTGAATCTTAGGAAACAAAGGATTTCTCTCATAGTACTTCTAATGGTTATTGCGTGTTTCATGTTGCTTAGTGTGTGCAGCGTTTTCCAGTGCAGGAAACACTCTGGATAAAAGTCTTACTTCCTGGAGCATAAGGAAAAAGGAACTGAGGGAGAACTCAAGTGAAGCTCTCAAAAGGTCATTTAGCTGCCATCTAACACAACATTGTCCAATAGAAATGTAGTGCAAGCTAGATATCCAAATTTATTTTTTTCTATATTTAAATTATCTAGTAGCTATATTAAAAAAGCTAAAAAGAAACAGGTGGCAATTTTAATAGTTTTATTTAGCATAATATATCCAACTACTATTATTTCTATATGTAATCAATATGAAAACTATGAGAACTTATTAATGATATGTTTTGGATTCCTATTTTAGTACTAACTCTTTGAGATCTGGTGTATGTTTTATACTTACAGCACATGTTAATGAGGATTTAGCCACATTTCAAGAGCTCACTAGGTAATGGCTACCATATGGGACAATGCAGATGTAGATTATGAAGGTTTTTGTTCTGTTTTTGTTTTTTCTATTTGAAGCAAAAGCATGTGGATTCCACAAGAAATTGGCTTTAGTAATGTTTAGTAAGTTAGGGCTTTCATGTTTCAGGATGGCTTCTGTGGTTGAGATACAAAAGGTTTTGTTTATAAAGATAAAAATATTTTTTATACATTTTCCTCATTATACAAGTAATGTCATTGTTGAAAATTTGGAGAAGTCTGGATAGGAGACTACAAATTGCCCTTTGTTCCTCAATTTAAAAATTACAAATGTTAAAACTTTTAAAATTTCCTCTTTGTGAATGTCTCATTTTAAATCAAAGAGAAAATATATTCCTTTTATGTCTTAATTCTTTCTTTATTAAGTATTATTGACAGTCCTTTTGCCTCAAATTTATTCATTCTATTTCTCAGGCAATATCCTATTAAGGGTTCTCTGTGAGTTAGTGTTCTCTGAAACACAGTAATCTGAAGTGTTCTCTGGATTGGAGTTAACAATAGAAATCCTGATGGTTTTTCTGTACTCATTTCTAAACCAGTGTAGTTGCTTTCTATTTTTCCCTGACTGCAGTCTTTTATACATACCCTCAACTTTTTTTGTTGAAATATAATTCACATACAAAAAATTTACCCTTTTTTAAAAAAAAATTATTTATTCATGAGAGACAGAGAGAGAGAGCGAGGCAGAGACACAGGCAAAGGGAGAAGCAGGCTCCATGCAGGGAGCCTGACATGGGACTCGATCCCGGGACTCCAGGATCAAGCCCTGGAGCTAAACCGCTGAGCCACCTGGGCTACCCCCAAATTTACCCTTTTTAAGAAAGTATGCAATTTAGTGGGCTTTAGTGTATTTACAAAGCTTTGGATCCATCTCTATTGTCTAATTCTGTTGCCTTTTCATCATCCCAAAAGAAACCCCATGCTTATTACAGTTAACTTTACATTTCCCCTTCCCTCAGCTCCCTGGCAACCAGGAATCTACTTTCTGTCTCTATGGATTTGCCTGTCTTGGACATATCATAAATAGAATCATATGATTTACAGCCTTCTTTCTATTTAGCATCATGTTTTCAAGGTTCTTCCATGTAGCATGTATCAGTACTTTATTCTTTTTTATGGCTGAATAGTATTCCATTGCATGGAGCTATATAACATGTATTTTTGTTTATCATTCATCAGTTGATGGACATTTGCATTTCTAGTTTTGGCTATTATAAGTAAATCACCCTAGCTTTTGAGATCACGTTTGTTCTCCAAGAACATTACTTTCTTCACTTGATCCCTCATTCTTCACTTGACTTTCAGTGACTTCCTATTGCTTATGTTAACACAACATAAAATATTTGAAAGTCTTACGTAGTGTGACCTTAAGTTGCTTTCCTTTACATTCTTCTTTTCCATTGTGGTGGTATTCTTTACAATTTCTAAATATGTATTATGTATGAATGATAGATTATGTAGACACTATTGATTTACCTGTCAATTGAATTCATTAAAAAATTAAATTTTTTAAGAATGAAAATTTACATTAACAAACCAAGCACCACACACATATATATGTATGTACATATATATGTATATATATGTATGTATATGGTTGAGAATTTTAGAAAGGCAAGTGCTAGAATAGAATAAAAAGAAAAATAATAGTAAAGAAATATTTTTTCCTGTATTTGTCTATAATGTCAAACAGAGACATATTCATCTTCTATTATATGAAAAAACACCTCATTTGAATCAGCCTTTCATATATGGAACTCATTCAAATTAGTTGTTTACTGGTTAACACTATTAGCAGCTTGTTTTTTCTGGGGCCTCAGTTTTTGTTTTTTCCCTTATCCAGATAGAGTCCATTTTTTTTTCTCCTTTTGACATTTCTGAAATAGTAAAAATGAAATATTTTTACATAAACTTAAAAAATATTTCTGTGATGTCTTTACACATACATACACACAATGCCCCCACACAAATACACATAGTGGTTTTCTCTCCCATTTTACTGAAAGAGAACATAGTGTGGGATGCCCTTCCACCTGGACATCAGGAGTGGGGAGGAAGCATTCTTCTCTCCTCCCCTCCCCTCCCCTCCCCTCCCCTCCCCTCCCCTCCCCTCCCCTCCTCTCCTCTTTCTTCCTTTAAGAGGAGGTTGGGTGGGGCAGAGGGAGAGAGACAATCTTAAGCACTCTCCACACCTAGCAGGCAGCCAACTCCATCTCAGGACTCTGAGATCATGACCTGACCTGAAATCAAGAATCTGATACTTAACTAACTGAGCCACCCAAGTGTCCCTCCCACTTTCTTTTTTTTTTTATTTCACAATATATCTTAGATATCTTTTCATAATAGAACATTGAGAACTTCATCATTTTTTTTCCTGCAGAATAATTCCTCCGAAGTGAAATTACTGAGTCAGAAGGTATATATCCACTTGAAATTATGTTGCCTGTACTTTTAAGCATAGAAAAAAGGTAAGGAAATACAAATAGGAAAATGGAAACTGGATTTTTTTTTTTTTTTGGACTTTGTTTATAGATGAAAAAATGTAGGATCAATTTTTTTTTTTTTTTAAGGATCAAAATTTTAAGTAATTGGTGTCATGGTCATGCAACCAGTGTAGGGATCAGGATGCTAATCCAGGTGTTTCAGATTTTAAATAAGCTCTGTTCTTTGTGTTATATCCATGTTGCATTCGATGAGCAAAAGGAGAAAGAAGTCAAGCTAGCATCTTTTTGGGGAGATAAACTAGAATTCTGGACTTTATTTTCTGGGTCAGTACTTTAAGAAGCTTTGCATTCTGAAGCTTCTGTGTGCCTTGCAATTTTCAAAAGATACATTTCTGATATTAAAAAAATATAACAAAATGACAGTAAATAAAAACTCCAGGATGAATTTGAATGAAGTGCTTAGAAAGAGATCTCAATTATATAGCTGTTTATCTCTCATCACATTGGTGGGAGAAAAATGGGTGATTTGCATTATGTTGCAACAACTTTCTAATCATTTGGAAAATAAATGAGCTGTTCATCGCTTTGTTTTTTTATGCAAAAGACGATTTAAAGAGTAAAATAAAAGATACTATAAAAGGACTTTGTAAGGTTAGCTTTTTTATTAAATGGACTGAACTCTGAGTACAGTCATGAAAGTTTTATTTTATTTTTTTCCCCAGCCATTGTATTTTGAAGTTTCCTAATTGTCCCTTAACATCATCTTGGGTCAGTCTCCTAGTGTTCCCAATATTTCTTTAGTTGCAGAAAGTCTAGTTCTGCCCTTAATAAGGGCTTGACTTGTGGCTGGAGGGATCTATAGTACTCTTTCACAGTCCTGACTCCTTGTTGTTAGGAATATAAATTTATGCGGCCTTTTTGGAGAGCATTTTGACACTATCTATGAAAATAAAGTGCATATACCTTTTGAATCAGCAGTTTTACTTACAGGGGTTTAGTATTGCAGATACACAATTTTACATGAAAGGTGAGTCCTTTAGAGATGAAAGTTCTTTGTTCTGATAGAAATTCAGTAAAGCTTGTACTCTTTATTTGTACTTTTTAAAGATTTATTTATTTATTTTAGGGAGTGAGTGTGGGTGCACAGGGAGGGGCAGAGGGAAAGAATCTCAAGCAGACTACCCACTGAGCTTAGGGCCCCATGCTTGATTCCTTTACCTGTGACCAGAGCTGAAACCAAGAGTTGACTTTCAACCAACTGAGCCACCCAAGTGCTCCAGTTTAAGCTCTTTTTATAATTTAGTGTTTATTAACAGGAGAGCTGTAAAACTTATTACAACTCTTCCAGCAAAATGGTGAGATATGTTATAATTTAACTACTAGGTGTTTAAGTTGTTCCCAGTTGTTTTGTAAGTATTAGAAAAAATGCTGCCATGAGCATCTTCGTGTATATGCTACCCATTTCATGAGTGTTGAGAATGTTTCTGTGGCTCTGTTTTGGACAGTCCTCTGCTTTACTTTTTGTTTTCTCCTCTCATACTTCAAGGAGTGCTGGAGACCTTAGTTGAAATCACAGCTAATTGCCTGGATGTCTTAAAACAGACCTTTTAACCTTCCTGAACTGGAGGTTCTGTAGATCAGGGCCTCACAGACTGACATTTTATAGTAGTAACAAATGGAACTCTCCATTGTTGACCACTGTCACTTTCTTCAGCATTTTGGAAGGAGTATTTGTCAGTAAGGGTGTTCTTGGTATTTTGGATAAGGTAACCCATTGGTTAAATGGTCTTATGCTCTCCTGGTCCCCTCCTCCATTGTGATGTCATTTTGTTACAATTGTGTATAACTACGAATTCAGAAAGCAACTTCCAACACTTTTTAAGGGTTATAGTATGCTCCCAATTGAAAACTGTTGTAAAAAATATTGGCAGATTATTTGTGATTTTTGTTGGCTTCTCCTTATATCTTAATTCTTTATCAGCAGGGAACAATGGTATGTTAAGTTACTTAACCTAAATATCTACTCTAGGACACGTCATTTTGTTTATTATCCCTGTGAAAGTTTGGGTAAAGCAGTAATTTCTTCAAAGATACATTAATAATTTGATATGATACAAAAACAAAACTGTATTTGGACCTACCAGCTTTGTTTAATTGGCAGTTTTACTGTTTTTTGTTTTTTTTTTTTTCAAACTCAGGAAAAAGTTGTAAAAATATTACAAAGAATTCCCATATGTTCTTCATCCAGGTTCCCCAAATGTTAGCCTCTTAAAAACAGTGACCATGCAGTTATCTAAATCAGGAAATTAACATTGATACAATACTGTTATCTGATCTCCAGGTTTTATTGATTTCACCAGTTGTCTCACTAGTGTTCTTACTCTGGTCTAGGAGTCAGTGCAGGATCACATGTTGCATTTTAGTTATCATGGACTCTTTAGTTGTCTTTAATTTGAAACAATTCTGTGATCTTTCTTTGTCTTTTATGACTATTATGGTTTGAAGAGTACTAGTCATTAATTTTGTAGAATGTCCCAAATTTGGATTTGTGTGGTTTCCTCATGATTCAATTAATGTTAGGAATTTTTAGTTAATTTAGTTAGGAATTTTCTGTCCTGGAAACAGAATTTTTAGTCATGGAAGTGATACCATGAATCTTATTAAGAGGCACATGATACTGATTTGTATGTACTCTTACCAGTGATAAAAATACATACTTTCTTTACTTGGTTAGGGTGATATTAGTTGGGCATATCTGCTATCGTTGTGCTTTTCCTTTGTAATTAGTAAGTATCCTGTAGGGAGATACTTTGTGTCCAGGTGATTATCTTCTTTTCATACTCTTGCTCTCTAATTTTACTTTCATTGATGATTGTTACCTGAAATTATTATCATTAGGGTGTCTGCCAAATGGTGATTCTCTGTCTTTGTCGTTCTTTCTGCATTTATTGCTTGGAGTTTTCCTATAGGGAAAAGCTTTCTCCCCTTATGTATGTATTTACTTTTTTATTTATATTAGAATAGATTTGCAGATTTTAATTTTACTTATGTAAAATGGATTCATTGATTCTTATTCTATGGATTTAATCTATCACTATCATTACTCATCTTGCGTTCTGATTATCTCAAATTTGGCCCTTGGGAGGCTCCTGGTGCATCATTTTTGATGACTGACTGATTTTCTAGCAGCATATTTCATGGTCATCTTGTACTTTTCTTGCCCTAGCCCTGGAATCAGCAATTTCACCAAGAAATATTCTTTTATTTGAGATTGGGATTCTTCCATGCTTTCCCCCCCAGTAGTTGTATCTCAGCATCTTTTAAAAATCTTTCTGGCTTAAAATTATCACTTTGGATGATCTGGATATATAACCCCACTGTACAGAAATTAGTTTACGTTCAGTAATTCTCTTTGTAGCAGACTGTTTAGTTCCCAGGAGACTCATTTTGTACTAATTAAAACCAGAGGATTTCTTCATACATTGTACCAAATTCATGGAAACAGGATTGAAAAATTTCTTTGGTTTTGCTAGGTATCTGATAGTAACAATAAACTTTTCTTCTTTACAATACTTATGGTACAGAAGTGTTTATGTCACTCACTCACTAATTCATTCATTCATTCATTTTATTTATTGTAGTGGTTTCAGAATTTTTTCTTAAGAAAAATCCTGACTTTGCCTGAAGTACTCTGTTGGCTCACTTCCAAATGGGAGGTGGGTTGGCCATCTATCCAGAGTACATTTTTGATTAGGCTTTATAGGGTCTACAAAAGATTTCAGTCTTCTCTGCCCATTTAGTTTCTAAAACATGTATTTGCTCTTAGTGAATATAATATACAGCACATTCCTGTCACAGATTTTAACTTCGAATTTGTAGTCTCTGGAAGGTTTGAAAAGGGAAAAATTGTGAAACATTATTTACAGGCCGTGAGTTCCTACATATTTGAGCTTTTACACTGTGACATGATGACCCCATGTTCTTAGACTATGCTGTTTTGTCACCACATAATTCATCCTACTGACCGATATTTATCTTGATATTATCTTGAATTGGTAAATTACGTTTACCGGCAGTTCTCAAAGTGTGGTTCCCTACCAGCAGTAGTTATCAGTCTTACCTTGAAACTGGTTAGAAATATAAACTTCTCAGGACCCACCCAGAGGAAGCTGACCCTTTTAATAAGCCCTCCAGATGATCCTGATGTACTTATTTGAGAAACATTGCTGTATACATTTCCTGTAAATTGTTTCAGTTTGTTGGTGGAGGTGGGGAATAAGAGTGCCTCTTTATCTGCTGTGTTATATTACCTCTTTAACCTAGTCTTAGGGATATTGAGATATTTTGAAGAAATGTGTTTGTAAATTAAGCTCTGTAAATAATTTGCTGTCATATAAAGTATTTTATACCATCTTACTGAACATAATACTTTAATGTTAGTTGATTTTGAATTTGAAAAAACGTTGACATATTAGGCTGTTTGTCAAAATAACTTTTGGTAGCCATATATTAAATATACAAAATTTGCTGCATTAATAATATTCACAATATTGTGTGACCATCACCACTATTTATTTCCAAAATTTTTCCATTCCCAAGGCGAACTCTGTACCATTAAGCAATGAGTCTCTATTCTCTTCTCCCCTAGCTGCTGATAACCTCTTACTTTCTGTCTCTATGAATTTGTTCATTCTACATATTTCCTGTAGGTGAAACCATATAATATTTGTCCTTTTGTTTCTGACTTATTTCACTTAACATGTTTTCAGGGTCCATCCATGTTGTAGCATGTGTCAGAACTTCATTCCTTTTTATGGCTGAATAATAGTCCATTGTTTGTGTATACCATAGTTTATTTGTTCATTTGCTGATGACTACCTGAATTACTTTCATCTTTTATTTTTTATTTTTATTTTTTTTTAAATTTTTATTTATTTATGATAGTCATACAGAGAGAGAGAGAGGCAGAGACACAGGCAGAGGGAGAAGCAGGCTCCATGCACCAGGAGCCCGACATGGGATTCGATCCCGGGTCTCCAGGATCGCGCCCTGGGCCAAAGGCAGGCGCTAAACCGCTGCGCCACCCAGGGATCCCTACTTTCATCTTTTAACTATTGTGAATAAGGCTGCAGTGAACATTGGTGTATCAGTCTCTATTTGAGTCTCTTTTTTCTTTTTTTTCTTTCTTTTTTTTTTTGAGTCTCTTTTTTCAACTCTTTTGTGTTTATACCTAGGGATGGGATTATTGCAGGGTCATATGGTAATTTTATGTTTAGCTCTTGGAGCATCTGTCAAAATATTTTCTACAGTGGCTGCATTATTATACATTCCCACCAACAATGTATGAAGGTTACAGTTTCTGTACATCCTTGCCAGTACTTATTATTTTTATTTAAAAAATCTTTTACTTAAATATTAAAAAATTATAGCCATTCCAGTAATTGTGAAGTGGTATCTTGTTATGGTTTTGATTTGCATTTGCCTAATGACTAAATGTAGAGTACTTTTTTATATACTTATTGGCTGGCCTTTGTATATATTCTCTGGAGAAATGTCCATTCAAGTCCTTTGCCCATTTTTAAATTAGGTTATTTCTCTTTTTGTCATTATGTTTTAGATATTAAACCCTTACCAGATATGTGTTTTACAGATATTTTCACTTGTATAGTGGATTGCCTTTTAAATTTGTTGATAGTATATTTTGAAACACAAGTTTTTTTTTTTAAATTGGAGTTCAATTTGCCAACATATAGCATAACCCCCAGTGCTCATCCCATCAAGTGCCCCCCTCAGTGCCCGTCACCCAGTCACCACCACCCCCCACCCACCTCCCTTTCCGCCACCACTGAAACACAAAAGTTTTAAATTTTGAAATCCAATTTTTTTCTTGTGTTGCTCATGCCTTGATGTCATATCTAAGACTCCCTTGCCATGACCATGGCAATCCAAGATCATGAACATTTATCTCAGTATTTTTGTGTGTTTTGTGATTTTTAACTCTTAGGTTTAGGTAGTTGATCTATTTTTAGTTAACTTTTGGTATGAGCCAGGGGTCAACTTCATTCTTCTGCTTGTGGAAATCCAGTTGTCCCAGCACTATTTGTTGAGGAGACCAACCATTGTTTTTCTATTGAATGGGTTTGGTACTCTTGTTGAAAATCAATTGGCCATAGATGTATGGTTTGATGTCTGGGCTCTCAATTATGTTCTATTGATGTATATGTTCTATTGGTGTATATATATTTGTTCTAATGTACAATGGTGTTTAATATTAATTTCTCATGCTGATTTTTTTCAAAAATAAAATTTCTTTAGGCAGTGTAAGTGCATTTCTTTTCCTTCTTAAGAAACTAAAATTATGAGTGACTTTGAACTTTTAAAATACTACACTTGGAAAATTCTAAAGGGAGAAATTAGTATCATGTGATGGATATTCTTATAGGCCTCTGTGGAAAGCATGAGAAGGCATGACTTGTTCTTTACCAGCTTAAAATTAAATTTGCTAACTTAAAAAGTACTATACTTTTGCTTTGCCTTTCTGTTTTTGTGTGAGCCTATTATGATGTCCTCAGGAAGTATATATAGAATATGAGATGCCTATCCATGTTAGCAACAAAATTGGAATGTTTAGGTATGATAGTATTCCCGTTTTTGCTTTTGTATTGTTCATGTCCTTACTTTTAATAAGCATCCAATTTTAATATTCTCCTTATCTTTGTATAATTTGCTGTTATATTCTGTAACTACTTTCCTAGAGAATGAGTCTCTCCTGTCTTAGTTTTTATCAAACACTTTTTAAGCTATTGTAACTCTGAAGCTTACCTCTTTTATATTATCTCCTGTTTATTACCCATCCATCTGTAAATGCTAAAAAACATAGTGTATCACTAAATTTTCCTTGGGTAAATTTATATTCTGATGCTGAGACTTGTTTACTCTGTGTTCTGCATATGGTGTGATGGGCTATTGTAACATGAACTTTCAGGATGATGTTTCAGGTGATTGAGAGTGATGTTCTAAACAATCTCTTTGGGGTACCTGGGGTGGCTCAGTTGGTTAAGCATCTGACTCTTGAATTCAGCTCAAGTTGTGATTTTGGGGGTTGTGAGATCCAACCTGCTTGGGCTCTGTGGCTTGGGGGGTGGTGGTTGAAGCCTGCTTAAGGTTCTCTCTCTCTCTCTCTCCCTCTGCCCTGCCCCCCCAAAAAAGGAAAAGAAAAAAATAGAATATTCTTTTCTTGCAAGAACTTAATTATGTTTATATTTAGTTAATTTTATATTTAGTTAATTTTGTCCAGAGTGGCTCAGTGTGATAGAATTATAGTTTGAATCACATATAATTTGAAAATTTCTGGGGATCCCTGGGTGGCTCAGCTGTTTAGTGCCTGCCTTCAGCCCGGGGCGTGATCCTGGAGTGCTGGGATTGAGTCCCACGTCAGGCTTCCTGCATGGAGCCTGCTTCTCCCTCTCCCTGTGTCTCTGCCTCTCTCTCTCTCTCTGTGTCTCTCATGAATAAATAAATAAAATCTTAAAAAAAAAGTTTTTGAAAATTTCTGGTAGCCTCATTAAGAAAACTGTACAAAAAAAGAGGCTAAATTCGTTTTACTTAATCTGATATATCTAATGTATCATCTTAGCATATAGTCAATTAAAAAATATTGAGATATTTTACATTTCTTTTCTGTACAAATTATTCAAAACCTGGTTTTAGTCACTAAAATTTCTTCAGAAATATTTAATCTTCATTTAGATTTCATAAAATTTATGGGTGAAGAAGTAGATTCAGACACCTAAGTTGTTCCAAATAGACTTAATGTTTTTCAATGTCTAAGTACCAAAAAATAATTTTCTTTTAATATCTGCATCCAAATTGATAAATTGGTTCATATACTTTAAGTAGAACCCATTAAACTTTGAAGCAACAGCTTATCTGCTTCAAAACTACTACTCAAATTAAGCAAATTCACCTACTCTTGAGTTAAACCCAGTACTATTAACATAAAAATCCAAAGGGTATTGTATAAGTTGAAAAGCAGCTCTAAATTTAATCAGCATCAACAAAGTATTCAACTATTTCTTGTCATTTTTGCAGCCAGTTTTCATAACATTGTACACTGTAATTAAAATCTTCTGTATATTGATTCATATTAGGGAAGAGTAGAAAATCTTTATTATTGATTTGTATTATGAAAACTTTCAGTTTTAACATAAATTTCCACATCTGTATAGCTAGGTCATAAATGTTTCCCTTCTTTGATTCTTCAGATTAGGCTTGTGTATATGTAGCTAGGTACTGGTTTATTTTCGTAAAGTATATTGCCATTTTTGTCTTTGATTATTGAATATTGAAAAGCAATCCTTTCTTGAATGAGAGTTAACAGTACAGTAAATCTTCATGAAATTCTTCCTCTACTCATCAATGAGCAAAGAACACAAGATTATTAAATATATTGTCTTTTGCTTTTTTCCTATCATTTCATAAACTGGCTAGTATACATACCATTTGCATGTACATACTTACTGATTTTAACAATTTAATCCCTGGCACCTTTCAAGTCTGCTCTAGAAAACTGAGCACAGATATTTTCAATGTGTATCATACGGTGGAATAAAACAATAAAGAGAAACATCAGTTTCTTGTTTTAAAGAGAGTAAGTATGGGTTACTTACTTATGGCCAAACATAGTTGGAATTGCCTATTGTGATAGAAACTACTTTTAAATATACAGGTGAAATTCTTTGAAAGATATAAAAATTGAAAAATATGCCACAGTTTTGATTTTTTTTTTAAAGCCACATATCGACTTTTTTTTTTCTTAAATTTGGAAGTTTTTTCAAACAAAATGTGCCTAAGGTTTTAATTTGTCAGTGTGTTTATTTCTCAAATTTTGAATCTATTGATTTTTTTTAAGATTTTATTTATGTGTGTGTGTGTGTGTGTGTGTGTGAGGAGAGAGAGAGAGAGAGAGAGAGAGAGAGAGAGAGGGGCAAAGACAGGCAGAGGGAGAAGCAGTCTCCCTGGGGGGAGCATGATGCAGGACTGAATCCCAGGACTCAGGATCACGACCTGAGCAGAAGTTCGACCATTGAACCACCCAGGCACCACAAATTTATTGATTTCTGGTATTTAGAAAGGTCATCCATATGGGCAATTGTTTGATGGTTCATTTTAAGAACTTCATTTCTTACAAAATATCCTCCTTACTATTCCTCATAATTTTCTAACAATTTCTATAATTGAAATTTCTTTATCATCTCTCCATCTAAATATGGTTCCCTTTTTTTTTTTTTTCTTTGATGCAGGAGTTTAAGGCTTTTTATACCTGGCCAGAGTGATCTCTTAATAATCATTTATTTATATTTATATTTTATTTTATTTTATTTTACTTTACTTATTATTTTATTTTATTTATTTTATTTATTATTTTATTTTATTTTATTATTTTTAAATATTTTATTTATTCATGACAGAGAGAGGCAGAGACACAGTCAGAGGTAGAAGCAAGCCCCATGCAAAAAGCCTGATGTGGGACTTGATCCCAGTACTCTGGGGCCATGCGCTGAGCCAAAGGCAGATGCTCAACTGCTGAGCCAACCAGGTGTCCCTTCAAAAGCATTTAAAAACGTTTGTTAGACATTTAATTGTTATCAGGTGACTAATTTTGTAGCTTCTCTTGATTATAGAGAGGAAACTTTTTATAAAATTCACAATATACCTTAATATTGTCCACTTTTTTATTTGAAAGTAATTTTTTTTTAACATAAGGAACAGGTTTTTTATTTTGCTCTGCCACAGCTGATTTTAATTGTTATTCATAGTAAACTTTGTGGAGTACATTCTAGTCTCACTGTTTTTGGTGGTAGTACTAGCTTCTATGTCATCACTTAATTTTGCATTCCTTTTTTTTTAACTTAAAAATTTTGTTCATACCTTGCTCTCTCCTTTTTGTTCACTTGTTTTTTTTGATTTTTTTTGTTCTTTTTTTTTGTGTTCACTTGTTTTTAAAGAAAGTAACTATATTCAAAATATGTTAAATAATAAAATTACGGTAAAAATGAAAACATACCTCCATTTAGTTACCATTATGATTTAAATAGGCATCACTGCAATTTGTGTTATTTCTAAAAATATTTAAGTAAATGCATTACACTGTTATTACATGATATGTGTAAAAAAATCATTCCAGCTTTTTGAAATCATTACAGCTTAATAGTTAATTGTTGCTGTCTAGATCAATTTTATATGTAACTAGAAATGACTTATTGTAGTGCTCAGTATAATACACAGTGCAGCGGTTACAATGCAATGTAGTACTATCAAGACAATAACATTCTCTTTAGTAGAAAGACATTTTACACTGCTTTTAAATTTAGATAAAATTAATTATAATTAATTATAATTAATAAGAATTTAATTCCTTGGTAATACTAGTCACATTTTAATATATTTAATATATATTTTGTTATTTTAATACTAGTCACATGCCACTAATGGCCAATATATTGGAAATTAAGCCTTTGATAGTTTTATATTCTGGTTTCAGGTCTGGAAATTAAAACTTTGAGAGTTGGTCATATGCTTGCTTCAAGTATTTTGGCAGTTTGAGACTAGGGGTTAAAGATTTTTTTTCATAATGCTAATATCTGAATCAAGAATCTTGGAAACAACTGCTTAGAAGGACATGCATTTTCTTTGTGGCATGCATCATAGTTCATGATGGATTAAAAAAACATTTCAAACATTGTTATAGATAAAAGATTATTTAATATTCAAAAAAGTATTTGGAAGGTGGGTGAAATGGGTCAAAGGTATTATAGAGTAGGTTACCTTGATGAACACTCACTGAGTGGTGTATAGGGTTGTTGAATCATTACATTGTACACTTGTACCAAATGTAACACTGTGTTAACTAGACTGGACTTAAAGTTAAAAATTATTTGGCTACACATATTTTATTTGAAACCTGGCTCACTCCCCTATCCATAGAGTACTTGAAGAGTGGAACAATATCTGTTTCCTAAAAATGATTTTATCATTTTGGTGAAAGACCAAAATTAAACAAATAATTTTGTTTGAATATTCTTTTGCAAAGAAAAAGATAAGAATATTTCATCTATAGAGATTTATAGAGGGTCTCATCAGGTTTATAGCACATCTTCAGGTTAGGAAACTCCGTTTCTGTTGATATGGATTATGGGAAGATTATTAATGGAGCTCAAATATTTAATATTCTGAGTGTGGATAAATATGAAAATTTTTCATTAAGTATATTTCAACTCATTTTGTGATTTTTAAAGCTAGAAGGGGACATAGCTCAAGTAGTTATAGCACCAGTCTTTATTTTATTTTATTTTATTTTATTATTTTATTTTATTTTATTTTATTTTATTTTATTATTTATTATTTTTTATTTTTTATTTATTTTATTTTATTTTATTTTAAATTAAATTAAATTAAATTTAATTTTTTTAGCACCAGTCTTAAAATTTTTTCCCCCATTGTCCTTTGAGCAAGCCCAGTACTAAGCTATTCTTTTTGATTTCCACAAAAATGCTGTTGCCAGTCTTTATTCCATTCTCAGTCATGATTTGTGAAAATAGGGAGACATCTAGAAACCTATTTTAAAAGTCAGAAGAGTTAGTTTATGCATAAAGAAGGAAGTGAAACTTGTCTTGAGCGAATTTGTCTACAAGATTGTTTCCAAAGTGCTTTCTGTAGAAGTAGTCACTAGAGGTGGCTATTGAATAAAGATTTCTGCAATTAATAAGTTCAGAGAAACACCATATACCATAATGATGACTTTTTGAAGATTTATGTTAATATATTAGAGACTTTGAGACAACTTACAAGAAAGAAACTTGCTAAATTTTGTTTATCCTGCATTTCTTAATTTCTTTGGACAATGAAATTCCTTTTTAAAGTCAAACTTATGTATCCTATGAGAAATGCTGCCCTCTAGGGGCATAAATTCTGTTGCTCTTGAATTTGAGTACATGCTCCTTTATTAGTATTAGAAGTTGTAACAATTAATACTAAATACATAATAGAATAGCCAATTAGAATAATCTTATATTATTAATTTCAAGAAGATTTTGGAGATGAAATAGCAATGTAGTAAATCTCTCCCCCCCCTTTATTTGGAGATATGACAGATTTATGGCTGCTAATAATCTTTCAAATAAATTTTCCTTATATGAGGAATTATGGACACATAGTACGTTAAGTCTCCAAATGTCATTAAGTCTCTCATGCTGGCAGAAGCAGTCTTTCTGTGTGTTGAGGACCTTTAACAATCTAGTTTATGATGGTTATCATTTAAGGGGAAGCCAGTTTTGTTATACCCCTTCCACAATCCTCATTGTTTTCAGATCCGTAACTGGAGTAGATATAGCATGCTATACCTTTGCATAGTCAAAATGGGAAGAAAAGGATTATATATTAACATTCTGATAAAAAGATTTTTGCTAACATACCAGCAAAGCTTCAGTAATATGTTTAGAAATGGATTACGATGAGAGAAGCATGCTTTTGCATTTGGCTCAGTGTATTGGCATGGTGTTGCAATTACTAGAGTTTCTATAGTCAGGATTCTAGCTCAAGCAACTAGAAGATGTTGTAATTACTCCTTTCATTGATCTCAGCATTGGCCTATACTAAATGAAGTTGAATGCCTACAAATTTGTGGTGTAATATAGAGGAAGAAGTTGGAAGATTAAGGGACATAATAGGACTGATGGAGTGGATGTTTCATTGCAACCATTCAACCATCTCTCTTATTTCATCTTCACCATTATCCATTAAGAGTACTAGAAGATACTTCATTCCCCAGGTAATGAGAAATACTTTGAGGACAGTGCCAGCATCTATGATTATTTTGCATTATAATTGCTATTGTCTGTAGGTAGGAGTAGATAGTACCATTGAAATGCTTTTCTGATTTCAGGTGGTAAGATTCTTGTGTGGCTCTTTCATAGGTGGGCATTATTTGCATAAGTTAGAATGACAGGCATGATGATCAGAGATGCACTGACCTGATTGCTTCTTTGTGGCTGTAGCTAAATGATAATGGGATCCCGAGGTCTAAAATAGATGGGTAGCCCATTAAGGTCTTACTATATGACAAAAAATTTAGGACTCACAAGTGAAGGTCTGACTTGATCTATTATAAGAGTGAGTTGTAGTTCTTCACATGGTTCCTAGAATTGACTTAGGTCTGTAAAACCTGTTAAGTTTTCCTTCTTTGTTTATATATTAAAAAAAAATATTTTCACTTGTTTTTCCATTTCTGTTCCCCTTTTTAGTTTAGTCCATGGGTTATAGAAGAAACCAGAAGGGAAGGAGCATCAGCCAGAGATTCTGATTTTGGAGCTGTGTGCAACAACTAATAAGAGTCTGGTTTTTATCTCCCTTTGAGGAACAGAAAGAGTTTTATTCGTGCAATGTTTAGTTATAATCTATCCGGCTTGAGAACCTTGTTTGGAGCTTGAAGTTTGGAATCAATGTGTATGTTGTTTGATAGCCAAGGCTTGGTCTGTATTTGGTCTCATTTCAAATAACTTCTTAGTGTTGGAGAAATTTTTATGTTAGGAGCCCTATAGAAGGCAAAACTAAAATTTTCTAGCATCCCGTACAGCTAGGACACAGGCATGTGACCTAGCTTCTTTTCATCGGAAGCAACTGTGTAAGACATGAATTCAGAAGAGAGAATTGCAAGGTAACAGCTCTTACTTGAATTGCTTGCTAATGTGGATGTTAGAAGGTGGGAGATTAAGCTTTTAGAAGCGGCAATGGGAGACATCCTAGTGAGCCCTTTGTTTGAGGCTCCACTTTCATGGTAGGAGGCTCAAAGGTGGGAATAGTTTGGTGGGGAGACTTAGGTATTTTTCCTGGCTGTATACCTCCAAGCTGATTCTTGGGCTTTATGGGGGGAGTTCTTTGAATCACCTAATATATTTTAATAAATGCCTTTTTTGTTGAAATTTCCTGAAATAGGTTCTGTTGTTTGCAACCAAGAACCCTGATTAATTTAATTTACAGATTGTTTATTGTTAGAGTGTTTTATTTTTCTTAAGATTTATATACTTATTTTAGAGAGCGAGAGAGTGCATGTGTGCACAAGTAGGGGAGGGATAGAGGAAGAGGGAGAGAAGCAGACTTTCCTCTGAGCATGGAGCCTCCTATGGGGCCTAATCCCATGACCCTGAGATCACCTGAGCTGAAATCACGATTTGGATGCTCAGCCAACTGAGCCACCCAGGAGGCCCAGAGTATTTTACTTTTCTAATTAAGATCCAAAAGTTTCCAAGCATTTACACTTTATATTTTTGTCCTCAGAATCTACATTTCTTTGCCACTTTTTTTTTCTACCTAGAATGCTAATTTTTATACCATTTGAATTGGTTCCTGTTCTTCAGTACTCAGCTTTAGTTTCACTGCTGTAGGTGAAGCCTTTCATGTACATCCCAGGAACCTGATGGATTCTTTTCTTCCTTTGAGTTCTAGTAGCACTTGTTCAAGTGTTAAGTGCTAGGGCTTTTTTTTTTTCTTTATGTACAGGTAGATCTTAGCTCGCACACTAAATGATAAGTTTCCCGAGAACTGGTAATATATCTCTTTCAGTTCCTTGTATTATTATTTTTTTAAACGATTTATTTATTCATGAGCGACATAGAGAGAGGGAGAAACACAGGTAGAGGGATAAGCAGGCTCCCCACAGGGAGCCCGATGTGGGACTTAATCCGGGATCCTGGGATCATGCCCTGAGCTAAAGGCAGATGCTCAATTCCTGAGCCACCCAGGCGTCCCATCAGTTGCTTGTATTGTGTAGCAGAATGCCTTGCACCTATTAGACTCAGTTTAGTACAGTCATTTTCATAATGTATAGTGATCAGAATTGATGAGAATCACAATGATGCCAGGCCAAGTGAGCTGAGATAATAAACTAATTGGATTTACTTTATTTTGGTCCTGTTGAGACAAAATCGTCTGGCCAGGAGGTCCAATTTCTGTTTTCCTCAGGAATTCTGAGACTTGTTTCTCATCCCCTTTTTCGTCAGCAGGTGCACTATCTTCTGAATCATCTTCATAACATTTTCTAATTTTTTACCTTAATGAAAGTCTTTTTTCCCCCTTTCTAGTTATTTCAGTTGTACTCTCTAGAATTGCTGTTCATAATCAGCAAGCTTACTATTTTCAATTTCTTTTAAAAATTTGTGTAAATTATGAAATATTTTGAAAAAAAAAAAACAAACAAAAACTTACAGAAAGCAATGCAATAAACACCTTTGTACCCAGACTGAAGGTCAAATAGATGTTAACTTTTTGTCTCCTTTGCTTTTTCTCTACTTTTAAAATTCTACCCCCCCTCCCCCCGCCCGCAACCTTTCCTCCCTCCTTCAGAGGTACTCATTATCCTGAAGTTCTTGTGCATCATGTCTCTGTTCTTTTGTACATATAAAACATTTACATAAAAGATGACTTGAAAAATTTTCATACATTGTTTTCTAGATGTATTCTTATTGACACATGTAGGTTTAGTTCATTCTTTTTAACTGCTGTTTGGTATTCTGTGTTGAATAAAACTCAGTTTTATACTAAGGTAAGTCCTACCTTTGGCAAATAATATTGTAATGAATAGCTTTGTAAGTAAGTGCCTAGTCAACGTGTAGCTTTATCTAGGACAGACACACAAGAGTAGAATTGCTGGATCACAAGGTGTAGGTACTACTTCATTTTACTGAATATGCCAAGTTCAGTCCAAAGTAGAAGTAGTACTCTACCTCTGGTGGGCATGTTGTGCCCACCAGCATGTTTCCCCATTCATTAATGAAGATTTTATTTTATCCAGCCACTGATTTTTACCTCTCTGAGAGATAAACTCTTTTCATTACTTTGATTACTGGTGAAGTTGAACATCTTTGTGTGGGTCTTGTTCATTCTCATCTCCTATTTTGTGAATCTTTTCTCTGTGTCCTTTGCTAATTTTTTTTCATGCCAGGTATTGGCTTTTATATTGATTTATGGCAATTCTTTTTATAATCTGGATATTAATGTTTTTGGTATTAGCATTATAGGTATTTTTTCTATTTGTGGGTTTTTAAAATTTATTTTTTTTAATTTTAATTCCAGTATAGTTACCATACAGTTTTTATTAGTTTCAAGTGTATAAAATAGCAGTTCAGCAATTCTGTACATTACCTAGTGCTCATCATGACAAGTGAACTCTTTAATTTTCATCTCCCATTTCACTCATCCTCTCACATACTTCCCGTGTCTTGGCATGTCTTTTTTTCTCCCCCTTTGTTTGCTTGTTCTGTTTTTTAAATTCCTCTTATGAGTGAAATCATAAGATATTTGTCTTTCTCTGATTTATTTCACTTAGCATTGTACCCTCTAGCTCCATCCACGTCATTGGAAATGACAAGATTTCAGTCTTTTTTATGGACCCTTGGCGGCTTCCATAATTTGGTTGTTGTAAATAATGCTGCTGTAAGCATATGGATATATATATATATATATATATATATAAAAGATATATATATATATATCTTTTTGGATTAGTGTTTTTGTATTTTTGGGGGGTAAATACCCAGTAGCGCAATTACTGGGTCATAGGGCAATTCTATTTTTAACTTTTTTAGGAACCTCCATACTATCTTCCATAGTGGCCACACCAGTTTACATTCCCACCAACAGCGCATGAAGATTCCTTTTCCTCCAGAGACTCATCAGCACTTGTTGTTTCTTCTGTGGGTTATTTTAAATTTTGTTAAAAAGTTTTATATTTACTACATGAGTTTATTTCTAGAGTCTATTCTATACCATAGTCGTATTTGATTTGCCTGCTTTCATGTCGTTATCGTATTGTATTAATTATAACAGTTTTGATGTGTCTTAAAGTTTGATAATGTAAATCTTGGCTCTTAATGAATTTTAAGCCAGCTTGTCAAATTCTATCCCCATCTCAAAGAAAATCCAGTAAACCATGTTGGGATTGGAATTGAAATTTCATTGAGTTTATAAGCTACAGTGGGGATAATTGTCTTATTGGAGTCCTATGGTATATATTTCTGGTTAAGTATTCTTTAATGTTCTGCAATGCAGTTGTATTGTTCTCACAAATCTTTTGTTAGATTTATTCTTAGGTTCTTTATGATTTTTGCTTTTGTGAATGAAAAATTTTTATACAAATATATTTTGTAGCCACCAGTAACCAATTAGTATGGGAAACAAATTGCTGTTTGTATATTGTACTTGTATATTGTTCAGCAACTTTACTGAACTCGCATTCTAACGATAGTTTTGGATGCCCTATGTAGTTCATCATATAGTCAGGGAGTAATGATTGTTTTGTTACTTTCTAAGCCTAAGTCTTTACTTTTCTTGTTTTACTGAGCAGTCTAGGTCCCTTTTACTAAAATTATAACCCTTCCTGGGTTTTGGCTTTATTTGTGTATTACAATGTGATGGAGAAAGAGGGATCTCAGTTCTAAAGTCTCACCAAAGGGGACTCCTGGGTAGCTCATCACTGGTTGAGTATCTGCCTTTGGCTTAGGTTGTGATCCTGGGGTCCTGGGATCCAGTCCTGCTTTGGGCTCCCTATAGGGAGCCTCCCTCTCCCTCTCCTTCTTTTTTTTTTTTTTTTTTTTTTTAATTCTTTTTTATTTTTTTTTATTATTATTTATTTATGATAGTCACAGAGAGAGAGAGAGGCAGAGACACAGGCAGAGGGAGAAGCAGGCTCCATGCACCGGAAGCCCGATGTGGGACTCGATCCCGGGTCTCCAGGATCGCGCCCTGGGCCAAAGGCAGGCGCCAAACCGCTGCGCCACCCAGGGATCCCTCTCCCTCTCCTTCTGTCTCTGCCTTTCTCTGGGCCTCTCATGAATAATCTTAAAAAAAAAAAAAAAAACGAAAAGTCTTTTTAACAATTTTAAAAAAATAGAAAAAGTCTCACCAAGGTCCAAAAGGCTCATATGAGTTAAAGGCAAAGGTATAGCTTAAGGCTAGTAACCCATTTTAGGGCAGAAGCAGTGTCAACTTTCAATCCTAATTTTTTTCTGTGTTACTGGCACTTGAAGATTTTTTTTTTCTTCAGGTAGTTAAAAAGTTCATTTTAAAAATGATTTTGATTTATCTTTTCTGGATGAAATTTCTTTGGGAAGGCTTTTCAGGTGATCTGATCTGATATATTATTGGGACTGGAAGTATAGCCTATACTGTATAATTTTCCTTAATTGGAATTTCACTCTATTTAGGGATTCTTTGTGTCTTGCACCCCAGTCATGCTGGTTTTTGATGTCTTATAGCATTGTCTAGCATAGTTGTTTAAGAGAATAAACTTGATTAAATCTCTTAAAACTTCTCTTAGTTTGCTTCTATATTAGTAGTAGTAGTATCATTTCTTACCTCAGATTATTTGTGAGCATTAAATTCATACATATAAATCTACAACAGTGTCATTTATTCTTCTAGCTTCATTTTAACTGTTATCTACTGCATTCCTGATAGATTCTCCTTATTCTTGCAAGATAATGACACATTGCTTATAATCATCTTGTATGTTTCAGGTCTTACAATGATCTTTGATGATTTCAATATCTATAAGGATGATGCACCAACATCTTGATTCTCATTTCCCTGACCTCTCCAAATCCAGTCACTTTGTCCTCCAGTCTTCCCTATTACTCATCCCCATGGGAATTATTAGTAATTAATTATTCCACCTAATAAATTATTAATAAGTACCTTGTGTCCTTCATGGTTGTTTGAGTAGTTATATAATTGTTGATTAACCATCATAACTTTACCACCAACTCATTTATACTCCAGTCTTTTGGTTTCTCATTCTTCCAGTCATCAGCCTTCATTTTTCACATCTCTTTTTAACTGAGGGTCTGTTGTGTACTTCTTGTCCATACCGTAAATTCCTCTTGTATGGATTTGTCCTGTTTGACGAAATCCCAATTCTGAATTAACCCAGTGATGTACTTCCTCTATTCCTATACCACATGAATGCTACGGTAGACAATCACCTAGAAGGACGTACTTTTCTTTCATTATAAATTCATAATCAAGTGGACCCTTTTACTACTAGGAAATCTATTGCTTTCCTCTTGTCACCTGGTTTCCTCATCTCTACCATCACTGTTTCAGTTAACCACTCTCCTCAGACCTCCAATATGACCCTTCTCTTTCTAGAGAAGGCTTTTCCTATTAATTTCTAGTGAAATAGGAGTACCAGATGGTAACCCTTAGTTGCCCATTATCTTTACTATTTTTTCTTCCTCCTTAATCTTAAAAACAGTAAATAGTGCTCTTTATCTAAGGCTCTCTTGCCTTCTCTCCCTCTTGGGTACTCTACACTATTGATTATCACTTCTTTGTTTTGTATTTTCATTTTCTTTCTTTACACTGGGTTCTTCTCATCAGTATTTAAACATACCAATTGTCACTATTTAAAAAAAAACAAAATAAAACAATAAGGCATTATGAGCACAACATTACTGATCTTTTGTTCTCTTTTTTAGAGAAATGCTTGAGATCATTATTTTATGTTTGTTTCCATTTCTCACCTTTGTCTCATCTCTCAATTTATTCACTCCACCAAACAGTATTTGCTAATGATACCAGTGACCTCTGTTTTCAATAAATTAAGTGGATATTTTTAGACTTGCTTTTATTTGACCTCTGTGTTAGTTTGCTAAGGCTGTCGTAATGAAATACCACAAACTGGATGGCTTAAGCAACAAAAGTGTATTTTCTCACAGTTCTACAATCTAGAAGTCATGGTTTCTGCAGATTTGGTTTCTTTTGGGATATCTCTTGTTGGCTTGCAGATAACCATCTTCTTGCTTGTGTCCACAGTCTTTGTGGGTGTACATCCCTGGTGTCTTTGTGTTCACATTTCCTCTTATAAGGACACCAGGCAGATTGGTTTAGGACCTTGATGGTAACATAATCACCCCTTTAAAGACTGTATTCCCAATTACAGTCATGTTCTGAGGTGTGCTGGAGGTTAGAACTTCAACACTGGAACTGTAAGGGAACACAGTTTAACATAGAACAACCTCTTAGCTTTTAGCATTGTTGAAAACTCCTTTATCCTTCAAACCCTTTGGTATATTATTCTTCAGCCTCTTTCATAGGCTTCTTCTCTTTTTGGCCATTTAAATTGTAATTTCTTGAGTCTTGGTCCTAGGATGCTTTCTCTTGCCTCCTTTGTTTTTTTTTTTTTTTTTCACCACGCAGTCTCAGCACTTTGAATTCCACTTATGGAGGGAATTACATATCTGTTACTCCAGCCCTTATCTGAGTTCCAATCTTATTTCATAATTCTACTTAGCAATCTCAGAGGAGTCTAAATCTGAATTTAGGATAATCTCCATCCATGTGATTTGACTCTATGTATATGGCCTTATCTCATGCAATTTCCTTTTTATTCCTTGCTCTAGCCACACTGGCCTCTTGGCCTAAATATGCTATATCGATTCCTTCAGAGCATTTGCTCTTGTTATTTCCTATGTCAGTATGCTCCTCTCCTTAAAAAAACAAAAAACAAAAAACAATTTTTAATATGTATCAAAGTCGTAAACATTAGTTATCGGGTAAATGCAAATTGAAACCATGAGATAACTATACAGACCAACTATACAGACTAAAGTTAAAAAGACTGCAACTGTACGGACTAAAATAAAAAAGACTGCAATAGCAAATTGCAGTAAGACTGCTAGAACTCCCATAAATTGCTGGTATATGTATATACTGGTAGAACCACTTTGGAAAACCATTTGGGATTTTTATATAAGTTCAAGCATACACCTACCTTTGGATCCAGCAGTTCTCCTGAGTATTTTCCCAAGAGAAATGAAAACATGTTTACAAAAAGCCTTTTTCAATAATTTTTATAGATTTATTTATAATAGCTAACCACTGGGAACATCCTGTCAGTTCCTAGGATGGATAATTGATTGAAATGTTCTGGTATATTCTACTCAGTAATAAAAAAGAACGAGCATATGTAAAATGACCTGGAGGAATCTCACAAAACACTTGAGAAAGATGCTGGACACCCTGCAGTATGATTTCATTTATTAAGTTCTAGTAGAACAGGCAAAACTAGTCTTTGGTGAAAGAATTCAAAATATTGAACAGTGGTCCTAGTCTTTGGGTTGTGGGAAGTACCAGTGCTCAGCTGGGAAGGGGCTTAAGTGTTTCCTGAAGTGATGCAAATGTTCATGAGAGCTGTGGGTCATACAAGCTTATCTATTTGTCAGAGTTGGATAGATGAGTATATATTTCAGCCTACGTAAATTTTACCTAAAAAATATAATAGTAACAATTGAGTTGAGTGGCAGGAAGTGGAGGGTATAGATGAAACGAGTGGCAGGATTATGATGGATGTTGAAGTTGGGTAATAGATACATAGGAGTCTATTAGAGTATTTTGTGTATGTTTAAAATTTTCCACATGAAAAGATTTTTTTGTTTTGTTTTGGAAATCTGGAAGTTATGAATACATGCAAACACCTATATTCTCACTACTGATTTACTAAATAAAAATCTTACCAATGTAATTCTTTTCCCTTGTGAACCACACCCTGATTCCACGTCCGCTTCCGCCACCAACCACTATCCTGAATCCCTCTTCGTTTTTAAACATTCTGCAAATATCAATCTAAAAGTCACTTCTTTAGGGGAAAAGTCTTCCTGACTGAAATACTCACTAGGTTAAGTGCCCCTGCTATGTGCTTTCATGGCTTTTACCATAATTGTGATTTATTTGTTTGATTACTTCATATGAATCTCTCCAGTAGACTGTTTCCAGAGGGCAGGATATCTATTCTTGTCCTCGTCCCTTGCATAATGAACTTATCTAATGATTGTGTTGGCGTAGTTTTTTTCTTTTTTTAAATTAAAGATATAAAAATTGAAGAGCTGTTCTATTCCATACTGTGATTGTTAGATCGTATGTTAAAAAAGGTTATGAATATGAACAAATGCTTGATAGGTGGTAATTCTTTCTTATTTTATTGGCATCTGATTAAAAAAAAAAAGGAGCAATAATAATACTATGTTTTTACATTTGGAACCATGTCCAAAAGGCCTGCCACTTGGTTCCCAAAATACTCTTTCTTGAGCTTTATTATGTTGGATTTTCTAATTTGGAAGCATGTGGCTAAAAAGACTCCTTTCCTGTTTACAACGATTATTCTAAATACCTCTTCTTTTCTCTGATGTGCTTTCTCCTTTGCCTATTAGGGAGGATGATCTTTAAGGGCTTGGTTTTAAATTTTTTATGCTGTAGGTATATATTTTAAACCTTGATATGGTTCAACAAATGAAGGTATGAACTAAAAATAAATAATAAAGATTATTGATAAAAATGTTTTGGGAATAGTTATACCATTAAACGTTATTTTTTTAAAAAAAAACATGTTATCTTTAGTGCAAATATATGATAAAAGTTTTGAAGGGGAGGGATTGTGTTTTTATTTTTGCTATTTTGTATTTCCATGGAATACTTAATGAAATAGCTAAATTTCTGCTCTGATTGTTTTTTTTAACTTTTGCTGTTTGGGAGGCAGCATATTATATGGTTAAGAGTGTGAACTCTGAAGAATCGGATTACCAGGGTATGAGTCCTGGTTTCACTATTTCCTACCTGTGTGACTTTAACCAAGTGACTTAACTTCTGTGCCTCGGTTTCAATATCATTAAAACAGAGGTAATAGTAGTACATGAGAGTGTTGTGAAGATTGAATGAGTAGTGTGTACAGTGTCTGATACATAGTAAATGTTAGATATTTATTACTATTTGGATTCTCCGGAGCCTAATGACCTTTTTTCTCTAAGGGTTTTTTTTTAATTGTCATAGAATGCACATAATATAAAATTTAGCAGAGTATACAATTCAGTGGAATTAAGTACTTTCATAGTGTTGTGTAGGTGGTCACCACTATCCATTTCTAGAAGTCTTTCATCATCCCAAACAGAACCTATGCCCATTAAACAGTAACTCGTCATCTTCCTCTCCCCACGGCCCCTGGTAACCTCTCTGTTTCTGTGAATGTGACTATTCAGGGTACCACATATAAGAGGATTCATATAGTATTTGTCCTTTTATGACTGGCTTATTTCAGATGGCATAATTGGTTTCAAGGTTCATTTGTGTTGTAGCATGCATTGTACAACTTTCGATTTTTATCTTCATTCTCTTGTAATTGGAGAAGATACTTTGTAAGATATTAGTCTCTGAATTTCTTGAGTTGTTTGTGGCCTAACAGGTCTTTCTGGGAGAATGTTTCAGCAGGACTTGAGAAGAACATGTATGCTGTTGCTTTTGGATGGAGCGTTTTATAGCTGTTACATCACTTCAGGTTGATGTGAAGAGACGCGGGTGTCCTAGAGCTGTTCTCCAAGACTATTCATTTTCACTTTTTTCTTTCTATTTGTCAGACTGGTTAATTATGGATGAGGTGTTTTCAAATTTGCTGATTATTTCTTCTCCGTACTCAGTTCTGCTATGGAACCCTTCTAGTGAGTTTTTCATTTCAGCTACTGTGTTTTTCAATATTAGAATTTTTTTAAAAAATTTTCTCCTTATTGATCTTCTCTATTTGGTGAGACACCTTTATCTTCCCTTTAGTTCTTTGTTATGGTTTCTTTTTGTTTTTTGAATGTAATGAAAATAGCTCATTGAATGTCTGTCTAGTAAGTCCATTGTCTGGGATTCCTCAAAGATGTTTTTTATTGATTGCTTTTTTCCCCTGTATGTGACCTATACTTTCATATTTCTTTGTAAGTCTTCTAATTTTTTTTGTTGGAAACTAGACATTTTAAATTACACAGTATGGACAGTTTAAATTTCGTAATACAGATTCTCCACCCCCCCGATTTGTTTTTATTGTTACTATTTGTTTTTTAAGTGATTTTTCTCAATTAATTTTGTAAAATCTGACAAATTCTTTAACTTTGTCTAAATTCTTTATCATATAAGTCCATTGAAGTCTCTGCTCAGCTTTGTTGTCAGCTGATGATTGAATAGGGATTTCCTTGAATTCATGAAAGCTGGTAGTTTACTGGAGACATTGATATAAAATAATCAAACAAATAAATCGCAATTATGATAAAAGCCATGAAAGCACATAGCAGGGCCATTTAACCTAGCGAGTGTTTGAGTTGGGAAAGACTTTTCTCCCAAGGAAGTAACCTTTAGATTGATATTTGGAGAATGTTTAAAAGTGGAAAGGATTTCAGGGTAGTGGTTGATGGGGGGATTGGTGTGTGGAATTAGGATATGGTTCACAAAGGAAAGGAATTATATTGGTAAAATTTTATTTATTAAGCCAATGGTGAGAACATTGGTGCTTTTTATATGTTTTCATAACTTTCTGATTTAAAAAGCCTTTTCATGTCAAAAATTTTAAACATCTACAAAATAGAATCATATAATAAGTTTTTTTTTCCTTCATGTTTTTCAGCGCAGACTGGCTCTTTTCATATGATATAAAACTTGTGTAAAGAGTCCGTCACAATTTCTTTTTTTAAAAATTAGTTTTTATTTATTTATTTACTTTTTAAAGGAATTTCTCTGCCCAATGTAGGGCTTAACTCACAACTCCGAGATCAAGAGTTGCATGCTCTGCCGACTGAGCCAGCCAGTCACCCTAGAATTTATCAGCCTCTGGAGAGATTCTGGTTAATTTTTGAGTCCTAAGTTAAAGCATTAATAAGACTCTCTAGTGTGGCTGGATCTAATTGGATTGGTTCACTCTAGCCCAGGGTCACATGGGCATTGAGTTCCCAAGGTAGCTCCTGAGAGGAGGGTAGGGTAGTAGGCATAAGAGATAGTACTTGGAAGAAAGCAAAGGTTCAAGGGAGGGGAGGGAGTACTGTGGATGTTTATAGTAAGGATTATAGTGAGATAAGTCTTATAATTTCTTCTATAAATTCTGACTGCAGTCTCTTTATCTGAAACTCTTAAAATTGATCAATAATATGACTTAACAGTTCATGAAACCTGATGTTTTTCTAGTATTTTGAAGGGGTTTAAAATACCAATTTCTGAATCAATATTTTACTTATTGATTGATACTTCTCTTTGGTTAGCAATTACTTAGACAATGCTAAAAGTTAATTGGGAGCACATAATAAATAGATACATAACTATCAGGCATGAATCACATATGAAAATATAGTATTGTGTACTCCTGAGGCGCCCAGTGCCCAAAAGCTTCTGTTTTCAATAATTTCATAATATGTAAAGCTTTAAGGCATTCAGGGTATCTCAGGAATGACCTTTCTTTAAAAAAAAAAAATCTGAATACCATCTAGCTTTTCTTATAATCCTTTAATGTCTGCCCATTGCATGGAAAAAAGTCCAAATCCAAAAGTACTTCAAGAACATGTCCTACTAATTCTTCAGATTCATGATACATTCTAGCCTTACTAAGTTGATTAAAAATTTCCACATTTACCATGTTTTATGTGTCTCATTTTGCATATAAGCTATTTAACCCTAAAATATATATTTTTTATTTCGCCTCAAAAGTCTCCTCATTGATGACTTTTTATCTCGTCTCAGCTCAATTAATTATATCCTTCATGGCGTTACATTTAGTAGTTAATATTTTTTTTTATAATTTTTTTAAATTTTTATTTATTTATGATAGTCACAGAGAGAGAGAGAAGCAGAGACACAGGCAGAGGGAGAAGCAGGCTCCATGCACCGGAAGCCCGATGTGGGATTCGATCCCGGGTCTTCAGGATCGCGCCCTGGGCCAAAGACAGGCGCCAAACCGCTGCGCCACCCAGGGATCCCCTAGTAGTTAATATTATTGTAAGCTACCTTATAGTAATTTTTCTAGATGCTTGTTTTATTCCTTAAATTCAGTTGCTTGAGGACAGGGATTGTATATTAATCTTTGTAGTATCTTTCATGTGTTGCTTACTGTAGTTGACTGATTAATGCTTATTGTGTAAAGGAACATTTTTGTTTTTCATTTTTGAGAAAATTACAGGGGTTGTTCCTTAAGGTATTTATTAGATGGCACAGATTTCTACAAAGATTGGCTCTATGGGAAAATAGAAGAGAATAATTAAATATAAGTAGTTTCATTTAGGAACAGTTTTCTGAAGCTCGAACTAATATGTTATTAAATTACCTAGAGTGGAAAGTCAGATTTCTAGATGATTATGTTTTAGTTGTTAAAGTAAATGGCTTATAAGAGAACTTTTAAGTTCATATGGTAAAGAGGGAAAAATTGCAAAGTTAGAATCTCTGAGGTTTCTGATGTTTCATAGACTAACAAAAGGTTGCTTTATTAGCAGCATTAATGAACGAATCGCTTTATTGGCTTAGGCATACTGGTAGCTTTGTCGGTCCAAAGAGCTAAGAGTTCTTATTTCAATTCATGATTATGTTAGAGTAGTGAAGTGAAAGCCATTGACCTTCTCTTAAACAGAAAATAGAAAGTTTTTACGAATGGATTAAAGCATTATAAGGAATGTAATGAAGAACTCACTTATCAAGTCACCTAAAATTTTTGAGTTAATTTTTCTCTGCACCAATTTTACAACAGTAGATTTTTAAAAAATAGACTTAATCGATTGGTATTTAAAATAATTTTAATAGGATGGTTTTGTAGAGGTAGGCCAAATGATTGGAAAAAAAATGTGAATTATTAGAATGGATAGACTTTTCAGTTCTCCAAATGTTGATATATATTGAGAGCCATATGAGATACAGGTGGTATTAAACTTCATACCACTTAGATGGCATACCTTCCAAGTTATCTTTTATTTAAGTAAATGAAATGCATTTTGCTTATTAGGACCGCTTGCGAGTGCTGATTTGCTCCTATTAGTTTACATCAGAGATTAAAGTAGAAAGAGTTTGAGGTGGGGAGGCTGCTTCTAAGTCAAAGTTGTTCGAAACAATAGTTTTAAACACCAGGAATCACAGAACTAAGCATTGTGTAGCTGTATAGAACTAAGATTTGTATAACAGCAATTTGCTTGCAGTTTGAAATTTCTAAATTATGAGATAACTTAAAAATATAAAAAATATAGGGAGGAATTTAAAATGCTCATGTATCCAAACTGTCAAAATTGACAAATATTAACATTTTGCTATAATTGCTTTAGAACTTCTTAAATAAAAATACAGTTGAAGATTACTGATCTCATTCTTTTGTCTTTCTTGTAAGAGGTAATTACTACTCTGAAGTTACCTATTGTTAATGCACACATTTGCATAAAAATACTAATATTGATTTAGTTTTAAAATGTAATTATTTAATACTTTTTCACTGTGCTTGTATCAAGATTATTGTTGATATATGTATGTACTTAAAGTTTGCTTATTTTAACTTCTGCATTACTAGTTCCATTATTTGTGATCTTAAACTGGATTATTTGGGTTAGCTAAAGCTGCCAGATTTCTCCCTTGTAAAGGTATCTTTTTCTTTTTGGTAATTAGTCCGTGCCTGGAGGCTGAATAAATATTGTTTCTCGAGAACCTTTTACTCAATGATTTTAACATTCATTGTTGATTTTTGCTTGAATCATTGATTACATTGATGCTTGCAAAATGATGATTTTTTAATTCTATTCTTCCCACATTTATTAGCTGCCATTCTTCTGTAAAGAAGTTTCTACTCTCCTTTTTACATTATTGTGGTGGGGTCATGAATTCTACTCAGTGAATTAAAATCATTATTGTTATATTTCTTTTGCAGATTCAAATTATTAAAATTTAGCCAATGGGACTGATTCAGTCTAGTTTTTGTGTCTCTGTGATATGTCCCATTATTTTTAGAGCACTTATTTGCTTTCTGGCACAACAAAATGTTCCATTCTTAACCTTTATGTGTTTCTTACCATAAACCTGGAAATAGATGGCTGTTTCTCTGTGGACCTCGTTCCTCTTAGTGGCTATTTACAAGTTACATTGTGGGCACTGGACATGTTCTGTATTACTGTGTATCATTGTTTTAAGGAACTCGTAATTTGACAGAGCAGGTAGGGTTTAAAAAGACAGTAATATTTGGGGACACCTCGGTGGCTGTCTGCCTTTGCCTAAGGATGTGATCCCAGTACCGTGATCAAGTCCCACTTCGGACTCCCTGTGTGGAGCCTGCTTCTCCCCTCTGCCCTTGTCTCTGCCTCTCTCTCTGTGTCTCTCAGGAATAAATAAATAAAATCTTAAAAAAAAAAAAAGACACTAATATTTGTAACTCCAATCTAGTACTGTCAGATTTTTCTCCTGTTCTATGTTTGGATGTCTCTTCTCCCGCTGTGAGGATCCTGGGTAACAATAGCATCAATATACATTTGTTCACTTTTCTGTCCTACAGTATATACATAATACAGTTTTTTGTTTGTATAATTTGTCCCAGTGAGGGTGCTATGCTTATAAGTTATTTTAAATAATTATGTTTATGTCACTTTGATAAACATTTCATCTGTTTTTGTTTGTATTCAGTTTTAGTCCCCATTAATGGTTTACTTTTATTTATTGTTTTGAGTATAGTAAAAGATTAACATGGCTAAAAGTCCAAACTACATAAAGAGACATTCTCAAATGTCTTAACTTCCTTCTCAGTCACTTCCATTTTCACTCGTTTTGTAGCTAACCCATTTCATTAATTTCTGGTTTATCCTTGTTTCTTTTTATAAAAATAAGCCTGTTTTGAGTGTACATGTATTTAGGTTTGTACATACTATTCATATTCTTCTTTATACAAACAGAAAAATACTGTATGTACATATCCTTTATGAATGAATTTGAGCATTAGCTTATTATTTTTTTTTTTGTTAAATGTCTGACTCTTAGTTTCTTTTTTTTAATTTTTATTTATTTATGATAGTCACACACAGAGAGAGAGAGAGAGAGGCAGAGACATAGGCAGAGGGAGAAGCAGGCTCCATGCACCGGGAGCTCGACGTGGGATTCGATCCCGGGTCTCCAGGATCGCGCTGGGCCAAAGGCAGGCGCCAAACCGCCGCGCCACCCAGGGATCCCAGCTTATTGAGTTTTAGGAAAACATTTGCTGGTATTTTTATGAATAATGTTGTTACTCATTAACTTTGGGAAATCAACATTGTTAAAAAAAGATTTATTTATTTATTTATGATAGACAGATAGACATCCATGCCTGACGTGGGCCTCGATCCCGGGACTCCAGGATCGTGCCCTGGGTCAAAGGCAGGCACTAACCCGCTGAGCCACCCAGGGATTCCTGGAAATCAACATCTTTATAAGAAGTCACCTTTGCAAGAGAATAGGGGGTGTCTGTTTGTTCAACTTTACCTTTGTATGGTTCAGAAGTATTTTAAAGTTTTCCTTTTACACATTAAAGTTTGTTCCTGAATATTTTTATCTTTTATGTTGCTTTCATACTGTTTTCTCTTCAGCCAAATAAGCAATTTGAATCTTTTTCCTTTCATTGGAGAGCTAAGCTAACCTTATTTACATATCTTGATATGATGAGTGTTTTTCTAATTTGTGTGTTGTATTTACTGCTGCTCTGTTATTCCTTTCACACAGGGGCTGTTTCTCTAATTTTTTGAGAATTATTTTCTTATTTAAGGAAGGTTGGTATTTTTTTAAAAATTTTTTTAAAGATATATTTATTTATGATAGAGAGAGAGAGAGAGAGAGAGAGAGAGAGAGAGAGGCAGAGACACAGGAGGAGGGAGAAGCAGGCTCCATGCCGGGAGCCTGACGTGGGACTCGATCCTGGGACTCCAGGATTGGGCCCTGGGCCAAAGGCAGGTGCTAAACCACTGAGCCATCCAGGGATCCTGGTATTTTTTTTTTTTTAATGACTAACTTTAAGCAGTGGACTTAGACTGCTGATAATTGGTTTGTCTACATTACATGAATATCCTTTGACATTTATTTATTACCTATTTAATACCAATGAGCTGATTCTTTGTGTTTTTTTTTTAATCTACTTTTATTTCATGTTAAAATTCCATTATAATTTGTGAGCCTGATATGGGACTTGATCCCGGTCTCCAGGATCAGGGCCTGGGCCGAAGGTGGAGCCAAACCGCTGAGACACCGGGCTGCCCTGTAGATTGCTTATAATGGGCTATGCATAGTATATTCCTGAGTTCTTGAATGTTTAAATCTGTATTTCTGTAATAGCCTTGATAAGAAAAGGATACCTGACTGGATGTGATATCCTTGGATTACGTTTTGCTTCCCTTTCTTCCTTTTCCTTTTCCTTTTTTCCTTTTCCTTTTCCTTAGCTTGTGCGCTTAGGGAGGAGGGGAGAAGCAGAGGGAAAGGGAGAGAATCCCAGGCAGACTCCCTGCTGAATTCAGAGCCCCATGCTGGGCTGGATCTCACCACTCTGAGTTCATGACCTGAATGGAAATCAAGAGTCAGATGCTCAACCTACTGAGCCACAGGCACCCCTGCTTCCTTGGATTTCCTGAAAAAAGGTGCTACACTGTTGACTCACTTTGAATGTTGCTATTTAGAAATGCCAGCCTTACTTTCTTTTAAGAGACATATTACTATTTTTATCTGAAGGTCCAAAAGATTTTTTTCCCCCTATTTACCAGTTAGTTTAGGAGGTTACGTTTTAGAATCTATTATTCTGGAATAGTTTCTCTAAGTATATGGTAGATTTTTTTTTGTCAAAATTCATGTATCTTATATTTCTTCCTGTTTATATATATATTTGTTTTTTGGAAATACTTTTTAAATTATAGTTTTAAATTTTCCTTTATTTTGCTTTTGTTCCTCAAAGTTATCTTTTTTTTAAAAAAAATTTTATTTATTCATGAGACACACACACACACAGAGGCACAGACACAGGCAGAGGGAGAAGCAGGCTCCATTCCATGTAGGGAGCCTGACGTGGGACTTGATCCCCAGTCTCCAGGACCACACCCTGGACCCAAGGTGGCGCTAAGCTACTGAGCCACCCAGGCTGCCCTCCTCAAAGTTATCAGTTATGCATGTTATAGCTTTACAGATCTGTGTTTTTTTCTTTGATAATTTTTTTCCTTTATTTTTATTGACTGCTTCCTCATTTTCCCTTCTGTTTTTATTTGAATCTAATCTTTTTATTACTTAGGAAAAAATGATTTGACTTTTTCTTCTTTTTTTTTTAATCCCCTGGAGTGGGATCAATTCTTATTTCATATCTTTTGTGTTTTGTGCACTACTGTTCTGGGTTTTTGAGTTTTGTTTATATACACACATTACATACACACATATACGGATAATTATCTTGGAGTATTTATAGTTTTGTGAATTTTTTGTGGTGAGAATTTTCGTTAGACATTTTGGACTTGAAATTTCTGTGTTCTTATAGTAGCTTTGTTATGTTTGTCTACTAGTTTTGTTCATTTTTTGGCTCAGCATTACCAGTTGAATGTAGACAGGGATGAGGGATTTGCTTAGTTTATAATGTTTCTTGTTTGAGACCTCTCCCTTTTGTTGGTATAGTGAAGTAATTAATTTATAGGTTGGTTTGTTTTGTTCTCAAAGGGGGAGGGGTTGGTATATTGTATACCTTTTGAGATTCTTTTTTGTAGAACAGCCCTTCCTTTTTATTCTTCGGTAGGCAGTGCTCTGATGTACCCTGAGACACCTTTTCTGAGTATTTTCCTGTGTTAGACTTTCACTTTCTGGAGATTATTTTATGAATTCTACGTACTCTAGGCTCTAGTGTCCTTTTGTTTTTCATGCAGTCTGCTTGATTCTTCAGCATTTGCTTTGCTAAAATTTACTCCCTTCCACAATTTATATCTAATTTGGACTCTGTATTAGTCTGCTACTTAAGCTGATGATGTGGTTTATGGGTGGTTTTTTTTGCTTTCTGGGTTGATGTCTTTTTTTTTTTTTTTTTTTTGAGGGGTATATGGAAAGATTGGATTTACACGGGGCTGCTGTTTTCCTATGAGAACCTGGAATTAATATGGTCATTTGACTTTTAACTTTGTTGTACCCCTTTTAGTACAGAAATTTAAATTTAAAGTTTTGATGACAAATATATCAATATTTTTTGTTTCTTTTTGTCTGTTTAAAATAACAAGTTCTGTCTTCAAATCTTGTGTATTAATCCTATTGTAATTTAATCTTTTTTCCCCACTTACTGTAATACTACCTTTGTATGTATCAGATTTCTGTATATACACAGATTTTATTTTATTTTTTATTTTTTTATTTTTTTTAAATTTTTTTATTTTTTTATTTATTTATGATAGTCACAGAGAGAGAGAGAGAGAGAGGCAGAGACATAGGCAGAGGGAAAAGCAGGCTCCATGCACTGGGAGCCCGACGTGGGATTCGATCCCGGGTCTCCAGGATCGCTCCCTGGGCCAAAGGCAGGCGCCAAATCGCTGCGCCACCCAGGGATCCCTATACACAGATTTTAATTTGGGCTCTGTGTTCTGTTTCATTGGCTTCTTCGACCTGATAACTGGTTTTTACCAATATAGATATATAGTAAATCTTCAGATCCGGTTGGTAAGATTCTTGTTATCCTAAAATTTTTGTGCTAATCTTAGTCCCATATAAACTTTGAGAGAATTATTTGGTCTTGTTTTTGGCTGTGAACTACAGTAATAGCAAGAATTATTTGGATTTACTGAAACAAGGGATAAACTTAACATTTTATCATCTACTATGTGCATATATTATTTAATCTTAAGCAATTATAACATGTAGGTATTACTCTGTCTTACTTTGAAGAAACTGAAGCTTAGAAAAGTTAAATAATTTTATTAAATAAATATTAGTGCCTACTGTATGTACTACTCCCATGTGCTAGAGCTGGAGTGGTAAATAAAACTGGTACTAATATGAAAAATTGTAAAAAGACATGTAATGATCCTTGATAGCTATCAAATGTAGAATTGCTTGGTTGTTTTGTTTGTTACATGTATTTTAAATGGTAAAGAAACATTAACTAGAATTGTAAGGTAGACAAAAGGTTAGAAGTCACCTGCATAATTGATTCTTTCTACAAAATATTTTAAATTCATATCTATGCTCTTCATAGTTTTATGGCATATAATTTTTATTACTATATGTTTAATATTTCAATCACGTGTGTATGACACATGATAGTTCCTTTTATATACCTAACAAAATCATATTTAGTTGGGTGTGCCATATTTTTAAGCAGATCTTTTTAAGGTATCACTTGACTGTGTTTTAGTAAATAGTTTATTAAAAGTGAACCTTTTTGGATAAGTCTTAGTGATATTGCATGTATATCAAAATAATATTTATGTAGTCTTGATTAGAGAAAAATGATCTTCTAACTTTGCTCTGAAATCATATGTGATGGCCTACTGTGGGACTGGTTTCCACTGATAACATAATATATCCTAGTTTAGGTATCTACTCTAAGGAAAAGACTTATGATGCTGTTGCTGCTGCTGCTAAGCTTGGAGTGCATATGCAGATTTCTTTTTAGTAAAATAATTCACTTATACTTGGAAGCTTGATTATGTAATTTGGGTTATTTGCTGTGTTAAATGCTTATTTGCAGTGCCTTTTTGAAAGAGATAGGCGAGACCTGAATGTTAATTGAGTATTTTCCACATGGAAGTAATTGAAGATAGGAGATATGGGAATGGAGACTCAGAACTCTTTCAGTACATAGATGACCAGCCAAGTTTTGTTTTTTTCTGGCCATATTTTCAAGTATTTACATTTGGAGAACTTTCCAGTCACCTAGTAGGGTTATTTAATTAGGAAAGCTTGGAATATGCTATATATTTTCTTAAATACATAAACTTATGCCAAGGTTATTTATATTAGTGTATATTATTTCTTCTCATTGCTAGATAGTTTGTTAGAATCAAGTTTTGGCACTAGAGAAAATACATGTTTCCAGATTTTACTCGTTTATAAAGATTATTCTTAGAATAGAAGACAGGGATCTTGATATTCAAAACTTTTGTAAAATGGCCATTAAAGATGAATTAAGGGCTCAGTGGTTTAGTGCCGCCTTCAGCCCAGGGCCTGATCCTGGAGACTCGGGATCCGGGATCGAGTCTCATGTCAGGCTCCCTGCTTGGAGCCTGCTTCTCCCTCTGCCTTTGTCTTTGCCCGCCCTCCACCCCCTCTTTCTGTCTCTCATGAGTAAATAAATAAAATCTTTAAAAAAGATAAAGATGAATTAAATGATAGGTTTAAAAGATCATTGCTACAGTTTATTCAGTTATGAATGAAAACTATGTAATTAATAGTTATCACAAATATCCATTGCGGTCATATTTAATATTTATATTTAAAGAAAGACTGAACACTAGTTTTAGTTCCTAGATTAAAAGCTATTATTTTGACAAATTTTGTCAAAAGTGTTAGAAATACATGTTTGTATACATTTATTTCATGTCATTATTAACTTCTGTTTTCTGTCATTATGATCTTTTTTGAAAAGAAACACTGTTGTTTCTTCAGTTTTAAAAGAAATTTCTGTGGTCCTACTTTTATACTTGATTAAAATAGGAAATTTATATATTTGGCTTTTCAAAGTGTTTGTGCATCAGGGTATATGTTACTGTATTCCCTTGTTCTTGATTTTGTAAGGCCTTGTTTATTTATTTATTATCTATCTATCTATCTATTTATTTATTTATTTATTTATTTATTTATTTATTATTTATTATTATTTATTTATTTATTTATTATGATAGTCCCAGAGAGAGAAAGAGAGAGAGGCAGAGACACAGGCAGAGGGGAGAAGCAGGCTCCATGCACCGGGAGCCCGACGTGGGATTCGATCCCGGGTCTCCAGGATCGCGCCCTGGGCCAAAGGCAGGCGCCAAACCGCTGCGCCACCCAGGGATCCCGGTCTTGCTTTTTATGTATACTTCCCTAGTGTTTTTTGGTGTGGACCAGTATGGTCTGGCCTATGTATAGGGAGAGTGGTGCACTCATAGGATGAACACTTATATGTCAGAGCATCAATTTTACGTAAAGATTTGGAGAAGAGAAAAATTGAGCTAACTGTACTTATTAAGGTGAGCACTGCATAACGTGTAGAATTGTTGGATCACTATGTTGTACAGCAAAAGCTAATAGAACATTGTATATCAGCTATACTTTAATAATAATAATAATAATAATGACTGAATCCTGAAAAAATGTTAAGCAATTTAACTGTTTGATAACTAGAAGATTACTTATATAATAGAATGAATTCACAAATAATACAAAGTTGAATACAGAATATGTGTTAATTTTTAATATAAGACAAGCATTCCAAACATTTTGGCCTTCAATAGATTATTTTAGTCTGAACTCTGCATTGTCATAGGTTCGATGGAGCTAAGGATAGGATAAGATGAGAGAGTTCTATGTTGATTACTTTCACCTTTGGTGGTATTTTGCTAGGGACACTAAACTGGAACATTGTGAGAAGTATTATTTTAAGATGATTATCCTTGACTCTTCAGGTGACTTTGGATACCTTCTTGGTGTCTAGGGATACCTTCCTAGGAAATTATTTTGACAGAATCTGCTTATCATGTACAAGGTTTCTTTATGGGTTGGTAGTTTAATACCTAATGGCTTCCTGTCATGAGGTATATCATCAGGACAACTTTGTCTTCTTTTCTCTAGATCTTTAGAATTTTGATCTTAGGTCTTGATTTTGGTGTTTTGTTATTGTTTAATTTTATTAACTGTATTCACATTTTCTTTCCTTCCATTTAGTTGGGCTTTATATATTTCTTTGCATAAATCTTGTGTCCTGAGGAAATTTGCATCTGAGCATTTAATAAATTAATTATTGTGAGTGGATTTATTTTATATGAATAGTGTGTCACAAGTAAATTGTATTATGGTTGACTTCCTTTTGTGGTGCTTTTACAGTGTTGCCAGTATTTTTATTTGCCTTTCCCATATGTATAGGCAAGTAATTATAAAAAAAGTTGCTCTTTGCCAAAGGAGGGCATCCTTTTAGCTCTCTTTTAAAGGCAGAGGTTGATGGTTCTTATTTTTTCTTTAGTGGGAATCTTGAGTTTTTTTTTTTTTTTGTTTTATGTTTTTAACATTTATCATTTTAAGAATGATAAATACTCCATCCAAATTTATTTCAGAAATTTATGCAGAATACATGTTAGAACCCATTCACAAAATCATAACACCATATGTGGGAATAAATTTAGTAAGAATGAACAGGATTTGTATGAAGGAAATAACATTTTATTCTAGGGTCAAATAAATAGACGTACTGTTTTTCAGAATGAAAAACCCCATACTGTAAAATGTAGACTTTTTCAAAGTTTTATCCATAAAACTAATGAATTCCAATCAAAACCACAACTTATTTTTTCTTTTTGAAAAGTGGGCTATACTTGATAACTTGACTCTCAAATATATAGAGTATATGAATGATAATATCCAATAGAAATTTTAAAAATAAAAATTTGACAGCTCTTTTATGATATTGCTTGCTCTACTATAGAGCTGTAGTAATTAGAACATTGATAGTGATGCATGAAGAGCCAGAAAGAGTCCAAACAAGTGAAAAAATAAGGAAATTGTACATACCCACATACATAAAGCACAAAGTTTTTCAAAAAAAATATCAAGGGGATCCCTGGGTGGCGCAGCGGTTTGGCGCCTGCCTTTGGCCCAGGGCGCGATTCTGGAGACCCCGGATCGAATCCCACGTCGGGCTCCCGGTGCATGGAGCCTGCTTCTCCCTCTGCCTGTGTCTCTGCCTCTCTCTCTCTCACTCTGACTATCATAAAAAAAAAAAAAAAAAAAAAAAATCTCTTTAAAAAAAAAAAATATCAAAATGTGATGAACCAAAAATTTGAAAACAGATTTGGTTCCATTAAGATGGAACAGTTCTCTAAGAAAAGATATTATAACAAGATCAGACCAGTCTAGTAGAAAATATTTGCAACCTGTAGCAAAGTTTTAACAAACATAACAAAGAGCTTCTAAGATTAACAACATTTAGAAAAATGGGTTATGAGTAAGGGGAAATAATTCAAAGAATATACATGAATTGTTTTGAAAGTATGCATAAAGATATATATATACAAATGTCTTAATTATAGCATTATTTGTAGTAGCAAAATGTTGGAAACAATCTTAATGTCTTCCAGTAGGGAAATGGCCACATAAATTGTGGTACATCCATATTTTGAATATTAATAGATCGACTAAACAGATTAAAATCTATGTCATGATATAGCAAAATCTCTAAGACATTACTAATATATAAAATGATTTATATAGTATGGTCTCATTTACTTAACTTGGTAGAACCATATTGTTTATGATAATCTTGAAACCATTACAAATATCTTTTTCTTTTTTTTTTTTTAAGATTTATTTGTTCATGAGAGACACAGAGAGAGAGAGAGAGAGGCAGAGATGTAGGCAGAGGAAGAAGCAGGCTCCACGCAGGGAGCCCAATACGGGATTTGATCCGGGGACTCCAGGATCACGCCCTGGGCGGATGGGAGTTGCCCAACCACTGAGCCACCCAGGTGTCCCCAGTCACAAATATCTTATAGGCAGTCATTTAAGTTGATCTATTAACATTATTAGGAACCATAAATTTAACTTTAAGGGAGTATAGAAAATCTCTCATTATCAATTAAACAGAAATATCGATATGGATCTATGATTATACACCTATATTGCTCCTTCCTATCAGAAGAGCTTAGAAGCATCAGCAATTGCAGTCGCAATAATTACTCTTAGCATTGATAACATGGTCTCTAAATATTGTTCCTACTGAAAAGAATCCAGGGCTTCTGTGAAAAATTGCAGATCCTAGTTTTGGGCAGAGAAAACACATAGCCAGAAAACAAAAAAGTACTCAAAAGCTGTTGGATCATATCAGCAGAACCCCAACACAAAGGAATTTCTGCGGGCTAAATCTGGAACTATATGAGCATTAGTGAAAGAATGCTTGTAAATAATTATAAAATCTTAAAATGAAAAATTATTTATGAATCTAGAGTGATCAGGAGAGACAAGGGATAAGTGATAAGGGAAAAGGGAAGCCTTATTTAGAGAAGAGAGAAGTTAACAAACACATTTGAAACAGTGTTAGAACTAGAAAATTGTCATAATTAAAACTCCAGTGAAAACAGTTTAGTCCAGACATATCATTAAGTGCCAAAACCTTCGGGGAAGGACTGCTGGGAACAGGATATATGTATGATACCAAGTTATTATCCCATACATCACTTACTATTACAAAAGGGAAAATGTGTCTTTACAAATAGGAAGATCTGTAAGTCGCCATTTGAATAATTTCTTGCTGTGATCTATAACACAGAATACTTAAACCTTCTGAGTCTAACTGCCTAGTAGGTTTATTCTGTATCCAATCAGGTCCCCATATCCCATGAATTGTTAAAATCTTTTATTAGTTGTAGGAGCTTTTCTGTAGCTTACATTTTCTTTGTAGATCGTCATACATACAAACAAAGACCATTTTACATTTCTTCATTTCCAGTCTGTATGCCTTTATTCTTATTTTTTCCTAACTGCACTTGCTAGGACTTCATTAACGATGCTGAATAGAACTAATGTCTTTGCCTTGTTCCTGGTCCTTGATTAATTGTTTTTAGATTCAGAAGTGGCTGTAGGTTTATTTAGAAGGCCTTTCTTTTAGTAGTTGAAGGAAATTCTTTTATTCCTACTTCACTCTATTTTATTTTTTTCTTTTTAATGAGAAAAGGATGCTGGATTTTCTCTAACTCCTCTTCTTTAGCTATTGAAATGATCATGTGGTTTTTCTTGCCTACTTCATCAATATAATCTATTTCTGGGACACCTAAATGGCTCAGCTGTTGAGTGTCTGCCTTTGGCTCAGGTCCTGATCCCGAGATCAGGGACTGAGTCCCAGCATTCCGCTCCCCATGGGGAGCCTGCTTTTCCCTCTGCCTATGTGTCTGCCTCTCTTCTCTCTCTCTCTCTCTCTCTCTCTCTCTCTCTCTCGAATAAATAAATAAAATCTTAAAAAGATGTATATATAATTTTTCCTTGTTTGATTTTCAGATATTGAGTCAGCTTTGTATTCTTGTTGTAAACCCTACTTGCTTATGAGCTATTATTTTATTTTATTATTGCTGTTATTCATTTTATATTGCCTGGTGAAGGATGTTGTTTCTGCTGTTTTCTTACAATATCTTTGTCTTGATTTTGTATTTTGAGTTGGGAAGTATTGCCGCCACTTCTATTTTCTGGATTAAATTGTGTTTAATTGACATTGTTTTTCCTCCATGTTTTGTATATTTGTTATGAAACCATCATAGCATGTGTTTTATTTTTTGGAAGAATTTTAACTACAAATTTGTTTTCTTTAGTACATGTCAGAAAATTCAGGTTACCTGCTTTTTCTTGAATGAGCTTTGGCAGTTTTCCTCTTTCAGGATGAAATGATCTATTTTAACATGGTTGCTGAATTTGTAGACATCAATTTGTATTCCCTAACTATAAGTATTCTGTAATTATTCCTTTAATGTGTAAAGTCTTTAGTGAGAATCCCTGCTTTCAGTCCTTGTGATGGTAATCTGTATTATAGTTCTCTTTTTTCCTTTGGTTAGTCTAGGTAGAGGTTTATTAATTTTATTGAACTTTTTAAAGAACTAGCTTTTTTGTACCCATTTATTTTTCTCTGTTTTTCTGTTTTCAACTCCATTGAAATCCATTGATTTCTGCTATTTTTACCTTCCTACTACTTGCTCTGAGTTTATCTTGCTCTTTTTTGTCCATTTTCTTAAGGTGGAATCTTACCAATTTAATGCTTTTCTTCTTTTTCATTTCTAGTGTAGGTATTTAATGCCATAAATTTCCTTTTAAGAACTATGTTGATTGTGTCATATACTAATTTTGATATGCTGTATTTTTATTTTCTTTTAGTTCAAAATATTTTCTAATTTCTTTTGAGCTTTCTTTAATCCATTGGTTATTTAGATGTGTTGTTGAATTTTTAGGGATTTTAAAAAATATTTTTCTGTTACTTATTTCTAGCTTAGTTCCATTTAGGTGATACATTTTGTATTTTATCTCTTTTAATTCTTTTAATTTTGTTAAGGCTTGTTTTATTTTGGGATATTTCATTGTACACTTGAAAAGAATGTATATTCCCCTTTAGGTGACTGGAATAATTTGTTTTTGAATGGAAAGGGCAAATGTTTTAACTTTTAAAATAAGATTAGACCTTAAATCTTAATTACTTTGAAGCCAGTGGGGTAATAGAGAAGGATATTGATCCTTTTGCTTTTGTTTTCTGTTTGTTAATAGCATTGATATATTTGATTTTGTGAAATTATTTTCTTTAAAATAGTATGCATTAAGTATAGTGTCTTAAGGGTTATGATGTTTATTCTCTCTTCAGTTATTGTATCTTTTTTTTCCCTCATTTTTTGAAACTTAAATAGTGTAGCTTTAGGGATTATGTGAGATGTTAGGGCTCTGTAAAGTTTCAATTTATCGTAGAATCTGCACATAGCAAGGGGGTTAGTATTTGTTTCTAGATGAAGTTCATTTTTTTGGAAGGGGTTTAGAATTTTCACAGTGTTTATATGTCACTACAATAAAATGATCAGTTGGGACTTGTGTTGATTTAAGGAGTATGAAGATGGTGGTGAAAGATATATCAAGCACAGGCTTCATAAGAAGAGCATTGTAAAAATTGGCAATTTACAAGGAATTGTGAGGATTTTATTTTATTTATTTTTTTTGGAATTGTGAGGATTTTAGAAATACTTTTAAGGTTTGTGAGAATGTTGAAGAAAATGTTGGGGGCTTAACTTTATAAAGGTGTATTTGTGTAGTGAAAAGGATTGTAAAAAAAAATACAGATAAGTTGTATTGAAACATTTTATAGTGTTGTAACAGGTGGGGCTAATCAGATATTTCAGAGGTACCATGATTTACGTTTTAGATTTGTTGGTAGCATCTATGATAATGTCATCAGACTATTGAGGGATTCCTTTCAAATTCTTTGTGGTATCGTATAAGCCTCTCTTTGCAGTTTTGAAGCAATCAGGCAAGATGCTTGAGAGGATAAATACTGAGTGTTATGCCTTCTTTGTTCAGGAAATAGAAATGCAACATGAGATTTTTAAAGTACAAATTTGCATATTGTGTAGAAAATGTGATGGTGTAAAGTTTTTTGAAGACGTTTAAAGGCTATACTAGGATTCACTTCTTATAAGGTGGAGATACACTTGATTTGTGTTGGGTTGATTTGTGAAATATTGTAATTAGACTAAATTGAATGGGTGATGGGAATTTGAGAAATGATTTCTAGTGCTTTGTTCCAGATAATTCAAGATCTGATATCTTTGTGACTACTTACAACTCTTGACTAGCTGAGACCCTGCTTTTTGTCACTAATCTAGCTCTGGCTTTTCCACCTACAAAATTAAAATAGAAAATAATAAAAAAATAACAGTATCCTAGGGAAATATATCCCCGCTATTTAAAGGTGCTAGATTTTCTTTCTTTTTTTTTATTAAAGATTTTATTTATTTATAAGACACAGACACAGGCAGCAGAAGCAGACTCCCTGCGAGGAGCCTGATGCGGGACTCGATCCTGTATCCTGGGATCATGCCCTGAGCCAAAGGCAGAAGCTCAACTGCTGAGCCACCCAGGCGTCCCAAGATGCTAGATTTTCAAATATGAATATTATATGGTTATAGTTCATGAGCAGTCTTCATTAAATTTATTACTGAATGAACAGTGTGAGGTCACTGAATTCATTCTGCATCTTTTATTTTAGGGAAAGACTGTTCTGCTTATGTCCTGTGGGATTTTTAGTATTAGAAATCATAAAGTTAAACAATTTTTCTAATAAACCCATCTGTGTCTAGTTCTGCAGGTTCTTTAGATGTCGGATGGGATCTTTGGTTCTCAGCTTCAAAGTAAAGCCTATCTGTAGTTCTTGTCCTCCTAGTATTCTTATTTTGCTGAGATGTGTGATCTCTAGAGAGATTCACTAAGTTGATCTTTCTTTTTTTAGGAAGATAAGGCAAACTTCTCTTGAGGGAAGGTTTTTTTGCCCCCCTCTTTTAGTTCTTTTTTTTTTTATTTTAAAGATTTTATTTATTTATTATGAGAGACACACACACACAGAGGCAGAGACACAGGCAGAGGGAGAAGCAGGCTTCATGCAGGGAGCCCCATGTGGGACTCAATCCCAGACTCCAGGATCGTGCCCTGAGCTGGAAGGCAAATGCTTAACCACTGAGCCACCCAGTTGTTCCCCTACCCCTTTTAGTTCTAAAGTCCTTTTTAAACTAACAGTTTTGTTCATATCAAAAGTTTCCCAAAATGCAAATGGTTAGTCTTATATTATTCTTAGTGAGTAACTTGGTAAATAATATTTAGAAAGATAAGTACTTGAATTAGAAGAAGCGGGTGTCTGGATTGGGGCCAGGGTTAATGGTTAGACTAATTAAAAAAAAATCAGTTTTGTGAAACAGTTGCTTGTACATCTTATGTCTCAGAACTGCACCTGAGTATCAGCTACTTTCTAGTAGAAACCTGATGACAATTTCTAGCCAATCGGAAGCTTGGAAGAGTCTACAATGCCGGGTTTTTAGGGATAGAAGAACCCAAGAGGAAAGTTATTGTAAGATTTTGATGAGTCATCTGAAGTTAAGTTTGTCCAGAGGAAGAAGCTCTGCCTTTGGAAATTGTTCAGGGAACTGAACTTTTGGGAGCCTGTACCATTCTGTTCCTCTGAATGATGTCTTAGAGACTCATACAACAAAAAAGTCCAGCAGCTCGAGACAAATAGGTTGTTGTAATAAGGTGGGTTTCCCTCAAGATAAAAGTTTTCAAATATGAGTAATAATGATATTTAATTCAAAGAGAGGAATAGAAGTTGGTTAGACTAAGTCATCGTTATTAGGTAAATACAATGGAAAATAGGTAAGAGGAAAGACTACTTTGAATATGGAAGATATTGTAAATATCAACCTAAAATTTTTTAGTTATGTAGAAATATTTATTTGCAAGTCTTTTCTTCGAAATGTTATTGACTCTAGAAAATTGTGAAGTTATTTCTTTATTCAAAAAAGTTTTAAGGGATCCCTGGGTGGCTAGCAGTTTAGCGCCTGCCTTCGGCCCAGGGTGGGATCCTGGAGTCCTGGGATTGAGTCCCACATCAGGCTCCCTGCATGGAGCCTGCTTCTCCCTCTGTCTATGTCTCTGCCTCTCTCTCTCTCTCTGTGTCTCTCATGAATAAATAAATAAAATCTTAAAAAAAAAGTTTTAAATAACCCTACATTTTATTTTTAAATTTTAAGTAAGCTCCTTGCCCTACATGGGGCTTGAACTTAACAACTCCCAAGATCAAGAGTTGCATGCTCTACCAACTGAGCCAGCTGATGCCCCCCCAATTTTTTATTTTTAATTGAAGTTAGCTGAGATATTATATTAGTTTCAGATGTACAAGACCATGATTTGACAATTATATACAATATGAAGTGTTCACCATGATAAGTGTTGTTATCCATCTTTCACTATAGAAAGTCATTATGGTCTTATTGACTGACTTTATTCCCTCTGCTGTACGTTTCATCTCTTTGACTTACTTTGTATAACTGGAAGTTTTTACCTCTTAATCCACTTTATCTATTTTAATAGCTCCCCTCCCCCATTACTCGGCAACCACAAGTTTGTTCTCAGTACTTATGAGTGTTTCTGTTTTGTTGGTTTATTTGTTTTGTTTTTTAGATTCCACATAAAAGTGAAATCATATGGTATATGTCTTTCTCTGACTTATTTCAGAGAGCATAATATACTTTAGGTCCATTCATGTTGCAAAGAGCAAAATTTTATTTTTTTTTTTATGGATGAGTAATATTCTAGTGTGTGTATGTGTGTGTATAACTCTATCCACATCTTCTTTATCCAGTTCATCTTTTTTTTTTAAAGATTTTATTTATTTATTCATGAGAGACAGAGAGAGAGAGAGAGAGAGAGAGAGAGAGGCAGAGACACAGGCAGAGGGAGAAGCAGGCTCCATGCAGGGAGCCTGACATGGGATTCAATCCCAGGTCTCCAGGATCACACCCCAGGCTGCAGGCAGCACTAAACCGCTTCGCCACCAGGGCTGCCCTATCCAGTTCATCTTTCCATGGATACTTAGGTTGCTTCCCATCTACACTAACGTAAATAATGCTTCAATAAACAAAGGGATGTATGTATCTTTTTGAGTTACTGTTTTTGGGGTTTTTTTGAGTATATACCCAGAGGTGGAATTGTTGGATCATATGATAGTTCTATTTTTAATTTTTTGAGGAACCTTCATACTGTTTCCATAGTGGTTGCATCAGTTTACATTTCCCCCAATACTGTACCAGGGTTCCCTTTTCTCCACATCCTTGTGAACACTTGTTTTTTTCTTGTCCTTTTGATACTTATTATTCTCACTAGTGTGAGGTGGTATCTCATTGTCATTTTGATTTGTATTTCCTTGAGGATGAATGACACTGAGCCTCTTTTCGTGTGTTTGTTGGCCATCTGTATGTCATCTTTGGAAAAATGTCTATTTGTGTTTTCTGCCCATTTATTATTATTATTTATTTATTATTATTTTATGGGGGGAGGGACATAAGGAGAAGAGTGAGAAACTTAAGCAGACTTCATGCCCAGGACCTGAGCTTGATGTGGATAGAGGGCTTGATCTCACAACCCTGAGACCCTGACCTGTGCTGAAATCACGAATCAGATGCTTCATTGACTGAGCACCCAGGCACCTCCTCTCCCCACTTTTAAATTTGGATTATTTATTGTTTGATGTTAAATTATATGAGTTCTTTATATGTTTTGGATATTAACTCTGTATTTGATATGTCGTTTGCAAATTTTGTCTCCCAATCAGTAGGTTGTCTTTTCATTTTATTTATAGTTTCTTTCACTGTGCCAAAGCTTCTTAGTTTGATACAGTTCTAATTGTTTATTTTTGCTTTTGTTTCCCTTTCCTGGGGAGACTTATCTAGAAAAATATTGCTTAAGCCAGTGCCTGAGAGTTTACTGCCTATGTTTTCTTTTAGGAGTTTTATGGTTTCAGATCTTACTTTTAGGTCTTTAATACATTTGAATTTATTTTTGTGGTCCAGTTTTATTCTTTTGCATGTAGCTGCCCAGTTTTCTCAACAGCATTTAATGAAGAGTCTTTTCTAACCACTGTATATTTATGCCTTCCTTGTCAAAAGTTATTGATTTTTTTTAATAGTTATTGATTTTAAAAGTCTTTTAAGATTGTTTAAGCAACAAGGCCAAGTAGTTTGCCTTAAAGTTTTTTTTTAAATAGTTTCAGTGTTTTTTTTTTTTAAGATTTTATTTATTTATTCATGAGAGAGAGAGAGAGAGCAGGCAGAGACACAGGCAGAGGGAGAAGCGGGCTCCATGCAGGGAGCCCGACACGGGATTCAATCCCAGGACTCCAGGATCAGGCCCTGTGCCGCTGAGCCACATGGGCTGCCCGCCTTAAAGTTTTCATTAATGCTTGTCTTGGTCATCAGATTGCTATTGAAATAAATTTCTAAATTAGCTATTAATACTCGTAATATGCATACAAGATTACATATTTGTAAACCTAACTTGAGGCTGTGTAGAACAGCATTAGCAAGATTTTATGTAGAATTTTCTTTAGTATTAATAGAGAATCATAAGGAATCCTTTCCTGGCAAAATTTATATTTACATTGGAACTACTCTTTTTTTTTTTTTATAAGATTTTATTTATTTATTCATGAGAGATAGAGAGAGAGAGGCAGAGGGACACAGGCAGAGGGAGAAGCAGGCTCCATGCAGGGAGCCTGACGTGGGACTCGTTCCTGGGACTCCAGGATCACGCCCTGGGCCAAAGGCAGGCACTAAACCGCTGAGCCACCCAGGGATTCCCCCCTAAACAAGAAAATTCTTGCTTAATATTTTTTGATGTGAAATTTTGTTTGGTTTTTAGCCTATTTTAAAAATTAGGTTGTTTTGTTCTTGGTGACTTAAAATTATTTTTCTAAATAATATTTTGTTCATTAGTCCTTTGTTAGATGTGTGCATTACGAATATTTTCTCCTACTCTGAAGCTTGCATTTTCACTTTTTAATACAACTTTTAAATTTTAATGAAGTTCCATTTGTTATGTAGATCTTCGTGTCTTATTTAAGAAATCTTTGCCTATTTCGAAGTCATGAAGAAGCTTTATTGTTTTGAACTTCATTGTTTCAGTCTCCAATACGCTTCTTTTTCTTCCTTTTTCCATGGCATATGGGTGGATGAATTTGATGGATTTTTGATTTTAACAATAGTAGTGATAGAAAATCTGTTGATATGGCTTACTCAGGTGAAAACATTTTAATTTTTCTATGTGGTATTGTAAATTCTAGTATGATACCATTTTCTGCTAGTAAGGTACAGGATTTGTATTCTGGTCATTCACTAAAAGGAATTTAAAAACATTTTTTCCTGACTCTAAAAAAGGCAGTCTAGTTTTAAACATTTATATTTTATTTTTACATATATATGTGTGTACATATACATATATATGTGTATATATATGTTTACATATGCATATACGTGTGTATATTTATGTTTATATAAATATGTATATAAAAGATTTTATTTGAGAGAGAGAACAAGCATGAGCTGGGTGGGGGATGGTGCCAGAGGGAGAGGTACAAGCAGATCACTGCTGAAGTGGGAGCTGACTCAGGGCTCGGTCCTAGGATTCTGGGATCATGACCTGAGCCAAAGGCAGATGCTTAACCAACTGAGCCACCCGGGTACTCCTAGTTTTATGTAATATTATGACTTTTTTTTTTTTAATGTAGATTCCATACCCAATGCAGGACTTGAACTCACAACCCAGAGATCAGGAGTTTATGCTCTACCAAATGAGCCAGTCAGGTCCCTCTTTTGTTTTGTTTTTGAAGAGTCCTAATATGGTGCCTCAAAGACATTGGATTGTGTAGTCAAAGGCAGATGCTATATCTAAGTAGATGACTTATTTCTATAAGGCTTGTTGTTGTTTTAATCACGGAGAGTAAATGAGGTAATTGAAGAAAAATGTAAGTTTTTTCAAGTCCTGAGCAATGTACCTGGCAAATAATACAAGCTCTATAATAGTTAGTGCTTTTTTCTTGCATTTTGGAATTTTGTTTTGAAGGCTAATTTGACTTGATACTTGACTGAAAGGGTATATATTATGTTTATTATAAAATTATTTACAACCAACTTTTGTAAATAGTGAAATTAGTTTATACATTTCCTTGTATTGTGGATAAAATATTTTAATTTTTCTCTGTCAAAAGATTTTAAATGCTTCCTTATGTTAATTAAAAAAATAGAAGAATACTTTGTAAAGAATTTTTTCACCTCATTGACTGTACTTTAACTCTATAGTTAGATATTTACATTGTCTAGGTGCTGCTTATAAGGTGGTACCAGATACCAGAATGTAGTGTGTGACATTGTATGTTGGTAGGTAGAAAGAATTTAACATGAGTGCTTCTCTGAGATACTGTTAGCTTGCTGATGTCTTGGCCTATAAATTTTAAAATCTGATTTGTTATAGAGCTCATTCTTTGTAGTCTTGTAAACTCTGTCAATCTAGTAAACTCTGCCAATATCTTGATAATTCTTAAGCTTTTCCATATACTATATATAAAATTTAAGTTATTTATAAGATTAAGAAAAAATTTCTTATATATTTATCATGTGCCAAAGTTTCAGCATTTGATTTGTATTTAAGTGTTGTAAAAACTCCAAATTATTCTTATATAAATGGGATTCTTGGGTAGATTTTACAGAGTAGGGGTAACTTCTAAAGTTGAAAAACTATTTCTTCTTCTTCTTTTTTTAAAAAAATTATTTAGGGAGTCTCAACCAGCAGGGGGATTTTTAAAAGACTAAGTATTTGGTAAGTACATCCTCTCAGTGTTAAATATTTTGCATGTTATTTAAGTTTGCATGTATGTTACCTTAACGACATTTATAAAAGCCTGTGTAAATTACAAATAGAATTCATATTTCTTTTAATTTTTACCTGGTACTAGAATTTCTTTATACTTATTCAGATCCCCTTCTGATTCTTTGTACACATTAGTATCTGTAAAATTCCTTTAGTGTGCAGTCTAAGTCTAATCTAAAGATTTCAAAGAAAGTAGTAATCTTAGTGGACAGAAATGCTAATACTTTGGTGAATGAAACAGGATTGTCCTCATATAAGATTTTTGTAACCGTTTTCTATTAGCTATTGATAGTAGTACAAATTTCATCTTTAGCCTTTCATTGCTTGACTCCTTACATTAGGTCCTGTTTACCACAGTAAGTCAACATGAAGACCAGTATTCTGGTAAGGCCCTAAGCTGTTTCCTATTTGGGCTTCTCCAGTTCTTTGTAATAATATAATATGAAGAATTTCATACACTATGCTTTCATTAGATAAAGCTTTTACTTTTTATTTTGACTGAAAGTGGACAGTTAATCCTAGAATGTGTTTTACTTTAACTACATAGTATTTTAGACTCTGTGGTGACTGAATAGATTAATAGTTAATAGTGATAGATTTTAAAAATATTAAATACACTTCACCAGTGTGAGGCATTGGTTTGTCAAGTGTCATAATATTGTTTTTTAATTGCTTTAATGTAGTTAGTGAAATATTAAGGATAAATACATTTATTTGATTAGGTAATGGGATTTTTTAGGTACCTGAAGACATATATTTAGTAATAAACATTGATTTCTTTTATTCTTTTTAATGTGTTTGAAACAATATTTAACCAAGTGTGATATTTCTGAAATTCTGTGATAATCACAGTTGATACTTAAATATTGAACAATTAAAACTTCTCAGCTTACTGTGTATTTATAGTAAATGTAACATTTTAAGGAGCAGATGATGTTATAAAAAATCTCAAATTTTGCTATTTTAAAATGTGGTAACTGAATTCTGGAGATGTATTAAGTAGAAAAAAAATTAACAATGTTTTTTTTCTCCATTGATGCATATATTTGAGTTAATTTGAGGGAAGCCATGATCTTTGCATTGTATATGCTTGTGTTATATATTTCACCTTTGCAAATTATTTTTAGTAACTGCTTTATTGGAATGCATTTTATACACAGAAATTGCATTCCTAAGTGTACAATTTAGTGGTTTTTAGTATATTCAGACATGTGCAACTGTCACTACCTTCTAATTTTAGGATACTTCCAATCCCCCCATTTACTCATAAGCAGTCATTCCCTAATTCCCTTTAAACACCCTGTCTGCTTCCCTACCCCATGCCCCTGCCTCCAAGCAACCACCAATATATTTTCAGTTTCTATGATTTGCCTAATTCTGGACATTTCATATAAATGGAAGCATATATTGTCTTTTTGTGTCTGGCAGTTTTCATTTTCAAGGTTCACCCATGTTGTATTGCGTATCATTCATTTTAATGGAAAAATATCCCATTATTACCATGTTTTGTATATCCATTCATCAGTTGATGAATGAATGAATAGTAGGAATGCTTCTGCAAATGAACATTTTTGTATAAGTTTTTGTGTGGGCGTCTTTCTTATTTCTTTAACCTAGATAAAGGTTTATCAAGGTAGAATTGCAGGGTAATATGATACTTCTCTGTTTAACTCTGAGGAACTGATAAAATGACTGCACTATTTTATAATTCTACCAACAGGATATGAGGGTTCCAGCTTCTCTACATCTTCACAGACACTTGTTATTATTAGTCTTTTTGTTTGTTTTAGCTATCCTAATGAGTGTAAAAGTGCTGTTTCACTGATTTTGATTTTCATTTCTATAATGACTGATGATGATCATTTTTTCATGTGCATATTGACCATTTACATATGTTCTTTGGAGAATTGTCTGTTCAAATCTTTTGCCCATTTCTTAATTGGGTTGTCTTTATTGTTGAATTGTAAGCATCCTTTTTTATATTCTGAAAACTATTCCCTTATGAGATACGTGATTTGTAAATACTTTCTCCCATTCTGTGGATTGTCTTTTCTACTTATTTCTGGTGTCTTTTGAAGCACAAGAGATCTTAATTTTGATGATGTTCAATTCATCTATTTTTGTTGTTGTTGCTTGTGCTTTTGGTGTCATATTGCAAATGTATTTTAAAGTTTTAACAGTTGCAGGACTGTGAAGTATTGACATTTCTTGTTTTTGACAGCCAAAGCCCAAAGGAAGCAATTATCTTTGTATTTGTGCTTCAGTTCCTTACCTAATTGTTTTAAGCAAAATGTTATGTTTGATCCCATGGGTTACCATGAAAATGTTAGCTGTGTGTGATATATTCATTGATACTAGTCTTGTGAATTCATGTTTAGTTTTTTGGATTGGATAATATTTTAGTTTATAATTGCCTTAATGTGTGTTTAATGTTGTACCTTAATAAACCATTGCCTGTTAGGCTAACATTATTATCAGAGTTTTTTTAATCTTTCCTGGGAAGAGAGAATAGACTTTGAGAATCCTACTGTTAGTATTACACAGGATATTTGTAGGCAGTAATATTTTGATGTATTTGTAAACTTGCATGTGGAATATGTATATTTTCTCTCTGCTTAGTTAGATACGTATCTTCTTGACTTTTATGGGGCAGTTTTAGTTATCTTTTATCATTGTGTGGCTTCTATCGATTGAAGGCGTATTTCAGAATGAATTGTTCTGTAATGTCTGATGTAGGTTTTTAGAGAAACAGCATGTAACAGTGGAATATCACCAGTCTTAATAGTGTTGGCTTTCTGCATAAGGTCAAGGGATTTGCAATATACTATAATAAATGTATTTTTCTTAGGGAAATTTGCTTGTATCATTTGTATTACCTAACACGATTCTGTGTTAACTTCAAAAAAGTCTAACGTCTACTTTAATGAAATTTTATTTTTATTTTTATTTTTATTTTTTTTATGAAGTTTTACATAGCTAATATTATTGATACTAAGTTTTTAGTTGATTTTAAATCATGGTATCCATTGATTAACAATCACTTAAGTGTCCATTGAGTAATATTGTTTTTCACTTTGATATTTATGTAGTGTTATCTATGGACATTTTGCAACAGAAAAGGAAATAAAAACTGACATCTTATTCATGATGGTGTTTAAATATCTGTTATAATAAAAAATCAAAAGATTTAGTTGAGAGTTACTTCCTTCTGTGGTATATGTTGAATGTGGTAATTAAGAGGATTTTGATAACCTATTTATTGCTGAATTAAGGCAGGATGGTTTTTTGTTTGTTTTTTTAGTAGATGACTTGCTTTCTGGTGTTTTTTTTCCTTTATTTTTTTGTTACGGATGATTTTTGTACATTATATTTTCCTTCTCTTATTCTGTATGCTTATAAATGCAATAATTGAGGGTACATTAATTTTCTGAGTATTTATATTTGAAATGGGAGTTTAATGTTAATAGACACCCTTTTTTTAAAATAACAGTAAGAAGTATTGCCCTTTAGTTAAACTACTAATTTGTCATGAAAGTCAGTACGGCCTGCTTTATACTATAGGTAGCAGATTCTCAGCCCACGTCCTGGATTTTGCTGTTTTACTGATGTGATTCATAATATACCTTGTCCAGGGTTGTATGGATGGGACAATTAAACTATTCTTTATCAGAAGAGTCTTTCACTACTTGGTAATTTTACTGAGGAGAGCTAAATGGACTTAGATTATTCCAAACGTCACATTACTTTTGTACAAATGTCTGAAAACCTTTACACAGTGGTATTTGACTTCCTTTTCTCTTAGTACAATTTCTGTAGTAACATCTTGGAAGGCAATTTTTCCAAAAGTTTTTTTCCTTCAAGAACTTACCTTTTTTTTTTTTTTTTTAGTGAAAAACTTAACCCAGAGTTAATTTGTCATCTCAATTTTATTCTTATTAATACTCATGGTTTGTATTCCCCTGATCTTTCTTCACAAATTTCCCAGCCTATTAATTGAAATAATTACAGCTGTTCATTTGTTTTGTTCCCTGTTCACGGACTTCCTAGATTTGCTAGTATTCTACCTTATTGCTGTCTTTAGAACTTTCTAGTATAAATCAACACTTTTCCTCTAGGTTTAGCCTCAGTGCTTCCTGGTAATTTTATTTCGTTTTTATCTTCTTTTTCATTCCACATATTAGTTAATTGGAACCTTTCGGCTGTCCTCAAAAGACCAGTCCTATTTCTATTTTTCTCATTCTTTTTCATTTCATATTTTATACTTTCTTTTCTTCAATGTGTCTTTACTCAAAGAACATGATTTTTTTTTAAATAACATGATGTTTTTATTTATTTCAAAGGCTAACATCTATATTCTTAATCTTTATTCCTTCTTCCTTTTACTTGAGCCTTGGTGTTTTCTGTTATTCTCTTTATGCTCCATGCTGGGTTTTCTGTCTGATCACACTTAACTTTTACTCTTTCACTATCCTTCCCATTATCACTGAGCCTGTTTGATTTATATTGATTCTAGGTGTCCAGTTTATCAATTCTTATTGAACTGCCTTCTGCAGTTTGACTATTGTTTCTACTTGCATTCTGTCCTCAAGTGAAAGTAAACTTCCTTTCTTATCTAACCAGGTAGATAGACATTAGTTAGGCTGATGTTAAAATGCTTTATATTATCCCCAAGGTAAGACTGAGTTCCAGTTGCTAAATCTGTATGTTTTCATTCCTCCTCCTGTCATGCCCATTTTCAGCATTTGGTATTTTGCTTCTTCTTAACATTCACTTCTCCCTTGTCTTCTGAATACTGTACTTTATGATTTTTTCTGTGATGTCTTTGACTGCATTTTTGTTGTTGTTGTTGTTATTCCTTTTTTCTTTTATATACCTCTTAGGTATAAACTGAGTTGGGGCTTTGCTCCTTATTCCTCTTCATTACATATCCTTTCTAGAAGATCTCTGTTTTTATTATATAAATAATCACAGATTTGGGAAGACTCATAAATGCCACATATTCCTTCATTACCTATTTTACCTCAGTTATTATGTCCTCAGTACCCCAAAATTATTATTTCTTAAGCTGAAAAATTTGCCTTGAAAATGGTTGCTATATGGTTGAAACTTAGTAAATGCTTTTTGAATTAGTGAAAGAACTCATTATCCTAGTGCCCCAATCTGTTGTTTGTTCTCTTTTTTACATAATGATTTTAACCATTCACCTCTTCTCATGTCACAAACCATGTAACATATTTGACCAGTTTTTGTCTATGCATGTTAACATTAATTATTATATTTTAGTCTTAAGTGTAACTAATGGGGCAGATGATATTCTTCTTTGCAGATGGTAGAAGTAGAAATTACAGATTGCGATTTGCTTATAGTTTCACAGATAGTGATTGAGTTGAAAATTAAAATTAGGTTTCTGATTACACGTTTCCTGGTTTTCACAGAAAACATTGTTTCTTTTTTAAAGTTTTATTTAAATTCAATTTGCCAACATACAGTATAACACCCAGTGCTCATCCCATCATGTGCCCTATCCTTAGTGTCTGTCAACCAGTTACCCCATCCCCTGACCCACCTCCCCTTCTGCAACTCTTTGTTTCCCAGAGTTAGGAGTCTCTCATGGTTTGTCTTTCTCTTTAATTAGAAAACATTGTTTCTAATGATAAAAGCAGTATGATTGACAAGAAATTACTATTAGTGTACTATGTGAGTTAAGGGAGAAAAGACTGGAAGAAGGTGGGAGTACTTTAAATTCTTATGTGATGAGATGAAAGTCCTAATTTGGAGAGAGGAAAGAAAAAGATAGGAGAAGTTTTTCACTCAACACTAATAGAATTTTGAGATTCTGACATCTGGTAATGATGCAGTAATGCTGGTGAATTAGTTGAGTGAATCTTCCTTCAGATAACTATGATAAAATCTGGATAAAATATCGTAAGAAAAACTTCAACTGTTTGAAAGCAGCAGAAAATGACCAAAATGAGGCAGAAGCCAGATAAGAGATTATTCTTTAAAGCCTCCAACTGCAGTGTGTAAGAACTGTATGTTTGTAGCTTTCTTGGCTTTGGTTGCGTACCAACCTCCTGTAGTTCTGGTGGCATAGGACAGAAATTAGGGCTAGCCAAGCTATCTACTGGGAGTCTAGAAGCAAGAGAGCCATTGAAGAGGTAAACAAAAACTGATGGAATTTTTCACTAGTCCACTGGCATCGCAAGCAATTCTAAAGGAAGCTCATTAGTCTGAAGGGAAAAGGCACCAGATTACAAGAGCCATTCATCTACTAAGAAATCACATAAAAAAAGGGTGAATATATGAGTAATTATAAAAACTATACACACTTTTATTAATTAAAAAACTACCTATGATTAAGGCAAAATATAAGTTTAAAATGTATATGAAAATAATAGCACAAAATTGGGGTATTTCTGGCTTAATTTGTATTTTTCTGATGTTAGTATTGAGCATCTTTTTGTGTGTTGTTGGCAATTTGAGTATTTTTTTTTAAAGATTTTATTTTTATTTATTCATAGAGACAGAGAGAGAGAGAGGGGCAGAGGGAGAAGCAGGCATCATACAGAGAGCCTGACGTGGGACTCCATCCAGGGTCTCCAGGATCACGCCCTGGGCTGCAGGCGGTGCTAAACCGCTGTGCCACGGGGGCTGCCCTGAGTATCTTCTTTAGTGATGTATCTGATCTCAAGAATTTGAGAATTGACCTATTATACATTATTCAGTATAACATCATAATAAGGAATTATGACAAATTGACATATTAATATTTAATATTCTGACTTATGAACATGGTGTATCTTTTATTTAGGTTATCTTATAATTTCTCTCGGTAATATATGGTAGTTTTCTTTTTTCCTTAAGGTGATAAAAAATACTGAATTCTCTATACTTATTAAGCAATAAGTCCTCATTTCCCCTTCTCCCAGGCTCTGGTAATATCTATTTTGCTTTCTGCATATTCTAGACATTTCATATATGTGGAATCATCTAATATTTGTCTTTTTCACTTGGCATATTTTCAGAGTTCATCTGTGTCATAGCATACATCAGAATTTCATTTCTTTTTATGGCTGGATAGTATTCCACATTTTGTTTATTCATTCATCTGCTTGTGGTTACTTGGGTTGTATCCCCCCTTTGGCTATTGTGAATAACACTAGTGAACATTGATTGATTGATGTATCTGAGTCCTCTTCTCTGTTCTCAGTATATAGCTAGAATGGAATTGCTGGGTCATGTGGTAGATTCTATATTAAGCTTTTTGAGACATTGCCAGACTGTTTTTCACAGTGGCTTCACCTTTGTATATTACTATTGCCAATTTACAGGGGTTTCAGTTTCTCTATATCCTCACCAATGCTTGCTATTTCTTGTTAAAAATACATTTTTTTGGTTAGATTTTTTAGGATTTTTTACATCAACAGTCATATGTGAACAGAGACAGTTTTACCTCCTTTTGATCTTTTTGTTTTTTTCTCTCACCTTTTTATATTAGATTTCTACGTTATGAGTATAAATAATGAGAGCAGGCATTCTTACTATGTTCCCAAACTTAGGGAGAAGGTATTTGTTACTTCACTCTTAAATCTGTTGTTAGCTATAGGACTTTGATAGATACCCATATCTGGTTGAGGAAGTTACTTTACTGAGTGGCTTTATTATCTGTTTTTAATCATTAATAGTATTTGATTTTGTCACTGTTCTGCATTTATTGCTATGATCATTTAATTTTTTCCCTTTTAAGCTATTACTGTGAATTACATTAAATATTTTTCATGTTAACTCAATCCTACATTTTTAGGTAAACTCCACTTTGTTAGGATGTATTACTGTTTATATATATCTCTGGATTTGATTTAGTAAAGTTTTGTCAAAGCTGAAAGTGTCCTCTTTTCCTCTGTTTTGTATAACACTGGCCTGTCTTTGTATACCAGACTTACAGTTTATATAAGGCTTGACATATGGTTTTCTTAAATATTTGATGGAATTCACTAGTGAAAATTTTCTTGAAGGAAGGTTTTGGGTTTGTGAATTCAATTTTTTCCCTTGGCAGTATTGTCATTTTGCATTTTTCACAGTACTTTTCTGTTTCATTTATTTTGTTGAATACCTTAGCACAAAGTTGTTCATAAGATGTTCCTACTGTTTTTTAATGCCTGTAGGATCAGTGGTGATATTAACTCTTTGAATGTTAAGATACTACATTTTCTTTTTCTTTTTTTTTTTAATTTTTATTTTATTTTATTTTTTAATTTATGACACACACACACACAGAGAGAGAGAGAGGCAGAGACATAGGCAGAGGGAGAAGCAGGCTCCATGCACTGGGAGCCCGACGTGGGATTCGATCCCGGGTCTCCAGGATCGTGCCCTGGGCCAAAGGCAGGGGCCAAACCGCTGCGCCACCCAGGGATCCCAATACTACATTTTCATATCATTTAGTTTAAAAATATAATCTTATTTTCTTATTTTTAATGGATTTCTTCTTTGACCAGTGGGTTATTTATAAGTGTGTTGCTTAATGTCCAGATATTTTGGATTTTCTTGATATCTTTGTATTAATAATTTCTAACTTAAATTTGTAGTCATAGGATAAACTATCATATCAGTTCTTCAAAACTTACAAAGACATGCTTATGGACAGTGTTTATTCTGCAGTTTTAGGTTATGGGATTTTGTAAATGCCGCCCATTAAGTCATGTTAGATAATAATGTTTGAATCTTTTTTATTCTTCTTGAGATTTTTTTGTTTTCGTTTCATGTAGTAATTGCTACTTACATGGTTAATCCATATTTCTCTTATGTATCTGGTTATTGGATTGAATTTTTTCTCTCTTAAAATAATAGTTTTATTCATTTGGTTTTCTTGGGTTATACTAATGAGAGATACTTGTTATTTTACAGTGATTAAAAATATATATATAAATTAATGTAATAATCTGCACACCCATATGTCACCTCGGTTTTTAACTTCTTTTTCTTCCCTGTTGTATTATTTTTGTTTGGATACTAAGAAGACTGTAGTTTACTAAAGAAGACTGTAGTTTATTGTAATTGTATACTGTGGGATTCTTATAATAGCATGTGTGTATATAGCCCTGTGTTGGATAGCATTGCCAGGGAAAACTTGGTTGTTTGGTTGAAGTCTGGTGTAATAAAAACAAATTTCTGTCATTAACTGTAGTATGAAATTTTGATCTATAATAGTTTTAATCTAAATCATCTATACAGTAGACAAGTTTGAAAAATATTCATAAGATTTGAAAATGGTTATTTAATATATGGTCTCAACAGTAAAATAAGTTAAAAAAATCCTATTGTTGCCTACTATGAAATTGGATAGGCAATTTGGCTTTTGAAAAGTTTTAAATCTTTAAATATATTGCTTATTTAAGTCTTCTCTGCATTGGGACCTTTAGTAATAGGAAAATCAATGTAGGTCTCCACTCCCGTTTTTGAGACAGCTGGTAAGAGTAGAACTTAAATTTTGATGTCAAGCAGGTTAAAATCCTACTTCTATTATAAACTCTTCCCATTGTGAATTTAGTAATATTCTGATTATATTCTCTGTATTTTCTTAGACATCCATTTCTAATGTTCTTTTAAAAGGCTTCCTGAAATTTATTGGTGTAATGGTCCTTTCTCTCTCTTAATTTTAGATTTTATTTGTTTACTTGACAGAGAGAGAGAGTGCCTGTGCAAGAGAGCACAAGCAGGGGGAGCAGGAGAGGGAGAAGCAGCCCCCCCCCTTCCCCGCTGAGCAGGGAGCCTGAGGCAGGGCTGGATCCCAGGATCCTGGGATTCTGACCTGAGCCAGAGGCAGACACTTAACCAACTGAGCTACCAAGACGGCCCTCCTCTTTCTTTCTCTGTCTCTTTCTCAATGTTATGTAAGATTTGCATTCCTAGAACACAATTCTATTTGATGATGGGTAATTCTTTTCATTTCGCCACTTTTCCTCTTACTCATTTATGTAATTATTGCTAGGCAAATATCTGAAAAGATGTCTTAACACAGATTTGAAAGTTTTGTTAACTGGGACATCTGGGTGGTTGAGCAGTTGAACCTTTGGCTCAGGATGTGATCCCGGGATTCAGGATTGAATCCCGCATCAGGCTCCTTGCAGGGAGCCTGCTTCTCCCTCTGCCTATGTCTCTGCCTCTCTCTGTTTCTCATGAATAAATAAATAAAATTTTTTAAAAAAAGTTTTGTTAACTTAAGTATAGTTAACAGGTAGTTTGTTTGGTTCTTGCTAAAATAAGCTGAAGTGGGAATATATCTCAATTTGGGTATAGTGGTATATATTTAGATGGAGATCAATCATTACCGTCTATAGTTAAATCATTGCTAGCCATCCCACTGTAGGAATCTGTTCTAGTAATGTCTAGTGTCTCACTCATCATGACCGGAATGTGTAAAACTAAAGGGAGTATTACACTGTGAATGTGTAATACTAAGTATGAGGCCACTGCTAGTAGAGGAGGAGAAACTAGGTTTGAAATGTTAAAGTCAGAACCAAGTGTGTGGAAACATTTTAGATTATTTAAAACTGTAAGATTCAGTTTTCATCCCATTCATTCAAAATGTTAGTGCTCTTATATAGAAAATAATTGACAGTTTAACGTATATAATTGTACATGTACCATTTTTTTCTATTTTAGTGGAAATACTATATTTGATAAAATTAAAATATGTAATTTCATTTGCTTATTGGAATACTTTAGTAAAGCAAGTAAGAAATGATAGACTTCTGATTTGGATGTATGTTAAGGACGTATTGTATTATACTTATCTATCAAGTGAAAATTCAGATAAAAACTAGTAGAATAGGAAACAAAAATGACTAAAGAAGTGCCATCAATAATTAGCAATTATTTTGATGTTGTGATGTGAATTGTGACATAAAAATGTTCCGATCACACAAAAGCAATTATTCATTTTAGGGGAAAAATAAATTTTTTTTTTTTTTTGGAAAAATAAATTTTAAACAAATAATGGGTAGGCTCTTGGTTTTTTGATAAACTAATTAATGAAAAAGAGTGAATCATGTAAAAATACTGGAAAGATACCTGAATGACTGACTGACTTGAAACCAGATTCTCTAACCAGTGAAACATAACAATTTCATAACACACCAACAGTGGCATTGATGATTGGTTAATAAATGGTTTAAATTTAGGATACATAAGGTTAGTTACTGCACAAGAAAACTTGTATTGGAATCTCAAGTTTTTATTTGAGAGAAGCTTGATAGAGATTGGTCACATTTATCAACTCTTTAGAAAATTTGCATCATATTTCTGATAATAGGTTGTAAGTTCACAGTTGCCACACATTTTGAACAATTATGCTAGAGTAAAGGACTAAATTATCCTCCTTGTCTCTGTATAGGGAACCTTATAAAATCTTGTCATATGAAAAGTCAAGCAAAGAGTACTTAACAGTAAATATAGGAAATAAGGTATAACAGAAGTGTTTCAGACAGTTAATTAAAATAAATGTTTTTTTTCCCCTAGGTCATGTGATATTTATATTTGTTAGTATTCTGTTGATTTTTTTTCATTTCAAATATGTATTCACTTTCATTTCTAATTTTTATTCTTTCTTTTAAATCCTCCAATTTTTAGAAGCTTTAGGCCCCTCAAAACCTAGATTTGCCCTTGTTAAGGGACTAGAGCATGGATGCAGGTGGGGTCTAATGGGTTTGGTGGGGGATGGTTTAGAGGGACTGTGTCTTTCTGAAGAGGTGGCACTTGAACAAAGATCTGATTAAAGGCACAGAGAGAACCTTATGAGTGTTTGTTGGAACGAGCAGTTCAAGTAGGATTCCTGTAAACTTAAAGGCCCTCTGTAGGAATAAGTCTGGTATATTAATTAAAAGGAGGCAATGAGGCTGGGGGCCTGGGCTTGGAGATGAGTTTGAAAAGGAAAGCAAGGACCAAATTACATATGACCTAGATAGGACTTTAAGGAATTTAGATTTTGGTTCTAGTTGTAATGGGGTTACTGTTGGAGAATTTATCATATTTTCATACTGTCAGTGAAACTCTTTGATGTGCTTATTTGGAGATGGAGGCCTCTTTCATCTTTTAGGTTTATCATCCTGTTGTGCTTTATTTTCAAGTTCCAGCTATAGCAAGGAGAAATAACCTGCATACCTGCTGTCTTAAAATACCAAATGCAGAAGGGCACATATGATACTTATAAAATTCATTTTCCTTTGATGAGAATTTAGTTACATGTAATTGCAAGGAAGCCACATACCAAGCTATAATGCTGTTACTGTGGATGCTGAGAATGAATTTTGGTTAGGAAATTTGCTATCACTGCCACGTTAATACTTAATGTATTAGGGCTTCAGATCTGATTTATTCTAACTTATACTTAGTATTCCATTTTAAGGTTGTACTAAGGTTTAATATTTAACCATCCTCTTATTGCTAGATTAATTTTGAAGTCCTTGGTGTCAAAAGCAAGGCTGTGACAAGCAACCTTGTTACATTTCCTTGAACATTGTTAGTTGAACAAAAAGTATAATTGCTACCTAATAGGGTATAAGCATTAAAAAAACTGTACTAAATACTGTGAAATTGTTCTTCAAGCATTACTCTCAGAGAGTATATTTATTTCAGTGAATATATTTATTTCACTACTCCCCTCATTAATACTTGATGTTGTTTTTGATAATCTTTTAACTGAAAAATGCTTTCTCATTGTTTTGATTTGCATTTTCATTATTGGTGAGGCTGAACATCTTTTTGTAAGTTTTTGGCAATTATTTCTATGAATTGTTTATATATTACCATTTTTTTTCTCTTGAAATTGTTTTTTTTTAAAAATCTGGTTATTTTAATCCTTTGGATCTTGTATCTGTTTCAAGAATATTTTCCTAGTTTGTTGCCAGTTAAACTTTTTAAATGGTGTTTTTATATTGTATGTTTCTGTATTGTTTCATATAGAAATGAGAAATTTTGATATCCTGAAATTTATATTACTAGTTTCCAAACTATTCTGTAGAAGCAAATATCACACAAACTTTATAAACTACTTTTAAAAAAATATATTTATTTTTTATTTTCTCCTTTTTGTTTAAAAATTTTCACATCCACAGTTGAGAAAATAGTACAGTGAACACTCACCAGTTGTTGACATTTTGTTAATATTTTGCCACTATTTTCACTTTATATATTTCTATTTCTATTTATATCCATATCTACATTGACAGATACAACATAAACTCCCATTTTATAAATAGGGAAGAAAGTTTCCTTTCCCTTACCCATACTTATTATCATCTACAAACAAAAGGCGTTATTAGGGATTTATAAGGCATTATTTCTGTAGTTTGTAATACAGGAAAAATTGGTGTATTTATTGTAGTATTGACTGTGCTTTTTAAAACTATAGTCCTTCCCTGCCCCTCCACTTGATTTGGAATTACTGCTTTATGACTGTAAGGGCAGTCTGTCTTTGATATAACTCCCAATTGATCACCAGGGTTGACTGACTAAACTGCTATCTCTAAAAACAATCTTGGGAATGACTATTGGGTTTTCTCTTTGCATGTTTTGGCTACTCATAGTTAATTTGCTAGGATACTACAGTACTCTACTTGGTCTAAAAAGATGGAGTAATAACACCATCTTGCTTATTGGGCAGAAACGTGTAAAAATGGGCTCTGTTTTACTATAGAATCAGCTTAATTGGAAAAAAGTAGACATGCTAATGGTTTTGAAAATATGATTCTGAAGTTATCTCTCTGACTTGACTATTTTTCTTACAGCATTAGTGGCAGATTGAACGCTCTTGGGACCTTGCACCTTGAAGTAAAATATGAGAGGTTTACTTGAGAGAGACCTTCTCTCTCATTGCACCTTGAAGTAAATATGCAGAGAGGAAATAACTAGACTGATTTCTGTAAGTTAGATTACACTAGTTGGGGAATATTTTAATTGTGATTGTCTGGCTAGGTTAAGGCTGTATTGGTTTTGCTTTCAGCTAAGCTACAAAATGGAAAGATTGAATTGCTTATCTATCTATCAACACATGCTGAAACTTTTTTGTGATAGAGGTTAACATAGCAAATTGAACATAGCTGGGTGGTTCCCCAAATACACCCTTCTTCTTCCTCTCTTGCTTTTTTTTCCCTTTCTTTCTCCCTGTCTCCTCCTGCCCCCCGTTTTTTACATAAGTGGTTTTCCTCAGATATAAGTAAGTTCATTCTTAATGGAGCTGGTTTGCAAAAAGAGAGGACTATGGAAGCAAGTCAGAATGAGATTATTCTGCTATTTTTAAAGGAGCAAAAGGATGTTTATGAGATGATGGCTTAAGGTAGTATTGTGTACTGAGAATAATCTTACCTAAAACCTAGATGTGTTGATTTCCCAATAGTGTCTCTGAGCTATGATGGGTCATACATATCTGGATCATTCTTTTTATTTTATTTTTATTAATTAATAATTAATTAATTAATTAATTTATTTATGATAGTCACACAGAGAGAGAGAGGCAGAGACACAGGCAGAGGGAGAAGCAGGCTCCATGCACCGGGAGCCCGACGTGGGATTTGATCCCGGGTCCCCAGGATCGCGTCCCGGGCCAAAGGCAGGCGCCAAACCGCTGCGCCACCCAGGGATCCCTGGATCATTCTTTTTAGTTGACTAAGTTGATACATTCAGTTAAAAATGTCAAAAGACAAGTCAATAATTCATTAGCTACTCTTTTAGAAGGTGAAAGTATATGTGCCTTATCACTAGTAAAGTTTATTTTTTACCATTGTGTCAATCTTCTTAGAAAGTTTATTTTAAACATCAAATTATAAAAGTTTCCTGAGCTTTTTCTCTGTCTGTCTCTGTCTCTCTCTTTTTAATGGGGTTTGTGATGACTGTAGTGGTAGAGAAATCCATTGGAAACTGAGTACCATTACCTTTTTCCTTTACCTTCTGACCAGGAAACATCATAGACTATATATATTTATTCTTAAGATATCACTATTACTAAAGTCTTTTTGCAGTTTCTCTTTAAATAAATGGATATGTAAAAGTAATTTGCTATAAAGTATTTCTGGATTTTCCTTTAAACAATTTTTAAAAACATACTTTGCACTTATAATTTTGAACTAAAATATTATTAAAAACACATAACTTTGGTTTATTTAGATACATTTTTATTAAAGAAAATTATGTAAAAGGTGGAAGTGCATTGTTAGAATAATTGAATGCATAGCTTTGGTTAAATGGCTGTTTATTAGTGTACTACAACTTAAACATCTCGGCATTCAGTCTTTATTTTTCCACATCTTTTTCTTATGTTCTAGGGCTGTTTGTTGGAAGGGGATATGTAAAAAGTTATCATTCATATATTTTTAACCATTGTCCACTTGAAAATCAGTGCTTAAATTTAAAGCAAAATTTAGTGCTATTTAAGTGTAGAATTCTTAATTGTATAGTTCCCTCTTCTGTCTTTTCAGAGCTATTGCACCATATTAAAATTTTCAAATTGATGTCAACAAGTGTTCAAAAATTACCAGGAGACTTAAATTGCTTTTGATTCTCTGGTGTTTAAAGGACTCCTGTGTCTGCTACCTGTATATCTAGTGTTTCTTTTGGGGTTAGAATTTGGAATATGCATTATGAGAAGTTATTTGTAGGAAATAGAGATTGGGGTGCAAAATAAGTGATACAGTGAAGAAGCATACAGACAATTTTAGAATATAGGACAGCTAATGTGGGGAACGCCTGGGTGGCTCAGCGGTTGAGAGCCTACCTTTGGCTCAGCGGTTGAGCACCTGCCTTTCTTTGGTCCAGGATCAAGTCCCACATTGGGCTCCCTGTGAGGAGCCCGCTTCTCCCTCTGCCTATGTCTCTGCCTCTCTCTGTGTCTCTCATGAATAAATAAATAAATCTTAAAAAAAAAAAAAAAAGAAGAATAGCTAATGCGGTTTCTCCAGGTCAGTGGCATGTAAAAGAGGGACATGGGGAGTTACTACTAAGTAAAAAAAGATATAAGAAATATAACAGCCACATACAAAGTGGTTCATGTTTGTATTCTTTTTATTTTATTTTATATATTTTTTATTTTTTAAAATCTTTTTAAGAGATTTTTATTTTGAGAGAGAGTGCATGAGAGAGAGAATGAGCGGGAGTGGGGGAAGAGGGAGAGGGAGGAACAGACTCCCCGCTGAGCAGGGAGCCTGATGTGGGGCTCAGTTCCAGGAAACTGAGATCAGGATCTAAGCCACAGGCAGATGTTTAACCAGCTTTGCCACCCAGGCGTCTCTGGTTCTTTTTAGATCAAATTATCTAGAAAAGACATTTTTGAGATGATACTGGAAATTTAAATTTGGTTGGTATTAGTTAATACAATGGAAACTAAAAAAAAAAAAAACAAAAACGATTTATTTATTTATTTATGAGTGACACAGAGAGGCAGAGACACACAGGCAGAGAGAGAAGCAGGCTCCCCGCAGGGAGCCCGATGTGGGTCTCGATCCTGGATTCCGGGATCACACCCTGAGCCAAAGGCAGACACTGAACCACTGAGCCACCTAGGTGTCCCAGTACCATGGAAACTTAATTTGATGAGTGTGATGTAGTGATTTTGTGATTATATAAAGCAGTAGGTTAATTATTTAAATATACATGATATGGTAGGTGGGTAGGAGAGGGAGTGACATTATGTCTAGCATTTACTTTAAAATACCTCAAAAAAGAAAAAAAGACAAAGAGTAATATTGGTAATATCTAGAATGATTGTTGAATAGGAGTGATGAGTAGATATACAGGAATTCATTATGCTTTTCTCTCTACTTTTATATATAATTAAAAATTTTCAGGGATGCCTGGGTGGCTCAAGCAGTTGAGCATCTGCCTTCTGCTCCGGGCATGATCTCGGGATCCGGAATCGAGTCCCATATTGGGCTCCTTGCAGGAAGCGGGCTTCTCCCTCTGCCTATGTCTCTGCCTCTCTCTCTCTCTCTCTCTCTCTCATTAGTAAATAAATAAAATCTTTAAAAATTTTTTTTCCATTAAAACAGTTGAGCTTTTGTGTTCACTGACCATGTTTTTTTGTCACTACTCTCCCAACATTTAGAAAATATTCTTAAATCTTTGAAAAATTTGTTTTTCTAATAAAATGAGTCATTCCTTGAACATTTAATCTTTCCTTCTTCTTCTTTTTTTTTTTTTCTTTTTTACCACCCTTGCAGTTATTACTATCTGCTGTGGTATTTGTTTTGTTTCATGTCTTCTCCCTGTGGACCAAAAGTTCAAAGGTGGTAGGAAGGATTTTTATGTTTCATGCTTTGCTTCATTTTCATTAATCTATACCTGCCTAGCCATAGTAGGTACTTAGTAAATAGTTGAATGATTGAATGAGTAGGAACCAGAGCTCTTGAAGGCTAAGGACATTGGGTTTGGCAAAGGACAAAACCAAGGAGAACCTCTTTGACAGTAACCATGTGGGATTTAGACAGGGAAATGTGGGCTAGCACATAAAAACTTGAGAGCAGGGGTAAGTGGCTTTCTCTTTCCTGTTTGACTGTAAAGCCTTATTTAACATGCAGCTATTCTCAGCAATAGGAATGAATTACTCCAAAGCTATTAAGTTATTGTACTGTGATTTCTTTAATTGTCTTTCATACAGTCTTGAGAGGTTCCCCCCATAATCATCTTTTTTATTACTGAATGGCATCCCTTTCTTGAAATATATTTTATTAAAGTTTAGATATTTCTTCTCAGGGAAAAAATTATTTAAAACCAGTGATTTTGTACAGGCATGTTGAATTTTAGCAACTCCTTATGGTTTCTTTTTATATTCAAAAATACATAATCTTATATTTTCATTTTCCTAGCAACTGTTTTTTGTCTCTTTTTCAGTGTATATGTTTACCAGCTCGATTTTAGTATCTTTTTGCATAGATATCATCATTATTGGTTATCTACTAATTAAAGAAGTAGTTTTTAGCAGTGCTGTAAAACACAGCCAATAATAACTGTACCTGATAATTAAGGTGACTGAAAGTGAAGTATTAAAAATGACATCAGTGAAAATTCAAAACATTTTATATTTGCTTTTCTAAAATGAATATTTTTAGAATCATTGTTTTGAAAATTACTGGTCATTTTTATAGCCAAAAACTGTAAGCCTTGATTTAAGGGAAAAAGATAAGCAAAAATTCTAGTGATTCTCATTTTTTTTTTCTGGTCTTGGTACCCAGTTACACTCTTAAAAATTATCGAAGATCTCAAAGAGCCTTGATTTATTTGGACTATATCTCTCAGCATTTACCTTGTTAGAAAACAAAACTGAGAAGTTTTGAAACCACTTATTAAGTTCATTTAAAAAATAACAGCTAAATTGCATGTTCACATTGTTAACATATTTTGGGGGAAAATAGCTGTATTTATTGAAACAAAAAAATTAATGAGAGGGATGATATTGTTTACATTTCCTTAAAGTCTAGCTTAATGGAAGACAGTTGGAATCTCATATCATACTTGTGCTTTCAGTCTATTCCTGTACTATATGCCTTTCGGTCTGAGGAAAACTTCATTGTCTGCTCATGAGAGATGGGGAGGGTTGGAATACAAATATCATCCTGGTATTATGAAAATAATTTTGATCCCACAGACTCCATGTGAAGGTCTCAGAGACCCCCAAGGTCCATATCCTGAGAACTGCTGGAATTACTTCTCATTGGCATGTTATATGTGGCAGTGCAGTGTGTTAAATGAACTGAGTAGTTTTAAATAGTGTAATAGTGTCAGTTTGATAAGTTTCTGTTTGATATATTTTACTTTAAGGGAACTATTGAAGTTAGCTTGTGTGTGTGTGTGTGTGTGTGTGTGTGTGTGTGTGTGTGTATAAATTTGAGTGTTAAGGAATGATGCCTTGACCTACAGGTTTATATTTGTGGATTTCATATCTTTTGGACTATCATGTAATTAGAATGGACACCTTATTTCTTAGAGAAGTAGAAATTCAATAGAAAGGTTAAAATATTTATTATTTTTTTTTAAGATTTTACTTATTCTTGAGAGACACACAGAGAGTCATAGAACATAGGCAGAGGGGCAAGCAGGCTCCTGTGGGGATGTGGGATTCCATCCCAGTACCCCAGGATCACGCCTCAGAGAAGGCACATGTTCAACCACTGAGCCACCCAAGCGTCCCAAAAGGTTAAAATCTCTAAAACAAGTTTTTGATATTCAGAGTTACTTGCAATTAAGGGGGGGGGGGGATGGAGAGCACACTTTAAAATGCAGTTAGTTTGTTAAAAACAATCATGTTACTTAATTGTCATTAGTGAGCAAATACTAGTCTCTATCTCCTTTTACACATTAATAGCTAGACAAAGATACTATTTTTGTCTATACTGTTTTTATCTAATACTCTTTTTCTCTTACTTTTTTTTTTTTTTTAAGATTTTATTTATTTATTGAGACAGAGAGAGTGAGAGGCAGACACACTGGCAGAGGGAGAAACAGGCTCCACACTGGGAGCCAGACATGGGACTTGATCCTGGGTCTCCAGGATCACACCCCTGGCTGCAGGCGGCGCTAAACCACTGCGGCACCGGGCTGCCCTCTCCTACAGTTTTTAAAGCTATAGTTTTTAAAGCTTTATTCATCTTTTTTGATTTGCTTTCTTCCTCCATCTGTATGCAAACTAGGAATCAATAGTGCATTAGATCAGCTGACGTGGAAGGAAAAATAATAGATAATGAAAACAGCCCTTATTGCTTACATCCTATTTTAGTTATAACTAATATAAGATCCAGAGGTTATTGGTAGGGGGATGAAACATTATACCTCAAGTTATTTCATAAGTAAGCTTTACTTTCAGATTTGTTTATTTCATAAAGCTTTTAAGAAAAATAACATTAATGCTGAGTAACTAGCAAAATAATTCACTCTCAGTAGCAGTATGCATTTGGTGGGGATTTTTATTGATGCTTGTCTGTAATCTTAGACATAATGATTTACTTATAGGCTTTTGTTAATTATAAAGCTAATAAAAATCTCAAATTGTTTTGGGCATGTTATACATTTGTTGACAATGTAAATTGTATGTGGTTTTAATACTTGGCACATTGTTCTCATGTTAGGATGATGTTTTAGTTTTTTCATACCTGTCTTAGCTTCCCAATCTCACACATTTGCTAGGAGGAGTACATCAGCAGTAATAAGACCTTTTTCCCCAAAGTGTCTGACATGCATCTGAAAATATGACAGAGCAGAGCTTTAGCTAGATTTTAGAAGTTCTTTTGTTAAATCATATAAGACACTTAAACTGATAGTACTTCACATTTTTCACATAGTGTGTTCTATTGATGAATAGCTGTATAGCAGCAACACAGGAAAGCAGAGTTCTTGGCAATACCAGCTCAATTGCATCTGCAGATGAGGATTTAAAATTCTGTGCAGCAGACAGTACCTCCAGCAGGCGAGTAAAAGGTTACTGCATTATTTTGCTTGTTTGTTTTCATAGCCTTTATCTACAAAAGATTTTTTTTTTAAATTCAGTGTGAAATGCATGCCTGTTTTTAGACATTTTGGAAATTGATTTAGGTATAACATGAATATCAAAAGGGCAGTACAAGGTGAAGAAGAGGCAATGCAATACTGGCACTTTTTAGCTTTAAATCAAGGAAGAAATTGAGCATGAGGCATACACAAATAAGGAAACTTTCAATGCCACAGAAAACAGGAAGTTTTAAAAATATACATTTTCATTCAAAGGGTTTCTTACTACATTTAGTTTTTAGACTGTCATCCTCAAAAAAGGTGCTAAAAGAGATTAATAATCATTGGTCTATGAATGTTCATTAAGTTGCAGTTATTTGAAGTATGATTATTTGGGAAGACTATAAAGTGTTTGTATTAATGTGACCCTTTCTTGTCCTGGAAATTATAATGTGGATTATAATTACATGGTATAAATAAATACCTTTATACATTATTGGAAAAAGAGGATTCTTAAGTATAAAAGATACTATAGAATGGCTGATATACATAATTCAGTTGCTTATGTTATCAGGGTGGTTTGTGGTTTTTGCATCTATTTAACAAGATGCAAATAACCAAGTGAGAGAAGATTGAGTATTAAAACAACCAGGTTTTAGATGGCTTTTCCCCATATTGTCCATACCTATCTATAGCCACATAACCTTTTCTTCTTATTAGAACTCTTCTAACATTTATGATAGCAGGGATCTCCTTGGATTACATTGCTTATTTATTCCATCATTACCTACACCCCTAGTTTTCCTATAGAATTCTTCCACTCTGTATTTCTCAAGTTTAAATACAGATTCAGAGGGAGTTTTACTTCTCATATCAACCAGCAATACTCTGTCCTGTCCTCTTCCAGCAATACTCAAAGATTTTTATCAGCTACTGTCTAAATTTTGTTTTAAAAAACACACCTATCTGTGTTTTTGTATTTTAGATTAAATAATAAGGTAGAAAACAGTTCTGTAAATCCATAGCATAGAAGTAAAATCAGTAGATTATTCTTACTGTGAGTGTTTGGCAGGCTTCTTGAATCCTGGAGTCATAAAAGGTCAGCAGTTCTGATTGGTAAGTTAAAGAATCCGTCCAGTAATTTGCTCCCTGTTGTTTCTCAAAGCAATGCAGCAGCCGTTCTTTTCCAGATATTGAGCGGTTCTTGAACAGTGTGTGTGGGGACAGGGAGGGGTGGGGCTCATTCCAGTTGGTTGTTGAAATAGTGTGCATTTACAGAGGGAACAGGTTGGATAGGCTGAGCTGAAGGAGTAGGCAAACAGATCTAAACTGATGGAGGACAGAAAGAGTGGTTAGTATAATTTTGGGGTATAATATCTCGAGTTTGCTCCTTTGTTAAGTACTTGGGCTTTAATAGAAAACAGTATGAAATATTAAAGCACCTTACCTTATTTCTAAAGAGTAGCTGGGAGACTTCTGTTTTTGATATCGACTTTTTCTTGGCGATGAGTTTGTGTCTGGTATCTTCTTTAGAGAAGCTGATGTTTTATTCTTTTTTAGCAGTGTTTCTTTCAGCCAGAGAGCTGCAGAATGAGGCAGTTAGCCAATTTTGAGTATATATGGGACATTACCAGTTCTGATTTTTTAAGTTAAGTTTTCATCTAATGAACAAGTCAATGTGTGGCTGTGGCTGCAGCATTATTTCTTCTTTAATGAAGAGGTTGAGCCGTTCGACCTGCTGCTCCGATCTGTTCTCTTGTAGCCATACCTCAGACCAGTTGCAGAGATTATCCATCGAATGTCCCAGGCAACCAAAGGTAACTACATAGATTTATTTCAAATAAAAATATACAATTAAAATGGAAAATGGATGCCTTATAACTAGGACCAAATGATTAAAAATAAAAGACCAATTAAAGATGTTCTTAGCAGTTTTCTTGACCTTGCAGTAGCTATCCAATATCATTTTGTCATCATCAGATTGTGTAGCAATGGAAATGCACTGCAGTAATTGATTTTGTAATAGGATCAGGTGATTTACTAGCTGCACTGACAACCACTTGCTTGCTTGCTCTGAGCTGTGGAGCACTCTAATGGATGTTGTGATTGCAGCCTGGAGTTGATGTGAGGCTGCTGGTCACTTAAAGCAGCAGTGCTTATTTTTAAAATCAGAATAATAAATTTTCAAAAATTTTCCTTTGCTTTAAGTTTTGGGTAGCCTCAGTAATTTTATAGTTAATTTGAGTGCCCCCCCCCCATGAAATTGTAGAGATTATGTTATTTCATTCATCAATTCATAAAAAGTTCATTGGTGCTAGTAGTCTTGAGTAGAAGGAAATGTAAACTCTTTGCTCCCTATGCCTAGCTCAGCATCAGCAAGTATCAACATACTCTGGTATTGATCATGAGAGCATCTCTCTAAAATACAGGATTTATGTTAACTATCCTGTGTCATCCAAATGAAGTAATATTCTTAATGCTTGTAAATATTCTCAGGTTCAAACTCTAGCTGTAATTACAATAGTAGAATTATGGTAAATTCTTGTGCTAGTGAGTTGTATTAGAGTTGTATTGTTTTTGGTCTGCTTTTTTTAGTGGTTTCATAGATCAGCAACACTTAGGAAGTCTGAGTTGAACCAATTTTAAAAGATATTGATGAAAACATAGTTAGCTATTTTTAAAGTAATATTTAAGAATACAGGAAATGAAAAACATCAATTTTCAGTGCTTACATTTTAGTAATTATTTTCATCTTTCTCTATACCTTTTAAACAAATACAGAGATACAGGACTAAAGCTTAAAGCAGAATAGAACTGCTATTGCGGAAAAAACGGTGAGACTCAGTACCCAAGACTTTGCCTACTTTAGAGTTTTGCTTGGGGCTTTGCATAGGAAAGAAAATGATCTCTTCTCTTTCCTCTACTCACCAACTCTTCTACCTCTCTATCTAGTACTTAAAGTGTTTTGTACAGAACATGACATAAAAACACTGAGTTCTCTATTCCCTAATTTATGTTCTTTAATCATGTTTATGTTGTTGCCACAATAGGGATACTTTTTCTTTCAGTCACACCCAAAAACATTTGTTAATTAAATAATGTTAATAATTTGCTATAGAAGGAATTGAACATAAAGTTGCCATTATATATGATATTCAAACCACTATATGAAGAGAGCTTTTCCTTCTCATGTACTTAAATATTTGCCGTTAGTGTTTCTTGAAAGATGTGAATATTACCAATATCATTCTGTACTTTATTTTGAATTCAGATACTTAAAACGTTAACTATGGAGACTGTAATATAAATTAAAAACTAGTGTTTGTTATCTTTTAGTCAATAGGTAACAAGTAAAAAGTTTACTGTCCTCTCCCGAACCCCCCCAAGAAAAGAAAAACAACCTTCTGTGAACACTGGTAGTATGAACATAAAGGATGTTCATATCATTTGAGATTTGGTAAAGGATATATCTAAATTTCATTTACATTGAAATGTTAAGGGTGAATTAACAACAAATTAATCATTAATAGAAGTTTTACTGGAGCCATGTACATGAAAGCTTTTTCAATGTGTTGAGGGAATAGGAGGAAAGAAGGTATCAGAAGAGTTGACCACTTGTTAGAAAACATTAGTTATAAAAGAAGATACTGTGATTATTCTACATTAGACATTGTGAAGTCCAAGCCCTAATAGAACTTACCTCTTTTTTAAGGGCTCTGGGTCAAACATTAATAAGACCTGGATTTAATTAGACTACCACGAATCTACTTGATGACCTTGATCAATTTAGATGTGAACATTTTTACTTAAGTTCCTTAAACATACTCTTAAAATGTCCATTAAAAAGAAATTAATTTATTCATACTAATGTGAGGTATTCTGATACTTGCCCTGGAAGCTAGAGAAGTTGGAGTTAAGAAGAAGGATGAAATTTCTTAAAGAATCAGGTTCTAGATGACATTGAAATGTTTCTATTCACCTTTCATGTCCTTTTTGGGCAGGGGAAGGGAATGCATATTTTTGCTAAGAATATGATTTTATCTTTTTCATATTCAGTATTCTCTACATGTTTAAAAGAATAAGTTTGGGATTAAATTCTAGCACTGCCAGTTTTTCCTGTGCTCTCTAACAATGTTGTTAAAGGATTTAATTCAGTTTCTAGCTTTTTTTTTTTATTGATTTTTTTTTTTTTCCTTAAAGGTAGGCTTTATGTTAGTAGTGCTCTTTCTGTATGTGGCCTATCAGATAAGCTGATACAGGCAGTCCTCTTTGTTGCCTAGGCAAAGTGGTTGGGAGATTGATTGAATTAGGTGCTTTCAAAGTGATGAGCATATAATAATAATTCTAACAAATATTTATTGAACTCTTCATTTGGACCAGATGTACTTTTGTGTTAATTATGTCACTTCTGAGATAGGAATTATCTTTTCTTTTTTAAAGAGATTTTGTTTGTTAATTAATTAATTAATTTATTTATTTATTTATTTATTTATTTATTTATTTATTTATTTGATAGAGCAAGAGAGCACAAACAGAGGAAGTGGCAGAGGAAGAGGGAGAGCTGAGGAGGGAGCTCGACACAGGGCTCAATCCCAGAACCCCAGGATCATGACCTGAGCTGAAGTAGACATTTAACTGACTCAGCCACCCCAGCACCCCCTCTTACCATCGTTTTTTAAAGGTGAGGAAACTGAGGCCCAGTGAGTTTATATAACTTACCTTAAATCACACAGCTGGGAAATAACAGATCCAGTGTTAAAACTTGTACTTAGAAAAATATATAGGGGTGCCTGGGTGGCTCGGTTATTTAAGTGTCTGACTCTTGATTTCAGCTCAGGTCATGATCTCATGGTCCTGGGATCAAGCCCTACTCAGCAGGAAGTCTGCTAGTCTTTCTTTCCCTCTGCTCATTCTTTATCCCTCTCTTTCAAATAAATAAATAAATAAAAATACATACATGTACCTATATGTATTATATGTTTTGCTATAGAAGAAATTAAGCATAAGATATATATTATTTGAGGTAAAATACTGTACTTTAATGTATTTTTAAAATATTTGCACTTTTAATTAAGCAGTGACTGCAGAAGCCAAGCTTTGGTCTGAAGTCATTATGTGATCGCCTAATATTTGTATCTTGAATAAGGAGTAACTGGTATATTTACCTCTTACCTAGCTATTTGGAGTATACTTTTCAGTATATGGAAATTATTCATATAAGGCATTTGTACTTTGCAGTACTGCTTCTTGAAGTATAGTTCAGAGATCAGTTTGCATCTGTGTAATTTGTGGTAGTTAAAAGTACAAATCTACATCAGAACCTCTTGACAGAATCACTGGAATAGGATCCAGGGATTTTCATTTTTAAACAGGCCTCTTGGATGATTCTTATGGATACCAAATTTTGAGAACTGCTGATATTGAAATGTGCTCCTGTTTTTACCTTTTCTGTATATGTTGTCCGTCACCTTGCCTTCCTCTAGGAATTCGTTTACAAACCATAGATGATTTGTAAAATCATCTCTTACACTGTTAAAAAAAAAAAAAGCTTTGAAATGGAATTAACAATCTCCTTAATGATAAAATGTAAATTGGTAATGCTAATTCTTTCTTGGTAGGCATTTTAGAAACATGTTTAAGTAGTAGTTAAAATGTTTCTAATTGTTGACTCAGTAAGCCAGCCTCTAGGAATTTATCCTAAGGATATAAATCATAGATTTATAGAAAAATTTAGGCATAAGAATGTTCATATCAGCATCATTTGTTAAAGTGAAATCAGTTTCAAATATCAGGGAAATGGGTAAATATATCCATTTGAGCCACCCTTCAGCCTTAAAATATCATTCATATTGGGAAGAATATTGAAGACTTAGAAAAATAGTCATGATAATATAATGTTTGAAAAGAATATAAAATTGTATTTATATATCCATACACATAGTGCATATGGTATGAGATTAAATTATATGAAATTACCATTTTTTAAGGTCAGTGAGTAGTTGGGTCTCAGCATTTTCATTTAGTTTATTAGTTTTGAAAATATGTGTTATACATTTTTGAGAGAGAGACTAGAAGAAAATACAAGAGATTTATAAAGTGGTTATCTCTAGATGATGAGATTATAGATAACTTAAAGTATTTCTTCTTTATATGTCTATATTTTTCAAATTTATTAACAAAGTCCTAGTTATGACCTTTATAATAGAGCAAAATAAGTTGCTAACAAAACCAACTACTGGAAACCATTGCTAAGCTTCTGAGGAAAGCACCAAGTAATATTTCTATAAACTTCTTTTAAGCAAGCCTAAGGGCTCCATCTATGCTGATTCTCTTACCTCTTTTATTTGCTGTTGAGTGTTTTAATGAAAATATGCATATATGCATTTGGTATCTATGTACCAAATTTTGATTGGATTTAAATCTGCAATGGAAGAGTATACTTTAAAAGGAAGAAAAACATCAATTTTACAAGGTTTTTTGTTTGTTTTTTTGTTAATGGGCTTAAAGACCACTATACATATGCCAGGAGTAGGTTGAATAGCCCTTTAAGCCCCTCCCCCCCCCGCACTCCCCCCAAAAAGCTGTTTTAGGCTTTGGCTTAAAATTTTATAATTAAGCTGATTAGAAATTAATGTGATTTTAATGAATTGATAGAACTGAGTAGATTTTTTAAAGTTAGTAATCTACATACTATTTTTAGTTTTATAAAGTTACTATATTTATCTGAAAGATATTCCTCTCCACCCTCATTTGCTTTATTTTTTTTTAAGATTGATTTATTTATTTGACAAAGAGGGAGCCAGAGGGGGAGGGAGAGTCCCAAGGGGACTCCACACTGAACATGGATGGAGCCCAATGTGGGGCTCAGTCTCAAGACACTGAGATCATAACTTGAGCCGAAACCAAGAGTCAGATGCTTAACTGACTCTGCCACCCAGGCACCCCAGTGGTGTGCTTTTAAGCGTATAGCTTAATAAGAATAATATCTACCATGTTTTGATTATCACCAAATGACAAATATTAGATGGTTTTAATTCTTACCGAAAACCTATTCCTTAAGTATAAGCTTCATTTTAGAATTGAGACCATTAAGTGCTTACCTGAGATCATATTAAGTAGCAAATCTGGGTTTTTATTTAAGTAATTCTTACATCAAGACCTTTGTTTTTATCCTTGATGTTATCCAGGTCCACCTGAAAGGTATATATGTGTTTATAAATGGGAAAAAAGGAAAACTGTAGTATAAGTCTTCTCCTAAATCAGACTGTTGCAAAATAGATAATGAATAATTATTTATTGTTTTTATTTAAACACTTCTTATCCTCTAATCTGGATAGTACATGTGGGATCTGGCATTTACTGATAGCCTGCTAATAACTAGTTTCTTGTGCAAATCATTGGACATTGTAAAAAAGAAAAGCCCAAAGTTGTCTTCTGGGAGTTTTACAGTCCTAATGGGAAAGGCAGACAATGAAAGAGTTAATAAGGTATTTCAGAACATAAGTATGGAATAGAAGCTGTTGGAGCATAAAGAAGTTAATTAATTTACTATCTGAGAGTAGCGGTAAGAGGTACTTGGAAACCTACCTTAGAAAAAGTGGGTTTAGAAGGAGCCATAGATTTTATTCTTGTCATGGGTCCTGGGAATCTTGTATTAATATTAATAAACACTTTTGCCCCTTAAGTGTTCTTTAAGCCCATTTAAGTTGAGAACCATCATTATAGGTGGCAGTTGAAGCAATGAGAGTGTATATAGTAGTTTGAGGAGAGTATGTAGAGTGAGAAAGAAGAAGTCAGAAATCTAAAAAGCAGTAGTGTTTTAGCAAAGAGAGGGTAAGGCCTGAGAGGAGAGTTTCATTGTTACTATACAGGATATATGAATTAGGCAGTGGAAGGTCCCAGAAAAGAAAAGTAGGAATTGGAAAGAAAAATGCATCAAAGGAGGAATAGGTTGTGATAGTGAATTGGGTCAAAAAGGCCATAGATTTTATTCCTGGATTTCCTAGAAATTATCCCCATGTTCTTTGCCAGATAAAAATCATTACTTTGGGCTTTACGTAAATTGTGTCTTGTCTCTTTAAATCAGGATTACATGTGTATCATGTACACATTGACATGAGTATTTAGGATATGGCCGCCAAAGCGATTTATAGAAAGTAGTCTGTAATGCAGCATTGTCATTGGATCAAGATGCTGTTAGATTAATGTAACAGTTATGATTTATATATAATAAATGATTTCTTTTAGTGTCTAGGGATAGGATTGGATGGACATGACTTAGACTTTGTGTGAATAATCAAGAAAGTAACAAGTTATTTTAAGCTGGAAGAAGAGAGTGATAGAAAAGTTAGGAGTTACAAGTATATCCTTACTGTTTTGCTCATGCTTCCACATTTTAAAAAATAAATTTATCTGACAGCACAAATAGGGGGAGTGGGAGAAGGAGAAAGAGGCTCCCCACTGAGCAGGGAGCCCAATGTAGGCCTTGATTCCAGGACCCTAGAATCATGACCTGAGTTGAAGGTATATATTAGCCGACTGAACCACCCAGGAGCCCCTCATGCTTCCACATTTATAAGTTTCTTAATTATATATATATATATATTATATATATATAATTTTAAAAGATTTTATTTATTTATTCATGAGAGACAGAGAGAGAGAGGCAGAGACACAGGCAGAGGGAGAAGCAGGCTCCATGCAGGAGCCCGATGCGGGACTTGATCCCGGGACCCAGGGATCATGCCCTGAGCTGAAGGCAGATGCTCGACCACTGAGCCACCCAGACGTCATTTAATTTTATAATTTTTTTAAACCAATATGTTTAAGTTATAAACACGTACAATCACAAACTTTGAGTGAAAAGTCTCAGAATTCTGATCAAGATTACAGTATATAGGAAGAAAGTGTTATTCTTTACCCTGAGATTAATAGTAAATAAAAATCACAGCATTAACCTTTTAAAGATAATGTTTAGGCAACAGATTAGTTTCAGGGTGCCTGGGTGGCTTAGTTGGTTAAGTGTTGGACTCTTGATTTCGGGCCCATATTATGATCTCAGGGTTGTAAAATGGGTTCCCGTGTTGGGCTCCGCCCTGGAGCCTGCTTAAGAATCTCTGTCCCTCTCCCTTTGCCCCTCCCCCCACCATGTGTACATACACTCAATTTTTAAAAAAAAAACAGATTAGTTTAATTTCTAGAAGAAAAATTAAACATAGGTAAGCACAGGAGCAAAAGACTTACAACATATTCTATATCTCTATATAGGAAGGAAGTTAATTCCTAAATTTTGGAGTTGACTGGTTGTTGAAAGTCATAGCAGTCCACCTTCTAAAGAGCTTCTTTTAAAAAAAGGTTTATTTATTTATTTGAGAGAGAGAGTGTGTGTGTGCTTGGGGTAGGGGCTGGAGGGGCAGAGGAAGAAAGTCTCAAGCACACTTCCGGCTGAGTGTGGAGCCCTATATGGGTCTCAACTTCACAACCCAGAGACCTGACCTCAGCCGAAATCAAGGGTGTGACACTCAACTGACTGAGCCATCCAGGCCCCCCAAGAGTGCCTTTTAAAATTCATTTCTTAGAATCTTATCTGGGATAATTTTTAGATACAATTTGGCATAACCAAGAAGTCCTTGATTATTGAGAAATTAAGGTGAAAAATCATTGCCATTCACCATTGCTCATTACATATTTTATGATACTTTTGCTTGCTCCTTTATTTTCATTCTATGACTGGAGCTTTATTGAAGAGTTCAACTTATTGAACAAATAAGTTGAAAAGAAAACTTAATTTTATTATTTTTCAAATCTATATAGTTGGAGTGATTCCCTTTCTATTTATAAGGCTTCACTTATATACATTGTTTTGTATCCAAAAACTAACATATACTTGTGATTGTTCATGGAAAGGTAAGGAGGAGATTAAAGAATTTGAACTTTTTAGCTGGAAGGTAATGATAAATAGAGCAAGTTTCTGGAGGAAGTGTAGGGGTAGACAAAGTCAGAAAGACTGGTGGTATTAATCTTTAAAATAATAGGGATTACTTTTTTGCTTCAGAGATGAAAGGGGAAAAGGAACAAAACCTTTGGGTTTGAGATGTTGAAAATTGACAAGACCCCAGCTCTGAAAGCTTCAGTTCTCTCAATAAGGAGAACTATTCATTTAGCAGTATAAATTTTAGTTGTTTACTAAACATTTTATGTAGGACAATTTAGTTTTGATACCTCTTTTCTTTTGGGCCACAGTGGAAAATGTTCTTGATCGATATTTTTTTTTTTTCAGCAGGAAAGATAATTTTGCTACTTGTATCTTAAAAATTTTGCATTGAGGAACATGTTCCATAGTGAAAGTCATTGAAAGCAAAGTATGTAAACTCAGAGCAGTTACTGACCTTTTGATAATCCCTAAACCAGAATTTGATTTAGAGTGTTACAGCAATAAACATTGAAATGGCAGAAAGACTAGAAGGTAGTATGAGTGGTCAAGGTCTAACTGACATTTAATATAAAGTAGATAGGATGTAATTTAGGGTGGTGGTGGGAGATGCTTAGATTGCATTGGTTTACCAGATTGGCATACTTGTTCTGTTCAAGATACCATTTTCTTCCCTTTTCCACCAACTCTTATACTTTTCCCTTCTATTTTTAAAGTGCTCTCCAATTTCTGACTTTTCTTGATTTGATTCTTCAGGATACATTTGTTTCAGAGCATCATAAAAAGTATGTTGAAATTCTTAATGGACTAAGTGTCTACTGATAGATGAATGGGTAAAGAAGATATGGTATTTTTTACAATAGAATATTACTCAGCTCTAAAAAAGAATGCAGTCTTTCCATTTGCAACAACATGGCTGGATCTAGAGGGTATAATGCTAAGTGAAATAAGTTAGAGAAAGACAAATACTGTATGATTTCACTCATATATAGAATTTAAGAAACAAAACAAAACAAAAAAGACAAACAAAAAGCCATACTCTTAACTAGAGAGAACAAGCTGGTAGTTTCCAGAAGGGAGGTGGATAGGGGGATGGGTGAAATAGGTGAAGGGGATTAAGAAATGCTTATCTTGGGATCCCTGGGTGGTGCAGCGGTTTGGCGCCTGCCTTTGGCCCAGGGCGCGATCCTGGAGACCCGGGATCAAATCCCACATCGGATCGGGCTCCCGGTGCATGGAGCCTGCTTCTGCCTCTGCCTCTCTCTCTTTCTCTCTCTGTGACTATCATAAATAAATAAAAATTAAAAAAAAATGCTTATCTTGGTGAGCACTGAGTAATGTATGGAATTGTTGATCACTGTATTGTATGTTTGATGCTACTAACATGTTAACTACACTGAAATTAAGATAAAAATTTCAAAATATTCTTAATGTAAAACAAAATTTTAGGTAAAAATATGAAAGCTTTTAGTAACTTTTAATAACCTTTATTACCAGAATTAAATTTTGGTTAGGATTTGGCATTTTTAAATTATTAGAAGTCTCTTAGATATATGTTGCAGACAGATATTAAATGCTAAAGTCAATTTTTGTTGTTCAACTTAGTAAAGAAATGTATTCTCTTTGACCGACAAGGTGGGCAAATAATGTTTTCTCCTTAATACTTTGACAGTTTCATAAAGAAAATAATTCAGATTGGCTGTACTGAAAACTAAAAAGATCATTCCTAAGGGAAAAACCTGTATTACTATTGTAATGAATTTTACCCTCCTTGTGACATTATTATAAAATTGAAAAAACTGACTCAAAATACTATTTTTTAATACATAGTATGTACTAGAATTTTAATTTAGCATTTTTGAGGTTTTCTATCTTGTTATAATCTGTATTTTTATATGTTATTTCCAATTTGTATTCATTTTGGATATTTCCACTCTTTATTAGTGATACTTAAAGCAGAAATAAAAATGGCCTGTATTTTAACCTGACAACATAATTCTTAAATTGTTTAGTAGCAATAAAGTTTAACCTATCAATACAGATTGGTTTTATCCCATAACAGCAAATGCTGGAGAAGTTAGGCTTGGTCTAAATAAAGCAAGTGGTGACACTGGTTTTCTTTAAATACAATAATAGAGGCAGTTCTGTTACAAAGCAATGTATGTATCTCTGGGGGAAAAAAAAACCCTAGATTTCTGCAAAATTAGACGCTAAAAATAGGGACAAGCCTCTCAGAAACGTATGCAACTTTGTAATCTGTGTACTCACAAAACTGGTAACAATTCTGATAAAAATAATAATATAGCTGAAGATTTACCTGAGATCAGTTATTCAATTCTGAGTCCCTAGAATTTATGCCTTCTCCTTTGATGACATTCAGTTCCACTTAAGATAAATGGTCAAAATAAAAAATTCTGACCCAGGATATAGACTTCTTTATCAGTCCTCTTCACCACCCCCCTCCTTTTTTATTTTTTAAGGAAAAAAAAGGTGAATATTTTCATGGCTTCTGTATCTGTACTTGTAGCTTGATCAGATAGCTGTGCATTATGGAAAGCCTTGCAGTTCTAGAAGCCATTAACCAGCCCTCTTCTACAGGAGTTTTAGAGTTTTTCTTTCCTCCCTTAAGGTTATTGTATATTGCTAAAGCTCTCTGTGTAAGAAAGCTCATCCCTAATGACTCTTTAGCATTACTGTGTTGGAGAAAATTCTTTGTGGGCCTTTGTGACTTTCACATTGTACTGACCTCATCCCTTAATGATGAACAAATGAATGAATTTCTGCTACAGAAATATGTTTTGTAGAAAAGTAGACTGTAGGGATCCCTGGGTGGTGCAGCGGTTTAGTGCCTGCCTTTGGCCCAGGGCGCGATCCTGGAGTCCCGGGATCGAATCCTATGTTGGGCTCCCTGCATGGATCCTGCTTCTCCCTCTGCTTATGTCTCTGCCTCTGCCTCTCTCTCTCTCTCTCTCTCTCTCTCTCTGACTATCATAAATAAGTAAAAATTAAAAAAAAGTAGACTATAGTCTCTACTTCCATTTGTTTTGTCATTAATGCTTCATGTATTGAATTTGTACTTGTGTGCATTCATGTTTATATTTTTCCCCTGTGCTATTAGTAAGTACCAGGCATCTCTCCCATTTAGGGAGGGGAGTAATGTGATGGAATAGCTTTATCAATAGAGTACTATTTATCCCTTACTCTTGTATAGTTTTTTGTTTTAAAACAGTCCATGTGTACATTATGTCATCTTTTCTGTTAGAATTATTCTATATTCTGAATAGTTAAGGTATTAATTTAGCCATTATCATTATCATGTAGTAAAGGAAAGGAGCTTTGGAGTGAAGCAGACATGTGGTTGAATCAAATTTAAAGGACTGAGTGTGGTTATATGAGAATAATACTAATTACCTGATAAGATTCTTTGAAGATTCAGAGATTATATATATAAAACATGTAGTGCAGTGATTGCCACTTAGCTGATAAATACTACTTCCTTTATTAGTGATGAATCTTGAGACTGCAAGATTAAGTGACCTTGCCCAAGGTTACTTCTGTATGTAGCAAAAGTCAGATTCACTGAATACCATAATTCAGATCTTTAGTTTTATATGGAGAAAAGCAAAACAAAATCCATTTATAAGTTCAGAAATGAGCCATAAAGGGACGTCTGGGTGGCTCAGTGGTTGAGTGTTTGCCTTCGGCTCAGGGCATGATCCCTGAGTCTGAGGCTCGAATCCCCCATTGGGCTCCCTGGGAGGAGCCCGCTTCTCCCTCTACTTATGTCTCTGCCTCTCTGTGTGTCTCTCATGAATAAAGAAGTAAAAAAGAAAATTAAAAAAAAAATGAGCCATAAAGATACATACACATACTCATGAGTACACACAGACATGCAGATTTTCCTGATTTAAGGTTCATTCTTCCCTTCATTGATTAATATGTTTCACTTGTTCATAGTCTTTTCTATTCCCATATTGACATATTGATGATAAAGCATTGGTAGGGAAGCTCTTTACTCTATGTAAATTTTTGCCCTAATTGGAGTCACTTTCAAGCAAAGGGTACTGTGCTTAAGGTTGTGTCAGCAGTTTAATTCATACCGCTTTGCACTTTTCTAGCAGATGATAAAGCATTTCCCCAGCTAAGCAGTAGTACTTGGGCATTGTCAAATTCATTGTTTATTTTATTTTTTTAAAAAAGGGACTTCTCTTCCAGTCAAAATAAAATATACCATGTTGCTTGTTTTCTGCTACTGCTTTATGTTGACCGTATTACTTTTACTTCTGTGTAATTTAGAAATGAATATGAAATTAACCCCTTTCTGTTTGTTTTTTGGGTAAAATTTCTACTTTTTGAGGTAGTTATATTATCCTACTTATAGATAAAAATACAGAAATAGATTATTTTCTTTTTTTCAGCTTACTACCTCTTTGGGCAAGAAAGGACTATCTTCAATATATCTGTAATTGAGGTTTATTTATATTACCTGCTGTTTTTTACCTCACAATAAGTTTTGCAGTAATGTTAGAGACTGTGCATGGGATTTTATGGAAGATGTGTTGTATGAGTTTATAGTGGTTGTTAATTATGTTCTTTTATGTTTTGAAATTAAGAATCAAAACTCAGGATTTGGCATTGCAAGTTACCTGGCTTCCATTATTTTTGAACTGTTACTTATAAAAATTGAGATTAGATATACAAATGTGCATGTAGTGCATGTAGTAAGTGATTACTTTTGGAATCATTTTACATACTAAAGATATATTTCTTTTTAGACTTAATAGATAAGCTTGATCAAATCTGAGAAACTTGGGGTACATAATTATTTTAACTACTAGAATAGAAAAAATGCTGCTGTTTAAATGATGGTATGCCATCAATTTCTGAGAAGCTAAATTATGAAGAAAATGTGTGCCTGATGTATATTTAGATTTTAGGGCTCTTTTTTGGGTGGAGAGTAAATTTTGTGTTGCTAGTTGTTGAGGGACCCTACTTAAATTCTGTATATATGTGTAACTGCACCAGTTCTTTTTGTTCCTTCCAGTAGGATTTATTAAGTTTCGTCATGTGCAGAGCTGTGTTCGGTTTCTGGGCACATAAGATTTCTTCCTTCTTGGAACTTTTATGATGTATCTAGAGCATAATATAAGATCAGGTAATTGTTTGATAATACAAAGTACTAACATATCTCCAACTAGATTTCAGGCTCTCTTAAGGATATGATAGTTGCCTTTGTACATGTCACATATCTGTTTCATTGCCTAGTACATAGTTGGTAATTTATTGTAATTTCATGGTTAAACTTTGGAGTGGTAGGAAAAAGAAATAGAGCATATATCTCAAAAGAGTGTCTGTATAACTATGTTTTAATGTAATCAGGGGTTTAGAATATTGGAAAAATATGATTGGACTTTCTAACTCTAAAATGAGACACCAAAAATTTCTTCGGATTGCCAATTGAAATTGAGATGACTTTTTACAGAAATAAGGTGATTATGGCTTAGTATTTATTCACACACATACTTAATTTTTAAAGAGAAATTGAAGTCTTATGTTTATACAGTGAGGGCGATATCCCTTGCACCTTTTGGTTGAATTCTTATGGCTTCTTTGACTTTGGAAGAAATCTAGAAAAGCCAAGTGATCTGGCAGGTGTGACTTGTTCCTCAACTGCACAAGTGAATTATGTTTTGCACAATGCTTGTGGAATAGTGGCATGAGGAGATGTCTAAAAGTAGATTAATTGGCTTCGAGCTATGTGTTGCATTCCCAAATTTGTTGAATTTGTAAATTTGGCAGCTGTTACATTGCAGCAGGAACAGTGAGTCTGAATATTGTCCTGAATAGTTTCTATTAGAATCATCAAGATGGGCATTAGGCGTGTAAAGATACTTTGTCAGATTCTGTATCTCCTTTTGCTTTATTTTGAGATCCTACTTACTGTGACAGTTTGGAATGAAAGCCGTTGTTGGAAATAATCCAGGTGACACTGGCCCATTGCTGATGAATCTGTAGGGGAGTTCTTATATTAGCAGATCTTGTCTATAATCTCAACTTTTTAAGATTGTAAAATATAGATATAGAAAATATAGATATAGAAAACTATAACATAAACCTTTTTGTGTTAAGATAATACATTTTTGTAACTACCACACAGCTCTCAATGCATAGAAGTTTGCCAGCTATGCCAGATGCTTCTCTGTGTGCCCTGAGACAATCATATTCCCTTCCTTTAAGGAACTCCCTTCCTCTAAATTACTCTTAAGAGTAATCATTTCCTTGTGTTTGTAATTCTCTCACCCAAGTGTGTCTTCCTAGATACTATTGTTTAGTCTTGACCATTTTAAAAATCGTTGCTATTTCTTTGTCTTTTTAAATCTACAGATATTTTCCATATCTTTCTCCTCAAATTTATTTTTGACCTGTTTTTTCATAGTCTAGATTTGACCAGTTGTATACATTTAGTGCAGTTCAGCACATTCATCTGTCCTTTTTATTTCCTCAGGCTGGCAGCAGGATCTAGAGGCTTTATTAGATGTGCTTTGACCCCTCTGTCTAGTGGGTAGTGTTATTTCATTAGAACTCACCGAGTGTCTGGCATTCCTCCTTTTGTGATGTTAGCAGCTGCTGATATTTGGTGCTTCCGTCCATTCATTTATTGATGGTTACAAAATGATGGTGTTCTGATTTTCTCATTTCTTTTTCATTTACTAATGAGTAATTTTATAAAGAAATGCTTCCTCTTGTTATTTAATTTCTTAGTGCTATAGTTCATTTAGGAGAGGGAGTAATGCTGTATTGCTGCAGCATATACTAGTCGAACTTTTAGAACTGTATTTGAAAGCTGAAACCCTATATGTTGTCAGAGGGAATTAAGCAATGGTAATTTTTAAAATTTTAGATTGGAAAAACAAAAACTTGCCAAAGGTACAACAGTACATATTTTTCTAAATAATGTATAATAGCATTATGGTTTGCATACAAATGTGGTGGTATACAAATACCCATCAGAGGTAGAACATATAAATAGTATTTTTACTCTTGGTATTTTTATACAATAGAAATTACACAGGAATGAGAATAAAAATGAATCAATTACAGATAAACAATGTAAACAAATTTTAAAGACACAATGCTGAGCAAATAAACCTCCAAACAGATATAAACTCATTATTTCATTTAAATGGAGTTCAAAAGCAGGCAAAATTGATCTATGATGTTAAAAGATATTATGGTGGTTACCTTTGTGGATCTTGAGCTAGTTTCTAGAAGTCACTAGAGGGGGTTCTGGAGTATTAGAATGTTCCTTTCTTTTCTTTTTTCTTTTTTTTAATTGTGTATACATTGTGAAAAGATTCCCCACATCTAGTTCATTAACACATCCATAACCCTTCATGCTTTTCTTTTGTATGTGTTGAGAGAGAACATTTAATTTCCACTCTTTTAGCAAATTTCAATTATATAGTAGTGTTATCAGCTATAGACACCATGTTTTACATTGAATCCTCAGACAATATTAATCTTATAGCTGAAGATTAATAACTTCTCCCTATTTCTCCCACCTTTAGCCTCTGGCAACTACTTTTCTGCTCTATTTCTATGAATATGACTAGAAAATTTTCTTGACATATGATACCACGCGGTATTTGTCTTTGGTTAATTTCACTTAGCATGCCCCAAGATCCATTCATGGTCTTGCAAATGTCAGGATTTCCTTTTTTTTCTCCAGTATGAATAATATTCCATTGTGTGTGTATATATATGTGCTGCTTTTGTGTATGTGTTTATCCACTGATGGACACTAAGTTGTTTATGTATCTTGGCTATTGTGAATAATGCTGCAGTAAGTGGGAGCGTACATATCTTTTCAATATCCTGTTTTCATTTCCTTTGGTTATAGACCCACAAGTGGGATTGCTGAGTCGTATAGTAATTCTATTTTAATATTTTGAGGAACCTCCATACTGTTTTCCATAGTGGCTCTGCCAGTTTGCATTTCTACCAACAGTGCACAATGGTTCCCTTTTTCCATATCCTCCCCAACACTTGTTATCACTTGTCTTTTGATGAAAGTCCTTCTAACAGGTGTGAAGTGATATCTCATGTGGTTGTGATTTGCATTCCCCTGGTGATTATGATGTGGAACACCTTTTCATGTATCTGTTGGCCATTTGTCTTTTGAAGTTCCTCTTCCCACATTCTAACCAGATTTTTTTTTTTTGCTATTCTGTTGTATGACTTTTTAAATTTTTTAAAGATTTTATTTGTGTATTTGAGAGACACAGAGTGCACGAGTGGTGAGAAAGGTTAGAGGGAGAGGGAGAAGCAGACTCTTTGCTGAGCAGAGAACCAGATGCAGGACTTGATTCCCAGGACCCCAGGATCATGACTTGAGCCAAAGGCAGATGCTTAGCTGACTCAGCCAACCAGGCACATGCATTGTATGACTTCTTTATGTATTTTAGATACTAGATATTTAGATATTTTAGATACTTGGAAATATTTTTCTCATAAATTGCCTTTTCATTTGTTGATGATTTTCTTCGCTGTGCAGAAGCTTTTCAGTTTGATGCTGTCCCACTTGTTTATTTTATTGCTTTTGCTGTTGGTGTCAAATCCAACATTGTCAAGACCTGTGTCAGAGAGCTCACCCCCTATGTTTTCTTCTAGGAGTTTTATTGTTTCAGATTTTACATGTAAGTCTTTAATCTATTTTGAATTGATTTTTGTTTATGGTGTAAAATAGGGTTCTAGTTTCATTCTTTTGCATGTGGCTGTTCAGTGTTCCCAGCACCATTTAGTGAAGAGACTGTCCTTTCCCTATTGTATATTCTAATTTCTAGAATAAAGGGCTAATTTCTAGTCACTAGAGGGGTTCTAGACTATCAGAATGTTCTATTTTTTTATCTGGTGCTGGCACATTTTGATGTCTCTCTCTCTCTCTCTCTTTTTTTTTTTTTAAGATTTTGTTTATTTATTCATGAGAGATACTCAGAGAGGAAGCAGAGACATGGGCAGAGGGAGAAGCAGGCTCCTTGCAGGGAGCCTGATGTGGGACTTGATACCGGGACATCGGGATCACACCCTGAGCCAAAGACAGATGCCCAATCACTGAGCCACCCAAGTGGCTGATGTATGTCTTATATTCAAATAAAAAGTCAATAAATGAACAATTAAAATATCCAGATTTGGGGAAAAGAACAACTTGTATGTTCACAGAATTACTTGGAAACTGCTTATTAAAAATGCAGATTTGGATTCAGTGGATCTAGGCTAGGGCTCAGGTTTCTGCATTTAAGGCCCCCATCCCCCAGTGATTTTGATGCAGCTTACTTTGAGAATAAGATTTTTTTAAAAAGCACTTTTCTAAAATTTGAATTCTGATGATAATATTTATTCAATTTAATGAAGTGGTTCAAATATATTATGCACTTGACTTTAAGTAGGAATGTAGCTAGAGACTTTAAATGAAACACCGAAAATGCAGAATAGCTTTATAGCTTAGAACTCTCTCCATTTCTTATGATAATTTTTAATTAAAAGCATCAAATACTTAGACCTTTTTACTTCTATCACTAAATAGAAGGGTTCTTCCCACTCCCTCTACTATTTTTTTTTTAAATCCTTGAGAGTTACCACATGTGTAACAATGAGTAGAAAAATAAAAAGCTACTTTGAATAGTCTACTGTTCACTAAATGTTTTGTTCTTAGCAGCATGTTAATGGGCTCAAATTTATGTCACAACTAAATAACTAATCACTACATAGCATACGTCTATAGTGTCAAAACCTCAAATTTAAACCTAACAATTTAAGCCTATTCAGGATCTATGATATTAATAGCTTGTTATTAGGCAAATAAAGCAACACTGAACATCAAATGAATGTCATGTACTCCTAATAATTAAGATTTTTTTTCCTTGAAATTTAAAATAAAGCTGTGTTCACTGGCTTTGCAGATCATTGTTTTGACATCAGTTGACTTTACAGATGTATCACTGGGGTTCTTGTTACAAATGCAGATTTTAATTAGGTAGATCTGGAGTAGGGCATGAAATTTTACATTTCCAACAAGCTCCAGGTGATGACAGTCCACTGCTGGTGGAAGACCTGATTTTGAATAGAAAGGCTCTACTTTCTTGTCTCTTCCATTTGTTTTCTTTCATTTCTGTTAGAATAATCTTTTTAATGAATGTATATGACAGTGTCAACTCCCTGCTTATAGCCCTTTGGTGTCTGCCAGTCTCAAGTTCATCTTCCTTATCATGGCATACAGAGATTCTCAAGGGTTGGATCCTCTCTGTCTTGAGCCTCATCTCCTAGTCTATCAATTTCATTTCTAGTAATTCTGTACCCTACAATTTAGTTTTAAGCCCAGCAAAACCAAACATCTCACACATCTTTATTTCTTTAATTAGCTACTTTTTTACTATGTTTTTCCTTCTCCACCCCAGAGTACCACCTAACAAGTACTTTAGTATGCATTTTAAATATTATATTCGTTGTAAAATCATCCAGGGTCTCCCTGCAAGGAATTATGACTTCTGTTCCTGGCAGTAATGTGGAATACCAAATAGGTACTCTGAAAACTGTCTCAAATGTAACAACCAAAATGCCAGATAAAGTAAAGAGATAGGTAGATAAATGTATTGATTTAACTGCAGGGCTGACATGAGAACAAAGAAATCCATTGTGGGCTAAAATAAGAGACGCTGGGAGCTAAGAGTGGGCAAAAGCCAGTTTTTGCCCTGGGAGTTTTTCACAAGGTGGAGACCTTGGCCTTCTAATTTAAGGGCAACCTTAAGTGCTGGAGACAAGGTGGTAAATCAGAAGGCCCCAAAAGATGAGTATCTAATACGAGGCCCACATATAAAGTGAGAGCCCAAAAGGTTCTATAAGGATGAACAGAAAATAAACCTACCACATGAAAATGGACAGTGAGGGACTTTCAGTCTTAGTTTTAGTTTTGGGTAGAGGATCCTTCCCCTACCTTCTGAATTTGTAACCACAAGTAGCTTCTCACATAGAGCCGTATGTATTTGTGAAATCCTCAAGCAGTGAACTTAAAGTGGTAATCAGAAGTGGTAGTGTTTTTGAGCAACTAGCTGAAAAAACCTGAGTTTTCTCTGGAGCAATGTTAATTTACCCCAGGGCTCAGAGAATTCTACAAAGTTCCAAAGAAGAATGCATCTTAAGAGGCAAGTAGATGGGGCAGCCCAGGTGGCTCAGCGGTTTAGCACCGCCTTCAGCCCAGGGTGTGATCCTGGAGACCTGGGATCTAGTCCCATGTCAGGGTCCCTGCATTGGAGCCTACTTCTTCCTCTGCTTGTGTCTTTGCCTCTCTCTTTCTCTCTGTGCCTCTCATGAATAAGTAAATAAAATCTTAAAAAAAAAAAGCAAGTAGATGAATAAAAAAAAAAAGGTTGAAATGTGGAAAACAGAATGTAACAGTCTAACACCGCTAACTGGAGTTTCAAAAAGAAATGATAAAAAGAAGGGAGAATAAATATCCAAAGAGAGAACAGCTGTGAATTTTCTAGAATTATGGAAGCTCATTCAGGAAGTTTTGTGAATCTCAAACAGGATAAATAAAAATGAATTCGCGTCTAGATACATGATAGTGTAGAACACATAGAACAGTCAGGATAAAGAAAGTATTTAAAAAACAACTACAGAGGAAAGACAGTTTCCTTATAAAGGAGCTACAGTTTGGCATTTGGCTGAATTTTAATAGCAATAGTGGAGGCTAAAAGATAGTGGAATAATATCTTCAATTTGCTGAAAGAAAACTGTCAGTCATATATCCATACCCAGTGAAGCAGTCATTCAAGAAAGAGGGCAAAGCAGAAACCGTTTCAGGAAAAAAAAATTGTGATAGTAATATGTTATTCCCAGGATGATCTATGAGATCATCCTTTTGAGATAGCTCCTTAAAAACTTAGCTTAAAACTTTTAAGTTAACTTAAAGCAAAAATCTGGAAAGAAGACAGCCATCTAGTTTTGTGTCTTTCTGAATTTATGTATAAGCAGATAAACAAGGTACCAAAACAAAGAACTTGTGGGCCATATTTATCCCTGATAGTGTATATTCCCTGAACCCTAAAATACCACTAGGTAAAGGGCAAAACACCAATAGCTGCAAGACTTGACTATATCATGTATTAGTAGGAAAAAAGCGAAAGGGAAATAATGGGGATCAGACTTGGCAACAAGAGAATCCCTCAAATAGTTAACTGGAAAAGCCAGCTGGCCAACTAGCAGATGAAACTGGTAGGTCTTTTGCCTACTCCAACAATGAATGAGTGCAGTGGGCCCTCAGTAAGGACTATGAGGGCATGGGTAGTTTAACCCCTGCGAACTCTCAAAACTGACCTACCAGGGGTGTCTTTCAAAATAGGGCCTTGTCACCCTAAAGGAGAAAATGCAGGAATGGAATCAAAATTGCAAGGAATTGGGAACAAAGGAAAGAGAAGTGCCAAGTGAAAGTTGGGAAGAATAGGGCCAAGACAGCTCAGAAAGCAAGCTGCATGTTTGTTTGTTTGTTTGTTTTTAACACGGTATATAACAGAAGAGGGAGCTCTGTAAAATTAGACCGATTACATTAATAGATCAACAGTATCCAGAGGAAGGAAAACCAGGTACCTAAGTATGTGGAGACCACATGTGGAAGACTGTTTAGTTTTGAGTATTACACTTTGAGAGGAGTAATCATTTGGAGCTCTTAGGATGGTAGAGAGTCCAAGTCATGCCATTTCAGTAACGATTTAACGAAATTGGGGTGGTTATGCTTGAAAAATAAGGTAGGTAGCATTGGGATTAGATTTCATTTATGTAACAACCATAAAGTCCATACTGGGTAGAAATTCAAGGAGGGAGATTTCAAATTTAGTAAAGGAGGAAGTAAATATAAAATTCATCAAAAAGTGCAACATGTGTCCAGGTTGTGGAGGTTGCTGATCTCTAGAGGTATTTGAGCAGAGGTTTGGTCCTCTGTCATCTGTACTACTACTATTTATTGAACAGCTGCTGTATGTGAGGTGCTAATATAAGCACTTGACCAGTATTCATGAATATTTATAGTACCCTTTAAGGCACATTTTTCATATGCCATGCTTATGACCAATTAAAGAGAATCTGGGAGTCTAAAGACCTCACTTCCAATTGAGCTCCTCCCTTCCTTAGCTGTTTTGATTTTGGCAGGGTACTTAAATTTCTGGAGTCAGATTCTGAAGCTCTAAAATAAGGTGATGAGAAAAGAATACCTCTAAAGCTTTCTGGTTGAATCTGTTTGTCTTTGCGTGGCTAATAACTTTTCTGACCACCTAGAGCAGCAGTTTTCAGATTTTGGTCTTAGAACCCCTTTACATTCTTGAAAATTACCGAGGACCCCAAATAGTTTTTGTTATGAGAATTCTATTTATTGATATTTATTGTATTAAAAATTAAAATTGAGAGGTGCTTGGGTGGCTTGAGGTTAAGTATCTGACTTCAGCTCAGGTCATGATCTCAGGGTCCTGGAATTGAGCCCCATGTAGGGCTCCCTGCTTAATGGGGTGTTTGCTTCTCCCTCTGCCCCCCCACCCTTGTGCTCTCGCTCTTTCTCTCTCAAATAAATAAAATCTTAAAAAACACCCAGCACTTAAAAAAAAATTAAAACCAAGAAATTTTAAAAGCACAAACTTAGTTGTATCAGCCATTAGAGTAATGGCATCATCACAAGTTAAGCAGTCAGAGATTATATATATTCGGAAGAGAATAAGTGCAAAAACCAATAACTTCTTTTATTTTTTATTTTATTTTTAAAAAAGATTTATTTATTTATTTATGATAGACCTAGAGAGAGAGAGGCAGAGACACAGGAGGAGGGAGAAGCCGGCTCTATGCTGGGAGCCTGACGTGGGACTTGATCCCGGGACTCCAGGATCGCGCCCTGGGCCAAAGGCAGGCACCAAACCGCTGAGCCACCCAGGGATCCCCAACTTCTTCTTCTTCTTCTTCTTTTTTTTTTTTAAACAATAACTTCTGGGAATTATGAAAGTAGATATGACCTCAAAGATCTGGAAAGTCTCAGCATGTCAGGGGCCTGCCCACCACACTTTAAATACCACTGACCCTATTCCTGTTCTTTGAGAGATTAGAGAATGGTTTTCCTGCTATTGAAAAAGAGTTGGAAATGCATCTTTCCCTATGTAACCAACCTTTGGTATATTTTAGTTTGGAAGATAGTTTAACCTTGTGAGTACTCTATCTCAAATTGAGTAAAGATTTGAATCTGAGTATATTTCATGATTGCTGAGCTGATCTCCTTTCTTCTGTTATACTTAATTCATGATGAAGTTAGCCTATTTAAGCCTTCTTAAAATTGAAACAGAAAGTTGTTTAATAGCTAATAAAAATAATATGTACTCACTTAAAGCTGTCAGACACATTTTTATTTATTTTTTTAGACACATCTTTAAACATTTTGCGTATGTTCTCTCTCTAATCCTTACATAATCCTGTAAAATAGAGGTACCATTTAAATAGAGGTACCATCTTTTGCAGATGAGGTAACAGATTTAAAGACATTAAGTCTTTAGAATTTGTATAGTCTAACTACTGAACCTGGGCTGTTAACCCACTGGATTTTTTTTCAAATTTATGCAGCTGTTTCACTGTCAACTTGGCTTTGACATTGTGCTGAAAGGATACCCTTCTTAATGTTCTTCATTGGTATTGATATTATTCCTTATTCTTACCTCAAATGAAAAACTCTTCTGGAACCAGGAAAGGTTTATCTTTAATCACAGGACTGTGTGATTTCCACTGCCCTGGAGTGTGATTCAGAAAGATAGAGGTTCTGAGAAACTGTGTATCAGATGGACAGTGCTTAAGAGGCAGCGTAGCATGCTTTCTGAACCTCATTTCTTCATCTTTAAAATAGAATCTACATCATAAGTTTGTTTTTTTTAATTTTTTTATTTTTAATTTTTTTTTTCATAAGTTTGTTTTGACAATGAAATCAGATTTCATCTGTAAAACATTTAGCAAGGCCTGGCATAAAGTAATATTCAGTAATAGGTAATACTTATTTTGCAGTTGTGTTGAGAATTTTTTTTTTAAAGGTTTTATTTATTTAATCGAGAGAGAGAGAAAGAGAGAGACAGAGGCAGAGACACAGGTAGAGGGAGAAGCAGGCTCCAAGGAGGAAGCCTGATGTGGGACTAGATCCCGGGCCTCCAAGATCATGCCTTGAGCTGTAGGCGGTGCTAAACCGCTCAGCCCCCCGTGCTGCCCTGTGTTGAGAATTTGATGAAGAAATGAGATTACAAAGTTGGATAACTATGAATTCTAGTCTATAGAATTTGATTTCATTGTTTTACCTAAAATCTTATCAATTTAAACTGTCAGAATACTTGTAATCATATGTAACTCTAGAGCTATATTTACAGATTCAAATATAGCTTTAAGAGCACTTTGTAACTAGTGGGCAAAAGCAATTAGAGTGTGTGCATGACTTTTTGGGTGAAACGGAGATAAAGGGTGTCCCCTTTTTCCTGAAAGGGGCCTAGGGAAAATCTCATTTGATTTCTTTTACTTTGCTAGGGGCAGCCTAAAAGTCTTTTTTTTTTATTTTTTGGATTGGGTCTAGACCCACTGTCCAAGGCCCTGATTGGAAGAAAGATGGTGTTTAGGGGTCTGACAAAGAAGAGTGGTCTTTATCTTAAGAAGGTGCTTTTATATCAAAGAGATCCTTGTGATGGTGTCCTATTATTGTCACTTGTGCCTTTTGTTTCTCTTGCTGCTGTAAGATCCTTGATTATGCCTTGTTGGAAGACAGGCTGGTCTAGTGGAATGAATATGAACCTTGGTTCGGGCATTGGTTCATTGTTTTAACATGTTGGTAAATCTTGCTAACTATAGATTGTAGGGCAAGTGACCTGAATCTGAGTCTGTTTCCTATTTGGTAAAATGAGAATAATGATCTCAAGGTTCTCGATTAGATGAATAAGCTGTTAGTTCCTAGTGGGCTCTCTGTAAATGTTTGCTGATTATGGGAATGCAGTGGAAGCATCTTTACTAATCTGAATATAAAACAGGCTTCTTAACGTACAGGATTTCTTCTTAACTATTTTTGTTTCTTTATCTGGAATAGGTGAATTGCTGCAGTAGAAAAAAGGCATATTTTTATGAGTTCCAGTAATTATTCTTTGAGTTAGTGATCTAAATTTGTCTGGGTGGGAAGAATAACTTCAGAGTGAAGGAATCCTATTAGAAACTTGAAGTTCTAAGAAATATTCTTCCTAACAGATCTGAAAGTCACTAGTTTTGGAGAGCAGTGACCACTGTTACTGTCTTCCCAGTTATTTGAATGGCTAAGTTTAGTGGTAAAATCCTTAGGCAGTCCTCATTGTGATAAGGAATTTGAGTTGTGACCATCCCACAATGCTTCCTCTTAGTTTTAGATTGAGTGTACAACACAGCATTGTACTAAGATTGAGGGTGTTTGGAAGTTTGAGAGTGTTTTACAACCACTGCCTTGTTAGGTTTGTCCAGAAATACTGTTCTATAACCTGAAAAATTTTAAAAATTTCTTGTCTGAAAATTACAGATCATTATGTAAGGGATCTAGTTTACTAATTTAATCATCATGACAGTATTGCTTTATTTCTACATAAATAGAGAAGATCTTTGTAAGAAAATCATGATACTTCTTATCATTTAGAAAATAAAAGCTCTCAGTCTGAACTAAAAAGGAAGAAAAAAAGGAATGGTTTTAAGTGGATTATAAATATTTCTTGTTAGAATTAATGTTTTAGATTTTTTATTTTCTTGGTGGTGGTGATGGTTTTTGTTTTCTTTGCTTTTTCAGTCACCGTAGTATTGACAGATAAGAACATTGGTGGGCAGTGGTGAAGCTGGCTGGAATGAAGTTTATTTTATTTGGTATATTATTTGGTTTTATTTGGTTTATAATTATACAGTTTTAGAAAATTTTCTCATTTGTATGTCTTACAAAGGTCCAACTAGGGTAGATTTTATTTTTCATAATTTTTCAAAAACAGCATATTTTAGCACTGCACTCTTTTTTTTTTATTATTCAGCGCTTATGACTTTGGTCAGCATTGTATCACCAGTACCAAGCTCATGTTAGAGTTAAAATATTTCTTTTTAAAAAATATTTTATTTATTCATGAGAGACACACACAGAGAGAGAGAGAGAGAGAGAGGCAGACATAGGCAGAGGGAGAAGCAGGCTCCATGTAGGGAGCCCGACATAGGACTCCATCCCAGGTTTCCAGGATCAGGCCCTGGGCTGAAGGTGGCGCTAAACCGCTGAGCCACTCGAGCTGCCGGAGAGTTAAAATATTTCTGTTTTTCAATTCAAATACACATTTCTGAAACCACACTGTGTGCAGTGTGGTCAGGCAGTGTTTTCCCCCAATATGCCTGCTCAACCTTCCAGCCAAGAATTTGAAGAGGAAGATGGAATGATTGTTTCTTAGAGTCTTCTATGAATAGTGATTTTCTGATATATTCATGTAAATTGAGGTCATTGCTTTTTCTCAGTGAGCAAGAAAAGAAATGCAGGCAGCAGGTACCTGAGTTCTAACATACTGACTGAAACCCTCTAAAAACTCAGGCAAGGGGGCATCAAGCAGTAGCAAATGAGAATAGAATTCCTAAATTTAAAAAACAGATAACGAGAAGACATTTTTTTCCCTTTGTGGTCCACATTAACTACCGTGCTAAAACTATGCTAAGATGGGAACTCTATTAAAGAAACAGACTCATTAGTTTTCTATAGACAATATGTTTTCTGTATATAGTGGTGTTTTTCTGAACTTCAAAACTTTATTGTAAAATGATAGAATAGAGGCCAGAGCTACAAGGAGTTGGGTCAGTGCTTGCTGATAGTGGTGGTGTTGTTTTCCTTAAAGATGCTGAGTTATTTCTGAAATTTAGCAGATTATGGTTTTCTTTAGTCCTGTGGTCATTGGCTCTTTAGGGTAGTGGCTTCAAGATTGGTTTTCCTTCTGATACAATTGCTGTTTTAGCTCTTTCTCATTCTTCATTCATTCAAAGTTTTCTCTACCTGCTATAGAATGTTTCACAGTGAATGATGTGCTGACTCCCCAGTGCGAGGAGTTGTGGACTCTGTGAAAACCGCCACCTTGCCTCTTGAAGTGGAAAAATCAGTATTCTGGGCTTTTATCCTGGCTCTATAATGTGACTGTATCTGCTTTTAGTGTAGAGAAGATCCAGTGAATGGGCCCAGAGCAAAGAAGTCCAAAGCCTCTTTCAGCATTTAACAGGCTCACAATGGGAGAGTCAAAGAAGGCAGAGAAATTTTTCCCTTGTCCTCAATTAATACATATATTTTTAATCAAAGTGCTTTTTATGTAAAGTGCAATACATAGATGAGTTTTGACAATACATATGCCTATGTAACCAATGCCTCAGTCAGGATGTAGAATAATTTGTCACTCCCTGAATTACTCTCCATTCCATTCAATCCACAGGTAGGCAACAACTGTTCTGATTACTATTCTGATTACTATTACTGTAGATTAGTTTCTTGTATTCTTAAACATCATATAAATGGTATCTTAAATTTTTTTTTTCTGGCTGCTTTCACTCAGCACACTGTTTTTGATACTCATTTTGTTTCATGTATCAAAAGTGCACTCTCATTTCTGTGTACCATTCCATTATATGAATATGTCTCTATCCATTCTTCTGTTGATGAACACTTGAGTTGGGTTCAGTTTTGGCTATTCTGCGTAAAACTGTTACAAGCATTCTTGTACCAGACTACTTTGGACTTTTCTGTTGGGTAAGTACGGGAGCATACGTGCTAGCTCACAGGGTGCCTGTTTTTATAAGAAACTGCCAAATGGTTTTCTACAGTGGTGGTAACATTTTACAATCCCACTAGCCATGTATGAGTTTTAGTCATTTCCTATTTTTATCAACGTTTCCTGGTAGTTGGTCCCTTTTAATTTAGCAATTTTTGTGGATGGAAAGTTGTATTGTGGTTTTAATTTGCATTTCCTTGATGGCTAATTTCACCGAGTACCTTTTCATATGTTTATTCTTTTATATCTTTTCTAGTCAGCTGTTTGTGTTTCACCCATTTTTCCATTCAGTATTGAATGGTGAATGACTAGTTAGTACTTGAATGACTTCTCTGATTGTTGACTTTTGTCACACAGATTTCAGCATTTATATGCAAACTGACACTCCTCCTGCTGCAAGCTATGATGTTAGCACCTCTCTACCTAAAAGAGGTGGGATCTATTTGTTCAGTGACAGGGTGTGTTTTCCAGAAGTAGACTTCAGTCTTGAACTATTACAAATAGAAATATCTGGTAACAATGTAAGATGAACACTTACATTTCATACTTAAAAACTGTATTCCTTCTGCTTTTTATTTTACAATGTGTAAGAAAAGTTACTGAATCTGTTCTAGGAAATGGAAAAATTATCCTATGAATTTTGTATGTATTTGTTGGTTAACAGTTTAAGAAATTATATGAAGTAATAGATTATATGGACTGTAATACAGTTATATGTTCAGTTGAGTATCACCTCCTAAATGTGAAGAAAGCCTATATATATTGTCTGTGTATAATTGTTGGTATATCTCTGCGTTTTAAAGCATAGCATTATAATATATACTTGATATGTGTTTTCGGAACATCCAAAGAGAAAAAACGCAAAAGTAGTTCCTATCTTCTTCATGGAATTGGAAGGTGAGACAATTGAAATAGCAAACATGTTCACTTTTCTAGCCTTCTACTTTTTATAATATACATTTACAAAGAAACTCACATGTCAGCCCTCTAATGCTCAAGCTTACCCCTTACTATGAACCTGATAGTTACGGCATTTCTTTTCTTTTTTTTTTAAATTAATTAATTTATTTATGATAGACATGGGGGGGGGTTGGCAGAGACACAGGAGGAGGGAGAAGCAGGCTCCATGCTGGAGCCCAACGTGGGACTTGATCCTGGGACTCCAGGATCGCTCCCTGGGCCAAAGTCAGGCGCTAAACCGCTGAGCCACCCAGGGATCCCCACGGCATTTCTTTTATTAGAAGTCCACGGTCCCAACATTTTCCCTAAATGTTTTACCACTATCTTTTTTTTTTTAAACAAGTAGAAGAGGGGAGGTCCTTATATTTAAGACCTGTGCTTGCCAATTTCAGCAAGTTCTGTGACAGAGAATAGAAGAATGAAGGAAGGTGACTTACATTGCCAGATAGGGTTAGTAAAGGGTGGGCAAAGAAATGTGTCAGAGAGAAGGAAGACATCTTTTACAAAGATATAGACACATAAGAACATATAGTGTATTAATACAAGTAGATCAATATTGTTGGGTAATATCCAGTTTAAGACAAACAAGTTTGCATTAGGATGGTTAGAGGTGGGACCAGATTAGGAACATCTTGTGTACTGTGCATAGGAGTTCAGATTTTATTCTATAGAATAGTACTTTAAAAAGTTTTGCAGAATCACTTGGTTGCCCATTCTTTCTGTGTACACTATTCTCTCCCTTTCTCCAGTTGTCTCTCACAAGCTCTTTCTTTACTTAATATCTTGCCTTCATTTGAGCAAGGGCTTCAGCATGTAAAATGTTTGGAAACTGCCACTTAGGTGTTGACATTTCATGTTCTGGCAGCAGTATAGAGGGTAGGTGAGAGGCATGGCACACAGAAGATGTGAAGATCACTAGGGATGTGATTCAAATAGTTTGGAGGAAGAGGCACATAGTATCTGCTTATTAAACAGCACTAGAGAAGGGGAATGGATTGTAGATCTATTGAAGAGTTACACTTGGGCCTTAGTGATGATGTGAGTGGGAGACAAAATTATCAGGACAAAGCAAAGGTAATTTGTAGCAGAAGTGGGAACCAGAATGTTGTCCAGATTTTTCCCTCTTTACCACCTTTTTTTAAACTTTCAAAAAAGTCCCAAGTACACTATTAAGAACTTACTTAGCCCCAGAACCATTTGATAACTTGTCAACAGGATGCACCATCACCCCTAAACTCTTGAGCATGCATTTCTTTTTCTTTTTTCCTTTTTTTTCTTTTCCTTTTTTTTTTTTTTTAACCTTTCAGTTTATTGTGGTACTTTTTAGAAAAGACAACATGTTGACAAAGCCATAACCAAAAGCTTTAACCATTGGAGCAAAAAACTAATTCTGCCAACTGGTTAATTGGGTAAGACATGGAAGCCCACAATTTTTGATAAGCTGACTTGAAAATGCCATTTAAATAAGGTATGACTGGAGTAAATACAAACACCCATATTTTGATGGGGAAATAAAATACACAAACCAGGGGAAGTACATTTATTATGAAATATTAAAATGACTTGCAAAAGATCTCACCAGGTATTTTACAAAATAAAAGAAAAATTAATTGAACAGCAATTTTCCTGGTTGATGTGCTTCCTCAGGCTACTTACTGATTTACTGTTTTCCCCATTGAATCTCCAGTCCTACCTGCTAGATGGCCTGCAAGCTTCCTATCAATGCACTGACCTATGTTACTACAATCTGGGGAAAAGACTCATGCCAGCAGAATGCCTATTAAATAGTAGGTTCAACATGCAACTTGAGGAGGGAAATAATAACATTAGGCACTTTTTTACTGAGCACTTGCAGTGTCCCAGAACATTGGGAGTGTTTTCCATATACAGGTGATTTTAGAATGATACAGGTTTGAAATGCATGGGTCCACTTATAGGTGGGTTTTCATTGATAAATACAGGACAGTACTGTAAATGTGTTTTCTCTTCATTTTGATTTTCTTTTTAAAAATTTTTTATTTAAATTCAATTAATAACATATATTATTAGTTTCAGAGGTTAGAGGTCAGTGATTCATCAGTCTTATGTAATACCCAGTTCTCATTGCATCACATGCCCTCCTTAATGCCCATCCCCCAGTTACTCCGTCCTCCTACCCTCCTCCCCTCCAGCAACCCTCAGTTTGATTTTTACGATTAAGAGTCTTTTTTTTTTAATTTTTTTTCGATTAAGTCTTTAAGGTTTGTCTCACTATCTGATTTCGTCTTGTTTTATTTTTTTCTCTTTCCCCATGATCCTCTGTTTTGTTTTTTAAATTTAACATGAGTGAGATAATATAATTGTCTTTCTCTGATTGACTCATTTTACTTACTAGTTCCATCCACTTTGTTGCAAATGGCAAGATTTCATTTTTAATGACTACGTAGTATTCCATTGTGTGTGTGTGTGCGTGCGTGCGCATTCACACATACATAACATACACACTACATTTTCCTTACCCATACATCTGTCAGTGGACATCTGGGTTCTTTCCATAGTTTGGCTATTGTGGACATTGCTGCTATAAATATTGGGGTTCAGGTGCCTGTTCAGATCACTACATTTGTATCTTTGGGGTGAATACCTAGTAGTGCAATTGCTGGGTCATAGAGTAACTCTATTTTCAACTCTTTGAGGAACCTCCACACTGTTTTTCAGAGTGGCTGTAGCATATTGCATTTCCACCAAGACTGCATGGGGGTGTTCCCCTTTCTCCACATCCTCACTGCATCTGTTGTTTCCTGATTTGTTAATTGTAGTTATTCTGACTGGTGTGAGTTGGTATGTCATTGTGGTTTTGATTTGTATTTCCTTGATACCGAGTGATGTTGAACAGTTTTTCATGTGTTGGCCATTTATATGTCTTCTTTGGAGAAATGTCTGTTTATTTCTTCTCATTTCTTGACTGGATTATTTCTTCTTTGGGTGTTGGGTTTGATAAAGTTCTTTATAGATGTTGGATACTACTAGCCCATTATCTGATATGTCATTTACAAATATCTTCTCCCATTCTGTAGGTTGTCTTTTGGTTTTGTTGACTGTTTCCTTTGCTGTGCAAAAGCTTTTCATCTTCATGAAGTCTCAATAGTTCATTTTTGCCTTTGTTTTTCTTGCCTTTAGAGGTGTGTCTAGTAAAAAGTTGCTGTGGCCAAGGTCCCAAAAGTTGCTGCCTGTATTCTCCTCTAGGATTTTGATGGATTCCTATTTCACATTTAGGTCTTTCATCCATTTTTTTTTTTTCTGAAACAGCTTTTTATTAAACAGCAAAGCAAAATTGCAACACAATTTTAAATGTTTGTAAATTAGGTCACAAAAGGGATGCAAAATATTTGCAGTATAACTATTATATTCCTACAGCTAAAGTCATTCATTGAATCTTACACCAATACAAACATATTATTCCATGATTAAAAGTAGCCCAAATCTAACAACCAAAACTATATTAGTGGACGTCTTTTCCTAGTTAATATTTTAACATTACTTCCGATACTAATTTCTTACCAAATGGAATCTACAAACTAAATTCTTACAAACTGCCAAAGGGTGACTAAAACTCTGCAAACCAAGCAGTTAGGTTTACAGAAAATTCTGGGATAAGTAGTGAGATTAAAATACTGAGAAAATATCAATTAGTATACATGTAAAACTCCCTTTTATTATTCATGATTCTGATACCAAAACACTCTTCTAAAGGGATTTTGCAAAAGTTGATCTGCTGGGTGCTACAAATAAATGTTAAGACTAAACTCTGTAACTGTTCTCTTCTATATGTGGTTGACATAAGGTTATTTACATTTAATCTACCTTCTTGTGTGTGTGTGTGTGTGTGTGTGTGTGTTGTGTGTGTGTGTGTGTGTATCACCCAAAATACCTGGTCTGTGCCAGAGATCACACAAATCTGGAGTAAAAACATTTGGAGTTGGTTACTACTGTTTGCCAAGTATCTTCCCATCCTATTAATGTTTTTCTCAAAATACTCTATTCCAAACGTATAACCAGAGCTCATTTTTTCAGATACCAAGTGGGGTTATTTTGTGCAAAAGTTAAGTTTTTAACCAAACCTTCCCAATTTGATAATTCAGTTGCAAAGAAAAGTCTTCATACTTATAGCCTCTGTTTTCAACTGATGAAAGAAAAATCAACAATCCTAGCTTATTACTATGACAAACCCTAACTGAGAAAGTATCTTATTTTAGATAAGTTTCAACAATTCAAGCTCAGGTTACTCTCACAGATGATTAACTATTACCTTTACAAATGTGAAACCAATTTTTTCCTTAGAGGAAGGGAAATGAGAAGGAAGAAGCAAATGGAGAAGAGGCACAACATGGTGGGCAGGGTACATAAAGCTGTGCGTTCAGTACATGATTTTGGTCACTTTTCACAACACGGTGGTTCTTGTATCTCTTACTGTGCTTATAATAAAAGATAGTGCTAACTAAACCTATTAATCAAATTTGATAAAACATTTATCTTCAAGTTTCATAAATATATGCATTTCTAATTATAAAGTCTATAATACATTTGCACATTTTTATAGACTAACATATACACAAACTCATGGAAGTCTTCCGTTATGCTCTTAATTTTGCCTATATCTGACATTATCTTCATAAATATTCAATTAAGCCACAAACAAAAGTACTATAACTTTTTAAATCTATCCAAGTTTTAAAGAAAAAAAGATCAGCAGCAATTCCATGAAATAGAAGGGATGTCAATCCCTTACTTTCTTTTGCTTTTTGTGTCAGTTGTTTGAAAAACACTAGAAGCAGACATGAGGTTTTCTATATGTTGTCCAAGAACTAGGTTTTCGGATTTTAGCTTCAGATTTTCTTCCTTAACCACATCTACTCTTGCGGAGAGGTCTTCAAGTGTGTGTTGCAGTTCTAACACTTGGTTAATAAGTCGTGTTTTTTCCTCCAGTTCCACCTGATTTTCAGCATCAACTGCATCCATGTCGGCATTCATCATCTCGGGTAACAAGCTTTTGGGCCTTGGATACAAAATCCTTGATGAATGGTCTGCCTTCGGAGGTGCCGGGAGCGGGAGGGAACCGGGAGGACAGCTCAGGCCCCCACGCCTGGACCAACTGACCTTTTCATCCATTTTGAGTCTAGTTTTGTGTATGGTATGAGGAAATGGTCCAGTTCCATTCTTCTGCATGTGGTTGTCCAATTCTCCTAACACCATTTGTTTTTGTTTTTTTTTTTTTTTTGTAACACTATTTGTTGATGAGACTTTTTTGCATTGGATATTCTTTCCTGTTTTTGCGAAGATTAGTTGACAATAGTTGAGTATGCATTTCTTATAAATGAGGACATTCTCCAGCATAATCACAATAAAACCATGAAAATCAGGATATTGGCATTAATAAATTAGGTTTTCTATTCCTCAGACCCCATTTGAGTTTCACTAGTTGTTCAAATAATACCTAACATAATAAAAAGATTCCATTCAAAATCATGGACTGCATTTGTTATCCTTTACCTAGAACAGTGCCTTGATCTTTTCTTTCATTCCTGTTAAACTTTTGAAGATTATACTGCAGGCATTTTGAACAAGGACCCTTAATTTGGGTTTTTCTAGTGCTTCCTCATTAGTGGATTCAGGTTATGCATCATTGGCAAGAATTTCAAAGAATTATACTGTGTTACTCTCATTACTTCTTATTAGGTAAACATAATATCAATTCATCTCATTACTGATGTTCACTTCAGCCTTTCTCAATCTTTTTACATTGAGGAAACACTTAAAATCATCTTATCTTGGGATTCACATAAAAATTGTATTTCCTGCACACAGTACCTCAGCTTGATCAGTAAGTTGTAGATATAATACTTTATTGGTGATTGTAGTATTCTTTTGAGCAGAGAATGTTCTTTTTCTGTGGATCTGTTTATATTGGCTAATCCATTAGTCCTCTTTTTTTTGTGGGTTCCTTTTTCCACAAACTGTATCTGTCCTAATATAAGTTAGTAGAACAGGTAGAGGAGATTCTAGTTTTTTTTTTTTTTTTCCTTTACTGCTCTGTTTTTTTTTTTTTTTTTTTTTTACCTTATTCAAATAGGTAGGCCTTATCCGATCTTCTGTATGAGATCCATGAGATATGGTATGTGCAAAAGTAGTTTTCTTTTCATATTTGCATCTAAAAATGATATTTTAGCTAACTTTTCTTGGGGGAAAATACAACCCCCTGGTAATTAAGCTTAGCTTACTTTCCTTGGGATAAATCACTTTTATCTTTTCATAAATTTTGCAAACTCATATAAAATGTGATAAATTTCACATAACTACCTTAAACCAAAAATGGGACTTAATTATTCTTAATGTAGGCTCAGCAGATTTAATTTAAATAAGGGTTGTAAGTTGATTTTAATATTATTTACAACATGAAATTTTTTGACAGTGTTGAATAGTAAAGCTTCTAAAACCATAAACTAAAGCAATATGAATAAAAATATTGCCTAGACAATCTTTTACACAAGACTTAGAAAAAATAATTTCTTAGTGATATGATCACATTTGAATGTAGTCTTACCAGTTAGAAAAGTACTTCTTGGGCAGCCCGGGTGGCTCAGCAGTTCAGCGCCGCCTTCAGCCCAGGGCATGATCCTGGAGACCTGGGATCGAGTCCCACATTGGGCTCCCTGCATGGAGCCTGCTTCTCCCTCTGCCTGTGTCTGTACCTCTCTCTCTCTCTCATGAATAAATAAAATCTTAAAAAAAAAAAGTACTTCTTTCATTAGGCTCATGTATACATAAAATGTGGTTTTTTGAAAGCCAAAAATTATTACTTCTTTAATATAAAAATTGTATTTACCTCATGTACTTGTTTTATGTATCACAAATGTCCATTGAGGGTCAAACGCGAGATAAGCAGACACAAATTTCCTTTTCAGCTGAAATGAGACTGTTTCTTAGCTTACTCTTGATGTTCATTAATAAGAAAAACGTTTTTTGAATGTGTGAGAAGTTGAGAACTGCAGCATAACGTTCATTGGTTTCTGATGAATAGCAGGATATTCTTTTCTTCGTAGAAACCCAGTACTTGTCTGGGCAGATCAGTAAAATCATGTTGTATAAGACTGCAGCTCTTTCTTTTTCTCAAGGCAAATTCTCACAATCAGAAGATTCAGAAAAAGAGTTCTGCCCAGTGATCATTTATTTTGAACAGGAAGAAAATCAGTTCACTTTTGTTCTGTAGCTTCTCCAGGTGGTTTCCAATAGGACTTGAGACTTGATGATATCCTTCTTTAGTTAAGCCTAAGCAGCATTGGAAGTGTTTCACAATCTCTTTTTGTAATATGGTGTTTTCCAAAGGTGCATTTTCTGTTTAAATTCAAGAAACTTGTCCCTTAAAGTCAAAGTATTTTCTTCATATCTTACAGAGATTGAAGAGGAAGTGCTACATTGGCTAGTTTCTGCAGCTATTCTTCATCTTCAAAGTATTCAACAAAATCTAGCCTTCTGTTGTCTTAAAAGGACTCGTCTTGAGAACTTTTCTTCTGCTGAGCCACTGGATTTCTTTGTGTAGTAGAAAACATTCTTCAACATTCTGGAGTGAAATAGCCTTTGTTTAATGAAGTTAGCCATTTTTTAGTATCTTCCACACTTTTTAATTTTTTCCCAGGAGTTTTTTTATGCCAGTACATTCTATGTCAATGCAGGTCTCTAGAGAAACAGATAGCAAGACAAGATATGAGGGGCAGGTAGTCCCCCATCAGAATTGGTTGTTGGAGCATGGTGGGAATGACTTCTCCAGTCATTTGCTGGGAGAAGCATAGAGGTATTATGGCCAGGTGTGAGTGTTGCAATGATTCCAAGATGAGGTAGCAGGATCTATTGAAGGGATATCTGAGCAGGGCACCATTGTGGCCACTGGATCCTCCTTAACCCATTTGGACTTTGGTACCATACTGCCCTGTGGACACCTTTCTTGCCCTGTTCACATTTGATACCCTCACCTAAACAGATGTTCTCATTCTGCTCTACCTTTGACCTGCTGGGCTTTTCCAATCTTGGATCACTCTTCATCCTTTTATTCAGCCTTTGACACCAGTACTGGTCCACTTTCTTTTCTCTGCCGTTCTCCACATACAAGTGGGCTCTCCTCACTCAGCTTAAATTGATCCCCCTGTGCTGGACTGCCACCCTGCCCCCTACATATGTACCTTATTTGCTTGGCTCCACCAAATGGCTTTAGGACTGAATTGGTTTGTTGTTGTTGTTGTTGTTTTAAAGATTTTATTTATTTATGCATGAGACACACACGCACACACACAGAGAGAGTGAGAGAGAGAGAGAGGCAGAGACACAGAGGGAGAAGCAGGCTCTGTGTGGGGAAACCGATGTGGGACTCCATCCCTGTACTCTAGAATCACACCCTGAGCCAAAGGCAGACCCTCAACTGCTGAGGCACCCAGGTGTCCCTAGGACTGAATTGTTGAGGGAAGGGATAGTAGGAGGAAGAGGAAGAGCCACCAGGTTTCTTAACTGTGCAATTGGCTAGAATATGATTCCATTCACTGAGAATAAAGAAAATAGTAGGAGAATCTAAGAATGTGTGTGTGTGTGTGTGTGTGTAAACGAGTTTGGATTTTAGGATAATGGATTTTGGGTGATTGTGAGACAATTTGATAAAATTAGTAGGCTGAATAGAGGAGTTTGGAGATAATAGAATTGGTTGTCATTAGTTTCTATGATAGTTAAACCCTAGGTTTCAAAGAAGCTGCAGAGGAGGAAGGAACTACAACAGAGAACAACAGTGCTGCTTGAGGAATGATAACAAGAAAAAGATGCTAACAAGGGAAACTGAGGGACAAGAGAGTTGTAAAGAAGAGGGAGTGCTTGTTAAATAATGTAAAAAGCTACAGAAATGGTAAAAGATCCAGTGGAAATTAGCAACCAGTTTTTTTTTAAAAGATTATTTATTTATTTGAGAGAGAGGGAATGAGTTAGAGAGAAAGAAAAATCACCGCTTGCAGAAGGTGATTCTAAGCTTTGAGTTATCCTTCAGTACAATTTGATTTTCCTGCCGTCTATGTCTTACAGCTTCTTAAATGACTTTGTAGCTCATATCTAATGGATCATATCCTGCCATGTAATTCTAAAAATTCTAAAAATTTCACAGTCATTTGGAGGCTTTGGCCATTTGCTTAAGTCACCCCTTGTTTTATTAGTGTAACTAGTGTTTCCCAGTTACTTAGATTTCAAGGTAATTTCAAGGTCGGTGTTTGCTATGGAAACAGCTCTAATTCACTCTGAAACAGGCTTTTAGAGCTCAATTTGTTTAATATGTGTACTTGTCCGCATTGATTCCTTTAAGCATCCTAAAATAAGTTCAAATGGTTTTGAATAATCAAAGATCTTTTGAAAAGCAGGGTTCATGAGAAACTAGTTAAAAGATTTCTGAGAAGCTAGCTTGGAAAAAAGCATTGAAGTTAGGTCTGAAGTGCCACTAAATCAACAAGGTATAATGACTAATAAAAGTTACCCAATATTTTTTAGGACTTGAGTAAAGTTCTAGAGTGATTCTCTTCCATCACAGTAACCTTATTTCTGAATTTTTTGAAGAGCAAAATTATCATAATACTTCTTCATCCTGGTATGGCGCTGACTAGAACTCTCTTCTTTTGCATCCTGAGATTCAGAACTGTCACTATAATGAAAGACACTGCAAGAAGAATCCTGTTCTCATTTACAAAGGGAAAAGTGATGCCTTTCTCTTCTCTTTTCTTTCTAGTGGTTACTTTAAGTATAACTTTATTTAATGTGTGAGCTATCTAAACTTCTGATTTTTTTTGAAACATTTAGTGATGAATATCTATTAGAGCTTTCAATTTCTTTGATCACATATCCTTTGTTATATTTCCAGAAGCAGCCAATAAGTAGTGGTGTGGATTCTTTGTTGATACCTCATAATACTGTGTGAATCTTGCATTGCAAGTAGTGCTCTGTCTAGAGGATTTAGATAAACAGTCCACTCTCATTATTTGTAGATTTTGTGTTTGTGAATTTGCTTCCTCATTACAGTTTATTTGTGACCCCAAAAATCAATATTCATGATGCTTTCACAGTCATTTGTGAATGAGCATGCACATTGCCATCTGAGGTCAAACAAAGTGATGCTGTGCCTTCTTGTTTCAGCTCTCATATCCTTTTTATGGTCTATTTAGTGAAATATTTTTCACTAAAAGCTTTCCATTGGTGATTTATTTGGCTATTTTGGCTATTTAAAATGGCTTCTAAGTATAGTGATAAGGTGCTGTCTAGTGTTGTGATGTGCTCTTATGGAGAGCATATAGGTGTTATAACCCTTGTTCAGGGATGGGTTTATATAGTGCTGTTGACTGTGAGTTCTATGTTAATAATAAATTAACAATATATATTAAGTATATGTCTTTAAGTAGAAATAGACACATGAAAAGATTTTGATCGGTTGACCAAAATGTTGTGACCAAAGTTTGCAGGAAGTTAACCCTGTGTTTCCCCTAAGGACAGTTGTTCAGTATTTGTGATAACTTTATGGAACTCAGTTACTACGAATAGTGAGAATGGACTGTATTTAGTTAAGGGTGGTGATTTACAGAGATTTTTTAGGTACCTGAAATATTTCATAATTCCCTCTCTCTAAACCATTGTTTTAGGTTTGTTTATATACATACACACAAAGTTATTTATAATTAAAATCTGATTTTACAGTGGGTTCTGGTCAGATTAAAAGTCGTTAATTAAAACTTGTAAGGAAACATTTCTAAACATTAGCTTCTAGAAAATTAAAATGTGCCTGAAACATATTGCATATTCAGTAAATATTGTTTTATAGTAACAATCTTTGAGCATTGTAGTGATTCTGATTTTGGAAAAGGCAGTATCTGCCTCTCACCCCGCTTACCCACACTCACGCATGCGTTCTCAAATTAATAAATAAAATCTTGAAAAGGAAAATCCAGTATTTTGGGTTAACATTTTATTAACTTTTCCTATATGACAGTTTCAAGTTTTAGCTCCTTTTGTTTAATGTGGGGCTTCATAAACTATTTTAAAAAGATTCCCCCCCTTATAGATTATTTAGTTGATTCTGATTTCCTATTATTTATAGGATAAATGTTTATCATTTTAATTAGGTCATTAGCTTACTTAATAGATCGTTATTAGAACTAATTTCATAAAAATACTGGGTTCTTTAGTTTAAATTGGAGTTTATGAATACCAAGAGAAAATGAAATTTTCATTCACTTTCCATTCCCAAAGTAGGTCAAAGAAATCAATCCAATATATAAACTACTTCGACAAATTTTTATGTAAGTCTGTCAGATATTTTCAGCCTCTTCAAATATTCTCAGATTCTTAGAATCTGACTTTTTGCTTTGTCATTGTATATTTTATATTGGCTGTGTTTTAAATCTGATTCTTCTACTTGGATTTACCATTTTTGACCAAGTCTATCTGTAAGAATCTATATTATTTTGAAAGCTATTTATATGCCATGCTTGTAAATATGAGTCAGTTAACTTTATTGGCTTAAAATAAAGATAATTCTCTGTTCCTCCCAATATAACACTAAAGTTACACAATATACTTTATTGTGTGATTTGAATTTTTATTATTCATAATTAGTAACAGAAATGTTCACTGATGACCAGTACTAGTACTATTTTAGAAATGCCAGTCATAAACTTTCTATTTGTTGGTAGGCTACTTATCAATAGTCTCCTCCTTACTTTACACATATTCCTTATGATTAGTTTTATGACACACAGGGTTAACTTTCTGCAATTAGTTTTATGACCTTTGCTCTTTCAATTTACAATCTTGTAAATTGCTCTTAATGTGTCATTTAACCTGTTTAAATCTCTTAAAATATGCCTGTTAAATTGGTACACAAAGGGCAATTTGCTTGGGGTCTGCATTATTCCAGGCAGTGACCCAGATTTCATGCTGTTCAATCTATAAACATCCAAGTGAAAAAAGAATGTTGTTAATGTTAGGAGAGCTAGACTTTAAAATACGATTACTAAAGTAAAATTTTGATTCTTTGAAGGAAACTTACGAATGGTTGATTTACCTTTACATACATTGGGCTATTATATATGTTTGTTTGCATAGGTCAGTGTTTTTCAACGTTATTTTTAACCTGCTTTTTGTGATGTTTTCATAGTTTGTCTTTTACATATATGAGCCAGTAAGATTTAGATCTTAATTTCTGTAGTTTATTCTATTTTTTTTTGTAGAAAACAACAGACATATTTAATGTGCTTTTATATTGTGCTTTCTACCTCAGAAATTTTGTTATTGTGCTTATCTGAGTTGTAAGGAAGAACTATTTGACTTTTAAAAGTCACATTTAATATATATTATATCATGATTTATCGATTATATTTGATCATCAAAATCTCATGTACCTAAGAAAGTTTCATTTCTCTCACCCTAGAGGACTATTTCAAATTCCTTTCTTCAAATTTCTAACACCTCTTTCTCCCAAGATCACTCTGATGATGCAACATTGCTTCCTATTTTAAAAAGAAAAGGAAAATAATTGAAGGAATGAGTAGGGAATTTCCAAAGACTCCACTTATAAAACTGCATCTATTTCCAACTGTTTCCACCTTGGGAACTATGATAAAAAGAAACAAATGTAAAGTACCTATAATACCACTCTTCTTTCCCATGATTGAAGTATCCATTTTTTAAACTAAAATTAGTCCTTCCAATTTTGAACTCATTCTCATCATTCCCTTTTAATATCTTAAGAATATCACTTCACCATTTCTTCTCTTTCATGATTACATTATCAATTTTTTGTTTTGTAGTGGGTCATTCTTGTCAGCATACAGATATACTGCTAGTCTCCAATCTTAAAGAATAAAAAATTTCTTCTTTTGACTGTTTTCCCTGACTCCCTTTCATTTTTTTTTTTTTGCAGCATACTCCTAACTTGTTTATACCCATCATATCTATTCTCTTTTCCTAGTCTCTTAGATCTACTTTAATCAGATTTCAATGAATAAAACTCTTGTTACTAGTGACTTCCACATTACTAAATCCAGTGGTCAGTTCTTTCTCTTCATACTATTTGATCTATCATCAACAGTTGTCATTTTATATTTTCTCCTCCTGGGTATGCTTTCTTTACTTCAACGCTTCGGGGATACCACTTATTTCCAGTTCTCCTTGTTAGTCATCTTTGTTGGTTACTCTTTCACTCAGAATGTTGGAATGGTCATAGGTCAGTTGTTGGAACTTTTCTTTTTCTATACTTCTAGTTGTAATTAGAATTAAAGAATTTCCCCACACACACTACACCTTTTTTCCTGGAAAGTGGAGATTATAGAAAAGAAAATGAAATACTGCTATTTTAAAACTACTTTTCAGACTTTCAGACCCCATTTCAAAACTTACAATGAGAACTATGGCCCTTTGGGGAATTTACCTCTTGTGGCAAGGGTTTGAAAAGTAGATAAGGCTGTTTTATCTGAAGACTATTGTGATATAATGTCCTTATTCTTAGGACATGATAGAAAGATGGATATTATATTTCTTAGATCTCATAAACCTTAAAGATATTTTTAAAAATTTTATATGAATTTGGGTGGTGTGTTGGCATTATTTTATGTAACCCCAAACATGTCCATATAGATAATCTGCAAAGGATGAAATTTAAGACTGAGCATTATAAAAAAATTCTATCAGATAAAATTTTAGAGTCTATAAAACATGAAAGCAGATGTGTTTGATAGAAAGCATTTGAAAAATATGATTAAAAAGTAAGTTTAAGGCACTTATGATACCGCTGCCTAAATGCAGTTTATATTTTGAAATATTATCTTCTAGTCTTTATGCAGTTTAAAAATCATGCTATGATCATATAATTACTTGTGTTTTGCCCTTAGTATAATATAAACATCCATGTTCTCACATTTTTAAAAAAATGCACATCGGTTTAGGGATTGCACTATAAATATCCTATCTCATGGATTCCTTTATCTTGAACATTTGGGTTTTGGTTATTTTTATTTACATTTATTTTCATTTTTTGCTTTTGTGGATAAAGCTGCAGTGAGCATCCTTTGCATAATTTTTTTTTCTGTTTTAGGATTACTTCCTTAGGATAGATTGCCAGAAGTGGAGTTACTGGGTCAGAGGGTATGAACTTATGAACTTTTTTTCCTTTTTTAAAAAAAATAAAAATAAGATTTTTTTTTTGTTTATTCGTGTTCCTGTTGTTTATATTCGTTGTGAAAAATGAAAACCATAATGATTATACTTGGTACCTGTTAGAAAACCATGTCTTAAGGCAAGGTTCTATGATTAGAGAAGTTTGGGAAATTCCTAAAGTAAAAAAAGCCTTTTTATCTTGGTTTACCTGAGCATTTCCTGAACTTAACTGATCACTGGATAGTTTTTTATGATATACTTCATAACGTTTTCTGGAAGTTTTATAAAAGATAGTTTATGGATTGATAATTGAAAATCATTTTATTGGTTAAATTATGTTTTATTGGTGAAAGCAATTAAATTATGAAGCTTCAATTTAAAATTATTTTTTAAAATATTAAAATAATGCTTACCATGTGATTTTTGTGTATGTCTATAAAGTCTCATAATTTCTACATTTTAAACTTCCTGTTTATTCCTAAAGAGCACCTAATGTCTCAGTAGCATCAAATACTTTTTATAGTCTTTAATAAAATTTGGAATATAGACCTAGAACATAAAAGTGAAAGATAATGTGAATTGTACAAACTTTTTTTCCCCCCTCATTTTTCCCTACAGAATGTGAAATCCTTTGCATCTTCTGATAGTCTAGCCAAGGTCCAAGAAGTAGCAAGCTGGCTTTTGGAAATGAATCAGGAACTGCTCTCTGTGGGCAGCAAACGACGACGAACTGGAGGCTCTCTGAGAGGTAACCCTTCCTCAAGCCAGGCAGATGAGGAACAGATGAATCGTGTGGTAGAGGAGGAACAGCAGCAGCAGCAACAGCAGCAACAGCTCAGACAACAAGAGGAGGAGCACACTGCAAGGAATGGTGAAGTCGTCGGAGCAGAACCTAGACCTGGAGACCAAAATGATTCCCAGCAAGGACATTTGGAAGAAAACAATAATCGATTCATTTCGGTAGATGAGGACTCCTCAGGAAACCAAGAAGAGCAAGAAGAAGATGAAGAACATGCTGGTGAACAAGATGAGGAGGATGAAGAGGAAGAGGAAATGGACCAGGAGAGTGATGATTTTGATCAATCTGATGACAGTAGCAGGGAAGATGACCATACACATAGTAACAGTGTCACAAACTCCACTAGTATCGTGGACCTGCCTATTCACCAACTCTCCTCCCCATTCTATACAAAGACAACAAAAGTGAGTATATTTAGTCTGCTGTTCCCCTGAGACATTTACCTATTCATATTAATTGTGATGAAACTTTCCTCACAGTCTTTGTTATTGCTGCAAAATTAGCTTCAGATGTGTAATAATAAAATGAACTAAGTTTTGTTTTATGGAAGGTATTAGAAATACTGATAATAGGACAGTCTTATTACAAATAGAAGGTAATTAATCCTATTACTATGAAAAATTATTGATAACAAATTTTATCCCTATGACTGAGGTTAGTAGTTTGTGTGCAGTGGAGAGGATTGGAGTGAAACATGTTTTATGTAAATCAAGTAGCAAAGAATCTTTTCTTATTTAAAAAACGCAGGTGGTTGGGGTGGGCTGTTTATTTACAGGTGTTACTCCAAGGCACAAATTATTGTTAAGTTTCTGTCACTACTTCCCTTATTTGCAGTTTTCATTTTCTTTCCCATTCCTAAGAGACAGCTCTGTTGTATGTGCCTCCTTATTCATTTGGCCAGTAGTAGCCCATGGAGTTAGCCATAGGCATGGTTTTTGTTTTCATTTTTAGAGAGAGAGTGTGTGCATACATGAGCAGCAGGGTGTTGGGGGAAGGGACAGAGGGAGAAAGAGAATCTTAAGCAGGTTCCACACCCAGCATGGAACCTGACACTGGGGCTTGACATCATGACCTGAGCTGAAATCAAGAGTTGGTTGCTTAACTGACTGAGCTACCCAGGCATCCCTTAGCCTTAGACCTATTTTAAAAGGTAGACAGTGAGACTTTTGTCTAAATCAGAGAAATCTTATCAACTCTGGGACTTGGTGATAATCGAGTGCTGAGAAAAACAGTTCCACTGGACATTGTCCTTTGAGGCTCTATCAGAGAATAAGGACTGGAATATCACTGCTCCCTAGGATCATCTTTGCTACTAGATAGGCAGGGAGGTCCTGAACATTGAAGTGTGTCTGAAATAGAAGGAGGAAGTGATTGGGCAGCTGCAGTAAATTTGGAATTGCCAGTGCTTGTTCTTTGGGATGGCATGTGGGCTTCTTTCCTCAAAATATTCTTGGATATTATATCCTTTAAAATTATGGTTATGACAAGAGGTTGGCATTATAGAGAAAAAACAGCAGTGTTATTTCTCTCCCTAATTTTCCTGTATATTCCTCGCCCCTAGCCCTCCTTCAAATGATAGTCAAAATGAAATGATACAGTGTCTGGGCTTTGCTTCAAAATAATCCTGAAGGAGAAAAGGAAATAGGCTATATAGATTGGCCATGAGTTGCTGAATATTGAAATTGGGTTCCAGAGATGGGGATGGTTTGTGGGTTTTTTTCTGTGTGGTTTTTAAAGTATGTTTAAAATATTCCATAATTGAAACATTTTTAAGTTGTAAAGAATATGAGCACACACACAGACCTCAGAAAATGATAATCAAAGTTGGAAATAGGAGTTTTCTTTACATATCTTGGTCTTGTTGACTAGCTCCTAAGTCAAGTAAGTACTGACTTCTCTATGTTGAATTTTATTTTCTTTGTATTTTGGTGCTATTGAAATTACAGGAAATTCAATAAGACATGTACTTTTTGCTGGAGTTAGAATTTATTTTAATCAATATTTTAGGCAGTGTTGCTATATACTAGTCTATTTAAAGAGGAAAGAAGGTAAAAAGAATTATACTCAGAATGAATGAGATGTAGCACAACTTCTATTCTTTTCTTCCCCCTCAGCCTTCTACATTCATAAATCTTTATGTTTGCATGCTTTTTGGTTCTTTATCATTTGAAAATTAGATAAAAATCATGAATATCCATGTAGAGTAGACTTACAAGTCAAACATTTCTTTGGAATGGAACATTTTAATTCAGTTATTCAAAATTAAAATAATGTTCATGTGGTTTATCCACTTACTCGTATTTGCTTATTTTTAAATTGAAAAGTGAATCATCTATTTAGCCCATAATATACAAACACATGTAACATCATCTTCTTTAATGTAACTTGACCTAGAATGAATAATTTAGATGCTAGGTTTAATACTTGAATTGCTGTATCATTTTTGCTTCAGGTTGTGAAACTTTTAAACTCTTCTAAAACACGTTTATCCCTGATTTCCCTAGCCTGTCTGCAAGTTTAGATTTTATTTAGTTGGTTTGATCTAAGAAGAAGCTCTACCTCTAATAGCTACAGCCCTGCTTTTTGGTAAGGCTAAGGACTTTTATAATGCAATCCTGCCAGCTTCTATCTCCCTGATCTCTTGATCTCTCTCCCTCAAGGTTACTACATCTAAAGAGGGAGTTTATGTCTCTCTTTTGTCTGAAAGTTCAGGTTGGGGAATGGGGCTTAGTATTTGGTTGTATTAGCTTATTTAAGAAAGAAGTTTAATCAAAACTAAGCCTTGTTGAAAAATGCAAAGCTGTCAGCAAATTCTGCTATATTTTAAATTAAAAACAAGAAAGCCAGCTAGACAAAACACAGCTTTTTCCAGAAGGAAAAGTCATCAGATTATTCTGCAGGAAAACTACTAGTACACAGATTTGACAGATGCTTTATCATTCCCCCCCGCTTTAAGATGAAACTGTAAATAGAACTTTTAGATATGTCTTCTTATACAGTTATTTAGTTACATCCTTAAAAGCAAAGTAACAATTTTAGGTCAGTTTTTTTCTAGTGTCTCTTGAGTGATGAATGGATATTATTGTGCTGTACATACAAGGCCATAGGAGTAGACTGAGTACTAGTGACAGCAGGAATTAGATGTATATATGTGCATAGGTGTTTGTGTGTGTGTGTGTGTGTGTGTGTGTGTATCCTGGTGTACACACTTTGGATGTATTTATTGTTTATTTTGAGGTCATTTTCCTGCACAGATATGGCAAGAAGAATATAAACTATTTGACTGCCAAGGCAACGATGCCCCTCTGCAGAGTAGTATTTCAGGTTAAAATTGGCCCATTTTCCTTTTTCTCTTTTCCTGGATCTCTTCTTTACAGTTGTTCCCAGAGTACTTTATTTTTTCACCAACACTTTAAAGATGTCACGTATTACTTCATTGCTTATAAAGAAAATGTCAGTCACCCATGTATATAAATCTTAATACAGTAAATGAGGAAAAGGTCTCATTATTTTATAGATTTTATTTTAGAGCAGCTTTAAATTCTTGATTATTATAAACATAAAACACTTCTATAGACATTACTCTGGGCCACAGTTTTAAGACTTCTTAAATCGTGACTTTTGAAGAGAGTAGAGGTATAAGAATCATTTAAAAAATCCCTTTCTTTTCACCTTAATATGGGATTAGCAGGATGCCTGAGTGCCTCAGTGGTTGAGCTTCTGCCTTCCGCTCAGGGCGTGATTCCAGAGATCAAGTCCCACATCAGGCTCCCTGAGGGGAGCCTGCTTCTCCCTCTGCCTATGTCTCTGACTCTGTCTTTCTGTGCGTCTCTCATGAATAAATAAATAAAATCTTTAAAAAAAATACGGAATTAGCCTGTAGTTTTACCCAAAATAGCTTTCAAGTGTGGTGTTTTTCTTTTGGTTGTGTTTTTGGTTTGGTTTGGTTTGGTTTTGTGTGTGTGTGTGTGTGTGTGTGTGTGTGTGTGTCAGTTTCTTAAACATTCCCTGTGGACGGCTATGCTTATTTGTTGGTCATTTCTGAACATGTTGTTTTTCAAATATGGTAATGAGAAAAACCATTTTTGTCCTTCCTGGCATTGGTCTATTCTTTGAAAGCATACTAAAAGTATCAGTCTTTTTTTTCTCCTCTAGCCACCAAAGATTTGTTTGTATCGGAGGCTATGCAATAATATACATTAAAATTTCAGACCATTTTAATGTTAAAATTCAAGGGTACTAGCAGTCAAGAATTGGTATTTATTAAGTCCATACTGTTTGCAAGTCCTTACGATAGATAAATAAATAAAAGTACAGAAAGCCCAAATGATTCACCCAAAAATCAAACTCAAAGTGACCAGAGATTTGATTTGATTTTTTTTGAGGCCAGTTTTGTTTTATTAGGCTTAGAGTAGCATTCACCATTTACATAGCCCTTTAGAGTTTACAATGTACTTCCACATCCTTAATCATATGACAAGACTATGACCAGCGATTTTAATCCAGATCTGCCTAATTTCAGAAATCCCCCTTTCTCTCCATGTGCTATGCTGCCCCCTGTGGTAGAATTTTACCAACATTACTACATGAGATTTTCAGCATAACTGCAGGTGTGTTTAGGTTCTAGACTCTGGAGTGTGATGTCTTTCTAATACCATGTCATATTTGAAATCATCAGAGCTACCCTTTAGTGAAGGTTCAGAGGGTTCAATTAACTGCTTTTCTTTGTGGTATCTAACAAAGAGTTTTGAAGATATGAAGGCTTGAGACTAAATTGTAACAAGAAGAAATGATGGTGAAATTTGAGATTGGAGAACAGGTATCACTTTTTCCAGAGTACATCAAACTTGCTTCTTTTTTAAAAAATTTATTTATTTATTTATCTATCTACTACCTATCTACCTATCTATCTATTTTTTTCTATTTTTTTTAATTGGTGTTCGATTTGCCAACATATAGCATAACACCCAGTGCTCATCGCATCAAGTGCCCCCCTCAGTGCCCGTCACCCAGTCACCCTCACCCCCCCACCCACCTCCCTTTCTACTACCCCTTGTTCGTTTCCCAGAGTTAGGAGTCTCTCATGTTCTGTCTTCCTTTTTTTATATTTCCCACTCCTTTTTTCTTCTTTCCCCTTTATTCCCTTTCACTACTTTTTATATTCCCCAAATGAATGAGACCATATAATGTTTGTCCTTCTCCGATTATTTCACTCAGCATATTACCCTCCAGTTCTATCCACGTCAAAGCAAATGGTGGGTATTTGTCATTTCTAATGGCTGAGTAATATTCCATTGTATACATAAACCACATCTTCTTTATCCATTCACCTTCGATGGACACCGAGGCTCCTTCCACAGTTTGGCTATTGTGGAATTGCTGCTATAAACATCGGGGTGCAGGTGTCCCAGCTTTCATTGCATCTGTATCTTTGGGGTAAATCCCCAGCAGTGCAATTGCTGGGTCATAGGGCAGATCTATTTTTAACTCTTTGAGGAACCTCCACACAGTTTTCCAGAGGGGCTGCACCAGACATTCCCACCAACAGTGCAGGAGGGTTCCCTTTTCTCCGCATCCTCTCCAACATTTGTCGTTTCCTGCCTTGTTAATTTTCCCCATTCTCACTGGGGTGAGGTGGTATCTCATTGTGGTTTTGATTTGTATTTCCCTGACGGCAAGTGATGCAGGCATTTTCTCATGTGCTTGTTGGCCATGTCTATGTCTTCCTCTGTGAGATTTCTCTTCATGTCTTTTGCCCATTTCATGATTGGATTGTTTATTTCTTTGCTGTTGAGTTTAATAAGTTCTTTATAGATCTTGGATACTAGCCCTTTATCTGATACGTCATTTGCAAATATCTTCTCCCAGTCTGTAGGTTGTCTTTTAGTTTTGTTGACTGTTTCTTTTGCTGTGCAGAAGCTTCTTATCTTGATGAAGTCCCAATAGTTCTTTTTTGCTTTTGTTTCTCTTGCCTTCATGGATGTATCTTGCAAGAAGTTACTGTGGCCAAGTTCAAAAAGGGTGTTGCCTGTGTTCTCCTCTAGGATTTTGATGGAATCTTGTCTCACATTTAGATCTTTCATCCATTTTGAGTTTATCTTTGTGTATGGTGTAAGAGAATGGTCTAGTTTCATTCTTCTGCATGTGGATGTCCAATTTTCCCAGCACCATTTATTGAAGAGACTGTCTTTTTTCCGGTGGATAGTCTTTCCTCCTTTGTCGAATATTAATTGACCATAAAGTTGAGGGATCAAACTTGCTTCTTAACCAGGGATTGTGTGGTGGCTAATTCTGTAAAGTTGACTATTCTGCCTACAAATTCTAAAGTCAGCTTGCTTCCTCAGATAGGAATGCCCATCTTTTCCGTTTTAACTCCCTCCCTCGGCCTTACTGTATTAAATAAGGTCTTGTTTTCTAAAGAGATACATAAGAGTCCTTTTGTGTTTAATGTGGAGTAGCAACTCATTTCCTACTAAAATGAGCAGTGGATGACATTACTCTTGGGCCAAGGCTTGTATCCTCCTGGTCTTTTCATGAGGAGAACCATGTTTGACCACCAGTTTCTGCTTTTTCCATGTCTGTCGTTGCCCTCTAGCTTTCTCACAGTTCTGTTCCTTACTTCATTCCAAATAAATTTTTTTCCATCCTGATTGTTAGATTTCTCCTGGCAACTAAACAGCTTTTTTTTATCCTTTTTGTATCAAATAAGAAATAAATGTCTATTAAAATAGACAAAAGTCTGAGGCTTTTTCTTGTTTTTAGGTTCTAAGCAATAGAGAAATTAGACACAAGGATCACAGTGCTAATCAGGAGATCAGAATAATAGTTGTGTTTCTAGTTCACCATTCTCTAACCACTCCCTTGGACTAGAGCTCCTGGGAAACTTTGTAGGACACTATGGCTAACATCTGAAATCTACCAGGCTCTAAATTCTACTCTGTTGTAGGTAGAGTTCTAGAGAGTGCTGGGTAGTTCAGGAGTCCCTTGCCTTGTCTTGTTTTTTTTTTTTTTTTTTAAGATTTTATTTCTTTATTTATGAGAGACACAGAGAGAGAGGCAGAGACACAGGCAGAGAGAGAAGTAGGCTCCATGCAGGGAGCCCGACATGGGGCTTGATCCCAGGACCCTGGGATCACACCCTGAGCTGTTCAATCGCTGAGCCACCCAGGTATCCCTCTTGTCTTATTCTTGCTAAGACAAAGAACTTAAATTCAAAATCTGTTAGGTGTAAATACATCCAGAGAGCAACAAGTGCTATGTAAGGCAGTTATCTTGAATCCACTAGAAAACTCTGTGAATAGAGCCATGCTTCCCACCTTTGTGAAGGATGACATGCTAGAAATACTCATTCCAGTTTAACCTAATTTGAAACGTGGAATCTAAGAAATAAATGAGCAAAGGGGAAAAGAGAGAAAGAGGCAAACCAAGAAACAGACCCTTAACTATAGAGGACAAACTGATGGTTACCAGAGGGGATTGGTTAAAAAGCTGATGCTTTTTAGGGGTGCACTTGTGATGAGCTCCGGAAATGTATGGAAATGTTGAATCACTATATTGTATGCCTGAAACTAATTTAACACTATATGTTAACTAACTAGAGTTTAAGTAAAAACAAAACAAAAACAAAAACGTGGAGAGGATAGTGGAAATGGAGGGAAGGAAGCATACTGGCAAGATGAGTTTTCCCCAAACATGATAGAGTGATAAGAGCTTTTCACATTTGAACTTGAATTCTGATTTTGTCACTTATTATATGACAGTAAGTATGTAATATCATTGAACTGTTTTCTGTAAAATAAGACTATAATACCTCTCAGGGCTTTTGTAAGGATTAAGTAAAATAATATATGTAAAGCAGGTAATATAGTGCCTGGGACACTCAGGTAGTTTATGGATGTAAACCAAATGAGGATGTGACCTCATTTTGTTTATCCATCTCCTATTCCACAGCCCTAATTTCATAGAATACGCTTCATTCCCCACGGCAGATACCAAACTTTGTATTTTTTAATGACCGTTAGAGTTCAGTCATCATATCACCCTCTAGTGGAAAAAAATATAAATAGAAAAATGGTAAGTACTTTGAAGAGTACACTTGAGGATTGGGAACATACTGTTATAAGCTGAGCCCATCTCTAATAAAAATAAAAATATGACATAAACTCCCAAGGGGTTGTATTCACAGATCTTCACAGTTGATAGGTATGTACCATTTCCTTTATTTTTTTTTTGTACCATTTCCTTTAATTAGAATTTGTCAAGTTTCTCTAAACTTTCTTTTAAAACATCTGTATATTTAAATGCTTTGTGAATCTTACAGTTGGATGCCAAAATGCATTTTAGTTTATTATCAATATCTAATTAATTCCTGTTAGTGCAGTTTTAAAAATATTTGTTGACATTATTTTAAACTGTAGGAGGTCTAAATGTTAGACATGTTTAACTCTGTATCTATGTTGCAAGTAATTAAAAATTATTTTAATTATGGATTTTCATTCTACACCAAAAAATAGTCTTCTCATAGAATGGACAATTAAAATAATTTTTAATAGTGTTCCATTGGTTTTTGCCTTATGCATATGATAAACTCTCTGAAGCATCCACAAATAGTTATCCTCAAAATGTTCCTGATGCAAACTGTTTCATTTGTGTATAATTACGATGACCTGATCTATGTTAATAGGGTTTTTGTTGGTGAAGGGCAAGATAGTATGAAGAGGATAAACGAGTATAGTAAGTTCTGCTTTCGCTTTGGTAGATAACTCCAAAATTCTGTCTCAAGCTCTTATCCATCACCCAAACCTGAGTCTTGCATTACCAGCTGTCTCTTGGGCATTGTCATCTCAGTGATCCACTGAAAACTAAAATTACTCTTTCTTTCTTCATACTAATATTTTATTTTCCTCTCTGGATTGTCTAGTCTCTGTTAGTATCTGATCTGGTCATTTGGTGGAAAAGGGCTTGATTTTTTTCGTATCCTCTAAGCCTGTGGGTCTGCTGAAGAGTTTAACAGATTTGAATACTTGGTCTTCTTTTTACTTACCCCCAGGTGCTTGTAAGATCCAAATTGGAGAGTCAGTGTTTAAAATGTTAACAGTATCTGCTTAGGTTTCTGTTTGTACCAGGCTATTATAATGCCATGTGCTTGACAATGAGTAAAGCATTATAAATGATTGAATGAATTTTTTAAAAATGGATTTTTTAGCTCCATAGAGATAAGTAACCCCAATATAAATATCTAATGGCCTATTTCCCACTAATGAAGTCAAATCCATAAGTAGACAGATACTTGAAGTCTTTCATAGTCTTATCATGGGTCTTTCTACCTGATTTCATTTCTTTGCCTCCCCTTGATTTTAATGATCCCTGCTTTTCTCCCACTAGCCAAATCTTTCAAAACCCAGGTCAGATTCCACCTCTATTTTTATACCTTCTTAAAATTGGAAAAGTCCTTAAACCAGTTTTTGGTTCTTTACATTGCACAGTTCAGTTGCTTTTGCCTTGTGACTTTCGGGTAAGTTTTGTCTTGAGTTGATATTTATTTCTTTTATTTTTTTTGAGCAGTAGAAATTTGATGTGTTTGTCTCTAGTGCTGATTTGGGTTGAGAGTTACAATTCACCAATTGTAATGTGAACAATTCTCATTTCACCTCTTAAGATGTACCCAGGCTAGACTATAAATTATAAATAGGCATGCCATTTAAGTTTAGATTAAAATTCAAATATTCATTATAAGGATAGTTACACTGAGGAATGTTATAATACAAGTAGCCATTCTAGGGTAACTTTCTAATGAGAAGTTAGAATCCCAGTTTAAGAACCATGTTGCTAAGATGCAGAAATTAATTTATAACCATTAACAGTCATCTTTTTGAAGAATATTTAACAGCAGGAAAATGCTTAAAAATGTAATGTTTACAAAAAATGTAGAACTCGAATTGTATATACAATATGATCTTGATTATAGAAGAAACATACATTAACCTGTATACGCTTGGAAGAAAATTAGAAAGAAACCAAATGCTAGAAATTCTCTCTGAATATGGCTCAGTTATTTCTATTATATATTATATACTTTTCAGAATTTCCTAAGCTTGCTACAGTAAGTATTACTATGATTTAAGAAAAAACCTGCATCACTTGGAAATCCATTCTTCTTTAGTCTTTTTGGAAAGTTTCCATAATGGTAATCTCCAGTGGAGGATTGGACAGAAAGAATTCTCATAAGGAAGAGCATTATGAATGATTGCTTCATGAAAATACAACTGAATATAATGGAAATGGCAATGAATTCTTTAAGACTAGTTCTTTGTGTAACCAATTCTTCATATCTCTAGGACTCAGGTGCCACCCTGATAATTTTCTAAGGTCAACTTCCCACATTATTATAAGAGTAACAATTAGTATGATGGTATCTTTATTTTTAAGACATTTATTAAGTTTCCTGAGACAGAATTTGAATTGGAGGGAACCTTTGAGATCACCAAGTCCAAACCTGTGCCATTGGTTTTAGTAGTAGTCTTGGGCTTAAAAATGAAGTCCTCATGAAGAGAAACTACAGTGCGAAGTAATGTATTTTTATACAGTTCTTTATGTTGACATCTGTTACTCTGCTCTGGTCCTTGTTCTTCCATCTAGAGCAGTAACACCCTTTATTATAAAAGAAGACTTCTGTCATATTTATCCATAATTTTTTCTCCCAATTGAATCCCTTCAGTGAGTTTTCTAGGGTCACCATCCTGTTGCTTTTCTCTGGACAAGTTATTCTTGAAGTGCCCTGTCCTGTAGTCAGTGTGGTGCTGCTGGCCTGCAGTAGAGCCAGACTCAGCTGTTCTTATTCTGAACCTCATCAATATAATTGAAAATAGTATTGATAATGATATTAATAATGATGATAAAAAAACATATATTGAACCCTATTTACTATATGCTAGAACACTATGCTAAAATCTTTCCACACAGAATCTCATTTAATCTTAACAGTCTTGATGTATAAATTCTAATTTTTATCTGTGTATCAGAGATGAGAAACAAGTGAATAAAGGTAAAGTTATTTGTCAGTTGCCAGTCAGCTGATTAGTAGCAGTGGAGCTAGGATTTGAACCCAGATCTCATTCTGGGTACAGGTTGCACTTTTGTTAAAATTTGGAAAACAAATTTTAGTGAAAAACAGTAATTTTGAGAGGAGTTGGGCTACTGAATAATCCATAAAGCTATGACTATACCATCTGTTTTCATGACCAAAAGTTACCCCAACTTAATCTCCGCTCCCATGGTATATTTATTATGAGTCATATCAGATTGTATTAAAATTTTTTGCTGCCTTCCTCCTATGCAAATCCTTTGATTTCTTATTTATCTTACCTAATAATATGTATCATGTATAAGATGCCCCAATACCTAATAATTTGTTAGTAAATAATTAGTGAATAAATTTTTACATATTACTTACCTTGACCACATGGATACATATTTTGCATAAGGATGGCCACTGTATACACTGTTTTGCATTCCTGCTTCTTGCAACATGTATGTGCCAGTTTTTGTTTAGGCACAAGTTTTCAACTCCTTTGAATAAATACTAACAAGCGTGATTGCTGGATCATAGAGTAAGAGTATGTTTAAGTTTGTTAGAAACTGCCAAACTGTCAGAATGTCTATACCATCTTGCACTTCCAACCAGTAATGAGTGAGAATTCCTGTTGCCATCTTTTGTTGTCAATGTTTTGGATTGTGGTTATTCTGATAGGTGTGTAGTGATATCTCATTGTAGTTTTAATTTGAAATTTTGTAATGACATATGATGTTCAGTATCTTTTTGTGTGCTTATTTGCCATCTTCTTTGAGGTGTCTGTCTAGATTTTTGTCACCCATCTTTTAATTGGGTTGTTCATTTTCTTATTGTTGAGTTTTAAGAGTTCTTCATATGTTTTGGTTAACAGACTTCTATCATATTGTCTCTTGCAAATATTTTCTCCCAGGCAGTGGCTTGTGTTCTTATTCTCTTGACATTATCTTTCACAGAGCAGAAGTTTTTAACTTTAGTAAAATCAATGATTTCTTCCATAGATGGTGCATTTATTTGATACTGTATCTGAAAAGTTCTTACCATACCACCAATGCCATCTACGTTTTCTTCTTTGTTATCTTCTAGGAGTTTTCTAGTTTGTGTTTTACATTTAGGTCTGTGATCCATTTTCAGTTATGTGTGTATGTGTGTATGTCCAGTTGTTATGGCGCCACTTGTTGAACAGACAATCTTTGTCCCATTGGATTGCTTTTGCTTCTGTGTCAAAGATTTGTTGAGTATAGTTATGTAGGTCTTGTTTCTGGGCTTTCTCTTATGTTCCTTGTTTGTTTGTTTGTTTCTTCTGTCCACAACATTTTTCCTGGGTGACTTGTGGAAATCGACTTTGAATAACTCTTCTCTGTTGAATCACAACTCTAGTGTATAGTTCAGGTAGGTAATATTAGGCAGAATTGTGTGCTGAAAAAAACAAGGTAAGAAGAACTATCTATCTGCTCTCTCTCTCTCTCTCTCTCTCTCTCTCTCTCTCTCTCTCATTTATTAGGCATAGTCCTTGGGCTCATCTACTAACCTCCTTGAGCCTCAGTTTCTTCACTATTAAACAGGAATAGAATAGCTACCTTTACTGCAAAGTGTTGTATGGAAGTTTAAATGAGGTGATAAACGTGAAATACTGCACAGATTTTAAAAAGCTATGCAAACATTTATGATCATTTATATTGTCCTTATTATCTCCATGTTAGGTGATATGCCCATAATCAAGGCATGGGTTTATCCAGTGTTGCTCTTTATATATTTTTTCTTAATCATTTACTGATAGGGTTTCTTTTTTTCCAGTCAAGACAAGCATCTTTGTCTTTGTGATCAGTGAGAGATTCTTTCCAACATGAAAAGAGGTAAACCTAAATGCGGATAAACTTGTTACTGCAAGTTTCAAGACTTGCTTATCATGGAGCAATGCTTGTGCATTATCAAGAAAGCAAGTTTGGAAAGGAAAGTGAGGATATTTTGTCCTTTGATCTGTGTGTTCTCTTATCACTACCATACTGTCTTGATTACATAGCTTTTTAGTAAGTTCTTGAATTGGGTGGTATCAGTCTTCTTATTTTATTCTTCTCCTTCAATATTGAATTGGCCATTCTGGGTCTTTTGCCTCTCCATACAAATTTTAGAATCAACTTGTCAATATCCATAAAATAACTTGCTGGGATTTTGACTGGGATTGTATTGAATCTACAGATAAGGTTGGGAAGCACTTACATCTTGGCAGTATTAAGGGTTCCTATGAAAGAACATAGACTGTCTCTTTATGTAGTTAACTATTCTTTGATATCTTTTATTAGAATTTTGTAGTTTCCCTCATACAGGTCTTATACATATTTCGTTTAGAAATATTTCATTAATGAGGGGTTCTAATGTAAAAGGTAATGTATTTTTATTTTCAAATTTGCTTGTTCATTGTTGATATATAGGAAAGTGATTGACTTTTGTATGTTAACTTTGTACCCTGCATGCTTGCTGTAGTTGCTTATTAGTTCCAAGAGTTTCTTGCTTGATTCTTTCTTTCAACATAGACGGTCATGTCGTATATGATTAAAGGCAGGTTTATTTTTTTCTTCCTGATCTGCATACCCTTTATCTCCTTTTCTTGTCTTAACTGCGTTAATGAGGACTTCCAGTATGATGTTGGAAAGTAGTAGTGACAAAGAACAACCTTGCCTTGTTCCTGATCTTAGTGGGAAAATATCCTACCAGTAAGCATGGTATTAGCTGTATGGTTTTTGTAGATGTTTGTCAACTTGGGGAATTTTCCCTCGATTCCTAGTTTGGTGAGAGCCCTTCTTTTATTCTTTTAAAGATAATTATTGTATGTATAATATATATAGAATTAAAAAGCTTTCTTATTTCCTTCATCTTGTTTCTACCCTTTCTACTCAGCAACAGAGATTTATTTGATATTTCTGAACGTAGAGAAATTTAGGTTACTTTGGTATCTTTGCTGAAACTTTTTCCTTATCTTTTAAATGTTTTTCCACTCTATAGTGGAAATTTCAATCCTGTTTAAGATCCATTTTAAAGCTCACCTGCTTTAAGAATATTTCACAGAACTCTGAGCAAATCTGTATCTCCATTAGTTCTTTGTTTTTAACTTATATTGTGGTAATTATAGTCAGCTTTTTTTCCTAAAATTTATATGTATTTAGATTGTCGATAGACCTGATTCTCTAAGAGTCTAAGAGTCTCTTGTATCTTATAGGACCTTGTATTTTGTGTATAGAGAATGCTTTAAAAATTTAAATTGAACTTTCAGAAAACAAAATATGTTTTGTTTTTACAAACACTGTCTGATTTAATCCTGTTCTACTTAATGTGAACATTTACAGGGTTTTGAACCTAAGTATAAAACTTTAAATTTGTCCCTTTTAGATTTTCTAATTCATTATTCCCATTGCCGCATCACTCAGTTTCCATGCTCCTTTATGAGGTTCCTCCTTACCAAGATTATTTTATATTAAGACTGTCTTCTAGTATTTCCATTGTCCCTCCCAGCTTTGTAGTTCTCAGTGCATATGTATGTATATCTAGATAATTAAATCAGTGATATCTTCAGTGAGGAAATGAAGGTAAGGTTGAGGCCTAAGGGATAGGTAGGAAGTAGACAGTGTTGTGGGAGGCCATAAAGAAATAAAAATAAGGAGTCATAACTTATTTCAAAATTTTATTTAAATTCAAGTTGGTTCACATATAGTGTAGTAATAGTTTCAGAGGTAGAAATTTAGTGATTTATCAGTTGTATATAACACCCAGTGCTCATTAATAGTGGCAGAATTTTTAGAAATAAGCATAGAGCTAAACTAGGTGACTACTTGAATATATTGTAGATATTTATATGGGTTTATATTGAGCAAATTTATTTAGATTTCTTTGTTTATATTGTTTCTTTAAAAAAAAAAAAAAGATCTTATGTATTTATCCATGAGAGGCACACACAGGCTCCCCCTGCAGGGAGCCTGGTATGGGACTGGATCCTGGGACTACCAAGCACACCCTGATCCAAAGGCAAAGGCTCAACCACTGAGCAACCCAGGCATCCCTATATTTGGTTTCTTAATGGTTTATGATAGCTGATTGATTCTTTAAAGGGTTATACAGAGTTTCCATGCCATAGTCAACTTCCCTTTCCTTGACAGCTAGAGGATTGATCTTGATGCCAAGTACAGGAATTTTACAATATCTTCCTATAGTTTGTAAAGTTTTAAATTGGAAATATTATTTGCTTAATGTTATATGAAGTGAGTGACAGAGCATGGAGTTTAATTTAGATTTTGCTCATACACCAGTCGTCTGTCCCCCTCTTTACCTCCCCCAAACTCCAATATATAAGAAAATAATACATTTTAAAAATATTTTAAAAATCTATAATAAACGTGGGTCCATTTTGAAATTAGCGTTTGACCAAATTTAATTTAGACATTAGTATCAATTTGAAAGCCTTTTCACCAGTGATCACAATCTTAAAAACCTTATTAACAAGATTCTTTTCTGCTTAAAAGTCTGCTTTTGACTTTGACTCCTATCTTAAAATGTCATACCTATCTTTGACCTCTCCTTTAGGCAACACAGTTTTAACATTACTTCCTTGTATGGTTGCTGTAATGACTCTATAAATTATGATAAAGAGAAAAGCCAGGTTGGATGACTTATAGACGTAGAACATAGGGAAAAGAAAATATGGTTAGAGAATATAAATTAGGTGTGTTTTAAATACCTAATTTGTAGTCATGACACTATTTTTGTTTCTTCTTTGGAAATTACCTTAAATTCAATACTGAGTAGTTTTATTGAGAAATGCTGGGGTTTTTATTTTGTTTTGTTTTTAATTGGTGTTGGAATTTTTTTATGGGTAAACATTTAAAAGCACTCCAGAATTCTTTCAGTGAATACTGTAAATGTGAATAGCAGAGTAGTTCAAAAGAAGGCACAGAGAAGTAAAGTCACAAGAGATACAACTTTATTTAGGTTTTTATAGAAGTCATACATAAGTATGTTTAGCATATTTAGTAAATAAGAGAAAGTATTATTTTTTACTATTAAATGTCATGGAAGAATTAAGAATTCATCTGTTTCTTCATTGAACACTAGAGGGCCATATAGTACCTTATTGATAACTCTTCTAACGTGTTTAAATATATTTAGTAATTGCTTGTCTCTCTTCTAATTTGTTTTCTGGTACACTGTTTCTTGCTCAGAATTTGAAACTAATATTTGGAGTGGTTGTGTGCATTGATATGTGAGTTGTCTTTTTCTTTTTTAAACCAGCAACAAGTATACTTCTAAGATATACTTATCTTCATTTTGCTATTTTAAAATAACAATAACAAAAAGTGAAGAAAGAGTGAACCTGTGCACAAACTTACTCTGCTTTGAGAATATAAGGATGCTTTTAAGAAATTTCTCAAGTATCTGCACATGAATACAGTAAAAACGAAAAGTTTTGTCATTGTTAACTGCTCTGGGCTTCCTCAGCATATATGTGAGAAAAGAATGTTTCCTCTAAGCTGTCTTGTCCAAATTTCCTCTTGTGTGAGCATTGAAGGTAATTTTGCCTGGTGTAACCACCTCAGCATCCTAAACTAAAAGAATATTTGAACAGATGATTGTTCTTCCTCAATTTCTTTTAGTTGCTTAGAGTGAGGAAATGAAAAATATGATCTACAGGGTCCAAGTAGATAGGGTGAATGAGTGTGAAGAAAGTCACAATTGAGCCAGTAAGATTGCTTAGGCTCTTATAAACTGCAGGGTGTATGTATGTGCGTGCATGTGTGTGCATGTGTGCCCATGTGTGTTTTCCCCAAAAAGTACTAATATTCAGTGAAAAAAGAAAAACATTGTGCAGGCCTTGAAAAAACTGGTTTTGAGCTACATTTAACTTATAGACTACTACTGATCCCTTTTTGTCTTTTTTTATTCAAATATAATTGACATAATTGATCTTTGATACCTTATAAAAAAGTTCAACATCTTAAGCATAGCCTTGGTTAAATTTTTATTTCTCCCCTAGATACACTTTAGAGAGTACTTGTCATTATTATTTTTTATATTCTGTTTCAGGGGGAAAATTAAGGACATTTTCTCTTTAACTACTTTTTTTTTTTTTACTTTTTTGTGTGTGAAGAAAGATTAGGTTGAAGTTGGGAAACACATTGTTTACACTTAGTAGAGAGCGTGTAAGAGGATCATGTGACAGATGGGGCAATAATACATTTAAATACTTAAAAGAACCTTATCTTTTGAGTCTCTCTTCCTTAGATTTGTAAATTTTAATACCTTAAATCATTACCTCAAATTAGTACTCTAATGAAGTGATAGAACTGTGATCTTTAGTTCTTTTACTGAGGTGGTAGTCCTATCAAATATTGATGACCTTTTCAGTTTAAAATCATTGCTATATAAATAGTATTTTTTAACTGTGATAAAATTGTATTTTCTTTGTGTTTGCTGTTTTTTGTATCAGTCTAGTTTTCTGAAAACGTTATTGCTGTATTTTGACAGATTGACGTGAGTTCAAGTGATTAAATACTAAGCTTGAATTCTGATCTTTTTGTTTAGGTGGTAAAATTAGTTCTTCATAACATAATCTGCTTGGCGAATGTTATGTGGTCAAGAGTGTACAACAAGTAAAAAAGAAATCAGAATCTGGTTATGGTGAGAGATACCTGAACTGCTTCTTTCTTAAGAAGGAGAAATATTAGATACTATTGATGAAGACGTTATTGTGTTTTTAACAGGTATCTAGAAGAAGACATTGTCTTACTAGTTAAAATTTGGTTCAGTTTAGCAATTATGATTACACCAAAAGAAAGTACTGGAATAGACTATGAAAACAAAGCCAGGAGAAAAGATAAGGAATGAATTATGATGAGATGGAATACGCTATTAAGAGGATACAGGTTGCCCACTCATAAGGGCCTATACCAGTATTCTTCAAAGTGTGACCCTAGACTAGATGTGTCAGAAGCATCTGGAGTTATTAACAATGCAAGTTGCTGGGTTACATTTCAGAGCTACTTAACCAAATCACTAGGGTTGGGATGTGCATTTTTAATAAACTAACATGATTCTAATGTAAAGTTTGGAAAACATTGGCTATTACTTTACCTCTCTGTTTCCTTGTGATAAAATTAAGAGGAAGATAAGCTGAGTCCTCTCTCAGAAAACATGTCAGTCACATGTGCACACACACACATAACCCCTTTTCTTAATATTATATAAAAGGAATTTCTCACTTGGGGGCTTTATGAGTGATCAAGTAGACTGTGCCCTTAATAGCGTATCTATAACAAATGCAAATGCTTATGAATAGCAGTAAATAGAGACTGTGGTTTCTGAAGTTTTCAAATGTTAGCTCTGTTACTTCAGGTCAATTTGACCTCTTAATTTTAAGGATGGTATTAGTATCATCAATAATATAGTATTATTGAGAATATTCAGTGAGATAATATCTGTACAGTACTCGGAAAAGTGACATATAGCAAGTCCTTAGTATTAGTTATATTTTATAAGGTTTATTATTATCATGTTATAAGATTATATTAAAACTAGCTTAACTAACTATTCCAGGCTATATAATATGCTCTGCAAAATATTTTTAGTTCTAAAGCTACCTGCTGTCTTAGGTTGAAACCGTTCCATTGATTTTTGCCTAAATTACTGTGACTTTTAGCGTAGAGTCCAGCTGTTTGATATTGTAAATTTTGCCACTGCTAACCATGAAGGACTTTTGCATTCTGACAGGGTTTTTTTTCCCTTCTAATTGGTTGTTAATGTTATACCTAGAAGAAGTTTGAAAGAGAGCCTAAGGTAATCTTAGTAGCATTGGGACCTTGAGTCCTCACGTGAAAATGTTCGGAAGAGATGGAAATGCTAGTTCTATAATGACTACGTGGGTGCTCTTGAACTGAATAGCTGGAACTAGAATAAATACAAGGGAAGATCCTCTTTAGTGCTTCTATAGAAATCCTAGAATTAACGCTTAATACTATAGCAATACCTAAATTTCTCATAGTTAAGAGATTATAATGAAAGCAGTCGTTTTTTTTTTTTTTTTTAAGATTTTATTTATTTATTCATTAGAGACATAGAGAGAGAGGCTTAGGGAGGGAGAAGCAGGCTTCATGCAGGGAGCCAGATGCGGGATGATCCAGGGACTCCGGGATCACGCCCTGAGCGGGATCACGCCCTGAGCGGAAGGCAGATGCTCAACTGCTGAGCCACCCAGGTGTCCCGAAAGTAGTCGTTTTGAATGGAAGAAGAATCAGGCTGCAATTATCTCTATTTAGGACGCATTTTAGAGAACACATCTTATGAAATGTTGATATTGCTACTAGCTGTATCTGATACGGAATGCTAACTTGATTCCTTCTAGTAGTAAGAATCCTTGTCAGGGTAGCATCTTGCATGTAAACTTTAACTTCAAATTATGTAAAATGTAAGTAGAAGAATGATAATTATTTTCATAGATCACCAGGGCTAAAAGTAATATATAAGATTTTTTTTTTGTATTTTTTTCATAAAAGGATTTATTTTGTTCTGTTCATTTGGTCTTAGCTAATGCTCTTATTGAAAGTAACTTCCTTGCTTTAGAAATAACTATTGTGATTGGAGGCTGCTTTACTTTCAAAGAGAAAATGCTTAAATTTTCTGTTTTTGGTTGGTCTTAAGTGGAAATTTGTGGTTATTGGAATCAGATGCAAATGAGGAATGAAGTATGAAGAAAGTACTTGGGAATTTGGGAAGTAAGTGCCAAGAGTTATTCATTTGCTTAACTGCAGATGTTGGTTTTATAGGTCTACATTATAAATTTAGTTTTTAAGAATGAATTGTTTGTACTTTACCAATATGCTGCCATCTGTCTTAGGGTCTAATGAGTGAAAATTTTAAATATGGTGAGGTACATCGTAATGTTTATCACTTACAGTTTTAGTTTTCAGGTTTACTTTTTTATTACTCTTTCACTGTGTTAACTGGTATAGGAAAGAACATTAAAATTTTAAGAGTCATTGTATATCATTTAGATATAAGTAATCTTATATTTAATTTTTATGCTGCTTTACCGCATAACAGAGCAGAGATTGCAAACTGGTATCTAATACAGTATTTTTTAACACATTTAAATTTGTTGCCAATATTTAAAAATCTGGAGAGTTCTCGTAAAAATATTGACTTTTTTCTTTTGCAAATGTGTAGTATCTTTCTTGTCTCATGTGCTTACAAAACAATAATCATTTGTGTCTTTTAAACGGACTTTCCAGGTCTTAAACCTGATCTGTAACCTTCCTTTGCCCTGCCTGCTCCTCTAGTCATTTGAGTTTAATTAGAATAAAGACAAGTATGATTGTAGGAAATCCAAATATAAGTGGAGCTTTCCTCTATTTGTCACATATCAAACTAGTTTGGATATAAATTCACATTAGTGTAATATGTAACAGTTTGTCAAGTTTATTATTAAAACAGCCAGAGACTTGTTTGAATGAACACCTCATTTCAAATGGGTATTATCAAGATGAAAATTTGTCACCAAAACTTTTGCCACCCCCAGATACCCAGATTTTCATCTTGGATCTCCTGTTATCTTTTCCATTCTTGTTAAGGTTTGAAGTTAACACTCCACTTAGAATGACCATTTATCCTATCACAAAAGTAAACCAGTGTTCTTGGAGCTCCTTGTCTTGTAAGATGTTTCAGTTATCTGTTGCCACCTAACCAGTCACTCCAAAACTTTATAGATTATAACAAATAACTATTTTATTATTTATCATTGTTATTGTAGATTATGAATTTGGGAGGGGCTCACTCAGGCATTGCTAATTCAGGCTTTCAGTCAGATGGTGGCTAGAGCTGAAATACCAGGGCTTTAGAATAGCTGGGTGCTGGCAAAGAATCTTTTTCTCTTCATATAGTCTTAAGATATATCTGCATATATGGTCTTTTTACCTGGGCTAGTTTGAGGTTCTTCACAGCATAGTGACCTCAAGGCAATTAGACTACTTAAAACAGGGCTACCATAGGAGTATTTCAGTAAGGTGATAGTTGAATCTTTTGTATGACCTATCCTAGGAAGTCACATAATGTAACTTACAGTTTCTTTCTTGTTTGAAACAGACTCCATTGCCATTGAAAGGAGTATCAGAGTACATTATAAGAAGAGCATATAAGATGGGGGATATTGCTATGACCATTTTTGGAAAACACAGGAGGTCGTAATATCTTTGCTCTTATAACTGTTTCTTTTTTTATTTGGACTTTATAAAATTCAGGCTTGTTAAAACCAATTCCATATATAATATATGTGTCTTACAGAATACTGTATTTTTATTATCTAGAATTCAGTTATCTGGCAAACTTACGTACTTGAAACATGTATAATAAAAAGTAAATCTCCAAACAACTAAATTAGAAAGTAACACAAGTTAGGCTTAACATTCTATAGAATAGAATATATATTCTAGTACAAAGCATGAGTTTAGGAATTAGACACCCGAGGGTAAAAAATCTCAACTCCACTGTCTCACAGCCCTGTTGCCTTGAGTAGTTTTTTAAACCCTTTGGAACCTCAGTTTCCTTGTCTATAAAATATAGGATAATGATACCTCCCAGTCTTTTCATGATATTTAGGTAAAATAAAGCACGATCTACTAGGAACCCTGTCAATGTTTAATCCTCCTCCACATTACTATGCCAGTCTGAAGTAATACATCATTTTTCCTAAGTCTTAGAGCTGCACACTTTCTTTATTTCTCCTCTTTGTGTCTGAGGGTCCATCTCCTAGCATCGTGGGACTTCCTGTTTTCATACTGAGATCTTTCCGTTTCAGGCATTATCAAGAATTACAGAGATTGAGTTGTATTTTTAATCTTTCTTAATAACCAGTTAGTTTCTTGTTTACTGGGAGGGATGAGGACTAGAACTATCTGCTTCATTTAAATTTCAGCCATAAAATTAATGTTGATATTTACTAGTATATTTTGTTGAGTGTGAATTTTAACAGTGTAAAAGCCCAGGGGTATCACTTGTCAGCCCATACAAGAATGAAATCTCTTTTCTGTAGTTTACTTTAAAAGTATTTTCTATGCTTTTTTATTTATTTATTTATTTATTAGAGACAGAGACAGAGAGAGAGAGAGAGAGGCAGAGACACAGGCAGAGAGAGAAGCAGGTTCCATGCAGGGAGCTCGATGTGGGACTCGATCCCGGGTCTCCAGGTTCATGCCCTGGTCTGAAGGCGGCGCTGAACTGCTGAGTCACCCGAGCTGCCCAGTATTTTCTATGCTTAATGAATAATTCTGTTCTTAAATTTGATGCTGAAGTGAGTATTGATAAATGAATATCAGTGAATAATTTATCAATCGCTAAATATTGAGATTTATTGGTATTCAGCGAACATTGATAAATCACACACTCATATAGCATGTTACTGAGAACTCTATAAATGAAGTTTGTGGAACTATGTTCATTTCACTTAAGTAATGGTTTTTTATTTATAACTGTGTCAAAACTCAACAGTGTAGTAAACATAATTATCTTCCCTCCCTCATTTTACTTTTTAAATTGTCAACATTGTCAAATACCTTATTTTTCCATAGGTTCAGCTTTTTAGTTTTCACAGGATAAGTTCCTATAATGTGTTAAACCATCACTTTGGTGAAATTCCTGCATTGTAGCTTAGTTTAATTTTTTTAAAGCTGCATTGAAAAACCACCTGCATGCCACATTATTATCATTATTATTAAAAGACATTTTAGTATTATGTCCCTGTTTATGACTTCCTAGCCCATAACACTCTTCAGGTTTTTTTTTAAAGATTTTATTTATTTATTCATGAGAGACACACACAGAGACATAAGCAGAGGGAGAAGCAGGATCCTTGCAGGAAGCCTAATGCAGGACTTGATCCCAGGACCCTGGGATCACAACCTGAGCCAAAGGCAGACACTCAACCACTGAGCCACCCAGGTGCCCCCAGAATTTTTATAGGAGAAATAAATGATTGATAAGTAACATTGACCTTAACTGAGAGGTTAATGAACCTTTAATGCTTAAGCTTGTTCATAAAAGTAACTTAAATGATGGACCTTAAAAAACTGATATTGAGGGAATTTGTCTTTTCTTACACCTAATTTTAATTTTTGAGGATTGTGGAAAATTAAGTTGTTTTAAATCCTTACTCTGTCATCACATGAGGCTTTTGCATGTCTGAAATACCTGTAATGACTGGGTCATTTTTGTCATAGTTGACTTAAAGGTATAACTATAGTAATCATCAACTAAATTCTTGGTGAGCAGCTGTGTAAGACCAGTTTAACAAAAAAAAAAAAAACCAGTTTAACAGCTGGGGTTAACTCAACACAGACTATAAGAGTTAAACTTAATCATGAGGCAAGGTATGTTAAAGTCATTAAGGACTTCATACTGAGCATTTCTGAAATACTTAAAAAATTCAATAGTTGGATTTTTTTTGTTTTATCTCAAATATTTTTTTTAAATGTTTAATAAAAGAATGAGGAGAAGTATCATTTTAACACAATAAAAGTTTTAAGACACAGATATGGGAGTAGAATCCAAACTTCATTCCTTTAAAAAAATCATATATATTCTGATGTCACTGTTTAGGCCACTATGGTAAGTAGGAAAGAAAAATATACACAAATTATTATGGTATAATATGGAATCAGAAAACTTCAAGATTATTTTTCTTGAATTTCCTCTTGAATCATATTTTAAAAAATAATTTATGCCTGAAACTTTTTTCCAATGAAAATATTTTCTTATTATAGAACACTAACATATATTCACAACAAAGGGATAAATGTCTATATTTAGAAGGTGTACACAAATGATTTGAAGCAGTGAATTTTTTTTAGATACATTTTTAAAATTGTAACTACTATTCACCAAACTATAATAAAGAAAGGCTCACCAAACTGACAGTCTAACCCTATTGCAAGAAGGCTCTATACTTGGTACTATTGGAACTGGAATATCCTTTTAAAGCTGCAAGGGACTTCATTCTCAGTCATCTAGTCTAGCCTCCTTGTTCTAGAAATCTGAAATAGTGGTGAAGCTGAAACTAGAACTTAAAATTCACCCAGTATTTTTCATATGCTGATAAATTTACCTGGAGTATGAACTTCAGGTAATTTGCTTGAGAGTTGACTGAGGCAACATTTAGTCAAGAAAAATTTAGTTGTAAATAAGTTAAATAGTTGGGTTTTTGGATCATGAAATTTCTGGTGTACCATAGGGTAGTGTAGTGATCATTTTGAAGGACTTGTTTGGTTGGTTTTTCTATATCTTACTTTTTATAACTTTATTTTTAACCAATTATTCAGAAATAACTAGAAAATTCCAGCAGAATTCAGAAACAACCTAAGTGTCCAGCTGTCAGACCTTGGGTATGTATATCAAAGCAGTTACAGCACTTTAACCTGCTATTGTAGCATTTTTACTTTGACAATGTAAAAGTATATACAATGATTATTTATACATAATGCTTTTATTTTACAAATGACAGATCACCAGATCACATTTTTTATAACATTTGTATAAACTGTTTGTGCTATTTCGGAACCCAAGCTAATTTCTCTTAAGTACTCAGGGGCTCCCTCGGTGCCCAGATAAAGAAAATTAGCAGGGGCTTCCTCAGTGCCCAGAAAATAGAGCAATCTCCCTTTTTCCATGGAGGAGACATACGTTCCAGGAGTCCCCCAGTGGATGCCTGAAACCCTGGATAGTACTGAACTCTATAAATATAAAGTTTTGTCCTCTATATACGATAAAGTTTATAAATTAGGCACAGTAGGAGATTACCAATAATAACTAATAATAGAACAATTATAACAGTATACTGTAATCAGAGTTATGTGGATATGGTTTCTCTCTGAAAGAATCTTACTGTACTGTACTCACCCTTCTTGTGATGATGTGAGATGATTAAAAATGTCTACATGATGAGATGAAGTGAGGTGAATGATGTAGGCATTGTGATGGAGTTTTAGGTACTATTGACCTTTTGGCGATAGGTCAGGAGGAGGATCATCTGCTTCCACAGTTGACTGTGGTTAACTGAAATGGTGGATAAGGAAGGGACTACTTACTATACAATAATAGGTTATAACTTATTAAATGTATAGATGAATATAATACCTCAAATACATTATAATTAGAAGTTGAAATCTTTTTTAGAGAACACTAAATATTTAAATGTCTTTTATAGGAGTGTCAGGGTGTCTCAGTTGGTTAAGTGGCCAACTCTTGATTTTGACTCAGGTCATGATCTCAGGGTTGTAAGAATAGCCCACCATGGACCCTGCTTAAGATTCTTTCTCCCTCTCCTTGTGCCCCAACCCCCCCCTCCCTCTCAAATAAATAAATAAATAAATAAATGTCTTTTAGAATTTTTTAAGGAATCACTTCGAATGTTTTTAATTTTTATAAAATGTCTCTATTCATTTGATCTATGCCTTTTGTGAATAATAAAAATTTTAAAGCAATACCATATATTTATCTTTTATTTTCCTTACTAAATCTGATGGCATTTTTTTTCTACAACTGAAGTAACAATCTTGTTTGGAATTTTATTATTTTTGCAGTTTTTTACTATTATAAACTTGACCATTTATCATTAAACAAAGAAACTTAATCGCTTGATTTATCATTGTTTTCCTCTGCTTAAATTGCTCTATCTTTGTATAGGGATTGCTTGGACTAGGAAGATCTTTAACACTCTGGTATCTAAGGTGTTAGGAAAGATGGAAAAGAATGAGTGAGATAAAGAAGATAATCTGTCTCACTCTGTATCCTAAATAAATGAGTATACTTGATAATACCATATTCTTATCTCAAAAGGATATTGATTCTGATTTATTTCACCTTAGTAGTAGTATAATTTTAAGCATCTGGAATTTTTTCTGTTTCTACCAAAGAATAAGCCAAGTCACTTGTTGCTTAAATTCATGGTAGTGAATAATACTGGGTTTAAAATGACAGGCTGATATTCTCCCTATCAGAAGTGTTTGGTATGGGGCTTTGAAGAATCTTGATATACAACCATTATTACTTGTGGTAAACTTACCTTCTAAGTGAGTTTCAGCTAAATCAAGAATAGTTTATGAAAATGGAAATCTTTATGCTACTTATATGCTATGACCTTTGGTCAGGAGCAGTTAAATCCTAGCCTTCTTTATAATAAAGAATGAAAGAAAAGGTAGAAATCCAGAATAAACAGTTGTAAATCTTTTTGTCATCATAAGAGAATTAGAATGTATGGGACTATAATACATTTTAGAAATACCCATATTAGGGATATTTGGTGCATGAGCTTTTATCTAAAATCCTCTTTGACCAGTACACACTTTTAGAAGAAAATCAGAAAACGGTAAGTGGGCAAAATACCTTACAGAGAGATCTTCTCTTTATCACAAGTTCACTAATGTTGACTTGTTGGATGAATAGTCAGTGACATCTGAAATTTTAAAAGACACCACAGTTAAGATATTGCAGATTAATTTTTAGGTAAAAATTTTGACAATTATGGAAACCTTTATAAAACATATAGATGATGTTTTAAAATATTCTACTTTAAAGTTGAATATTACAGATGGATTTTAGAATCTCTGCTTGCTTTCCCAGCAACTTTTAAAATTGATATATATTACAAAACTCTATGTGGTTTTTGGTCCTATTGTAGCAGCAACAGTAGTAGTAGTAGTAGTAGTAGTAGTAGTAGTAGTAGTAGTAGTAGTAGTATAGTAGTAGTAGTATCTAATGTAGCAATAATAGTGGTAGTAATGACAGTTAACAGTATTGAACACTTACTAGATGTGAAGCATTATTATATGTGCTTCACTAACATTAACTAATTTAATACCTATAAAAACTCTGTGAGGAGGTTTTGTATAGATGAAGTTGAGGCATAGAGGCATTAATTTAAAGTTATACTACAAATAAGTAGTAGGCTTTGGACTAAGGCAGTTTGGATCTAGCATTGATGCTCCTACCTATTATATTACACTTCATTAGTATTTGTTGGTATCATCTTAAAAAGAGTTTGTCTGTTTTGCAGAGTTGCAGCTTGGGAGAGGAGGTTAATAATTAAGAGTATCTTAAATGTTTTTAAAAATATGATTGAGACTAAGACTCTATTTTTTTGAGCACATGTAACTAGGTGCATTTTAAAGTTAACAATTAGGATTCTTCTATGCTTTGTCTATGATTTCCCTCATTGACTGGGTTTTTCTTGTGTTTATTTGAAGTTTTGGTATTTTCAGTGTTTTCCTGCTGTGTGGGAACATTGCTTTAGAAGTAGTGTTAACTTGAATCCTCCAAAATGATGAAACTTGGTAGTATATACTTTTGAAAATTAGTACTCACTTTGCTCAATCGCTAGGAATGTCCCTCTTTTACAGAAATACATTGTAGACACGTAATCAGATTTAGTATTTGGTTTGCTAAAGTTGCAGTGCTCTGTACTATCCAGTTGAGGGCAGCTATTTACTGATTAAAAAAATGAGTTGAATTAGAGTGTTACTATGTGTTCACCAAAACTTGGTTATCTAATGTAAAACATATTTAATATACAAATAGCCCTAGTTTTTATTCTTATTATCATCACAAATAGTTTCTTGAAAGTGAAAAACTAATTCTACTTCCATAATATTTTTTGCTCTCTTATAAGCAGGAGAAAGAACACTGTTCATTTTAGTTTCAATTTTCTCAGTCCAAATATTTTTTAGTTCCATATCTTTTTTCCTCTTTAGGATCAGACTCCAAGTTGATTAAAGAGTTAACTGTCTTCCTTGTCTTTAAACTATCTGCATGTAAATACATGTAACTCTAAAATTCCTTAAGGGTTTTAAAAAAGTGAGAAATAACTTTCAGTATGTTACCTCTATTTCTGGATTAAGTGAAAGTTAAGTTTGGGGTTGATCTGTATCATTTATTTTCTGTGCAGAATGAATATGTTAAACTTGTGGAATGTAGTGTGTTCTTTTAAGTTCTCTGTAACATAGTTTAAGTTACATCTTTGTGGTTCAGAGAAGGAATTTTGAAGATTTAATAACTGGGGCAGCCCCAGTGGCACAGCGGTTTAGTGCCGCCTGCGGCCCAGGGTGTGATCCTGGAGACCCTGATCGAGTACCACATTGGGCTCCCTGCATGGAACCTGCTTCTCCCTCTACCTGTGTCTCTGCCTCTCTCTCTCTCTCTCTCTCTCTCTCTCTCTCTTTCTCTTTCTCTCTCTGCATCTCTATGAATAAATAAATAAAATCTTTAAAAAAAAGATTTAATAATTGATTTCAAAGATATCACAGAATTTTTTTGAGAATAAAGAGTATCAGTCTAGAGAAAACTATATATAATATTAACAAAGATACTAATAGTTATTTGGAGAGGGGGCATTCCATGGGAACTGCAGCGAAGGGATTTTTTCTAATAAAGAGTAAATATAGCATATGATTTGAGAATATGTTATACTGAAAAAAAAGTGTTAAGAAATAAAGGGAGCATCAGAAGAGATGCTGAGACTGGAATGATGCTACAGATGTTCATCTCCCCCCACCCCTCTAGTGGGGCTGTATACATTGTGATCTTAGATAATAGTCTCACTTTTTTTCCCTTTTCATATCAAATTAAAGATTTCCAACATACTCTTTCTATCCCTATATCTCTGTTGTGTGTGTGTTTGTTTTGTATTTTGGTGTTTATGGTTCTAAATTGTTTACTTTTTTTATTAGTGATTTTTTTTATTGTGGTTAAATATCCATAGCATGAAATTTATCATTTTAACAGTGTTTAAGTGTGCAATTCCGTGGCTTTAAATACATTCACAGTGTTGTGCAACCATTACCACTATCCATCTCTAGAACATTTTCATATTTTTCCAACTGAGACTCTTACATCCATTAAGCACTAACTTTCCAGTCCTTTCTCTGACTTGCGGCTGGCAACCACCATTATACTTTCTGTCTCCATGAATTTAGCTATGCTATTACCTCATGTAAGTGGGATTGCACAACATATTTCCATTTTGACAGACTTATTTCACTTATCCATTATGTCTTCAAGGTTCATCCATATTGTAGCATGTGTCAGAATTTCCTTCCTTTTTAAGACTGAATAATATTCTATTGTATGTATGTACCACATTTTGTTTGCCCATTCATCTGTCAATGGTTACTTGGGTTGCTTCCATCTCTTGGCTGTTGTGAATATGTTGCTATGAACATGGATGTATAAATATCTGTTTGAGTCCCTGCTTTCAATTCTTTTTTGGGGAGTGTATACCCCAAAGTGGAATTGCTGGATCACTTAATTTTTTGAGGAACCTCCATACTATTTTCCCACAATGAGCTACCTACATTTTATGTTCCCTTTTTTTTTTTAATTTTTATTTATTTATGATAGTCACAGAGAGAGAAAGAGAGAGAGGCAGAGACATAGGCAGAGGGAGAAACAGGCTCCATGCACCGGGAGCCTGATGTGGGATTCCCAACCAGCGATACACAAGTATTTCAATTTCTCCACATCCTTGCTAACACTTATTATTGTCTGTGGTATTTGTGCATGATTGATTGATTGTTTTTAAATAATAGCCATCCTAATGGGTGTGCATCGGTGGTTCATTCTGGTTTTGATTTGAAGTTCCACAATGATTAGTGATATTGATCATCTTTACATGTACTTATTGATCATTTGTATATTTTCTTTGGAGAAATTTGGTTGTTTACTTTTGTATAGTTAAAAATGTCATCCCTGGTATTGATTCTGCTTTTTTTTTTTTTTTTTTAAGTGGCTTGAGCTCATGGGGCTTGAACTCATGACCCTGAGATGAGATCAAGACCTTAGCTGAGATCAAGATTCAAATGCTTAACTAACTGAGCCGCCTTCACCTCAATGATTTTGCATTTTTAACTACATTTTAGATTATGGTGTAAAAGGAAAATGTACCTTAATAAAAAATAATAATATAATAAGCATCTTGGTGGAACTGGGAGTATGGCCTGGCATCCCAGTTAGCCCACTTTACATTTAATAGGACATCTCTCCAAAGTTTAAAAAAAAAAAAAAATTACTCATTTCTGACATTCTCCTTTCTCATTCTCTCCATATCACATTCTAAGTTCCCTTACAGAGATCAGTAAAAGCAATTGGAAGAAGAAATAAGTCAGATGACTGGCATTTGGAAGGGGACAATAGAATGGAAGGAGAGAACAAACTTACTGAGGATTGTGAACAGACAGTTCATATCCATTACTTACCATATATCAAGACTACTCTCTATACTTAAACCGAGCTTTTTTTCTTATCATCTTCATAATAGTGTAGTTCATGGGTTTGAATATGAAGTGTCGTATTAATTAACATTGACATAAGAGCTTAATTTAGGGAAATATTTGAGGTAATGCTGAAAAGATTAGGGCCATTTTGAGGAAAGCCTTCATCTCCATATTTTATCCTAGGAGTTGGGGACCCATTGAAAGTTCTTGAGGAGTGGATTGTGCACTATATTCTCTCTGTATTTTAGGAAGATATTTCTGACCATGATAATGTTGGAGAAATTCGGCACTAACAATTTGTGATGAATGGTTAGTTATTATTTTACTATAATTAATACCCATCACAGGCTGCATTTATAAATGCTTGGGTTTTAAAAAAATAATGTATCTTTAATCACATGACTTATATTTTGAAGTGGAATCACTGAGTTTTTGAGAATTAAAGATTGAATTGACATTTGCAAACAACTAAAATGTCTACTGATAAGATTAATATGAAGTGCATATTAATAGCTTTAGAGAGAGAGTCGATTTAATGTCTTAGTACGAGGTAAAGAATGGTATGTATGGAAAAGGAAAAGAGCATGCTTAACACAAACACTTGAAAACATAATGCTCATTCTGAATATATCTAAGAACCAATGTGTGTTTATATTTTTTGAGTATGAATGAATATTGTCCTTAAATTTGAAGCACATTTCAAAACATTCCTAAAATATTAATTCTGATATTTGGGTAAGGAAGACTCAAGATATTTAAGAGAAAATACAGTGTTTATTTTTTTTGTATTTTTGTAAAGAAAACTTTACTTTCACTTTCTAGGGAATACCTGAGTTAGTAGTTAGAGAAGTTTAAAAGGGACCTACAGCATTGCCCTGCTTTGGTTGTATTCGCATTACTGACTTTGTATGGGAGGTTCACCAGCTGTTTGACTGGCAGGAGCAGCAGCTTTCACTTCAGTAGTTTATAATTCCTGGCTATTCTAGGATAGTTTGCACTTCACCAAGCCTCAGACAGGTCAGGACATTTGGTAGGAGAAGGTTGAAAGACAAAGCAGCAGGCCTTGGGTTCTCGGCCTTTTTTTTTGCTTTTTTAATTAGAAAATTATATTTTAATTTGTGCTTAGAGTTTTTAGTAATGTGCTTGTATTACATGTAGAAAGCATTCATCAACCTAGAGGAGTTTTAAAATGTCAAAACCAGGAAAAGCTACTTTAAATCATGGCTTGGTTCCTGTTGATCTTAAAAGTGCAAAAGAGCCTCTGCCTCATCAAACTGTGATGAAGATCTTTAGCATTAGCATCATTGCCCAAGGCCTCCCCTTTTGTCGAAGACGGGTAAGTCTTGCATCTGAAAAACAGGAATGTTTATTTAAATCAAGTACTTCTGCTTCCTTTAGCGAAGAAATGTTTCAAATTTCAATTGATATTTATAAATAAAATTATCAGTGCATTCTGTAGCCAAATAAAACTTATATATAAGCGGTAATTAATAATAGTATGATAGAGGCCTGGAAGGCAGTTACCAATCCACTTTTTTTCTCTCACTTATTTTTCATGATATTAGAATCATTTAAATTTATTTAAAATTGGTAAATGTAAAAAAGATGTTTTAAAATATGTTAGCAAATACTAAAACCCCCAATTTGTATTTTTTATTCTGTGGGAAAAGCAAGAAGCTGGTGGTATTCTTCTTATGTATATATGGGAACTACAGTGTTTAGCTCTTTTAAAGAGTATTCCAAGTTCCCTAGATTTATCTGTCCCTTAGAGCTGTGTTATTTTAAATTGCTATTTTTTTAATTCAAGCTTAATGTAATAGGTACTTTACTTTTAGCTGTTATATAAAATAAAAATAGCATGCTATTGTGTGGCAGTTATGATAGAGTTTATATATAGACAATCCTGAACTAACAAACATTTTGTAGAACTTGTGCTAATGTATAATCGTTATGATCTATTAGATATTTTTCAGGATGACATTCTCTTCTCCGTTACCAAGTTCTGATCCCATTAATATTAGCAGTTTTATTGTATTTTTTTGTGTTAACTTGATATTGCTAGTTTGAATTATTAACCAGAGTGATACATTTTTAGATCTAAAATATGTTTATGATCCTGAACTCATTAAACCAAGAAAACACCATAAAAATCTGAGATCAAATGGGTGTTTGCATCTAACAGTGCTATTAATGTTTTAGTTCCCTTTTTACCTTTTTTTCAAAAAAAAAAAAAAAAACTAAAAGGGAAATATTCTACTAAACAAGTATATTAACACACAACGCCTAAAAAACTTTTTTCTCCTTAGTGAAAAGAATCTTTTATTTGCTGGGACTTATTAACCTTTGTAAAAATATGTTTTCAAATTATCTTAGTTCCTTTTGAGTAGTTTCCACTTCTACTCCAGACAAGTGGTAGCCATGTTGAAAAACATTTTGAGTGAGGTTTAAATGTAATACAGTTTCAGCATTGAAAATGGAATACAAATATCTCCATCACTCTTTAATTTTGTTTATTTTGTCTTCTTTCACTTTGTCACTTTTGTAACTTCTGAATGAGGTCACTATTCTGATTTAAGCATTTACACAGAGACCTCTAGTAGCTTTAAAGTCACTAATAAACTAATTTACTATTTTAACACTTCCATAAAGGAAAATACCAACACAAGTAAATTTTTAAATTGAGGAAAAGAAATGTGTGTTTTTTAAATGAAAGGATTAAGATACTTAAAAACAAGATAATCTGGTTCTTTGTCGTTATTTCTAATAAATTCTTAGGTACAGTATATGGTAGATTACTTCATTATGTCACAGTTAATGTTTTCTACCTTTATTTTCTAATATACGTGAAATTTAAAAGGCTCAGAAGCAGCTTCTGTAAGAAAAATTAATAGAAAACTTCAAGGCTTTCCCTGAGGGCTTCATAGGGTCACTATGTAGCTTGACTTTTCTAGGTTACTATGTTATGTTAATTTATAGCCTTGCATTTGTAATGACGGAAGAGAAGTAAATTTGAAAAATAAAAATCATGAGAACATTTTCTTTGGAAGATAGTTAAAAAACACATTTAGTCTTAGACTGCCTGCCTGCCAGGAACTTACTATTGCATAACTCATTGACTCTGAGTACTAGAAATATTAGAGAGATAGGGTAATTATATATCCCCCTCCCCCCATTTCAGGGCTGGTTAATTTAGATAGTTTTTAATTGATTTACATGTTCTTTGTTATTTATTCACTTTCCTTTGGTAAGTTGATAATTAACATTTTTAAAATTTTATTTTTCTTTATCAAAGATTTAAGAAAACTTTTGGTATGATATGTAATTAATCCTTTTTTTTTTTTTTAAAGTAACATCCAGTATATCACTTACACTGGGTATATTTTGCTTTCAAGCCACTTATTCTACACTGACAACAAAGTACACAAAGCAGAACGATTTCTGTATTTTATAGGCAATTTTTTTTCCCTTTTCAATAGTGAGCTACTGTGCACTACAGTGACCTCTTACCAGAATGTAGCAGTCTTATTAAAATTTGAAGAACATGATACATCCCTCCAGCCCTCATAAGGTTGATCCACTTAATGTTTGCACAATTAAAAAAAAACTTCAAAATTTGTGAAAAATCCTTTAGTTGCTATAACTTCAATGTACATCTCTCGAAATGTTTTCATAAAATTTATTTACCTCACTATTAAGTATAATATTGGTACTGGTAGTCGAATTTATTTTTATATAAATTATTCTAGTCTTTCATCAGAGGTATTTTGGAATTATACTAACAATTGTAAAGAAATAGCAATCTAGCTGTTAACTGGTTACTGTAAATCAAAATATTTTTAGTATTAAGGTCCTCATTATTTATTTACATTTGCTTAGACATTCTTGGTAATAAGTTTCGCTTGGAATACTTTTTAAAAATGTAGAATCCTGGGGCATCTGGGTGGCTCAATCGGTGAAATGTCCAACTCTTCATTACATCCAACTCTTGATTTTGACTCAGGTCATGATCCCTGAGCCCTTGTTGGGCTTCACACTTTGCATAATCTGGGATATTCTGTCTCTCCCCCCCCCCCCCCAGCCCGCGTCCCCCTGGTTGTGCGCTCTCTATAAATAAATAAATAAATAAATAAATAAATAAATAAATAAATAAATAAAATCTTTTAAAAAATGTAGAATCCTAGGTTCCCCTCTTTTTGGATAGTTTTATGTAAGCGATCTGGATTAAGTTTCAGGGATCTATGTGTATTTTTAAAAGCCCTGTAGGTAATTGAATCAGAAAATATGAGAGTACTAGTTGAGTACATAACTTTTTATTCTAAAAGAACTGATTCTCCTTGAGAGTAAGAGAAATTTTACAGGAAAAACTTATTTATTTTATAAAATCACTGGATATTTTCAATTTTCTTTGAAATTGGAATGCCCAATTATGGTAATACTGTCTTTCTTAAATCCTAAGGTATGTTATTTTTTTCTCATTATAAACATAAATAGGAATGTTTAAAATGCGAAAAAATAATGTACCTTGGATAGAGTTTGATGGAATTTTATAGCTTATTTGGTAGCATTTTTTTTTTGATAAGAGAAACAACATCTTAACAACTAATAATAGTAAGAAAATGTATTTCAGTGCTTGAATCACATTTCTTAACTCCTTTTGTTTGGGAGATTTTAAAACATTTACAGTATTTTCAGAAAATTACTCTTCATTGTTATTTCTTGGTAGAAATTTCCAAATGACATGAAAACGACAATGGATATTGGGCTTTTAAAGATACCTGACTGTGCTGGCATATAGACAAAATATCATTTTTAGAGTGCCATATATATGCTAGGTTTAAACCAAGCATTGGCAACAGAGCTAAGGGAGTGCTGTAGAACTGCTGGTGGGGGGGATCCCTGGGTGGCGCAGCGGTTTGGCGCCTGCCTTTGGCCCAGGGCGGGATCCTGGAGACCCGGGATCAAATACCACGTCAGGCTCCCGGTGCATGGAGCCTGCTTCTCCCTCCGCCTATGTCTCTGCCTTGTCTCTGCCTCTCTTTCTCTCTGTATGACTATCATAAATAAATAATTTTAAAAAAAAAAAAAGAACTGGTGGGAGTGGTGGGAGGTGAGGTGGGGTCAGTATGGGACAAGGACTTGTTCCTGAGACACAAGAGGTCAAGCAATAATGAAATATATGACTGGGATTTTCTGATACTTTGAAATAATTTTGTAGGAATTATATTCCATATCAAGTTCTAGTCAAAATACCACATTTAAAATAATTTTCTTTAAAGTGAAAATAGAAGTAAAATTAGAATATTTTTGTCATTTGAGAAAATGTTAATAGCACTCTGTGTATTGTTATTATTGCAGGTTAGCTTAAGTCAAACTATTTCTGCAAAGGGCCAGTAAATATTTTAGGCCTTGTGGACCTTATAGTCGCTGTTAGAACTACTCATCCCTGCCACTGGAGCATGAAAGCAGTTGTAGACAATACTTAAATGAATGGTTGAATGGACACAACTGTGTTTTAATAAATATTTACCTGCAAAAGAGTGAAATCTGGATTTGTATGCTTATAATGATACTATAATAAATCTGCGTATGTCTTTTTTGCTTGTATATAAGTTTCAGCTCATGGTAAATTTTTAGAATGAGATTGTTAGTTAAAGCTGTAAGTCTTACATTTTCTTTAAAACTATCATCCTCTCTTCTAATTCTTTGTGGTTATGTAGAAAAAAACTTTGTGTAGCTAACTGCTAGAATTTTAGCTACTACTTAGTATTTCTCTTCGTAATATACAGTATTAGTATAATAAAGCTATTAATAATTGCCATCTTTTTAAAAGAACTCACTCTGTATTCTAGGCACTGTTTTAACTCTTTTGTATATCTTAACCAACTTAATGCTTAAATGACTTAAATGTTTAAGTACTTTAAATCAGGTATTCTCTACATTCAGTAGACTAGAAAACGGAGGCTCAAATCAGTTATCTTTCCCAGTTTTCTTGGTGAATAATAAAGCTGGTATTTAGTAGAGCTCACTAATGCTGCACCTAGTAGCAGTAGCCATTCTCTTTATACATTTTGTTTTCTTTTTTTTTTTTTTTTTTTTTTTTTTTTTTATAAATTAATTTTTATTGGTGTTCAATTTACCAACATACAGAATAACACCCAGTGCTCATCCCGTCAAGTGTCCCCCTCCGTGCCCGTCACCCATTCACCCCCACCCCCCGTCCTCCTCCCCTTCCACCACCCCTAGTTCATTTCCCAGAGTTAGAAGTCTTTATGTTCTGTGTCCCTTTCTGATATCTCCCACACATTTCTTCTCCCTTCCCTTATATTCCCCTTCACTATTATTCATATTCCCCAATTTTGTTTTCATGTGAACTTAACACTTTGCAACTATTAGTATTTTGGAGGGTAAGCCTGGGACCCTATCATTGTTGACATTGTTTCTGTGAGAAAATAGATTCAAAGATTAAAACAAGTAACTTACAAATAACTTTTGATAGCAGAGAACTTTTATAAATACAGGGTTTTTGTTGTAATCTCTTTTAAGAGGTTTCATTTATAAAGTTATCCTATAGATTATGCAATAATTATAGTAATAAAAAACTGGAAATATTTAACAGTATGCATGTTTGTCTATTGTCTTTGTAAGCTGAGGGATGATCCCTTTTAAAAAATTATTCATGACACTTGTTAAAATGGCAAGATAGACTTTATTCAGGGGCACTCTAGTGATATATAGGTATAGGTAACTACTACAAAGTGAGTAGGGGAGTGAGGTTGGGCTCAACCCAAATACAACAAAGTGAGAATTTATAGCCAAGGAACAGTTTGGTGGGCAGTGGTAGAAAATTACTAAGAGGAAACATCGGTAGGGGGATTCTGGCTAAACCAGTTTAACATCACCTGGAGGATGATAGAGGATGAGGAACCCAGCAGTCATGAAAGGTGATCATATACCAAGATTGAGAGGATTCTGGTTAAACTGAGTAGGATTCTTGCTGAAATCCCAAAGACAGGGCCTAGTTGAAAAAGAGCTTAGTGAGCCTATCTAGATTTGGTCAAGAAGAGAATCTTTGGCAGGCAACAACTGGACAGATCAACCATCCTCAAACTACAGTGCAGTATCATTCTCATCAGCTTCTTCAACTAGCACTTTTGACAACGAGGACAAAAATTTAAAACAACATTGTACCTCTCTGAGCTTCAATTATGTTTTAAGTTTTTCCTTCATTGTTGAGTTATCGATGATGATACTAGACACCTATATTCAAAATTTTAACCTCATAAATAAGGTTAATTTAATTAGCTGTTTTTGTATGTGTACTATTCAGTTAGTTTAAGCTGTCTATAATTTTAATTTTTGTCCCTCTCATGACTGTTGACTAGTCTATTAGTACCTTTTCAGCAAAGATCTGCCAGGTTTATCAAATAGTTATATTACCTTTGTTTTTAAAAACATCTATAATTGTTTACAATAAGTTTCATTTGCGGGAAGATTTTGTATATACCCGGAAAGTTAGACCATCATAAACTCTGTTGCTAAACCAACCTGTGAGTTGTTATCCTTCTGAATTTACTAATCCTGCAAATTCTCCAGATTGAATGGTGATACAGGGAATTTGAATTTTCTTCCAATAATTAATATCTTTTACTTTTCTTTCTAAAAATAAGATGTACTTAGTATATACAATTTAGAAAAAATACTTTACAATTTCCTAAAGTATTAGTAATACCACTGCTCAAAAGAACCACAGTAACAATTTTAAATAAATAATTTTATAGCAATATTAACTTTAATTCAGTTTTAGTATATTGCTGGTGGTTTCCCATAATTGTAGTTATTCAAAAATATATAATCTAAATGAATGTTCCATAATTTTCCTACTATTTTTGATTTAGACAGTACCTGCTTTGAGCTTTTTTATATATGAATCTTTACATCTCTTTACACTGATTTCTAGAAGTAGAAGTATTGGGTCAAGGAGTATGAACTTTTTTTAGATTCTTGACAAATACTGCTAAATTGTTTTCCAGAAAGTTTGTACCAATTAAAAACTGGTATGAGGGATTTCTAGTGTTGTTTTAAAGAGAAAGAAGTCATATTCTAAGCAAATTTATTCCTATGTGGTAAAGTTTTGTGGATTTTAGTAAATTCTATGTTACTGTATTTCTAATTGTATTATTCTAGGTTTTTTATCACAGGGAATTTTTTTTCTTTTTGAGAAAGTAATGAGATAGGTTTATGCTTAACAGCTTCGGGAGGAAAATATGTAAATAGATTAAGAAATTATTAGTTGCTCATGTGATTTTATTCTTTTTGAAAAATATTTGTCATGGACGCATCACCCACATAATTTTCAACTATAATTTTCTTCTCCTCCCAGTTCTAAAACTAAAATCTGTGTTTCTATCTAAACAGATGAGCTATATGTATAACTCTATGATTTATTACATTATTTTCACTGCAAGTCTTAGGATCATTTCAGTTTTTGTGTCACCTTAATTTATCCTTTTATATTTCTGAATTTTAGTGTGATATTTGCACTGTATAAATGACAGCCTCTCCCAAAGTATATTGCTATTAATAATATCTACAACAAGAGTACTTCTCATACTAACAAGAGCAGCTGCCAGAAATACTTGCCTATTTCTTATAGCACTACTACTTAGTTTTACATTTCTGACATAGCTTTGCTGTTAGCCCCAGTCCAGGTTTACCTTTTTTTTTTTTTAATCTAGTCCAGCCATGATTAATTCTTATTGGAAGTAGTTGTAGCAAGTCTGCTCTTTTAAAATGTCTTGATGCCTGAAAGGCATTTCATGAAACTCAATATCCATTTCATGGAACTCTTAGCCAATTAGAAATAGATGGATGTTTCCCTAACATACAGAAATATGAAACCTTTAAAAAGCCAGCATCCTCCATCTCTTCCCTAGACTGGTCTATTCAGGTGTCCACCAGTTACATTTGTGCCTCTTTCTTTCTAGATCCTTTCCATGACATCACAGTCTAGCTTCTCTCTCTGGTTGGAATGTTTCTCCTGGCACTGATTGCATCCACCATAGTCCTCATCCATCAGTGGAATATACTGTAATTGTTGCACTACATTTGGCCCTTAGGCAAATTGTGTACTGCCTAGTGATGTTATTTGATAGCTTTATATAGTTATCTTGTCTCCTCAATTAGGCTATAAACTCTTTGAGTTCAGAAATTATCTTGAATGTCTTTTTATGCTCCTAGTGATATGCAGGAGAAGGTTAATATAAATATTCTTATGACTAATGTGTTGAAGTATGTGTTAAACTTGGAAGATTCTGAAGGAGTTTTTGTACTGTTAAGAATATGGCATGTTTTTGTTTACTAAATGTTTTAAATGACTGTGCAGCTGTGATTTTGAATATTTCATTTTCTAAATTTAAATAAACTCAGATACAGTTTGACACTTAATTTTAAAAGTAATTACTACTTACCAATTTTGAAAACGAAGGAGAAACAAACATAGGGTAAAGTCATTTCAGTGGTACTTTTGAGATTCTACAGTAGCCCAAAAATGTCAGAAAATGCTGAAATAAATAAAAAATATTACAATATGTTGGAGAGAAGGAAGAACAGGGTGGTGATTTGAACAAGGCTGGAGAGAGATTTTAATAGAGTACCTGAGTTTTTGTTTTGTTTTGTTTTGAGTAAACTAAAATGTGACTTTCTAAGGCTCTTTTCCTTACATACACATTCCATTGGAACTGGGGGAAAATTGTCATTTTCAACTGATCTGATATGCTTTATTGTCACTACTTATTTTACCAATTAAGGAATTAGTTACCACATATCAGACCATTCTATTTTAAATCCTATCAGTCCTTGTCTTCTTAAGAATGTTTCATGTGTCATGCATAAACATGAGTAAACAATGTAAATTATAAATTTTCTTGAGGTCTTACTCTCTACTATGCAAGGTACTAGCAATAAGTAAAAAGGTGATGACTCTTCATCACCTGTACCTGAAGATATACAAAAGTGAAAAATCACAATCCTTTATGCATTAGGTAGTCTAGTGGAAAAACCAAAAACAGATCTTTATAGTACAAAAGGATAATTGCTTAAATGTGCCCATGTACAAAGTACTGTAGGAGCGTGAGAGGGTCACCCAAGTCTCAAAGTAAATGACTCAGGAAAGGCTTCACAGTAACTTTGAAGTAAAACATGAAGGATATTTGCTAAGCAGATGATCAGAGAAGTGATGGACAGAAGGAACTTGTATTATTGGTTGGGTTCACTCACATCTTGGCTTTTCACATTATTTATACTGCTGCAAATTACTTGCTTATATCTTGACATGACTTTTTTCAGTTATTAATAACAGCCAAAAAATATGTATTGAACACTTAGAGTTAAAATTTTCTAGAACCTGTGGATATAACAGTGAACTAGATAGATAGCATGCCATCATGGAGCTTAGGTTCTACCTTATAGAAACAGAAAGGTAGTTATGCGAATGTTTTGATGACAATAAAATAGGGTAATAGTAGTCTAACTTGAGATGCAGAGGAAGCACCATACCTGCCACATATGAACTCATATAATCTTTAAGATAACCTTGTGAAGTAGGTATTGTATCATATTATCTCTATTTTACAAATGAGGAATCTGAGGCATAGAAAAGTTAACTTGTCTTAGAGCTAATAAGTGATGGAACTGAGACTCTACCTCAGGCATCTGGATCTAACATCACAAACACTGTGATACACTGACCTTGGTAAGGTTTGTTGAGTGAACAGATCCTTAGTTTCCAAATGTTGTAAGGGTTAGCTTTTTTTGTGTAGTCCTGGGTTTTTAAATGTGTAATTCTTATTTGTTCTCACAATTTATGATGGCCTCAGTATTTAGTTACTGATAACATTGCTTTCTAAATATTTTCATCAAGTGATGTCTTTATTAGGTTGTGCCTATTGTCAGATATGAATGTAAAATAAGTTATGATGTGATTTATAAGGCTACAACTACATTGTAGAAATAACTGCCATCAATTGTCATCTCTTTCATTGATAAACAACGATCTGTTCAAATAACTTAGTAACTTTAACATTACAGGGCCAGGCTATTAAGATGTAGTATGGGAGATAGATGAAAAATATGCTAAAAAAATAATAAACTTGGTACTAAGTCCTGGCAAGGTAAACAAGTAAGAAATAAACCAACTGTGCCTTGTCTGCAGACCAGATATCCAGCAAGTCCTGAGAACTAAGAATTTTTTTAAAGTTAGCCAAACCTAACTCTAAGTAACCTAAGATATAGTCAGTTTTATTATTAATCTGAATAGTCCTAATTTTGCTGCAAAAAATACTAATGTATAATATACTGGAAGTGTTCAGTAATATATATGCACCATATTGCTTTTCTAAACTCCAAAAAGTTCTGAAGTCAGCAACACAGCTTTCTCCAAAATTGTGGAACTAACTCCACAGACCTTTGAGTTTTACAGCTATCACCCACATACAAAAAATGAAATACACTTTGAAATGTCAAAGTAGTCAAAGCCTTAGTCTCTGAGTACATGCATATTTAAATGGTTTAAAACATACATTATATAAATGAATACCTAAATTTTACTAACCTTATTGTAGGTAACTCCATTTAATATGATAGTTCAGAGTTTATTTTTCTTCAGTGATTAAATGTAACTCTTGTTAGCAGACTTTATACATTAAATGAGGAATGAGAATCTCTACCACTTTTTTTACTTCTTCTGGTTTTTTCACAGAAAATTAATACCACTAAATTAATTTATATTCTGCTAATATGTATTCTCCATAACTCCCTGTATGTGTTGCTAGTGTAACAAAGATGAGTAAGGCAGAAACCTACCTTTCCTTAAGGAGGCTACGGACACTTGGCTGTCTCTGGGAGACTTACTCATTGTCCCCATTTTACAATCACACATCAAAATCAGAGGAACATGGATTAATTAACTTATTCAACAAATAAGCATCCATTAATTGCCAGGCACAGTTCTGGGCACTTCAGATACACTAGTGAACAAAGCAGAAACAGTCCTACTTTTTTTTTTATAATTTAACACTTTAGTGACCCTGAGAATTCTACCTAGGAGCAGACGGCATATTTGATCTGTTCAGTATGGGGTGTCTCACCCGACTCTCTTATTTACTGGTACACTTTGCTAAGTCAGCTGGTGGTAGCTTGTCTTACAGCTTCTCCATATGTATGTAAGGCTGCCTACATACATGTGCATGCATGTACAGACACACTTTGACTTGACAGGACTATGTTGGTGACTTTATATGTATAATCTATTGGTTTTCAAATACTATTAGATAGTATTTAGTACAGAATAGTATTTTGAGGTTCTGAAAGATCAAGTATGATTCTGTTTATTCTTTTTATGTTATTGAAAGGAAACTTTATACCCTAATGGGCACATCTAGTGATTTCTTTCTGGGCTGTTCCTGGGTCAGAATTAGAGCTCTTGACTCTATCTCTGACTTGTGGAAAGTTGCATAAATTAATGTGTGTCTCATGTATAAACCAGTTAAATAATGGTTGATATAGTTAATAGTAAATATGTTTATAGTAGGTGTAAATAATGATAGATAGAATTTAAGGTTTTTTTAATTTATTAGAAATTCACCATAGACGTAATAGCAGAAAGAACTACCATTTGTGGTAAAGCCAATGACATTCTAAATGTTAGGAGTTACAGTTCAATTATTTCCATTTATAAGTACCTGTTGATGCAGTGCATGTATTTATTTGCATGTATAATGTTTTGTTTCTAAGTTGTGAGAAGTAAAATAGATTTTTTTTCAAAAGTAAATCTAAGATTAATAAAGTTTTCTCTTGTGACCTTGGTAAATCCCTAAATGTTTATGTTTATATTTATAAATTTTATTGACATTTATTTACTAGAGGAAAAGCAATTAGGAGTAAGTATTTCTCAAACATTAATACATTAATACTGATTCCAAAATCACATGGCTAGTTATTTATCATTATTATATGATATTTCATAAAATAATAGAGAAATCTATTTTGAGAGAAAAAATATAATGTTGGATGCAATTTTCTTAAATTTTTTCTCCTTGCTAGTGGTGAAAATGAAAATTGAAACTTGTGGGTTATTCCTATATTTAATTACATTTTTGTGTGTGAGTGATTTCATAGAGTTCACTTGGGAACAATTTAAGCTTAAACAGCTTTTCTAATAATCTACAGAAATAGAGATTTCACCTTAGATTTTCAAATGTCATTGTTACTACTAGTTTGAACATGTAGGGGCAGTATAGTACTGTTTTTGTAAATCTTGTCTGAATTTGTGGGATTTTGAATCTGGAAGTAGTGTTAAAAGTTCATTCTTCTTTGCAAAAAGGCAGCTATATGCCTTACTTTTTAAAGGATGAATGGGACTGTTTCATTAAGTTGGAACTATTATTTCAATTCAGGTTCTTATGTATATTATCCAAAAGCTTTTATATGATGTAGGCTCATGGCCTTAATCTATATTTGAAGTCAAGAAATATGTTAAGCTACTTAACAAGAAAAAAAAATGCACTTTTATCATTAGACAATAAAAATGATAGGTAAGTGGCTTTGCAAAAATAGAAAAATAATTAAAATCAGTGCAGTTTTCCTCCTTTTTAAAAAAACATAGGGAATGCTTCATGAATTTGCATGTCATCCTTATGCAGTGGCTATGCTAGTCTTCTCCGTATCATTCCAGTTTTAGTATATGTGCTGCCAAAGTGACCACTAATATTAGTGCAATTTTACTCTTAGTCATTCTGTATCAATCTTTTCAAACACAGAGGTTTAACTATGAGAATTTTTAAAATAAAATCGTAATTTTTCAATCTGACAAGTGAACAAAACTTAGATTACTAAATAGTCTTTTTTTAAGACTCGGGTATTTTTTTCAGTATCAAAATGATTAGGGTTATTACAAAGTTGATAGTTGATAGGTTTTTTTCCATTTAAATTGATTTACGCTTAAAAACAATTGAGTAGTTTTCTTTTCCATTTATTCATTCAGTAACTTCTGTGAGTCAAGAACTGCTTTAGGCATTTGGAGTTACCACCACAGTGAATGAAAACAGACTCCAGTCCTCACCCTTATGGAGTTTATATCAGAATAGTGGAGTGCTTACAGCATAGATGATAGAGTCATTTAAATTTGGTATTATATTCTTAGCTTCACCACTTAATAAGCCTCATCAGTTAAATGAAGATAATATAAGTACCTACTTCATAGGTTGTTGTAAGAATAAAATGAAATAACTTATACAAATATGGTTATATAATAAAAACTCTAATAACTGTTATGAGGTCCACAAAATAGTTTTTTAGATATGTTGGTAAAAATTATAATTAATTCTCCTGACATGATAATACTTATTTCTTTTAAAGTTAGTGTTTTGAATATTTTTTTCACATTTAGTTTCTTCAAATTGTGAAAGAAAACGCATAGCACCAATTTTGAATAGTCATTTTTATTAAACAGTTTCCTGAGTGACTGTTAATCTCTAAATGGAAAGCTACTGCACATAAAAAATTAATGTGATTTGGTTCTACTTTCGTTATGTAGATTCATTCAGTGTGACTATCATATGTTTAAAAATTAACCCCATTATGTCTTACTAAATTAAGGTAACATGTCTATCTTAGTATTTTGTTTGGAGTTTCTCAGATGTTTAGAATGAATATGTTGGCTTCAAATACCATTAAATTAAAACAAAAGGCTGTATATGAATTAAAAACAGTTTATCGATTTACATGTAAGCTGCTAAAATGTCTAGCAAATAGTTTTCATTATGATTTTAAGCTCTGACGCCACTTCTTTCCCTAGAGGCCCCAAAATAAGTTAATTAGGAAATGGAACATACTTGTTAACATCTTTGAAAACTAGCTTGTCAAAATGGCCCCTGGAATATCATTACTATATAAGAATTGAGACAGTTAAAGAGTTGATTCACAAGTCTTAACAAAAATGCTTAGAATTGAGATCTTTCTTTGGTGTGCTGCTCTTAGTTCTCTTTATTTTTTAATTATGTGGAAACCCCATATTTAGTACCCCCCCCCATACACATTAATGAAATTCTCACCCACCCCACCTCTGTATAGTAGCTTATCTGCTGTGTTCATGCTGCAACTGCTGCATTGAGGGGAAGTAGTGTTCTGCCGTTTTCATATTAGCTTTGTTATCATGCAGTATTTTCAGCTGCTCATACTCATTACCATACAGCTGGTATGTAGAGAAGGAAGCAAGCAGAAGTTGTACTGTCTACAAGAATAAGAAGCTCTCTTGCAGATGGGGTGCTGGCAGATGGGGCATGTGTTTGAACAGGTTTTACTAATAACAGAGTGCATTAAAAATCATTCTGAAAAAGTCCTAAGGTCAGTGCCATGAATTCAGAGCTTGAGAGGTTGTTCAGCTTTTTGTAGACCTTATTAGAATATTAATTAACTCTAATACAAAAAAGTAATAAATGGCCAACCACAACCTCTTCCAGAATATTTTTATCAGTTTTTCTTTTTTCATTTTAGAATATTTTCTCTTCAGTGTAATTTAAAAATCATTGATACTGTTCACTACTGTCTGTCATTGTCTTGCACTGTATTTTGTACTTTTCAATATAATTACTTAAAATTCCCAGACAATGATTATATACAGAAGTATATATACTTTGAGCAATGTAATAACATTCTTCAGCTTTAATATATAAATGTTAAAATATTTCTTAGAAGGTGAAAACCAAAGAGGATTTAGAAATGCCTATTTATATTGTTGACTACATTGAAGTTTAAGATGAAATATGTTCTATCTCCAAAGTTAGAAGTGAATGTTATATCCCAAAATGAATCTTTTGTTAAAATACTTACTTACAGTAAACTTTTCCTATTCACAAAACCAAATGAAATAGTAATGAAATAACAGTAACTTTAAAAAAAAAAGTATTTCAGTAGGATCTTATTCCTTTTGATCTTTTTCATTAATTGTAGTGTTTCTTGGTAGATCCTGTCTCAATGGGAGATCATGATAAAAAGCAAAATAAAGATAGCCAATTATATGTAAAATATGCAGTATTCAATTTAATTTTAATGGAAATGGCACTTAGCCTGTTATTTTGTTCATAGAGATTAAAATATATATTGCCAAAGTTTTTTTTTTTAGGTAATATTATAATGGTTTTGGTTAACTCTGAAGAACTTTCATGCTTAAGATTTCTTTGTCAGTAAAATGGAGATACAAAAATGCTATCTGTTGTGTTAATACCAATGAATAAATAAAATACTTTGAGATCTGTGGGACATGATGTACATTAAGTGTTGTTAAAAGTGTGTATATCCCTTTTAATAGTAAAAGTTTATATTCTGTTGGGCATTTTTAAAGGTACAGGAAATCCTAAGCCAGGTTGGCTTTTAATAGCAAAGATAATTGCATTTTGTTGCATATCAAACTATGTATTTTCTTCCAGTTTAGTTTATGCTTTAATTGTGTAACTGATAAATATCCAGAAAATTTTAATACTCTTCCCTGAAGGGGAAATATATGTATATAAATATATAAGATACTATAATTAATACTATTTATAACACAGTACTAAATAAATAATAAATATATAAAATGTGTTGTTCACCTATATTACCTTTCCTTATACTGAAAATTGAGTTTTTCAAATTATGCTGAAAATTAATAATTTCCAGTTATTTCTGTAATTCTGTCATTATTGATTAAAGTGAGTGCTATGTTGTTCATTATCTCATGTAAATATGATTTATTGATACCCTGATAAGCATAAGGACTATGTGTGGAGATGAGGTAAAAGAATCAAAATAGAAGTAGTCACTGCTTTCATGGAATTTGCAGTTAAATGGGGGAAAAATGGACAAATAATTAATGTGTCTACACTGTGACAAGGCATTGGTTCAAGCACTGTGATTAACAGCTTTAGAATGGGGAGAAGGTGGCTCTGAGAAGGGAATTTGAAATGACCTATACATGGATGGTTCCCATATTTATTTTCATCTCCAATCTAGACCTTTGTTCTGAGCTCTGGAGCTAGTTGGAGCATGATATCCTCACCTGGATATCTCAAACCAAATAGAATCAAACATGTAGTTTGTCACCCTCCCTCCCCCAGGAAAGAAAAACAAGCAAACACCAACTCTTGTCCAGTATCCTCTCTAATGTCCCATCCAGTTGCATAAGAAACCTAGGTGTCATCCTTGATAATTCCTCCTCCTTTACTCTTCATGACTAATCAATCTGTCACCAAATCCTATCAGTTTTGTATCCTAAACATCTCTTAAATGTTCACTTCCATCTGTCTTTGTTGCACCTAGCTAGTCTAAGCGACTATTATCTCTTGCCTGGCCTGATGAAGTAACTTCCTGACAGTCTCTCCACATCCACTCTCACTTCCATTCTGGTTTTAACATTACATTTAGAATGATTTTTCAAGATACATATCTGATTATTACCTTCCTGTGACCATGTCCAGCATTAGCTTTTCATTACTCCTACAGCAAAGACCAAAATCCTGTATGAGATCTTGCATAACCTAGGTCTTGTGTACTTCTCTAGCCTCATTTTGCACTTTCTGTAGAACTGGTATTCTGGGCACTGCAGCCATAGGGATGTCCTTCCCCCACCACAACACACTTTAGTCATTGCTTCAGAGGAGTCTTCTCTGAACCCCTGGACTAGCCCCAAAATTTAACATGATGCATTGTCCTAACACTGCAGTGTTTACCACAGTCTTGCTTTTGCCTTGTTTTGTTTCATTTGTCTCCCTCTCCTACCATATTGTGAAAGCTCCTAAATAACCATTTAAATCTACATTGGTTGTAATTATGTATCCCAGATAGAATACAAATAATTAGTTGAAACAGTGTAGGATAGAATCATGGAGGTATGCATCAACACTAATATTTACTCCTAGGGAGTGATAACCACACATGGCTGAAATTGACATTTTTTAAAAGATGGATTGGCCCTTACAAAAAGATCTGTGTGGGGCAGCCTGGGTGGCTCAGCGGTTTAGCACCGCCTTCAGCCTGGGGCCTAATCCTGGAGACACAGGATCGAGTCCCACGTCGGGCTCCCTGCATGGAGCCTGCTTCTCCCTCCACCTGTGTCTCTGCCTCTCGCTTTCTCTGTGCCTCTCATGAATAAATAAATAAAATCTTAAAAAAAAAAAAAAACCAAACCAAAAAGATCTATGTGATGAAATTAAGAAACAGGACCAAAATTATAACCACATATTGAAGTGTATGTTGTATACATACTCTGAACCCCCCCCAACTATTACTTAGTTAATAAATATTTTAGGCTGTCTTATTAAACTAAGAAATTTAAAGTCAAGTAGAAGTCATAATTCCCCATTAAGTGTTTTGAGGTTGTAATAACAGCATTTAAAACAGTTTCTTTAGTGTTGGGATACATAAATTTGCCAGTTGTCTGTAGTTTTCAGATCATTGGGGTAAGGGAGAAAGACCTAGTACCCTTTCACAAGGTCTTTCCAGTGAGTTACTTGGTGTGTTCTGTTCTAAGCTTTTTTTTCATTATTTCATGTTTTAGAGATATAAAGTATACGGCATGAAGGAGAGGATAGGATATAGTTCGGGGGGGGGAGGAGTTAGAAAAGGAAGCAAAACCCATATATTATTGTAAGCACCTTTCATCAGATTTTCTTTCACTATGCCTACTGATGCCTGCTTCACTCTCAATATAATGTCAAAGATAACAGGAACAAGTCTTCACCAAGGAGGCATTGCAGTAGTGAATTAATTCTTTGTCAGGCTGCTCTTGGTAAATTCCCAGAAGTAAAGTGTATTAGAGTATACAATTAGCTACCTACTTTGTCTCTTCTTTCTCTGTGTCTTCTGTGACTTAACACAGATTTCATCTACACATCACACATTTGCATACTGAAATAGCTCAGGAAACATCCTAGAGATTTCTTAACTACCAATACTACTTGCTATGTATGTAGAAACCTTATTTTCATTTTCTATAAACTGGAGACCAAGATTTGTCTGTGTTCAAATCCTAGCCATCCTACTTAGTAGTTATATGCCCTTGGGGAGGTTATCAAAACTCTCTGCGCCTCATCTGTAAAATGGAATAATAATAGCACGTACTTCATAGGGTCATTAGACAGCTTCAATGAATTTATATAAGTACCTTGAAGAGTGCTTGTAAGTTCTCTGTATACTTAATTTTCTTAAGAGAACTTCTTTAAAAAAAAAGTTGCTTATTCTTTTTAAAGATTTTTTTTTTAATTAGGGACAGAGAGAGAGAGAGAAGGGGGGTATGGGGGGAAGCAGGCTTCGTGTAGGGAGCCTAACATGGGACTCAATCCTGGGTCTCCAAGGCAGCACTAAACCGCTAAGCCACCGGGGCTGCCCACAGTTGATTATTCAAGCTTGAATTAGTTCACAGTATTTTTGATGGTGGGCAGTAAACGAACACTCAAATCAGATTAAGTATAGTGTTTATTTTCCCTTTTTTTTCTTTAGGCTTAAAATATTGCCTTGTGTTTCTTGAAAGTATCTCTTCCTCTTTCTAGCTCTATGCATTGTCATATGAATTGAGCAATTCCATTTATCAATTATATTGATCTGTAATTTTTTATTGACTGTCCTTCCCCCCTGAATTGAGAGTTCTTCCAGGATAGAGATTATATCTTGCTCAATTTTGCCTACTTTTTGCTTTGTGTCTGGCTTTCAAGAACCCTGGCTAAATATTTCTTGAATGTAGCAGATGTAGATCTATCAAAATAAAATGTTTGAGTCACTGTTTAGTTTTTTCTTCCCATCTTGTTTCATCGTTTAGAAAATAGGGAACCCTTATATGAAGCAGGATTCATTTGGGTGAGACTAATAATATTACAGTGGAATTAGGGGTTAGAGGCTCACCAGAAGTTTTTCTCACAGTAATTTCCTTTTTCTATGCTACCTATATAGAAAAACAAATATAGTACGTTTCACAAAGTTAAAGTCTTTGAAAGAAATGAATTGGAGAGTAACTTACATCTTAGTCTAACAGAATCCGTTTTTTGCAATTGCCTAATAAAAACTAGTTGAATAAAAAGATATCTTTAAAATACCAGTTAATGTTAATATATTCCCTACTTTATGATCATGATGATTAACGTCTCCATTTAACATCTCTTGAAAAATATGTTCTTAATACGCTGTTTTATCTCTTGATAACTTTAAAGGAAAGGCTGAAAATGAAGAAGGGTTTGTGTGTGTGTGTGTATGTCTTTATCCCAAGGGCTAACAAAATATTACAACTTTAAGAATATTCCATAGTTCAACATCTTTTTGCTAGCTTTGACTTTATGTGTATTAGATTTAAGTTGTTCCTCATAGGATTTTTTTTTTCATGTTGTAAAAGTTTGAACATGTATTGACTCAAAAAGAATTTAAGATTCAGTTTTCCAAGAGTGTTCTCAAATCACCATGTAACAGTTTTCAACAGACCAGCTGTGTGCACACAGCAGATCTTAAATTGTAATGCACATTTGTTTATTAGTCATTGTGCCATCATTACATACCATGAGTTCACACAGCTGGAAGGAAACTCATGATATCCGTCCTGCAGAAAGAACTCTTTAGAATCATGTATCAAGTGTGGCATACTTTCAAAGTTAGTTTTTAAACATTTAGAGGCTTTGAGTATTTATAGACAAATAAATATGTTCTTAGATATGAAAGAGCTTTTTAATAAAGAAAATGAATAAAATATTTCTATTATAGTAGTTTTGCCAAGATGCCAAAGTGCTTCTGACCATTGTTCTTATAGTTCACTGCAAATAAAAAAACTATTATAGTTTGTATACCTTTTCAGATTAATAATTATTTTGAAAATACTTCCACGACAGGCAAAATTATGTCAAACCCTGCTTATGACCCATCTATTTATAGCATATTTTTTTTTGTACTCTACTTTTATTTACTGAATCTTCATAGTCTGTTGGAATTTCCTGAAAAGGCAGGGGATCATGTAGGCATTATGCTAGTCAGATAATTCTTGATTCTTTCAAAGCAAAGAATGTGGTTTGTTAAATTATATATACAGTAATTGCTTTAAAATGTAAATTGATGTTTCGAAAATGCATCTTTAGAATCCTCCTTTTTAAATGTAGTGGGGGCATGATTACTAGGTTCTTTCCTACTTGACAGCTACATCAAACACAAATACTTAAAGAGTAGGCAAGCTACTTTAAGTAAAAAAAAAATTGATTAAAGGTCACCATGATGCACACTTTCTAGAGTAAGAACCTGGGGTGATATATATTTCTTACTGCCCTAGCACCCAACACTTATTAATTTTAAGTGTTTTTGAATAAGTGAAATAAGTTCAAGTCCACTGGCTTTGATTCATAACTAGAGTTTATTTATTTATTCGTAACTAGAGTTTTAAAAGATCAGTTAAAGTTATCTCTTCTCATTTTGAATTCTGGAAAATTCATAAGATGACTGAGATGAGAAGAGATGCTATATTTTAAAAACTACAATAGGTGAGAATCTGGACTTTATCTGCTAGTCAAATTTTATAATTGGACATAATTATCAGAATTGGGAAACGAACCAGTAGAAGATTACAGAGTTGAGAATAATACATATTTTAGATTAAGCAGATCTTAGATGACTACATGCTAATGAGAGTATTCCTGAGTAGGGTTGTGCGTAAGGCTGTATGTACTAAGCTTTAGTTGAAGGCTTTTTTCCAACTTTGAGATTCTGTGATTATGTTCCGGAATTTTTTTATGATCACAGAGAAGTAAAAAGTGTACCTTGGGTAAAATCCTTTTGTCTCGAATAACTAAAGGTAACCATATCTTTTCACCATTTGCTAAAATAAGGCTGACAGAGGCCTTGTCCATCTACAGAGATCTGAGACCAACATCTTTTTCTCAAAAAGAATAAATTATCAAATGTAAAGATAAAATTGGAACATGGAAAGTGGAAGAGCAAGGAAATAGAGATATGACACAATAGATACTCCTCCATTCTATAGAATTGAGTTACTAGATATGAGATTTAGAATAGTGCTTGGCACATGGTACAGATTAATTATTACCTGCTATTCCAATTCTCTTTCCTAAGTTTAGGAATCTTTTTGGATAGGTGCTGAGTTTGAGAGTAAGTATGATGGAAATGGAAGAGTAATTGCTGCATGAAAGAGTTGAAAAGAGTTCAAATACAGTTATATATTCTTTTCTCTGTATCTCTAATTTCAGCAAGTGAGAATTAATTTGTTGTGAGCAATCTTTAATTTTATATACATTTTTGTAAATATAAAAATTGTAGGCAAATCTATATACAAAAGTTGTGTCATGTTTACTCTCATTCTAGACATCCTCTAATGACTTCATGTTGCACTTTGAATTAAATCTGAACTCTTGACCATGACTTACAAGATCCTACATAATCTGGCCCTTGGTTACCTGTCTGACATCGTCTTGTACCAGTCACTTCATCCTAGCCAGACTAGTCTTATTCTTGCTGATCCTAGGCTCTACTCTATCAGTTTGACTTAAAAGTTGTTTCCTGGAATATGCCATTCAAAATTAGCCACACTTCTCTACTACCCTTAGTACCTACTTCTTTCATAGCACCTTGTTTTATTTCTCTCTTAGAACTAAGCAATTATATGAAATTGTCTTATTCATGTGTTAGTTTACTTATTATGGGTCTTCCCTCTCCCCCCAAATGTAAACTATATGTGATTAGAAAGCTCATCTGCATTGCTTGCTACCTTATACGTAGAGCCTAGAACAGATACTAGCACATAGTAAGTGCTCAAAAGGTTATGCAAGTGAATTTGTTTATTGACAAGTAAGATGAAAGAGGGAAAAGCTCTTATTAAGCCACTTAGATGACCATTGTGAATATTTTTATGTATTTACATAGGCTTTTCTCTATGCATGCACACAGACACTTAAATATTTGCATGTATATTCTACAAAGGACCATTCTTTATATCATGTGTTTGAATCTTAGGTACCTTCTACTTTACAGTAGCCCTTCCCCTAGTTCTGGACATGATGAACAGTTTCTCTGACTTTAATATTTTCTACAATGAAGAATTTTCTTTAAAAGGAAGCTTGAGTCTGGGGGTTGGAAGGGGAGGGAATCAGGAGAAAGTGGTGGGAGTAGAACAAGACAAACCTTAATTTTCCAAGCAAGTCATTTGTTTTTGAATACCAGAGGCCTTTTTCCCACATATTGATGAAAGTCAATGAATCATATAGCCTACTGCCCTGAGTTATGTTTTTTATTGTCTTTTCATCAAGTTTTTGGGAGATTATAAGGTTTGAATGAATATTTATCAGATCTCTTCTTTGTGCATCATTGCCCCCTGTATTCAAGAGAACAAGCTGCTTGTCTGTATGATCTGGTGTAAGTGCCTGCTGAAACAGAAGGACCCCTTATTAGTCAATGTTTATAACTAAATAAAAAGTCAACAGTCTTTACACCCACACAATAAAGTTCTCCTTGTGCAGAAAGACACATATTATCCCTAAAATGGTAGAATGAGTCATGGCAGAAAGTACTTTTGAAGAACCATTACTAGTAAGTTAAAGAATATTTTAACAGTTATTAAATGTTTGCATTAGGAGATATATTACTAAATAGGTAACACCCTAATGAACCTTATAAGACCAGTGACTACTAGAAGTCTTACAGATGTTGTTAATTCTTCAAGCTGAGGGCCGTGGTAGTTCCACGAATATCTTTGGTCCACAGACAGTAATTTCCTTTTTACTCAACATCTACCAAAATTCTGTCTTTTAAGCTTAGAAACAAGACTGTTTTATATGACATCTTCTCAGACTATTTGAATGATTTCTTCATTTTCTGACCTCCTATACTACCCAATTTGGCACTATAGATACTCTACTAGTTTCTTGCCAGCTGGATTTTAAGTATCTTGGGGGTGGGAGTGAAAGGCTATTATTGTAATGTTCTAATTTGTCTTTAGTAGCATTTTGCAAATACTGGGAAATAGGTGATTATTTCTTAATGTATTTCTTTTAACCAAAATCTTTCAGTTTCTTTCACTTTTTCCCCAATCACTACCATGTCTTTGCCTCAAATTTCCCACATGTAGCAGAAGCATAGTCATATGGACCCAGATAATTATTCTGCAAACTGAATAATCACGATTTAGAGTTTGCATGTGTAATTGCTATTTGCAAAATAGAACACTTTTTTTTTCTTTAGTAATGTCTGACTTTTTTTTTTTAAGCTTATTTTGAGCTATCACTTATCTAATAGAAATCAGTTAAAAGTAGTAAACTTGGGACCAGGGTATTAAGGTTCTAATATAGCTGTATAACCCTGAGCAAAACATTTAATTCTCTCTCTCTCTTTTTTTTTTTAACATTTAATTCTCTACATCACCTTTCTCTCCCGTTGGTAACAGTTATTATTTTATAGGACATCTTTTATACCCTGGGCATCTACTAGATCCTCGTGATGACTCTGTGGTTTAGGTTGGTAAAGTAAAAGATAATTACCATTACAAAAACCAGAACTCATAAAGTCAAATAACTCCTACCAAGGCTGCACTCTAATAATGGCAAAGCTGGTGTTGAAACTCAGGTTTCTCCAATTCCAAAGCTCATGTTCGTTTCACAAATGAAGGGGAATTAGATTACATGACTTCCAAGTTCCCTTCTAGTTCTAAACATATGGCTTCCTGCTATTAATGTTTTTTTGTTGTTGTTGATTCACTTTTTTACTCATGAACAATGTAAGGAATGCTAGAATTTTAAACAAACCTTGAAAGGTTATTTTAGTACTAAAATATAAGATTGATATACCGCACCTATAGAAAAATTTTCTCAAATCAGGTAAATATATTTGAACATCACAACCAGCAGCAGTAAATATAGAACTAGATAAAGTAGAAGAGTGAACAGGAGTCCAGGCCTTAAATTGATTTCATTCTTTCTCCATGTTAAATTCTTTCCTGGGTCATAGTTGCTGCTTCATTTTTCTTGAGGTCAACATTATTTTTTATATTTTCCTTACCTTATTGGAGGGATTGCTATAAAAAATTTATAACAGAATTTTGAAAGGAAACTTCTGCATATGAATTCAAGATGCTTACTGATAGTTTATTTTGGATTTGAAGCATGAAGTGTAAAGATTAGTTGATTTCTGAATAAATCAGAATGAACTCCAGAGTGACTTACCAACTTTGTCAAATTGTTACAGGTATTGCTTGTCTGTATAGAGGTATTATAAAGAGTGTTTTGGTATACATCTATTAAGTTTGATAGCTCTATAGCAATATGAACTTCAGAAGAGCAAACCAGCACAATTCCCATCTTCATTGTTCTGTGGCTAGGATAAATAAAACTCAGCTTGTGTTATTTTGTCAAACTCTTTATGTTTGTATATTTATTATATACTGGTAGATATGTACATATGCACTTATATTTATCCGATAACTAATTTGGCCCAATTAGTAGGGATGAAAAAAACTTTTACTGCTTGAATTAATTTTGCAATTTATTTGTGTCAAATCCTCATGGGCTGCATTTTTGTAAATAGAGTTATAAATACTTTAAACTTGAAAAAAAAGAAAAATTTATGAAAGTTCCACTCCTACAATTAGAGTTATCTTAAAAATTGTTTAAACCAGTCTGAGCTGTAGCTTGATTTGTATTTTGATTTACTGAGGTCAGGATTTTATATATTATTATTATAAGCACTACCTCCATCCCCAAACAATTTTATTTTAAAGTTACATATAGTGTTTGTGATTTTTCTAATCAGTAATATTTCAGTATTTGCTTATTTGGATGGTAATTTCAAACTAAATCTGGCTCACCTTGTTTTATTTTACATATTCTCAAAAAAAAGAACTATTTTCAGTGTGAGTTCTAAAAGTCATATGTGTATATATTCTGTTCTATGTCATAATTTCAATAGAGGAAGAAAAAGTTTTCTTAATGACATACTATCCTGTACCTGAAAAATACTAGATGGTAAATAAATGCTTAATTAATGAATAGAGTGGGAAGTAGCTATTGATCAATACTGCCACCCACTTGCACTAGGGAAAATGTAGATTCTGGGCATATATACTATTTTAATTTGTATTACCTGTGATAGGACAAGCTATAACTAGGCAATTTCAGTTGTGAACCTTTTAATAAGAACTCACATCCCAGAAAGTTAATGACAGTGGGTTAGCATGAGTTCAAAGTTTGTTTCAGCCTCAGCTTGCTTGACATTCCTTTCTTTGATGTTGAAGTTTTGAGCTGTCTCTAATCTAAATTCTATGCTGGGGCAAGAGAGCTAATTGTGTAGGTAGCTTTTCTAGTATAATATCAGAGTAATGAATGTTGTCATAATAATAAATAAAATCACTGACATAAGAATATAAACATATTCTTCTATTATAAAATGGAAGTAAATTTTTAAATGTTATCAAGATAGGGGTGCCCAAGTGGCTCAGTCAGTTAAGCATTCGGTTCTTGATCTCAGCTCAGGTCTTGATCTCAGGGTTGAGTTCAAGCCCTATGTTGGGATCCATGCTGGGCACGGAACCTCCTTAAAAGAAAATGTTAGCAAGATAATGAAAAGAACCAATAATAATATCAATTAATTCTAATACAATAGACTTTTTAGAACTAAGTATAACATAATTATGCTTTAGAAAAATGATGCCATGGTTGCTCTTTTTGCTTATATGGCCAGTTATTCAAAAGCATTAATTATTTGTTATGTATCATTTTTCTACTGTGTCTTAGAGTAAGATGGAAACCTTCAAGGAGTAAATAGTAGTGGAGAAAGATGTATAAAAATAATGACAATGAGGTATGATAAGTGTAATAATAAAAGAATATATTTAAAATAGAAATAATGAACTCTGAGAGTAAAGGTGGGGAAAAGTTACTTTATCACTCCTTCCCCCATTGACACTATGTATAAAGATACATACTTCTCTGAAGATACATTATTCAGTGAAGACTACGTTACTGTTTGTATTGTTCTGAGTATTTACATGTAGATTAGTTTTGGTTTCTGCCCATAAGTACAACTTGCCCTTCTAAAAACTTAGTCACTCCAACTAATTTGTCAGAAGGAGCCACTTCTCTTGTGCTAGTTCACAGGTTAATCATTTTTTTGCCTTATTTCCCAGAGACTTAGACTCTGGGACAGTACATCTTCATATCTTTGTGCTGATTGATTGATCAATTGATTGATAGACTTTCTTAAGTTGCTCCTCTCATCCATTCTTCTTATATATCTAGCTCAATAGGAGATAGTGATGAGATGAGCATTGGGTCTGAATTAGCAGTCACTGGGATCCCTGGGTGGCTCAGCGGTTTGGCGCCTGCCTTTGGCCCAGGGCGCGATCCTGGAGACCCGGGATCAAATCCCACATCGGGCTACCGGTGCATGGAGCCTGCTTCTCCCTCTGCCTGTGTCTCTGCCTCCATCTCTCTCTCTCTGTGGCTATCATAAGTAAATAAAAGTTAAAAAAAAAATGAATTAGCAGTCACTTCCCTTGCTCATAGATTTCCAGTAAGGTTTATAGGTTTATAATCAGCACAAGAAACAATTTTTTTATAGAATGGAAAATTTATTACTTAGCTGAAATTACATGAAGATTTACTTTATCATAGTGAAAATATACTTAAGACATTGAGGTAGTGATTCTAAAAATTTAGATGACAAACACAAGTATTGTCTAGCAGTAATAGTTGACTAGCCTTTTTTTCAGTGGACTTACTAGTTAACATTCTAGCATAGAGCATAAAATACTTTTTTTTCCTGAACTTATTTAACATAGACTATGGACTGATCTCAGTTTTGAAATGTTTCTGCCTACCACAAAGATAAAAATAAATAACACACATAAGGCTTTTTCAGTCATACTACTAAAAAAACCTAAATCTCTGAATAAAGTTTGAACATCTGTATTTTAGCCAAGATGCTCATAAATAGGAATGGAGAATGGTTTTATTTGCTTTGTTCATCTGTAGATCATGATGAAATTAATAGATCACAACTTTCATTAATAGTACTTCAGAATATTGACAATTATTTGTATTCATTTTCTTGAAATCTGGGTAGAGATTTGGTTGACTAGTTTTGCTTGCCAAATTCTTTCTTCACAATTCAAATTAACATTGTAAGCAAGATAGTAGGGAGAATTGTTGAAATATTGGGAAAATAAAGTCTTCGTGAGCACTTATAAACATACACTTTCTCACTTAAAGGACAAAAACTAATAAAAATAATTATCAAATGGGACCCATGGAAGATAGGGATGTGGGATGGTGGAAGGTCTTTTCAATATATATATATTTTTTTGATTATTATTTTGATTTTTGAATCATGCAAATATTTTGCCTATTCAAAAAATGAAGCATGCATATATATATATATACCTACGTATAAGTTATGCATTTGTGAGGGTCAGATTTTCTCATAACTTCATACCATATAAAGGAACTATATAACCATAAGATCATTTCTTTGAATATACACATATATATAGGTCATTTTCTTCTTTAAATATCCTAAGTTTTGAGACAGTGTCCTTGGTTTATTAAAGTTGGTCTATGTCCTCAACTAAGTAGACTTAATTTGAAAAATTTACTTTGTTTAGAGAGAGGATATGATTGCAGCTGAAGTCAAGGTATGCACTGTTAGATGACTGATACGTAGTCCATTTGTACTCTAATAAGCTAGTTACTACCACTGACAAGTTTTAGGGAAAATTTCAGGTGTTCATTTTATAAAAAGTTTCTTCAGATAGCCCAGGATTGAGGTGGATAATAAAGAGGAAATTATTTCTCTTTACTTTGTTTTTTGTTTTTTGTTTTTTTTAAATCTTGAATTCTCTGAATCTTCTAACCAAAGGGTTTATGGGTCCAATCCTAACAGTTGGATTTTTTTTTTATTTGCTAAGAGAGATTTCTTTTTAAAAAGAACTTTTCTTTGAAGTAAGCTAATTGTTTATTTAGCAAACTAACTTTTTGCTGTGTACGTATAATATACTCTTTCTGAGAGTAAGAATTAAGAGTCAGATTTTTTAAAAAGATAATATAATATAGAGAATGTAATTTCCAGAAGATCCAAGATGTACATCTTCATAAGATTTTAGATCGTCTTATTTCATTTATGTTTTAAAGTAAAAGACATTATACTGACTTAATGTCTTAGTTATAAAGGTAAACATTTATTTTTTAAATTATGATACTACTTTATGCAGCATTTCGAATCATTTACCTAATGAAAGTTATTTGTTAACTATAGCAGAGAGTAAGTCCAAATAGTATTTCTTTTTTTCTCAAGAAACTTAAGTACTTAAATCACCATAGGCACGCAGTTTACTTGTAATAAAGAATGTTAATGGGGAGGGTAGGAGTTAATTAACTAGACCCTTAATAATGGGCCTTTCTAGTCCAAGGAATCTTATAATTGCTTCTGAAGCTAGTCATGTAGCAAGTTGCAAGATAAAATATCTAGATTTGTGAAGTAGTCATTCTGAGAAAAAGGTTGCCTTCAGGCAAGCTTTGGTATTTTGTTATTATTATGTAAAATGCCCTTTTAAAGATAAGCAATACACACTGTCAAAATAATTTTGGAGGTCCAATACTTCCTGTTTACTCAAGATTAAATTCACAAATGAGGGTAAGACTCTCCAATGAGCCCAGTTTTTGCTGTCTTTGGAGAAATAGAGTCTTTTGGCCAAACTTTATATACTTAATACCAGTCTGATAGTCTTAAAAATATATTGTCGTGATTACTAAGAATTGATGAAGTGTGTGGTAATTTTCATGATATGTTTTACATGAGTGAAACAGAAAAACATAGGGAATATTTTCATTAAATGTTAGTATAAGAAATGTGCAGGTTAAAATGTAACTTATTACATAATTTCTGCAAATGTTGTATGCTCCAAACTGGTTTACTTTAGCATAAATCCCCCCAAAGAATATTTAATTTCTCCCTTTGGGATGGCTCATTTTGTACCATCTAAGCCACTTGAAAAATGTGATCAGGCTGTGCCAGGACTGCAATAGGATAACAGTTAGTGGAAATAGCCTGCTTAGCTTCTGTTGGGAGGACTGTATGGAAAATATATTCCATTTTCAAAATGTTTCTGAAAGCACTTATTTGTGGAAAGGATGCTTGCCATTTAAAACTCTTCGGAAATGCAGGTTTTACAAAATACAAAATAATCTCCTGAAAGTTTGAAAGGGGAAGGGGGCTGTCGTGCGGGGGCGGTCTCATTTGCTGCCCACATCCTCCCTCTGCTCGGTGCGTTGTGTGCTTACGGGTTCCCTGGAGCGGATCACCATATAATTGATGTGCAGTCTGCATTGCTGAATCCTGGACTGCACCATTCTGTGTTCAAGGGAAGATGTAATCTGATCCCTCTGCTGCTGAGGGAGGAATCTGTTCAGTCAAGGCTTTGACAGGGCATAGTCTCCTCCAATAATCTTCTCGGTTCTCTCTCATTATTCCCTCGAGTTCTCCTCAGTCAAGCTGCATGTATGTATGTGTGTCCCGAGAAGCGGTTTGATACTGAGCTGCATTTGCCTCTACTGTGGAGTTTTGTTGCCGGTTCTGCTCCCTGATCTTCCCTTTCTGACGTGCCTGAGCATGTCCACATTAGAATCTGTGACATACCTACCTGAAAAAGGTTTATATTGTCAGAGACTGCCAAGCAGCCGGACACACGGGGGCACAGAATCACTGAAGGGGAAAAATACAGAAAATATGGGTTTCTACGGCACACTAAAAATGATTTTTTACAAAGTAAGTAATCTGTTTTCTTCCTGTGTTGTATGATTGTGTGTGTGTGTGTGTGTGTGCCTGCCTGAGAAGGAAAATCTGTATCATCAGAGATGGCTGCAGTATCCTCTAATTTTGGTGGGTGGCTGGATGGCTGGTATTCTGTTTTATAACGTGAATGTAAGCAAATAATGCAAAGACAACGTAAGCTGTAAGCAGCTTTAAATTGAAAATAAAATGTATATTTTCATCTGGGAATTTTTCACTAAAAATATATTTAGACTTTGGAGATGTGGCTCCGTTAAATGCTGACCTGGAAATACTCTACCCTTAGTTGGCTTTTAGTGAAATCTTTTGCCTTTAATTTTTCTATACCTTATTTATATTTCTTTTCTTTCTTCTTTTAGTTGACTCTTTTAAAGTCTGGAATCACTAGGATATTTAGGACTTATAATTTAAAAGATCGTATTTACTTTCTGTGCCCCTTAGAAAATTGCAGAATTAATATTTGGTTCTAGAGTCAAGATTTTCAGTAAACAATATAATATTTAAAAGACTTCTTTATTTGGTAGAATATTCTGAAAATAAAAAAAAAATCCTTTTTAAATGGTTCCCTCGATGTGTCTTTTTTGGGCATTTTTATTCATTGAAGGATTTCTAAGATGGAAATAAAGTTTGCTTTTGGTGGCAAATGGCATTTGCACCAATGTGTATTTACAAGATACCCAGGGAAGTTCTGAAAGCCAGTATCACAACTTAATTAGAATGAATATCAAAGTTTCTCATGTTAATTTTGAAAATTAGAATCTGTAGAAGTTATGAAAAAACTAGATTTTTAAGGTAATCTGTACTGACCGACCTTCTTGATAGATATATTTGCGTGTATACATGTATACATGTCTATAATTTATATACGTGGAGGCACATGGCTGTCTATATATTAAAGCTTATATATTTATTTTTGCTTTTTATTAAAATTACTTGGAGAAAGAAAATAAGGGTTTTTGACAGGAATCACTCTAAAACGATGTAATGAGTACAGAAACTTCTGAAGGGTCGAAATGAGACCAGTTCCATTTCTTTCCAGTAGGTATTTCTTGAACTAAGGTATAAATTATGGATTAGCTTGTTATACCCTCCTTCTAGCCCTTACTATCATAAGATCATCTCTGTATTTTGGAAGACTTTTTCCTGATGATAAAAACGTAGTCTTTATTATCCATACTGTGGCTCAAAAATTTTTAGAGTCTTGTTGGTTCTCTTTGGTATTTATAATGTAGCATGCTGTGTTATGATGTTCCCATGTGAGGCAGTAGGTAAGAAGTCTGCTGCAAAGCAAGGGTTTTCGCCTTGCTATAAAAATGACGATAGCTCTGTATCACTCTGGATACCCCCTCCCCATAATTTTCAGTAGTACAGTAATTAATTAGAAGACACAAATCTCAGGGGGTTGTTGAAATAGAAAAAGTTGAATCTTAACAGATCTTATTTTCTAGTTTTATAACAGATGTATAGTTAGGTAACCTCAGTTAACAGATGGTAAAATATAAAAAATAAATATTTCAATTTTGATGTTGACAAAATGCGACTTTAAATGTATTTACAGTATTACACATATATAGCATAAGGTGATTCTTGAAAACTATAGATATTGGAAATACCTTACAAAGATGATTAACTCGTTCTTTTTAAATCTTTTTGTTGGTGTTGCTTTTCAACTTAGAATATTTTGTCCTGAGTGAGCATCTGTGAGTGAAGTTATATTCTGAGTAAATATCAATTCATGGCTTTTTCCCCACCTTTATTATACCATCTTCAGACTTCTCTCCTCTTACGGATATACTTTTTTTACTCCCCTCATTGCCCATATTCATTGTTTATGCCTTATTATAATTGCTTTTCAAGATCATTTTATTTACATTGTTCTCTTTATACTTTTGTAATAATCTGTGTGTTTTAAATTCAATTTTTGTTACTTCCATTCAGCTTTTGAAATTTTAAATTTTGCTATTTTATCTTGAGCTATGTTTCTAAAGGAAAATGATGGTCACTAAGAGAGATGTGTTAAATATGGTTCTGTAATGTATGTATTAACGTGTTTTTTTCCCCTGTGTTGGTTCTTAAACTGGAAAATGTGAAAGGTATATCACTCTCAAGGAATATGTATGATGAATATCAATTTTTAAGTCACCATATGCTATTCTTCTAGACAAAATATCGGATAGGAAGGAATTCACCTTCCTAGTCTTTAAAGAGTAAAACAAAGTACAAGAGGTAGAAAAAACCATGAAGCATTTATTTTTTATATACATTAACTATGCCTAATTAGTGAAAATTTAGGCATATGAAAATTAAGAATTTTTTTCAGTATCGCCAATGCATATGTTAAGATTTGGTAGTTGGGACAGGTGATTTTTTTTTTTAAACCTATCTTATTTGCTTTACCTTATAGATGAAAAGAAAATTGGACCATGGTTCTGAGGTCCGCTCTTTTTCTTTGGGAAAGAAACCATGCAAAGTCTCAGAATACACAAGGTAATACTAAGTATAATAATTAATTTCTTATTATTCTTATGTTTCTTTAAAGAAGTGATGATTCCAAAAGCATTTCTTCCAGTTTATTCTCATAGAATTATAAGGTAACGAGTACTGTTGACTCTATAGCATATTTTGAGATCACTAAAAATTGAGAAATACATAATTTTAAATAAAAGAATGACTACCACTATAGCTTATATTTTTCTTACTAACACTTTGAAATAAGACACAAGCAGAATTTCTCTTATGAACAAAATTTCTAAATCACAAATTTTAAGGAATTCTAAAAAGTAAATTCTAAAATGTGAATATGAGCAAATATATCTTGTAACTATAGCAACAGCTATTCTAGGGTAGATATTTATATATGCAGAATTGAAGATACATTTATTAGCAGTGAAATAAACCTCACAGTTACTAAATAAATCTTACTGTGTTAGAAATCCCCTTTTATTTGCTTGGTAGATCTTATGTTTTTAACACATACATTTCCACACTGGTAACATAGTTTCCATAACAACTAAATACAATTGTAGTCTTGTTTTGTGCACCATTCTATCATTTTTGGATTTTACATCAATTTAAAACTTTTCCAACTCTCATGGTAATTAGGCTAACTTAAACACAATATCTGTTACCCAGCCAATTAAAAATGGCTTTGGATGTCAATCGGAATTTGGTATTTTAAAATTTAAATGACAAAAGTATCTTCAGAGCTTTTTTGGGTCTTTTTTGCATAATTGTCACTTCTTCAAATTACTGATTAAAAGTTAGCTATAGAAGCCATAAGAACTTCATGATGGTGACATTTCATTTCCCCTAAATATTTTGATTTAAAGTTATGTTTATTATATAAGAGGCAACAAAATTAACATTGCTCAGACTGATGAAGTTTCTGTGATTGAGCATTGTTAGAGATTGTATCTTTTTTTTTTCTTTCAAAGAAAGTTTATATTTTTATTTCATTCAGTTGTAGGAAATTTTTTTTCAATTGCTCTTCCCTGAAATTTAGAAATCATAATTAATTCGTTTTATATGCACAAAATACAGAGATGATATAGACAAGAAAAATAAAACTATCTCCTTTTTATTCAGGAAGTGCTTTCTGTGTGATTCCCCCTTAATGATTGTCCCGTCCCTTTCTCTCTTACCTACCCTTTGCTTTTTGACAGTTTCACTGTGTTTTGGGCACCTCCACCAGAGGGTGTGGAGTCATAGACAAGAGGAACTCTTCACTTCATTTTTACTTTTTCCTTCTAGTTTTGATAAAGTATTTCTTGGATGAGAAAGTTGAGTTTAATATAAGAATGTGCTATTTTTAATATGTAGATTCCAGTCAACCATATCATTTTGGTTTAATATTAATATGGCTGATACCAAGACAAAGGCGTTAAATTATTCAGTTGTGTTTAAGGCAGCTTGTAAATAAATGCTGAATTTTTACTACAGAACACAGTTTAATAAAATTTGCCTTTAGTTGCTCACTTTTTATATTGAGAAAGCACTTGAAAAGGTACAAGTTCTGTTTTCAGCCTTTTAACATATAATCTTACCAAAGCAAACCAAACAGTGTATTGATTTCCATGTCTTTTTGGAGAGTTTGTCAGGATATATTTGGTGTTTTTAAAAATTTTTTGACAGATTTTCTAATAAGAATGAAGCTATGATTTTCCATCTTCTTTATTAGAAAATTTCAGTTATGATCCCATTCTGTTTCAGTTTGGAGAAGAAAATAGAGCTTACCTTTGAAATTTGATAGACAGGAAGATAAAATTTAATTGTATGTTAGAGATTATCATAGATGTATAATGCTAAAAGATTTAAAGGTGGTAGATACATAGATTTTTCTGTAAAATATGGTGATAAAACTTATTTTTTAACAAAATAATGAGATACACTGGATAGAGAAGGATTGGAGGAGTTGTTTCATTAGCAACTTATCAGAGCTAGGTATTGTGCTAGTAGTATACAATTTGTATGTTCTTCGGATCTAAAATACTTTATCATAGCTCAATAAATTGAAGATTATTTCACAAATGTAATTATGAATCTCCTTGTACTTTTTTCCCAAATGTCCCTGAAATAGAGATATTCAGTATTTACCTCAAGATTAAATAATTTAATTATGTGTTGAAATTAGAAAGTAAAGCTTAAAATATTAATAACTTGGTTATAACTATACTGTTTCTGCTATTCATCATTTTTAGGAGAGTTGGACAATTTTAGAAATAGATCTTCTAGTCTTGACTCTTTTATTTTGCTAGTGGCAGAACTAAATTTCAGGTTGGTTTGTTTTTTTTAATATCTCAGAGTTTAAATTATTGGATAGAAGTGTTAGATCATCTCATTTTATTTAATTTTACGTATAATATAGTAAGTTTTCAATATTTAACTGTTTTGAGTAAATCTATGTCTAATCAAGACTTGTTCCTGCTAAGCTTTATAAATGACAGTGAAAAGTTGGAGAGAAATAGATAAATATTGTAAATAATTTAGAATGCATCTTGTGAAAATTCCAAGATATTTGAGCATCCTACTTCTACATATGAATCTTTTAAAGCATTAGTAGGTTTTACAGCTCTTTTTATTAAGGAAATTTAAACCTTTATTTAATTAAGTTACTGAAGACCTGTCACAAAGAGAGGTGGGATCTGTATCTTCTAAAGATATATTTTAACATTATTTGTATGTATCAACAAGTTGCAGTTTTGCCATAGAGATTCTGTCATTTGGTTGCAATTAGCATTGCTGGGATAATAACAGGTGGCTACGTAGGAGGGAGGAAACCAACTCTAAGAATAGCAGAATAGATTTTGTATATCCTTGCTCTCTGAGAATAAGCAAATGAAAGTGATAATTCTATTGATGTTTGAAACATGCCAGATCATTATTATTATTAAATTAGAGCCCATTACTCTTAATAAATGCCTATCTCTGTTTCCACTCTTGTGGGTTTGTTTTTTGGTGTTTTTTTTTTTTTTTTTTTTTTTGTAGTACCACTGGGCTTGTACCATGTTCAGCAACACCAACAACTTTTGGAGACCTGAGAGCAGCCAATGGCCAAGGGCAGCAACGACGCCGAATTACATCTGTCCAACCACCTACAGGCCTCCAGGAATGGCTGAAAATGTTTCAGGTGACATGTCTAAACACAGTACTTGAAATACTTTACTTAATCACTGCAAAACAATAGGGGATTATTCAGCCATGAAAAGGAACTGTTATATGCTACACCATGGATAAACCTTGAAAATATTTTGTTCAGTGAAAGAAGCCAGACACAAAAAGCCACATTTTGCATGATTATTATTTACATGAAATATCCAGAACAGGCAAATCAATACAAAGGAATGTAGATTAGTGATTGCTATGCGATTGGTGAGGGGATATTGGGACTAACTGCTAATAGGTACAAGATCTCTTTCTGGGGTAATGGAAATATTCTGGAGTTGATAGTGATGATGGTTGCACAGCAAGATAGGTATGCTGGGAACCATTTAAGTGTACATTTTAAATGGTAAGTTTTGTGTTATGTGCAGTATATGTCAATAAAAAAATGCTATTGAAAATAAGGAAGCTCATTTTAATTTTTAAGTGTATTAATCGAGAAAATCCAGTGCTTATTTTGTGTTAGTGTGCGTTTGCATTTTTTATTGCTTTTTAGATAATAAGAACTTTCTTCCTTTTCTCCTTTATGTTTGGGTTTCTGGGGTTGCTGAATGTACTTTCTAAAATTCATTGCTTAAGAAGTACCTGGGTGGCTCAGTCAGTCAAGCAGCCAACTCTTGGTTTCTGCTCAGGTCATTATCTCAGGGTCCTGGGATTGAGCACCATGACCCTCGCACAGCAGGGAGCCTGCTTGAGGATCCCTCCACCCCCCACTCCCTTTACCCTTCCCTCCACTTGCGTATGCACTCTCTCTCTCTCTCTGAAATAAATAAATCTTTAAAAAGATAAAATATATTGCCTGGAAGTTAAACATTTAGGAGTAATGTAGGAACTCTGCTAATTAGTCACTGGTGATGACTTACCCATCACTGTTACCCTAGTAGTCTCCAGGAGTTGATACAGCTTCTTTTCATCTGTGCCATGCTTATGTATGGCTTATCATGTTCAAATTCTGGTTACTGTATTTTACCGGCATTTAAATTCCCTGAAAGGTTACTGGGAAGTTTGGCTATAACCAAGCCTCTTTTATGAATTTTATAACTCCTAATAGTGATAGTTAATTGATATATCTTTTTCCAGTGAGGTAATACATATAAATGAAGTATTTAGACAAATAGTTGACCTAGAGTAAACACTTGCTTAATTATTCTTTGTAAATACCAAATAAAATAAATTATGTAAAGTGAAGCTGTCTCTGATATTAGCCATGGCACTAATGTAAAATGAATATATTTCCTTACCTCTTCCTGCTTGATTGGTGGTATTTTATGAATGCATAAGGGAATAAAAATACATAAGGAAAAAAGATACTTTACTTGACTTTGATATTTTAAGTTTTTAAGATGTCCATTATGTAAATCCTTATATATTAAATTCCTGGGCAAAAACTAAATAAATGTCCTAATCTTTTTCTTCCATAGTTGGAAAATTCACTTGAATCAGTGTTGCTTTTAAATGGATTTTAAAAATTGTCTTCTGCCCTTCAGGTGATTTCAGAGAAACTAGGGTAACCTTTTTTCTTCAGTTGGTAACTGAAAGGTTAGAGCAGTGGTTCTCAACAGGGGGCAGATTTTTCCTCTGTTGAAACATTTTTGGTTGTTGCAGCTGGTGAGGTGGAGGGCAGGACACTGCTGGCATCTAGTGGGTAGGGACTATGTAAAAGACAGCCTCCTGGGATCCCTGGGTGGCGCAGCGGTTTGGCGCCTGCCTTTGGCCCAGGGCGCGATCCTGGAGACCCGGGATCGAATCCCACATCAGGCTCCCGGTGCATGGAGCCTGCTTCTCCCTCTGCCTGTATCTCTGCCTCTCTCTCTCTCTCTCTGTGACTATCATAAATAAAAAAAAAAAAAGACAGCCTCCTATAGCAAAGTGTTATGAAGCCCAAAATCACCAGTTGCTGAGATTGAGAATCTGGATTAGAGGAATTAAAGTTAATATACTATTCATATTATAATGTTATGAACAACAACAAAGAATTTTTTTTTCTATTTTCATAGCCACATATTGATTAAACTTACCCTTTCCCCGAGGATTATTCCCTCTCCTCCTCCTAGCTCTTTTACCTTAGGTTCTTGATTTTTTTTTAAATTTTAATTAATTCTTTCCTATGCATGCATTCAGAATTTTAATTTTTTTTATTGATAAGAAATTTACCCCATCAGTAAGAGGTGAAAGTAGGACTCAGACATTCATACTGCTAAAGAAATACTGTAACATTTTTATCATCTCTGGTTAAGCCAAAGAGATGGAAATACAGGTATGTGTTGTCATGCTTGCATACGGAGGACTTGAGAGCAATGCAGAAGACATCATAGCATTTTTAAAAGATTTATTTATTTATTTATTTATTTATTTATTTATTTAGCTAGTTAGCTAGCTAGCAAGCGTGAGTGGGAGGCAGCGGGGGGGAATAGAGGGAGAGAGAGAAGCAGACTCCCCACTGAACAGGGAGCCCAATGTGAGGCTGGATCTCAGGACCCTCTGATAATGACCTGAGCCAAAGGCAGTTGCTTAATTGACTGAGGCACCCAGGTGCCCCTGATTTCATATCATTTTTACAAGAAAGTATCAACATGATTGAAAATTAGGCTCTCACTGGTAGTTTTCTCATCATTGTGGACAGCCTGCAAAATATTTATTTTATATGAAAAGCTTTATTTCTTATCAGAAGGTCATAAAGTGAAATTTATTTTGTATGTGATATGGGCACATTTTTTCCAGTGTTATATTTATTTTGTTATTTTTTTTAAAGATTTTATCTGTTCATGAGAGGCATGAACAGAAAGAGAAGCAGAGACAGGCAGAGGGAAAAGCAGACTTCTCTGAAGGTAGATGCTCAACCACTGAGCTACGCAGGCATCCCTTTCCAGTGTTTTAGAGTACCAAAATATTCTTTGCTAGTCATTTAGACTTTTCCCAATTTTAAGAGAACTCTCTCAAATATTGATGTATAGAAGGGAGCATTTGTGCTTTATTTTGTAGTGAGGATGTTTTAGGGAGTTCTTTGTATAATGCTTGCTTATTTAGCTAGCTCATACTTTATTTTTTTTTTTTAAGATTGTATTTATTTCTTTGAGAAAGCACAAGCAGGGGCAGCAGCAGAGGCAGAGGGAGAAGCAAGCTCCTCACTGAGCAGGGAGCCTAACAACAGGGCTGGATCCCAGGACCCTGAGATCATGACTTGAGCTGAAGACAGATGCTTAACCAACTGGGCCACTCAGGTGCCCCTAGCTCATACTTTTCTTAATGAAATGTCCACATGGTACTACATATTGTATGTCATCAAGTCTGAGATACTATGGGTTATTAGATGCATTCCATCTTCAGAAATGTTACTTGTTTTTAAAAAGTCGTATCCTAGGATTAAAGAGATTCAATAAGCTAAAGAAAATATTAGATTAGCTTTTTTTCTGTAAAAACAAACAAAAAACTCCATTTGATCACTTTTCATATGAGAAGTAGATGCAGTGAAGAACACTTGTTCTTAGCTAATAGGAATAACAGGTAGAATTACCCCAAAGGTATGTAGTACTATATGTATTTTTTCAGATAAATATTCTGCAGCAAAGAAATCTACTAGCAACAAAAGGCCAACTAGACAGGTATATCAGGACCTTAATCCTTTGAGTACCATATCCATTTCTGACACACCCAAGGCCTCATTGTTGGACATTGCCCTTTCTTTTCAGGGCTGGCGCCAAAGGAACTAGAGATGAATCACTTGCCTAAAAGTTTACAATGCTTTCATGCCTAACATGTAGAGAGATATAATTTCATAGTAAAATGGGGGGAGTCATGAGTTGACCTATGTACTATATAGTTGAAGGATAATTAAGCTGGCATGATTTCTACAGATGTGCTGTGGGGGTATTTAATGAGGACTTTTCCGTTGCATAACAAGCAAAATGGGAGAGCTTTTCCCCTTACTGTTCTGCTATTGCTCCTAAGGCAGTGATACAGCATTGTTTTGGTCCAGCTCCATCTATTCTAACAAAGTACCCTGTACTCCATTTATAAATTGAATGAGAACAAATGATACACCATTTTGGATAGAGGGAAATTGAAACAAAACACCACTGCAAAATAGAAGTAGAAATTCAAAACATAACAAAAAAAAAAACCAGAAATTTTGTACTGTTTAAATTTTTTAGTAGTCATTGATTCTGCTCTTTTTGGCAACCAGACTGATGCTTCATCCTGTTTATTTGGGGGCAGAGATTGGTCATTTTGTATATTTGTGCATTTGGGTGTTAACACATAGGTTTTTTTACTTGAAAATTTTATAGCAAGAAAAGGCACCAATAACAGTAACATCTTATGTTGAAATTTACATAAAGAAGTACCCTGATACAATGAGAAGCACATACAATTTAGAAGAAAAAGATCTTAGTATGTATTTTGGCTTTACCTCCTAATACTAGGGAATTTTGTTGGTATCATGTAACCACTCTTGCCTTATTTTCATTCTTTATAAAACAGATTTAACACTAAAAAGTTGTCAGATAGAAGACAACATGTAAATGTGCTTAAAGCTGTATTTGGAAATATAGTGGAGACTCAGTAAACGTTAATTTCCTCTTTTGGTCAAGAGGTAACCTTTAGGAGCCTTAGTTTTCTCAGTTCTAAAAAAGGACTATTAAAAACAGCTTCATACAAATGTTACTAAACTAACTGTATTAGCATTATTTTAATCAAAACAAATTTGCATTGCACTAAAACCGTGAATGTACTTTGAAAATGCCTTCAAAATATTTTTAAATAATGTAGAAAATACTTCTGTGTTTTGAAATTAAAAGTGGAATAAAACTCTTTTGAAGGATTTAATTAAGTTCCATGTTAACACTTAGAAATTGTACATGTTCTCTAACTTATTTTATTTAGGTCTTTTTATTTGCTAGTCAACAAAATATTGATAATGCCAAAAGAAAATGAATTCAGAATTACTTTGCAATTGTATTTGAGTCAATATGATCAAGAAACTCTATGTGAGGAAGAGTTTAAAAAAGTGTTAAGAAGTGAGTTCTTGACCACATGAAATTCAGGCACAGTACTGCCCAAAGTCATAAAATGTTTGTCTGAATGGGCTATATAGATGTCATCCAGACTAGTAACCACCACTGGTGTGTGAGTCACTTGCATCAATACTGGATGAGTTGTTTGTTTGTTTGTTTGTTTATTCATTCATTCATTTATTTTTGAGTTGTTTATTTAAAACATAAAGTGTCCTCAGCTCTACCTTGACCACTGCATCAGATTCTTTGATTGTGAGTTTTAGGACTGATTCTTACACTCTTCAACCAGCATTTGGATAAACACTGGTCTGGACCAAGCCCCTCATTATACAGATGGGGTCTCTGAGACAGATTAATTAGGGGACTTTCATAGTTCCGTGGTGAATTTACTGGTGAAACCCAAGCTCCTGATTACGATTCAGTGTTCCTTATATTCTCTCCTACCTGCATTCTCTAATTATCTGAAATAAAATACCACTTCCATGGGGAATTTTCAAGTTTGCATTTGCAATTTTATCCACAAAGTAAGTTTTGTTTCTCTTGATCCTCTCCAAATTTGGAATGTTTTTCCTGTCCCCTTAAATATGTTTTCACATAACTTTACCATAAAAGACCAAAGGAAGATGCTTTTATCTGGGACAAATATTTTTCAGGACAGAAATAAAATAATTATCAGAATTACCTATCACTTGTGCAGATACAGAAACGAAGGCCTGCAGAGGTTAAACTGTAATCTAATTAGTGGAAGTATCTTATCCAAGGGTTGGGTTTTTTGATCTCCAATTCAGTGCTCTTTCCACTATTCCTCATTAAAGTTTGGTGTGGGTTGTTGTTATTTTGTTTTAATATACTCATTAACTGCTAGGTCTTCAAGTTAACACATACTTCCCTTACTGGTAAATCATGTATCTATACAAAATTTGGAACCAATCTTGGAACCAGACTAAACAAGTTAAGTTCTAATAATAATGTCAAATATAAGTATCTACTAGAAATACTCTGGAGAGAATTTTGAGATGGTGGTGGTGTGGTACTTCCTGACTCTTTGGGGGTTCATTTATTTATTCAATAAATAGTTACTGAGCACCTGTCAGGTGCTAGGTTCTACTTTGGATTTGGGATACAGTAGTGAACAAAACAGACCAAAAAACCCTTTCTCACAAAACTTAGACTATAGTCAGGAGAGGGAAGGAATGGGGGTTAGGGGGTTTGGAAATGGTTTGCAATTTTAGACAGGTTGCCCAGAGTAGGTAGATCTCAGAAGGAAGCAAGCCATGTGGCTATCAAGGCAAGACTGTTCCAGGAACAGCAAGTGGAAAGGCTCTGAAGCAGATCATGGTTGGTGTGTTTATGGCTAAAGCGAGTAAACAAGAGGGAAAAGAGTAAGAAATTAGAACCTTGTAGGCCAACCTAAAGACTTCAGTTTTTTGCTTTGAAGTGGGAAGCTACTAGAGAATTTTAAGCAGAAGAGTAAGTATCACTGACTTTTGTGGAGAATAGAACGAGGAGGGTAGAGATGGGAAGTTGAGAGACTGGGTAAGAGGTTATAGGAATAATAAGGTGAGAGATGATAGTAGCTAGACCAATGAATGTAGTTAATGGTCAGATTCTGGATATATTTTGAAGTTTAAGACCTTAAAATTTCTTGATGGATCAGAACCATCTGATGGTGGTAAGAATGGGAGAGTCAGGGATGACTCCAGAGTTTTTGGCCTGAGCAACTAATAGAATTACATTTTACTGAAATAGGGAAGATTGTGGATGTGCATATCAGAAGAGAAAGATCATGGACATGTTAAGTTTCTGTTACATATCTAAGAATACATACTGAGTAAGCAATTTTATATAGTGGTCTGGATTTCAGGGAAGAAATCCGGCTTTGAGAGAGGAAAGTGTCTATATGGTTCATACCTTTGTTGGAACCATCTGGCAGATGTGACTTTAAGTAATTATTAGACTATTGAATATGTGTGGTTGTGGAAACAGCCTCATTTACTATCTAGTTTATAGCCTATGTTGCTAATGCTTGTCAGTGGTGATACTTTTCAATAAAATGTCACAAAGTGCCATCTGCTGAATGTATGTATAATTTAAATCAAGGTATACTTTTTATCTGACTTGTTAAATCAAATAGTGTTTAAAGCAAAAACATTGTTTAGAAATATTTTGCTATGCAGGCATAATTTTTGTCATGGACTTTGCCTTAAATATGTAGAAATTTTGACACAGTTTTTAATGTTTAAGATTTTAATGTTTAAGATCTGAATTAGTTTTTGTCTTCTGATCTGGCTTGTTTCATTCTATACCCCATCCCTAAAATCTTTGAAAATAGACATTTGCCATCCGTTAGCAGTTCTGTATCATGTATTGATAATGTTTTTCTCTTCCTTTCTTTCTTAAGAAAACAATGACAATACATTAACTGAAAAAAAAAAGAAAACGTCAAACATGTATATTACCTTAAAACAGAAATATTCATAGTAGCTATTGATGTTATTAACTTATGTAAAGTATATAGAGGAGTAATATGTTGAAAGGTATTTCACTCTTTTCACTGTAGAAGATTATATAGGATATCTTTATTTTTATATCAAAATTGAACCATAAGCACTTCCAAAAACTATTTCTAAGACAGCCATTCATTCACATATGCACAGGGGTTTAAGAAGTTTGCATTAAAATTATTATGCTATCAAGTTACTTAATTAAAGCTGCATTTTAATCTAGTCAGTGTATGTTGTCCATCACCCAAACTGGCATGTCCTTAGAATAGTGTCCATGAATCCTTATGATGTAGATGCAGAAGAATAACATGTTATGAAAACCCACCTTCAGTCCTGTGAGGAATGTAAATCAATAAATCAGAGTTTATAGTATTGATACTAAATGATCAGAGATGAGTGGAGATTGATCAGTGTAAGTTTTTTCAAAGAAGTAAGTTTTGAACCAGGATTTGAAGCTATATAAGGAAAATGAACAAAACAATCTACCTTCAAATGAAGTAGTTTTAATTGGTCATGTGTATGCAGATACATGTATATGTGTATTTTTTATTTTTATGTATCAATCCTCTAACTAAAAAGGATACATGATGAGTATTCCAGAAGAATGTTCTGGGTATGCATATATATAGAAATAAAAGAAAAAAGGGATTTGTTAGAGCCTGTGTTTCCTCATATTTGGTGATAAAATGGGAATGTTTCTCAGAGTTTTCATGGTTAAATAAAATGATGTTTGTGATAAGTACGATGGGAGGAGTACAACTGAACTGTTTGATAGTATTAACATGATAGTATTCTTTATGATAGAAAAGAAGAAATGAAATTCAGTATAGATTCTAAAGGGATACAGATTTTTTAAAGTATTTTTAAAAAATATTCTAAATAAGGCTTCCTGGATCCTCGGTATCTCTCAGTTTGCAGTTATTATCTATTTCACATGTTATAAAATCCAGATTCCCAGTTTAAGCAAGAAATGAAAAGTCAAAATCCAGATCTTTCTAGCTCTAAACCCCACCTACTGTTCTCTCTTCACCCACTTCCAAAATGGACATAATAATTCACAGAGGTACTTAAATCAGCCTGCTCAAGGATGTTCTTTCTCTTAATTAAATATCACAAGGTTACTTAAATGTTTTACGTGATTATCATGAGGGGAAATTCTAACATTTTTTTTTAATTCTAACATTTTAAATTATTCACATGGTTTTTAAATTTTTCCTTTTAAGAGTCATGGCTCTTTTGTGCAGATGTTCCTCACTGGCATAAATAAATAAATAAATAATCCCCTAGTCTAGTTTAAAGTAACTCATATTTTTAAAAATTATGATGTGTTTTTGTTTTTCCATAATGTAATACTTGGTTTCTGACCCTTTTGTTTATTCTCTAATTTTATTACTAAGTCAGTTACTGTTTTATACTTTTGCTGGTTTTTACCTGAAATTATTTTCACATGGTAAGTCAAAGATCTTTTATTTTGTGGAAGACACTTGTCAGATGTGCAGTATATCCAGTTATTAATTTTTCTCTAAATTATGCTGCCAGTATCCTAACCCTCAGATGAGTGCCTTATTGACACCATCATATTTTATGGTACCCACTAGAAAGAATATAGAGAAAGGAAAATCATCTTTCAAAATATCCTATTTACTCAATAGCCCGAGTTGATATTTCCAAATAAAACTTTATTTCTCAACCAGTGTCTTGATGGTAGATGAACATATAACATTTATAATAATGTAGTGCAAAAATATTTGTCAAAACCATGGCTTTTGTAATTTTACAAAATAAAGGTAGCTAGTAAATTTGATGAGACTAATTGATTATCACTTCAGTATTCTGGGGAAAACTTCACTATAATCAGCCACTTTTATATATAAATGTGGTTTTTCCTTTATGAGTTTGTAATTTGAGCATCTGTTAAAATAATAAAAATTTCTACTTCCTTTTTCATAGAGCTGGAGTGGACCAGAGAAATTGCTTGCTTTAGATGAGCTTATTGATAGTTGTGAACCAACCCAAGTAAAACATATGATGCAAGTGATAGAACCCCAGTTTCAACGAGACTTCATTTCCCTGCTCCCTAAAGAGGTAAGGATTATCAATTATATTTTTCATCAGGTGCTATATGAAAATATAACTCAACAGCAACCACCTTCAAACATGGTCATGCTAATTATGGTATTCAGTATTGTTACTTTAACACTCTTAATTAGTGTTAAAGAGAGCTGTAAATGATAAGCTGCCATGACTTAATATCATTTTTAGATTAAAGTATATTTATGGACTGATTAAATGACTTGTTTCCACCTCTGCAATAAGTCATATATGAGAGTAAGCTACTGAGTTCCATTAATTTGATTATTTCTTTATCGCAGTTTTTTCCCAGGTTATTTGAAGTCCAACCTTTAGTTGTGGTACATTTATTATATATAGTAGGAGATTTTTTAGAAATTCTAATTTTATTAAAACAGCAACTTTTTTCTTATTTTGTGTTTGTTTATCCAAAGTCCCTAAAAGTCCCTAATAGGTTTTGTGATTCTATGAATTGTAGTTCTCTGTTGACTTACATTGTGTGTTTTGAAATATATGGAATTTCACATGTATATCTTTTTCTGCTAATCCTCCTCCTTTTTGCCCCCATCTCTCTCTCTCTCTCTCTCTCTCTCTCTCTCTCTCTCTCTCTTTCTCTCTCTCACATACACACACACACACACAATCACAGATTTCCTGCACTGATTACATCCTTATAGCATTTCTTTTGGAATTACTTATGCCCATTTGTTTTTATATCTTTCTGTGAACTGACATTATTTTTTATCATAGATTGATTATGATCATATGGCCATTTTTGGCAGTATAAATGAGGCATAGCTTAGATGTAGTTCTTTTATTGATATTATAGGCTTCACAGTTTCATTTCTGTCAGCAAACAAGTAATAAATGATTAAATAATCAGCATCACCATGGTTTATATTTTCACAAATTATATATTTCCCACTAATTATATGTCACCTAAGAAGATGATATATAAAACAATAATATGCCACTGCAAATGATCTTAAAACTTCAAATATGAAGAGAAAAGGAGTCGGGTTTTTTTAGATACTTATTCTAAATATCCTAAGGGCATTTAAACATAGTCTCAATAATAATTTCATGTTGGATATGAATAGAATAGTTTTATCATATTTAATGTATGAAAATAAGAAAAAGCAAACTGAAATGTTTGCTTTGGAATCATGTTTCATTACTTCAAGAAAAAGCAAACTGAAATGTTTCTGCTTTGGAATGATTTTTTTAAATGGTTTAAAAAAATATTGCATTGTCCCAGAAAAATTTTTTTTATTCTTCCTGGTGCATGCTAAAACTGAACGCTTTGAATAGAATTGGCTTATGAAATGACATAAGCTCTCTTTGCTTCCAGAAGGGCATTCATAATAGGTAGCACTTTTATAAGTACTTGACTGAAAGTAGTCACCTCTAATATATTCTTCATGGTTTCCTTGGCTATCCTCCTTATTTTAGAAGGTAGTATTTTTATTAAAATGTAGACTTTTCTCTTAGTCTCATTTGTCCCCTCATCCCTAAGAATGGTGAATTTCTTGTTTTGTTTTACTTTATTTGTATTTCCATAGTAATCTTTGAACATACAAAAATGTGATTTAAAGTCAGAAGAATATGAAATATTTTCAAGAGTCTAAGAATTAAGCACAAATTACCAACAGCTGGTATAAATGCAATAAAGATTTTCTTGGATTAACTGTTCTTTTAGAGATTCCCTGAGGGAAAAGAAGGGAGGCTAGACAAGAGATTGAGAGTGAGCCCTACCTAGGTCAGTAGATCATCTGTGTATTCCCTTTTTTTCAACTACTAGGATACATTTCCTATTTTGAAAAAATTCTTTATTTTATATGTGGAGAAATAATGGTATAGATCTAAATCCTTAAGGAAACTATTATCTTATCAGAGACTAAGTACTATTATTTAAAACACCATTACCTTCATGTCAGGAAATGGACTTATAATAAATTTCTTATCATTTCTTTCAAGAGATCTCACATCTCTTTACCAACATGTATTAACCTCAAAACCTTGATAAAAATCTCACTAGTCTCACACAGGAGGCTTATGATAAACAGCATTATCCTTATTGTATAAGTAAATACCAAGAAAAGCATAGTGATAGAGTAAATGACCTAGAACAAAATCTAGAATTCTTAACATAGGATCAACCAACATTTTCTTTATTCTTTTTTTTCCCTCCCTCTTTCACTAGTTTAATCCATGGAAATACAGCATAATTCTGGGAAAGCATTAGCTACCTCTCAAGTATAACATGGTGGTCTCTTATGTAGGTTATAGAGAAAAACAAAAAATAGCAACTGTCACTGAAATTTCAAGTTTGGTCAAGGAAAAGGTATGAAATAGAAATATGAAATAGATTTTCAATTTAAGACCTTCTGTTTAGTGGAAGTCTTTAGGAGGAATTACTAATCTAGATTTTACCTTTAAGACAAATGAACAGAAAATTGCATTAGCCAGACCATTTTACTCGGCTACAAGAAACCTATAAGCCCTTGCTTTTGTGTTATAGAGATGTAGTCAGGATAGTGACCATTCTCTGTCCCCTATAAGGAACCCCACGAGACAAAACCTTGCTTCCTTTGAGGAACTGGTATACTTCCCCCATAATAAACACTAAGAATTGTGTGACTAATTGCCGTTCCCTTTTTACTTGGCAGTTTAATTAAAAAAAACATGTAAGATATACTGTTGCCAGTATATTTGTATTCTACTTTCCCCTGGTTTAAACCTTCTTTTGATTTATATTTTTACTGGTTCTGATTTTCTTATTTATATTTTTTATTTTGCTGTTGTATTTTCTGAAATACTTAAATGTTTTGAATAGAACTGATTGGATTTAAATAGAGTAAGTTGAAGTTCATGGTGGAGTTAGGGTCTTTGCTATTTTAAAGGAAAGTGTGCCAGTTACCTGTGGAGTTAGCACTTCAACGTTCTTTAGCACGTAAGTGTTTCTTTACTCTTTATTTTTATTTTTTTTCAAAGATTTTATTTATTCATGAGAAACAGAGAGAGAGAGAGAGACAGAGAGAGAGAGAGGCAGAGACACAGGTAGAGGGAGAAGCAGGCTCCATGCAGGGAGCCCAAAATGGGACTCGATCCCTGGTCTCCAGGATCAGGCCCTGGGCTGAAGGCAGCGCTAAACCACTGAGCCACCCGGGCTGCCCTTCTTTACTCTTTAATGCACACAAACATTGGACTAGGTGATCTCAAAATCACCAGTAATGAAAGAAATTATAGTTGATGATTTGGGATATACCTTTGAAATCGAAGGTGCTCTGGATTTTGTGAATTACTTGATTTCTAACTCAGCTGGATAACTAAAGCAGCTGGATAACTAAAGCAAAGAATAGACTTTTTCATGCTACTATATTAAATATCTTGGGCACTAAATAGCATCTCTTTTCCACAAATATAACTTTGTGCCTGATAATTTCTGTGTTAAATATCAATTTCACATAGAAGAATATGGTGTTAACACATCACTGTTTATACTGACACTTAACAAACTTGCCCAGGTTTTGATTGATTGATAATTTCAAAATTAAGTGACTTATAGAGTATCCATTAAAAAATTACAATGTTGAGATATATATGTGTTTATTTATATATGTATATGGATATATACATATATACCTAGATTGTTGAATCTGGTTATGCCTTTTTATTTAAAACGATGCAGTTTCTAAATATGATACTGAATGGGCTTCTCTGGTAGACCAAAATAATTATTCCACAAAACGGTTTTCACTGTCAGTTAGTAGTAATAGTATTAAATTGAATACGGACTGGTTGGAGTACTTTCTATATAAAATGTACTCAATAAATATGTGATTAATGATGAACTCTCTATATACAAAGTTCTTGGGTAAACGTAACTTACATCATATAATTACTGTTTAGCATCAGAAAATAATTCAGATTGTGCTTTTACTGCCTGTATGGCCTTTGGTCCTTTGAATGTTTGTTTTAATTCTGTAATTTAATTTTTGTGGAGAATAAACTTTATTGCTGCATTTAGATCATTTTGATTCTAATATCATAATTTAAATTTTTATATGATTAATGAGGCTTAACTAGATAAGCCTTTTCAGGAGCTACCATTCTCTTCTTTCTTCTTTCCTCTTCCCTTATTTACTTGAATTGATTATACATGCTAGAAAAAAAATACTGATGGTATGTAAATCTTGGAAACAAAATTTTAAAAATCAGTGATATACCAAAGAGCTAGTTTAAACATACAAACCTATCTGGCCTGTTAAGAAAATCCTCATAAGGAATGTTAAGTAATTAGAACCTAATTACTTTTATATGTCTGTGGAGCAGTTTAGTAATTGTCCCTTCTTGTCATTTACAGTAAAAGGTATAAATATTTGAGAACTTTATCATTGTGATAACACTTTGATGTGATAACAATTATATCTATCAGAAGTGATCTAAAATCAAACTACACAAAATATCTAAAAATCTCAGTTCTTAATTTTAAGTCTTGTCTTCAGTGAATTTACATGGTAGTGGGGAGAGAAAAGTATAAAATCTAAATAAACAACTAATAAAGTATACCTATATACATGAGCGATGGAGTTCTTGAGGCTCACAGAGCAGAGGCAGAGAGGCTTAATTCCTTGAAGAGGTGAGGTTGGTAGAGTGAAGTTCATAAAAACCAATAGAGTAAGCTTTTTAAGTCTGGCATATATTTAAGATTGACTATTAGAAAGTACTGCCTTTTATAATTTTAAAAATTAGAATGTACAATTATGTTACATTTACCTAGAAGTACTTCATTCTATAGAAAATAATTATGTATAAGTTAAATATTTATATTATTTATTATTTATATGTTAAATAAATATATATTTAAAATATGAGTATACTATGCTTTTTTCCTTTTCATAGCTGGCACTTTATGTGCTTTCATTCCTGGAACCCAAAGACCTGCTACAAGCGGCTCAGACGTGTCGCTACTGGAGAATTTTGGCTGAAGACAACCTTCTCTGGAGAGAGAAATGCAAAGAAGAGGGTAAGGTTCAAAATCACAAAGAGAAAATTTTTATACTTTGAAAAAGCAAAATGATTCTGAAAACAAAAATAGAAAAAAGTAAAAATTAGAAGTTTTATATCCACATAGAACAAAGTAGTGAATAATTGAAAAAGGGGAACTTTGGCAGTCTATCAAAGAATCAAGAATGAGTCTTCATTTGCATTCACCTACTTATATAAAATCCACAGGTTATTCCACACATTCAAATGAGCCAGATCTTGGAGCTAACCCATTTAATGAGCCCTAATAACTAATGGCAAATATATCGGATTTGCTTCCCAGTCTCTAGTACACTTCGTAAACAATGAAAATATCAAGATGAGGATGATTTTAAGGGATCCTAAAAAACAAAATAAACAAAACAAAACACAGACCTATAGCTACAGAGAGCAGATTGGTGATGGCCAGAAGGGAGGGGGCTTGGAGAGGCACAAAATGGGTAAAGGGGATTAAGAACTACAAACTTCGAATTATGAAATAAGGAGATAATGTAAGCATGGGGAATATAGTCAATAATATTTTAGTAACTTTGTAAACTGACAGGATAACTAGATTTATTGTGATGACCATTTTGCAACGTATATAAATATTGAATCACTATGCTGTACACCTGATATTAATATTGTATGTCAGTTATACCCCAGTTAAAAAAAAAAAAGACAAACCAAAAACCTAAATATGAATTTTTACTTAAAATAAGATAAAGATGAATTTCTACCACCGATTTCATGGAAAAGAAACGTGTCCTGCCTCTCTAATACAATTAGAGATAAGGTTATAATTTTCACTGTCCTTTAGAGAGAAACTCATTGGGCAGCCCAGGTGGCTCAGCAGTTTAGCGCCACCTTTGGCCCAGGGTGTGATCCTGGAGACCTGGGATCAAGTCCCAAGTCAGGCTCCCTGCTTGGAGCCTGCTTCTCCCTCTGCCTGTGTCTCTGCCTCTCTCAATCTCTCTCTCTCTCTCTCTCTCTCTCTCTCTGTGTGTGTGTGTGTGTCTCATGAATAAATAAATAAGATCTTTAAAAAAAAATAAGAGTTTAAAAAAAAAGAAACTCACTGGCTGGAATTCACACTAACAAATACTCAGTCACTCACTTATTAAATAAATTAGTTAAATAAGAGAAACCCAAAATTATATTAACAGTACTCAAATATTCATATTCCATATTCTATTCTTTTCTTCCACAAATATTTATTGAACACCTCCTATGGGCTAGACATTCTTAAACGCTGGGGATATAGTAGTGAACTTCCATTTTCTTCTCATCTTGGAACTTAGGTTCTTGAAAACTAAAAAAGAAAAAAAAACTGCTTTCTTAGTAGAGGAGAAGGTATCATCCATAATAATTAAAGAAAATACTTATTTTTCTAGCAGGCATATATAAAAATTATATTTTTGAAAAAATATAAAAATATGATTTGTCTCAGATAAGCAAAAATTTTAAGAAACAATCAGAGAGCATGAGACAGATATTCTATACGTTATCCTACCCTTCAAGGGGGTTACAGTTGAGTGAAAAGTATAGACCCAAGGTACTTGGTTTCTAATCCTGCCTCTGCCTGTCTATTGCTCAGACTAATTAGTGAAACCCTCTCAAGTGTCTATATTATATAAAGTGGGATTAACAGTCCTTGCCTTACCTTCTCTTATAGAATCATTATTTTAATGACTTTTAAAAAAAATCGTGGTAACATATACCTGAGAATTTATCATTCTAACCATTTTTAAGTGTACAGTTCAGTGGCATTAAGTACAGGCATGTTATTATACAGTCCGTCTCCAGAACTTTTTTTATCTTTCTTGGCTGAAAGTCCATACCCATTTAACAGTAACTCCCTATTCCTCTTCCTGCAGCCCTTGGCAACCACCATTCTATTTCTGTTTGACTACTTTGGGTGCCTCATATAAGTGGAATCATATGGTATTTGTCTTTTTGTGACTGGCTTATTTCATTTTGCATACTGTCTTCAAGGTTTATCCATGTGGTGGCATGTGTCAGAATTCCCTTCCTTTCTCAGTCTGAATAAATATTCCATTGTATATATATACACACCACATTTTGTTTATTCATTCATCCATCGATGGACACTTGGGTTGCTTCCACCTTTCAGCTATTATGAATGATGCAGCTCTGAACATGAGTGTACAGATATCTGTTCAAGTTTCTGCTTTTAATTCTTTTGGATGTGTATCCAGAATTGGAATTGCTGGATCATATGGTAATTCTATATTTAATTTTTTTTGATGAACCACCATACTGCTTTCCATAGCAGCTATACCGTTTTATATTCCTACAAGCATTGCATAAGGGCTCAAATTTCTGCACATCCTCACCAACATTTCACAGAATTATTTAGAGAAAGAAATTAAAAAGTCAATATGAAAACATGCCATAGAAAATGCAGACTTTACATTATTGTTTTATAATAACTATTAGAAATTGGACAATGTCCTGTATTTCAGTGGTTTTGAGCATAGGGGAAAATGAGATATATTATAAAATGTGTAATTTTTACTATTGGTGACTCTTTAAAATTTCAGGTATTGATGAACCATTGCACATCAAGAGAAGAAAAGTAATAAAACCAGGTTTCATACACAGTCCATGGAAAAGTGCATACATCAGACAGCATAGAATTGATACTAACTGGAGGCGAGGAGAACTCAAATCTCCTAAGGTAACTGAACTCTTGCACAGTGTAACAGAAACCATTAATCAGTATTGCTACCTAGTATGTTCTTCTTGGCCAGAAGTATAACTTGACCCTATCTCCTGTAGAACGAAAACAGTATATTTTGAAATAACTGAAAATGTAACGGACAGTATTCCCCTATTGCTAATTTCTCCAGTCAGACAACTGATTGTACTTGAATAAAAGAGGAGTTGAATTGCATGTCATTCTATCTTAGGTAAATGAAAATTTCTGAATATCTTGTTGAATTTTGTGTCATACACATTTTACCTAAGAATTTGCTTGCTCTCTGACTAGGTAGTTAGAACATGATATTTTGAGGAGTGCCCATGTTTTGTGTTTTGATGTCCCTTTTGAGGTTTATTTTTATAAACTTAATCATAATACCGATTTTTTTTGTCTTACTGTAAGTATGTAAATAGTGGCAAAATGCTTGAAATTCTTAGATATATTTATACAACTGGAAGAAAGCAATTAGGGGAGATACTGTTATATTAATCTGTAAACATTATAACAGGCTTTTTTTTTTTTTTTTTTTTTTTTTTGGGAGAGTGAGCGAGCACAAATGAGTGGGAGTTGGGAAGAAGGGGTAGAGGGAGATAGAATCTCAAGCACATTCCACACCCAATGAGAAGCTCTGCTCAAAGCTCAGTCTCATGACCCTGAGATTATGACCTGAGTCAAGAGACACCTAACCGACTGAGCCATCCGGGTACTCCCAGGCTTTTTTTGTTTTACGTTGAAGAAGTTGATAATTTTTATTACTCATCTTTCGAGTTTGTAGGTGTTTTTGTCTTTGTGTGTAAAAATTGCAGAACATAGATGTATATTTTTTTGGTTTGAACAAATAGATAATTATAAAATACATTTGTGTTTGAACCGTCTTTATGAGGTCTTGACTCATAAAAGTCTTGATTCACTCAATGTTAATAGTTGATATCTCACATATAAGTCATAGAATATGGAAAAATAAAATCCTTAATAGTTGATCCAGCATTCAGGAAGGATGGTACTTTGTATTTTATATAATTGTAATTTTAAAAATAGACTTTAGATTGCTGCTCCTATTTGTGGCTTTACTTTTTTTTTTTACCAGTATTTTAAGAAACATAATTTAATAACATATTTCTAATCTGTACATTTATCTTGTAGGTTTTGAAAGGACATGATGATCATGTGATCACATGCTTACAGTTTTGTGGTAACCGAATAGTTAGTGGTTCTGATGACAACACTTTAAAAGTTTGGTCAGCAGTCACAGGCAAAGTAAGCATACTTCTTTCTATACTTCCCATTTTGTTTATGTTTTTGCATGGATCAACCAGGGAAACCATGGGTTCATTTTTGACTGCAGCGTATTTTGTTAACAAGTATCAGAGCTTCTAATTTAGTTTTTCCCTTGGCACAAAGATAATGTTTCTCAGGTTGGGGATGTCATCAATTTCTTCTTGTAAATAATTTGTCTATCTTTGTGACTTAGCTATTATATGATTTTAACAAATATGCTTCATCTTTTTCTTGGCTTACTTTTTTCCCACCTTTATTAACCATCACAGTTATATTGTGCTTTTTAATATTTTTCAGAACTGTGATGGAGGGATACTTATTTTTCTTTGTAAACTGCTCTGTTGATAACTTACCTATAGTTTAGAAGTTAAACAAATCATGTTAATTTAGACTTATTTCAAGCCCTGTGAGATGAAAGTAAAGCAGACACAGTATTTAAATAGGAGTTTGAAGTAAAAAGCAGTCCAAGGAATCAATTTCACTGCATACAGTATTTTGCTTTCATGGTTCTATGGTGAATACTTATTTTTATCTGTCCACTGGAGAATGTTTTCATAAACTAAGTAATTGATCAGCTAAAAAAAAATAGAGGAAAATGTGAGGGGGAAAAAACCCTGTCTTTTAAAATGTCTTACAGCATGTTGATTCTTGGCAAGAATCTTCTAAGTATTCCAAGTCAGATGTAAAAATTTTTTAAAGCAGCTTCATATTTCCATAGTATAATTATTAGTTTTGGATTTATTTCAGAGTTTTAATATCTGTCTTTACTTGTCTAGAAGTACCTTGCCTGGCTCCTAACTACTGCCTTGGGGCAGATTCAGATGAAATGTGGTATGTAGCCACACCTAACATGGTTGGCATTCTTTCATTGAATCCATTCCTATGGAAGAATCCAAGTTGCAATTTTAGCATTATTTTATCAAAGAGACCAGGCTGGAGCTGTCATATTTTAATAAGTGTTTTACTTTCTATCTACTTGATCCTCAGTAGTGTATGTATGTTTAATATGTAATGCTACTGAATAAAAAGAATAAATGGTGATGGTATCATGGCATATTGGTATAAAAAGTTATTTTCTGATTTGCGAAACAATCCAATTTTATAAATAACTTTACCTCAGATTTTAATAATCTACTGAAATGTCATGTAAATCGTTTTTCTTTCTACCAAAAGTAATCATCTTAAGTGTTTTTCCAGTGTCTGAGAACATTAGTGGGACACACAGGTGGAGTATGGTCATCACAGATGAGAGACAATATCATCATTAGTGGATCTACAGATCGGACTCTAAAAGTGTGGAATGCAGAGACTGGGGAATGTATACATACCTTATATGGGCATACTTCCACTGTCCGCTGTATGCATCTCCATGAAAAAAGGTAAGGGAAAATCCTGTAATGGTTGGGAATTCTTCCTCTGTTATTTGTGATTTGAGGGCTTTTGTGTAGAGTTCAGTTGTATAATTCTGTTTATTAGAGAGATAGTGGTAATATGCTCTTAAATTAGGCTTTAATTATTAGACTTCAGATATTTCTATACTAGCAAAGCAGTAGTATATTGGCTTAAAATTGAAGGATTGTCTTTAAATTTCCTTCTTCATTTAATGGTTTTGTTGGCTTCCTCCTTGAAATTCTATTCTCTAATCTTGGGTGGCACTTTATTATTCTGCATCTGATGACTCATCATCTTCAAAAAAACCTCTCTCTCTCTCTTGCTTTGCATTTACATCTCTACTAGTGGGAAAAATTCAGTTACTTAGGCTTCAAACTTCTGGGCCTTTTTAATTACCCACATGCCCTACCCCCACTCCATCATATCCCCTTCTGTCTAGACAAAAGCTGAGGCCCATGGATTTCTGTTTAGTGTCTCATTACCGGTCCCCTGAACTAGTTACATAGCTTTCACACTTGGTTTTCTCACCTTTTACACAGCTGACAGAGAATCCTTTTCTAATTATGATAGTATCATTGCCCTTTTGAGAGCCTTCTGTTGTCTATCGAATCAAGGAAGAAATCCTCAATCCAGTTTTCAAAATAGTTCCAGCCAAACCAGACTGCTTGCCTTTTTTTCCTCTCGGTGCCTTTGCCGTTGCTTTGATCTCCTCCTACAAAGCCCTCCTGTTAAAGTCCTTTCTATCTTCTATCTGCATGTCTTCACAGTACCCTGGTAAACAGATGTGATTTTGACTTCATTTGTCAGAAAAGGCCTCACTGGCAGACCTTACCATGAATCCATCCACTCCTTACCTTTAATTCTGTCCACAACATCAACTTTGTGAAAACCATTACCTTAAGCAGATTTCATGCTCGATTTGTAATATGTGAAGAAAGCTACCTTTTCATTTGTAATTTGAATCTACTTTGAACAATGTGTGCTACTATTAAAATTTGGGGTATCGATATTAAGAGACCCTGTATTTCAGTTTCCATTATATTCTGACTTAAATCTCTCAATGCTCTCCTCTACTCTTCCAAATGTGGCAACTGTGGCCTATCTTTATCTCTTAAGAATGACATGAAGATACCTGAATTTTCAGCTCTGCTTCGTAATCCAGAAGTGATTGCAATATTTGTATCATTCTGGTCTTCAGAAGAGCATAGCTTTATTAATGTTGGGCCAGATTTTTAAGGGATTTCTATTGCCTCCCCGGGTGTATCTTCTAAAATCTGTGTATCTTAATACCTGCATAGCCTGTTGACTATAACTATAAACATAAGCAGCCTTTGTTAGAGAATATGCTACAACAGGTTAATTTTACCAGAATTATAATGGTGTAACACACCTATCTCTAACTGTTTAAATTCCAAATTCAGATTTGCTTTGTTGAATAACATTTAATAAATTTTTCCCTAGTCACAAAGAAAATATATGTTCATAATTAAAATTTTGGAAAATGGCAGAAAGAATAAAAAAGAAATATAAAATTTTTCAAAATACTACCACCGGAGTTCTGCCATTAACATTTTATACATGTTGCTCACGTTAGCATTTTATTTCTAAAATCAAGATCTTGTATTTATTGGAGCCGGCGGCAGCTGCTGCTGCTTCTGCTTCAAATACAATACAGCAGTTTTCAAACCGTCCCCCAGAACCCCAGACACTATGCAGCCGCTTATAAATTCCACACTAAGCAGGTGGAATTCTGGGCTTCCCAGCTTCCCATCCCAACCAAAGTAGCTTGACTTTTGTATGTTTGTGTATCAAGGTTTTACATAGGATTTCTTTGAAAACAGGTATTCCTGCTTAAGTAAGAAAGGAAAAAGTTCAGTAACCACTGACTTTATATATCATATTTTCTCATGTTATTAAACATTCTAATACTTCTTTTTTTCTGTCTTCCCCACTACAGAGTTGTTAGCGGTTCTCGAGATGCCACTCTTAGGGTTTGGGATATTGAGACAGGCCAGTGTTTACATGTTTTGATGGGTCATGTAGCAGCAGTCCGCTGTGTTCAGTATGATGGCAGGAGGGTTGTTAGTGGAGCATATGATTTTATGGTGAAGGTGTGGGATCCGGAGACCGAGACCTGTCTACACACGTTGCAGGGGCATACTAATAGAGTCTATTCATTACAGGTAAGGGATCCTATCTCTTGTATCCCTTAGATGCTTCACTGATGAATCATGAGATTGTTTTGACTAAAACGATAATCGCTGTCAAATTGCTGATTTAATACAATCCAAAAAAGACAAATCAGATTATCCTGTTGTTTACATATACTTTAAAATTGGCATGAAGGAAGTGTAAATTTTGAACTTATTTAAATAACTTGTTTCAGCTTTTCTGTGATCTTTTTTTTTTCTCTAAAATATAAATATTTGTCTTAGAACCTGAAACTTTGTAGCCCTGCATTTCACTCTATTAATTAATGGGTAGATAGTCTCAAAGGAAAATAACCTGGATTTTAATAAACTCCTTAGCAGAGGATTAATTTGGCCAAAAGCTGCCCCTTTGCCTTGATAGCTGAAAGTTGATGGACCATGTAATTGCGATCCCATTCCCACTCAAAGTGGAAGTGGAGCCTTTCTGCATCAGGCTCCTCTACCATCAAAGAGCTACTGATTTGTAGTCATAAGGAAGTAAATTTGACTAAACTGATTTTTTTTGTTTACATTTGAACATGATGTTCTTGAGTGGGTTGTCATATTTGAAATAGCTAAATTAATAGCAAATTTAGAAAATGGGTCTGTTTCATAACCTGAAAGATAGCATTTTCAACTTGAAAATTTTTCTATTACTTATATAGTTTATTTGCCAGTTACTGCCCATTACCAATCAGCAGATTAGTATATAGTCCCAGTACTGACAGTTCTCTATTCTTGGAATATTTGTTTCTTAATTCATGGAATACGGTCTATGTCACAAAGTATTGATGGGTAATAAATATATGTGCTAACTTAGAAAAGGTTATATATTTGGAGGAGAGGGAATTTGGCTGAAGTTGTTTTTATATTTTGTGATATGTTCAGAACCTTAATGCATATAATATTCTCATTTAAGTAAACAATTAGATTGAGAAAAGAGGTAGCAATATTATAGATCTAGGAATTGATATTTATTTACTTTTGGTATAGCTGGGAAACTGGAGAAGAGGTGCTGTATCGCTTTTGTTATCAAAATTGTTTCTGCATCTAGTTTGAAGCTACTGGCCATAAAAAAATAGCAATTCTGGGAGCACATGGGTGGCTCCCAGAACTTATTTATAAATAGGTTGGGTGTCCAACTCTTGATTTCTGCTCGGGTCATGATCTCATGGTCATGGAATTGAGCCTTGCTTTGGGCTCTGTGCTCTGCAAGGAGTCTGCTTGGGATTCTCTCTCTCTCCCTTTCCCTCTGCCCCCCCCCCCCAAATAAATAAATCTTTTTTAAAAAACTAAGCAATTCTAATAGAAGCTTCTAAGAATGTACACTGTAGATTTGCTTGATTACCTGCACTTTATCCTGTTACCTCATTTTGTTCCTGGCATTACCTGTTTCCCATGCTTTATTTTTCTCCCCCATAGGATTAAAGTCAATAAATTTCAAGAATATCCACATTTGTAGTCTAATACGCTGTGTCTGTTGCAGTTTGATGGCATCCACGTGGTGAGTGGATCTCTTGATACATCAATCCGAGTGTGGGATGTGGAGACAGGGAATTGCATTCACACGTTAACAGGACACCAGTCGTTAACAAGTGGAATGGAACTCAAAGACAATATTCTTGTCTCTGGGAATGCAGATTCTACAGTTAAAATCTGGGATATCAAAACAGGACAGTGTTTACAAACATTGCAAGGTAAGTCTTGGCTACTCAGCATTAGTTGTGTTTGTTAAAAATGAGATTGTTAGTCAAAAGAGAAGCATGGAGCTTTTATGTCACAAAAAGAATTAACCTCCTACAATATGAAAATGCTTATTTTGGATAAGTTTCTGAGCAGTTTCACTCTGACTTGACAGAACTAGGCTACCCTTGAGAAATTGTTTCAAATTGTGTTTTTAATATAAAATTGTTTAATCACTTCCTGCATGTACAGTTAACTCGACCTAACCTTAAAGAACAATGTGAAGAAAGATCTTGGCTGTATCATAGAAGCAACAGACTCATTTTGGTTTTTGAGTGATTTTTTTTTTTTGAATTTTGAATTTGTAGTCCAATTTTAAATTAAAGAGCTACCTTACTGAGGGGGAAAAGAAAACATCTCTAATCTGATAGAAAATTGCTTTGGCCTCAACTTAGACCCTTTAACCATCTGCTTAAGTAGGATGGAAGGAATAATAGCACCTAGTAAAATGAAGAAAGAAACATGTGAAAGCCACTAATATTAAATGAGGCACAACAGTGTTAACATTTTATGTCATGATTAACTTCTTTTTATTGGTCATAGCACTGAAAAGTGGTTTTTTTTTTTTCAGTGAGGCCATCTGGTGGGCTCTACTGCAGCTTTTTACTCACTGGTTGTGTCTGTTTCTCAGAATTTTGGAATTGTGGTCATTCAGCCTTTGCCTTTGAGTGGTCAGTTCAAAGTGGTAAGGGTAGTAGATGTGCCCGTTCATCTGTCGGCAGAATACATGGAGCTTGGCTATCTACATCACCACTAAGAAAGCTCTTATTTACTAAGAAAGCTCTTATTTACACAGCCAGAAAACAAAACGTGTGCCTGGTAGTTAACCAAGCTTCCTGGAAGACAGAAGTCTTGAAAGTTAAAGTTTCAGTTACAAGTAGCTACAAGATTTTCTACAACCCTACTGATCCTAAAATACTCACAGTTTCTAAATATGCAGCATTTTAAATATTTCATTTATTGTACGTTCTAATGTAGAAGTCTACAGTTACCATGTAACTTGCCCATACCCATAATTTCTAACCAGTAATTGAATTCCTTTGGTTTTGCTTAGGTCCTAACAAGCATCAGAGTGCTGTGACCTGTTTACAGTTCAACAAGAACTTTGTAATTACCAGCTCAGATGATGGAACTGTAAAACTATGGGACTTGAAAACGGGTGAATTTATTCGAAACCTAGTCACATTGGAGAGTGGGGGGAGTGGGGGAGTTGTGTGGCGGATCAGAGCCTCAAACACAAAGCTGGTGTGTGCAGTTGGGAGTCGGAATGGGACTGAGGAAACCAAGCTGCTGGTGCTGGACTTTGATGTGGACATGAAGTGAAGAGCAGAAAAGACAAATTTGTCCAAATGTGTAGACGATATACTCCCTGCCCTTTCCCCTGAAAAACAAAAAAATAAAAAACAAACAAACAAACAAAAAAAAAAAACAGAAGAAAAAAAGCAAAAAAACTCCAAAAAAACTCACAAAACACAAAAAGAAAAAAAAAAGAAAGAAAAAAGAAAAGAAAAAGACAAAAAAAAATCCCTTGTTCTCAGTGGTGCAGGATGTTGGCTTGGGGCAACAAAGTGAAAAGATCTACAGAAGAAGAAGGAAAAGAGGAAGACAAGACAAACCGTAACTGACACGAGAGGCGTCTGCTGTCTCATCACATAAAAGGCTTCACTCTTGACTGAGGGCAGCTTTGCAAAATGAGACTTTCTAAATCAAACCAGGTGCAATTATTTCTTTATTTTCTTCTCCAGTGGTCACTGGGCAGCGTTAACGCTGAAGCTTCGTTACAGATTCTGCTAGCCTGTCCTTTTACCACTGAGACCTAGGAAGGGGCTGCAATAACACCCAACCAAGGACTGGCTGACTTTCTCGTTAGAGAGCATCTGCAACAAAAAGTCATTTTTCTGGAGTGGAAAAGCTAAAAAAAAAAAAAATTACTGTGAATTGTTTTTGTACAGTTATCATGAAAAGCTTTTTTTTTTTTTTTTTTTTTGCCAACCATTGCCAATGTCAATCAATCACAGTATTAGCCTCTGTTAATCTATTTCCTGTCGCTTCCACATACACTCTTCAATGCATATGTTGCTCAAAGGTGGCAAGTTGTCCTGGGTTCTGTGAGTCCTGAGATGGATTTAATTCTTGATGCTGGTGCTAGAAGTAGGTCTTCAAATATGGGATTGTTGTCCCACCCCTGTACTGTACTCCCAGTGGCCAAACTTATTTATGCTGCTAAATGAAAGAAAGAAAAAAAAGCAAATTATTTTTTTTTATTTTTTTTCTGCTGTGACGTTTTAGTCCCAGACTGAATTCCAAATTTGCTCTAGTTTGGTTACAGAAAAAAGACTTTTTGCCACTGAAACTTGAACCATCTGTGCCTCTAAGAGGCTGAGAATGGGAGAGTTTCAGATAATAAAGAGTGAAGTTTGCCTGCAAGTAAAGAATTGAGAGTGTGTGCAAAGCTTATTTTCTTTTATCTGGGCAAAAATTAAAACACATTCCTTGGAACAGAGCTATTGCCGCCTGTTCTGTGGAGAAACTTTTCTTTTTGAGGGCTGTGGTGAATGGATGAACGTACATAATAAAACTGACAAAATATTTTAAAAATATATAAAACAAATAAAGTTGCTGGTCAGTCTTAGTGTTTTACAGTATTTGGGAAAACAACTGTTACAGTTTTATTGCTCTGAGAAACTGACAAAGCAGAAACTATTCAGTTTTTGTAGTAAAGGCGTCACATGCAAACAAATGAAATGAATGAAAATGTCAAATGGTTTGCCTCATTCTCCAAGAGCCACAACTCAAGCTGAACTGTGAAAGTGGTTTAACACTGTATCCTAGGTGATCTTTTTTTCCTCCTCCTGTTTATTTTTTTTGTTTTATTTATAGTCTGATTTAAAACAATCAGATTCAAGTTGGTTAATTTTAGTTATGTAACAACCTGACATGATGGAGGAAAACAACCTTTAAAGGGATTGTGTCTATGGTTTGATTCACTTAGAAATTTTATTTTCTTATAACTTAAGTGCAATAAAATGTGTTTTTTCATGTTAGTATGCCTGTTTCTTCCACTGAAGTAAATAATATTTCATTATAAATATTGAGGGTTTGTCTCTGCTATTTAAGATATCAAAGTCTTGGTTTCTTTGCATTCCCTCTAGTGTGACATAGAGATCAGTACTTCCAGGCCTGTTTCATACAGCTAAACAAGAAGAATGTGCCACAAATGTAAATTTTGTTTATCTCCTTGGACTATAAAGAAGGACATTCCACTGTGCCTATCTCTGTGCAACATTGGATATGTAAATGTGAAATATGGGTCCCTCAAAGAGTTACAATACTTTTGTGATAGGTGCAACTGGAATTCTTTTTTTTTCTTCCTTTTTTTTAAAAAAGTTCATTTTCAAATTTGACCACATATTGAGTACTTACCAGGAACGTTTTGTGGATTATCTCTGGAGCTCCCACCCTCCCTGAGAAGTAGGTACTGTTATCTCCATTTTAAAGATGAGGGTGGAACTGGCTCAGACTGGTTAGGTGATTTGTCAGAAGTCGGAGAACTAGCAGAGAGCAAGCATTCACACTCATGCTCTTTAAGAAGAAAGAAATCAGGAATTTTGACAGTCTTTCCAGAAGCAGAGTTTTGGAAAAAATAAGTTACTCTTGTGATACTTTCAGGCTCTTCTGTTGCTGTTTCAGTCAATAAATCTAATATTTTAAAATATGAATGAAAAAACAAAGTTCAGTTATTCAAATTATGTAGCCTCTCAAATAGCAGGTTCCATCTCCCACTCACCTCTTCTATATATTTAAAATTTTATTTAATCCCCAGGCCATAGCTGAAAATCTAAAACAATAAAAACAAGCTGCTTAGAGAATACATTTCTCACAGGCATAAAGTGTGTGTTCTTTACTCACAGAGCAGCAATTCTTGGGCCTCAAGCTCCTAGAGCTACTAATGTTGAACAGCAGGGAATGGAGCCCAAGAATCTGCATTTAAACCAGCGTGCCAGGTGAGTCACATTTGCAACCTAGAACCACTGCCTTAGATCCCTGCCATTGCACATGCAGTTTATTAGTCCCCAGCACATTACAGGCACAGGACCGTCAGAAGTGACAGGGGTTAAAGGAGAAGACAGAAAACCACATGGCTAAACACAGGCAAATATCACATGAGGTCTTGAGTTCAGGGGCGAGCAGCCATGCCTGCTTCAGGATGAACCAGGGCATAGCCAGTGCCATACTACTGTTCATGGTCGACGATCCCAAATGATCAAGAAGTCATAATTCTGTTTGGTAATCTGGAAACCAACCGCTTTGATTTTTAATAATACAAATGTGGCTTAAGTATAATATAATTAAAGAAAAACATCATCTTTAAAATGAATACATTATATAATAGAATTAAGCTCATAGGATTTGCAGACAGATAGGTGGGAATTCAAGTCCCAGTGTTGTAATACTGTCTAGTTACAGGAATCTTATCCAATTTCTTAACCTCCTGTTTCCTCATCTTTTAGAATGTAGGCAGTACCAACCTACTAAGGTTATTGGAGGGATTAAGTGAAATGTTAAAAAGCATGTAACATACTGATGGTACTTAAAGCTCAATAAATAGTAGCTACTATTAAAACTTTAGGAAAATAGACCCAGATAATTGTAACTTCCTATATTTGGGGACAATTGAAAGTGTTTTGTGACTCATTCAGGTATGTAATAAAAATAGCACTTTTCTATATATAACAATTTACATTATTTTAAATGGAGTCACATAGATTTCTCATTTGAGTCCTATGGAACCCTTGTGAGGTGGACTGGTATAGAGCACCTACCAGTGCTTTTGAACACACTTAAGTGTTCATTAAATATTATTTTATGAGTAAATGAATAATCTTTCTCTCAGTGGATCTGTTCCTGAAAGGGAGTATGTTAACCTCCTTCTACAGGAATTAAATTATTGTCAGTGTAGTAAGAAAGGTCACGGAGAGAACCTTGCTTTGTGGCCTCCTCAGTGAAGAAGTTCACCACCTTATATAACTGAATTTTTAAATCTTCCCACCAGAATACAGGCAGTCCCCACATTTAGGTGTTACACGTCCCTAAAGTTCAACCTTGCCTGAAACTAAAGCTAAAGTTGGGGCACAGAAGTAACCCACAAAGGCCCATAACAAGTGCTCCATAAATACTTGTTGGATTGATCAAAGCTTACTGTCTTTCTTTTATCATTGGAATTGTTTATAATTTTGGTGCTTTGTAACTCCCTCACTGAGATTGAGTAACCACAGCTATTTCATTAATCGGCAACAGTCAATGCACACCAAATGGTTAAGTAAATGTTCTAGCCTATTTGTTTAATTTCAAAAAGTAATTGACATTCAATTATGTGTACTGTTTTTAAGCCACTTTATACTTTCTGAACTAGTCTATTTTAGAGTCTCCTTTGTTTATCTGAATTGATTAGAAGCTACAATCCAACAACAAAAATGACTATTTTTCTCTTCCCTGAGTGAAACAGGAAATCAGGGCAGCCTCTCCAGACCAGGCAGTGTGCCTTGCTTCCTGTACACTTCTCCCCGACACACTCATTGCACTTTGTGAGTCCAGAGGTAGAGGAGAGCAGACACCTAGGAGACTGCCTGACTCCATCCGGGCTCCTGTAACTCCTCCCACTCCAGACTGCAACCAGGTACCAGCAGGTCTGCGTGGCAGGAGTGGATTGACATTACATTTTTTCCCGAATCCTTCTCTCAGACACCACTTTATTCATTTTCCTTCTGTTAGTTGTCTTCCACCCCCAATGAAAAGCAGTTGGATTATGACCCATACTCCATCAGATTCATCATCCAGTAAAGGATTCAGCCTTGCGCTTTACAGCAGCTCTAGGAGAACCTCCTGCTTGTAGAACCATTCTACTGATAGTAAAAGGGGCTTAGTGTTGCTGATGAATTAATTTGAATAAATGCTTCTGACACAGGTTTTATGTTCCCTGCCTTACTGCATTTTAAAGATTACACACACACTGAATATATCGGAACCTCAGAATAAGCCTCATGTTCTCAGTCATAATAACATCATTTCCCATAAGCCTTTTCCCTCTTTATTAAAAAAAAAAAAAAAAAAGGAATGGGCCATATAAAAGGAAGGTCTTGGTAACCAAGAGAAGATTTCTTAAGTCTTTTCCAGGATTCATCAGTGGCCTCACCGGCTGAAGAGGATGTGTGTGTGTTCACACACTGTTTCTGAAGTCCTGCATTAAGCAACCGTAGGGCAATTTGAAAAGTTGATGCCTAATTTTTAATGTTGGCGCTTTCTACTGCCTAGGAGATGAATTTTTATTTGTTTAGGAGATGGATTTTGAGTTAGATTCAAAGTGGCTGCACCCAGCTCCCTTTTATTGGGAGTGCCTAGTCATTGCTTTGAATTACAAACAAAAATAACATGACATCGTTCACTAGCTAATGTGTTTCCTTATCCATTCGGTTAATACTAGTGCCCAAATGAGTGAGGGTCTCACCAGCTTCATTCTTCTGCCACCTTCTCTTTCTAGATGGAGGAGATCAAGAAATATCGAAAGGTAATTTCAAAGGTTCTTCAGTTTCAAAAACTGAAAGGATTCAGAATGCACCTTTCCCCAAAGTGTAAAGTATAAATAAATTCTAGATCCAGTTCCTAGGAAGACTCGTTGCAGAGACGAAAGCCTGGCAACGTCCCGATTTGCAATTGGGTATAAAAATAGCAGAGTTTCTATTTCAGATGATCTGATTCTCCCCAGGATTTTTAAGGACAAGGAACCACTGAGTGGACGTTTTGACGTTTCATTCCTTGCTTTGAAAAATCTATCGTGGCAAAACCTATGAAAGCTGTTTATCTTTGGGTTTTGTTTTGCTTTAGCAGTCATGGTTTGCAGAAGAAAAATTATGTTGAAATCACACTTGCAAATCAAAGATTAAAATGTAATAGACCACAAAAATATATTGCCAATTTACCCTTTTTCTAGGAGGTTCAGAAATTGTAAAAGAGATGTCAAGCCACTATTCACCAGAAAAAGAAGGTTACTTGCAAGATTTTTTAAGTGTATATTGATGAAACCTATTAAGACTTTACCAAACACTTATGCCTTGCTAAATGGAATCAGCAAGACAGTATAGTCCCCCACTACCATGGGCCTTTCAACATGAGGATGCTCTCTACCTCTGTAAAGTGAGTTTGAGTAGCTTAAACAAATGCAGCAAGGACACGGTAAAGTATAGAGGTTAAAAGTAAAACTGCATGCACATCTGGTAAGAGACAGATCTGGGTTTGGGGGACCTGAAGCTTATAAACTTAAGGACCCTTATAAAGAAAATATCCACATAATTAGATTCAAAAGTGATTATTTAGAAAAAGATTATAACAAATTACTGGAGCCTTAATGCCGCAGATTCCTCTTGTCTGAGATCTCTGTAGGCAATTGCCAGAATTACTTTGATAGAAGTGTTTCTAATTGCAGCCTGGCTTCTCCTTCCCACCTGGAATACTCTATGACCCTCAGCAACCCGTCACTCTTGCAAGGATCTGTTAAATGAGGGACGCTGAAGCTTGGCTTCATCAGTTTCAAAGAAAATCCACCTCTGCCTCTCTCAACCTCAATTCCCTCATCTGTCAATGGGGTAACATGTTATGGGGATTATGTGAGATGTTATATGTCAAGCACTTATCAGAGTGCCTGGCATATAGTAAGTATTCACTAAAGGCTTGTAGTTATTACCAGTAATAAAGTGTGGTAACTAGCTGCCATTGTACACTTAGGGGCACTTTCTAAAACTTAGCATGGTTATAAGTTATTTTTATTTAACTAGGTTCCATGCTGGGCATGGAGCCCAAAGCAGGGCTTGAATTCATGGCCCCAAGATCAAGACCTGAGCCAAGATGAATAATTGGAGGCTCAACTGACTGAGCTACCCAGGCATCCCTAAGGTTACAAGTATTTTTAAATTCATTTATTATTCATTTAATCTCAACAGTCTCATGATGTATTATTATTAATCCCATTGTACAGATGAGAAAATAGATACAGAGATGTCAAGTAATTTGCTCAAGGCCATATAGTTAAGAGGAAATAAACCTTGGAGAAATGGAGATTCAGACCTAGGCATTGTAGCTCCAGAGCACAAGTTCTTAACTAGTATATTACATATATTGATTCACAACTGCCTTGCAAGTAAGTATGGGAACATGTAGGTTGTCTTGGGTCATAGCAGAAGGTGATGTAGCCCTCAGTCCCAACCTGTCAACCTGGGAGCTAACATGATGCCATAGAAGTAGGTAAGGTCCTGGATTTCACATAGGGATGCCTGAAAACTTGTGTAGTAATTCCTGGCATGGCTTGGCTGTAGTGAATCCTCTCACTTTTTCCAATTACAGGGTCAAAAGAGAGTGAGTTGCTTATATAGAAAGGACTTATTGTAAAAGGTTCACATAGCAATGAGAATACAGTCAAGGTGGGTTAAAAAAAAAAGGTTATGTAAGAAAATGTTTTTCTTTTTTTAAAGATTTTATTTATCCATTTAGTGAGACAGCACATTCATGTAAGCAAGGGAAGGAGCAGAGAGAGGGGGAGAAAGAGAATCTCAAACAGACTCTGCACTGAACACAGAGCCCAACTTGATCTCACGACCCTGAGATCATGACCAGAGCCAAAATCAAGAGTTGGATGCTTAGCCAACTGAGCCACACAGGCATCACCCACCCCAGATTTTTTTCTTTTAAAATCACCAGTGATGTACCATTGATGCAGCATTCATGCCTACCGTCTCAGACAACCAAGCAAATGAGGAGCAAGATTCACACTCAATTACAGTCACAAAGAGAGAAGTTAGACTGCTACTGCAAATCCACGGTAAGTGTTAGCAGCCAATAGTAGTAGCAGCAGCAGCAGCAGTAATGAGAGAGACAGTTGGGATCAAATTCTATCTCAGCCATTTGTGGAACAGGAGAGTTTAAAAATCTTTCTCAACTGCTTTCATCATCTGTAAAAAAGAAAGTAACTTGTGAATGTCACAGGAAATAACACAATGCACCTGGTATGGTGCTGCACACCTACTCAATGAACGGTAGCCATCTGCAGTACTGTTGCTACTGCTCACAACAGTATTGGTGACTGTGTCTCAGGCCATCATTTAAAACTTAATCTGGAAGATCTGCAAGACTCCCAGAACACAATGCCAAAACCACCTCCCAAAATGTGCCAGGGACCTGAGAGCAGTCTCACCTGTTAGAAAGTAATATGCAATCCAGCTTAAAATGACAAATTACTTCTTTCTCTCCAAAGACCTACTTATAAATAATAGTGGAGAAATTAAAAAGGCATAACCTCCAAAGAAGAGCAAGACAGGAGAATCAAGGAGACAAAAGATTTCAATAACTTTGGATGAAGGAAAGCAGATGAAGAAATTGTCTCTAGACAAGTATGAAACTTGGCTCCCCACCCAATCAAAGGAGAAATGCCTCATTCAGTGAGCTCCAATCACAAACAAGAGCTTTCTATCCCCTTTACAGTGTCTGTTTCTTAAATAGTCAAGAATCACCAAGTATCTGAGAAAGACCTCCACTTTGAATGACTAAGCCAAAAAATCTATGATACAAGCTTTGAAAAAGAACTATAATGACAACCTCAGACAGATATAATACTGCCTTTTATAATACAGGAATGGGATACAATTTTTAAAAGGCATCATAGAAACTAAAATGTGGTAGAAATTTTAAAAGATAAAGAAAAACCTTCATTGGAAAATAAAAATTGAGGAAATCAAAAGTTAAAAGGGATGGAAATTTGTAGAGAAAAAAATAGAGGATCAGTCTGGGACATGTAACATCTACATCACAGCAGTTTCAAACAAGAAAATAAGCAGAGAATAAATTATTCAAAAGTAAATACAAGAAAAAGGAACAGAATTGAAAGATAAAGAGCCCCTAAATTGGAGTGTCCTTTGAATAAATGAATGGGAAAAAAATCCATAATGATTCATCATTACAAAATTTTGGAACACTTGGGCTAAAAAGCCCCTCAAAACTTGTGGAAGAAAAATCGGAAAAAAAAAAAAAAGAAAAATCGGGGGAAAAAAATGAGAATTGCAATTTTAGACTTCTCAGTAGTAGCAACATCTGCTGCTAGAAGACAACGGTCTGCAAGACTCCACAGGCAAATAAGGTTCAAGTTAGGATTACATACCCAGCCAAATTATCGATCAAGTGAAAGGTAGAATAAAGATATTTCCAGACATATGACAGCAAATACTACCTCTTCACAAACTCTATCTTAAGAAGCTTGTGGAAAATACAGTCCAACAAAACAATGAAATAAGCCATGAAAGAGGAAAACATGGCATACAGAAAATAGGGATTTCAGTACAGGTGAGGGGTTCTAGGACACTAATAATGCTTATTGGGACTGGGAAACCACCAGTGGAGGTGCAAGCAGGGAGGTCCCCCACGAATACAAAGGAGAATGATAAATATCATCTCATTATCATGATAGATCATTTAAAGAACAAAAACTCAGTATTCAGGTCATCTGATGATAAAGTCAGAAAAGCTTTTTAAAGTTTCAATATATTAAAAGCAATGCAACAGATAAAAATGAAGCAATTATTAATTCAAAATAGTATGTGAAAAAACGTAGGCATAGTGCACTATTTAGCCCTGCAGTAAACCATGTTTAGCCATAAACATGTAAATACTAATGGAGGATTTTGCTAAAATGTATGGCGGGGGGAGGGAAATGGAAGGAAAGAGAGTTAACTCTTTATCAACCAAAATTAGAAGTTGTCAGTGCCTAAAACGAAAAAAAAAAAAAAAAAAGAAGCACATTTTATAGAAAGATAGGAGATATACAGAAGAATTAGCTAGTTGCAAATGTTTGCCTCTGTGGCTGGGTGTAGGAGAGGATGCAGCATCTGGATATGCTTTCCTATTTGGTATTCCTTTGCTAAATCTCAAAAAGGCCAGAGCGGGGCAAGTGGAAGAGGAGGAGCAATGAGTTGGAGGAACTTCCTTTGTTCCTTGTTAGGTTCTGTTCACTGGAATGCCCGAGGACATGCACAATCTCCTCGATGCCAAAGGCCCTGTCACACCTGGGCAGCTTGCAGGTACTGGTACTCAGTGTGGCTGCGATGGGTGTGCTGTCACCGTGAGTCACTCCTGACCTTCCAAACCTACCTGGAACCAACATCGGCATTGTCCCTGAGTTCTCCATGTCCCCTGGCTGCTCTCTCTACCGGCCCTAGAGCCAGGGTGAGCCTCAGAGGCCACAGGCGCGGGAGGACCGGGTGGGTGGAAGGGGCTTGCCACTGCCGGCTCAGTAGGCCAGCCTGATTCCTAAGGCCTAAATGACAGGCCAGCTGCAACCACCTAATCCTTTCAAACACATCCTAAGTTGCCAAGAAGCCCCCAAACATCAGACATTCTGTGTCTGCACTTGGCGGTTTATGGTGTTTGGGTGCGTAGGCTACTCATTAGTGTCTGTTTCACTGTGGCTTGGGTTGGCGATCTGGATTCTTACCCAGCAAGATTCTGGAAGGTTTCAAAGCAACTAGGGAGACTCTTAGCAAGTTTTTCTGTTTTGAGAGCTACTACTTAACCATCACCTTATCAAATAAAATGAGCTATTTGTTAAAATGGGCAGCTTAATTTTCTGGCCCTCAGTGACTATTCATAAGATGTATCCTCAAGTTTTAAGTTAGTGTGAACAAATCAGGCCTAGTATCACCACCTTTGGTGCATTTGGTTTGTTTGTTTGTTTTTGGTTTTGTTTTTATATTAAAGCAGCCACCAGAGGCCCAGGATCTAATTTAAATAAACTATTCTGCTGGTTATCCTGCATAACCAGGGCTCCAAAGGAAGGATCTCCCTCTCTCTCTCTCTCCCTCTCTCTCTCTCTCTTTTTAAGGAAAGATCTCTTAAGTATTGATTTGCTGCTTCTGGGAATCGGGTTCCCACACAGGTGTGCCATGTTGGAAGAGAAATGCCTTGACATTTCCTCTTCTCTCAGAATGCAATGGCACCAACTTCGGTGAGTAGAGTTTTTTAAGACTCCTCCTAGGAGAGGGCCTCCCGTTCTTGCTCTCCAGGGCCTTCCCGCCACTGACCACACAGCCCCCTCCATCTGCAGGGCCTGAGCCTACACCCACCGAGTGTTTCTGTTCATGTCCCTCAGCCAAGAAGTCTTTGCAATGGGTGAAATAAATTAGAGCTAAATTAGACGGAGATTCAGCGTCCTGGAAGCATGACTGCCGATAAGCATTACTGGTTGTTTTACGGCTCCACTGCCTGGAGGAAGGGGGTGGCCTCCCACATCAGTAACCAGCAATCTGGCTAATCGGTGCACAGAACAGAAGTCTGGAGAGGGGCCCCACCTCGCTGCGAGAGTTTCTTCCTTCACGTTGTGTCCACCCCTAAGAGAAAAAAGTCTCCTACCTACAGCTCATCCTCAAATTGTTAAAAAGCTCTTACTTCACTCTTTTCCCTTGTTTACCCTGGAGAAATCCAAATTAGAAAACTTCCTATTTAAGATAATCAACAGAGGAGAACAACAGATCAACTTGGGCTAATATCAGTAGCAGGAAGACCAATTAACAAATTCATGAATTGTGCTGTTTACACTTCTATTCCTAAGGTTAATTATGTGATCAAGTAATAGCTTTTGCCTTGATTATGGGACCCTTAGGAAATAAAAGTGTGTTTCCACTTTACAAGTATGTTTGCATTTCGGTCCTACTTTGATACCGTAGGACCTGGATTCAGCAAATACCTCCCATACACACAGCTATAATCAAAGGACAGATTTAAATAGCCTCAAGACTCGAGGTATAAACAGAAGCATAATTCATAAAAGTGCTAACATCCACCTATGCATTTTTTTTCCCCTCTCTGCTTTGGACTATTTATAGTGTCAATTCTTTCCAGATGTTGGGGACCAGAGGGTGTCGAGTGATGGATCTTTTCTCATTATTCTCTGTTGGGAGGAATCAGTAAAATTAGCTACTTGGCCTTAAATACAGAAAAAAAAAAAGAAACGTCACCTACGATTTTTAGGGGACACTCTCAGCAAGGCCGTTCCAGCTTCCTATTAAGAATTGTAGCTTCTCTCTTCTGAGGGATTATCCCATGCATCGAATCCGTTCATGTCATTTTCTCTCTAAGCCTATGAGGCGGATGCTTTCGTGATCATCATCTGTCCTTTACAGGTGAGGGAACTGAGGCACAGAGAATTTATGCAAATTGCCCAAACCCGCAGCAACTAGGTAAGTCAGAGTTTGAATCCAGGCGGTTTGGCTCCAGAGCCTGCGCACTTAACTAGGTGGTATTGTTTCTCCCTTTAGGTCCCAACTTGGGTGCGCAGTGTTAGAGGGCAGTGAGTTATCCCACAAAGTGGAGAAGCAACACGGGAAGGTGTGCTGTGCCACTAGCGATCTTCAAGTGAGGTCCCAGAGTTACCTCTTCCGCCTGCCGTCCCTTCTGAGGAGCCTGACCCAGAGTAATCGGAAAGAACATTGGTTTCTTTGGAGGCTGCTGAAAGTGATGGGTGTGACCAGAGATCTCTGCCAGGCCGTTCTCCCCCTGCCTTGGCCGGAGCTCCCGGCTGGCCCTGGTCAGGCCCCCAACCAGTGCTTGCCGAGCACGGTCTCTCCTCAGGGCCACACAGCCGTGCCTGGATGGATGCAAACTTTGACAACGTGGAGAAATGAAGAGATGGCTTATTAGCTTCATTAAGGACTAACCACAGAATTGCTCTGCAATACATTGTATGAAATTCATTGTATCAGGTTTTGCATCTACCTTTTCATAAGAGCACCTGCTGGAAAAGAGGGGAGGTACTCTAGGAGTTGTGGGTTTAGGTTACAGAGTCAGACTCTGCCCTCTACAGCAGGTGACCTCAGGGGCGTGATTTTTTAAAGATTATTTATTGATTTATTCGTGAGAGACACAGGGAGAGAGGCAGAGACACAGGCAGAGGGAGAAGCAGGCCCCATGTGGGGAGCCCAGTGAGGAACTCGATCCCAGGACCCCAGGATCACCATCTGAGCCCAAGGCAGACATTCAACCCCTGAGCCGCCCAGGCGTCCTTCAGGTGTGTGACTGAAGCTCCTTGCACCTCAACGACCTCATCTGGAAAAGATACCTACCTCATAGCTTGTAATGAAGACAAATCAGATAATCCAGGGAAAGCAGCTCAAAGTGTGGTCCTCGGACCAGCAGCAGCAGCAGCAGCAGCCTTCTCAGAAATGCCGACTCCCAGGTCCCACCCCGGACTCGCCGGATGAGACTCTGTGTTTTGTCCTCGCAGGTCATTCACCTGCATGATCCTTCATCACAAATACTGAAGCTGGAGAAGCCATGGTAAAGTGAACACAGGATTGTTATGAGTTGTAATTTTATCAGTTGAGATCACCTACCATCAGAGTAAATTCAGCATCACTGTTCTGGGAGTGAGCTGTGAGGCCCGGGTTGGAAACCCTTCTCCTGTCTCCACTGTTGCTCATTTCCTAAACTCTCAGACACGAAGAGAAATCTCCCAAAGAAAGAAAGAAACAGAGACTTTCTGGAGAAACTGTTGGGGAACCCAAAGTCAGGGAAACAGCCATAAACCCCACAGCTGTTGCACCAGGCAGTGATGGAAGCTGGCACGTTGCACCCAGTACCGAAACCAGAAAAGCCTTTTTATAAAAATTGCTATTATTATTATTATTTTCAGCACAACCCAAGTCTCCTGCCAGATCATGGCTTTTAATTTAAGTGCACAGTTACTGCTCAAAAGTGATTCACAAGCCTTTAAAGAGCCACTCTCCTTTGGAAGTCGGCGTAGAATGCGGAGGGTTTGAAGATTAGTGTTGGGAGTGAGAGCATTTGACTGCCTAAGGATTCAATCTCCTAGGTACTTAGATACTTCGCAGCGAGAACTGATGTTCATTAAACTGTAAGCAAATTAGAGTTCAAGCCAAAGATATAAAGGAAGACATAATTAGTGTACAGGAGCCATCCACCATCGTTAGACTTCTCTGAGGTGAGAAGTCTTATCCTGGAGAATTAGTTCCTTGCACAAAAGAAAATTATACAGCTGCTTTACGCAGCCTACCGATGCTGTGTTTTATCGCACTCAATTTACAATGAAATGAAGCAGAAGTCTGCAAGACTGCATTAAAGCGTTAATTTTCCTTTTGGGCTTTACCTCCATTTTATCTTTAGAGGAACCCAGAATGGTTCAGTAAATAGAGCATTTTGCCAGTCAATAAATTAAAAAGCTATTTTTACCAAGTGGACACTGACTGGCTGCCACACGCAGCAGAGGCTACCTGGGAGTTCAGAGGATGGGAGGGTCCACCATCCATCAGCAAAAGTGACTTGGAGGAAAAAAAACCCACCACTCCCCGTCCTCCAAATGGGACCGCCCCGAAGTAATGTGTTTCCATCAGCTTCTGAAATACTCTGGGTCTGGGTTCCAGGCACAACTTTAGGGGCACAGACAAGGGACTCGAAATCCCAGAGGAAGACAAATCCATTAGATGTAGCGCCAATCCTGCAGCTCCAAGAGGGGCTTTGGAAGAAGTGAAATGTCAGTTGTCCCTCACCCACCCTGACAAACTTTATTTGTAGACTATTTGTTGAACTAGAAATACCAAGGAGGCTATGTTTAAATTGGTAGAACTACCACATGCCCCTACCCGCACCCCCTCCAACATTCCCTCTGCACGCGTTGTGGTTTGGAAGCGGGGGGCCAATTTGGAAAGAGCTTAGCAAAGGCCCTCCCTTGGATCTGGAGGGCAATGGTAGGCCTGCGAGGTTGGTGGACAGGCTGTGGACTAGGACCCCAGTTCTCTGGGTCTGCAGAGGCCCCGCTCCAGTCTGGACTGAAGGGAAAAGCAGTGGGCATAACAAGCAGCCAAGCAGATCCTTGAGGAGGAGCAGCAGCATGGTGGCTTCCTGGAGGGGCCGAGGAGGAACCCGAAAGCTGCCCAGTTGGTTGGGGCTCGGCATGTGCATCACATCTAGGCTGTCCTCCATCTGCAGCTTTGTAGGAAACGTACTGTTGTAGCTCAGTGGGCTGGGAACACTGCTTTGGAAGCCACCTAATAATGATAGCTACCTCTCAGAGAGCCCCCCCTTTTTTTTACAGTGAGTCTGAGAAATAGAGGAGTTTTCTCTCTGTTTTACCAATGAGCAAGCAGAGCTACGTGCATGTCTGCCATTTGCCTGAAGTCACCTAAACAGATGGTGGTGGAGATTGGAGATTAGCCTCCACGCAGGAAACTAAAGCTGGCCTCCCTCTCTGCCCAGTTCCAGAACATTCTGGATGTATATGACACAAGAAGAAACTCTGGATGTTATTTCTGAGGGAGGGAGTAGAATGTCCAGAGTAACGGAGGAAGGAGGCATGGGAAAACAGGGAAGAAATGAAAAGAAAGAAGGAGACATGTGTAAGCAATGGAAGGGAGTTTCAGGGCCCCAGGCTCTGGGCCGTGACCGCAACCGGGAGGCTCTCCACTTCTGTCCCCATTCTGTTTGAGTCAAGAACCTAGGAAGCTTCCTGGAACCTTGAGGGTAGGAACCGTAAACCAGGATGGAGCCTGGAGGCACATGGCACAAGCCACTCTGGACAGTCCTTCCCATCATGGAATATTGGGCTGTGGGGCCGCTACCGGCCTAGTGACAGGACCCCAGTTAGAACCTGAGACCCCTCACCCCCAATTTCCTCTGCCCAGAGGATACTAGGGATACTCCTCGGGGACACTCCTCAAAGCAGTAGGGAGCAGCCGTGACACCCAGTCACTGTTTGCTTAAATCCACGTTCCAGAGGAGGCTGCTGCTGGTGCCTCACTGGCCGGTGGAAGACAGAGGAGTTGGGGCCCCTCAAGGACAGGTGTGACCCCAGGGCCAGATCGCAGGAAGCTCTTCCTTCTGGAACTCAGTTAACGGCGACTTGGTTTCACACCTGTCTTGCACACCATGCCTTCTTCCTGAAAGCACCACAGTGCATTGTGTGTGTTTGTTTGTTTGCTTAATAAGGTATACATTTTAAATTTAACTTTTTCAGTGGCTTTTAAGATATTTGCACCAAGCCTTTGGACTCACCTGCTGAAACGTTGATGGGAGAAGGGAGAGAAAAGTTAAAAAAAAAAAAAGCAATAGGAAAGTAGAGAAAAGTTTTTTTGTTTTGTTTTTTTTAAAAAAGCCCTTTTTGCCAGCACTGTAAATGAATCATTAAAGAAACTCCCAAAGCAGCAATATATCTGCTGTTTTGCTTGGGAACAGCAGCACCTGGCACTCGCAAGCATTTCCCGGGCTTGGTCTGTCCGTGGCTGGCCCCCTCCTCATCCATTACCGGTTCCAAAAGGCCCCCTAGTGTGGCAGGGGAGGGCCCTCAGCTTGCTGTCTGGGGCATCGGGCCCTGATCCCTGGCATTTTGTAAAAGGAACAGTTTCTGCTGCCCCTGTTGGAGATCCAGAACCCATGGGAATCAACGGAGTGGGACCCGCAGCAGAGGCAGGTCCTGTCTGGCACCAAAAAGGACTCAAGGTAAGCCTCCAGCCTGGAGCCCTCCTGGGGGGACAGCAGGGAGGCCATCAACCCTGGAAGTCCCCTCAAGGGACTGTCAGGAGCTACAGAGAGAGAATCGGGGCCTCCGACCTACAGATGCCAAAGGTTCTGAGATTTCTGGGACTGTCCTGATTCCCTTTCATTCTTTTCAGTTCACTTCTGCTCTAAAGTCACATAAACATTGCTAAAAACCCCGAATTCTTACAAAATGGCATGCTAAAAAATAATAGGGCTTATGGGAAAAATAGAGCTGGGACAGTCCATAAAAATCTGTGGAACTTGGTAACCAGAGCACTAGCAAAAACAATCACAACCCTAAGAAAATATGAGCCTGGTTACGTGTCTCCTGGCATTTGGTCTCGGCATCATGGGCTGTGGATTCTTCTGAACGCGGGTCCCGGAGGGCATGAATTTCCCCTGGAGACAAGTGGAAGTTCCGTTCATGGTGTAGTCTGCCTTGTTAGGTGTTTCTAACTTTGGGGGCAATATAATCAAGCTCCTAGGTATAACTCTTCTTTATAAGAAATATTGAAGGTTGGGGAATATTTGGTAAGTACCACAAAGATAACAATTAGCCAAATCCAATGTAAAAATGCTTTGAACAAACCAACTGCAAAAATGGCTTTTTTTAAAGGGAAAATTGAGCAATGGCTTGTAACAGGTGATAGTCAGGCATTAATATTCATGTGGTTGGGTGTGATAGTGATATTGTGGCTAAGTTTATAAAATACCTGTTAGACATAAAAACAAAATCAAAACTAAAAAAATGAGATAGATACATCAAAAAATGCTGAAAGTTGTTAAATCCAAGACATAGGTTTGTGAAGTTTCTTTCTACTATTCTCTTTACTTTTCTGTTTGAATGAGATATTTTTGTAATTAAAAAAAAATGGGATCTTGTACTTCAGAAAGTGAAGAAGAGTTCAAAATAAGAAAACAAGCCAAAAACCTCACAATTACACGAGCAGGCCAACTGAAAGAGCTCCCGATGGCCAAAGTTGGGCCTATTTGAACAACAAGAACAACAAAAATAGCATTACATATAACTGAAAGCATAAAATACATACCTGTAAGTCCATACTGATATTAAAGAATGATTGTGTAAGTCAATATATTGGGGAGAAGAGAAATCTTCTGTGCAGAAGAATTCCAAATTTGTGTTTATGTATTCTCTGCCCACAAGGAGGTGGAGCGTAACAGCAAGGGCTGCACGTAGAGTGACTGTCTTCCAAAGAATTTGGGAAAGGAGGGGAAAGGAATACTTTCACAGGTGGAGAAACCTGGCAAATATTACCTCCGCCTGGAGGTGATGAAGGTCAGCATCAACAGTGGGAAGGCGTGTTGATAGCATGATCCTTTGATTTATGAGAAATACCACTCGGCCTCTGTGATCTTCCCCCGAATTCCTATAACCACAGTCTAATTATGAGGAAAACATCAGACAAATCCCCATAGGGGGCCATTCTCCAAAATACTTGACCAGTGCTCTTCAAAACCGTCAAGGTCATCAAAACCAAGGAAAGTCTGTGAAACTGTCACAGAGAGAAGAGCCTTACGAGACTTGATGACTAATCAAAATGTGGTACCCTGGATGGGATCCTGCAATAGAAAAATGACATTGGTAAGGAAGCTGGAATGGAGTGTGGCAAATGTACTGTACTTTACTAACGTAAGATGTTACTGATAGAGGAAACTGGATGTGGGCTATGTGGGAACTATCTGTACTATCCTCATGATTTTGCTCTAAAAAAATAAAGTGTATTTAAAAAAAATAGGAGGGAATACATAAGCAAGATACAATTGCCCCTTCAATTATATTTCAATTATATTTTGATTTTTAAAAATGTCCTGGAACATTGTGACAGTTAAAGTTCAGATCAGTGCACGAGTGGAGCAGATGAGGCAGGATGGGGACCCCTACCCTCTTACCTGCACTCATCTTTATTCATTCCCAGCTCTTTCCACACTTCCAGCCTCAGCACCTGTGGAAATGCCCAGGGTTCATTCCCACAATCTTACTATTGACTTACTTGATTGTTGTTGTTTTTAAGCAGGCTCCACGCCAAGCACAGAGCCCAACTCGGGGCTCGAACTCACAACCATGAGATCAAGACCTGAGCTGAGATCAAGAGTCAGACACTTAACCAGCTGAGCCACCCAGGAGCCCCAGGAGGTAGAGTGCTTGTTGGTTTGTTTTTTAATAACAGCTTTACTGTGATATGATTCACATACCAAAAAGCTCTCCCTTATAAAATGTACGAGTCAGTTGTACTTAATGTATTCACAGAGTGGCACAACCATCACCACTATCTAATTTTAAAACATTTTCATGACTCCGAAAAGAAATCCCATACCCATTAGCAGTCTCTCCCATCAACCCCTACTCCCTGGCAGGTATTAATCTACTTCCTGGCTCTATGGATTTGACTATTCTGAACATTTCATAAATACAAACTCATACAGTATGTGCTTTTTTTGTAACTGGACACTTTCACTTAGCAAAACGTTTTCCAGATCCATTCATGTTGTACCATGTATCAGTACTCCATTCCTTTTTTATGGCCAAGTAATTTCCCATTGTATGGATATACCACATTTTGTGTATCCATTCATCAATTGATGAACATTTGGGTTGTTCCCATCTTGGGGTTATTATGAATGTTACTATGAGCATGCCATGTACAAGTTTTGTGTGGGCATGTGTTTTTCCTTTGGGGTCAATACCTTAAAGTGGAATTACTGGATCATATGATAACTCTGTTTAATTTTTTGAGGAACTGCCAAACAATTTTCCAGAGTGATACATCATTTGATAATCTCACCAAGAACGTATATTAGAGTTCCAATTTTTCCTCACCAAAACGTGTTATTGTCTGTCTTTTTTTACTGTAGACATCCTAGTGGGTATGAAGTCAGGTATCTCAATTGTGATTTTGATTTGCATTTCCATAATGACTAGTAATGTTGATCACCTTTTCTCTTATTTTTCCAGGTTTATTGTGGTATAATTAAAAAAACAGAAATTTTGCATATTTAGGGTGTACAGCTTGATGTTTGGGTATGTGTATACATTATGAAATAATCACCACAATCAAGCAAATTAACATATCCATCATGCCAGATGTTAAACTCCTTTTCATATGCTTATTGGCTATTTGTGTATCTTCTTTTTAGAAATGTCTATTAAAAATCCTTTCCCAGTTTTAAAATTGGATTTTTTGCTTGCTTTTTTTATTGTTGAGTTATGAGAGTTCTTTATTTATTCTGGACACATGTACTTATAAGATATACAATTTGCAAATATTTTTTCCAATTCCATAGTTTTTCCATGTTTTTCCCCCCCATTCTTTAAATGGTATACTTTGAAGCAAAAAAGTTTTTCATTTCAATGAAAGCCAATTGATTTTTTTTTAATTTCTTGTGCTATTGGTGTTGTATCTAAGAAACCACTGCTTAACCCAAGGTCATAAGAATTTTCTTACGTGTTCTACTGAGTTTTATATCTTTAGATCCTGCAATTAGGTTTATAATCCATTTTAAGGCAATATTTGTGTATGGTGTGAGGTAGGGGTTGAAATTCATCCTTTTGTATGTAGATATCTAGTTGTTCCAGCATTATTTGTTGAAAGTCCTGTTCTTTCCTCTATTGAATTACCTCTCCAGGCTTTTTGATACCAATTGACCATAAATGTAAGGGTTTACTTCTACTTTCTTGTGTTTTAATAACTATTATTTTCTTGTTGCAAAGAAATATTTGTTCACTGCAGAATTTTTTAAAAATATGGCAAAGAACAACAACAAAAAAACTACATTAAAACATGCTGTAGTCTCATCCTCTAGAACAAATTAGGTTTTGAAAACCAGTTTCAAAAGTTCTTGAAATATTTTTTCATGTAAAACAAAAACCTGGGGCAGCGGGTATAGGTGTTTTGACAGCCTTAGTATCCTAAAGGCTCCATGGTGATTCTTATGTGCAGCCATAGTGGAGAGCCACATGGAGAAAGACCATCTTAGGTTGTGCAGATGTGTTCAGACGAGCGGTAGGAATGAGGGTTGCACAAGCAACCTAGGAGCAAGCTGCCATAGGACAGCATCTCAGCAGCCAAGCTTGATGCTGAACAGTCAGGGAGCCAGGGTGTGTGGAGTCTCAGATCTCCCTCATGCATGTCCCCTCCCTTTCCACTCTTGCCACTCTTGGAGAAGCATTCCCACGTGCTCCTACTTTGGTGACCCACCAGACACAAGATTTAGCCTTTCTCTGTCTATGCTATTACTGTTTCTGCTGGCCTTTTTTGATTTCTTCCTAATGCCTCTCTTTCTCTAAGTCTTAAATTTACAATCTTCCAAGAGAAGATCTGACTAGGTCAGTGATTCACATCCAACCTGGAGCAGCATGGAATCCTCAGTCCATCACTGGAGATGACTATATAATTTGTCATTCCAGTTGACCTTTTTGAGAGTGACATGAAGGCTAATTGTAGTTAAGCTGGAGCAACCAGGTATAAACCAAGACTGTTCCACGCAGACTAGGATGCACAGTCACTACTTATAGGGCCATCAATCTTCCTTAGATTTCCTCTAGCATTTTCCAAAGTGTGCTCTCTGTGAAACACTATATTACATCTTTCCTCTTCATACTTCTTTTTTGGTGGTTTACAGTACACATTAGCATATTAGCATTAGCATATTAGAAGCTGAGAAAGATTTGAATAACTTTATTTAAGATTTCCTATACTTATTAACTGGGTTCTCTTTCCATGTGGATTCCCTCTTTCCTTTCTCATGACCTGGCTGGGGCATCTCATCCCATCCCCTTGAATTCACTGGGTCAGGGATGGTCACATGACAGAAATTGGGCAAAGGAGAGCACTGATCCTAGACTTTGCATAAAAACTACCAAACATTTTCTCTCTTCTCCTCTGGAAGATGTGTGGTAAAGATGGAATTGCTGCTGCTATAAAGTGAAAATAAACCCAGGCGTGCCATCAGCTCCCTGGAGTGCAGAGAAGAAAGTCTCTGTACCCCGCACCACTTGGGGGGATCACTAAAAGAAAGACTACTAGCAGAGGATAAAAAATGGCAATTATCTCTATCAATGGCCAACTCAGTGGCCATTCATAAGGAAGAATATGGGGAGAGACAAATGACTGTCCCAGGAAAAAACTGGGTCTTTGGTGCCATTGTCAAAGTACAGAACGGTTTCTCAACTGTGCCCAGCCTTGACTCTGGATTATTAGCTGATTACATACCTTTACCTGTTTGGTGTGGGTTCTCTTTCACCTACAGCTAAAATATATATATATATATATATATATATATATATATATATATATATATATATATATATCTAGTTTAGGGGAAGTTGATTTTGACCTTAATCTTCTAGACCACAGACCTCTGGACCAGGGTGGTGGGGGCAGCAGGAAGAGGTGTCACATGTCACACATGAAAGCAGCTGTTGACGAGTACTTGCTCAGGAGAGGGCGGTGGTAGTGGTTGGCTAAGTGGTACTTTTAGTATCTTATTTGATAATTAAGCACAATTTTCTATGGCATTAGATACACTTCTGTAACATGGCCTATAATCCATTGTATGCATTAATTATCCATTTACTAGATCAACCCCCTAACTTATTCTTTTTAAAAATAATATAAATAATGCTTTGATGAACACCTTGTACATCACTGTTCATGTTCATCTCTGATCATTTCCTTATGATTATGATTGTTACTAGAAGTGGAATTGCTAGGTCAAGTGGTGTGGTGTGGTCTTACAGCTTTACACACCATTGCCAAATTGCTCTCTAGGACCGTTGCATCAATTCATACTCCCAACATGTGCCCATGAGGGGATGTATGCCTGCAACTCCACAGGTGGCCATTTAAAAATCTCTGCCAACTGATGGGTAGGAAATAAGATCTCCTTGTTCTGATGTGCCTTCATTTCATTGTTAAGTGGCCATCACTGACCTGTATAGGTTATTTCTAGGTCAAGAAGCAAGAAGGTTGGAGCACCTGGGTGACTCAGTAGTTGAGCTTCTGCCTTTGGCTCAGGTCATGGTCCCGGGGTCCTGCATTGGGCTCTCCACAGGGAGCCTGCTTCTCCCTCTGCCTACATCTCTGCCTCTTTCTCTGTGACTCTCATGAATAAATAAATAAAGAAGAAGAAGCAGAAGAGAAAAAGAGGAAGAGAAAGAGGAAGATAAGCCCGACTGTGAAGGCACAGGGCGGTATGGGGCACCCTATGGGCTGAGAGGCCGAGTCAGGGAGTCAGGTAGGTGTGTGGCCTCCCACAGGTCTGGAGCGGGGCTGGGGATGTGAAAGGAAACAGCTGAAGAGAAAAGATCAGAGCACAGAGGGAGGGGAGGCTTTAAAGATCCAGCAGCTTCAGGTAAAATTCTCTTTTCAGAGAGACACGGGAGAGGAAAGAGGAAAAGACGAAAGTCAGATCCTTTCTGAGGGAAAGGGTGCCAGCCAGGACTTGCTTTAGTGAAGTCGTCGAGCCCTGCTGTCGAGGCTCTTCACCCCATCTCAAAGGTGCTCCTGGAGGAGGAGGAGGGCCTTGTGGCCCTGGAAAGTGAGCCGGCCTGCCTGCCCAGGACAGGGGGCTCCTCTCTAGATGAAATGCTTGTTCTCATTTCGGAAATAAAATCATATGGGTTTTGGTTTATTGGTTTGTTTATCTTTGGCCTGCAGAACAGATCCCAAAGGGACGAGCCCGCACCCATTTTTCCTGGACTTCTCTGGCTGCCCTGGGGACCCTTGTCTCCTATTCGAACTTTCTCTTTTGCCGGCATTTGTCTGTGGCTTTGGGGTCCTGCACACACACCACATCCCAAAGGCAGTGGGACCTAAGATTGATTTTAAAAACTCCAGTTTTTGTGTTTTTCCCAACTGTAAAATCCTCACAAGAACAGAGAATACAAACTGCTTCTACCGCCAGAGAGAGGGACTACTAGCATGTTGTTCTTCCATTAGTTGTCCTTGGCATAGGTAAGTATCTAATCCCTGCAAAATGTGATTTCTAAAGGAATCGTCTTCCCAAGTCCTCCCTACACCTCTCCTTTCCCCATTTGCTCCAAATAAATCGTGTGCCACAGACTCATGAGTTTATGGGAGAAAGGGAGAGAGGAGGTTACTGCTTTAGAAATTATCTGTGATGAGCATGAAGGAAATTACTACCTCACCACACATTTCAAAGATTTTCTTTTGTACAAATATGATCTGTCAGATGGCCCCAGCTTTCTAAGCTTCCAGGAGGTTAGTGTGAAAGAGATTCTTTCTTTCTTTTCTTTAACAATCATAAATGGAAAGTAAGATCCAAGCTGGGTTAGTTCCGAAGCTGAGCGGTTTCTGGGAGAATGGGAGGCGAGCCAGAGCAGTCAGGTGGTGGAGGTGAGGGGTCTTCCCTCTGCGGGAAGCAAGCAGAGAGGTTTCCAGAGCAGGCCTCTCCGGAGAACCAAGGGTCCTAGGATCGGGGATCCCAGATGCAGCACTTATTCTGGTGGCCTCTTTGGTCTCATGTGCAAGCTTACCCATGATGCCCTCAGGACATATGAGGGAGCCCCAGGGATGGTGGCTGCTGAAGAACTGCTAAGGACCAGGGCACCCACTGCCTGACCCCAGGTGGCCCAGACAGTCCTGCCAACAGGTATTTCCTACTTGGGAGGATGAGCTCTGGGTCTAACTTGCTCGTTTGAAGGCCCAGAAGATTTCTGGAGGGAGTTCTAGAACTATAGTTGACTCATCTAATTTGATAAGATTTCTTGAAAATGAATAAATAAAAGTGCTATCCTGACAAAAACCAAGGTTTATTCAGATGCTTTATTGGTCCTGCAGTGCTCCTTAAGAATACTTTAGAGCAGCAGTTCTCAAAGCCTGGTCCCAGACGACAGCCTCAGCTGGACAGAAATGCAAGTTACGTCTCCCCCAGACCAACAGCACCACCAGTTAGACCACCACGCGGTTGTGACTACGAGTGGCTGAACGCAAAGCCCTTTCTGGTGGAACTTCACTTGGGAAGACTTGGGACAAAGACCTAGCTCACGCCCGTCAGGGACCCAAGTGCACACTCAGAATACAGTGGAGAGAGGGTGGCGTGGCTCATCCTTCTAAAACAAACTCATCCTTCCCATGGCCCTTGCTCCATCTCCCTCTCTCCCCATTCCCCATCCTCACGCCCATCCCTTTCTTCCCACCCTTAAATTTTCTTTCCTTGCCCCTGGATGTCCCCTCCATACTAAAGAATCCCTCCTTTCAGGGACCACCTACCGTGAAGCCTACCCTTATTCTCCCCTGTGGGAAGCTTCATGCCCTTCACTGAACCCCCATGGCATTCTATCCAAATGATGTCCAAGCCCTTGGGGCTCCAAGACAGCAAGCTCTGGGTGCTAGTCACCTTCGTCACCCCCACAATCATGCCTTCTCTGGAAGGAAGGAGAACCCCATGAGCATACCATGAGCAGTGAGTGGGAAATCACAGTGAGGAGGGGTGGGGAGGACTCTGAGTGAAGGAGGATGAAAGCCACAGAGATAAATCAGCGACTAAACGGTGACGTGATCGACCAAGACAAATTGGCCCCCTCGTTTCCAGTTGAAAGACTGATTATCACATTAATGTTAAATTTTATTTAAATGAGCCTATTTCTCCACAGTGGGCATTCAATAAAATATCCCTATGGAACAGAATACTAGGAGAAAAAGAATAAAGTCTCAATGAAAATGGGCATCACTAAAGGTAAAACTATATCCATAAAACTCTCTCTTCCAGACTTCCTTCCCTAGTCTCAAAGATACCCAACCCTAGGTTTCTTTTTGCGACCAGCATGGATTGCTCCTTTGGGTGTTTAACAATGAGTTCTTTCATTTTCTGCCACGTGCCCATGCTCCGTTCAGCAAGGTTCCTCTTTATCTCCCCACCCTTCTCTGACATGGGCACCTCTCATTTCAGGAACCTAACTGCTGAAGGGCAGACTCTGGATCCCGGGAATCTAGAATGACCTCTGTTATTCCAGCCTCCGCCTCATTCCCCTGTTGTGTGTAGGTCTGCTGAACTCAATCCAACACCAGAATGTCCATGACATCTTGCCCAGACTGTTGGTGGGGAGGTGAGACCTCAGGGAGTCTGTTCACGTCTTCTCCAGATGTGAGAACTGGCCCATCCTTCCTGTCCCGGCCCAGTTGCTGCTGCTGTTCATCTTAAACTGTGTGAAAAGAGCCATTCAAATTCTAGTCATTTCCACCAGAGCAAGTGGGTTCAGAACCAGCTGTGTTTCTAGATGCCCGTGCTCCCAGATGTGACTAGAGCCCTGGGGGTCCGTGAGAAGGGCGGGGGGAGCATCCTGGGCTGGATCCCTGCCCTAGTGCTCACTCGCTGTGTGACAGGCACTTGGAGCTGAACTGCCCATGGCCGAGTGTAGCCTCCCCTGGAAAATCCCCACCTCCACGGCCGGTTGTGAGGATCGAAGAGGAGAAGCAGGGAGAGTGCTTGGCACAATGTCTAGCATGTAGTAAGCACCCAATAAAAGATACACTTGGCCAATAATTATAAGAGCAGACCTCCTAATTGGCGTTCTGCTGGGATCCCTGGTACCCGTGTTCTGCCGTGTTTGCCGTCCCCTCTCTAACAGGCTCCTACTGGATGGCACTGAAGCCCATATATGCACACAGCTCCTCGGGGAGTCATCTCAGATGGCTTCTCGAGGCTCAGCTTCTCCCCTAAGCACCTGAGTATCACATCTAGATCACCCTGAGAGCCGGACCCCATGGCTTCTCACACCTTGAGAACAGGGACTGTGTCTTTACTGTGTCTTCTAGGTCTGTCTCTTTACTCTCAATTAATCTGTGTTGAATGAATGAGTGAACGAATGAATACTAAAGGACCCTGCTCCAGCTCTCCTCGGATTTGCACCTCCTCTCCAGCTCCTGCTGGGTTACCTACCTCTTGATGTGACTTCCCTGTCCCTGGGGCTGTCGGTGCTCCCCGGCAAGGGGCAAGGGGCTCTCTCCTCTCCTGGCTGCCCGTCCACACCCAGCCTCCCCCCCCCACCCCCCCGCAGCCGCTGGGCCATCCCTTGGCGGGAACCCTGGCAGCCGAGGCAGAGGTGGCTGGGGCTTCCTGATGGCAGGGGATCAATAGAACTGCCTCCCTAGGGAAAAGTTCCAGCAAGGAGATGCGGCCCAGCCCTGCTTAGGATGGTAACCTAGAGCCTTTCTTTCTCCAATCTAACTTCCCACAGAAGCAAAAACTTTTATTTGAATGTCCTTTGATTTTAAACATTATCAATCAATGTGCATTTAAGAGCACCAGATATGCGTTTAGCATCTCACTATGTGCCGGGGCCAAGAAAGAAGGACTGCGCGGCTTTGAATATCAAGTAGGTTTCCTTTACAATTATCAAATAAAACATGCAATCCTGGTCTTTGCTTTACTGGTGACCCAGGTCCCTTACGCTCTCCAACTTCATCTCCAGGAAGGGAGCCAGGGGGTCAGAGGACGTTGACGTGGGAGGAGGTGATCACAGCACACGTTATTTTACTCATGGTTACTACCATTTTCATATATTTCATAGAAGCTCAAGTCAATAAACCGCGTAGCATTTTAGTAAGAAGTAAGCGTAGAGGTATGAATTAAATATAATCACATCGAAATTTATAAGATTCTTTTTTTTAATTTTTATTTATTTATGATAGTCAGAGAGAGAGAGAGAGAGAGAGAGAGAGAGAGGCGCAGAGACACAGGCAGAGGGAGAAGCAGGCTCCATGCACCGGGAGCCTGATGTGGGATTCGATCCCGGGTCTCCAGGATCGCGCCCTGGGCCAAAGGCAGGCGCCAAACCGCTGCGCCACGAAATTTAAATGGTCATCAATTAATGTTAGGCTCTGGCTTTCTTGTACATTCGAAGAAAAATATTTTGGTGTTTCCATGTTGATGGGGCGCAACTCCAGACCTTTCAGCTTGCGCGGCCGGTGGCTGATGCACGGAGCAGACGTGCTGGGGCGCTCCCGGCGGGGTGGCCCGGGGGGCCGGCCAGGCTGCAGGTGGGAGTGAAAAGGACAAGGCCTCCCGGGGGCCTCGGCCCGGGCACAGAGCCGGAGCAGGTCCAGGAAATGGAAGGATCTAGCACAGCACTTGGGGCTGGGTCCCCTCACTGGCCTCCCTAGCGGGGGTCTCTTGACCTTATGCCATTAGGCAGACTCAGGCCCGCTCTGCCTCGACTTCTCCTTCTTGCCTTCGCAAGGAGGGCCTAGCCCCCGGCCGGGCCTCCCGCACCTCCTAGGGCTCGGGTCGACATCCGTGCGGGACTTGGATTCGGATCTCGGTTTCGGGGGGAAGCAGCAGGACACGGGCCGTAGGCCCCGCGGCGGCCTCGGCTGCGGTCCGGGGACCTGGGGCGCCCCGTGCCCCCCAGGCCGCTCCCGCCCGCGGGTCCGGAGGCACAGCCTGCAGCGCGTTTCTCCCCAGGGGTCTGGCGGGAGGTTTATAGTCAGTTAAGGCCTTTCAGTGTACAGAGCTGGGGGAGGGGCGAGCTGGGGGGGGGGGGCGGGGGGCTACCTGGGGCCCCCCCGAGGACCGCGCCGCTGGCCGCCTTCCCCAGCGCCCGCCCCCCGCGCTGGGCCCCGCGCCCGACACACGCCGCCTCGCTCACCTGTGGGCGGTGCCTCCTAGCTGGCTAGTATGTTCGTCAAAGGCAAAACCATTCTTTTGAGACATCTTTGTTTTTTTAAGATTGATTTATTTATGGGCAGGCCGGGTGGTTCAACGGTTAGCGCCGCCTTCGGCCCGGGGCCTGATCCTGGGGACCCGGGATCGAGTCCCGCGTCGGGCTCCCTGCACGGGGCCTGCTTCTCCCTCGGCCTGGGTCTCCGCCTCTCTCTCATGAGTAAATAAATACATTTCCTTTTTTCTAAAGATTTTATTTATTTATTCGTGAGAGACACAGAGAACGACGCAGAGACACAGGCCGAGGGAGAGGCAGGCTCCCTGCGGGGACCCCAAGCGGGACTCGATCCCAGGACGCCGGGATCACGACCTGAGCCCAAGGCAGGTGCTCCTCCGCTGAGCCACCCAGGCCCCCCTCTTTTGAGACATCTCTCTTTTACCTGTTTGTACTGTTGTCCATTTCGGCCACCGGGCTGGGCGCTGCGCGTGTGAGGTCGGATATCGTAGCGTCCTCGTTCCTCCTTCAAACCAACGAGGAGATCATCGTTTTCCCATGTAACCGATTTGTGACCCCTAGTTGGAGTGAGAAAGCAAGCAAGGGAGGTGTACTTGGGCCTCCCAAGGTGAGGTATGCCTGGATGCCAGAAATGCCACATGCGTATTCCTAAAACATCCCTCATTTCACCAGTGTCCACTGGTGACTGTACTGATGGCGAGGAAAACAGCTTTGGCCGTCTTAAGGCAGCTGATCGGCCCAAATAACGTTTACATGGGGCTTGGAGCTCTTTTTTTTTTTTTTGAATGCAGCAGAATCTCATGTTCTGGGAATTTATTTCAAACAACACGATGAAGCAGAACTGGGAAGACTTGACTCGGATGGGTCTGGGAATCCATCCAGTTTCCCCCGCCTGCCCCTCTGTTCAAACCTTTCCTCTCTCTAACGTCTCGGTGCTGGGAATAGACTCTTCATGCATTGGATTAATGCAAAGCATCACCCAGAGCACGGCTGCCCTTACCGAAATCTTTCTGAGAGGTAGAAATATCATTAAGTGTTTCATTTCCACAGGGTTTCCCTGTTGGGATCCGGGGTTTTTAGAAAATCAGAGCAACATGCAGTTGAGGTGACAAAGAAAGAGAGAGAAAATAGTCAGTACCTTGAAAGTAGAAAAGATAGAGCCTAATCTGCTGACAAACCTTGAATCGTTTTTATGTCTCTATTTTCTCCCCAGCCTTGAAAGAAAAAATAAAAAAACTTTTCTTTAGCTCTTCTGAATCCCAAGTTTGCTCAAAGAATAGCCATTCTTGGCATTCACCTCTTGCTAGGCACCAGGCTACAGGCCTTCCCTGCGGTATCTCACTGGATCCTCACCTAGCGGTCTCTGGTTTGTCCTTGAATTCTGGTGTGACAGGTGAGAAGACGGCTCGGAGGCAGCAAGGGAGGAAATGTGCGTAAGGCCACATAGGCAACGAGTCAAACTGTGCTTGTTCTCACTCCAGAAATTGTGTGCTCCCTCTTATCCTATCCTTACGCAATACCAAGGGACAGGAGAGTAAGTTCCAGGAACTTTCTTGTCCTTTTCAGCATTTTGATGGCCTTACGATCTTTCGCATCCTTATGCGACTTCAAAATTGGATCCCTTCTGATTGTTTTCAATGGCTAAGGCCCAAAGTGCTAAAGTCTACCCATGATATTTTCACTAAACGTATTCCATGGCAGAAAATCACAGTCTCCCTACATATGGCTGGTTTTATGTGGTGTGTGTGTGTGTGTGTGTGTGTGTGTGTGGCTTCTAAAACATGACCATAGGAGTCTGCAAAATAATATCCCATAGGTCTATGGTGGTCTTTTTGTTGACAAAGGGATCATGAATCTATTACTTGTTTTTAATCACAAAGCTATGAAATAGATATTAGTATTGAATTTTACACATAAGGAAATCAAGATTCAAAAAGGGCAATGCAGCAGGTCGTGATTATACCTGTGAATTTATATAAGCGGCAGAGCCGAGCTGAGTGCAGGTGTCCTCGGACCCTGGGCCCTCGCTGTGACTGAGATGGCCCGGCTGCCTTAGCCCCAACAGCTCACTTGGGGAAGAAGACCCACCAGAAGCAACAGACCATCAAAAACAGGGCTCAGAAAGCTCAACTGTAATTTCCCACAAAAGGACAAGTCTTCGAAACAGGCCACAATTAAGTTTCCAGTGGCATAAATGTTCCTTACAGCGAGTTTCGAAAACACAATAGCAGCCAAATGACTGCTTTTCAGAGCTAGTGGAAGAACAAAGTGCAATTTCACAATTTCGAACTCACTTTTTACATTTTTCAAACAGCTTTCTGGGAAGATCTGTGCATCTTGGGGGTGACTGGTGCCCACACGTTCTGGTACTTTATGGCCTCTCCGAGCTGTGCGGAGAGGTCTTCATGGGCTGGTAGATAGTGCTTTCCCCTCCTTGGCTGATTGCTGCACCACTTCCCACTCTCTGTAAATGGCAGCTGACACAACTGCCAAGGAAACTTCTCATGGCTGTATTTGCCCGTCTCAAGGGAAATGAAAATACCCACATTTATATGCTCTGATGTTGAGGATTCATTTGCATAGTTATTTGAACACACACGCACACACATACTCATACATGGTTTTCTTTCAAGAAGGAAAATGCATCAATCTGCTGGCACTTACCTGCATGACCACGTGGACACTTAGAGGGGGTTGGAAACCCCTGGGAGGCAAAATAACATAGCAAACCCTGAGAGCAGGTTCATTTCACAGCTTTCTCTACAGTTTGAGTTACTAGGCTCAAACTTTACCCAGTAAAACCAGTCTTACAATCGTAAGCCTTGAGCAATGAAGAGTCTCCACACCATTTTTTTTTCCTTTGTTCTTTTTTAGATCTGGAAGTTCTCTCACAAGTACGGGAAAACCCCAAACTGAGGAGAGGGCAAGAAGAGAATTTATTACATTTTCTCGGGCTTATTGCCTGACATCTTTAGGTAGACAGTTTCTGAATAGGTAGATGGGGAAAAATATGTGACACGCACACATATGTATATGCATGTGTCCCTCTCTGCATATTTATTTTTATTTAAGCCTTCAGGAAGAGGAGAACTACCATTACCCTCTTTTGGTTACCCTGTGTAGCATTGGGAATTGAGGTAAGTCAGGACTTGAAGACTTTGGAACAAGTGTCCAGAAACCCAACTAGTTAAGCAACGATAAAAAGAAAAAGATGTCTTCAGCTCATTAAGTTGGAAAGTCCAAAAGTAGTGAAGCTTCAGGAATGGCCAGATCCAGGGGATCACACAGTGCCATCAAAGCTTGGTCTCCTTTCTCTATCTCTTTGTGCTGATATGTGTCTCGGCCAGACTTTCTTTATCTCACTCCCAGAAGATCTGAGCTTATAACTTAACCAGCTTAGCCACTCCAGTGCAAAGAGAGTGTCTTTATCAATAGATTTATTAAAAAGTCCTGGGACCTGGGTTGGATGTAAGAATTTGCATTTGTTGTGCTGATGTGGCTCATCTGAAGTCCACACTGTGAGTTGTGCTGACTGGTCCATCTTGACTGAAAAACCTTCTTTCCTTTTCCAGCGACCCTACCCTTGAACTTTCCCAACTTGTTCATGTCTCTCCTTGTAGAATCCAGAGCTGGGCGTGGAACCATGCCGGACAGATACAGGCACTCAGTGAATCTGTTCAATATAGAGCCCAGTATTCTTGACAGAACCTAACCTACCAACTCAAATGAGAAAAATGATCTTTCTAGCCTTACAGTCCCAGGAAAATGATTGCGATCTTTAAAAATTGTGCTTATTTTTTTCCTGATTACAAAACAATAAAACGTCTATTGTAGAAAATTTTACTTCAAACACAAAAATAAGAACCAACCCATGACCTAAACACCCAGAGGAAGCTGTGTTAAAATTGTGGTACACATCCTTCCTGTTTCATGGTGCCCACAGTTGTGATAGAGCTGCCTACAGCACGTGTCCAGCTTGCGTTTCTTCCAGACGTCTTGGCTTCCTTTTATTCATAACTGTTCTCATCCAGTCATTTCCCGTCTGTGTTTGCACAGTCTTCCCCAAGGCTTTCACCAGGCCCTGGTCCCTAATGTTCTTTGTTCTGATGTCTAAGATATCAGCAAATGACTGACGACCCTTGCCCGTGAGTTGTAGAGTGCCTGCAGAGCTTCTCATGCTGGTGTTGCCCCACCTGCCCGGCCCCTCAGGGCCTGGGCGCTCTCCTACCTGGCATCTCTGGCACTGTGACTCACCAGAGAACCAGGCCAGGATACAAACCTCCGCAGGTCCTGATGGGGTCTGTGTGGGAGCCCTCAGAAGAGGAATGTCTGCCCTCTGTGCTCAGGAGGAGCATGGAGATGCCAGACATGACCATAATCCAGAAGCCCAACAATGGAGACAGGCTACCACTGGAAGTCCAGCATGAGATGGAGAGAAGTAAGCTTTATTGAGTACCTACTGTATGCCATGTGATGGGCTTCTCCGGAGGCCTTCCCATGTCTTCACAATCCTCATGTGAGGCAGCTTTTAGATTTTGCAATTTATTTATTTTAAAAGATTTTATTTATTTATTCATGAGACACACAGAGAGGCAGAGACACAGGCCGGGGGAGAAGCAGGGTCCCTGTGGGGAGCCCGATCCTGGGACCCGGGATCACAACCTGACCCAAAGGCAGACTCTCAACCACTGAGCCACCCAGGCACCCCAGATTTTACATTTTATAGAGAAGAAGCTGATGAGAGTTTATGAGGTTTAGGTAGTAATTGTGTGACCCAAAGAAAGGAGAGAAAAATTCTGGTTTATTTCTAGGGTTTACTAGATCGGCAAATAAAGGAAGGAAATTTTACGTAAGGATAGACTGGCGTGCTCATACTTTACAGCCCAGAAAGTCTGAGGAAGGATACAATCAACGTGAAACAAAAGCTTGCGCTTGACCATGGACAGGTTCTTCCAATCCCAGATCCCTACAACAGAAGGAGACCCCATATATCCCAGCTGGCCAGGGTGGGGAAGCCGTTAGGCCCTCAACCTCCGGACCCCAACTTCTCAGGTTCAAGTTCTTGTGAGCTCTGTACCCTTCAGCACGCCATCGGACCTCACCTCAGTTTCTCACCTGTGTAAGAAGGATGAGAGTAATCGTTGCCACATCATAGGGGTTCTTTAAGGATTAAAAGAAACACATATAAAGCACTTTGTAGAGCGCTTGGTACCATAGTAAAGATTCAATAAATATTAGCTATTATAATAATTAGGGAGCATGTTGTACAACCTAAAAGAAGTAACTATAGATCAAAGAAAAGCTTACTTCGGCAGGATGGGAAGTAAACTCTCTGTACTTAATTAGCCCCAAAGGTGGCACAAACTGAAAATATAAATAGAATAGAAAAAGGTTAGATCATGAGTGAGTAACCTTTCCTTTACCATAAGCCAATGACATACAAGGGGAAAAAAATCCATCTCTGGCCCTATGTAAGTCATAGAAGCCATCATGGGCTCCGAAGGGAACTCAATTAGTCACTGGTTGCCATGCCAATGCAAGCATCACCCTTCCACCTACACCCCCTTCCACCTACACCCCCATCAACACATTTGAATAAGTAACAATCATAATAGGATGCACTAAAAAAGGCTATTTTTAAAAAAGTTAAGTGTATTTCTGTCAAAAGTCTGGTTTTCAGAAATAATTGCTGTGGGCCAGATCAAGATTTGCATAGAATCCCTAAAATGGGTTGAGTATAATCACAGAAGAGAAACCTTCTGTAGACCATTAAGGAACTCAGGGGGTTTTGGATGGGACGAGGGGAATCCTAACATTCTGGGCTTGACCAAATGCCCCTTGTGCTGTAAGAAATTGAGCTGGGGTTAGACGGTCCTCAGCTGGCTCTGCCTTTTCCACAGCCCGAAGCCCGATGTGGGCCCTGGCCTTCATCATGTCTTCTTGAAGTATTACCTGAACAACTACAGTTTGGTAACGTGTATCTCAAACCTAAAAAAAAAAAAGAATTGCTCTAAGAATTTAGTTTCTCATAATGAACCCGAAGAAAAACCATAACTGACATGCAATAAGATTTATAATAGCAAAAAAATCCCCCCCAAACCAAAAAGAAATAACCTAAATGTCCAAATTAAATTGCTGTGCATGCACATGCTAGAGTATGATGAGCTATTGAAAATGAGATGGTTGGGCAGCCCCGGTGGCCCAGCGGTTTAGCACCGCCTTCAGCCCAGGGCGTGATCCTGGAGACCCAGGATTGAGTCCCACGTCGGGCTCCCTGCATGGGAACCCTCTGCCTCTCTCTCTCTGTGCCTCTCTGAATAAATAAAATAATAATAAAAAAAATCTAAAAAAAAAAATGAGATGGTCAAAGTACATTTGATGATGTGCGAAATTATTATATATTGTTAAGTGAAGCAAGCAGGTTATACAGCAGGGGAGTTGGTAAAATCCAAATTTGATATATGCAATTTTATGCAAATATATGCATAGAGAAAACTAGTAGTGTGTTACTCTAAAATGTGAATGGTTATTTCTGGATGATAGGATTACAGGTAGCTGGTATTTTTCTTTTGTGCCTTTCTATATCTCCAGAAACACTTCTTATGATAATTGCATATTTCTCCTGTAATCAAAAAAAAAAAAAAAAACAGTAAGTTTTATAGGCAGGGAACTGACGGCCTGTTCTGAGTCTGGTGTGTGAGAAGGTGGGACGTCAGGGAGGGCTGCGTTTGACTCATCTGCAGCCGGGCCCCGCCTCACCCAGGGCAGCAGAGGTCACATCTGAGGTGTCAGCCAAGGTGACTAAGTTCACGTCTGAGATGCTTGGTTTCTTTGAGAAACCAAGTCCTCCTATGGGGATTTGTCAGCTCCTTGAAGAAGCATTTTGCGCTGCCTGTGTTTGGCCTCACTCGGCTCCCCAGTTGGTCTGCACATTCTGGTCCAAGGTGACCACAGATGCTACCCTGATGCTACCTTTATCATGGAGATTTGAGGGCAGAGGTCATTATTGGGCAGGGGATGACCTGCATAAGTTTTTTTTTTTTTTAAGATTTTATTTATTTATTCACGAGAGACACAGAAAGAGAGAGGCAGAGACACAGGCAGAGGGAGAAGCAGGTTCCCTGCAGGGAGTCCGTGGCAGGGACTTGATTTTGGGACCCTGGGGTCACGACCTGAGCCAAAGGCAGACGCTCAACCACTGAGCCACTCAGGCCTCCTGACCTACATAAGTTTTTAAGACCAAATAAGCCCTTCTCATTGCTGCCTGGCCCCCCCAACTCTCATCTATCCCCCAGGCCCAGGAACGCTGTGCAAAAAGTAGCCGGGGAAGCCGTAGCCCTGGGAGCACAGTGTTGTGGATCATCCGGTAGGACTATAAAGGGAATTTCTCAAAGATCAGCTCTTCAGCCACCTGCCCTGAATTTCTGGCATGAAAATGCACATTCCTGGGGCCACCCGAGGCCTACCAAAATCATAAACTCTGGGAGCGCGAAGTTATTCTATGTACCCTAGAACTGGGGCCCACTTCCCCAACAGCCAGAAAAGGGGAAGTCAGGATGCCCAAGCAGCGGGACTAAGTGCCGTCGGAGGGACACCACACCCATCTAGGCTCCCACTTTGGGACACTCAACTCTAAAAAGGCTCCACCATTTATTCAGTACTCACTGTGTGCCTCACACAGCCCTGGTCCTCCATGTTCTTTATCTCGAATGATCTTCTCTACCACCATCCTGGGGAGCTTTTATCCAGATGAGGAAATGGAGAGAAAAGGTTTATGAGAACTCACGTGAAGAGTCTTTATGTGTGAGCTGGACCAGTGCTTTTCTCTGAGAAGAGACTCCCAAGACGGGCCCACACCGCGCACCCCCTGGACGTCCTCCTTCCCGGCCCGTCCACGTCTGGCCCCGGGTCAGGGGTGGTGCGTCCCTACCGGCGAGGCCTGCGCTGGAGGCCCGAGTGTGGAGTCCGCACCGGGGGGGACTCGATCCGGGTGAGGGTGGTCTCCGGCCTGGCACCCGGGCTGCCGTGTTTCCCCGTGCGGCCCCCCAGCCCGTTCCCAGTCCCGCCAGCAACTGACCGTGTGTCAGGGACTTGGCTGCTCAGCACAGAGACACCTGCCAGGCGACCCTAAGCCGGGCTTGGTTATGGGGATAAATCCCGGCCTTGGGAGTGGAGGTGGGGCCACCTTCCTCTGTCCCGGGGTGTGGGGTCGGGGTGGGCCTCCCGGATCGGCCGGGCAGGGTGGGCGCGCTGGCCGTGGAGGGGCCTCGAGCCTCCATCTCCTACGACTGTACAGAGAAGAGCAGCGACGAGCCCACGGCCTGGCACAAGAGAAATGCACACTTTGTTTTTTTGTTTTGTTTTGTTTTTAAAGATTTTATTTATTTATTCATGAGACACACACATAGAGAGAGAGAGGCAGAGACATAGGCAGAGGGGGAATCAGGCTCCATGCAGAAAGCCTGATGTGGGACTCGATCTTGGGACTCTGAGATCATGCTCTGAGCCAAAGGCAGATGCTTAATCCCCGAGCCACCCAGGCGTCTCGGAATGCACACTCTGGTTTAAGCCAACTGTCTTTTTGGGGTCTCCCTGCAGCACCAAAGTCATATCCAAAAAATGGCACTGAGCTCACCAAGGTTCCCAGTGACAGTCCAGACGGTTCCAGAAGGGCCCGGATGTGTATTTTGCTTTTGAATGTTCTAACGCTGCCCTGTGCTCCTTTTGTTCGAGCTTCCTGTGCTGTGGTAAATGTCTTATTTTTTCCCTCTCCGAGCTGTTGGTCAGTCAAGGCTCTGTCTTAGGCCCACCCTAAGGTGCCATTGGTGTGGGAGCTCCCTCGGAGAAGGGCTCAGTGGGGGGCCTGGCCAGGGCTGGGCGCCCAGGCGCTTGGTGAAGAGCAGCGAGCGGAGTGACCCAGGCGGTCACGGGGGGCTCTGAATCGGGGAATTACCTCGGAGGAGCGGGCAGAGGAGCCACCCCAGGACACTAGCTCCTGGATCCCAGCTTCTCCTCCTCTCAACCCGAACTCACACTTTCCTGGGCCACATCCATATATTGGCCTAAGCTCGTATCAAACCCTGAATCCGACCCCTTCTCTCTTCCTTCGCTGTAAACTCCCACTCAACTTTGAGTCTTGGCTCCAGCTCTTCCTCCTCGGAGGGCTCTTGGAGAAACCCCCCTTCTGTGCCTTAACATCCCTCGGCAATCTCCGTCCCCCCTCAGGAATGGCCAGTCATTGTGGGGCTCACCAGCTGGACCGTTAGTTCCTTTGGGGGCCACATCATAACTTCTTGGTGGCCCAGCAGAGCACAGGGCCTGGGGGCTCGTTCCCCCATCAGCTGCCTTGTTTACGTCCTGCTCTGAACGTGGCGATGGCGGTGAAGCTGGCCCAGGGTGGCCTCTGCCTCCGCACGCAGCTCTCCAGGCTCTGGAATGCGGTGGAGGACAAGACAGTCAACGTTTATTGACAAGGGCAGTCACCGCTGATTGGTGCCGCAAGTAGGCCAGCCGGTGGCCCCTCTTCCCACCCACTGAGTCAGGTTTTACCAGGCCCGATGCCGGATGCTGGCGATACTGGGCCTGGACCAAGTCAGGTCTGGTCCCTGCCCTCCTGGGACCTGAGGTGCCAGGGCGAGGGATGCCCCAGAGGTGAAATCCAGGCCGCCTCTGGAGGGTTCTACTGCAGGGGCCGGGCTGGGACCTGCCCACCCCCTCGTCCTTTGCCTGAGACTCCCCTCCTTTCCCATTGTGGCTGCAGTTTGAAGCGATGCCCGTTCAGAGCCAGGTGTCGCGGGGACTCAGGCCTGGGGGCCTGCTTCCTGTCCCAGAGTGTCGCTCTTCAGCCCGTGGTCTCAGGCCCAGAAGGCCCAGGTCACCTGATCCTGCAGGGAAACTCTGTGCTCCCGGTGACCCTTCATCTGAGGCTGACCCTGGGTGGCCTGGGGAGGAAGGGGAGACTGGACTGTCTTTCTGCCACGTGGAGAACGTCGAAAGCTCGGGCAGGGCCCTGCCCGGATCCTCAGGAGTGGGCCATCCCCGGCCAGCCCGTGTCCGAGGGGCTGAGAGGGGTGGACAGGGGCCACTCAGGCTCCCCCTACCCTGGACCTAATAGCACCAGGGCCAGACAAGGGTGGCCAGAGACAAGGGAGGAGGACCGGGGTGAGCCGTGTCACAGAGAGGCCAGTTCGGGCCTGGACAGGGAGGAGGAGCAGAGGAGGCCTGGGCGGCCTTCGGGAAGGTGCTTGGGGGAGCGGTGAGAGGAGCTAGGGTGCCGGCCAGGAACTCTCTAGAGGGAGGGGCAGGACTCAGAGTTGGAAGGGCCTTGCCCCGCGGAGCTCCTGGGCAAGCTGGTGGCCCAGGGGCAAGGCTGCCCGGAGCGCCCCCAGCCTGGCCTGGGAGCCCGCAGTCTGAGGATGATGGGGGGGGGGTGCTGCTGCGCCTGGAGCTGGCCAGGCAGGTGCACAGAATAATTATAGGGCCCTGTGTAAAGGCTGTTTGCATATGATTTGCATGCGATTTGCACATGAATAACCTGCACTTTCAGTTCCCGGGCAATTTTCAAGTTAAATATTAATTGTTGTTGCCCTTGGGGTTTTGAGATCTTGCTCCTGGTTTTGAGGTTTCTTCCCGGCCCGGCTGGAGTGACCCATGGGGAGGCCCCGGCCTGGGCATGCTGGGGGGAGGGCGGTGTGGGCCGCGGGACCTTCCGCCGGGATGGGGGGGGCACCCCAGGGACCACCCCACGGACCACCCCACCCCGCGCCCCCGGGCTGCCCTCGCCTGGTTGCGGATGCTCACGCCCCGCGTGGGCCCGGCCCGGGGCGCCCCCTCCCCCCCCCCCCCCCGCGTGGGCCCGGCCCCAGCCCAAAATAGACTGGCCTAGGCTGGCCTAGGTTGGCCCAGAGCCTCAGTTTCCAAACTTTTAAAATCGTCCTCCTTTCTCTTAAGAAAACAACAACCCACAAAATCCTTTTGCGAAAGTCCAAAGGACAAGACAGAGGAAGGCAGGCTGCCTCGGCGGAGTTCTCTGGGGATGGGTCCCTAGAGCCCCAGGACAGGTCAGTTTGGGGACCACCCCCTACTTGATCTCCAGATGTCCGGCAGGCCCCGGGGAGCCAAAGGAGGCTCTGGTTCTTGGAACCTGAGCTTAGCCCAGGGAACTTGGACATCCCCCTAGATAGGAGAGGGAGTCGGTGCTGATAGAATTTTTCCACGCCGGGCTTGGTGGTCCCTCTCCTTGCTTCCTTCTCCCCTTTTCTCCCACCAACCCATGCTCCTTCTTTCCTTCTCCTCCTGGCATCTGGAGGCAGGGCTCAGCACCAGTTTGGTTTTCACTGTGCTGCTGCTGCTGCTGCTGCTGTGTCTTAATCTAGAAAGCTTTCCCAGGCCTACCGAGAAGACTACACAGCATTCCTCAGTGGTGTCCCCAGACAGGGGCCCACACTAACTGGACCGTGGGGTCCAGCATGCATGAGTCAGGAGGGGCTGCCAAACAGGTCTTTATTTTCAGAATTTATTACCTCCTTTACCTGAGGTGCAGTGTCAATGTCGCTGGGAGAAATTTCTTTTAATGTCCTGGATCATTAAAACCCAATAATCTCTTTGAAATGGCCTAACTGCTTCCTGCCAGAAGATAAAGTAAATAAAACTGTCGTCTCTGGGTCTGCTGTCACTGTATTGATGCAGTGTTTCTTTTCTTTTCTTTTCTTTTTTTTTTTTTTCCATAACTGCATTCATTTTAGTTCAGGCCAATGCATTTATGCCATGCTGGTGGTGTATAAATTTGGTAATTAAATCCTGTTATCTTGACACTATGGGCAGAATAAGAAGCAGTTTGATGCTTCAGAAAGGAAAAACAATGTGAGGAGAGAGAAGGAGATGTGTTTGGTATTTTTTTTTAAATCATTTTCATGGAGACCTTTTTTTTAGTGCTAGGTGGTTGACAGATGCCCGACTAACAGAGAGATCCTTGGGTGGGGAAGGACTAATGAATCCTGTGAAATTACTCTCCACCCCAGCAGAGTAAAGAGTGTGCTATTTGTAATCCCACATACCTGGAATTTGATCTGAGCTCTACTGGCTTACTAGCTGCGGGACCTCAGGCAAGTTACTCACTTTCCGTATCTGGCAGGGTGCTTTTGGCTGCAAACAAGAAAAATCCCAACCCAGAATGATTCAATAATTACAGAAAATGTTTAATATCCTATAATAAGAAGTTCTGGTTTAAGGTAACTCCAGGGATGTCGAATTCAGCGGCTCATCAATGTAAATGAACAGGCCAGATTCTTTCCAGTATTTTCCTTTGCCATCCAGTGGATGGGCCAGGGCTCCTAACCTAGCCTCGCGCTTGTAAGATGGCAGCTTCAGTTCCAAGAATCACACACACACACACACACACACACACACACACACACACAGATTGAGAATCTCACAGAAACCTGACAAGTACAGCAGCAGCAGCAGCAGCAGGTCTATCTATTTTATCAGAAAGGAAGTAGTTTCTGGAAGCTGTCTAGGATACACAGCATCACATCCTATTGGCTGGAAGTGTGTCACATGCCCACCTCTGAACCAATCACTGGCAAAGGGTGTGGAATAATTATGATTAGCTCAGAGAAATTGTAGTTACCTTCTTCTCCCTCCCAGGCTGGTGATGGGATCCCTGAACTACATGGCCATAGAGAAAGTCGGGATGCCTAAGCAAAAGTAGGATCCTCTTAGAAAGGGGGATGATGGGTGAGTGGGTGTTGAGGTGGTGACCAAGGATATCTGCTATAATGTCTTTGAGCCTGTTTCTTCATCTGTAAAACTGGATCATAAATACCTGCCTTAATAATTCTGTTGTGAGGATTCAAAGAGATGAATATTAAGTGTTAATTCCAAACATTTTTGTTGTGGGCAGAGTGTTAGCAGGATAGGGAGCTGACAACTTCTCCAGGGGAGGCTAGTTGATAGGCATGGATATGCTTCAGTCCCAGGAGGCCAGAGACTCAGACCTCCACTAATGATGCAACTTTGTGCTGGAATGCTCTCACCAGACATGGGGCTGGCCTAGGCCAGTCCTCCAGGTGGTCCATCTATAGTCTGGATTTACTTTTTCTAAGATGCTCATGACTTAAGTAACTGGAGTATGGGCAGGGCGACCTTGTTTTCCATTGTAAAGGGTGTCTCCAGCTAACAAATGGTGCCATCTGGGCTTATTTCTGATTCTGGTGTTGAATCTGCTTTACATCCCACAGGAGGAATGATGCAGGTGAAGGTTACACCATCTTCAAGACACCATGTCTCATTATTCCCCAAGACTAGAGAGGCAGAAATACCAAGGAGGTAAAAGAAGTTCTCTCCTGAATAGTCAGGATGTTCTCAGAGTGGAGAGTGGAGTACGGCGGCCAGTAGTTAGAACCCTCATCAATTTGATCAACACCCTTGTCCAGACCTAGCTCTTGGGAAAGGGTGTCTACCGTGGACGTTCCTTCCAGACCAACCTCTCTCTGGTAACCTCTTGCTCTTGAAGTCCCCTCTTCAAGTCCCTTGGTTGACTATCTTCACCTCCTTCTCTGGAAGACCCTATAACTTCTTGTGGAGCAAGAAATTCCATTCTCACATTCTCACTCCTTCCTATGTCTTGTTGGCCATGGCAGGGGAGAGACTGGCTTTCAGCAGCACAGCTGTGGGTGACAGAGGAGGTGTGTGGATGCTAATTCACTACTTCCTCTCTAGTGCACCTGAGAGGTAAGCACAGCTCACCTAGGCCAAATTTAACTTGCTTGGAGACTACACAATCTTAATTTGTGTAAGGGACATAACATCGCTCCTATTAGGAAAGCTTTGTTCTTGGCCTTTCCATGACATTAGCCCCTGCCATTATTGTACTCAAAAGCATTTGGCTTTCTCTTGAATCTGCTATTGTATTACATTACAAGGGCCACACACTGACAATAAAATGGCTCTCTCTGTGGTACCCAGGAGGGACAGCACCCGCTTGGATTATATTCTTTTGGATTCCCTAGATGAAAGAGGGGGGGAGGGTTTCACTGTGTGTAGTTGTGCTTTTGGTCTGTGAATGAACTGCTTATTCCACGAAAGGTAGAAGTAGGGCAAACATGAGCCTGTTCACCACATTATAGAATCTCAGAACTAGTGGGTAATAAGGGAGGTTTCTACACTTAGGACAAATAGAAGGAAATACCACATTATCCAGCAGAAAATGAACTTTTAAAATTCCTTATCCAAAGAGGTGGAAAAAATTAAAGTTATAAGTAGCCTTTAAAAGACTAGTTCTGCATATAGTACAATTGTTTGCCAGGAAAACCCAAAGGGATGAACTAAAAAGCAATTAAAATAATTTCATCTAAAGTTCGGTTAAAAGAAGAAATCAATAACATTCCTGCGTCACTTAGAATATTCGGTCAGAAAAATGCAAGGGACAAATAAAGTGTTGGCTTGGAGCAAACTTCCTTCTTCATGGGATTTAATCAGGCTACCTCCTACCTATTGACTAGATGTAACTGTAGAAACTATGCCCTCAGGAAGGGCTTCCCAGGTCCCTTAGACTGGTGAGGTGCCCCCTGTAGTGCGTTTTGAGAGCACACCCTACTTACTTTGGCCATTTGAATGACCAGTTATGGCGGAAATGTCTATCTTTCCTACTAGACTGTATCCTGAAGGTAGCATAGTGGATGTCTTCCTCACTGCTAGTCTTAGTGCCTTGCATAATACTGTTGAGTGAATAAAAAATGAACAAAACAGAATATTACTTAGAAAAATCTCTCCTTAGAGAAATGTGTGTGCCCTGTATGAAGCAACATGACATACTTAACAAAAGATCAAAGACAACTTGAGAAGGTGTGGCCAGATGCCCAGTTCCTAGGTGGGACGGCTGGGTATGGTACAGCTGCCCTTCTGCCCAAAATAATGTGTAGACTTAACTGTAATATCAACTAACGTCCTCACAGTATCATTGGGAGAAATGTTACACAATGATTCTGGAAGGAAATGTCCATGGAAAAATAAGCTATGAGATTCCTGAAGGTAACATCCTGTCTCTTCCTCTTTCTCTCCAAGTAGTCTCCCCCACACAGCCTGGCTCCGCACCCCACCTGCCCTCCCTGCCTGCTGTGTTCTATCAGGGGGCAGGCGCTTAGAGATAGCAGGAAGTCCCAGGAAGTCCCAGGACTGATAAATCTCTGTCTGGTCTTGGATTCCAGAAAGCAGCTCAGCATAGACAGGGAAAAGGTGCTTCTGAGTGCTCCTTCAGAGTCTGGCACTAACTGGATACCGTGATGGAATGGTCACCATCTGGGACCTGGACAGGACTCAGCTGAAGCTCGTAAGGTTCTGTGCAAGCAATTGGGTAACCTCCAATGTCCCTTCCCTGAAAGAGTCCCTTTCTGAGGGCTAGTCTGAGAGTATCCATCCCCCCATTGTCTTGCCTCTGCTTATTGTTTCCCTGGCCATTGCCTCCTTATGGAACATCCTAGAGTAGCATCTTCTGTGGAGGGGTGACTCTGTGCCTTGGTTCTCTGCGATGTCTTCAAGAGGGTTTGTTGACTTCTGCAGCTCTTCCAGGCTTCTGGCCGAGTAGTATGCATAAGTCAAGACCGTCACAGTCTTGGTGAGGATGTCCCCAGCTCCCTTGGATACATCTGCTCCATTGACTCAGTGCAGGTCTCAACACCAGGAGTCAGAAAGAACAATGGAAAGCACTAGGCAGTCACATATTTAAATAACTCATTCTTGAACCAACTGATCAATCAATGCTTAACACCTTGCTCCCTCACCTCAAACTTCATTAAATCAAATTTGATTGAATGCCCTATAAAATATGTCACTTTACTTTGTCCCTGAAGTTGGAACATATATTGTAAGTTATAATACCTAACTCCATCCTCTCAAACATTTAAACCCATGAGAAGAACTCTCATAACTATTACCAAGTCCCAGCAGACAGTTCCAGTGAATTTCCCACTAGACACAGGACCACAGGTACTCCCACTGGATGCAGTTTTAGTGATATTTTCAGACCACGCCAAGGGAATAATTTTTCTCTTTCCCATTTTTGTTTCTAAATGGTCCCAGCTCAAAAATGGACAATTAGAATAGGAGACAGAGGTCAGGGGTTACAGCGCAGCAGGAAATCAGGTTGAGAAATTTAAGGTCTAAGAAGTAGTCTCCCTCTGCCTGTGTCTCTGCCTCTCTTCTCTCTGTGTGTCTTTCGTGAATAAAGAAATAAAATCTTAAAAAAAAAAAAAAGAAGTAGAGGAGGAGAGTCCGGTGGGTTCTGAGGTAAAGGGGTCCAACGAAGCCACTAGAGTGGGGAATTCACGGGGAACTGCAGGGAGCAGTGAGGAGATGCTCCAGGGAGTCATCAGGAGCAGTTGCCTGGAGCTGGTCCTGCTGTGGGCTGCTCCGTCAGGTCACAGGGGAGTTTGGATACACCTGGGAAGGAACACATTCTCTCTCCCTCATTCCCTGTGACTAGTGAGCTATTTGCAAGCAGGAATTGGCTGAGACCCACAAGGTCAATCTCAAAGTGACTAGTTTGGGGCCATATATTCCTTGAGCACCAGTCACTGTTGCCTAAGTGAGAGCACACTCAAATTCAGACCCTGAGCTTAATTTGATGAAGACTTGTTCTTCCTTCACCTTCCCTGGGGGAATCGCACAGGTGTGCATCCTAGCCACAGACTAGGAAGCCCATCCCCTAAAATTGTTCTCGAGTACCCTTTCCCCAGAGCTTTCCTTGACTTCTGCTATCTTTTGTGTTTGGCTTGATTGACCTGCTGGAAGATGACCCAGAATCCTCTTGTTCATGGAGAACCCCCACTGTCTAGAAGTCCTCTCCTGGGGCTCTGTACCAGCTACCTTGCACATTATGGGGATCTGAACAGTACTCAGTGTAAGGGACCACTGCTTTCTTCCTAAGGAAAGGGGATTCACGGTCTGCTCGAGGTGGTTCCTCCAGCCAATGCCCCATGTTCTCCCCATGCTTGACCTTGGCTGGCTTCCTTCTCACCAACTGAAGCTCTGAACCACTGCATGGCTGGGGCTGTGCATTAGTTGATGACCAGAAGTGGTAAGAATGGGATTGGGAACTTTAGAATCCCAGATTTACACCCCAGCTATGCCGTGTACTCTTTGGGTTACTTTGAGCAAGGCATGTAGCCTCCCTGAGGTTGAGTTCTCCCAACTACAAAGATGGGACTAGTAATACCTACTTCCTGAAGTTGCTGTGTGAGGAATAAGTGAGATACGAGGTGTGAATACATCTGGCATTCAGTCAGTAAATCCTTAATCCCATTCCCGGATCTTGTAGGACATAGTACAATTTATCATTCCCTCCAGATCATCCTCATCTAACCCTGTGGATAGTACCTGTTTTCTCTTTCCTCATACCCTATGAGTAAGTGAGCTACTAGCAGGCAGGAATTGAGTGAACCCACAAAGTCGATCTCAGAGTGCCTGGTTTGGGGCCTCATATTCCATGAGGGCCCAGCCACTGTTGCCCTTGTGAGTGTGCACTCAAATACCTGTGGAACAGGCCAAGGGACATAGCAGATTCCGCATTTACACTGTGCAGAGTCAACCTGCCAGCAGGTTCATCCTTAAGTGAGAAAACGACTGCATAAATATGCTCTATACACACCCCCACATGGATTAAAAATATAGGCCAATATCTACTTGCCAAGGAAAGGACTAAGCTCTTTTCTTAAAAGGATATATTTAGACTTGACAGTGAATCGGAATATTTGCTGAGAGAAGGGGCCTGGATCTGACATCATAACTTCCCCACCTGTGAAGGGCTTGTCCTCCACTGTGCCTTCGGGCTCGTGCTCCGCACAGCTATAGTTTTGACAGGTGAGGGGAGGCAGCCTCCACAAAGCCTTGTTAATTTTGGAGGTGGACTAGCAGGATTGACACTTGTGGTGATTCCCCACAATAAGGCCATTGAAATAGTGTTCGTGAAGGGGGTGAATGGAAATGGGTTCTGACATCTTCTGTGCATGGTGAGGATGGATCACATTTAATAACCATTTTATGCCTGTCTCTCTGGGCTCGTCTAGTGGCTTACTCTTCTCTTGATATCAGGACATGGCTCCTATTAATCTTCGAGAACGAAAGGGGGGAAGTCAAGAGTACTCAGCCTCCAAAGAGGAGCTTTTCCCTCTTTGGCTTGAGTTTTTCATGGATCTAGTGGTTGGCCAGAAAGTTTCCTAGAAATAAGAATGATGGGGTGAGTTTCAGGAATGAATTCAATTCTGCACCCCCCTGACTCTTAATCCTACTACCTATAGCACAAAATATTCAGAGGTGGACTTCCTAAAAGGAGGATGGAGAAGCAGAAGTAGTAGCCTGAGAGTCCTCACCAGGACTTTTTACAAGAGGGCAAATTTAACTCGATGTTTTTTTGCAATAGGCTGTTTGTTTGTTTGGTCAAGTGGGAAGTCTTTCCACTTAATTTTATCCTTCTTGGCACTGATGGTTGGGTTAGATTGCGGACCACATTCAGACTTGAGTTTATTCTCAGTTACTTGGCTTAATTGCTCATGAGTCAGGGCTTGCCCAGAAGCTCAGAGATGCCAGGCCAAGCACATGGACTGTTGGGTCTGGCCTCATTTTCTTATCAGCTTACCTTTCTGGAGGCCATGTAGTAACTTCAGCCCCACCAGTAGCACCTCTCACGGCAGGACCCTTAGGGGATAATACCTTCAGACAGTGGATGAGGCCAGAGGCCCTTGTTTTCAAAGTAATCATTTCCTAAACCTGCTTTGTAGAACTGCAGGACCCAGACTCTGGAAGGATCCTGGAAACGCTCTCTCCCTCCAGGAACTGAGGAAACTTTGTCATAAGGCACATATCCTGAGATCTACCCAGGGCTTGGATTTGGGTGGAAATGGATGACCTGAAGTCATCCTGTTACTTTTTAGTACCTATGCCTCTAAGCCCTGTGCACGTGGGTGCGTGTCTTCATTTCCCTTTGCTGAAGGCATTCATACACTGTTCTCCTTTCTTTCTTCCCCTCTGGCTGCAAGCAGTAAAAGTGAGGAGTCCTTGCTTTTAAAAAAAAACCTTTAAAACTCTGCCACTGTCTACTGGAAAGTGCTAATTCCTGAGTCTCCCAATGAATTTCACCTCTTTGTGGATCACTCAGAGCTTTGGTGCTTTGGGCTGTAATCAGTCTTACTTTTCATCTTTCATCTATTTCTTGCCTGCGACACATGGTGTTCCCTGCCAGTTTCCACTTCCTCTATCATCCATCTATCTCTATCTACCAGCCTATCTATATATATCTACCTGTCTGTCTCTCTATATATATCTCCATCTCTGTGCTCAGGGTTGACAAATGCTAGCGAGATCCATAAAGAGCCCCTCCAAGTTTAATGCACGGTAAATACGCTTCAGTATATACCTGAAATGACCCACATTAGATCCTCCACCACACCTCCTCAGGAGACTGTTATTACCTCTTCTAATCCTCTGAGAAGAGATCAGAGAGTGAAGGCAATGCCATTTCGGGAGGCCTTCTTCAGAGGTGGTGGGTCTCTGCTTTTGAAAGGCTATTTTTTTTTTTTTTGAAAAGCTAAACATTTCTTAAGTTTATTATTTCTTGAGCATTTTTAAGGTGCTGGGCACTGTGCTGGGCCAGAGGTTCAAAGACAAACAGGTCATAGCCTCTGACCTCCAGGAGTGGCTAACAAGTCTAGCAGATGAGGGATCCATCTGAAGACATTGCAAATTGCTGAACTTTTACCTGCTGTTGCAAAGTGGTCTAGAGGAAAAAACTCAGTGGAAAGCAGATACTCAGCTTGAGTAATCCAATTGGGAGAACAGAAGATAGCTAGGTGGAGAGAGAGAAAGAAAATCTGGCAAAATGGAGTTGGAAAATAGGAATTATAACCAGACCATGAGCTCAAGGAACTTGTCTCTTTTCTTCATTATTTTGTTCGTAGGGTCTAGAACAATGCCTGAAACATTCTATGTTCACAGAATTATTTGTTGGATGAAAGGATGAATCTCAGTGGCTCATTTCTCTTTCCTTTTTGACTGGGCCATTTGCTGGAAGGAATCCCCCCCTCCTCCCCAAGATAGGACAATGCCATTAGACAGGTATATCTTGGGAATTTGCACCATCTGTTTGGGGCCCCATGGAAAGGTTGCACCAGATGGACCCGGGGTCTATTTTGGTCTTTACTTTGCATGTTTCTTGTTTTTCTGCATCCCATGCAGATGGATACTGTCAGGTTATTTATAGCAGGAGTTTGCATACAATAATAGAACAGTTGCTCTAATACCAATGCAAATTGAATTATTTTGGCTTTGCATTCTTCAGAGGACTTGTAGCAAACACAGTGTTAAATAGGTGTGGCACTAAGACTGGTTCCATATAGTATCAGCTGCCACCAGTTGACTCCCTTGTCCAAGACAATTCTCTCTGAAACATGGGACATGATTTTATTTGCATGCATTTCTCACAGGTTTTAGTAACAGCCCATGAATAGATACAAAACTTCTAAATAAAATACAGTGCTGGAAAATTTAATTTAATACTGTATTAAATAATTAATATACACAGCCAAGAGAGTAAATATTGTTCTTATATCTTGGGATGTTAATGATTTTGGGATCTATAATGATGAAAAATTGAAAACTGTTACATGTTCAACAAGAGGGGGCTGATCTAAAAAATCATGGTACATTAAAATGATGTAATACCATGGAGCTATCAAAAAGCATATTTCAGGATAATACTTAATAATCTGAGAAAATTATTATGATATATTAAGTGAAAACTTGCAGGTCATATTATATATACGCATAAACATATATCATAGTCTAATCTTATAAAACTATGTATGCCTACAAAAAAGCCTAAAAAGCTACAGTAAGTAATTCTTCAGTGAGAAGAGCATGAGTGACTTTTATTTTTTCTTCCTGCTTTTCTGTTTTTAACAATATTTCTACAATGAACATTTATTACTTTTGTAATCTGGGAAAAAATGCAATAAGTGCTATTTTGAAAAATTGTCCCTTTGGCTTCTTCCAGTCGGGACTTTGTATCTGGAATTTATATTAAAGCTTAGTTCAGGGCATCTGCTATTAGACACAACCAAAGGGAAAATATAAAGTGTGCAGTCATGGTCTTTAAAGTAGGCATTTAAAAAGTTGCTTTTAATTTAATCTCAAAAGAAGGTGGTGTCTTCTCTGCAGAGATTTATTAATGCTGGTTTGTACATCACCCAAGCATCTCACGCATGCCCTAAAGCCCATCTATAAAAAGCTAGCATGTATAGGCAGCACATGCGTTGTCCAGATTTGTAAATTGTACATTGCTCGAGGCCAGTTGTCTATCAGGTTCTCCCAGGGATGAAGACCAACCTGTGGAAGCTCAGGTTTAAATTAACAGCAGCAGAGCTTTGGGGTGAGGAGGTTCTCAAGGAGCAGAACTTATCGACTCTGATTTTGTGGATAGCCTCTTGCTTTCCAACACCCTGTCTTGGACCTTGGTCCCAGATCAGGCATTTGGAGCAACCTCTCCATGCACACACAGCCTTATGTGTGAACCCCTCTTCGTTAAAGACACAAGTTTTCTAAAGCCCGAGGGGAGGAGCAGTATGACTCATAGCCACTGTTTTAACTTGAACAGTCACACTATAATAGTTACACAGCGGGCTCCAATGATTAGTGGCAGTATTTATCTTTCCTAGTTTGCATTTACAGTGACACACTCAGTGTGACCCTCCCAGATCCAGCATCTATAAAGTCAGCTGCCTCATATGCACTATTTTTAACTATAAGAAGAAGAGCCATATCTAATGCAATCTATGATAGCACTGTAATTAAAATGTCCTGTATAATGCGGAGATCTAATAAATAAAGTACAGCAAGTATTATGTTTCAGAACAAACAAATGCTAGGAGGTGGGTTGCCTTAAAATCCAGCTACTACTACCTAGCTTCAAAACTTGTCACTGCAATTGAGAAATGAGTAACAGCCTTTGATATCAGAGAAAACAAGATTGGGGACAATGTTCCCCACCTGGGACTGTGACGAGCGGCGGTGAGAAATACAGAGCACAATTTACTTGACAAGAACTGGTAACCTGGGACCACCTGGAAAGACAAAAAGAAAGGGGCTAGAGATTGAACCTACCCTGCTTCCACTGTGGGATCTGATAACGGGTTTTAAAAAATAATGGTACAGGGATCCCTGGGTGGCGCAGCGGTTTGGCGCCTGCCTTTGGCCCAGAGCACGATCCTGGAGACCCAGGATCGAATCCCACGTCGGGCTCCCAGTGCATGGAGCCTGCTTCTCCCTCTGCCTGTGTCTCTGCCTCTCTCTCTCTCTGTGTGACTATCATAAATAAAAAAAAAATTAAAAAAAATAATGGTACATCAGTGATAAAAACAGATATACTCTGCTTAGTTCTTTAAGATCAACTTGATCACAGCTCTAATTGTATCATGTGACTGTGTCACTGCAAATGTGAGGAAACATTGGCTGTTGTCCTTCTATTTCCACTTGAAATTTGCTCCAGGGAAACCTGTCAATGTTTTTGCTTTCCTCTTATGTCTTCTACACGATCTTTGAGATGGCTTCTAGACAACCAGAACTATCTACCCTTTAGTCCTATGATACTTTTCACTTTAGAGTGGAGAGGACATGGAGGAAAGCTTTCCTGCCAATGAGAGAATGGGAAATATGGTACACGAGGGCAGAAAGTCAAGAAGACAAGAAAATATCCCGGGATGCTCTTTATCACCTTTTGGTTAGAACAATTCCAGTATCTGTTGTCCCTCTGAGTGTGAGACTCTTGTCAGTGCCTCTGACCACCAGCAGAATAGTCCTGGGAAATTTATAGCCTACGGTGTCCCCATCACAAGAGAATCTAAATTCCAGGCAGCTTGTACAGAGCAGCAACTGGAGAGCAGAGTAGACTAGATCAGGATTTCCATTTTGGAGCTTTTAGCGATTACAGCTGTTCACAGGAGCTAAGGCTCTGCAGCCTCCGTCTATATGATTTCACAATGCCAGATTAAGCATTTATCGAATGAGTATATAAATCAATGAACTGCGTAATTGGAGAAATGAAGAAAAGCTTCAGCGAGCCCCGAGGGCTACAAAATTCTCTCTCAGTACCACTGTCCACATTCTGTAAGTTTTAACATGTAGGCCGACCATTATAGTTCATAATGGTTTTATTATAGCTTCATGATTATTTCATTCTTGATGCAGGAGTAATCTGTAGATAAATTTTTAATTTTAAAGTGACTGTTTTAAAAAGTTTATCCTTTTATTATTTATTTTTAGGCTAATTGCATTTCATTATAAAATATACGGATTCTTTGAAATATGTCAAGACTTGTTTACTGACCCCTATTTTGAGGTTAATTTTACACACGTACCATTTCACAAATGGTCTGAAATAAATTTCAGACATGTTGTCTGATTTTCGATCCAAGGCTCAATATATGTCCATAAAATCTGGTTACTTGTGTTGTCAAATCTTCTATATCTTTATTAATTTTTTGTCTGCTTTATATATCAGTTTTTAAGGGAGATATGTCAAAATGTCCCACTAAGTTTGATAATTTGATAATTCTATCAAATTTAATTTTTGAAAACTATTTATTTCATTAATTTATTTTTATCAAGGTATAACCGACATATAACATTATGTTAGTTTCAAGTGCGCAATGTAACCATTCAATATTTGTATATATTGCAAAATCATTACTGTAGTCAGTCTAGTTAACATGCATCACTGTACATACATAGTGAACTTCCATCACTATATATAGTTACACAAAATTTTTTTTCTTGTGATGAGAACTTTTAAGATCCACTCTCTTACCAGTTTTCAATTATGCAATCCAGTATCAACTATAGTCACCATGATGTATATTGCATCACCATGACTTATTTTATAACTGAAATTTTGTACCTTTTGACCCCCTTCACCCATTTTACTCACCTCCTATCAAATTTGATTTGTACATTTGATGCCATATCTGATGCTTGAATTAGTCATACAAGATTAAAATTATAATTTTTTTCTGGTGAATTCAACATTTTATTATTATGAAATAGCTTTCTGATATTTAAAAGGCTTAAAGTCTATTTTATCCACATTAATATAACCATATATGATTTCTTTTGGTTAATATTTACATAATATTCCTTTTTGATAGGTTATTTTCAGTCTTTACATTTTTATGTTTTAAATATGTCTGGTTTTTTTTTAAGATATATGTATTTATTTTGAAAGGGAGAGAGTACGTGTGAGTAGGAGGAGGGGGAGAGGGAAAGAATCTTAAGCATACTCCCTGCCGAGTGGGGAACCTGACGAGGGGCTTGATCCCATGACCCTGAGATCATGACTTGAGTGGAAATCAAGAGTTGGATACTTAACTGGGCCACCCAGGCACCACTAGATATGTCTCTTATAAAACAGCATATAGAGGTGCCTAGGTGGCTCATTCGGTTAAGTGTCTGCCTTCCCCTCAAGTCATGATCCCTGGGTCCTGGGATCAAGGCCCACATCTGGCTCCCTCTTCACAGGGAGCCTACTTCTCCTTCTCCCTCTGCTGCTCCCCCTGCTTCTGCTCTCTCTCTTTCTTGCTCGCTCTCAAATAATAAAACCTTAAAAAAAATGAAAATAAGACAAGTATCCTGCTGGATACTTAAAATATAATTTGATGATCTCTGCCTTTTTAAAATTTTTATTTGTTTAAGAGATTTTATTTATTTATTCATGACAGACACAAAGAGGGAGGCAGAGGCATACGCAGAGGGAGAAGCAGGCTCCCACAGGGAGACCGATGTGGGACTCGATCCCAGGACACCAGGATCACCCCCTGAGCCAAAGGCTGAGTCACCCAGGCATCCCTGATTGCTACCTTTAATTGGCAACTTTAGTCCATTTACATTTATTGTGATTGTTGATATGTTTGAACTTATTTTTTATTTTTCTATTTTGTGTTATTTATTTGATTTCTTTGAATACCTTTTTCCTTTATTATTGCGTTGAGTAAGGATTCTTTTTTATAAAATGTTTTTTTCCTATTACTTTTTGGAAATTATAAACTCCATTTTCATTGTTTTAGTGGTGACTCTTAAAAGTTAATTATACTTAACAAAGGCTAAAGTTACTTAGTATTTCTCATTCTTTTCTTAAGCTTTTGGCACATTTAAATCTGACCACTCACCTTACTATTGACTGTTTTTTAAAAATCTCTAAATTATGCATTATTTTTAGCCCTATACAGTAACTATTTCTTTAGATTTATTTGCATGTTTGCCTATTCTAAACTTACATTGCTTCTTGCATCTTAGATCTTCCCTCAAAGAGAATTTTCTTTCTTCCAAAAGTATATTTTTTTAAAGTTCCTTTCATGATAGTTTGTTGGTGATAAACTCTCTCAGCTTTTATGTGTCTGATGGAATTTGATATATCTTGGAATGGAGTTGGCAGAGTTTGCAGATGACTGGAATAGAGGGTGATAATGAGGGAAAGAGGGTAGCCAAGAAAGTTTCTAGCAGAGTACTCCCCCATAACATGCACATAAAAGACACTTACAGATGGTGCAATGAAAAGCAATGAGGGGTAGTGTTGCTAATTATAATAAATTCTGCCAAATAGATATGTAGGTCCAAGGATTGGATTCTGGATCCCCAAGACCTTTGTAAACAATTTCAGGTATTCATTCACCAATTCATTCTTGAACTAACCAGATCTACTATTCATTTATCTGTTCCTTATTTAATGTGTCATTTAAGTGGACTTTTAAAACACCTACCCATGTGGTAGCTATAATGAAGATATGAAAATGAATAAATCCTTACATGGACTCTGCCCTGTGGATCATGCAGCCTTGTGGGAGAACAAATCATAATAAGCTAATCAATCACTCAAATAACTAAATCTGTGATTGTGCTGAGTGCTATGGAGAAAGACATCTGGTGTTCTCAGACCCTTTAATGGAAGATTTGACTGTCAGGAGGTCAGAAGAGATATCTCTGAGGAAGGAAAATTTGAGCTGAGAGTTAAAGAGAGACAAGGAGTAAACTAAGCCAAGAATGGGTAAAAGAGCCCTTCCGACCAAGGAAATGGCAAGTGCAAAGGCTCGGTGGCCAGTCATGGCAGACACAAAGTCCTGTGGGAGGGAGACAGGCATAAATAGGGGAGCAAAGGGCAATAGTGTGGCTGGAGTAGAGAGAAGAAAAATAAGGATTTAGATAGAGTCTGGAATGATGAGGAAGGGACAGACTCAGGCCCTAATGGGCCACTTCAAGGAGGTGTCCTTATCCTGAAAACAATGAGGGCTGCTGACATAATTTAGGAAGAGGGAGCAAACGACTGAATTTATGTTTTGAAGGAAAACCACACAAGCTTCCTGGCTTTTTTTCTCCTGTGCTGACTGACTCAGGGACCGCAGAGTGACTCCAGCTTCTTCCAAATAGCAACTCCTGTCTATGCAGGAGGGAAGTCCGAGCACTGGCCACCCAAGGGGCCTGCTAAAGATGCTCATAAAACTTTCAACAGGGATCCCTGGGTGGCGCAGCGGTTTGGCGCCTGCCTTTGGCCCAGGGCGCGATCCTGGAGACCCAGGATCGAATCCCACATCGGGCTCCCGGTGCATGGAGCCTGCTTCTCCCTCTGCCTATGTCTCTGCCTCTCTCTCTCTCTCTCTGTGTGTGTGTGTAACTATCATAAATAAATAAAAATTAAAAAAAAATTTAAAATAAAACTTTCAACACAGGTGAAAAAGGACAATGGGAGGCTTCCTGGGTCAGACACAGGTATTGTTGGTTTCCCCTTTTGTGCTCTTTTTTTTTTTAAATTTTTATTTATTTATGATAGTCACAGAGAGAGAGAGAGAGAGGGGCAGAGACATAGGCAGAGGGAGAAGCAGGCTCCATGCACCAGGAGCCTGACGTGGGATTCGATCCCGGGTCTCCAGGATCGCGCCCTGGGCCAAAGGCAGGCACTAAACCGCTGTGCCACCCAGGGATCCCCCCCTTTTGTGCTCTAAGCCAACTCTCAGAAGTATGCACTAAGTGCCTCCAGGAAGCAAAGGTATAATTAATGAAGAACAGCCAAAAGGGCCCTCAGGATCCTTTGATCCTGGAGGAACGAGAGGCTGAAGCAGTTGAGGCTCAATCAGTCCAGGGCTGCTCAGTGCACAGTTTCTTGTGACCTCCCTTCCTAGAGGGGTTTCTCTCCACTCTCCCTTCTGAGCCCTCTGGAGCCCTAATGGGGCTGGGAAGGGACAAGATGGGATAAAGGAGAAGTGGTCAGTGAAACAGGGGAAGAGGAAAAAAGCATCAGGAAAGAAGAGAGCTCCCAGTGTCAAATGCAAGGCATGTGTGGGGAGAGGGTCCAAGGAGAGCTTTGGTGCCGGGTCTAGGCTTCACTCACTACCTAACCCACTGTGTGACCTCAGGCAGATGACATAATCTCTCTATTGGCCTCTGCATCCTCATCTATAAATAAGGGATTTCCCAAGGATGTCCACACACCTGGGGGTATAGGGAAGAGATCTGTGAGGAAAGATGACATGACTTCCTATGGCAGATCAAACTTACTAGAAGAATTTTGAGGAAAAAATGTGTTAGTTTTATATTAAAACAGATACAGACATCTTAACTTAGAATGCAAAATGTACATTTAAAAAAAGATAAAATAGGCAAAGTCAAAAACTTGGTTCCTTTGTTTTCCTCTATTATTCGGGGTACTTGAGTGAAGAAGGTGGAGAAGCACAGGATTAGATGTGCTCTAAGATGCCCTCCAGCTCTTTAACATTATGATTCTTTGGTTTTATGATGAAGATCAAGGAGAAGGAGGATTAAGCAATCTGTGAACTATAAAAGGATTTAGGCGACCCTTTTAGGTTTAGAAGGAGTGGGTATTAATGTAGGCGGTCAGCTGTGCCTCATGCTCTCTCACACTCTGGCTTTGAAACCTCCTGTTCCTCTCTCGGGAAAGCCCTCGTCTTTCCTGCCTGCCTGGCTTGTTCCTCCTTGTTCGTTAAGAACTGTCTCAGTGTCCCCTCCCAGGGGATGCTTGGTCACTTCCTTCTTCCTTCCTGCCCCAATCTTCTAAACTGCTGCCTTGGACACTGGTCCCACTCCCTCTATGCCCATAGAAGTCAATGAGTAGTTCAAATTTTGTACTTATGGGGTTATAACATATTACTATTTTCTTCCTTCACCATGTTAACTTGCTGTTTCACTAACTTTCACACTATTTGGGGAATGAAGTTCCAGTGCAGGAGCAAGCCCTTCATGATATATGCCCTTGCTGACCTCCCTTACTCTGGGTCTTGTAACTCCACGATACTTGGTCTGGACTGTGGTCACATCCAACAACACTTTGTAGTTCCTCAAAGTGCCGCACTGTCTTCTGTTTTTTGTTTCTATTTCCCAGAATGCTGGTTTCTTGAATGCTTTTATCCTTGCCCATATAAAGCATTCCTTTTTATCTTTCAAGACTAGGTTCAGTCAATTCCCTTTGGAGAAGCCCTTCCTGACCTCCCATGACTTCCCTGTGTGGACTTCACCTCTCCTCAGACACAGCTCTACACCACTGTCTACCTCTTTTCTAAGGTTACATGCTTGCATGTCGTCTGGGTTAACACTAACTCGTGGAAGGCCATGAGTTTGTGCACCATTTCTAACACGGCATAAGCTCATTAGTGAATGCCAGTTGAGTGAATACATGCACAGATGAGAAAAAAGGAAGAGAATGATCATACTGTATTTCCAAAAATGCTCCCTCTCCCCCAAGCAAAGAGGGCAAGTTTTGGGTCCCTAAGATTGTAAACACAACTCCAGCATGCATACACTAATTAATTTCATCATTCTCTCATCTTTTGACTCACCTTATGGAACACTTAGCATTCATTCAAAACTATTTTTATTGTCTTAGCTGTTGAGGATTCATTTTGAATGAAACAAAGTCCCTGCCTTCAAGACTCTTATATTCTAGTGGGAAGAAACAGACAATAAAAGAAATATTTACTATGTCAAATTTTGATACTTGTTTTTTTTGGGAAAGGAAAAAACAGTAAGGCCAAAAGCCAGATCATGTAGGGCATCTTAGGTCACTGTAAGGTGTTACTGAGTGAGGAGAGGAGTCATCTGGTCTTACTTACATTTTAAAAGGCTCACTCTGGCTACTGTGTTGAGCACAGTTCATAAGGGATAAGGGTAGAAGCAAGACAGGAGGCTACTGCCTTTAGATAAGAGATGATGCCAACTTCCCCCAGGATGTAGCAGTGGAAACAGTGGAAAATGGTAAGAATCTTGATATATCTAGAGGGATAGCCAATAGGTTAGGATGTAGGATCTGTGAGAGAAAGGAGTCAAAAATGACTTCAGGGATTTTGGTCTAAACAGTTGGGAGGATGGAGTTAACACTGATGAGGAAGGAAGACTCTGGAATGAGCAGATCGGCAGGGAGACCAGGAGTTCAGTTTAGACTATAGAACTTGAGGTGCAAATAGGCATATAAGTGTCACTGGTGAGTGCACAGAGGGAGAGACAAGGGTGGAGTTAAGGGGAAAGGACAAGCTGTACATGAGAATTTAGTGTCACTTAGACACAGGTGTACTATAAGCTCTCGAGACTGAAACAGATCAGTTAGGTTGTGAATGTAGACATAGGAGAGAAGAGGCCTGTTCTGAGGCTTAGAGCCTTAGTGCACCCAGCAGTTGGCTGTTGGGGAAATAAGGAGGACTCAACAAGGACCTGAGAAGGAGCGACCAATAGGGTCACAGGATAACTGAATGAGGTAATAATCAGGGGTTCTTAGGTGGGGGAAAAGTGCCAAGATAAATGGGGGTAGTGGTGTTGGCAACTATCAATACTGGAAATGAAAGTTAAAATCATAGGGACTTAGGAATGTATGAGAACTTTTTAGGAAGTTAATGTGTTTGTTTTAGGCATACTTAATAGAGTATTATTAGCAAACATAGAGCTGAGATTTAAAACATTTTGTTTTCACTCCTATAGAAGAGAGGAAAATAAAATATATTTTGATTATCAGCAAATCAAAAAGATGTCCAATATTCAATATCGCCAAATATGGTCTCCAAGATAAAGCCTGCACACACAAAAGAAGAAAGCTCATTTCAAAAGTATCATTTCAGAAATGTCACGTTGTCCAGAAAACCTTCAGAACATGCATGCCAGCCAGAGACCAGAGATCTAACAAAAACCTCGGGGATGGTAGATGACAACAAAGATGAAAAAATGACTAATGTGTTATAGAAAGTATCTGAGGTTGTGTTATGGCCCAATTCTTCAGAGTTTACCTCCTTTCTCTTCAGCTCCCTCCTACTCTGGGTGGGCAGAAGTTCTTGCTAGAAGTTGGCTGCCTTCTGGCTAAGGACCAAAGCCTTGAGCCAGGACAAACTCAAGTGCTACTTCCTGTCATTCTCCATTAATCCATCTCCCTTGCACAGAATATCAGTGCTGGATTAGAGATCATCTAGATCAGCACTGTCCAATATCGTGTCATAAATCATGTCGAAATATCCAACAAGCCATACTTACAAGTCACACACATGATTTAAATTTTGTAGTAGGCACATTAAAAAGGTAAAAGAAACAGGGAAAATTAATTTTCATTTAACTTAATTTTTTTTGACTCAGTATATCCAAAATACTATCATTTCAACATGTAGTCAATATAAAAACATATGGGGACATCTTACATTCTTTATGTGACACGAAGCCTTTCAAACCCTGTGTGTATTTCACATTGCAGCAAATCTCAATTCAAAATAGCCACATTTCAAGTGCTCGATATTCTCATATGGCTAGTGACTGCTGTCTGGACCATGTAGATCTAGATCATGCCCTTCAGTTTATAGATGAAGGGGCTGATTCCGAGAGTGAAAGAAATGCAATGAAGACTATTTAGCTTGTCAGTACTAGCAAAGTCTCTTGGCTTCCAGTCTAAAGAGTTTCTCATATGTTCTGCTGTTCAAAAGAAATCTCCATTTAACTGTTCCTTGGCATCTTATTTTTATGCTTTGGTCATAAAAAGCCCATCCTAATCCCTATCTTTCCATCTTTTTCCTTATATTTTGTTTGGTGACCCTGTGTGCATCAGAATCACTATGGGTCATGTTCATAAAGCAGGTTCCTCGATCCTGTCTTCTGAAATTCTGATTTAGTTAGCCTGCTGTCAACCCCAGAACCCACTTTTTTTAGCAAGTGCTCAGTGATTATTTTTTTTATTTTATTTTATTTATTTATGATAGTCACACAGAGAGAAAGAGAGGCAGAGACACAGGCAGAGGGAGAAGCAGGCTCCATGCACCGGGAGCCCGACGTGGGATTCGATCCCGGGTCTCCAGGATCGCGCTCTGGGCCAAAGGCGGGCGCCAAACCGCTGCGCCACCCAGGGATCCCGTGCTCAGTGATTATAATGCCATTAGTCCATGGATCAACTTGACAAACATCCTTCTAGCTTCTTAGTTGTTATGAGTCCTGTAGTTCTTTTTTTTAATAATAAATTTATTTTTATTGGTGTTCAATTTGCCAACATACAGAATAACACCCAGTGCTCATCCCGTCAAGTGCCCCCCTCAGTGCCCGTCACCCATTCACCCCCACCCCCCGCCCTCCTCCCGAGTCCTGTAGTTCTTGAGGGAAATCCTGAAAGGATTGTCACAAGGCAGTTCAAAAACTGCTTCATCTTTCCTTCCCACATTCCTTGGGTGTCTGGGGCCCTACTGGCACTTGCTGTTCTTTCAAACTGGAAAATTACCTTTATTGTATCTTCTCTAGTCTAAGATCTTTGAAGGAAGGATGGAAAGCTTTGTTTCCCAGTTTTCTCCAGGGCTTAGCCCACAGTGCTGGAAGTAAATATTTGTTGAATAAATGAGGAATGAAGGAAAGAGTGTGTGGAAGCTTTCTTATCAAAGGTGCAAAGGAACAAAGGAGCAGATTTTTTGTCTCTGGTCTTGTTGATTCAAGAGCATTTGATGAACTGCATGAAGGAAACTAAGCAGATGACCTAGAGCCAGAAGGGAAACTAAGGAAGCTATCATGAACTTGTCCCCAGCCTCTGACCTGGCTCAGGTCCCTCTCTCATCCAGTCGTGACCATGATGGCCTTTGTAAGAGACGGTGAGCCTCCACACAGGGATCGCAGGGATCTCTTGGAAAGGTCTCAGGGCAGAGGAAGGTGGTTGCTGTGTGAGCCCAAATCACAAAAGCACCCCAGAGATACCTACAGAGTCCTGGCCTCCACCGTTTGGTATCTTTGGGCATGGGGGGATAATCAGAGCAGGGTCTGGCACATTATAAGACTAAAAAATATTGCCGAATAAACAAATGGATCTGCCAAACCGACCACTTGCTTTTTTGCCTTTACATTTATGGGTTCATTTGCATATGCAAATATAGACATACATTCATGTGTGGCTCCATATTTAAATTTAAGTGTTTTCTTTTATCTTCTCTTAGTTTTCTTTTTTCCTCCTGTTTCTTTATTCTCCTTGCCCTGAAAATCCAGCCTCCGTGATGTGAGTGTGCACAGCAAGCTCCCAGAAGCTTAAAGGTGAGAAGGAAATCCTCTCTTAGAAACTACCTTGGGAGCACAAACATGGAGCACCCTGGACACATTTGAAGAGTGACAGCCACTGAGACCTTCACTTTCACAAGGTCACGGAGAACAAGAGGCCTGTTAGATTGCTCTTCCTTATTCAGAAAGAAAGGGAGAAAATGGTCTCAGGGGAACTGGGCTGGCAGCTGGGGCGGAGCCTGGGGGAGCTGGATTCTAGAGCAGTCAGTCAGCTGTGACCCCAGATAGAGTGTTCACTGCCTCTGCAGAGAGACTCTGGCTCTGGGACGCTCAGCCAGGCTGAGTAATTTCTACTCACAAGCTTGCCAGCTGGGGCCTGGGGCCACTGGGTCCTTGGTGGCAGACGAATGACTTGTTCCTGGGGTCTGAGCTGGGGACATGCTGCCTTTTGCTGAAGCCGGTATTTGGGAGCAGGGCTCCTTGATGAACTAAGGAAAAAGCAGTGAAGAAGACCCATCTGTGGCCCTTCCCTTATGGCTCTGCTGTTCCCCTCCTGGAAGTTGGCCCAACTTCGCCGGTCACCTTCGCCCCAAGACCCAGGGCTCCAGGCTTATTTAGGTGGCATGCACCATGTGGCCTGAGCCCTGTCCTATGTGGGGTGCAGGGGTCTGTCTGAGGGGGGCCGTGAGTCTGTTAGCAATGTCAGCAGGAATGCCTCAGACCCAGCGGAAGACAGGCGTCTTGAGGAACAAGCGTGGTGTGGGACACTGAGGACGAGCTCAACAGCAGATGCACGCTCCCTAATTCTCATCTAATTTAAAGATCAGGGGATGCTTGGCATGGTCTGCAGTGAGCCTTCCTGGGAACGAGGACAACACGAGGGGGAAACAGCAGAGTTTCTCTCAAACGCCGCTCTCTTCACGTTCTGGACCCAGCTGGGCCTTCCAGCCAGGATGCACCTCCCACCTGCTCAGAGTTCACGGAGCCTCTGCCAAGCCTCTGGCGAGCAGCCCTGAGCCAGCAGCATAGCTTTTCCCGGTGAGGGTGACAGGCGCTTCCTGCTGGTACCACCTCTGCTGTGTACCCTGTGTATGCAGCTACCTTGACCTTGCCCCCCAGAAAATTCAGAGAAAGCAAATGCACCTTGTACATATGTCTCTCCTGGAGGATTTGGCCTTTTTCTGTAACCGCTCCTACAGTGAAAGGCCTTTGCTCCTTTCAGGCTTGTCAGGATGTTTTTCTCAGTCTCCATCCCGTTCTTGTCAGGGAAAATGATATGAAGTTGTTTTAAACTGGGAAGCACCTAAATTATGAGGTTATTATATGGCACAGTCGTGGCATCCGCAGATTAGCCTTCTCACTTTTAGGGTGGGTTGGTTTCTTTAGTTTCCAGCCTCAAGGCCCCTTGTGCCAGGCTTGCCTCTTTGCTGAGGCATGAAGCTGAGTGTCACCAAGGTGTGGGGACCCGAGCCTGCCCTGCCTCCTGGCATCCACACAACAGGCCTGCTTTGATGTTGTCTCCTTACTGGGTTTCTGAGGAAGGTTTATGAATTTGAGGATTCTGGAGTCTCCTAACATACAGCTTTACTGTATTGTCTCTCAGTATGGAAGGATATGGAAGTTTGGAAGGGTAAGAAAAGCAGCCAAACAGGCATACTTCTCCAACAATAACCCAAATCAAAAGGACTCTGAGGTTTCAAATAGAAGATACTGGAAGCCTCAGGGTATTTGTCATGTGCTTGTACCATGGGTGCCCATGTCCTAGTGGGATTGTTCTGGTCCTCCTGGTAATAATTTTGGAGGAGGTCCCAGATACGAATCCCATTAAATACACATTATGGTAAATTGGGTGGAGGGAGAATTCAGTGGATTGAAATAAAAAAAAATTAAATTAAATTAAAAAATTTTTAAATTAAAAAAAATTAAATTAAAAAAATTAAATTAAATTAAAAAAATTAATTAAATTTAAATAAAAAAAATCAGTATAAAGTGATGGCCTGGTAGAGGAGAGGCCGAGGGAGAGGATTAAGTCCCAGGAGTGAGCCTTGAGATGATTGTACATTATTAGCTCAGACGTTTGCTCCAGAGGTATTTCTTTCTTCTTATCCCATGGTTCTGTTTCTGACATATAAACAAGACCTTGGGAAGTTTAAATAGACCAAATACCTTTGGGCAGAGTTTGCTTTCCTGGTATTATTTGGGTGCATTCTGTTCATAGTGAGCAGCTGGGTATTGATCTGATTAGCTTTGAGTTGGAAAAGTTAAGACTTACCCTTCTATCTCCTGAGTAACGGGGACCATTTGTGATTTCTACGAAGTAATTTAACCTTGCCTGGATGAGAGAGCTTTTCTTTTGGGTTTTGCCTTTGAGCAACTTCAAACTTAACCCAAAGACAATTTAAGGCATTCACCCACTCAAAATGAATTTATTGAGTAGGTTAGGCACTACAGGAATGAAGAGATACCAAAGTATAAAACCATTAGAAAAGTCTCCCAGGGTCCTGGTGAAAATATCACATGTGTCCAACGATCCATGATGGAAAACACAAATATTTGGATAGTCTGATGAAAAGCCATTCAAAAGGGACATTCGATAGTCTGTAGAAAAATTAGTTGTCACATTGAATTTTCTTCTTTTCTATCAGCTCCGTGGTCCCTCCCACTAGGGCTTGAGGTGGGGTGAGGCAGGATTGAATTGCATTCCAGTGTCTCTGTGAGGGACTCATTTTAATTGAAGGATTTTCTTTTGGTTTTGGTTTTGCTCCTGGTATAAATCACTCATGGATTCCATTTCAGCTCTTCTCTTTCTACTGACTTGTCCCTCACCATTTTCTGTATCTTTTGCATTAAGTGGGTGAAGGAGAAGGAGAGAAGTGAGGGGAGAGGCAGGGAGCTTTGAGTCATGGCTGAGGCTGGAGATCGGAAAGCCAGGGCCACAACCAGGACTGAGGTGGACGTGGAGACGGAGCATCAGGCCGGCTCTGGGGTGTCTGCAGCTGGAGCTGCTGGACCGGGGTCCCACCCTACTGTACACGGGGCTGGGTGGGGGCAAGCCACTGAAGGGGCCTTGGTTTGCTCTCTCTTGCTGCTGCTTTCTCTTCCTGGGTCACTTCCCTCTTTGTTTTGTGAAAGAAATACTGCACTCCTCCTGTGTCTCTCCTTTCCTCACGCGATTACCACACTCACCACATTTTTGATGCGAGATAATGGGGGGCTTTCCCCTGTCCGATGATCCCCTGAAACTACCAGCTCGGTCCTACAATGCAACCCAACTTTGACACTAACCGGAGTTAGTGAATTCCGCACAGGTTAAGGGCTCGATCCCACGAGACCCTCCTCCCCACTTCAGACACCAATCAGAGGTAGTGAGTCCCAGGGTTACCCACAAATTCTGTCTGACTTGGCTACAAATCAGAGGTTCCCATGACGCCTCACCTTCAATTTGAGTATTTGCTAGAACAACTTGTAGAACTCAGGGAAACACTTATATTTTCCCAGTTTATTGTGTAATAAAGTATATGATAAAGACTACAGACGAACAGCCACATGGGGAGACACATATGACCCCAGAAAGTTTCCAAGCACAGGAGCTTCTGTCCCTGTGGAGCTGGAGTAGATCACCGTCCTGCATGTAGACGTGAACGCTGACCCAGAAGCTCTTCCAATGTACTTTGGGATTAATGTGGAGGCTTCATCATATAGGCTTGATTGATCATTAACTCAATTTCCAGACCCTCTTTCCTTCCTGGAGGATGGAGGTGGGTTGAAAATTCCAAGCTTCTAAAATCATGACATGGTCTTTCTGGTGACCAGCCCCCATCCAGGAGCCATCCAGGAGTCACCTCATTAGAATAAAAGATGTTGTCACCCAGGAAATCCCAAAGGAGCTGGGAACCAGGGTCAAAAGCCAAATATTGGAACAAAAGTTGTTCCTAGTGCTCTTATCGTGTAGGAAATCACAAAAATCTTGGGACCTCTGTGCCAGACACTGGGGGCAGAAACCAATATATATGTTTTCTATTACTTCACGTTTTGCTAAAGCTGATTGCCTCCTCTTCCGAGAGGCACCTGTTCTGACCTCCAAGTGCCCCTCCTGTGTGTCGCTCCCATCCGTGCTTCCCCTCATCCTGGTCCTCCCCGTACACTACACAGGTGCCTCTTTCCCACGAGCAACCTGCAAGCTTCCTGAGGGAAGGGGTCTCATCCCTCATGCTCGCCACGCTATTCCAAGTACAATGCTCAGCTCAGGGAATGTGTTCATGAATATCTGATGAGAGACTGTCAAATAAATGTCAGGCCCTGATGTATGTTGCCAGAAAGGGAAATGCATCAGCCCTTTCCCAGAGAAAATAAATTCCTATCATAAGACTTCTGCCCTGTAATCCTTCATCTATCACTGGGAGAGGCGAGCCAGCTATTTCCCATCCATTCCGATTTCTTCGCTGACCTGCCAGGGCCTGGTACTGCGCTGGGCAACGTGCACACGGCCCTTTGAAACACAGTTGGATTGCTCCTTCCCACTTTGCCATCTGGAGCCTTCATATTGTTAACAGAACATTCTTTAGACATTTGTCAAACTCCCAGCATCAAGCAGCCCAGTTCCAGCACATGACTTCCTGTAACCGCGTCCTGCCGACTTCTCACTAGTACATTAAAAATAAAAAGCACACACAGAGTGGCTCATACTTCCCCTTTCCAGTGACCTCAACCCCACGACTGGGGAAACTGTGATTCAAACTCAGGGAAAAAACAAAAACAAAACCAAAAACCACTGTTGGTGTCACCAATAGCAATGAAGGATCCTCCTGGGCTGGTGCTTGGGATATTAATAAATCCATTAGATTGGATCATTTGCACCACCAGCTCTCTTTTCTTTAGGGAATTTGAATGTTCGAGTGCTTTAAAGCGGAGATAAAACGACCCATGATTCATGTTCCTGTCTTCTGAAGAGTTTCCTTGTATAAGCTCCAACAACCTCTGCAGTTACTTGAAGGTTAAAACTATTCTTTCCCAAAAAGGAGAAAACCATTTCACTTTTCTGTTCATTGCTTTTCTCCTTCAGCACCTGAAAAGGAGGTGAATCCCTTCCTCCCCCAAACATTCTTACTAAGGGAATCTTGTTCCTACTCCCACTTATCTGGTGATTTGAACGTTGAAACAAGCAGAGTAGGGACGCTTGGGGGGCTCAGTGGTTGGGCATCTGCCTTCGGCTCAGGGCATGATCCCAAGATCCGGGGATGAGTACCCCCCTTGGACTCCCTGCAAGGAGCCTGCTTCTTCCTCTGCCTCTGTCTCTCTCTGTGTCTCTCCTGAATAAGTAAATAAAATCTTTTTTAAAAAGCAGAGTATGATTCCTTAATCCTTCAAGAGACTTTGGTGGGGTTTTTCTCTCCCTCTTTTTGTTTATTTGTATTGGTTATTAGGCTAGCAAATTTGGATTTGAGTAGCTCAGATCCTAGGCTAGTAGCATGCTGAGCTCATTATGTAAAGCTCATTCACGAGAGAAAACGTATTGAACTGTCTGGGTCTCAGCACAGAGAGTTTTTTTAGAGAAGCTTTGGTTCTGTTTTCTTAACTGGCCTCCTGCAGCTCCGAAATGGCATGTTTCAAGTCAGCATCTGGTCTCATTGGAATTGGGGTAAGAGCATCCAAAACCTTGCATGTGTCTAGAAGTTCTGACAGAGACTGCAATTCTGGTATCTAGGAATTAGACAAGGTCCAGGAGGTGGGATGTTCTGATTCTCAGCATACTTGCAGAGCACTGAAAGATTTCCGGGGGTGCCTGGAATGATTTATCTGTGACTTCCCAGTGGGACCAAGGACGAATGACTGTGATCCCTAACCCACCACCTGGGCCCTGCTAGTGGAGGTTGGGGATTGAGGGCGTCAAATGCCTTATGTGACCCAAGGCAAGCTGAAGAGAAATTCCAGCTCGCAGAAGCACCCATAGGAAAAGGTCTTGAAGTTTCAATTAAGTGATTTTCTTTGAAGATTTTTGACTTGCATTAATTCCCTGAAGAAGTTCATTCACTTTCCAAAGCAATTTCCCTCCAAAGGGTGGTTTGCTCTCCGAAGGCGAATTTTAATACTGATGTATGTCATTTATCTCCCACATCCTTTCTGAGACGACATACTGTAGAAAAGCCATTAGGAAACACTCCATATAATAGTTCCTTCACCCTTGAAACATCTTCTGAGAGGTAGGAGGAGGAGCTGAAAGTATAGTCCTCCTCCACTACTTGCCCCATTTTAGAAGCAGAGAAATTGAAACTCATGTGTGTCCAGCGACGATCGGTGGTGTCCAGCTTCATAGCTGCCCCTCCATCTGACCTTGTCGGTCTTCTCAAGATGAGGACTCTCTGCTCCCAAGAAGAGATTGGGATTTTCCCTGGTTTCAGTCATTGTCACAGATGCCATTTCTATGCATATCACAGGGAGCTCCCTCCATAAATCTGGTTTTTTATTAAATCTGTAGCATAGGAATTCTGTTTAAAAATATATATATATATATAGTATTAAGAACAAATTTACTGTAAAGGACACTCATTCTAAATCCTCCGACCCTTTTTTCCCTAAAGGCTACGATACTTTCTTTAGTGTCCTTCCAGAAATAGTCTATTTACAAGCATATTAAGTATCTGTATACACATGCACACAAACACACACACACACACACAGCTTACATTTCAAAGATTACTTTTCCCACATGAAAAAAAAAATCCTTCAGAGTTCTATTGAATAAATTTTATAATTTTTAATGCTTGTTTGGCATGGACAATAATAAAATAACAAACTCAACTACTTATACTCTGTGGGAAAAGGGTATTTCTATTTTTATATATTCTTTAAATGAGTATTTTCTATATTCATATGCATACATATTCTTTTATTTTTTTATATGCATGTTAACATATAGTTTATTTCCCTTTTCAAAACTTTGTGATAGTTCTTGGATTTGAATCAATACCTAGAAGTTTATGTATCCATACATAAGAATAAACCTACCTCATTCTTCCTTAACTGTTACATGGTATTCTCTCTTTTTTTTTTTTTTACATGGTATTCTTTAATTAGTTCCTAATCGTTGGACAAGTTAGGGTTTCCAGGATAATGCTGTGATGCATAACCCTGTACAAATTGTTAAACATGTAAGCAGAGTTATAGAATAAGTTTGTAGAAGTGGAATTGCTTGGTCAAAGAGTGTGTGCACTTTAAAAGTTGAGACACATGGACAAATTTGCTTCCCAAAGAAGTTGTATCACGTTATATTTCAATTACACGAGAGTCTCGGCATCCTTCCCAACACGATGTATTACTACACTTTTTGATCTCTGTCATTCTATTAGGTTACAAGTTGTATCTTGTTATTATTTTAATTTATAGTTATTCAATTTTAAATGAGTTTGGGCATCTTCCCTGTGTTGGAAAGTGATTGGTATTTATTTTTCTGTTGCTGCATTTGCATGAACTTTGCCCATTTTTCTACTGAACTGTTGATTATTTTCTTATTGATCCGTAAAAGCCCTTTATACATTAAGGAAATGGACCAATGATTCATGCCCTGTAAAGTCTCCCCCTTTTTACTTCTAATGATCAATTATTGCTCTTATATATCGCTTTCCTCACTCTCCCTCCTACTTTCTCTCTCCTATTTACTTTCTTATTGAGTTACTTATATATCTTGTTTATTTGGACGGGAAAGAAGGATGAGGGTCAGGTTTGCAAGGAAGTCTACTTTTGAATATATAGTGAGTAGATATTTTGCAGAATGTATAGAAAGAAAATGTGAAGCCAGAAAGGCCCTTTACCTGATATTTGTATCAAAAGTTTGTTCTTCCTCTTGATTCACTGATGGACACTTGGAAGACTCGCATCTTGCTCATTGACTATAAATTATTGCCTGCATTCAACAAACTTCTTAAGTTTATATTTACACCCTCTTATTTTTTGCTTTTCTTAGAACTCTCTCTTCCTTCTAATTTACTCTCAAAGAGTGATCATTATTTGGCTGGTACAGTTATCTCTAGACTCTTACCTCTTCATTAAGTACCTGGATCAGGACAATTTGTGTGGCAAGATTCTGATGGGAAGAGAGACGGTCTCAGGTTATTGCTTCAGGATTTATCCCAGTCTCCTGTCTCGGAATCCTTGGGCCATGCTTTCCTCTGACGGATTCAAGGAGGTGAGGCCCCCCATGAGGCATACTCCTCTCTCTGTAGGTTTCTGTTGAGAACCCACTTTTCCAAATCCTGCTAAAACCAATTCAACTTTAGCTAACGTGGTAATGATTTGTGGGGAGCAGAAGAAATTCCTCTGTAATTATGCGTGAATTGATGTGTGATTTCCTAATGAGCTTAAGTGAAGAAATCATCATTTTGTGATAAATGCTTTATATCTTAAAATGCTGGAAACACATATCTAATAAATTCAATCAAACCACTCTCATTTATATAACATTTGCAATTATTATTTAACATGCTGGCTTTCTTTGCTGCTTTACTGCTTTGGGTAATTGCAGAATCTAAAAGTTCCCTATTCATAAACAAGGCCACAGAAAACTCATTACATAGGAGTTTTTCTTAATGCAATCATAAATGAGTTCATTTTGAAATGTATTTGCATGCTGTGTAGGCTAAGACCCCCTTATCAGAAAATGTTGTAGTCACTGAATGAGCTTGCTAAATCAGGGACATTTGCCCCTGGAACAAGCTAGGTTATTCTCTGATACTGCAGCTTGGGCATCTAACAATGTCCAGACAAGCTGGGAAGAGCATCCAATGATAAAAATATGGTTCCTCTTCATCGAAGAAATGAGGCCCAGTGAGTTAAGTGGTCACAGGGCCGCAATGGATTCAGGGACTGCAGCACAGAAGAAAACACAATATATTGATTGAGGAGTCAGTTCCAGATTCAGATTCTGGCTATGTCACTTAGTAGCTGTGTGACTTTAGACAGACTACTCAGTCTCTCTAGGCCTCAGTTTACTCATCTGTCAAAGGGAGACAATGCCTATTGTTGTTGGCAGGATTAAATGAGATGGCATATGTGGAAGTTCTGGGCACACTGGCACATAACACATGACAGCAAATTGTCGCTAGTCAAATAATAATTAGTAGCCTTAAACACTGATAAATAACAGGAGCAAAACTGACCCCCCCACCCCCGGCCCTTCCACACCTCAAGCATTTTTCTAGGTGGCCAAGGTGGTAGTTTGTTTCATTTTTATCTTCTAGGGAGCTGAGAGAATGACAGGAATTGATAATGGTTTACTCCCTGGGACCCAGGGCCATTTCCTGATGGGTTATACTGAGTAGGTTGTCCAACCCTAAAAGAATCCTTTTTCACTGAGATGTGTTAGAATTTGGGGTTTGGTAAATGGAGACCCAACATGGTAAATGGTTTTGAGACTCATATCGAAATTAGCAGCAGTTGACCAAGGGTTGACAGAATGTATTAGAAATCTGTACAGGAGAGTCTTCCCAGGGCTCCCTCTAAGGATCTCTGCCCTAACCACAGGCGCTGCTCAAGACACAGCCATGTTTTTTTGCCCTGTAACTCAGCCCACTTCCCGTCAGGGCCACAGTTGACTGAACAAGGATAGGCCCTTGGCCAGGGGCAGTCCCTGGAGTCCCCAATGGCCAGGGGAAGCAAGGCTTGGCCAGTCATATTTCTTCACTCGATGATAGGTGGGGAGAGAGCAAGGCCATGGGCCCGAAGAGGCCCTCATGGATCTTGTGTGAGCTGAAGTGAAGGCTGCACAGAAACTCCGGGAAAGGAGTGGAAGTGTAGGGAGTGGAGAGGAGAACCTCTGCACAGAGGATGCAGGGTCAGTGGGAGAGAGAGAGCCAGGGAGTCTAGTAGGTGCTGCTCTGGTTCCAGATGGGTTTTCTAATTCCAGATGCAGTCTTTACCTATCTCCACCGACCTTTGCTCCCTGAGGCAGCTTGAGGAGAGACCCTTCACAGGCACTTGTAAGAGACCACCTTAAGCCCAGTCTGGGCTGCAGCGAGAAAGCAGAGGTTGGAATAAATAGGTAAAATAAAGGTCTGAATTGATAAGTAGTGGCAACAATATGGAGCATTGTTAATTATTCTACAAGGAATCTTGTTATCCATTTATTTTATAGATAACAGTGCAGACCTTGTAAATTGTAATAGAATGTTTGGTTTCTGAACATAAATGAATAAAAAGATGTAAATTCTCAAGGTATTTAATTCTAATGAAATTCAAAGAACTTAAACTTCCATTCAAATAGAGAAATCTATTATCTTTTTAGACAATTGGCTTGTTCATCGGTCCTTCCAAGGACATTAAATAAAACATGTATGAATGTTCCTTTGTTGGAGTCTGCATAGATTTCACAGTGCCTAACATTTTTCCTAATAAAGAAGCAACTTTCTGGCCTTTTCTTTTCTGATTTCCACTGCTACCATTGTATTCTACGTTGTTTTTCACCTGGACTTTTGCAGTTTCCGGCTAGGTGGTGTCACCACATTATGTATACAGTAAGTACCCATTAAGTGCTTTCTGGAATGCTTCTGTTACACTTGAACTAACCAGAGTTCCTCGCACAAGGAAGCAAAACTTAAATAATTTTATTTATTGTGTAATAAAAACCCAAACGTATACAAAAGTAGAGAGTGATGAACTGTTAAACAGCCATTCAAGGATGATCAGGAATGATCAATCAGGACCAATCTCTATATTCACATATTCCCCTGTCTCCTCTATTCTCATGCTAATTTTATCTTTTTTTTTTTAAGATTTTATTTATTTATTCATGAGAGATAGAGAGAGGCAGAGGGAGAAGCAGGCTCCATGCAGGGAGCCCGATGTGGGTCAATCCCGGGACCCCAGTATCACGCCCTGGGCCGAAGGCAGGCACTAAACCACTGAGCCCCCAGGGACCCCCTCTCATGCTAATTTTGAAGCAAATCCAAGATATCATATTATTTCCTTCATAAGTATTGTTATGGTATCTCTAAAAGAAAAAAAATTGTGATGTAACCGAAATACCATCATTACAGCTAAACTAAAATAATAATGATTTAATATGATAAATATCCATCTATGTTCAAATTTCCCTAATTGTCTTATTTTTTACAGTTTCTTTGTTTGAACCATATATGAAATGAGCTTAACACCTTATAATGGTTGACTTATCTCTTAAATAGCTTTTCATTCATAAGCTCCTTCTCCATTTTTAAATCTCTCCCTCTTTCATTCCCTCCTTCTCTCTTTTCCTGAGATTTATGTGTCAAAAAAAAAGGGTCATTGTCCCATAGTTTTCCACAGTCTGGCTTTTGCTGACTCCATTTTTGTGTTATTTCAAATGTTCCTTTGTCCATTCTATTTTCCTTGAATTGGTTTTTAAATGTCGACTAGGCCCTCACTTGGATTCAGATTCAGGGTACTCCATGAAAAGACACGTGATGTCAGCTTGTTTCCCTTGTCGTGATGCCAGCAGTCACTGATGATTATCACCTGGATCCATTAGATCATTAGGGGTTGCAAAATGGTGGTGTCCTAATTCTGTCACTCTTTCTCCATTTATTAACAAGTCTACTTTTAACTCCTAATCAACTGGTTACCCTAAGGTATAGTTCATATAGAAAGGGCAAGATAAATGTTTGATTTAAAATTGTTTGTTGGGACAAGTGGCTGGCTCAGTGGTTGAGCGTCTGCCTTTGGCTCATGGTGTGATCCTGGGGTCCTGGGATCGAGTCCCGCATCGTGCTCCCTGTAGGGAGCCTGCTTCTCCCTCTGCCCGTGTCTCTGCCTTTGTCTCTGTGTCTCTCATGAATAAAAGAAATAAACTCCTTAAAAAATTAAAAAATACAATTGTCGATTCCCTTAGCATTTTAAATGTGCCCAGTGAGTTTCTTTGCAAATTATTATTATGGATTAAATGTATTTGAGGTGTTTCAAATTCATTGCATTTATTACTCTTATGGATGATCATAATGTTCTACCTTTGGCTCCTGGGAGCTTCTTCAAGTGGCTCCTAATTTTTTTCATCTGGATCCAGTGGTCTTTGATGTCTTCCTTGCTCTCTGTAAAACAAGAAGCTCCAGGCTCATCTTGTAGATTTCCTACTTTAGAACCAGAGTCAGCTTTTTCTCCAACAAAAATCAAATTTTTTTCTGGTTCTTTTTAGTGGAAATGGCATCTAAAGACCACAATCTGGGCACTAGGGATGTTCATTGGTAGATGATTGGTTTTCATTTCTTGGTCTTTTCAAAATAAGTTGGTCTTTTTTAAAGATAAAACATTTTTTGAGTTCATATTGATACTTTCCATTCAAATGTAGAACTACAGAGTTTTTACTTAATCAATTTTATATATTTTGAATTCATTACAGTTTTTTCATCTTATATTTCTTTTCTTCTTCCTTTTCTATTTTGCTATGATGCTTTTGTGAAATACAAAAGGATTTTATTTTGAATTGTTAGTCAGATTTATCACCCTTTTCCTTATTGCACCTGAATTTTGAGTCATAGCTAAGAGAGTTTTCCCCACTCCTATGTTACAGGAGATTTCATCCATATTTTATTCTAATATATGAATGGTTTTATTTACGTTTAAATTTCTGACCCATTTGAAATTTATCTCCTTGTGTTTGAATGAAGAAAAGATCTAATTTTATCTTTTTCCACATGACTTTTCATTTAACCCAACATTACTTATTAAAAAGTCTATCTTTTTCTTCTTGATATAAGATGCCACCTTTATCCTGAATTAAATTTCCACTTGTGATTGGTCTTATTCCCATACAATCTTTCTATTTATATGCCAATATCACGTTGTTTGAATTATGGAGGCTCTACAATCTGCTCACCCTTTTCAGGATTTTCCAGACCATTCTTGGTTAAGCAGAACTTTTGAGTGAGAACCTATCTTCATGTTTCCTATCAGGGTTCTATGCCTACTTTCTAAGATAGCACCTCACTAATTTGATAAATAAGATTGAGGGAAGGCATGAATAGGCCCCTTAAGACAGGAATTGGCAAACTGTGGCCCATGAGCCACATTTATCGGTAAACGAAATTTTGTTGAAATATAACTATATTGCCTAGGAGTGCTTTTGTGCTACAATGGAAGATTGAACAGTTGTCGTGAAGACTGAATGAACTGCAAAGCCTAAAATATTAAGATACCATTTCTGGATCTTTACAGAAAAAATTTGCTGACTCTCCCTTAAAATAATATATTGGTATACTAACAGGTCTTCTAGAGATAATCCTAAACCCCAAACAACCCACTACACAGTTTGTGAGGTTCCCTGCAAAATAAAAATTCAACTCCCCTCATTCAAAAAGCGGGTAAAAAGTGCTGTGAAGGTACTAGAATACAAAGCATTTTCCTCCAGCAGTTGATATTTCATGTTGTTTTATTTGTTCTTTAATGTCATTTTAAATAAAGAAAAATTAAAATTATTAGCATGAATTTTACCTTTCATCTTTACATTGTACAATATCTATTTTAAATGTAAACAGAAGAGCACTTAACTTGTATGCAGAATCACTGAAATTACACAATTCCTGTTTCCTGACTTGTCCCTGAAGGATGCCTTCAGTTGACCAGGGGAGACAAACACAAGCCAGGAGGGTTGGAAGTGGAGAGAGAGAGCCTCCCAGGCATGGAATGGGTCCAGGAGAGCAAGTGCAGACTCTCGAGGGAGACCTGAGGCACAATCAGGACACCAGGGGCTTGATGTCTGTCCCCCCTCCCACAAGCTGCTGGACCAATGCTCCATTTCTAGGCCTAGGGTGAGAAAGCCCCATAAACCCACCACTACAGGAAGAAGGGACCCTTCAAGGGTACTGCAAACAATGCTCCAGTAGAGCTATGTGCCTGGATAGGGGTGGGCAAATCACCCCCTAATGTGGGGCAGAGCAGAGAGACGGTGGTGGTCATGGGGCAGGGCCAGGGGAGGGGGTACTGGGTGCTAAGGACCTGTCCTAGGGAGGTGGGGGGGCAGTAGGAAGTCAGACCTTGTGTCAGTCCAGGCTCTAAGCCCCCAACACGTGTTCCATTGTCTCATTATATTTCACTTACAAAACATAAACTCAAAGATAAAATAATTGTGACTATCAAGACTACAGCCATAGAACGTCAAATCTCAGATTTGGAGCTCTGGATAACCACACTGCTGGCACACCCTTGATGCCTCCCCGATCTCAAGTAATTACCCTGTCCCCTGGGAATGTCTGTCAACACTATAGCTAGAAGGGAATGGGTGGGAGTATAGATATTGTGGGGAGCCCTTCAGATGGGTGGCACCCCTCAGTGATACCTTAGAAGTCTGTTGTCTGTCTGCTTAAGTCCCACTTTTTTGGGGGGGGCCCTTTTTTTAACATGCATTTTTTATTATGGTAAAATACGCACAAAAAGTTTACCATTTTAGCCATTTTGAAGTGTACAAATCAGCAACATTAAGTACATTCACATCATTGTGCTCCCATCACCGCCATGCATCCTCAGAATTTTTTCATCTTGAACTTGGAAACTCTGTCCCATTGAACAGGAACTCTTCATTTCCTCCTCCTCCCAGTTCCTGGCAGCTGCCATTCTACTTCCTGGCTTTATGAATTTGACTACTGTAGGTACCACATTTAAGAAGAATCATAGAGTATTTGGGTTTTTGTGACTGGCTTATTTCACCTGGCATAATGTCCTCAGGGTTCATCCATGTTGTTGCATGTGTTGGAATTTCCTTCCTTTTTAACGCGGAAAATTTAATGTGGAAAATATACCACATTTTGTCTGTCCATCCATCCGCTGATGGGCACTTGTGTTGCTTCCGTGTTTTAGCTATTGTGAATAGAGCTGCTGGGAGTGTGGGTGTGCTATTTATTGTCCTTTAACATTTGGTTCCTATATCACAGAACACACCTTTACTTAGGATTATGCTGATGTTGTAGCTACTCTGTGGGGACCTGGAGCCTCAGGGACATTCCAGGGTCACACTTGATGCCCCGCTGAGGATTCGGTTTCTAGCCTGCATAGATTGGCAAGAACAAGAAAATGTTTCAAAAGGAGAAGCCACTGAAGCACTATTTTTCTTTGTTTCTGCAAAACAACTTTGGTTTATTTTCTCCCATTTGAGGCTTTGTTTTCACCTATGCAAATGTGATTCATCTTTCAGCGCTAGAGAAGGGCCTTAAATAACATAATTACTTCACCAATCATCTCCTTGGCTATTGGAAATCATCTTTTCAGTGAGGTTGACTGCATGCAGTTGCTTGAGCTCTATACAGACCCCAAATAATGAGCAAGCTTCTTTTCTTAACATGCTAATTATTCTCTGAAGCGAGTGTTGTTTTAAAAGGGGGACTTAATTGGATGTTAAATCTGCAATTGAAAGATTAAATTATGAAATAAACAAACATATCAGTCTAATAGGTCTTTGGAAAAAAATTAGTCATTCTACTCCAGTTTTTGTTAAAGTGCAAATGCATTCAGATATATATTTAATTCTCTGCCCATTCTGCTGCGCTTTGTAGCTCTCAGCCCGAGCTCTTTCCTGGGCTGATTCCAAAGGAAGTCATCTCAGGAGGCTGAGTAAGCTCAGGATTCTGTGAGCACTGGCCCCAAAATAACCTTTTGCTTAAAGACTTTACCTGTATAAATGAAATTCAAGAAATGTTGAGAAACCATTTTGAAATGAATAATACCAAAGCAATTCCAAGGGGTATAATTTGGGATGCATCAAAGGTGGTGGTTAGAGAATACATTTGCCTCACTGTAAGTTTAAAGGAAAGCAAAGATCAAAACAGGTACATGTTCAAGAAGGAAATTAAGAAATGAGAAGTACATCATAGCTATATAAAATCCCAAATGATTTTTTTCAGAAAATTATTTCAAGGCAAAGTAATACCCTTTCTAATAGAAAAGAATGTGAAACCCCCCAAGTTTATAAAGCAAGCTTCCCGAGGATAGGAAATAAAGATGAGTAGCTCTTCAGCTTTACATTTTAAAAAGGTACAAGAAAGCAAAGATTTTTTTTTTCTCCCCCTAAAATAAGTACCCATCTGGGAGAATGGTAATACAACCAGAATATGAAGTTTCTTTTAACACAGATGCCCAGGGCTGGGGGAAATGAGAGGAATATGCATTACCCTCCATCACATTTCAGTTACACTAGACTGAGTGCACAAGTAACCCCAGGGCAAGACGGCTTCATCCACCAAGCCTGGGGGGATGGGTAATGAGGGGGGCTGGGCATATTGATAGAGTGTTCTTGAGGTTAGGAAATCCTTGCAAATATCCTATTAGGTAGGTACCTTCAGGGGAAAATTCTAATACATTGTTTGGAGAGAGATATTGTCTTTCATTGACAGTTTATCAAACAACTATCATTATCCCTAAATCAGATTAATTTTTAACACATTACTTTTTCCATGTTTTAAAACTTGGTAATGAGATTTTCTTAAGGCTTTATTCCAGGGGTCGTAAATTTATTTTTTGTGGCTGAATCCTTTAATTTTCATCTAATGAAATTCCTTGTCAGTCTTATTTACCGTCTGCTTGTTAGGTGATGGTAAAACATGTTGACAGCACACAGTGACCAGGTCTGGACACTGAAATGCAGAAAATTTGTCCTTATATTGTTAGTTTTTTGGTGTGGAATGGCAATATAGTTATGCTTAAAAATATGTTTTTGTCTTTTAGAGATGTATTGAAATACTTCCTGAAAAAAATGATGTAATGTTTTGGATTTGCTTTAAAAAGAATGTAGAACATAGGTAAGTGGAGAGTATCTATTTTACATATGTTTGAAATTTTCCATAACAAAAATTTTTCTTTAAGAAAAAAGCAGTTGTTACATTCTTTACTTAAGAATCTTCTACCCATTTCCCCAAGTAAAAGAGTGAGTGCAAAGGAGTGATTCTTCTTGCAAGAGGATCCCATGCTGGATCTATGTGGGAGCTGTGACTCTTCTGTGTTTTCTCTTCCAGCCACACCAGCACTAGTGGGGATTCATTGCCAATCCTTTTTTTAAAAGGATTTTATTTATTTATTTGAGAGAGAAGCATGAACAAGAAGGAGAGGAAGAGGGAAAAGCAGATTCTCCACTGAGCAGGGAGCCTGACTAGGACTCGATCCCAGGACCCTGGGATCGTGACTTGAATCTAAGGCAGCTGAGCCACCCAGGCACTCCAGAAACTGCCAATCCTTTTAGGAGCAAATGGAAAGGAAAAGAAAATCATCTACTAAGTGCTTATTTATTACATGTAAGCTATTGTGCTAGACACTTTATACGTGGTATTTCATGTCATCCTGTGAGGTGTTCATAATTTAAAAAAATCCCATGAGGCAAGGTTATTTAAAAAAAAAATCCTATTTTGGGATGCTTGGGTGGCTCAGTGGTAGAGCGTCTGCCTTTGGCCCAGGGCGTGATATCAGGGTCCTGGGATCGAGTCCCATGTTGGGCTCCCTGCATGGAGCCTGATTCTCCCTCTGCCTGTGTCTCTGCCTCGTTCTCTGTGTCTCTCATGAATAAATAAATAAAATCTTTAAAAAAAAGAAAAAGAAGAAATTGAAGGAGGGGAGGTTAATTAACATGATGGTCTATATAGCTTGGAATATCTTTGGTTGCAATATAATAACAAACCAAGCTCAAACTGTTTTAAACAACAAAAAGTACTTATTGGCTAAGGTAACTCAGTAAATCCCAAGATGCCGCAGGTTTTAGGGACAGTTCTGTCAGGGTTTTGATTTCTCCATCTTTACAATTCTCCATGTTCTGCTTTCCTCCACGTGCTGGCTTCCCTTATAGCGAATAAAAGGCTGTGGCAGCCTCAGGTCTTGCATGTGCATAACACACCAATCGGGGAAGATAGGCTCCCATCTCCCCAGCAATAAAGTCAGTTCTGGAGTTCACTTGGATTGGACTAACCAATTACTATGGACAGAGAAGGCCATGGGACCAGTAGCCCAGGCCTATCCCTTAACCCTGGCCTCATGGATGAGATGATGCTGAGTGGTTTTTCCTGTTAAGGCCCACCCGTGGGGCTGGAGCTGCAGTTGATCTTACCCAAACCTCAAGACTACTACAGAGCGTTACGTTCATAAGATTTCCAGAGAAATAATTTGATAGAATTAGATTTCACAGGGGTCTCCGTGCCTGTCCATTCACAGGGAGGAGGGACCCGGAGAATTGAGATTGCCCTCTTTCCACTCATCTAAGCTGACCCAACTTGGTGGTTGAGCAGAAGGAAAATGTGGGTGGTCATTTCCGGTTTGGGGAAAAGCAAAAGGGAATATGAGAAGAGAGAGCCAATGGAGAACTTTTGCTTTCCATCTGGGAGAAGTTGCGAGAGGCTAAGATAGAGAGATAGGCTTTGTTTTGTTTTATTTTGTTTTCGGTGGTGCTACTGCGCACCTATAATTCACTCTTTCCTTTAACATTTGCTAGAGAGGTAGAGCAAAGAATTGAAATAGTCGTAATTAAAGTTGTTGGGTTGTGTTTTTTCTGAACATGACCCTGAGCTGAGAACAGGTCATGTGAAGCTCTAGGTTTTATTTGGGTTACATAATAAACTGAGGTAAGATAACAAGCAAGAACCAAAAAAAGAATGATATGGGCAAAATGTGTCCAAAATGTGTTTAGACACCGAGGGCTGCTGGAAGTGAGAAGGGCTGATAGAGTAGGCAGGATTTGATATTGAGGAGGGCAGAAGGCTTGGTTGGTTAAGCCAGTCAAGTAAAAAGATTGGGAATATGCATAGAAAATCACCTGCACTTGGGGACAAAGCAGAGAGTTTGTGTTGGGATGCAGTGGGTGAGGGGTAATAACACAGACAGCTAACGTTTATTGAGTGCTTACTATATGCCAGATGCTGATCTAAATGCTCATTTAGATCCTTGTTAAATGATCCTAAAAACTCATTTTAATCCTCGTTAAAACATGGAATGGTTAACTTTGCCAGAGGTCACACAGGGAAAGGACAGGAAAAGACAGGGCCAACGTATCTGAGTGACCAGGCAGCAAGAGATCATCGGGAGGAGAGCTGGGAGGACTCCCCCCCAAATTCATTGTTTGCTAGCAGAGTTCAAAAGCCACACGTGGTCTGTGCAGCCAGGGCTTCATTGCAGCAGTTAGGAGCAATGGATTGGGTGTACCTATAGCTCCAGGGGTAGGGCTCAAAAATCCAGGGGTGAGTCACAACAAAAGAAGCAGAAAGAAGTCTGTAGCATAACACCATTGATGTCATTGGGAAGCCTCGGACACCCACAAAGCCAAACCACACATTTTACAAGGACACGGTCATTCAGGGATGTGTGTGTGTCAAATTCATTAGGGTGGGCACCCACAGGAAGGAAGGTGATGGGAATGGGGGCCGGGATGAGGAGACTCCCCGCTTGGTGTGGGGGGGCCCGTCTAGATGGATGACGATGGTGTTGCTTGAACTGGGGACAGGGCTACCTCAGCAGCCCGCAGCTTGCCCAACAGGGGCAGAAGGCGAGAGCTCACCCGGGCTGACAGCACGCTTTGCCGAGGGCCGGGCCAGGGGACAGTCACCGTGGGCACAGGCCTGCTTCCTTCTGTCTCCCCTGTTGTTGGGCTGTGGTGGGGGGTGGGGGGTCACAGATAATCCACAGCCCGGAGCTGCTGGGGCAGGCAGCTGAGGGGCAGCAAGGTGCTGGAGAGAAAGGAGTGCAGGGGGGGTGGGCCCTGACACCCTCCGCCCCCCTTCATGGGCCCCAGCCAGCCCATGTCTTCATTCCAGGCCTGGTTTCCTCATCTCTGAAATGGAGGGTTTGCACTGCACATTCTCTAAAGCCCCTTCCGGACTGAAAGCTCCTATCCCCCCCTCACCCTAGGAGAGAACTCCACACATCCCAGGGAAAGCGGACATCCCCCTTCTCGCACCTCTGGGCCATCCCAGGCCTGGAATCAGGCCCCACAATTCACTTCCATGATGAAAATAAGACAGATCTGTCAATGGGTCCTCAACCAGCTGGCATGGGAATTACAGCTAAATTTCTATAGATGTTATTCTGTGTTTATAATGTTGTTTGTGTGAATTTATAGAACTTGCGAAACCCTAAACATTTGTTTTCCTCTAAAGGAAGGAGAGGTTAGGTTTGGTAACCAAAATGAACCGTGTGTGTATGTGTGTGTGTGTGTGTGTAGGGGAAATGCGTCTGATTGCTCTAATTTTCCTTTCAGTAATGGACTGATTCCCACATCTAGGCAGGAACACTCAGTCAATCGATAGAGTTGACCGCTGCCACAATTGCTTCGTTTTAAGACATTACTCCTTTTATTTGGACTCTTGTGTACCTCTTCTGTGTTTGACAACCTCTTTCTCTGAGTAATAAAGGATCGCTTCTAGTTCCCTGAAATCACTTGTTTTGATCCTATTGTTCATTACAATGCAGGTGCGAACTGTTTATGAGTTTGCCTAAGTAACACATTTGGAGGCAGATTACTTGTAGAGCCAAGATCTGTTATTTGTGGAGCACGGAGGAAGCAGCTCAGACTTAAAGGGAGTACGAGACACGTGTCTGCTGGAGCCCAGGAGGTTCTGTCTGTGGATCGGGAAGCTGGTGACACAGGTACATTCAGTTTGGGAAAAATTCATCAAGCCGTACACCTCCGTGCACTCTCTGTATGTAGATTATATTCTAATGAATGTTTCCCTTTTAAATAAAAGTACTTGAAGTCACCGATATCTCTCATCTTTGTGGGGATGTCTAGGGGTTCATTATCATTAGTGGATTTAAATTAATGCTGGTCAAATTGAATCTCAGATTCATAGAATTTTAAACTTGGATCTCAGAAATAATTTAGCTCAACTCTTATCTTTTTACAGCTGAGGGAATGCAGGCCCGGGGGAGCAGGGGCGGGGGGGAAGCGGCTTGCCCAAACCCACGCAGAGGTGAAGCCTTGCCACTCCTCCTGGCCTGCTACAGGAGCAGTAATGGGACCGTCGAAAAGAGCTGTTGGAGACAAGTATTATACCAACTCACATAATTCTTTGGTGGTTTCAGGTCCCAAACGAGGAATTATTAGTCTTGCAAGTCATCTCCCAGACTTTAGCAATCTGTGGCACTATTAAAGCTCATTTGTAGGTTCATACTTCTTAAGTCAAAAGACCATCTGAATTAAGGCCAGATGTACATCTGTGAAAGAGAAAGAAGATAATTTGCCAGTGATTGAAATGTGCGGCTGCTTACATAGAGGAGTAGTTTGATTTTAAAATTAAGATTAAGAACAAGGCAATGAAAAAAAAAAAAAAAAGAACAAGGCAATGGCCATTCGGGTTTCCCTCCTCCTCCCCCAGGGCATGAGACCCTTGGAGGTGTGGTAAGCAGGTGGCAAAGGCCCCTAGGGGAGGAGGCCGACAAGAGGGGCATGGATGTCTGGCAAGTCCCCCCTCGTTTCCATGCTGCCAGCCAGCCTCCAGCCTCGGCTCCAACCTCTAAACCAAGGGCAGACACCCTCCCCCCCATTGGGGAAGATCTACATCCACTCAATTATGCAGAAGTATGAACTCACTGCGGCAAACTTGCATTTTACTCAGGACTGTTTGCCACCTGTGTTTGCCTGGAAGAGGCTCATAGAATAAATACTGTGAGTCATTTGGGCAGTGGACTGGAAACTCACGATCTATAACTCAGGTTGCCAGGGTCGGTGTGGGAAATGCCCTACTGGTCATTTCGAACGAATAAAATGGGTTTGGGGAAGAGGATAGTGTGGAGAGGAGGGAAGGGGAGGGAGAGGCCGCTGGAAAGAGAAACTGAGTGAGAAAGGAAGCCCCAGATAGGGAGCACTGTCGCTGAGGTCTGTGCTTACAGCCCGGGCAGAAGGCAGGCCTCTGTGTAGCAGGGCAGGTGCCGAATCCCGCAGGCAAGGAAGGGAAAAAGCTTTAAGCGAGGATTCAAATAGGGAAACTCCTATCCCATATTTGTTGCACTAGAATGAAAAGCTCGTCCATAGAGCTGGGCACTTTCCACCATTGTAATTGTCTCTGGCAGCTCGTAGGGTAGGAAATACCAAAAGGGGTGGGAATGCCAGGGCCCTGAAGATTCTTCACCTGATAACTGCGGCCTGTCAGGCAGGCCTAGAGGAGGCCAACAATTCACCTTGTCAGGCAATCAGATAAGGTGGCCCAGGGATCACTGCGAAAAGCCTCTGCCAAGTTTTTGTCACTGTTAACAACGCAAAACCCTTTTAGTGGTGCCCCCCCCCCCCGCCCCCGCCAGGCCTCAGGAATCCACAATGGACATTGTTTTTGGAATCCCCATTCCTAGTCCCTCGCCCAGATGAAAAGGGATTTTTGCTTCCTCAAACATCGTCTCACCAAAGCCCTGGAGGAGTCCAGCCCTGCCTCCCCATCACAGGCCCCTCTGGCCGGTGCCTTCCCAGCTGCCCCTGGCAGGACCCTCCCTGATTCAGCGCTGCCTGCTACCTTTCTCCTCCTCTTGTTCTCCTCAAATGTTTTTTTTTTTTTTTTTTTTTTATTTTCTCTGCCTAGTGGGAGGAGCTGGAGGAGCTACTGGAAATTTTGGATTTGGACCCTAAGGCAAGGCCACTCTTCCAGGGGTGACAGAGAGTGCAGGTGGAGAACCAGGATTGCTCCAACATAATCCCCTGCGCAGGGTCACCATCCCTGAGGCCGGAGGGCCGGGTATGCTCCTTTGCTCAGCTCTGGCTCATTTCGGGTCCTTAGAGGACGGCTGTGGGGGCTGTGGGCCCTGCTTCCCCCACTCAGTTGGGGTCACAGCGGGGGACTACAACCAGAAACATGGTGCTCCATCCTCAGGACTCTGGCCACCCCTGCTTTCTAGAGTCACCCAAATCTAGCAAGGAGGAGGCCCGAAGGCTTAAGAAGCATGAGCAGTTGGGAGACCTCTGTGTAAGTTTGCACTCTTACCTAGAATATCTTGCATGACTGTGTATGGTCACATTTCCATTATCCATCTTTGGATTTTTTCCTTTTCCAAAAAAACTGGGCTGTAGTGGAGTGTGTGTGTGCGTGTAGTGGGAGACGGGGACAGTTGTGGCAAGTGTGAGGTCTGATGCATTCTAAAACCTAGCAAGGTTTCAGTCATCCAAAGACACAATAAATGTTTATTGAGCTCCTATCTTCTGCTGGGCATCACTCTAAAGCTTATGGAGCAGAAATGAACACGATAGATCTTGGACTTCATGGAGACTATATTCTAGTTCAAGCGACAGAAAAAGTATTAAGTAACTTCAAAAAATTAAGGCACTTGCTCTCCTAAGGAAAATACAGCAGGGAGAGGGGTAGGGAGTGCTAGATTGGAGAGGTACAGTTTTCAATAGGGTGCACAGGGAAGGCCTCACTGATCACCCTATAGTTTGGGGATTGTTGCTGTTTTGAAATATTTCCATGTCTGCTTCTCCTTTGCCAAGTACCTGGATGATGGAGATAAAGTCAATAACCCAAACCCTGCCTCCATCAGTCTGGGTCTCCAAGATAAGACATCTAGTCCTCTCAAATCCCCAGATCACAAATGTCTGGGCCCCACCTGTCAAATCAGTAGAAAGCTCAGACTTTTCTTGGGTTTCCCTCCCAATCAGTCATTGGGATGGATTAGTTTTGTCTATTAATCAGTCCCTGTTTTGCCTGCCTGCTGCCACCTTCTAGGAGAGGGCATCTTGCAGGTCCCTGGGGGCTGAGGAGGCCCAGCCTGCTTGGCCTTCACCCTGGCCTAGCAGGTGGCCAGCTCCGTGGTTCAGTTGCTGATTAGTAAAAGTCCCGATGGACCCAGATTCATTTTCATGTCCATGTTGTTCCTCTACTACTCTTGCTGATCTCTGATCATTGACTTTGACATCACCTTTCTCAGCCTCTGGGCCAGCATATCTCTTTAACTCCCAAGTATGGATCATCTCCCTTAAGTTAACTTTCTCTTAGGACTGTATTTAAAAGATGTGCCATTTGTCCTTGTTTGGGAACTTAGTTTATCAAACATGGTCCCGTATCTTTGAACCTCTTTTCCCCTCCCTATGTGAGTTGGCAGGGGGGGGGGCGGAGTTCGGTGGGGATGGTTCACAGCCCAGCTCTATCTCAGCAGCTTCAGAGACCCAAATGCAGGTAAATTCAGAGGGTGGTGACATCTTACTCCTCCTACAACAGGACCAAACCAAACAATGGGCTATTCGCTGGCAGAGTTATGTTTGAGTTGTGACTATAAAGGAAAGTAATGAAATTTATTTCTATAAGTTATTGGTGAAAAAACCAGTTTTGTTAATATTTGAAATATTTAATAAAGACAGAGGTGCCCACTGTTCAGATTTACAATTTGCTTAAATCATCTATGTTTCTAAAGCAATAAAGAAGCCAATAATAATGGTATTCAGTATTCTAGGGGAGGATAAAACACCCTTCCCAATAGGAGAAGCATGTGCGTACAGGGAGAGAACACATGAATGGTGACCATCTTTGGAGAAAGGTTACCACACTGTGTCCCTTAACTCTTTTCTCATAGTCAGTATTTCTTTGTTTTGTTGTGTTATAGTCTGGGTGATCTCTTTAAGACCATTTTTCCTCGCACTCATTTTTGACTATATCCAATCTAAATGTGATCATGTCGACTGATTCTTTATATTTTAATGACTTTTATTTCTGAGATTTCTAATTCGTTCTTTTCCCTACCCATCTATTCTTATAGTATTGCTTGTTTTGTTTAATGACTTCGTATTCATTTTTATAGATTCTTAAAAATTTTCTTTTTTTTACCTCCCTCTCCAAGCATAACTATTTTGGATTAAGAAAAAAAATCAACCAATTTGAGAGATATCTGTAGGCTCAAATTGATTGGATTTGCTGGTGGTTTTGGATGTGATGAGGAATTAGGAGTGTGAAGAATAATCATAGGTTTTATGGCTTATTTAGGTGGAGATAGGGAACGTGGAAGAAGTCCAAGCTTATAGGAGAAAGTTAAGAGTTCTCTTAGAAGCTTGAAGCCTTTTTAAGGCAGTTGAACACAACATAATCATTGATATTAATCCTAAATATGGAATAGGAGAAATAGAAATACTCTACAATGATATGTTTCAGTCATTGATCCAAGGATTATTCAATGGCTATAATCTCCAATCTACTTTCATTTAACTATGAACTTAAACTTTTAATTCTATGTGCAAATGAATAGGTAATCTTAGCAACTTTTATACTTTCCTTACAAATTTGCCATTATTTTCTTCTGATCATTTTTATATTTCAATCACTATCATTGATTCAAACCCCCTACCCTAGAAGTATTCTCACATGATTAGGAATGGAAATGAGGGAAATGACCAAGAAAGCGAAGGTAGGGATGGATGCGAGATCCCAAAGACATCTGTGTCTTTTGCCCTTTCTATCAGGATGAGACAAATTCTGGTAACTTGTCACCCATGTCTTCCTTTCTCTGGATGTCTAAATGTATTTCCCATCTTTAAGATGCTCTTCTCTTCCTCTGTATCATTTATCTCACCTGCTTATTCTGGCCTAGACTGGGAATTAGGAGAGTTGACAGGAGTATATGGTAGTCTGACCTCTGATAAGACAGTAGAGGAGGGGGATGCTGCACACTCACCATGCTCCCACGGAAGACCAGCACATTCAGGAGGCAGTTCTCCCCAGATATCATGCCAGGAGGGCATGTTTGAGAACTACTAGAAGAGAGATTAGCTCATGTAATCCCAGTTCTATAGACTAATGGCATTATAATTGAGGCTCAGAAACTTCATCTGAAGTTAATGAAGTGATTTGAGGCCTCTTCAGAAGCATCGGCAAATATTCATTAAATCAATGGATGAAGAAATAGATTTGGAGAGATTGAATAACGGCAACACAACAGCAGCAGCAGACCCAAACATCAGTGACTGGGTGTTCTCAGTGCGTGCTGTCCAAAGCGTCTTATGAATTTGGAATTTGTTGACCCTCACAACCACCTTATGAGGTAGGATGTTCTTATCTCCATTTTCAGATAGGATCTGAAACCATACACGACTAGTTTTGCAGCTGGCAAGTGGCAGAGCTGGGACTCAACCCCCTACAGTGTAGCTGTAGCTTTTAGCACCAGTATACTACCCTTTCTGTCTAAGTAACATGCTCAGGGTTGTGCATGGAAACCACTTGAAGCCAGATCTGTCTGACGTCACACCATGTGCTCTCAACCACTGCTATGTTTGTGCCATCTATAAATTCATATGTTGAAACCTAACCCCCAATGTGATGGTACTAGGAGGTGGGGGCATTTGGGAGATAATTAGGTCATGAGGGTAGAGCCCTCTCAAATTGGAGGAGTGCCCTTATAAAAGAGGCCCTAGAGGGTTTCCTCACCCTCTTCTGCCATGTGAGGATGCTGCAAAAAGACAGCCATCTATGAATCTATGAACCAGGAATTGGATTCACCAGACACGAAATCTGCTGGTGTCTTAATCTTGGACTTCCAGCTTCTGGGACTGTAAGAAATAAATTTCTGTTGTTTTTAAGCCACCCAGTCAGTGGTATTTTGTTAGGGCAGCTCAAATGGACTAAGATAGCCACTATTCTATACTATTTCTCTAAAGGATCATTGCCTATCAAGAAAGTTTCTATATGGCAGGCCATTCTCCAATTTCAGGCTGCTTCATTTACCTGATCAATGAGTCTATTTCCCTCTCTCACAAGAGAAAAGGCAGAGACAGGGACTGTTAAAACTAATTGCTTGTTGTCATATAGGAAAAAAAAAGATACAGTTGTTTAACTAAAATTTCCACTCATTCATCATCCTGGGAAACGGAACCGAAAAGTTATTCTCCAAAACTCACAACAGAAATCTTTAGCAAAGTCAGGACTTGCAAAGGTGCAGACCTCAGTACTTATGGTTGAAACAGATGATGGAGGCCACCTACCCCAATCCTCTCATTTCACAGGTGAGAAAACTAGGTGCAGGGAGGTTAAGTGAGCCTTATCCCAAGTCATGTGCCTGGTTAGTGGCAGCGAGGAGGAAGCAGATCCCCTGACTCACCATTTAACAAACCCCCTGTTAGTCCCATTTGGTCTCAGATTTCTCTGTGGTCTGAAGTAGTTAGCATTTAATCCACTCATCAATCAGTCAGATATTCATTCATTCATTCACCCCCAAATATGTATTGAGGGCTTTCTTTGTGCCATGCTCTGTTCACTGTGCTAGACATGGAATGAGAAAGAGGACAGATACAATTCCTGCTTTCATGGAGGGTACAATCTATTGAGTAGACAGGCCATGCATACATACATACATTCACACATTGAGAAATAAAAAAATAAAGAATCAAGGAGTGAAAATAGCTATGATGAAAGCAGAATGTGAAAAAAAATCTTGGGGTCCAGGAAGGTTTTGGGGAAGTTCATTTAAATGGATTCTCCAGTGGTGATGGGAAGGCAGCCATCTGGAGGGAGAGCATCCTAGGGCTGAGGCCCTGACAAAGCAGAGGTTAGGAGCTAAGGAGAGTCTGAAGAACATGACAAAGGCAACACAAGAGAGGGAGTGAGAGGGGACAATCTATGCTATTGAGTCGGACACTTGAATCAAAAAGTCTGTCAAACCATTAAGAAAGTGGCTCTAATGCTATGCAGCAAGCTAGAAATTGATCATGGTATAATGTTGTGGGGGGAAAAAGCAGGGAAGAACAGTATGGATGCCATGACAACAACTGTAAAATTTTACACATGAAAATGCTTTGAAGGACATGATTTGAATGATCTTGTGAACTTGTGGTATTATGAGTAATATGATTTCTTTTTTTCCCATTTCTTTATTGTTTCCAATTTTTCTCTAATATGCTCATTACTTAAATGGTTAAACAAGCTTTTAACTGATGCTTTCAAAATAAAAATGGGATTAAGGTTCTTGGGAGTTCTAGATTAGATTTGAGTTAGATTTTTTTCACTAAAATATTTTTGAAGTAATATATGCATATAGATATTTCAAAATCAAATAGTACTATAAGACATATTGAAAAAGAGCCATCATGCCCTACCCGTACCCATACTCAGGTTCTATTCTCTTGAGGCAATCGCTTTCAAATTTTTTGGCTATTTTAATTTTTATTTTTTTTTCAGGCATCCATCCCTGAATTTCTAAATAACATGCCTCCATTTTTATTGCTTGATTTTTTTCCCATCACCTTAGAAGTTCCTTTTATCTTTCTCCTATGTTAGATTCTATTTTTTCTTAGCTCACATATTGGTTTACTTCCTTATTTTACTGGAACACAACTTCTTATAGCTTCCAACAAAGAGTGCTTGCAAAATAAATTTGCATGTTTGAATAAACTTTTATTCTGTGCTCACATTGGATTGATAATTTGGGTATAAAACTCTAGGTAGGGATTCCCCCCCTCCCCAGTTTTATGAAGGCACGTTCCACTGTCCATAAAGTTTCATTGTGGCCATTGAAAAGCCTGATAATATTCTCATTCTTGATTCTTTATATATGACCTCTTCCTCCTATTCCTTGCACCAAAGCTTTTAGCATCTTCTTTTTATCCTTATTTTATTGAAGTTCCACTCACTACTTCACTTGGGGGGGGCTTTTTTTATTGAGGCCCTTTCAAACTAGATACTTGTGTCCTTCAATTTGGGAATTTAAAAAATTTTTGGTTATTTCTTTAATTCCTCTTCTTTGTGTTTTTTTCTTCTCTCTTTTTGGAACTCCTATTTCTGTGTTGGACTGATACATTTTCTTATTTTTTCTCTGCAACTTTTCATCTCTTTTGTCTTAATTCCTGGAAGAGTTCCTTAAGTTTATCATCAGTACTTTCTATTGAATTCTGAAATGTCTCCTATGATATTTTTAATTTTAAAGAACTTTTTCTTGTTTTATAGTTCCTTTTTGTTACATGTTGTCCTTCATATTTACAATATTGTCTTTCATATTATTTCAATCTTAATTATAGTTTGTTGTGATGGTTTCCTCTGGTCCTGTCTTATTTTGTTCTCTTCAACTTACTTGTTTTTGTTTTTGTTCATTTTGGTGTATGACTTTCATAATGGGAGTTTTCCTCGAATGTCTGTTAATACACGATTACCAATTTATTTTTAGGACTGAGACACAAAGGAAATGATGGGAAGCTCTGGATGGGAGGGGTCAAAGCTTATGGATAGGTAGACTTCCTTCATAATAGGATGGTGTTATGAACTGAATTGTGAATACCCCCAAATTCATATGTTGAAGCCCAACCACCAAAGTAACTATACTGAGAGATAGGAACGAGGTCATAAGGATAAGCCTTACTCTGATGGTGCTGGTGTCCTTATAAGACGAGGAAGAGACCCCAGAGGCTCTCTGAATATGCATAGAGGAAAGACTATGTGAAGATAGGGTGAGAAGGCAGCTTCTGCAAGCTGAGGAGAGAAGTCTCACCAAAACCAAAACCTGCTGGCACCTTGATCCTGGACTTCCAGCCTCCAGAACTGAGAGAAAATAAATGTCTGTTATTTAGCCACCCAATCTATGGTATTTTGTTATGGTGGCCTGAGGAGACTAATACAGATGGTTGGGTAGGGACTTATTCATTTCACTGCCCCTGCCAAAATCTATAGATGTTTTCTTTTGGGTCAGTCCATTTCTTTAGACACTTATCCTCTAACCTCTTGTCTTAGAGTAGGAGTGGTTATCACTGTGGAGGCTGGAATTATGGGAGCTAAACAAGGTGAAGGGTTATAGGGCGGTGGGGTGGAGGCTCTCTTAAAACAGCAGGCTTTCAGTACATTTATCAGCTAAGTCCAGTGTCCCTATGGCCAGACCCTTTAGATTCAACTTCTCTCTTTTGACCCTGCCATCTCCTGAGGTAAAGGAAGGACAGTCTTCTGGCTGAGTCTGTTGGGGGAAGGACTCTGGGCTTAATTATTCATTATATAGACTTTTAACCACTCTTCTGGTTTTTAGCCTCACTCCTCACCATTCCCTTCACATGTATGTGGTGCCTCCAGCCTCTGAGACTCTCCAAGGGCCTGGTTCACAAAGACTTGCTTCCTGTTGCCAACCCTTTCCCAATCTTCTGCAAGAACTTCACAAAGTTCAGAAAGCTAAAGCCAAAGTGGTTTGCATTTATCCAAATACTTTAATTTATTAAATTATGTCATTTTGAATATATTTTGAAGACCACATTTAATACATAAGTACCTTAAAAACATAATAATGTAATGAGCACCCACACATTTACCACCCTGCTAAAAAAGGAGGAGATTATCAATACCAGTGAATTTCTTCCAAGACGAATTGTTTCCTAGACCAGTATATTCATACTTTTCACTAGTTTGGTTACATTTGCATTTCTTCTGTTCTCTCTAGCCTCTCTTTACAGGACTATTAAGTCTTCTCAGTTTGTCTTCTACTTTTTTAAACCTCCCCTCATATTTTCCATGTCTTCATCTCCTTATGTTTTTTTGTATGTCATTTATCTAAGATCTCAGTGTATTCTGGCAATGGAGTTTGTCAGAGTGTCTAGTCTGTCACACTGCTGGGAAGAGAAGTCTCCAAACCCATCCCTATCCTTTCTATCTTGTAATGGTTCACTGACATCATTGGTCTCCTGCCACGTTCTTTACTGTTTTTTTGTTTGCTTGTTTGTTTCCTTTGGTTTTGTGATTTTAAACACTTTCAATTCCTTTTTTTGTCACTTTAGAGGCACTCCAAGAGAAATTTGAGATAAACACGTTTCTTTAATCTGAAATGTTTAAATGGAAGTTGGTTAGGATTTTCTTTTAGAATTGTGTGGCACTGCACTAGGTCTAATATGACCAACAGAGGAAACTCATGCAGAAGTCCATTGAGACAATCATTTAATATAGTTTTTGCTCAGAGGAAATTACTGGGACAAATTCCTAAGCAGCATGACAAGTGTTCGCCTTTATGTTCTCTGTTGTGAACTATCCTGTAGATAGAAGGATGTACTCTAAGACTTGTTCAGGTGGAAGACTACACTTTAAAAACACATACTTGCATTTTCCAACAAAACTTTTAGAAAAGATACATGTCATCTTGATTAAAGAACTGAACAACTTAAGCTGTTTAGAGACAAAAGACCAAAACATTCAGATTAAACCTGTTGTTCTCCTGTCCGTGAAGAAAGAGTAGGCCTTGAAATGGCCACTTCTTAATTTGAGGTGACTGGAATATCATTCCACCAGGGCATAATTATTGCTGGGTAACTACTGGTTGATTTCCCAACTTCTTTGAACAGAATGTATTTTTGTAAGTCTAAATTCTGGGTATGTGAGTATGAAAATATTTCATTGCAGGGCATTAGCGTGGGCCAGTTTTATATCCAGGCCCAAGCCCTGAGCTACACCCACACCCATTACTTCCTTTGTCAGCTGACTGCCCACGGAGGCCAGTCCAGGTCATGCGTTTGTTATGATCAGGTAGGAACTTCCTGGCAAGGCCCTGCCCCCTGCTGGCCCTGTGTAACCACGGGTAGTGTGGCCCCAGGGCTGGACATGTTTCCCTGTTCCACGAACAGTCATCTGTCTTAAAGCACAAACTCTAATTACCCCTGCCATTAGCCTGCCTGGCAGGACTGCAGATGTTATTAATGGTCATGAAATTATCCAATGCCTTTCAAAACTCCAGAGCCAGTTGATGTTTGTCCCTATGACCTCTCACAGCACTTCATTTCTTTGTCCATTTTGCTGCTGTTCTGAACCTTAACCTTGAGCACAAAATAAAAAAATTAGGAGAATGTCACCTTTCTCCATTTTCCTTTTCTTCCCTGATCAGCCCTCTAATTCCCTATTTATTTGGGGATATAACTCAAAATGTTGCTTCATTGCTAGATTGTTTATTTGCAGGAAGTTCTTGATTGTATGGATATGCCATTCTCCCCTAGTCCTACCCATCTCAGAGATCTTTTTTTCAGAAATTAAAAATAACTTGTTGCTCCTTATTAGAAAATCAGCATATTTTCAAGGTTGGAAAAATTAGAAGAATGCAGATTTGCAGACAGAAGAAGAAAAATCTGTAATCTTACCTTCCTGAGATATGTACTGTTACAGTTTTATGTTATATCTTAACAGACTTTTCTATACAGATATTTGAGAAACATGAGATAATACTGTTATAATAATAATGATGATAATAAAAATTAACATTCATTGACTACTTAATATGTAACAGATACTATCCAGATTGCCTTTCCATGTGTGAATTCACTGAATTATCTCAAGAATCTTCCAGGGTAAGTTTAATTTCTATTTCCACTTTGCAGATGAGGAAACTAAAGCACGGAGAGATTAAAAATACTGCCTAAGGCCTCATAGCTATTTAAGTGGAAGAGGGGTGATTTAAACCCAAGCAGTTTGGTTCTAGGCTCTAAACTCTTAAACAATATATTGTATTGTTAGCTAACTTTCCCTTCTCTTTCCTTTCCTCCTCTTTTTTTTTTCCCTGAGTTTGAATATTCATCCTTTCCTTCATCTGGAAATTCCTCAACTGTGGAATCCAGTATCCAGAAAGTCTATTGTAGCTTCTATCTAATTCCTGTTTCCAAAGGACATTCTTGGCATGCCATTTTGGCTTATCTGAGTTGTAGGGTAGGTCTATATTTGGCCCGTAAATGCACCATGGGAGGATCTATTTAGAATTTGTAGCTGATTATCAGCTGGTCTGTGTAAAATGTATTTGAGTTGGTCTCTGGCTGATAGGACACACTGAACTATCCAACTTCATAATAGACTTATCCTTCCATGAGTAGGATGCAGATGCAGCTTCCAGGCAAGTAACCAACCGACTGATGGATGGGCTGAAACTGTGTCTGTTCTTTCCTTTTTCTGTTCCATGTGACAATGGCTACCACACAGGAGACAGTGGGTACCTAGTTGACAAGGAAGTCTCAGGAGATCTGGGTCCCAGCTTCAGGCCCACTATGGTTTGGCTGTTGGAGTGGAGCAAATTACTAATCACTTTGCCCTCAATGACTTCATACATATTATGCTCTTATTAAGTCTTGCAGACCCAAGGAATATCATCCCTGAAGATCTTGAATTCCTCCAGAAGAGTCATCTTATAGATTTTCAAGTTTAAGAGTAAAAATTATTGATTCCCTTTCTTCTTTTGAAAGACATGTGATTTAATTCCAAAGAATTGTTAGCGGGCAAACAGATGGACTCTCAGATGTTTTAGTTTTCCCCCCCATTTTGGCATATATTACAGATGACATTTACGTGTAAGATACCCTCCCATGGGTGACCCAATGTGGGAATCATGGCTTAGCACAAGGATAAGACAGTCTGTGGGATTATGTATAATTCCCAGTCTATAAAATGTAACCCTACTTTCTCTCTCAAGAAAACACATTGACTAAGACATATTTCAAAACCAGCACAATAAAATTGTGAGGTAGTTGTTCAGGAACAGGCAAACTGACCAGAATGAGAGAGAGAGAGAGAGAGAGAGCACAGAGCACAGAGACCAAACCATGTACCCATGGGAAACTGGTATATAAGAAAACTTCCTCCCAAATCAGTGGGAAGAAGATAGATCGTTGAGTAGATAGTGTTGGGAAAACTGACTCACTACAGGGGAAAATATGTTGAATTTCTATCTTATAACATATACAAAAAAAAAAAAAAGCTCCAAATGGGTGGAAAACCTAAGTATGAAGGGAAATATAGACACATCCCATAGGAAAGTACATATAAGAAATACCTTTGTGGCTCTGGGGTATGGAGCAAATTTCTTAACCAAGATCCAAAACAACATAAAACTCAAAATTGATGGGGATAGCTATATCAAACATAAAAATTTCAGTTTAAAACAGTTAACCTACCTGACAGAAGGCATTGTGGAAAGATGTTTGCAGCATCCAAAATCAATAAGGAATTAATGCCCCAAGGAACTCGTACAGGTTGGCAAGAAAAATATAGGAAACCCACATAGGAAAAATATGGGCAAAGACATAGGCAGTTCATAGTAGGAGAAATCCAATTTTGAATAAGCACATGAAGAAGATGCTCACTTCACTAGTTATTGGTGACATGCAAATTTAAATCACAATGCAATCCACTTCAAAATCATCAGATTGTCAAAATTTGGAAATCTTATTAGTATCAATTGTTGAAAGGGTTTCGGGGCAATGGGAGGCCTCTGGCCCAGCTGGAGGGATTGTAATAGCCTGTGCTTCACTGATGCCACTCCTAGGTAGACCCTAAAGATGGGGCTTACCCAAATCTGTGAGAGGACAGCTCTGTGTGTGCTCCTGTGGCACCATTTGCTATAGTCAAGAATTGGAGCCAACCAGGAGTCCATCCTTAGGACAATGCCAAGCATCTCTGGTTTTGTGTAAAGCTTTCAGCAGTAATAATTAGATTTACATAAAACAACAAGGATGGATTGCAAAGGCATCACGTTGAATGAGAAAAGTAGGAAAGAAAATGAGATTTATGGAACATTGCGTTTGGTAATGGAACATGCACACACGAAGCAATACTATATATTATTCCAGTACATACATATGTCTAAATAAAGGAGTGCGGGGTCTGGAGCAGGGGAAGACTGCAGGGATCATCAGGAAGTAGGAGAGAAAACCACAATAAAATAAAAAAGAGGCCTTTTATGGATTGATTAGTGCACTATGAACTAAAGAGCAGAATTAATTCAGCTCTGTGGCCCAGAAGAGAAGAAAAAGAAGTAAAATCACCCTGGAATTCAGTTAAGTAAGAGATATCCTTGAATATAATAACCTTGAAATATTCAGTTTATAATCTGTATAGTAAATCATTGATAAACTTTAGCTCTTCATTATTTGAAATGGATTACTTGCCATCCACCTCCCAGCTGTCAGGACCCCAGGGCTGAGAGCCATGGTGGGAGCTGTTTGTGTTCACAATCCTTTACCTCACATAATCCTACAGAGGTGAACATAGCCATAGAGAGAGGCGGCTTCAATATTTGAGACATGATTAAGAAAAAGTCTTAGAAAAGGTTTGCAGTTATGAATCCATAAAGACCTAGTGTGAATGCCTCTTTATCCATATTTTATTTCCTCCATCTAATATTTAAAATCTTCCCCTTATATTTGTAGAATGAAGAGCAGAAACCTAAACAGCTCTCACATCGTTTCCCTAATTCCCATAGCCTGCATCGCTCGGATGTCAGTCTCTAAATTCCTAATATGAATGAACAGAAGACAAAATCACTTCCCGGGATTCTGAAGTGAAGTATTTCAGGGGAACACAGAGAAACGGTTAAATTTTGCAAAGCTGTGAAACTGGAGAGGGGGCTGTCCTCAAAATCCACCAACCAGAGACCTGGAAGGAATTACTTGCTGGAGGTTCATTTCTCTCTCATTTCTCCCCACCCATTGCACCAAACTCACCTGTCAATTCCATCAAAGAGACATTTGAATGAATTCTCTAATCTGCCCCCCCTCCCCTAAAATCGATCAGTTAATTCCGATGATCTCCATGAGCTTATTAAAGAACCAGGTCTCATCCTTTCATGTTATGCGGTTCCCAGTGAACTCCCTTTACAGTGATGTGCTTATCAGAGGCATCCAGGAAGACGAGCATTCCTTACTAATATTTTATCCTGTGCACAAATGGATTTTTTTTTCAATGTGAATTTGGATTTTTTTTTTTTTTAAGCACACTTAACTACAAATGCATTACGCAACCTCTTGCTTCTGGGTCAGAAGTGAGTGGGTTTCTGTTTCTTATTTATTTACTATTTGTCTTTTAACAATCTGAGATTCTTGGTCTCATACAGAATTGTCATAGATTTACTTGCTCCATTTGCTTTGAGGATCAGAGTGAAACTGGTAAATAACATGATCGTTTCCTGCGATAATCGGAGGCAATGTGTGTGGCTTGTGGCCACACACGTGAGGTCACTCCTTGGATCCAAACCCGGGAGCCTTGACGATAACCAGAATTACTTTAGGAGGAAGCGAGGCTAGTGTCCCGGGCACCATCTCCCTCGGAGGGCCTTCCAACCACTGGCCGTCCATTATCTCATTAGTCTCAAAATATCCCGGTGAGGAAGCAAGGAAGGAGGAGGCTAATGGAGTCATGAAATGGAATAAAGCACTTTGCTAATGAAATAATCACTTCCTGTTCCCCTGCTCCAACCCCTAAGCCCAGATGCAGAAACTGAGGCAGAGGAAGCCGAAGTTGCTGACCCAAGATCCCCAGAGAGAGTCCGCAGCAAAAGCCAGGCAGGGGGTGGAAGGCTGCCTCCCAGCAAGCTGATGTAACCTGTTTTTTAAGGAAATGCCTAATAAGGGCTAAATTGCTCACTGAAGATAACAGCCCCTTTTCTTCCGAAACCAGCCGGGGTGTGGGTAGCTGGGGAGGGCAGGAATGTGTGGGCGCTGGGCCGAGGGCAGGCCCCAGTCGGGCCCCAGGAGTGGGCCCAGGGCGCAGCTGGGCTTCGCTGGGCAGCACAGTCCCATGTGGTTCGCGTCTTCACAGACACGCACAGCACATAGTAAACTGACCTCATTTGGTCTAATTCCTCAGGTTTTTACCAAGACCTTCCAGGCTGTTTGCTTAAAGAGCTGCTTTGATAAAGGCTTTCCTTTTTAAAGGAGCTGACTGTGTTTTCATTTCTTTCCTGCTTTAAAATGGTGAGCCCACGTCTTACCGAAAGTGTTTCGAGAGTCACTGGGACACTTCTCTGTCCTTCTTAAAAAAAAAAAAAAAAAAAAAAGAATTAGGGGCACCTGGGTGGCTCAGGGGTCGAAGGTCTGTCTTTGGCTCAGGGCATGATCCCAGGTCCTGGGATCCAGTCCACCATCAGGGTCCCCGTGGGGAGCCTGCTTCTCCCTCTGCCTGTGTCTCTGCCTCTCTCTGGGTCTCTCATGAATCAATAAGTAAAATCTTAAAAAAAAAAATTAAAAAAAAAAAAGAATTATTCGAGGGTTCCTGCTGTGGAACCCGGGTTCTCTACAGGTAGCACCCTGGGCTATCTCTGTGCCCTCCTGGGAAGTCCCCTGGGTTTCTCTGCTCAGTGTCCATGGCCTTCAGGCTTACTCTCCTCGGCTCTAGAACGTCTTCCTTCCTGGAAGAAGGGCGGACTAAAGTCTAAATGGCTGTAAGACATAAAGCACATGGATAAATCTTTAATTGTGGAATTGTAGGCATGTGTGAGAATTCGTGAGCAGAGGGAGTCTTACGACATTCTTCCAATAGCCTCCTTGGAAAGGTCAACCCCACCAGGAAAATAAAGCATTGTTCTTGAAAGAACACAGGTGCTGTTGCTTTCCCCTTCAAGTCAACCTAACCTACATATTTCAAATTGATAAGGTGAACGAACACATATAATTCATTCATTCATTTATTCGTTCAGTGACTCATTCATTGAACAGACACAAAAGTGAATAAGTAATGGCCCCTCACACCAGGGAGCTCACAGACACGTTAAAGAAATGATTGCTGCACCAGGTGCTAATAAGAAGCATAAAGGAGGTAGTATCTCTAGATAGTAGAGAGCAGAGTTCCTGGCGTAAAAAGTGGAAGTGTCCAGTGAATCTATATTTGATCAAAATTCAGAAAGACATTTCTATGTTCTAATTCCTAGGTGAGACTGGCAGAAATAATATTTGATGAAGATAATACGCAGCCCAGCATAGACTGAAAAAGGTCAGTGGACTAATTACAAGGTCAGGGATACCTGTTGATACGATGTGGGGGGCAAGAACATAGACTATGGTGTTGGGGAGGCCTGTGCTTCAATCCTGGTTCTGTCACTGATGTCTGTGCTCACAGACAAATCTCTTCACCTCTCTGTGTTTTGGTGTTCCCAGCTGTAAAATGGACGTAATAATAGATCCTGCCAGAAGGGTTGTCGGGAAGATTAAATGAAATAATGCATTCAATTGCTTAGAAAATAGCCCGGCCAAAAAAAAAATGCTCAGTAATATTTAACAACTACTATTGTTACCCATAACAAGTTCTTTTAGAAAAGAAGAAGAAAAAAAGATGCCAAACTCTCGCTTTGCAGCCCGGCCAGTTGTAATCAGCAGTCTTTTCATAAGTTCATGGGGTTGTGTGCTGGTCTCCCAAAGGGCTGGGAGGCATCAAGGCAAATCATTACTTTAGATCTCATGTTCTGTCCCAAAGAAGAAAGGGGCTGTGTCATCCTAGGGTTCTTGATAGGCAAGAAGGGAACACCTGGGTATGACTGGACACAAACTCAAACCACAAGGAAAGCACACTCACTTCTGTGAGTGATCACAAGAAGAGTATTGGGAAACTGCAAGTCTAAATGAGCTGAGGCATGCAGAAAACACTTGGGACGGCTGAAAGAGAGAGTTTAGGCAAGACGATTGGAGCGGGGAGTGGGGAGAGCAGACCTAGCCCTTTTAGTTGATGGCCAAATTGTGACTGGCCTGGAGAAGGCAGGGTTCTGGAAGACGTGCTTTTGCCTGTTTTCTCTGACCAGGAGAATGTGGAGGAAGGGTGAGCTCTGGCAGGTGACAGTAGAAGCCAATAAGCTTTCAAGCAACATGTACCTGCTCTAAATGGAATCAGATCTCTGGAATAATGATGTATTGCACAGTACTGAGGCCACATGCAGATGAGATTCTGCAAGTCATGATGGGTTGAAATTAGAAAAATCTTAGAGGAAATAATGTGTGTTGGAAAAAAATGCTGGCGAGCCCATTTGCTCTTTTTCAGAAATGGAAAGGAAGTTGATTTTATAGACTACAGACAGGTGAGCATGTTGTCCGTCTTAGACGAAAATTGGTTCTAGAACGGTGACGTTGTGAGCACCTTGAAGAGAACGTGGTGATCACTAAGATACACCCTGGGTGACAAAGATTGAGCCGTATCAGCCTAAACCCACTTTCTCCATGTCCTGTGGTATTCTTGGGCCAAGAACCACAAGAAGTCCACTGAACTACGCGTTTGGATTTCAGCAAAGCGTATGATCAACCTCTCATGATGTTGCTGAAGATAAGGAAAAGGGAGGGGGTGGCTGGATTCACAGATACTTAAGAAACTTGGAAATTGCTGGAAGGCCTATAAAGGGCAGGGATAATGGGAAACCTTAGCCGGAGAGTGTCTAGTGGTGTGAGATAAAGCTCTGCACCCCTACTTGTCCAGGGCAAATACTATGTTTGCTCATGACTACCATTTATTACATGCCCACTAATGTCATATAATATATATATAAAATATCATTGATTATTATATAACTCTGTGAGATATTATTTTGCAGAGAGATTAAGTAACTTTCGCAAGGGCACCTTGGCACTAAGCCAGAGGCTGGGGATTTGAGCTTCAGACTGATTCAGAACCATTGCTCTTTCACTCATGCTAACTGGCTCCAAAAGCCAAAGTGGGAGGGAGAGATGCTGAACACATGGGATGGAACCATCAGGACCCAAGATGACACTGTCAGAGGTACAGACTGAGTCCAACAAGAAGTAATTTCACCAAGTAAGTTTAGGACTAGAGTAGTCTCTTCTCCTCCCCCTAAGAGCCCTGCAGATATATGGAATGGCATAGGCATGGCTTTGGAGGAGTTTGGGTGATCTGAGACATTAGTGTGATGTGGCAGGCCAAGGACAAACAAAACAGTCCCGCTAATTAGATTTTGGTCCATCTTGAGAGAATATCAAGCTAAAATGAGATTTGGAACAAGAAAACCAAAGAAGGGCTATGTCTGCTGATGGGAGCCACTCGTTTGATGCTGATGGAGTAAGGGGAGAAGGCCAATCCCTGTAGCAGCAGAGTAGGCTGCTGTCATTTCCTGGAGCCACTCTTGAAGTGGGATGTAGGCAAAGTTCAAAGGGACAGCAGCTGACAATGGCATCACACGGGGACAAGGGAAGAAAGAAGCTAGAGATGTTTGGCTGGGAAGAGACAGCTTTGGAGGCCATCTTGACTGGTCTTGACCCGCTACAAGGGCTGTCGTGTGAGGACACCTGTCTATGAATTCTCTGGGACAGTGGCTTGCAGACTTGTGTGGCTGTTACCTATGGGAAGAATTACATTTTATATCTAAACCCAGAGGACACATAAATACCCACATATTACTATGTTCAATTGACTTTGGTATTTTCTATTGTGTAATTATTTTATTCCATTCTTTTTCATTTAAAAAAGTGTGTTGAGCCCATTAGGCTGACTTACTAGTGGGTTGAAATTCATACTTTAAAGATCCTTGTCTGGGGATCCCTGGGTGGCTCAGTGGTTTAGTGCCTGCCTTTGGCCCAGGGCGTGATCCTGGAGTCCCGGGATCGAGTCCCACATCAGGCCCCCTGCATGGAGCCTACTTCTCCCTCTGCCTATGTCTCTGCCTCCCTCCCTCCCTCTCTGTGTGTGTGTGTGTGTGTATGTCTTTCATGAATAAATAAATAAAATCTTTTAAAAAAAATATCCTTCTCATAGAGACCAGAATGAGGGTCCCAAGATGGGAGCTATTAGGTGCCAGCTCTTGCTTCTGGATCGCAAAGAATGTCCACCAGGCAGGAAGGACGGGAGATGGGATTGGTGTCCTCAGGAAGCAGTGAGCTCTTGCTTCTTGCCGTATTTAAGCTTAGGCTGAATGAAGGTGTGAAGGTGTGATGTGAGAAGAATTCAAACATCAAATGGGACGAATTAAGTCGACCATAAGGTCCTCTCTGTTTCTCAGAGGCCACCATTGGATTAGTTCCTGCCCTTTTAGGCGATGCTCACAGAAGCATGGTGTACGTCTCTCCGGAGGTGAAGGAGGAGTTGCTCCTTGCTATTCAGACCACACATCAGAGGATCAGAACCAATCTGGGGATGCACTGGAGATCTATTTTTGAAGCTATTCACGTATTTTTTCATTTGTCCAGCAAGTATTTGCGGTGTGTCCAGTACAAGCCAAGCACAAGCTGGGCTCTGGGCATCAGAATGACATGACCCAGGCTGGGTGGCACTCACTGTGGGAAAAGTGATAGGAAAAGATAATCACTCGACACATATTTTCTGAGTGCCTCTCTGGCAGTCACTGCTTTGGGTGCTGGTCATGTATCAATGCAAAAAACAGATTAAAAAAGAATCCCTGCCTTCTTGTGTGTGTGTGGGGGGGGGATTTAAAAATTAAACACAACGAGTATACAAATAATTGATGGATTTTGCCTGGGGTAAGGGCAGAGTACCCAGAGAGGGTAGCAGCCAAATGCAAGAGTCAGGGACATGTCCTTGAGGAGATGGCATCAAAACTGCTGCATGAAAGACGAGTACTGAGAGTCTCAGGGAGAGAGCAAGAGAGAGCAGGAAGGAATGTTCCAGAGGAAGCAGCAAGCATCTGGGGATACAAAAGGAAGCTCGTTGGGGCGTGGGGGCAGGAGAGGGCTGACCCCATAGGGTCTGGAAGGGAGATTTAGTGCCAGGAGCAAGGGTTGAACCCCTAGAGGGATATGGAGCTCTAAGGAGGGGCCGGGATGGAGAGATCTCAGAGGTGGAGGAGTAGAGACAAGAGAGAAGATGGATTTGGAAGACATGTGGGAGGCAGACCCAGCCACATCTGGGGCGCCACTGGAGGGGGGAGCCAAAGAAGACCCCCAGGAATCTGTCTGGAGAGGCTAGTGGCGATGGTGGATGAGGGAGGGGAGGAGTCCTACAGGTGGAGGTGAGCAGCAGAGAGAACGGGGGCGGAGAAGGTGAGGGTGGTCTGGGACATCTTTCTGCCTGCAGTTTTCACTCCTAAAATATCGTCATCCCACTCGTCTGCTGGGGAAGCACCTGTCCGGCCTCCAGCACTGCAGCTCCCACGACACCTTACTTAACCCTCGTCTTTGTCAGACACCAGCGATCCTCCCCACTTCGCATCCCGTTCTCCCTTACAAATGCTCACCGCCGCCTCCGTAATGCTCCGGCGCATTTCTGTGTTCGGCTACAATAATACTAATCATGAGGCCCAGGGACACTGACTGCCAGCCTGGCACTGTTGTAGGCCTTTTGTACGGACGCCCCACTTAATCTTCACGGTACCCCTTCACATCAGTACCATTCCAGTGCCCATTTCATGAGGAAACGGAGGCTGGGGCGGTCAGGTAACCGCCCCCCCCCGGCCACCTGCACTGCTGGTCAGGGTGAGCTGGGGGGATCCGAGCCCAGGGGTCTGGCTCCAGGGTCTGTGCTCTTAATCACTATGCACATCTGTTTTCTTTTCTTTTTTTTTTAATTATTATTTTTATTGGAGTTCAGTTTGCCAACACATAGCATAACACCCAGTGCTCATCCCGTCAAGTGCCCCCCTCAGTGCCCATCACCCAGTCACCCCAACCCCCCGCCCACCTCCCCTTCCACTACCCCTTGTTCATTTCCCAGAGTTAGGAGTCTTTCATGTTCTGTCTCCCTCACTGATATTTCCCACTCATTTTTTCTCCTTTCCCCTTTATTCCCTTTCACTATTTTTTATATTCCCCAAATGAGTGAGACCATGTAATATTTGTCCTCCGATTGACTTACTTCTCTCAGCATAATACCCTCCAGTTCCATCCACGTCGAAGCAAATGGTGGGTATTTGTCATTTCTAACGGCTGAGGAATATTCCATTGTATACATAGACCACAGATTCTTTATCCATCATCTTTCCACTGGATTATAGATCCTTGCATTAGGGACAATGTAGGAAGAAGAAGAAGAAGAAGAAGAAAGAAGAAGAAGAAGAAGAAGAAGAAGAAGAAGAAGAAGAAGAAGAAGAAGAAGAAGAAAAAGAAGAAGAAGAAGAAGAAGAAGAAGGAAAAAAACACACATTTTGAGAGCTTTAATTACCAAAATAAGAAAAATAAACACAGTTGCCACTTGTAAACAAACCCAAAATGAACAGCCATCTAGATTCTTTCCCCCGCGGATCCCAGAAGGTTTGTTCCTTGAAAACCAAGCTGTGACCACCATCATTGAGTTCTTGAGTTAGATCTGGTCCTACCTACTGATGTGACAGATGAGAGACTGAGGCTCTGGGAGGTTGAACGTTCAAGAACGGAGTTTGAAGCCATGACAGAAAGGTAGGGCCAGGTCCCAGGTGTTGTTGGTTGTAATTCCATCACTGCTGAGCCTGCAGACAGGGGAGCTTCCTCAGGTCACACTCTGTTACCTGCCTTCAACTTTGGGTCCCTTCTTGTCCCCTATGAACCTTTTACTCCAAGCTCATGGTCACCTGAATGCCATTTCCACCAGAGCCGGGATCCTTGCCCACGGATGTGTGTCAGGACCTAGAATCATGCCTGCCGCACTGCCAGCCCTCTTAACGTATCGGATGAGTTACTGGGTTCTCTGAACACATTACAAACTTTCCTGACTTCAAGGCTTTAATGGGATTTTTTCTTGCTAAAAATGTCTTAGTTCTCTCCAGCTTTCCAAAACCTGTCCCATTCAAGCTCAAATTTCCTTTTGTGAAATCTTTCTGAAATGCTCCCTCTGAATCCCTATGGTATCTCTACATATTGGTTGTGTGTGTGTGTGTGTGTGTGTGTGGTCAGAACATTTACTATCTAGTCTCTTAATTTTTTTTGTTTTGATTTTTAAAGATTTTATTTATTTATTCATGAGAGACACACACACACAGAGGCAGAGACACAGGCAGAGGGAGAAGCAGGCTCCATGCAGGGAGCCCAACGCGGCACTCGATCCCGGGTCTCCAGGATCAGGCCGTGGGCCAAAGGTGGCGCTAAACCGCTGAGCCCCCCTGCTGCCCTCTTAATGTTTTTAAAACATTCCCAGTGCCCAGCACAGCACCTGGACCATAATAGGCCCTTAAAAGGGTTTGGTAGAATGAGTCAATGACAGGAAAATACTTACACATTTAAAGAGTGGTTACGATTGCCAATGTAAAGTTGGGGTTGGCAACATTTTTCTGCAAAGGAACTGATAGCAAATATCTTAGGCTTTGCAGGCCATTAATTCTCGGTTGTAACTCCTCACCTCTGTTGCTGTGGTGTGAAAGCAGCCACAGACAATATCAAAGCAAATGTACTGTGTTTCAATAAAACTTTATGTATGGATACTGAAGTTGGAATTTTGCCTAATTTTCACGTGTCATGAAATACTATTAACATTTTTTTCAACTGTTTAAAAATGTAAAAACCATTCTTAGCTCACAAACCATAAAAGCCAGGTCTGGTCTGGGGGAGGGGATGTGGATTTGGCACGTAGGCCATAGTTTGCCAACCCCTGGTCTGGATGGCAGGCCTGGGCTGGTGGATGGAAGGGATTTCGACTCCCCGGAGTTGACTTCGGTCCCCTCCCTTCAGTGGGAGGGGCTGCTGCATGCCCTGGGGAGTGCTAGGGAGCTGTCCTCACCAGAGATGTCCACTCTGAGGGTCTGCAGATTATCTAGGGTGGGATGGGTGATGGGGAGGAGAGCCCCACCGAGGTGGGGCCAGGGTGGGACACCAAGTGTCCTCTAAAGCCCTTTTCTTTACAAGATTCTCCGCAGCAGCTTCCTGGGCTGTGGAATAAAACCACAGGAGCCGAACTGATTGGAGAGAAGGAGGTCATTCTGAATTAGTGAAAAGGTCTGAGTTATAAAACGGTTTATAAGAAATTATGCTTCATTGTGTTCAAGGACATTCAGCAATCAAACGAACACTTAACAAAGGGCTGTCAATAATCCATTTGAATTGCACTTTGTATTTTTCAAAGTGCTTTCCAGTACATTATCTTCATTGATCTGAGCAGGAACCCTAGGAGACAGACAACCCCATTTTACAGGTGAGGTCACACCAGCTGACATGGTCAGAACCCAGTCTGTGCTGCCCGATGCAGCTTCCAGAGGCTGGCTGTTGAGTAGCTAAAAATGACAACTTTCTATTTTGTACCAAGGGTGTATTCTTGAGTTTCAATATGGAGTTTCATTTATATTTGTATGAAGATTAAACATCCTTAACTCAAGCTAATTTTTAAAAATTTTTAAAGTAATCCTACACCCAATGTGGGCCTCGAACTCACGACCCCAGGATTGAGAGTCCCACGCTCCGCCCACTGAGCCAGCCAGATGCCCCAACTCACACTGATTTTTAACCCTTGAGTGTGTACTAGAAATATGGCCACAAATCTAGATTAGCAGGTAGGTTTTGTCAAACTATATTTTAAAAATATAGGCAGGGGATCAGCGGTTTGGCGCTGCCTTTGGCCCAGGGCGTGATCCTGGAGTCCCAGGATCGAGTCCTGCATTGGGCTCCTGGCATGGAGCCTGCTTCTCCCTCTGCCTGTGTCTCTGCCTCTCTCTCTCTCTCTCTCTCTCTCTCTATGTCTCTCATGAATAAATAAATAAATCTTTAAAAGAAATAAAAATAAAAAATAAAAAAAGAAAAATATAGCCAAAGTTCATTAAAAGCTGACAAGCAAGAACACGAGACTATACTCTGGTCCCTCACGTCAGAATGACAAAGGGTTTCCACTGTGTTAGGCATAAAGGTAAACAGAAATACGTATAACAGAAATACGCTTGGAACTGGAAAGGTATCTCAGGGTCTGAAATCCTTCCATCTGGTAAATTTGTAGTTTAGAGAAATTAGAAGGACTCTGACATGGGAGGAAATCTAATCCAGTTGCCTCGTGGTGGTTTTTCCCTTCCTCCCTGTCTGGGGGAAGAGTATGACCTGGGGGCAAACCCCGAGAAGCAGCCAGCCAGCAAGCCCTGATGATTTAGGGGATAAATCTGCTTCTCCCCACCCCCCCAACTCGGGGCTCTCATCAGCATTTCCTTGCCAAATTAGGCTTTGGCACAGCTAAGGATGCCTTGGCAAACTTTTTTAATTTCCCAAGAGCAACTTCCTGGTTCTTAATTAGGCCTTTTATGCCTAGATGTCTATATTTAACTGTGCTCTGTTAGCGTTGACCCCTTTCGGATACTGCCAAGAACTTCAGGGAAGTGGCGGTTGGGTCTAGACAGGGCAATTACTCAGATAACTCAGTTCCCCAAACCTGTTCTTAAAGCAAGACGCCACGAGGAAATGTTCAGTTATCCAGTGACACCTGCCTGAACCCAGTAGGTAACTGCCTGGGCCTACCTCGCTTGGCCAGGGGGACAGGGACAGATACTTAGCCCAGGGAAGGAGGCGGGCCTGGTGCCCTCCGGGATGTGCCCTTGAACTTGGCGGGGTGGTGGACAGAGAAAAAGTCCTAGAGAAAGTCTCTCGGCCCTACAAGAGGAATTCTACCCGGTCATAAAAAAGAAAAATTGAAAGTACCCTGCATGTCTATCGCCAGAGAACTGGGTGGATACACTGTGATGCACGCCTGCAACGGGATGCCATGGAGCAGTGTGAGAAAGGCGGGCTGGGCACGCGCACGTCGCGTGGATACCTGTCACAGGTGCGGCGCTGAGCGCGGACAGCAGGTTGCATGTGGCTACCACTATGTGAAAACAATCGCAAAAGTTTGAAACATCAATGATAGTTATACTGTATATTGTTTATGGACAGCATGTGTGGAGTGAGAGCATTTTAAAAATCTGTGATTAAAAAAAAAAACCAATCAATCCTTTTTTTTTAAAGATTTTATTTATTTATTAATCACACACACACACACACACACACACACACACATAGAGGCAGAGATGCAGGCAGAGGGAGAAGCAGGCTCCTTGTGGGACTCGATCCCTAGACCCTGGGATCAGGACCTGAGCCAAAGGCAGATGCTCAACCACTGAGCCACCCAGGAGCCCTCCCCCCCCTTTTTTTTCTTTTTTAGAGAAAAGAGAAAATGCCTTATGTTCAGGAAAGCAGTTCTCTCTGGGGAGTGAGGGACGAAGAAGTGAGCCTGGGCAGGGCTCAAAGTCTTCAGCTGAGTCTGTCCCGGTTACTTTTTTCTGCTGGGTGGGAAGTGACCCTTAAAATTGTTAGCACTCTCTTTAGCGGGCCTGGGATCATTCATTAACAAATGAAGAGGGGCAAGGAGAGCCAGGGCTAATGTTTGTTGAGGGTGGGGTGGGGTGACAGGCCTTCTCTCCTCCCTGAACTGTGATCAGAAACCCTTCCAGGAAAACAAGAGTGTTTGTGGGACAGTTCCAGAGGGAAGTGCAGAGAACAAGATTCTACAAACAGCTCTGCCTCTTTTAGGAGCTGAGTGATCTGACCTGCAGTGAGCCTGGTCTTTCTCAGGTCCCTCCTCCGAGTGAAGGTTCTCCCTGATTTCCCCACTAGCTGCCTTTGGTTGTGGAAGTCCCCAAAAGCCCTGTAGGGACAGTGTGGGAGGAGGAGGGAGCGGACTTATAAACCCTGGATGGACAGAGCTGGGTTAAAAATCGGCTTTCATAGCTCTTGACACTTTACAAATGATCCTTGGCAACGATTTCATGGAAGGAGAGTGTTTTGTTGCTGTTGCTGTTGTCTTATGATGGAGAATTTTGAAGGTCCATAAAATTAGATACTATTACTCCAATTTAAAAAATACCCATCTCGCAGCCCCCAAAACTGTTAACTTATGATCTATCTTTCCCTGTCTACCCACTGATCCACTCTCCATCATTTCTCACATCATTTTGAAGCAAATCTCAAACAAAAAAGCCACAAAAGACCACCTCAGCCGGGGTTCTCCAGAAAAACAAAACTGTAGGATTTTTCTATCTAGATTTATTTTAAGGAGCTGGCTCATTCAGTTGTGGGGGCTGGAAATTCAGATAAGATTTAACATTGCAGACTTGTGTCTGAATTCTGCAGGCTGGAAACTCAGGCAGGGTTTCTTCTATATTGCCATCCTGAGGCACAGTTGCTTCTTATTTTAGAAGTTCAGTCTTTGGTTTTAATGCCTTCAACTGATTAGGTGAGGCCCACCCACATCACGGAGGATAATGAGCCTTACTAAAAATCTACCGACTTAAGCGTTCAATCATATCTGAAAAATCTCTTCACAGCAACATCTAGACTGGTGTTTGACCAAACTGCTGGGCACCATGGCCTAGCCAAGCTGACACAAAATTAACCATCACAGATCATTTTATTAGTAACTACTTCAGGATGTATATAAAAAATAAGGACTCCCTGGGGCACCTGGGGCACCCAGTCGGTTAAGTGTCTGACTCAGGTCGTGATCTTGGGGTGGTGGGATGAAGCCCCATGTCAGGCTCTGTGGAGTTTACTGGAGATTCTCTCTCTCCCTCTCCTCCTGCCCCTCCCCCTGCTCTCTCTCTCTCTCTCTGAAATAAATACATCTTTTAAAAAAAATAGACTCCTGTTTTTAAACAACCACAATATTATCACAGTACATTAAGTTAATAATTATCTTAAAATCCTCAGACATCCAATTAAATTAACCTTTAACTTCCCAATTGTCTCATAAATGTCATAAATTTTTATTTTTATAATTTGTTGATTTTAGTTAGGCTCCAACCAAAGTCCACAACTTGTGATTGGTTAAATATGTTTAAAAATATGTTTAAAAAATATGTTTTATGTCTCTTAATTTACAAGGTCCCCCAATATCTTTCTCTTTCTCTTCCTTGCAGTTAATTTCTAAAAAATATTCTTTGTATTGTAGAGAATAGGAGGTTTCAGTTTGGATTCTGCTGGTTGCATTCTCATAGTGACATTCGCCACATTCCTCTATCCTCTGTGTTTCTGTAATCTGGAAGGTAAATCTAGAGGCTCACCCAGCTATTTAAAGAGGCACCTATTTTCATAATTTTAAGGGCTCCCTGAAGAATTCCTTGTTACCCATTCTGCAAACAAATAAACAAACAAACTGAAGCAATATACCTCCCCTATCAGCTTGCTGAGACTAAAATTGCCCTGCTAAAAATAATTTTAATTCCCAATTAAAGTGTAATACTCCTAGGGGTGCCTGGGTGGCTCAGTCAGTTAAGCGTCTACCTTTGGCTCAGGTCATGATCTCAGGGTCCTGGGATCAAGCCCTGCATCAGGCTCCCTGCTCAGTGGGAGTCTGCTTCTCCCTCTCCCTCTGCCCCTTCCCCTGCTCACGCTTTTTTTTTTCTCTCTCTCTCTCAAATGAATTAAAAAAAATTAAAAATGTGATACTCCTAGGAAAGGGAACACTTATTAGACATTTCACTCTTAAGAATGAATGCTTTTGTGAAATCCTTTCCCAACTCAGTTTCTGAAAGTGAGGGAAGAGAGTGGAAAGTCAATGAGAAGAGCACATGGGCAGTAGGTGTGTGTTTCATAGGGAGGGGACAATGGGGACACTATGGGAGGGAGAGAATCAGTTACAATGGGACTCATCTTCAAAGTCCCCTCAGCTATTGAGCATTTGCTGCTCTATGGGTGCTGTATTCAGTGCTTTCAAGCAACTATTTAGTTTCAATCTTATAACAACCTGGGGAAGTGAGTAGAGTTTACACCCATTTTAAGGTTAGAAACACTGAGGCTCAGCCAAGCTTAAGCAACTGGTTAAAGGTCATGTGGCTAATAAATGCACATAAGGATGAAGGATGTGGAATAAAGATTCCTCCCCATGTTCCTGGCCCCTGTGCTCTTTCCACCAACCCACAGCTTCACTCCGGCCCCCCTACTCTGTTACTTCCAGCTCTGGGCTCACTTGACAGGAGAGGTGAGAGATGATCCCTCCACATGGGTGCCTTCCAACCTCCGGTGTAGCCTGTTCCTGGACACATTCTGGGGATTGTGCCCAGAATCGGGCCATCACAGGGGGCAGTGTGGGATCTTCCCAGTGGCTTCTGATTTAAGAAGTCTTTCTTTCTTTCTTTCTTTCTTTCTTTCTTTCTTTCTTTCTTTCTTTCTTTCTTTCTTTCTTTCTTCTTTCTTTTTTCTTTTGCCCTTTTCTGGGGGAAAAAAAAAAAAGATGGAAACACTATCTCTGGAAACCCAGCCCATTGATTCAACAGGAATGATACTTAGGACTTCTGGGTCCTAAGTCCTAAGTCATGAGTCAGCAGCACTTTGAAACAAATTTTATTTGCTTATTGTAGGAATGAAATTGTAAGAGTAACAGAAGTAATGATTGAAAAAACAAAACAAAACAAAAAAAACAAAAGAGGCAGTCTCCAAGAATCACACCACCCCAACAACATCAACCGTTCCCATGTCATCGTGTTCCTTGTCAGCCTCCGGCTGGAGGCATGTACAATTTTTCCAGTTCTATTTGGTTCCTCTCTGAGCCTACGAAACAGGCAGAGGAAGTGGGGGAAGAGAGGATCTCCCCCTGTCCTCCTCTGAATCATGGCCATTTGAAATGACTCAGTCGGAAGCATTAACCTGTACGACTCTGCATCCAGGGAGCCAAGGAGATGGGCCAACAGAGCCCCTCAGCCCTTACAGCTTCCTCATTTTCTTCTGCCGGCCTAGCACACAGCTGTGCACCTTCATAGGGCAGCTCTTTCTTTGAGAACCAGACGTGGAAGCTCAAAACTAGCCAAGGTAATTGAGAAAGGAGGAGAAAGAAACCAACTGTAACCTATAAGCAGTTCCGATCTTCCTTACTGCTGAGATCACACACAGCTGCAACCCTCTCTCATCTCTGGGTGACTAAAGCCTCATTATTTAGCAAAATGTATTTTGGAGGCAATTTCAACTTCCGAAGACAAAAGGAAGTACGTGGAACCAGTCGAACCTTGGAAAATTGTCAGCTGTTTATTCATGTTATATGTACTCATTGCATGCTGGAGGTAGGCACTGCTAACGTCCATCAATTTTGTGCGTTTTTAGACAGTTAAATTATGCGGGGCACAATCTCTCGCCTTAGCCAGCTAGGAGGAAGGTGGAGCACGTTTACTATCATTACCTATGTACGCTGAAACCTTTGAGACATCCTTTTTTTAAAATAATTAATTAATTTATTAATTTATTCATGAAAGACAGAGAGAGGCAAAGACTTAGGCAGAGGGAGAGGGAGAAGCAGGCTCCATGCAGGGAGCCTGATGTGGGACTCGATCCAGGGTCTCCAGGATCATGCCCTGGGCTAAAGGCAGGTGCTAAACCACTGAGCCACCCGGGCTGCCCCCTTTGAGACATCCTTAAAGAGAAATGCAACGGGGAGGGGGGAAAAAAAAGTTAAGTTTTTAGAAGAAGTCATTTGTCTTTAGCCGAATTCATCTGGGTACGATCCGGGTTGCTGCAGACATAAAACTGTCTGGAGTCTGGCTTCAGGGTTTAGAATTATAAAATATTCATGGCGTATAATTTTGCATAATTTGTTTAGCTACCGAGACATAATTTAGTTATTTGGTGCATGAATCCTTTAGGAGGCCTAAAGAAGAGGAAAAACGGACTTTAGGAAGCTAAATCCAGCTTTGGTGCAAATGCAGATACACTTACCGTCTGTGTCGTCCATACACAGAAACACACGTAGGTGGACACACAAGCGCGTGTGCGCACGCGGGTAATTGATTCCTCCCGGTGATCCTTACACGGCTGCCCTGGGCGTCTTACATAAATCACTCCCCTAGTTTCGCTCTGCATGTGATCGCCTAGAAACCCGAAGGGAAGAGCTCCAGAACATTTTCGATTTCAGCAAGATGCGTGTGGATGCTAAGACCCCTTCGTTGTAAGTCCCATAGCAAACGTGGGAGTTGGTTTATCCAGAGCCTAGAGCTGCCCTCTGTGACCCGCTGTGTGCTGAGCGCCGCCGGGCGCACTGGCCGGCAGAGGCCCGGACCGGGGTGGCTTGGGGTCTGGGGGAGGGAGGCCGCAGGAGGGCCCCGCTGTCCGGGGTCGTGTAAGCAGGCAGGTGCACCGAGCACCCAAGGGAGACGCAGAGTCATGCAGATAAGGGAAGGCGAGCATGCTCGCTGTCCCCACTGCTCCCACCAGGCTGGGCCCTGGACCCTGTCCCCTGTCCGGGTGCCGCAGACATGGGATCACTTGTCCTTGTGTCTGCGGTCTTGCCCCTGCCAACCCATTCTCCGTCCTGAAGCAGTAGAGGGTCTCTCTCAGGGCAGATCTGACACTGGTGTTCCCCTTAAGCTCAAGAAAAAGCTCAGATGCTCCAGCCTGGTACACAAAGTCCCCTCAGGCCCCAGGCGAGCGGCTGGGAGGACGCAGGCCGCCTCCTCGGGCCTCTGGGCTGAGTCTCTCTCCCCCTGCAGTACTGTCGCTCCGTGCCCTGCTCACTCCACTTCTTCAGGTTCAGCTGAGGCATCATCCCTTCCAGGAAGCCTCCTCTCACTCCCTGAGATGGGGCCAGTCCTCCCTCTGTGTCCCTCATGGCCCTGGAACTTTCTCTGGCCCATACAGAGCATTCTCAGTGTCAGTAACTGGAAACCAATGACGTTAGTAGAGCTCTGAAGTCAGAGGCTTCTGGGTCTGAATCCAAGGCCCATCATTAACTAGTTTTGTAATCTTTTTGAAAAAGATTTGTCTATTTTATTTTATTAAGATTTTATTTACTTATTTGATAGAAGAGTGAGAGAGAGAGAGCCTGAGCAGGAGGAGGGGCAGAGGGAGAGAGAAGCAGACTCCTCGCTGAGCCCGATATGGGACTCGATCCCAGGACCCATCATGACTGAACCAAAAGCAGATGCCCAACCAACCGAGCCACCTAGGGCCCCATAGATTTATTTATTTGAGAGAGAGAGAGAGAGATGTAGAGCGTGTGTGGGCAGGAGTGAAGGGAGTGCAGAGGGGGAGAGAGAGAGAGAGAGTCTTAAGCACACTCTATGCTGAGCACAGAGCCGGACGTGTGCTCAGCCTCACCACCCTGAGATCCTGACCTGAGCCGAAACCAAGAGTCGGACGCTTAACCGACTGCACCACTCTGGTGCTCCTACTAGTTTTGTAGTCTTAGGGTAAACTGTTTACCCTCCTCCTGACACTGGTTTTTAATCTGTAAAATGCGGATGATGATGGTACCTCCAACACAGGACCATTGTAGGAATAAATGAGATTATACACGTGAAAGTACTTAGACTAGAGCCTGGCATATACTCAATAATTGCAATAATTTGTGATCTATATGCACACATAATGCATCCATAATACGTACATTGTATATAATGGATAATGTTATGTCATGTAACAGTTTTGTCTGTTGCTATGATAATTATTGGCTGGTATCCCCCTCAACACTGTAAACCCTCTCCCCAGTGGAGCAAGCCACTGCACCCAATCCCCAGGGCTGATGGATCAACACCCAGGGCTGCGTGTACCCCCCACAGCATTGCTGTTTGGGAGCCTGTTCTAAATGAGAAGGGCCGGGGCTGGGTGTTTTTGTGGCGCGTCTCTCCTGCTCCTGAGCACAGCACCTGGTGTGTAGATCATGTTCAGTCATTATTTTCTGAATGAATGAATGAACTGAGTTGTGTAAGCTTTCTTCCAAGAACAGACTTTTTGGTGGAGAATGGGAGAAAATGCAGGATTGGGTTTGTCAGAGGTAAGTGGGGGAGCCAGTCCTGTTTGAGGGAACAAACGACATGATGAGGCCAAGGAGCAGAGTGCATGGTCTGGAAAGAGCACCTGTGCCTTTTGTGCTGTTGGAATTGCTTCCTGTGACACACATATCACTTAAACCCCCATGCGCAGAGTGCCTGACTGGAGGGGGTGGCTGGCTTATTAGAGCATTGAAAACAGAACAGTAAAAACAGAGATGGGGAAAAGCATAAAGGTAGAACAGTGAAAACAAGAACTCTACATGTAAGCAAAATAGATTTGATTGCAAAATGACTACCAGAAAATTGTAATTTCATATGAATTTTAAAACTAACCTTTTACAGATTATAACAGTAATACATATTCATTGCGGAGAATGTGAGATATGCAGAAAAGCAGACAAAAAATAAAAATCACCCATAATCCCGCTGTCAAAAATAACCACACTGATGTAGTAGTTATGCCTCTAATGCTTTTTTCCCCCCATGCACGTGTACATTATTGAATATAAAGTTTTGCATCTTTATCCCTCCATTATCAGGAATATCCTGGCCCAAACCCTTCATCCTCTATTTAGCTCTGTTGCCGGGGACTCCAGACTATTACAACAGGGACCTGAGAGGGTTAGAAGATAAGTGTGCTCTCTACTGGGCCTTCGTTGGCTGGGGGACGTGCAGGTCCCTGCTGGGACTGTATGAGGGTCGACTGCAAGCCAGAGGCCACTGGTCACTGTCAGCCTCAGAATTATTTCCAGGCAGCCGCTGGCTGCCTTCCTGTTGTGGATCATGAGATGACACCACTTCTACAGCCTGGGCCTGCTGGGACTCAGCTTTGGCTGCCTCTTCCAGCACTGGCCTTCTGGCTGCGGGGCTCAACGGCCTGACTTTCCAATGTGTGCTAGCATGGTCTCGGTAGGTTCACGGAAACTCCGCAAAGTGTGGTGACCCGGGGCTTGGCCTCGGCAGTGGACTCTGTGTGTGTGAGTGTGTGTGAGTGTGTGTGTGTATACGTGGGCATGTGGACACAGTTTTGGTTCTTGACTGCCCCTGGCCTCTGGTGTAGGGGTAGCTTGAACGTACTTGTTCTCCCCTCTCTTGGCACAGGCTCCCCTCGTGGCCACCCTGGAGATCTGATAGAAATGAGGCCAAGATTCCATGTCCAGGACCAGGGTACACAAGGGTGACTTGATTTCAGAAACGAAGGAGCATCCCAGATGTCACAAGTAGGCTGAAGCAGCATGGCTTCTTCACTCCGGGTTCCAGAGTGCTAGGTTCAAGCTCCCAAAATCCCACTGGGCTGAGGTCAAAGTTTGTCCTGGAGCCCGGGTCAGGACTGAACCCAGAGTCGGGTCCTCAGTGAGAGTCAAGGGATGACGGGACTGAGAGGAGGAGGGGTTCTGGGTCCGAGAGGCAGGCTGTTTTCAGCAAGAAGAGGTTTTAGAAATTACAATCCATTTCCCCTACAGAGTGTGAGAATCCCATCTGTAAATCTCCTGGCAAAAGATCATGTAGCATCTACTCAGACATGTCCAGTGACAAGGGCTCACTCATTCATTAATCATTTGGGCTCTCAGAATGATAATTAGGAAATTCTTCTACATTAAGCTGAGATGTGCTTCTTGGGCCCATCCATCCAGATGCCCCAGTTCTGCCCTGGGAGTAGCCCATGGCAGACCCAGGCTTGGCCCTCCCTATTGACAGTGGTCCCTATGCACTCCTTTTCTCCTTTGAGGCCAGGAGAAAGCCTTCTGCCTGTCTCTGAGTGCCAGCCCGGCAGAGAAGTGAGGCTAGGATAGATCGGATCCAGGGACAATGTAGTTGTTACCTATTTGGGTCACAGTGGAGTCTTGGGGTTTGTTCGATGGCAACAGAGGTAGATGTAGGATAAAGCCCTGAGCCAGGACCAGGGTAAGACCAGAGAGACAGATTATACTCACCACTCTGGTCTGTGGCCCTGTGGGGTTAGACACTTGCTAAAATCAGGGATGAGTCTCTTCTCTGCATCAGGCCATTTTTGGTTCTTTTTGTAATAAACCATAATTAGGAAATTTCAGGATGGCAAGAGACCCATATAGAACAGACTTTCTGCCCCATTATTCTCTATGCAAAACAAAATGATAAAATTATTTCAATATTACCTTCTTTGTTTCAGCCCTCTACTTATGGGTTAAATTTGTTTTCCTAGTCTCAGTGAATTTTAACCGCTTATCTCCTTTTTGGGAGGGAGACACACAAGTTTGGGTCACAGTAGGACATTGGGAGCAAGGTATTGGACCCTTTGTGTAACCTTTAGGGCAGAAATCACCAGTGGGTGTGGCATTCAATTCCAACCCATTAGTTCAGTTAAGGGCTTCCCAGGCAGGTCACTCTGTTCTTTTGTAGCAACATTAAACAGTGAGCAGTTTTCTGACTTATTCACATCACATTTATGCATACCATATATATCAATACTGCAGCAAAATAAAATTTAACCTGTAGAGATAGGTGCACGCAGATTTTGGTGTGACTTCAAATAGTAAGCATTTTCAGTTGGTTATTTCCATCACCTTACATCTTTTCCCGAGAGAGAATTAAAACATGTGGTATCAAGGGAGCTTCAAGGCCACACTTGACCAAAGACCTCCTGGAACTAACTCTATCAAAATCAGACTGTGGATCAGATCAAGTTAGAAACCATCCCATCCAACATTAGAAATGACAATTCCAGCTAAGAGAAGAAAGGGACAATCCTGTTAAAAATCAGGTGGGTGGATTTTAATGAGAGTGGCAATGAGGAAGTCTCAGAGCTTTTGTGCGGGAATGCAAAATACCTAGCTTGGCTGTTAAGCAAGATCTTTTGAAGACATATTGGAGGACTGGAGGCAGAGATACCATTTATGAGGTGTGTTAACTAGGCTACTAGCTAACTAGGTTAGCTGTTGTAACAAAGAGACCCCAAACTATAGGGCTTAAGTAATATGGAAGCAGTATTCTATATCTTGTTTGGTGTGACGCTTACATGGGGACATACAACTGTCAAAACTCAGTGAAGGGAACCCCTGAGATCTGTGCATTTTAGGGGTGTTAATTATGCCTCAGTTAAGAACAAATAGACGTTCATTTCTCTTTTACTTAATAGTCCGAATGTGGGTGCGTCAATCATTGTTCTGTTTTGTGACCAGTCAGCTTGGTTGTTCTAAACATGTAACTCCATCTCTGCTGCCTAATAAGGGGGACAGGGAGGAGTGGCTTGTCTTCAGGTGGAGGCGAACTTGGAATTGGACATTCCCCTTCTGCTCATATGCCACAGGTGCAAACCCAGTCACGAAGCTACATAAAGGAAATTCACACCCAAGCTGAAAAGCCATGTGACCAGCTGAAACTCCTGAAGGTGGGACTCTATCCTAGTACAGAAAGAACAATGGGAGAATGAGGCTGGAAAAAGTTGGAAGCCTCCACCACTTGGGGAAACCCTGATCCGTGACAGCCATGGCACAGAAGGGCAGACACTGGAGTCATTCAGGGACAGAACTGACCCAATTGGGTCTCACTGTTTGGACATAGGGACAGAGTTAAAGATAATTACAATTGGTTATTGGTTTCAATTGGTTGGATCGGTAGGTCAGCAAACAGTGGAGCCATGATGGCAATGGGGAAACCAGGAGACCAGCCGGTGGGCTGGGGTGGGGCAGACGGAGGAGATGGCCAACGGAGACTTAGAGTCTCCATCCTTACGGTTGCTTAATAATTGAAGAGGCAGTTCTCACTGCAGTGCAGGGCGTGGCTTGGCCTGAAACCAGGGAGCTTAATTTTCATTAAAAATTAAACAATTTTTTTCATTAAACAATTAAACAATTTAATTTTCATTAAAACAATTTCATTGTTTTTTCTTAAACAGGAGGTTGAGCATTCTGAAGGTAAAACAAAGCAGGAGCGGGTGGCCGAGTGTGGCGAGAATCTCTCTAGCCATCAGTGGTCCCCCACCACAGTTCTCTGCACCAGCCACAAACATCTGCAGAGCATCTTCTATGGGTGCATCGCCCGCCACCTTCTCTTTAGCACATCCACTACATGCCCTTTTTGGGATCTGTGCTGCTCAGACCTCTGGCCACAGCCCGCTGCATGACCATTACTGAGTTGGATGCTGCATTTTAAAACACAGTGGCAGTACAACAGTTCAGGGATGCGTGTTTGACTCTTAGGCACTGGGGGCATTTGATGGCGGGGAGTGGCCAAGGGGCCCCACTCTTGCTCGAAGTGACCAGACAAAAACACATTTCAAAAGCGTGTTGCTGTTCAGCCCTGTGCTGTTTAAATTGAGAGCAATGAGCTTTCTCACGGAGAAGATTAGAAATGCCTTAAAAGTGGGGCCTGCACATCCTGCTTCTTTGCTTTCCTTGCTACTCCTGACAGTGCTTAGGAAGATAGCTCTTTGTTAAATTAATAAGCATGTGGACTTAATTCAGTGTCAACAGCTTCCATGCTGACTCTTTAAGCACAGGGTGAAAACTAACCTCCTCAGATTCCCCATATTTACTCCCCACCAGATGCAGGTTCTTTTGATAAGTCAAGAGCTCATAAGGTTTACGGCAACGAGAGGAACGGTAAGTAGCGTTCATCAAGGTGTGGGACCTCAGATAAGCCTTTTCACTTCTCTGGGCCTCCCCATCTGAAAACAGAAATAGGAGCTGGATGAGGTGTTAGCTAAGAACACTTTAGAACATGAATATTCCACGATTCTTCTTAGATCAAGCTGCTTGTCATCTAGGCATTTTTCCAGACATTTGAGTTTGCAACTCCTCCACCGCCTTTTTGAGGTAACAGCATTCCCTGTGCATGCTTCTTGCCCTTAGGTGAAAGCGGTTCCTCTGTTTCTGGTTTGGGTAGGAACATGAGCACAGATATGAAAGCAAATGATCCGGCACAGACACCCTTGTATTCATTCTCTATTGCTGCCTAATGAATTAGCATTAACTTAGTGGTTTACAGCAATACAAATTTATTATCTTAAAGTTTTTTTGTAGGCCGGGAGTCCAGGACAGGTTAGCTGGACTCTTTGCCCAGTCTTATTGGCTGAAGTCAAGGTTTGGCTGGGATGGCCATCTCAGCTGAGGCTCGGCACACTTCTAAACCCATTCTGGCACAAGCAGAATTTAGATCTATGTGGTTGTAGGACTATGATCCCTGTCTTCCTGCTGGCTACAAGCTGGGGGTCACTTCGCTGTAGGGTGACCTCAGGTACTAGCCATGCGGTCCTTTCACATCAACACAGCAGCTTGATTCTCCAAGGCAGGCAGGTGGGCAGCTGTTGATACTTCTTGTCTATTTAAAGTCTCATCTGATTAGGTCAGGCTCACCCAGAATAATCTTTCTTTTGATTACCTCAAAGTCAGCGATTAGGGACCTTGATTACATCTGCCAAGTCTTTTGCCATAAATCAGAGAGTGGTATGTCCCATCCAGCAGAGAATCATACTCAGGGAGGGCTGTGTACACAAGGTGGCAGAAATTTTTTATGGGGAGTATCTTAGAATCTGCTTCTCAGGGCTCTGCAGGCACGGCTGCAATCTCAAATGCCTACAACGACAGGAGTGGTGAGTGGTGACCTAGCGAAACTGCCAGAGTCTGTATGTAAAGAGTGGTGGGGTCTGTGGCAAAGTGGGGATGACATGCCTTCCCCTAATGACAGCAACCTGGGCTCCTACCGCACTGATTGCCATGATGAGCCAGAAATCCTGATATTCATGTGAAAACTCCTGAGTTGTAGATTTGAACAGGCATTAAAAACAATGGTTTTACAATTTCAAAATGAAAAAAAAAATTAAAACCCACAGCGTGGGTCAGAGGTGACCTGTTGCCCACCAGGTGGTGGGCTCTATGGTAGAGGCAGTCAAATCTGGTTGAAAGGAACAACAAACTTGATCTTACCTAGGAGAAATCCAACTCTAAGGGTGAAATAGCTTCAGGAAGGATGTGATTGTGGCAGCCAGCCAGGGCCCTGGACGTGGCAATGCATCTTGGGCACCAGAAGCTGAATTTGGAAGTCGGACCCCTGAGGTGGCGTGGGGCCGGCGGAGGCAAGCAAGGAGAGAGGCGTAGGCCCCTCTGGGAGCGCTGCACTAAAACAGTGTTTACCCTGAAAAAAAAAAAAAAAAAGACTTTTCTGGCCTCGTAATGCAGTTCCATGAGCAGCCTGGCACGTCACGTCACATTTGTAATGCAACACCTTCCATGGTTTGCTAGAAAATTGCTCCCCAAATTATACTTCTGTGAAGAGTACACAGTAATAAGGCACCACAAGGGCAGAGAAAAATGTATTGCAATTGGATACATTGAATAATGTAATGTTTCAACAATACCAAAAAGAATGTTGTATTATTAAATTACCCCAGCAGTTTTAAAAAGCAGCATTAAAATCACCATGAGCAGGCATTAAGACTGAGAATAACAAATATTGAGTTTTCCTCAGGGTTATGGTGGGGCAAAAGTCCCTCAATCCACTTAGACCTTCAGAGAACAGACAGGCACTTACAGGGAAGGAGGACTGGAGTGAAATGAGCAATCACTTTGGCTCCCATTCGATGCAGGAGTGGCAAAATTATAAAAGTTTAAACATCTCTTTAAGCAATCTGACAGGTAGGGTGAGGCGGGGTGGGGGCCAAGCAATTATACAGAGAATGTGATCAGCGCAGGGGGCCCTTCGGGGTAATTCAGGCCCCCAAATGCCTACTTTTTCTGGAATTGCCGGGCTTTGAGGGTAAAATAGTCAGGGCGTTCAGTCCCCTTAATGACCGTCATTTCCTGTAGAGTTGACCGGTGTCCAGGTGCGTTATAAATTATGTAAAGCGTAACTCGGGTGCTGTTTCTGAGCCTCACATCGTCTCTCCCCCTAAACTCCCTCACTCTCACCCCAGATCTGTTCTAGATGACTCCCAATTCCTACCTGGTCCAGAGATGACTTTACTGTCTTATAAATCAATCCACCTGCATCTGAGGCTTATTGAATGTATCAATTCCCCAGATTTGATGCCTTCTTGGTCTACTCACAGTGGAGACCTGAAAGAATTGTCCCTTTGAGTTCAAGAAAAAGAAATCCAGCAAAACTAGTTCGAGACAAGAGGGAAGCTCAGTGGACAGAGAGAGGGAATTTCCTAGTCTCCAAGGGCAGGTTGCACTGCGGGGCCTCACATGGCCCTGCAACCAGAACCCGGATGTCTGCAAAAACAGTTAACACGCTCCTCCCCTCACGGAGGGTCTGCTGGGGGGTGCTGCACGAGCGGAGGTGGCCCTTGGTCTGTGACGAATGCTCAGGGTTTCTTGCTTCATCTCTGCACCTCAGTTTCATTCTCTTCTCTCCGCCAAGGGGGAAAACAGCCACCTCACTTGTAGGTCTGGGGGACTCATCAGCAGTAAGACCCAACAAGGATTGATGAGACAGCCTGAGTCCCTGAGTCCCACGTCCAAACTGGAGTGAGAGAAAGTTGGATTGAACCCACTCTAAGCCCAAGGGGAATCACTCCGATTTTTGTTTTCTTTCCTGCCAATCTCTTACTCATTAAACTTTGCATTGTTTCAACACTGTGACTGACCCAGAGTGGGTGGAATGGGGACAAGGTTGGGACGTGCCACCATCTGAAATGGAAGCCCCAAAGGCCTGCCATCACACACAAGAACTCTAGGTGACCAACGCACATGGTTGAGATTAGCCATCTGCTGAAGAGAGGACTTGGAAGTGTGCTGCGGGTAAGCTAGGGAGTCTCTCGGATGCATTGTTGGGTCACAGTCTGAATGCCATTGATCTTAGGTAAACAGTAAGCGTGGAAATGGTACCACACTAATGGTAGAAATGAGCAGTTGCTCTGCTTGTGATATTTTAAAAAAAATGAAGATAAGGAATGGGTTGAACAGTTACCATTTGTCTCTGGCTCTGTCCAGGGCAACTTGACTGGCTCTAGGGGTTTCCTGGCCCATTTGGTGGGTGCCATTCATTAGGGCAGATGCTCCTTAGAGCTTGGTGATGCCAACCATTAAAAATCTTACCATGCCCTGCCCTGTGACCTCGCCTTCAGTTAGTAATTTCATTTTTCAAAAATATTTTCCACTTAAAAAAATATCTAGTCAGCAGCTGTCAGCCAGTCTTATGAGTTTGATTAGTCTGAACCAATCATCCAGAACTTCAATGAACTCACGAAATTGAGCTCCTGAACCCTAAGATCTGAAGACCCTGGTGAACTTGTCCAAGCACCAACCAATGAGCTCCTACCTTGCTTGGATGACGCCAAAGAAAAGTCTTTACAGCCGAAGAGAAGCACAGTGAGAGTCCCCGTGACAGCTTAGAGGATCAGTAGTTCAGGGACCTCCTTTTCTCCAAATGTCTATCAGCAAATTTGGTGGGGAAAATTCTTGGCCAGGTCACGGCATGAGGTAGTTGAAACTCTCAGAATCCTTCAAGTCACCCCGAGAAGGTGGCTACTGCGTATGCCTATAATGATGGCAGGGATGGCCTGTGGCAGTCTGCCTTGGAAGGGTGGGACAAGCAGAAATCTGCCTTCTCGTGAATAGGCTAAACAGTTTGATAAGGGCTGACCACTGGGTTTTCTCTTCTCCTACTGCTCCTATCTGTAGATCTGTCTACTAGGGCTGCCACAGCAAAAGAGCATAGACCAGAGGGCTTGACCAGCAGAAATGTGTTTATTTTCTCATGGTTCTGAAGGCTGGGGTGTCCAAACCTAAGGTACAGTGGTTAATTCAGTTTCTGATGAGGACTCTCTTCCTGCCTTCTGTCTGTGTCCTCACAAGGCAGAAAGGGAGGGGGCACTCTGTGTCTCTTCTTTTAAGGGCAGTTCTCCCATCAAACCAGGGCTCCACCGTCATGACCTAGTTCCTTCCGAAAGGCCCATCTTTGAATCCATCACATTGTGGGTTAAGGTCTCAACATATGAATTTTGGAGGGACAAAACATTCAGTTCATAGCCATTCTTTCCTTCTTTTCCTTATTATTGACCTTTCCTCAGGGTCAAGAGCACATTGCTGGACCCCAAGACCTGTGGTGAAGTGCAGGGCTGAATAGTGCGAAATGTTGGCTCCATGTCTGTTCTGAAAGGAGGTGCTGAGAGAGAAGGGCAGCTCATGAAGCTTCCCTGGATGGAGCTGCTCCCTTAGGAATATGCCTACACAAGGTGTTAAAGCTCAGAGACCAAACCTAAGGTGGTACAAAGGAGATGTGTTGAGAGGTGACCCAGACCAATTTGTTCATGCACAACTCTTGGGCTCCTTTTTGGTAGATAATAGGTGATTTGAGGTGCATAAGGTTCTTAACATCCCACAACCTCACTACATTTATTAGCAACCAGCATAAAACCAATCATACAACCTTTCCTGAAAGCTAAATGACATCCTAGAAATTATACCCTTAAATGCTTCAACTGTCACCTTAGTTGATAGTTCATTTGAGGCAGATGTGACAATAACTTAGAAGTAGGATGCTATTGTCTTTCTGGTTGGCATCAGACAACCAGATCCTCCAACTCAATGGATAGTCCCATGCCATTTAGAGAACGTGCTCTGGGTTCCATCTATAAGAATATCACTACAGATTTCACTGGACTTTTGTTCTCTTTGCACATAAGGGTGGGGAATGTCTCTAAAATATGTTGGTCAGTCAGTGTGCTCCTCTGGCTTTGGCACTCAAGCCTCTTTCTCTGATTGGATTTAATAGTCACCCTTGGGTTGATATTGTAGTTACATTCCCACTGCCCAATACTATTACCTAACACCCAAACTAACCCAGCCAACTGTGCCAGACCTCCCTGCCCTGAAGTGAGGTCAAGAGGTAGCATTGGACAAATATCAAACAGGTATGGGAAGCAGAGTAACATGAACGGTAATGTGGACCTTGAATCCAGTTAGACTTGGGCTAAATTCTAGACCTTTGCTACTTTCTGTGTGACTTTGGGCAAGATGCTTAACTTCTCCAAGCCTGTTTCCTCAATTGTCCAATTGTGTGAACATTAACTTCTACAAAATTTCTGACACATAAAAACAGCACAATAAATGCCAGATACTATTACTGGTAACATTAGTGTTGCTGTAATCAATAGTTAAGCAAAATGCAGTGGTAGGGACCTTTTTTTTAGGGATCCTGGTTATCCTAGTAGCTCTTGGACTAAGTTCGTGCTGGGTTGTTAGTCTCTGTAAAAGAGGGCAGCAATGCCAGAGCAGACAGGCCATATTTTGGGAAGAAAAATGACATACTGGGAAAGAAGTCAGAAGGAATCCAAGAAGAATTAGAGGCAGAAACCCCACCTGAGAACTGGAACCCCAGAGTTCTGGGTCTCAGCACAGTGGAAACCCAGTGCTTATAGGGAGGGGACAGCAAAAACAGGCCCCAGTGGCAGGAAGGTGACTCTGAACTGTAACAGGATTAGACAGGACTGTTCACCCCAGTAAGGATTTATCCTGAGGAATAGGAGTACAGAGGAGCTGGGGATGAATTCCAACCAGACTTTCTCAATATGCAGAGCTTGAAGGGTGGGTCAGAGTTGGTGTCTGGGATAAGAGGAACACATGGGATGAATTTCCCCAGGCCAGATCCTCAGCAGAGATCCTCAGTTCTTGTCCCCAAGAGAAAATTCTAGCTAAAACCCAAATTGCTTGTTTATTAGCAAATATGAATAATGTACAAATTAAACCACCTGCTCCTGTTGAATTAATTTAGGCTATACTGGGGCTGGGATGGAGTGGCTGATGGTTAGTTAACACAATCATGCAAATTAACACACGCCTGACTTCCAGGCAGATCCCTACTGTCCACAGCGGGGGCCCTAAGGGAAATCAGGCAACAGACCTTCAAGAAAGCAATAATCTCTGCTTTATCTGTTCTGACAGTTTTCAGCTATTTTCCATGGGAGTCTTTTGGGGAGAATATTCAGTACCTTTTTTTCTTAGCCCAATGATGCAGGAAGCAGAAACTAAAACATGGGAAAGAATAATGTAATAATTATTGTCTTGGGCCAGTGTCCCTCTGGCGACCTGATGATGTTATTTTGTGTATCTCACATTTCCATCAGCCCTTGGGACCTACCTCTCAGAGACTGGAATCTTTCTCTACTAGGTGAGTTACTTAAGTTTCTCAAGAAGACACTTACCTGGACCTCCTTGGGTGAATGGGGCTCTATTTCTAAGACACAAATAAAAGGAGTAGAATAGGACATCTCTTTCTCTCTGGCCACAGATACTTGGGGTCTCAGCTCAGTTAGGACTAGAAAGTAGAGAGCCTGAGTCACTTGGGATGCAGCTTGAACCCACACACAGCATTCATATTTGCCAAGAGAGATGTCTTATTAGGTCACCTTATCATCATCCAATACAGTACCTCTCTACGGGATTGAATTTGTGCAAAGGAACCTCAGTGGTGGCTGGCCATCCATTGGCTGGGGCACCAATGCTGGGTATAATCACTTGTGGCCCACATAGCATGATTGGCCCACTAAAAAAAAGTACAAAGCTGAGGACACAAGCATTCTTCAGAAGAGGGCTGAGGGCATGGCAGGTCTTTACTACATTAGAAACCCAGCTCTAGAATACTGCTGTGATTTTAAGTTTAAATTTTGGCTTGGATCCCTATCGAACTAGCTGTGAAAGTTTTTGAAATCTAGTTAAGGTTTCTGATGCTTAGTTTCCCTATCTATAAAATGGGAGTACCAACCTAACCTTAAAAAGTCTGATGCGCATCAAGTGAGAAATTTGGCTATAAAAGCATTTTGTAATTCTAAAACACCATGCAAATGTTTTGTTTCAAACTGTTGCTTTTATGATACTGCTCTTGCTCAGTATGCCAGAAACTTATTTAAAAATGCGATATTACAATGTTGCCAGAAAAAATAGAAGAAAAAAGATTAAGGTTAACATTTCTATTATAGATAAAAGCCAGGATATACAGACAGCTAATTGGATAATATCAAACCCTTTTTAAATTAGATATTCAAATCTCCATTCAGTAGTTGACTACGGAGTAATTCCCCCAGGAATCTTATCAAACAAAGTATTAGCCTCGCAACTTCATTTTGTTTTAAAGTTTGCATCACATTCCCCATGGGTTATTGCATGTTACATTGAACATATGGTAGGTTGCATTAATTAATTTTTGTTAAACACCTTGAGGAAGAGCAACTATATGAACAGCTGCTAAATCCATGTATTGTGTATGTGGATGACTCTACTCAATGTGTATAAACAAATACACGCTCTAATTTAGAGTTGACGTATAAAAATTGGTAATGGATGTCACAGCACAATATAAGTGGAGGCAAGAGGATTTTTAAAACACTCTTCTGGAATGTGTGCTCTTTCTCATGGGCAATTTGTCTGTCCCTTCCTGATGTTCCATTTGTCCCACTGGCTCTGGGAGCAGCATCAGGGCCTGAAGTTTCCAATAGGCAAAGGCACAGAACAATGATCCTCTGTGCAAACAGCTGCTTGGTTATGCTTGAGGTAAACACAGTGATGATGGGCAGTGTATCCTGAAAAAGGCTCCAGCTTGATTTGAAGAAATCTTGACAGTCTCTGTTGCATAGGCCTCTGGCTTGCTCAATGAAAAATCTGCGTGGTGGGTATAATTTGGTAGGGCTGCCCCAATGAAGTACCACAGACTGAGTGGTTTGGACAGCAGACATTTATTTTCTCACAGTTCTGGAGGCCAGAAGTCTGAGATCAAGGTGTTGGCAGAGTTGGTTTCTTCTGAGGCCCCTCTCTTTGGCTTGCAGATGGCTGTCTTCTCTCTGTGTCCTCACATTATCCTCCCTCTGTGCATGCCTGTGTCCTAATTTTCTCTTCTTATTAGAATACCAGTTGTACTGGATTAGGGTTTGCCCTAGTGGCCTCATTTTAATTTACCTCTGTAAAGAGCCTATCTCCAAAAACAGTGACATTCTGAAGTACTAGGGATTAAAACTTCAACATGAGAATTTAGGGGTGACATTATTCTCGTAAGAGTGGGAAATTTGTTTTTGATATAAGGCATCAATTCAGCTAAACCCTTCCCCCCATTCCCCCCTCCTGATTTGCCAAGTAGCAGCCTTTTCCAAGAGCTTCCATTTTTCATCCTCATTTCTTAATTTCCAAAACCAGTTCTGAGTTTTTCCTGAGTTTTTCCTGGCCTGATGGAAGAGAGCTTCTGTGATCTACAGGCCATAGAGGAGTCATGTATGACCCCCATTTATGCTGGTGCAAGAGGATCTGGGAAATGAGGACAGTTGTAGTAGAAGAGCAATTACTCCAGCCTGAAGTAAGCTCTCAGGCCCATGTCCTGGCTCCCAGGTCCCCAGAACTGAGTGGTTGAAGTGCTACCCAGTGAGTCCAATAAAACTTCCTGTGATGGTCGGGATGTTCTAGACCTCCTGTGTCCAGTACAGTTGCCACTCATCACATGTGGCTCTTAAGCATTTGAAACATGTCTAGTGCAACTGACAACTGAATTTTTAATTCTACCTAATTTTAGGTAATCTAAATTTCAATAGCCACATGGGGATAATTGCTGCCATACTGGACAGCACTGTCCTAGATGGAAGATAACTAAGAGCAGCTCTGGTATTTGTGAAATCCAGTAAGAGTGGGGCACCACAAACCACCCCCTTCCACACACATACTCTCCATACCCTCTGCTGTCAATTTGAGCGGCCTTTGAAGAAAAAGTTATTGCAAAAGTTGGCTGCGGTATTCACTCCCTGCCACTAGTTTCAAGTTGGGGGCCCCATAAAAAGCTAGCTTGGTTTATTGCTTTGCATCCAAAAATCTCCAAGAGACCGGATGAGTACAGATTGGAATGTTCCTTAGCCACAGTGGAAAAGTTTCTTACTAAGAAATATACCTCTCTGGAAATATTAACTTGGCAGATGGGTTGAAAGTAATTTTGAGCCCATTGTGGCTTTCTTTGCAAATACTGTTCTTAACTTGGAGGGCTCCATCGGAGCAGGGCTTTGGTAAAAATAGGCAGTATCCATAATGCCTGTTAGTTTTTAGCAGGGGCTAGTAATATCCCACAGTGTCAGTGGGATAACATCTTTGGAAAACCAAGTCACTGTTGCTCACTTCGATCATGCCTCTGGCTCCGCAGAGCTCAGGTAAGTGCCAATTTGGAGACCTACCATTTTTATTTGTTATTTCACAGAGGTAAGCAGGGTGGGAGCTGCCCAAGACAATGAAGGTAGCCATTACCCTTCGTCGGGCTAAGTATATAATTTCCCCAGTGATCCTCTGAGTAATAACAAAAACTTATGTGAGGTACATGTAGTGTTATATTCCCTGGGGCTTAATATGGCTCTCAGTAAAATTGATTTTCTGAAATCTTGCAATATGCCTCATCAAACTAAATGAAACCTGCACTGGTTTTATAAGATGTGATTGGATTCTGTGTGATAAATTAACCCTCACCGTCAGAGAGGCTCTGGGTAATAGGCTGGTTCATTTTAGCCCCCCACAGATGCCATCCAGGATTTTAATTTTTCCACAGGTCCTTATTTAATTCCCTCTGGGATTGGAAGGCGCTTCCACCCAACAGCCTCTGTGGGCTTAGCTGGCATGGCTGAAAATCATTTCTCCCAAGATGACGATTTATCTCTGCCTCCACGTAAAGGGAGCTTGGCTGTGGTGGACAGAGGGCCTTGCAGGGCAGAGAACAGAGGTGAGGCACATGCAGGAATTCTAGGGCTTTAGGGAAATGGATTCTGTAGGTGGTCAGAATTGGACTTCGAGAAGAAGATCACTTTTGCTCCTCTGTGACCCTCCCCGCAGCAGTGTCATTGGGTTATGTTAGGAGGTGCTAAAGATCCTGTCCTGATCTGCTTTTTAAACTAGTGTGTGTGTGTGTGTGTGTGTGTGAGTGAGTATATTTACAACACCTCTAGAGTGGCTGAAAATAGCTTTGCATTTCTGAGGGAAAATGACTGCCCATCTGAAACTGAGCCTTTCCTCTGTCAAATAAACAGAGTTGTACCTCAGCAATCCAAGAGGGACATGGTCCTTCCTTTGGAAGGGAAAAGTAAGTATGGTTGCACATTGATTCAACCTATCCCTAGGAGATGGGCTCCTAAGGAAAGCGCTTGAGAAAAATTACTCAGAGCAAATCCTAGGGGAGGAAGACAGTCTCTTCTGTGGGAGTAACTGAGATCCATTAGGCAGGGATACCTACATAGGCATTTCCAGAAGACCACTGTTTTTCATGACAATATTGAAATCCAACTAACATTATGCACCAAGTACCTGGGGAAATCGACAGCAAGATTGCTTATCAAGCAGAAGGATACTCTTGATGCAAACACTATATCGCTAAAAATCCAACTCTGTTTAGACAGACACTCTGAGGGGTGGAAGTAGCAAGGGTTTAAGCAAACCAAGTGCCAGATTCCCTCTCTAGACCCACCACAGCTCAGAGCATATTTATTCCTGGCCCCACTCCCTTCTCCTTTTTCCTAAGGCCCTGCCCAAGCTAATAAGTCTCAGGAAAAGCAAAGAACTGACAGTTTTCCCCAAGCAGACTGTGTAGTGTCTTGTTTAGCTGAAGGGTAATCATTTCAGGGAGGAGGACCAATGTGGGAGAAGAGAGATTTGGGATTTGTGAAAGATTTGGGGAAGGGGATAAGAAAAATGTGAGGGATGTTTTCTGTTTGGGAGAAAAATGGAAGTCAATATTTCTCAACCCAAGAGACCAAATTACTTAGCCAATAGAACAGACTCCAGGGGGTAGTGAATAAAGTTGCCTGGGAATACAGAGAAGTAAGTTTAAGAGCAATTAGGTGTCACGGAGGAGAATTTTGCAGTGGCACGAAATAATGGGCCAATTTTCATTGTCGAAGATTAAAACAGTCATGATATAGGCTTTGTTCATAGAAGTGTTTTTAGCTTTGTTATTCCAATGAATGTTTTCTTTGTTAAAATAATAAATAAAAAGATCCTGGCATACAATTGTCCTTGTCTGGCTCCTTTTTTATTTTTCCTCATTCTTATTTATTGCTATAACCTGGGTGTCAAGGTACACAATAAATGCTCTGTTTTTCACTGGGAGGCTTTCTGAAGCAAAAGGTGACCCTGGACAGGTTCAGGTGGAAGGCTGTGCCCAGCCAGCTAGGGTAGTTCTTCGGGGCTCTCATGATTGTCTCTCCATTCCCTTAGCATCTCCAAGTGAGCCATTCTCCCCCACACATTACTGAGCAGTGACTATTTGCTATTGGCTTTGTCTGACCTTGTCAAGACCTGGAACATGACCCTTGGCCCCTGAATGCCTTGTTAGGTTTGATGTAGGTTCTAGACTCACTGGAACTCCCTCACCTTTCATTTCACCCTTGAAATGGAGAAAATAGAGGTAGTAAGCTTGGGTTAGCTAGGATCTGCCATTTGTTTATCTTTCTCCTCTGACTTCAGTATTCTAAATATACTGAGGTATATGGTGTACACGTGTGTGTATGTGTGTGTGTGTGTGTGAGAGAGAGAGAGAGAGAGAGAGAGGGAGAGGGAGAGGGAGAGGGAGACTGTAACTTAAACAGAAATGCTGTAACCATGCTATAACCTCTTTCCGTTTGTGAAGGGCACCTTCAAAGGGAGTCCTAGCCCTTTGATAGCATACTAAAATGTTCATTTTTAATTAGTTTCTACTTTCTTCATATTGCTGCAATTAATCCTGCTTCCTAACTTTCATCTCTATAAATAAAGGTATTTAACAGAATTGTAGGGTATTTATATCCTCTGTACCTTCTGTTCTATCTTGCAAAAGCACATTATTCCAGGAGATGCATGTGCTCTGACCTTATTCCAGAAGGTGCAGAAAGAAGCAAATTTCCTACCGCTTATAGCTTAAGAGTTGAATCTCTAACTCCAAGATATTGGTGGGCCCAGATTTGACCAATGGGGTTGTTTGTTGGTCCATATGCTTCAGCATGAGCTTTTCCTAAAGGCCATGATGATCTCAGAGACACACTGAAGCAGGCCCAGTGTGGCTGGCCTAGCACTGGGATGAGGACCAAGGTGAGCACTTCACAGCCATTGTACCTATGAGGCTCAAACAAAGGTTCTCAGCGACCCCCGCCCCCAGATCTGCAACTTTAGAACTAAGTCATCTTCAGAACTAAGTCATGAAGGGAGACTTGCCAAGGTATTGGTGAATAAACAATTTGAATTCTACAGGCCCTATCCCTAAAGTTGATGTGTTTGTTGATTCCTGAAAATAGGATTTATGATAGTTTGGTCTTATTTTGGTTTCTAATCTGAGTCATATGGCCTACATTCCTCTGCTCAGGAGTGGGTGTGACTAAAATTTTGGGGGCTTGGGGAGGACCAGGGCAAAGACCCTGGCATGTCAGCCTGTGGGCCACTGTCCTTGGTCCTGAACACAGAAGGCAAGGCATGTTGGGGCATGGTCACATTTCACTACCTGGAGATGGTTAATATTTCCTGTTCAGCCTTTTCTAGAAATTCTGAGTGAGGTCAAAGAAGAGGCAGAGAATGAGAGAGGACATCAAAGAGATACAAAGGGCTTCGTTTATAATGATAAAAAGTGATTTTATTTGGCAATTTGTTCAGGTTTTTCCTTTTAGTATCATCTTCAAGGGGAAAGTCAGTTTCTTCCCTGGTATTGAAGAAACATGGCTGTAGCTTATGCTTTACATTGTGGTTTATGTTGTATAATATCTGGCTGACTTCATGTAAATGTGACAGTTACAAATAGTTTTTCCTCTGGGATGTGGATGAGGGTGTCACATGCTGCCTCTCCCTGGGTGTCAGCCTGACACAGCTAGAGTCGAGTAACTCCCTTACTGACGATGCTCTTTGCCATGATCATGAGAATATTTATTGACCCCCCATCAAGTCCTAGCTTATAGTAACAATTCTCCTAAAAATTCAGCTGTGCTGTCTACCTCCTCTCAGATATGCACTCTACTCTCCCCCTGTGTCCCTGCAAGCTTTCCCCCAAGCGCTCAGAGCATCTTTCATCTAACCACAATTCAACCCACAATCTCATGGCCTTGGAATGGGTTCAGTACGGAGGAGAGAAACCAAGAATAGCATTTGAAAGTCTCATGCCAAGGCTGACAACGTGAGCAGGCTTCTAAGGACTGTGTCTTTTCAGATGGAAACCAAAACTCAAGATGTTTTTAATTCCTTGGCAGCCTGTCTCCACCTTGAGTTTTCCATGCAAGGAGGTGTAAGAAGTCTATTTACAACTATTGTATAATGTAAAGGCAAATTATTTTGTTGCTATGTTTATTCCTGGTTAATTGAGAAAATTATTCCATTTAGCCAAGAGTAAAACCTCTGAGATTTTTCTTCTGGTTTCTCTGCATGTCTGGGGAAACAGGCAGCAGTAAACAATCATGCCCTATTTTATTCCTAGTTAAATGAATTATCATAATAATAATTACCAGTAAAAACATCTGGTTTTTGGCACAGCTCAACACAGGGACTTCTCAGGGCAAGATTTGATCTTTCCCCTCAATTCTTAACCTGGCTTCCCAGCTCCTTAGGCTGACCTCCACAAGATTTGAGTGTGGGACCTTTGAAAGCTAGAGCTACTTTCAAATTTAGATGAGCTATCCCTTAAGAGACTTTGCTGCTGTTGTTGTTATACACAATACCTTTTTGAATGTCTTTATTTCTTATTTAATTTTCTATGGAAATCATTTGCATGAAAACAGAGTTTTGTTCTTTACATCTGTTCCTGTTGTCTCTTCTCAGTGTGACCACCTGAACTGCTTGTCCAGCTGCTGTGGAATTCACCAGGATGTCACTGTGAGAGCAAGACACCTCCTGGGGTCCGATGCTCTGAACCTGGGGAAGGTTGATAATGCTCCTGTCATATTTGAAATTTGTTTAGCAGTTTATGGTTCCTAAAATATAAACAAAGTTGAGTCATCTAGGAAAAGCTTTACAGACAAAGAACAATTAAAGGACTCGAAGCATGGTCTGGGGACTACTTCATCACAACTATCTAGGATTGTTGTTAAAATACAAATTCTGGGGTCATCTCCCAAACCTACTGAGTCAGAATTTCTGGCACCTGTTTTTGTTACCCACCCCAGGTAATTCTAAAGTCAGGCTACAGTTGGAGAACCACTGAGTTAGAGTACAGGAATATTTCCTCAGGCAAATAACCTTAACCTCCTGTTTTGGGATCTGACATCTGGAAATCTGCCTACAAATTCTGGGCACTAAAGAGATTTGCTTAATGTAATTGCTGCTGACATATGTCTGGCCACACAGATGTGTTCCTGGTGGTGAAAATTACAACTGGCTAGAGCATTGAAGCTGCCCCAGGACCCAATGTGTCAAAGAGGAAAACAAAGTTAGTATGAGCAATACAATGTGATGCAAGCAAAGTTCATGGACCAGGAATCAGAACACTTGGGTTCTGGATCTGACCATGTCATCAAATGCTTAACTTTGGCCACAGCAATATTGTTCATCTGGGCCTCAGTTTCCAAATCTGTAAAATGAAAGGGTTAGAATAGATCTGTGGTTTTCTTTTTCTTTTTTTTAAGATTTTATTTATTTATTCATGAGAGACATACACACACACCCACACACACACACACAGAGAGAGAGAGAGAGAGAGAGAGAGACTGAGAGGCAGAGACATAGGCAGAGGGAGAAGCAGGCTCCATGCAGGGAGCCCGATGTGGGACTCGATCCCGGGTCTCCAGGATCACGCCCTGGACCAAAGGCAGACGCTCAACTGCTGAACCACCCAGGCATCCCAGATCTGTGGTTTTCATACTGTTTTCCTCAGATTCCTAGGTCCCAGAAAAATCAAGAGGCAGGAAGGAGGCTGAGTGGATGAGGTTCAAGATTTGGCATGCCCACTTCAGCCAGAGAATCTCAGCTTTTATCTCTTTTATGTATCACGCTTTTGCAAAAAGGTTGTTTTTGAAAAGAAACTTCTGCTGCTTAAAAAGGAAAAAAAAAAGGTAAAAGCAAACTATTCAACTAGATGATGTGTAAGATCCCTTCGAGCACTATGATTTTAAGATAATGTTTTAGTGGGTTCTAGTTGGTTTACCTAGGAAAATACATCTTCTTCTCTTTGAAACAGAGGATTATGAAAGACTACACCAACCACTTTGCATGTCAGATCCATCTTACAAAATGTTAATTTAACATTTGCAATTTAAAAATAAGTCAAGGATATAGAAGTTCTATTTCTCCCACAAGAATAGATATAAACTTTAGAATGTTTCTATCAAAGAGAAGTTTGGGCTTTTCCAACCCCAAGATATTTTATGAATAGTTAAAGATAATGGATGAATTCATAACACTACTAAGGTTTTCCTCAAAGGAAAACAGTAGGGGTTGATGAAGTCTGGAGTGTTTGAGCAGGTTGACAGTAATGGCTAATATTGGGTTTTGAAATATATGTGTATTTTAATTTTCTGTGTAGGCTGTATTCACATTAATAATGGACAATCCGGAGTTGATTGTTCTTTGCAAATATCTGGTTCATACTGAGTTTCCCACCGAATCACTCAGCCTGGAGAACAGAGCTGCAGCCAGCAGACAAGCAAGAGGGTTGTGATCAACCCCATCCATCCTCGGGTCAACTGAGAGACCCAGGCCACTAGTCTTTTCCTGCCCCACTTGTACCAACTGAAAAATGGGAGATTTGTAGCTGAGTAAACCCTCCTTCATGTTAGGGAGTTTTTTTAAAGTTCATGGGTGTGTTAGTCTGCTAGGGCTGCCACAGGAAACTACCACAGACTGAGTGGCTTAAAGAAGAGAAATTTTCTTCTAGTTCTGGAGACAAGAAGGCAGAGATCAAGGCATAGACAAGGTTGGTTTGTCCTTGGCTCGCAGATGGCCGTCCTGTCTCTGTGTGTGTGGATATGGTCATCTCTCTGTGTGCGTGTGGGTCTGATGTCTCTTTCTTTCTGTGTCCTAATCTCCTCTTCTTCACATTGGATTAGGCCCCACTCTAATGACCTCATTTTAATTTACTTACTCTTTAAAGAACTTGTCTCCAAATACAGTTACATTCTGAGGTTCTGGGTGTTAGGAACCTTCAATATAGGAATTTTAGGAGAACACAATTCACACAATTCAGCCCATACCAGTGGATTAGTATGAGTAGAGAACTTTGCGTTGTACTGAGGAATTATGAATATTTTTATTACTGGTTTTTAAAATTTTTATTATTAGCTTGCTACTAGTGAGGACCCATTTTGCCTTAGATGATCAATTTCCAATCAGGCCATCTGGAGTGCTGGTCTCCAGGTTTCTTGCACAGAACTGGCCGGTTCTGGCCCAAGCCTGGCATGAAGAGTGTGTCCGGATGTCCCTTCTGAAAGGAGTCGAGGCCATGGGAGTAGAGCAGACTTGACTTTCCAAGTTGCTGGTTTTATAAATTCTCCACGCAACTGAGCTCTTTTACTTCTGTCCATTCAGCATAAGGTGTTTAGTGATGAGATCATTTAGATTTTATCCTGAGGTGGGAGAACAAGCCATAAAATTTTTTTTGAAGATATCAAGTAAATAATAATGGCTTTGCCAGAATAAGGATCTTAACAGTGGGACAGTACATCTCATTTCGATTCATACGGGAAGGATAAAAATAGCCCAGCAACAATGGGAAATTACAAAAAGTGCGTCTTGAGCCATCACTAAAAGCCTAGTAGGGCTGGGAAGGGAAATAAATGCGTATCGAGAAGCTATCTTCCGTTCTTATTTGCGATTGAATATCTTTTTCGGGTGGGCATCTACTGGAGCTTGATAAATACTTGGTGATTGATTAATAGAGAAAGATTAGCTGAATACAGGGCTGCAATCCCAGACTTTTTGCTTTTAATATTTAAAGAAGTCTGAGCTTAAACCTTCCTGTGTCATAATAGCTTAACTTTAGAGCAGGAAAGAGAAGATACCCCCTGCCATTCAGGAATGCCTATGGACTCGGAGTTAATGACAGTCATGGTGTGTCCATGTGTTCAGTTCTAGGAGGACTCAGACATGTGTCTGGAACAGTTTCAATGCTTACAAGCACCCTTTTCAATTCTGATTTTGGAATTATTTCCAAAATAATGTATGTATAAACTCTGACTATATTGTTTATTGGCCATTTTTCCTGAGCTGGGTCTGGGGGTTGGGGGGCAATGTTTCCAAAACCTTTTCATCCTCAAATGATATTTGTAGGGCACACTGGGATAACCAGGCATTTATATCAGGGTCTGTTCAAAAAATCAGAAACTTGGGACACCTGGGTGGCTCAGTGGTTGAACGTCTGCCTTTGACTCAGGGCGTAATCCTGGGATCTGGGATCCAGTCCCACATCAAGCTCCCTGTATGGAGCCTGCTTCTTCCTCTGCCTATGTCTCTGTCTCTCATGAATAAATAAATACATCTTAAAAAAAGAAAGAGAATCAGAAACTGCTCTAGTTATTGTAATAGAGAGAGTTGAATACAGGGAATTAGTTAAATAGGCACCAGAACTGAAAGGTGACCCAAATAAGGCATTACCGTTGACCCCTCTAGGATGGGCACCAGAAGAGAGAAGCTGGGTACTCTCAGACCTGGAGCTTGGAAGAGGGTCCCAGACAGCAGGGACCAGTAGAAGGAAGGTAGAAGAGAGCCCAGCATGCCGGGAATTCGCTTCCAGTAGGAGCAGTGCCTGGGTGCTGCTGGTCCTTCTCAGGGGGGCAGTAAAATACATTCTGGGATGGTGGATGGAAGCTGAAAACAAACTCACTGCTGCTGCAGAGTTGAGGAGCCAATGCTAGGTCACTGAAGGCTAAACAGCCAGCAAACAGTCAGGAGCAGGTCCTCTTCCTCCTCTTGCTTTCCAGTCTCCTTCTCCTGCGCTTTGTAGTTAGAACCCTCCAGGGAGTCATCTGTAAAAGGAGAAACATATTTGCAGCTCTCCAGCCTCAACATCACAGAGCAGAGTACTGAGGGTAACTTTGGAGTCTGGAAGCAATAGCTTCATAGTTGGCACCCAGGACCATCCATCAGTGCAAGGGGTCTGACCCCATTGTCCCATGGAGGACGGGGAATCAAATCTCAGCCTACTTGTAACCTGATGGGTGTTAGACCAATCAGGAAGTGCTGCTTTAGGGGCATAGGCATCAGCAAAAAGAGATGCACTAGTGTTGTGGGGAGAGGGTGCTGCATGGGGACAGAGGCTGGTGAATGAGATAAGAGGAAGGTCAGTGGGCTGATGCGAGTATGGAAAGAACCCAGTGTTCTAACGTGGGCTCTGCAGATTGACTGCCAGAACTAAAGGCAGGTTTCAGCCCTCAGAGCTACTCTGACCCGGGGCAAGCTACTTAACCTTCCTGAGCTTCATGGTGCTGCTGTGAGGATTAAATGAGATAATCCGGGTAAAGTGCTTAGCCCAGAGTTTGTCACAGGGTGAGCATTCAATAAGTGTTAGTCCCTATTATCAGAAAATTTGTGGAACTCATTCATCCACTTTCTCTGTGATGGTGATTACTGTGCGTACACATGATGACTCACTTTCTCATCCTGACAGGTCTGTGCTACCTAAATTCCACTTTGGATACAACTTGATCTTTACTGGTTAGGTAGATGATTCATTCACCCTTGCAAATCTTGTAGGGAGAATGGGTCCACACAGGATTGTTTCATCCGGGAGGACTGTCTCTTAATCTAACTGACAGTGTGGTTCTAGCACGTGGGATCAAGTTAGTTCCCCTGTTATCTGGGAGCTTAATTTTATGTATGATTGGAATTAGTCCCTTATTTATAAATAGTGATGTTAGGGCAGACATTACTCAATTCCTTGTTACTGTTCTTGGTGACTGTGGGCATCTAACCAATACCTGATTATATAAGGGCTGGCTCTAGGGTTTGTCTTGGGAGGCACCAGTTCCCAAGGCCATGTGGTGTTATTAAGGCACTGCAAGGCTGGGAATCTGCCCATGGGACTGACATGGCAAACCATTAGATGGCAAGCAAATCATCAAAATGAATCTCATGATCTTGGTCCTATGTCTTGTTCCGTTGTTCCATATCCAGCTGCCATCCTTGGACTTTGAACCCTTGGTCTCAACAGTTGGCCCCTCCTTAATGTTACATGCTTCCTTGAACCAAATTTGACTCTCTTATCCCTGACCTGGGCTGTTCTGGATTTTGGAACTGTGCAGCAGCTCTGCCTGGCTCAATTAAAATGTGTGTTGGCAGGGGAGGTACCTAGAAGGAGATGGATGATCTTCTTTGTCAATTTGACGATACCTAACATCTCACCATCAAAGACACATTGCTTTAGTCCAAAACAGAGCTTGAGATGGTAATGGTTTTCACGTGAAGATAGGGTTTCATAACAAAATCTTTGGGGAAACAGCTAAACAGGTTTCCTTACCCCACATCATCTCTGAGCTGCTGAGGTACTGGTGTTAGTTGGTGAATCTCCAAGGTATAAGTATTAGGGGTTCCCTACTACTATGTAATCATCAACTCATTTTTGAAGGAGTAGTAGCATTTGGGACTGGAAGATGTGGTTAGACACTGACCTTTCCTTATGATCTTTCTCTTCTTGGTGTCTTCTTTCTCGATAAAAGTACTTCTGGAAGGAAATATATATCAGGTCTCTGTCACCTTAGTGAGACTTAGTTCCGTGAGTTTCCAAGCACTTTGGATTTTCCTTGCACAAAGACTCTCACAGCTGTCTCTTCCCAACTGTCTGCCTGGGTTTGGTCTGGCATGTGAGTAAAGGAAGTGGGTTGGGAGGGACTGATGTGGGAGATGGAGTTTCCGAAACATGTCTTCTCACCAACTTTCCTCTTTATTCCTTACTTTATTTCCTTAATCACCTAAATTTTAACTTTTGTGTCCCTCTCGGTGCCTCCTTTGGCTCATCCACTGTGATGCAGATGGCTTTCTCTGCCTTTCTACCTGGTCTTCCTTTCCTCATCTTTCCCTTTCTCAGGTCAGTCTGGATAGTCATTGATCTGGTTCAGATTAAATCATGGAATATTTGTGATGCAGGGGGTCCTTGTGCTGACCACAGCTGCTTCATTACTCTGGAGAAAGAGCGAGAGGTTAAATGCCATGTTCATAGCTCCTGATTCCAAGGCCAGTGCTCCTTCCTGCACTATGATGCCCTCAAGATTGTATTAATCATGACTTTTTATTCCATATTTTTGATGCTTTGACATCTTGGGGAGCTTGCAGATGCAGAAAGACTGCCCCTCTCAGAGCTAGCTAATACCTAGAGAGAGTAAACAACTCATCTATCCTCCAGTTGTGATTTTCACATGCAAACCAACCAATCTGGGGCCCACATCCCCATACACCTCCTATATCAGGTTCTCACACTCCACGTCACTATCTGCATGTCCTCGTACCCCAAAGCCAGGTACTCATACCGGAGAGCTTGGTTCTTTGTCACAGAGTCGAAGAGTGTATCTCACAGACAAAGGAGAGTGAGTAAAGCGATAGAAATTTATTAAGTGAGGATACGGAGAAAGCCCTGAGAAGTGAGAGGGGTCCTGACAGGGTTGCCATGGAGGGCTTGTAGGGTTGGTCCTTTATTGAAAGTCAACCAGGGAACCTAAATCCTTTTAACATATCTACTGATATCACCATTGAGGAAGGACTAGTGATGACATCTTTAGTGGCTTACTTCTTTGCGGTCTGGTTATTCTTTGTTGGTCACAGATGATAGTCGTAAAAAAAGACACCTTTTCCGCCCACACCTAGGGCAGAGTGGTCTGGCTTGTTCCCTTATCTCTGGCTTCCTTACACCTCGGCATTTTTGGGATCGTGAGCCTGATTCCATGGCCCCCTACCTATCTCTCCCTAGCTACCCCTGTTTGTCCCTAATTTAGTCCCAGGTAACTAGGGACAGCCTCTATGCCCCAGAGTCTACTGAAATTATCCAAACTTGCCAGTCTTAAACCTGTTTATCCTGCCTTGCCCATTCTTCACCATGGAAACCATAATAAAGGCTCTTGCCAGCCTTTCCCACCCTCTTCCGTGTGACCCTGGTGCATCCTCATCTGATGCCCCCTCCCTGGATGGCACAGCATTTGCCCTCCTCCTGGGGTCTGTGAGTATAACAAACTATCTTTTCAATGAGAGTTGTTTATTGATCTGTACTATACCTGAATAATAATAAAACCTTTATTTTTAAATAGGGCTTGGTCCTAGGAAACTGCCTAGATTTTTGGAAGGACACAGAGCCCTCCAGGGTTTGGGCAGATGGAGGTCATGAAGAAGGATCTCCTGGTGGCAGAAAGTTGTGTGGGGGGAGCCTGCACTTTTCTATTCTTGGAGACTGACTCCCCAAGGAAGGCCCTGTCATCATCGCTCCCAGCCCCGAAGGATTTCTCTTTCTTGGGTCCAACACTGACAAAGCCACAATCCTTTTCCCTTGTTCCCTTTCACACAAGCCAGACAAGCCAGATTTTCAAAGGGAAATTGACTTCAAAAATAAGGGAAATCAAAAGGAAGATACACCAAGAAACAAACAAACGCCACCAATGCTCACAGATGCATGAACAAAAACCAAGAAATCAAGCAAAATAAAGTAAAATGAAGGGAAGAAAAAGCAGAAAACCTAAGAACGGGCAGCTTCAAAGCTCTGGGCTGCAGCCACCCTGGCTATGATCCAGTCGGATCCTCTTAGTCTGTGGTGCGATGAGCTGTTTCTTGGTGACAGTGAGCCTCCCCTTCCACAAATGCCCCATGCTCCAGCCCTCCCCCCACAACCCTGTTACATTATTGATCTAAAAAACAGCCTCATTATGGGGTCCATTTGGCAGTAAATTCTCCCTCTTTGGATACCGTCCAAGACAAACCATTGCTACACTCAAATATTTCTCTGGAATATAACTATTCCATCCAGTTTGCACCCTGCCTTAGCTCTCAGGCCATACCCTTCCCTCCGGTGCCCAGAACCCCAGCACCCACCAAACCCCATCTGCCTCCTGCTGCCCCTCCCCACCCACCAGCTCACAGATTTAGCTTTGCTGCTTTGTGGGTCTTCTCTTCCTGTTCACTTGGCCATGACAACCCAGTTCTTGCTTGTCTGAATCTGTCCTGTGACCTTAATACTCCAGAAGACCTTGCCATAAAAAAATTGTCCCTTTTGGAACACTGTTGAATAGAGCCCTGTACTCCTGATTATCGAAGGGACATTGTACAGAAATCATGTTATTGGGGCACCTGGGTGGTTCAGTGGTTGAGCATCTGCCTTTGGCTCAGGTCATGATCCTGCGGTCCTGGGATCAAGTTCTGCATCGAGCTCCCTGCGTGGAGCCTGCTTCTCCCTCTGCCTATGTCTCTGCCTCTCTCTGTGTCTCTCATGAATAAATAAATAAAATCTAAAAAAAAAAAGAAACCATGTTATTAGAAGCTATTTGCTAAGTCCCTTGTATAGTAAACAAACACCATCACTCCCACTACAAAGAAAAAAAAACCTGCTAAATTAGCAAGGTAGGAAGGTGGATGCAAAGGCAACCAAGAAGGGTCATTCCTTCTATTGAACAAATATTTATGAAATACCAACAATGTGTTGGGCACCATGAGTTCTAGTCACTGGGGATATATTGGTAGATAAAATAGACAGAAATTTTGGTCCTCGTGGGGCTTATATTCTAATGGAGGGGAGAGAGAGACACTAAACTTAATAAAGAGGCAAATTAATTAGTATGTTAGAAGGTTGTAAGTGCTAATGAAAATCAGGGAAGCTGGAGCACACCAAAGGAGAAGGGCCGGCTAGAATCCTAAAAAGGCTGGTCAGTAAAGGCCTTACTGAGAAGATGTCATCTGAACAAAGGATATTGGGGAAAGTGTTTTAGGCAGACAGCTCTAGAGCAGCCAGTGCAAAGGCCCTGAGGCATTCCAGCAATTGAAATGAATTCATTGAAACCAGTGTGGTTGCAGCAGAGTGCAGGAAGGGAGAGCACTCAGGAAGGGAAGGGTGGGGGATCCGGGGTCATGGATGTGTTATCCAGTAAGATCTTTGGCTTTTGCTGAGCAAGAGAGGGCACCAAAGCCAAGTTTGGAGCAGAATGATATAATCTGACTTATAGTGCAAAAGAAATACACTTAAAAAAAAAGATTTTATTTTTCAAAGATTTTATTTGACAGAGAGAGAGCGAGCGAGAGAGCACAGGAGGTAGGGTGGCAGGGAGATGGAGAGGTTTCAAAAAGCAGGTTCCTCACCTAGTGAAAGCCTGACTCAGGTGATGCCAGGTCTCTGGGATCATGACCTGAGCCGAAGGCAGATGCTTAACTGACTGAGCCACCAGGGAGCCCCTAAAAAGATTTTACTTTTTAAAGCAATCTCTACACCCAGTGTGGGGCTCAAATTCACAACCCCAAGATCAAGAGGCACGTGCTCCACTGACTGAGCCAGGCAGGGGCCCCGAAAGAAGTACATTTGTAATTTTTTGAACACTTAGGGTGGTGCCAGGAATTGTGCTAAACACCATACACGCACTATATCTTCAAATCTTTGCAGCAGCCTTTGGGGAAAGCTTCTATTATTATAATCTAAACTTCAGGAAGTGGGGAACCTGACTCAGAGATCTAGGACACATGTCCTATAGCAGCTGATAAATCAAGGCAGCTGGAGTTGAACCCCAGTCTTTCTGGTTCTGAAGCTAGAACTTGAACCACTTCCTTGTGCCTTGGGACTTGTCACTAATGGAACCCATTAAGCTTTTGCCTGCGTAGCCAGGGCCTGAAGTGACAATGGGCCCCAACCTCAGTTTTCTTATTGCATGAAGGACATTTTGCCTCCCAAGCCCACGACCACCCCGCACCCCCTGGCTGAATTTAGGTCCTTCTCCTTCACACATGAAGCACTGTAGTTCAAAGTTCATACTCAAAGCTCCAATGGGTGCACCGTGAAGGCGCCGAGGCCAAGCATATGAACACGGCTTAGTAACTTAGTAATTACCTCCTCAAACCTATGGCCCCTGGGGCATACATGTGACTCCCCTCCCCTACTACTATTCCCGCGTGACCCTCATGAAGCCTGGGTCTCATGCAGCTCACAGGGAACCGTCCTTGGCATCCAAGAGAGAACAACCAATCCATCATTCTCTGGGTGCCCCTCAGATTCCAATAGCATCCAGCATCCATGTCCAAGTGGCTTAACCTGGTCAGAATCTAAAACACGGTCTACTGAGCAACATCTGACCCATATAAGCCATCTGAGTGTGCATGTGAGGTGTGTACGCAAGGGATAGAGTTCCTAAGAAGGAATGGCAGTTCTGTTGGGGAAGGTATGGTGAGGGACTGTTGAAAGAGCTGGGACGAGGGGCACCTGGGTGGCTCAGTTGGTTAAGCATCTGTCTTCTGCTCAGGTCATGATCCCAGGATCCCTTGAGGTCCTGGAATGGAGTTTGGCATCTGCATTGGGCTCCCTGCTCTGCTTAGCAGTGGGGGCTGCTTCTCCCTCTGCCACACCCCCTCCCCTTGCTCCTGCTCCCTCTCTCTCTCACGCGCTCTCTCTCTGAAATAAATAAATAAAATCTTAAAAAAAATAAAATAAAAGAGCTGGGATGAGAACCCAAAGGGCTTCATTTCTCAGCCTCCTCTGGTGAGGTGCCCTACAACCCAAGACTTTTAAACAGCCAGAAGAGCAAAAAACTTAAAACATAGTTACTATTTTAAGTGCATATGCACCTGTGATGTTGTGATTTTAAAATAAGAAATTTTTCTTTGGTTTTGTCCCTGTTCCTGGCACTGAGTTCTTAAAACCATTGGAATTTCTTAAGTGGTGACAGTGATCAAGTCGTCTTTTGTTCTGTGAATGAGGTGACTTTTGGCAACCTAAGATAACCTAAGAGGGAGGTGGCGGTTGCCAGGGGAACCAACCACGTGATTACTGGTTTGGAGCTTTCAGTTCTACCCCAGATCTCTGGAGTGGGACGAGGGGCTGGAAGTTGAATCAATTGCCAATGGCCAATGAGTTATGAGTCAATCTTGTCTATGTAATGAAGCCTCCACAAAACCCCTGAAGGATATTTAATTATACTTCAATAATAATAATAATATAAAAAAGCTCCAAGGACAGACTCAGAGAGTTTCTGGGTTGATGTGGGGAGAGTGGTGTGCTTGGAGGAGGAAAGCCCCACCCTTTCCCCCTCATACATCTCCCTCTGCATCTCTTTTTCTGGCTGTTCCTGAGTTATTTCCTATAATAAACCAGCAATCTAGTAAGTAAAATATTTTTCTGGGTTCTGTAAGTCACTCTAGCAAGTTAATTGAACCCAAGGAAGAGGTTGTTGGAATCTCCAATCTGTATAGCAGATTGGTCAGAAGCACAGGTGACAACCGGGATGTGTGATCGTGTCTGATATGGTGCGGAAGCAGTCTGAGCTCTTGACCTGTGAGATCTGATGCTATCTATGGGTAGATAGTGTCAGGATTGAATTGAATTGTAGGACATCCAGGTGGTGTTGGAGAATTGCTTCTTGTGTTACACACACACACACACACACACACACACACACACACAGGAATTGAATGCAGAATTATAGCACTTCATTGGGGTGGGAGATAGTGGGAATGGGGAAAGGCAGGAGAAATGCTGATTTGAGCTCTATCAGGCTCACGCGAGACTCTTCCCTAGGCCATTCAAACAAGAGGAAGTGGGCTTCTCTGGGGAGAGACAAACAAGATTCTCTTCTAGAAAAGTGAGTCTGAAGGAGAGGGCAGCCATTTACCCAGGCCACTGCAGGAAAGCCCACTTTTGCACTGCAGAGGAGCAGCAGGACACATCTGCAGAAGTTCTGTGCAACATGTGACCTTGACTTTCACCCAGACTTCATTCCAAGTGCACTCTCTCACCTTGAGAGGCGGGAAAATGCCTCAGGCTTCAGTGACAAAGCATCTGGTAACAGGACAAATACCCGGCCTGTGTGGGGTGCTGCCCCTGTGGAGCCACTGGCTCTTAACAGGCCAAGCTGGAATGCTGTCATGTCTGGCCAGGGCGTGGCCACCTTCTGTCTACACTGACACAATTCTTGTGTCTACCCTACCCTGAGGAATGGAGCAAACGCCAACCCAGTGATGATTGCATATGCAGCTCTGTCTTTCAGAGGCAGACAATCATGAAGGCTTCAGAGTTTTCAGTGAGGCTGGGAAAAGGTGGGTTCCTGGAGCCGAAGGAACGAAAGGAACAGCAGCTGATGTCTGGGGAGGAGTAAGTGGTATGGTGACAGTGACCGCAGACATTGCCACCTGCATGAACCCACAAATCACTGGGATGAAAATGAATCAGAACCCCATTGGAGCAGTTCCTTCAGAATAGATGATTCTTGAGCCATTCATTTCTTTATTCAGCAATTTCATTAATTTACTTAATTTTGCATGATGATTGGCTTGGTACCAGGAACAGAGACAAATACGGCACCTGGTTTGTCTTCAAGGGGTTTGCAGTTTACAGCAGCACTGTTCAGTGCACCTTTCTGAGGTGCTGGAGATGTTCTATAATCCTGCACTACTTGCATGTGGCTATTGAACGCTTGATATGTGGCTAGTGCAACTGAGGCACTGAACTTTATAACTCATTTAATTTTAATTCATTCAAATTTAAATTTCACTGAGCCTAGAAGAATAAGATGAAATAACCGAGCCAAGTGAGCCTTGAAAAATAAGATTAAATATAATCGCTTTACAGGAGCATGGTCTAGCCAAGTTCTGCCGGGAGGTGAGGGGGTTTCCACACTTCTCTGGTACAAGTGAAGTTTTTCATGTTACCAGGACTCAGAGAAATGACTGCCGTTCCCAAGCCATTCTTCTTCTTGCTCTCATTTCTCCCCCTCTAAATATATAGAGGGAGGTCTGTGGAACCAGCAAGGAAACACCTCCTTCGTTTCTTGCTCTGTGTAGTCTCCATCCACCCACCCATTCAACCACCTGTCCACCTATTCAACCCTCTTCTTTTTTTTTTTAAGATTTTATTTATTTATTCATGATAGAGAGAGAGAGACAGAGGCAGAGACATAGGCAGAGGGAGAAGCAGGCTCCATGCAAGGAGCCCGACACGGGACTCGATCCTGGGACCCCAGGGCCAAAGGCAGGCGCGCCAAACCGCTGGGCCACCCAGGGATCCCTCAACCCTCTTCGGATTCAGCTTCCTTCTCTTGGGAGAGCCAAGAAGGAGGAACGTGCACACGCGAGAGGCAGTGTACAGAATAAGCACAAGACGTGAGACCCATGTACACATACCGTTTCGGAGACAATATCTTTAGGAGGTCCCTAGGAAGTGACATCTCTGCTCCCAAAAGACAGCAGTCACTGCTAATGGTTCTGTTGAGGCCATCTAGATGCATCTCAGTTACAATGATTACTGGACGAATTTTTCAAGAGTCAAGCAGGTTGGAGTCAAGGTAAACCATTTGCAATGACAGTAACAGTAACAACAACAAAGGTGGATGTCTGCCACAAGAACACTCTCATCATTTTTGTCCTGAACACCCCTACCTTGAAGATGACTCTGCTCCCTCACCAGCCAGGGGCTGAGCTGTCTCTGTTGGCCAGGCCTGGGGCTCATCGGCATCCTCTCTGGGGAAACCGGCCAAAGAAATGGTCCTGTTCTTGCTTCAACTGGAGCATCCCACGAGCCCCATCATGCCTTGAGTTGGCAGTTGAGGGACTTCCCATCCATTTAGTGAGACATCTGAGAAAGAAAAGGAGTCTAGAAAGGTCAGCTACATAACATAAGATGTGTGCACCCATTTACCTGTGCTCGCGCACACAGGGCTACCTACTGTGAGCTGTCAAACGATTGCTTCTCTCTACTGTTGCTTTTTCTCTCCATTCACTAAATTTTGCTGAGAAAATGTGGATGACTGAGAAAGAAGAGTTAAGTGGTCTGATGTTGGGGATAGAGTGTGAGGGATGCTATTATGCCAACAAAATGTTGAGAGTCTTTCTAATTTTTAGCCAATTGTTTAAAAGCCGACAGACGGTAATGCTTATGAGATGTATAATTCAAGGCAAATCTGTTCAGATAGAGAGGATAAAGCATCTTTAACTTGGCTAACAAATGGTGAGCGGCATTCAGATAAATAAAACCGACAAAACCCAAGACACATAATTGCAACATTGGAGAGATGAAAAACAATCGTGTTTTTTTTTTTTAAAGAAGTATATGTACCTGATTAAGGAGTTGGGATTTTCCTATCCTTCACTGCTGCTGAGTTATGTTATCAGTCACGTGAAGGCACGATGTATCCCTAAATCTTAAATATTTGACATTTGTCTACTCTCCCCAAGGTCATGCTGCGTCGCCAGGTTTTCAGTGCTCCCAACTTTTTGTTTTGTGCCAAATAACATGATCTTTGTTTCATTAATATTTAAGAGTAATTTAGATTGTGCCAGATGATCTTAAAGCTCATTTAAATCAGCTTGAAGATAATATTAAGCTTTCTCCCAGCATAATCTACTACCATAAATGATAGTGTCATCTGCATATAAATGACGGGCTAAATATGATAATGAATAGCAAAGATTACCAATATAGAATGACAACTGCTTTTGATTTCAGATAAATCTTTCAAGGATCCATTATTCTGTTTTCAGAGTTAAAGATGCATTGTTTTTGTCCAAATCGTCTAAGGACAACATAAAAGGTTTTCGTGAAATGAATCTTTTATTGTGTTAGAAAGGGAGGGGGGGAATGTCCACAAATTACACACATATTGTTTTGCAAATACAATAATTAGAGTTTGCACAGATCATTACTTTATTGGATTGAGGAACTGTCTCTTGGCAATTGTTGCGTTTTCTCCATTTTTTTTCCTCTTCCTTCTCCTTCTTCGGGTAATGATGAACACTTTTAAATACTGTTTTACTTGAGACTGGCTTGAACCCTTAAATTACCATAAACCTAGGGGATTTTTGCCATGCTGCCTTCTAGGGGACATCTTTGCACACTCTAAAAACATTTGATTTTAATAAATCACATCTTCCTTTTTTAAATTATCCTAGAACTTAACTGCTATCAGTTATTTGAATAAGATACAAGTTTTGGATAACTGTGCATCAAATATGATTTGTAAGAACTGAAGTAAGGCAGAGGTGCCTGAGAGGTTGGGAGGCAACAGGTTATAAGAAGACTCTAGGTGTGATGGGGAGACTGGGGGTGGAAGTCAAGCCAAACTATTGTGTATGAGTCACCCTGTCCTGTGTCTTCATACCTTGATCTGGACTGTGCTTTATATCTGGAATGTTCTTTAACCAATTTCTACTTTTCTTCCTTCAAGATTCCCAAATGTAACCTCCTCTTTGAAGTTTTCTCATTTTTTGGACAATGTTAAAGTTTCTTTTTTTGCTTCCATAGTATTTTGTGTATAACTTCATTGTATATTTGTATATTTTGTATATAACTTCATCAGTCCTGGATATTTATCTCCAGCTTCTGTCTTCTCCATTAGACTATGCACTCTGAAGGGTGAGTTTTATTTGTCTTATGCCTAGTGCAGTGCTTGGCACATAGTAGACATTTTACAGGGGTCTGCTGAATGAGGATGATGGCACAGAGCATTGAGAAGGAGCAATGGAAAGAGTTTTGGGAAGGCCACTCTGTACAATTGTGTAGGTTGTGTACTGTACATCTGTATGCATGACTCATATTTCTGGATCCCTGACAGCTGGGTGGAGAGGTGGAGAACTTAGAGCTTAGGAAATAGATTATCTTAGAGCCTTTTATGTCCCTTTTCACCTGGCCCACAGGGCTTTAAAATGATCTAAGTTCTTAAGTATAACATGTTTTCCAGACCAGAGGACTTGCCTATTTCCCCTCGAATCTTCCCATCTGTGAGTAATGTCTCAGTTTCCATCAATAGATACTGCACTCTTTTATTTCTCCAATAAGTAAACAGTAGTGTTTTGGTGTCTTTTAATTTGAGAGTCATATTGAGACCAGATCGTCTCCTGTTGGGATCATTTGGAGAAACTGAAATATAGGAAATCATATGCCCAGTGGAGTGGGATGGAGGTAGAAAAATTGCAGAGAGGACCTGCCACACAGCTAAAAGCTGTGTTTGGGTAGAAAATAACATACACAGGAGAACCAAAGGGATGGCCAAGTTTTAACCACAAAGGGAGGGGGGCTGAAGTTACAGGTGGGGAGGGGAGGGCCGGGCTTTGGGATGGTGATGTAATTGACAGAACAATGGCTCTGCCCTTTGAGAACCTTTTTTATTTGTCCCATGGTCAGGCCGCTAAGCTAATTTTCTCATAGTTCACACCGCTCTCTCTGAGATTGGTTTATCCTATTAACAATGATCAGAGCAACACGTCACCTTAAGACCTTTTACCATCTTTAATGAAGGCTGTTGGAAAAGCTCCCATTTTGGAGAAGGTGGTCAGAGGGACAACAGTGACACCAGCTCTGGTCTTCCCATGTGGCACTTTCAGAGTGACACTTGCTGATCTTCTCTGGACATCCAATGTCCCCCAAGTGTGACTGCTCTCATGGAACCCAGGAGTCCTTTGACAGTGAAGCAGGTGCAGGGAGATCAAATTCCTTCCATGCAGGGAGGATGCATTCTTGGTGGCTCTGCCCAAAGCCAGAGCTTCCCCACCTGAACATAGGGACTCCTAGAGGTGGATTAAAAACTCCATCTCACCAGGCAGAGAGTCAGTGGTAAAAAAATTCTCCTTCTGAAAGGATCTGGACAGAGGGTGGGACCTGGGCATGTGGACAATGGCAAGAGCTGGTGAGGAGGCTCAGTGAGAGAAGAGGAGCTCAGAGGTAAGGACAGGTGGGAAGCACACTCCCCAGTATGCTCTGTGCCTGCCATCCTTAACGATGAAAAGCCAGGGAAAGACTGACCAGTTTTAGCAGATACAGCTAATTTACCTTATAACGATCAGTGCATTAGGCAAGTGTGAGTCTACTTATTCACTTATGGAAGCTTCTCTCCATAAGTGCTAGCCACAGTTCTCCAAGGATACAGCCAGGCAGGGCCTTGCCACCACCTGTACCTCACATTGTCATTGGAAGCTACCTATGGGAAAAATGATCTCCTTTAATCCTGTAATAGAAGCAGCCTGTGGGCTAGATGCCATTATTACCCTCATTGTACAGATGAAGAGACTGATGCAGAATAAAGGTCACAAAGGTCATAAGCAATGGAACAGGAGTCTGAATCCAGGGAGCCTGACTTCAGAGTCTGAGATCTCATTGATAGCCCTAGCCCATCTCACCATTTTCAAGTAAACCGGTTTCCCCCCCCATTATTATTGAGATATAATTGATATGTGATATTCTATTAGTTTGGGCACACAAGATATGTATATAGTGCATATATATATATATTTCTAGTGATCACCACAAATCTAAGTCTAGTTAACATCCATTGTTTGACTAGTTATAATTTCTTTTTTCTTTTGATGACAACTTTTAAGATCTCCTCTCTTAGCAACTTTTCAACTACACAGTATTAACTATAGTCATCAGGCTGGACATTACATTCTCAAGATTTATTCACCTTGCATCTGGCAGTTTGTGCCTTTTGAATGCCTTGGCCCAACCTAATCCTAAACCTGTTAGATGAGAGACCATCTGGATCCTGGGTCTCCTCACTGGCCCTCAGGTATGGGCACCTGTGTCCCTACTTACTGAGGAGGTAGAGGGGGCTTCGGCCTTCACATCTGTCTGGGGTAGCACTGGAGGTAGGAAACCAGGTGTGCAAACCCCTAAGCAGGAGTTCTTCATCTGCTGCTAAGAAGCATGATTGCTCCTTGCCTTGTCCATTACCCGCACAGGGTCTCTCTCCCAGGTGCCTACCTCTCATTTTGCATACTGACCATCTGCTGATTATTGATTTGTCTGACAACCTTAATAATGCCCAGTGCAAAAAGGAATGTTGGGCTCTTTCCTTCCCTGTATTCTTTATTGTCTTCTGTTCGGACTTCGTTGAGAAAAAAAAAATTCCATTAAAAAATATTATTGATGGTTAGTTCTTTTAATCTCCTGGGCACCTACCAATGAAGAATGCATCAAACTGTCCAAGCCCTGTCAGCTGGACCATGACCATGCCAGAGACCAAATGCCTGATGCAGATGAGAGAGGGAGCAGTGGTGGCACAGGTCAAGCCACACCTAAATTCTTACCTTTGGCAGCATGACACACACCTGAGAGATTTTACGGCTCCCAGAGCCCAGGATACTCTCAGGCCTATTACAGCAGAATCTCTGGGTGAGGGATCCAGACACTATGCCTTTTAAAGTTTCCCAAATGATTCCATTTTAGGCTTTTGGTGGCTGCATCGTATTATTTATGCAAAAGACTTGTGCAACCCCAGCCCAGCACTTATTGTGGAAGTGAGGGGTGGCCTTGTATAGGAAAATGGTCTTGCCAGCCAGCTCACACATGAACTCCATGAGAAGGTTCCTTGAACCCTTTATTCAGATTCCAGTGACATCTGATATCCATGGGTGGTCATTGTCTATCCCTGCATAACCAATTATCCCATACTTACTGACTTAAAACAACCAGCATTTATTATCTCAGAGTTTCTGTGGGTCAGCAATGTGGAAGCAGCTTAGCTGGGTGATTCTTGCAAGCTGACTCCCTCACATGGCTGTTAGCAGGAGGCCTCAGTTCTTACTAGGTGGCCCTCCCAGAAGGCTACTCGAGTGTCCTCATGACATCACGCATGATAATTTAGGAGAGAGAACAAGGAGGAGGCCACGGTGCTAATCTCAAATGTCTTATACCCTTGCTTCCACCACATTCTATGTGTTAGAAGTCACTACATACAGCCCACAGGTAAGGAGAGGGGAATTAGATTCCATCTGCTAAAACAAGAGATGACAAAGAATTCATGGACATATTTTAAAACCATCACAATGAGTAAGGGAAATTAGTGTCTTTTCTCATTTTATTTATCTTTTTCTCAGGCAGAGGCCTTAGTTCTGCATTCCAGAGATGCATCAGGAAGCCAAATGCACAGCTGGCACAGACAGTGTCTCCTGGGCCAACTCCTTAACTTTCTTCTCTTTCATTGTGGTCCTTGACTCATCTCTTCCAGGAAACCCACAGGTACCTGTCCAGCTCTTGCTCTCTCTTGTCTGGCCTCAGTGTGGTTCTGCTGTTGGGGGTGGACATGGTGGGTAAGGAATGATTTGGACTGGGAAGGAGGTGATGGTGAAGGAAAAGATGCCCTCTGTGTGGTCTGGTCCCACAGTCAGCACTTTCCTTCGGTGAGTCATAATCTCCCAGGAGCACATCTTCTATTATGCTAACGGAGTGTTTGCCTTATTGCCAGACTTGAATGATATTATGCAAGGTCTGGCTTTGAGCTCTTAGAAATTGGAGTCAGAGTGGGAGGGGAGGATCTTGTCTACCACACTGGAAACCTGGATTTTAAATTAATTATACATAATTAGCATAACTTAATTACACTTAGGACAGAGGTTTTCAAAGTGTGTTCTGAGGAACCCAAGATTCTGTGGAGATCTTTTGGGACTTCTGCAAATATCCTGTTTGTAATCCATTTAAAAATTTAAAATACCATATGTTTTTAATTGTAAACAAGTAATATACACCAATTCTTAACAATCAGCACATTAGCTTGTGCCTGCCAGGCAAACTTGGTGTGGATGAGCCCAGATATTGGCATCAAGCTTTTCCTGTTATCACTATTAACAGAGAAGCATCTTGAGTTTGCAAAGTCAGTGATTGTTTTTTCAAAACTGTTCCCATTTGCAGCTACTCATTTGGGGGAATCAGACTTTCCTCACTATTAAACAATCAAAACAAAATCCTAAAATAAATTGGATGCTTAGATTGATATGACATCACTTTACATCCATAACTCGCCATTTTAAATTGCATGCTGCAAAAATTCATGTCACCATTATCTTCTTGATTGACTTCTAATACATAAAAGTTATGAGTTAAAACCTATAAAATATATGTTTCATAATTATTCGTCAATTTTAATCTGTTTTGTACATCCATGCATCCAAATGCTTGACATCCATGTCAAAATGATTTAAGCATTAAGAGGATTCATCATCTTACAAAGAAAGAAATTTCAGGGTTGGCCAAGTTGATGGCTCAGCGCCGTCATTGAGGACCCAGGTTCCCTCTCCTTTTCTGTTTAGCCTTCCTCAGGGTGTTGTCTTTGGACTAACTCCCCTCAAGATAGCAAGATGGTTGCCGTAGTTCCAAGTATCCATGCACACACAGGAAGTATCCAGTGAGGAGAAAACATCTTTCCCTAGGAGCAAGTAATTTTTTCCAGAAGCCACTAAACAGGCCTCCCCTGGCATTTCATTGTGCAGAACTTGTTTACACCAGTTGTTGCAAAGAGAAGGCCCAGCATAATTGGCCTTTCCCGAATTGTGGAAGGGAGATGTGGACTCTGAACAAAATGTGGGCTGAGCCAGCACGAACATAGGAGAGAATAGCTCTTGGGACTCTACTAACAGTATCTGCTAGGATTTGGATTCCTTATATGAGTCATTTAATAAAACTATTTTGCTACTAAAAAAAGATGTTCAGAAAAAAACTTCTGGGTGTTTGAGAACTCTTCCCGGGCCAGGCCTTGGGGACTGCTTTTGCTGCCAGCCAGTTTTGCAGGGAGGGAGGCGAGAGCCCACGCCTACACTAAACCCAGAGCTAAGCCTGCCCTTCAGCACACTTCCTCCCCTCTGTGACACTGGCTGACCTCTGCATGAAGATCGACCACTTAGAAGGTGCTTTCCCGTGTTGACCTTGTTCATCCTCAAGCTGTGATGCTGGCTAGGGACTCCAAAATCTAGTCGGCCTTCTGACCACCCTCCAACATCTGGGGGTGTCTTGAACAGAAGAGTCATTGCATCCACTGAATCAGAACCTCAGGAGGTATTTTTTCCCCAAAGCTCTCTGGGTATTTCTGCAATTGTGGGAAACAGCGCAAGGTTTGACATGGCTGGAGAGTTGGTGTAGCTGGACAAGAGGCCACAGGTGTGGGCAGGGGGCAGGTGAAGCCATGGCTGGGAGTCAGAGCTGGGACTTTGTCCCATGGGACACAATCAGATGAGCACCTTGCTATCGCCATCCAGGTGATAGACATTAAGCCAATGTCATGGGGACAGAAAAAAGGAAAGAGCACTCAAGGGAGGCTAAGGAAACACAGTCAACGGGACTCTGTGTCTAATTAAATTGAGATAAAGAGAGACCCGAAGTGGCTCCCAGGCATCTAGCTTGAGGGATTTTTCTCTCTCAGCAGGTCCCTTTTCTCCACCACTGGTTTTCTGGCCTAGGGAGACAGCTCTGACCAAAAGAACCCTCAACTCTTTCACCTCAGTGGAAATTTTCTTTCCTTCCTCTGCTTCCACCCCCACTTGTTCCTCTGACAGCTGAACTGCCAGCACTGCCTGTGCCCGGGGCTTCTGAATCCTCCCACACAACCCAACCTGCCCATTCATCCTGCAACCCGCAAGAACAGCCGGAAACCACCAGGCTTCCACCAAACTGATACGTGATAGATTTTGTCCACAGGAGCAAAATGAGTAAGTCCAGCCCATCTCAGCTGGAAAGGAAATACCCATTTACACTCTCAGCAACGAGAGGGGCAGTGTGGGACTAATCTCGAAGTCAATAAAATGTTAATGTGTAAATGAAGAAAACAGTGAAAGTGTATGATGAGTATCCAGTCTAGGCTGGATCAGAAGATAATTGAAATCTCGAGCTGTGTTCTTGAATACTTGTATTTATTCTACTACACTGTATTCTAAATAAAGTAAATTCTACTGTTTTGCTGAAACACTAATGGAAACTGTGAGAGAACAGTAGGAGGGTAAAAATGAAAATCCTTGAATTTCCTGAATGCTAGGGCTTTAAGAATTTTTTTTAAAACCACTCATGAAAAGCTCTGGCAAGTTTACTTTTTTGTTTTGTTTGTTTTGTTTTCAGGCAATGTTTTATGAGCACTATCTCCATCTGACCACTTCTGTTCTTCTGAGACCTCTAGGCTAACGCACCTTCTCTTCCTCGGGTCTGCATACAAAAATCCCTACACATCTCCACTCATTGCTCCATTCCCTAAAAACCTGACGTGTGGTTCAGTTGCTGACAAATCCTGGATGAACACAGGGTACCCACTTCTTTGCCACTTCAGCAAAACACATTAAAGGGAGTCATTTCGTCTATAAAAGGGTGAAGGACTCTCATGATTGCAAATCTACCATTCATTCACTGAAGAGCAGGTGGGAACAGCGTTTAAAAAGAAACACAGGTTTGGAATAGTGAATATAAAAAAATTATGGTTTATCTGTCCAGTGGCGTTTTCTTCAATGACAGCAAAAATAAACTATTATCTTGATGTATGCAAATATATGGATGAATTTCGAAATATTTTTTTTAGGTAAAAGAAACGAGACCAAAATGGATGTATTACAGCAGATGACTCCATTTTTATAACATTTTATAAAATGCGGTGCACCTGGGTGGCTCAACGGTTGAGCGTCTGCCTTCAGGTCAGGGTGTGATCCCAGGGTCCCAGGATCGAGTCCTACATCCAGCTCCTTGCGGGGAGCCTGCTTCTCCCTCTGCATGTGTCTCTGCCTCTCTCTCTCTCTGTGTCTCTCATGAATAAGTTAATAAAATCTTAATTTTTTTTTTATAAAATGCAAACTAATCTGTAACGACAAAAAAGACCCCGCATTGTGGTTGTCTAGGGCTGATGGATGGTAAGGACAAAGTACAAAGGAGTACAGGGAAACCTTTGGACGTGATACATTGATGATCTCGATGGTGGTGAGCATCTCACGAGCATATGCATATGTCAAATATCATCAAATATACACATTAAATATATGTAATTCATTATGCCTCAATTCTATGTAAATAAAGCTGTAAAAAAAAAAAAAAAAAGAAAAGCCAGGGAGAGAAATGATTGAACCTTCCCAACTGAATTTTTTTCAATATGGGAATGCTAATCATCTTCCTCTAAGGTAATTTTTCCTTGTAATTTTACAGTTATTTTTGCAGATTTATGTTTCCACGCTAACCCCGCAAGTCATGTCAGGAGGTCCTTTCTATTTACCAGACACTTGGGCCTAATGAGGCTTCTAGAGGCACAGGCTGGTGGAGATGCAAAATTCACCTTTTCTGTTTTGCTCGGTGCCATTCTCAGCTCGTGGTGGTTTCAAGGAGCCCCACTCCCAGGTAGCCGCTCAGGCAGGCCCCGGGTTCCCCACTAGCTGCCCTTTCTCCCCCCTCCTCGTGGGCTGGAAGCTCCATTGAAGTGAGTGGCAGCTGTGTATCTGGAGAAGGTGAGCAAGAGTTCAGGTGGTGGGGAGGGGACTGGCTCCCTTGGGGAGAAGCTGCACGCAGAGACCAAATGCCTTTGCTGAAGAGAAGCATGAAAGAGAAGTCTGTGCAAGGTGAGGGTGAAACTGAGGGCGCCCTGCAGAGAGAAGGGGCTGTTGCAGGCAGGTTTGGGTCCCTGAAAGGGAGGGCTTGTCGGAGGTGAGGTCCCAAAGGCCCCCTTTCCTCCACATCTTTGTCTGTCTGCCTTTTCCATTAACAGATGTCGCTGCGGCACTCATGATAATGATGTCTCAGATCTCCAGGAGCAATCCTGCTCACTGCAGACCCAGAACTCAAGCACTCGGAGCGTGGGCTAAGGCTCATCAGCTGATCCCTAACGGTGCACTGACATCAGTGCTCAAGGAGATGAAAAATTGTAGCCAGAATCATTTTTCCCAATAGCCATGACTCCAGTGTCATTGTATGTATTGAAAATATTTGCAGTAATTCATGGAGTGGCTATTCAATAGCACTGCACCAAGCACTTGTACATAATATCTATTCAAATCAGTCAATAAGCCTGCAAGGGAGTTATTGTGATCCACATTCTACAAATGAGAACACTGGAGCTCAAAGTCACAGTGACTTCCCGAAGACCATGTGCTTATGAAGTAGAGCTGCTAGGACTTGAGTCGAGGTGTGCCTAGCTCTAAACCCAGCTCCTTTGCTTCCCTACCCACCCATTCCCCAAACCATGTTTTGTTGGACACAATCTGCTCCCTCACACCTCTTCTTTCTGTGTCCTACTCTGAGTTTTGTATGCTCTTATGGTCCAGCCTCCAAACAGGTTGTAAAAAGAGTTCAGTTTAGGCATAGCACCTCATTTTCAAAACACAAGTGAAGAGATAAAAAAAGCAGTCGGGGCATCAGTGAATGCATCAGGAAAACTCTAGAGGGGTTAATAGTACATTTCCGTGCACATTCGAAATCTCTTTTTCTGGTCCTTGGAGACACTGCTGGCCTCTGAGCTTTTTCTCAAGGCAGTCCCAAACAATCTCAAGGTCGGGCAGACAAGTTTGGAGGAGGGAGGGGCATGAGAGAGGTCCCAGGTAGGACACCCCAGGGTTACATAGGTGGATGCTGATGCCAAGCCTTCCCTCTGTTCATGCAGCTAGACACATCTGCCCCAAGGGGCTTGGGACATTAGTTTATTTCCCTTCCCTAGTCTGCCAGGGAGGGTCTCAATGTCCTCTCATAAAAAGCAAGGGCCAAGGGAGTGCAGAACAGGGAAACAAGAGGAAATGAAAGCTCTTTGGGAAAAGGCAACTGTGACAAATTGAAAGAGTGGAGAAAATACCAGCACAAACAAAAGAAGGGAGAATAGGCTGCGGGAGAGTAAGCAAAAGAGGTCTGTGTGTGTAGCCCTGGGACCAGCAGAGTGCTGATTTGTTTTCTATAAAAAGAGATGTGTTATTTTCCCCCCTCTCTTGGCAAATAATGACAAAGAAGAATGGTTGCGGAGTTTACTGAAATGGAATAGTCTGCGGGGTATTCTGAGTGAATGAAATGTGCTCTCAGATATCTTATCATGTTCCCTACCAACTTGTTTTTATTTCAAATTGCCTGCAACAGGTGCCAGAGTCTGGGCAAAGTATAATACCGTACCTTGCAACAGCTGTGTGTAGAACGCACATAGAAATAGTAAAGAAGGGTTACACAATGTGACCAGTCTCATATGGCCCGGAGCAGCTCTAGAATTTAAAACATTTCCTCATCCTCGAGTTAAATTGGGCCCCCATGATATATGTTCTGTAACTCAATATGAAAGGCTGCTGATGGATGGGTTGATAGCATGGCCACCAAAGCCGGTAGAAGGCACCTGCAAGGAGCACGTGTGCTCTTGAGTGCTCTTGTATTCCGCAAGTCAAGGCTCTCTGAAATGCTGTTTGCTCAGTGTGTGCAAGTGGGTACTCCCCCAGCACATGGGAAAGAGGCTACGGAGTTTAACGCAGATAAACCTGCACCAGAGACACTTTTTCGGCTGCAGCCAAAACAGAAGCAGCTGTAGTTAATATATATATAAAAAAAAAATTCAGCACCTGAGTTGCACTCTTTTCATTCACCCAAGAAAGCACTTATGAGGTGAGTGGTAGGGGTGCCATTAAACTTGGTCTAATTGAAGAGGAAAACAAAATTCCTAAACTTCAGTTCGTATCAAGACACGATCTATAGTTGCTACTGTATGAACTAGTACTGCAGCTGAGAACCACTGGTGGAGAGGACCTTCTTAATTTGATAAAATATCTAAGGAGCCATAGAGAACATAATCCTCTTTTTCTCTAGGTATTTTTCTGTGATTCGAAATGGAACAGGATGCTCTCAGGGGGCAGAAGTCTAATCATATGTATTGGTCAGGATTCTAAGTTGCAAGCAACAGAAACAGATTCTGGACACTTTAAGCAGAGAGGAATGTACTGATGCTATAACGTTTAGCTCGGAGCTGCCGAAGCTCCGTAGAGGATGCACATTCAGAATAACGTCCCCAATCACACTGCAAAGCTGTAGCCAGTCCCATCCACAGCGCCAGTACTGGCACTGCCAACACAACAGCTCCATCTTTTTGCAAACCCTGCCACTACCAGAGGGCATGCCTCATGGTCCCTGAGCCTATGAGGGAAGCTCCAGATGATTGGCCAAGTGGAAGGCATGGGTTGGAGTCTCAGAAAGGGTTTTGGAGTTGATGTATTATGAAGGAAATCAGTGGATAATCTTCATTTCTGATGTTTTGCTAGACTGCGGGCAGGGCCATTATGTGTCTTGTTTACATATCTATTCCCAGGTCCTAGCATATTACCTGGCATGCAAAAAGGGCTCAATATGCCTTTGTTGAAATGAATTAAAATTGAATTTTAAATTTAGAAGAACCCTTTCCAAGGGCTGACTGCCAGTCACTATTGCAAATTAGTTCTAGTAAATCAAAGTAAATTAGAAAGGCAATCAAAAATAGATTCTCCAAGCCCAGCAGTTGCGTATACTTAAGTACCAACAGAATTTCCCTTAAACCTGTTGGTTAGTGGTTTGTTTATTTGTTTTTTTTCACCAGTGACAGCTTTATTTTTTCTAATAATAACTGTGTTTGCCTGTGTCTGTCCATCCACATTGGCATATTGACTAAATGTTGTTTCGCTATTGAGAAATGAAACTATCATCAACCCTTATCTGGAGGCCAGAGTATTTGCTCTTGTTTTGTGAGATTCCTCTCTTTGATGGGGGAGGAAAGAAGGAAGGATCTTTTCCAATAGGCAAAAAAATATTTTTTCAAAGGTTTATTTTCAATGCCTGGACCATTACATGGTTCACACATTATGTTCTTATTGAATTACCCTAGATGTTTTGCCGTGTTCATTTCTTCCTGGTCCTTTGCAGAATTCCTAAGACTGCAGAGTAGAAAGCACTGTAGAAGATCATTCTTCAGGCCGATCAAGGAGATAGTCACTGCTAACACACAATGATGCAATTAGTGTTAGAGCTGTGCTTAAAGATACAAATATGGATTACTTCTCATAGTATACATGCCAGAAAAAGTTTTAATTGATTCTGGATGAATCATAAATTTTTATGCCCTTGATTCAGGAAAATGTCTTTAAAGTTTAAAGGTCTAAAATCTCATTGGGTTTGAAAAATTGAGAACTGCTTAAAAATAATCATGAACTAGATTCCATCTGTTTTTACTTCAGTTGGATTAAAATATTAACGTGCTTATTCTCTGCCATAAAGAGATATTTTCTTGGGGCAGAAGGGTTATTTTTTTTTGGTGTGTGTGTAAGTTTTTCTGCGTGTATTCTCTCCCTCACTGGTACAGAAATTATTTTTTCAAAATGATTTGCATTGTTCAGTTTTGAAAAATGTAGCATCATGATTCCAATTATACTTAAAATATGTATATGTTGAAATAAGTATATGTTGAATTGAAAATTATCTCTGAATGAGATAGTTATTATTGAATTTTTTCCCTTTTTTCTCGTTTGCAACTTTTCAATAATGAGCATGTATTGCTTTCATGATTAGAAAAAAAAACCCAACATATAACAGGCATTTTTTTTTGCTATATTACCATACTTGAATTCTTAAAAATTCCTCTTTTGCAAAATCATGTACCAAAAATAACAGAGCTTATGGGGAAAATAGAATTGGAATAGATCACTCAAACCTATAGAAATTGAAAACCAGAATATTAATAAAAATCAATGGTAATTCTAATAAAAATAGTGGCATAAGTAAATAAACAAACATATGAAACCTGTAGCTCATACTTCCTCTTCTGAAATACATGTCTTGGAGGGCATTCATTTCTGATAGAGAACATTTCGCCAATATTAAAACTTGGATTTGGGGTATAGCCTTTTTCATTAATTCATTGTCTTAAGATAGAGCATAATATCTTTGTAGCTTCTTTGTTTTCACTCTCAGTTTGCCCAGAATAACTGAAGGAGTGGAAACGTAGGGTCCTGGAAGCCACTGAACCATACAATATATGCACTAAAGAAAAATAAAGACTATAAAGTTTCAGGTTTTTTTTCTGAAGTTTGACAAACATTTGTAAACCTTTAATTTGTTTGTAAAACAAATAATTTTTATTTATTTATTTATTTAAATAATTATTCATTATTTATTTATTTATTTATTTATTTATTTATTTATTTATTTAAGAGAGAGAGCCTGAGCAGGAGGAGGGGCAGAAATAGAGAGGGGCAGGGAGAGGCAGAGGGAGAATGTCAAGCAGACTCTGCACTGAGTGCAGAGCCCAACTTGGGGCTCAGTCTCATGACCCTTGAGATCATGACCCAACTGAAACCAAGAGTCAGACACTTAACCAACTGAGGTACCCAGGTGTCCCTATAAGCCTTTATTTTTAACTTTGAGAAAGTGTATCTTAGATTGCTTCAAAGTGTTAACATGCTGGTGGAAATTACTTAAGAACTAACATGACTTCTGCATTATACTGACCTCATCCCTTACTTGCTGATCACTTGTGAGCTAATATATATTAGAGAGATATGTCACAGAATAGACTATACCAAAAATTTTAGGTTCATTAGATGTGGTACCTAGACTGTAGATAACTGGAAAGAGAAACAAGAAGAAAAATCTGGATAAACTACAAAATTAAAGCTTTTCTTGAGCCATGGATAGCTAAGGTTGCAGAGTAACCAAGAAGTCTAAAATCTATGGAAAGATGGGCTTCTTCTAAAAAAGAGGGGGATGAATACTAAGTCACCTATGGCAGAGCATGGGAGAAAGAGATGTTATGTGCTGTACTCAAGGGTAGCAGAGGAGCTGAAATTTTTATGGAATTGCCAAAAATGAGGTGGACTGATGTAAGAGCATAGAATTCAGGGATCCATAAACATGAGACATTGCATTCACTTCCAGGCTCTACTTCTTGAAACTTTTCAGGGTGCTCAGAAGATTGTGGGTGGGATGGGAGACCTGAGAAAGCAGCCTGGAGGAAGGAGCAACTGCCCTTGCAGGGATGGTACAAAGCCTTCTCTCCTATGGAGCAAGAGCCTTGAGCACCTAAAAGTGGTGAACCAACCCTGATACCCACAGGGCATGAGGGAAAGGTAAGGAAAAAATGCTTACCTGGAAAGGGGAAGGAGACATTCTGGACTAGGATCCTACACCAATACCATAAGAGGTCTCTTATTGCTGACAGAGGGCAGGAAACTCTGTTCCTGCAAGACCCACCAAAGATACAAGGCAGAGTTTGGCTGCCATAGGGAGGAGGGCCAGGATCACTGAGAAAGCCCCAAACTGAGACTCAGAACATAGCCTGGCTAAGATTGAGGGGAAACCAGAACAACAAAGACACCATCCCCCTCCCACCATCCACCACCATTCAAGTAACAAGCAACAGCTGTCTCCTCTTGGATGAGAAGGAAGAACGATGAAATCGAATCTCTTTGAGGCCCAAGCACATAAGGAAGGCTGAAACTTGAGGGTAGAGTACACAACACCACAAGCATAAGACAAAGTTCTCAACCTTGTCATTATCGACATTTTGGGCCATGTAATTCTTTGCATTGTTGTTCTATGCATTGCAGGATGTTCAGAAGCATCCCTGGCTTCTACCCACTGAATTCCAGTATGATCCTCCTCCCCAAGTTGTGACAATCAGAAACATCTCCAGAGATTGACATATGTTCTCTGATGGCAAAGTCACCTCTGGTTGAAAACCACTGCATTAGAGAAATTTGAAGATAAGTAGTGCATTACAGGTGACCATAAGAATAAAACTCAAATCCACCTCACCTTCTGACTAGACTGACTCAATTTCAACACTAAAGACCTAGCCGAAGGGGCACCTGGGTGGCTTAGTCTGTTAACCATCTGCCTTCAGCTCAGGTCATGATCCTGGCATCCTGAGATGGAGCCCTGCATTGGATTCCTTGCTCAGCAGGGAGCCTACTTCCTCTCCCTCTGCCCTTTTCCCTTGCTCATGCTTGCTCTCTCTCATGCTCTCTGTCTCTCTCTCAAAGGAATATCTAAAAAATAAAAAAATAAAGATCTACTAGAAGAAAAGGTATGCCCCTTTCCAGACATAAATAATATTTACCTCAGTCATTACTAATCTACATCTGAAGTCTAGCATTCAACAAAAAATTGTGAGATAGAGAAAGAAACAAAGAAAAATAACTTTAATTTTAAGAGAGAAAATTATTACCAGAGTCCTACAGAGACAACCTACATATTATTACTATCAGACAGAAAATAACTATGATTAATATTTAAAAGCCCTGGAGAGGGGTGCCTGGGTGGCTCAGTCAGTTAAGAGTCTGACTTTTGATTTTGGCTTAGGTCACGATCTCAGAGTCAGGAGATTGAGCCCAATGTCCTAAGTGTAGGGCTTGGTTAAGATTCTTTCTCTCCCTTTCCTTTTGCCCCTCCCACCCCACTTGCACTCATTCTCTCTCTCTCTCAAAATAAATAAATAAGTAAAAGCTCTGGTGAGCTAATGGACAACATGCATGAACTTGGATGGAGAACTTGAGTGGTGGGATGGAAACTATATGAAAGAGTCAAATGAAAATGCCAAAAGTAAAAAACAAGGTAACAGAGATAAAGAATTCCTTTGAATTCACAAATAAAATTGACACAATTGAGGATCAGTGAACTTGAAAACAGGTCAATAGAAATCTCCCAAACTGAACCATCAAAAAGAAAAAAAGAGAGAGAAACAGAATAGAACTGTGGGGCAATACAAAATGGCCTGATGTAACTGTAATTGAAATTCCAAAGGGTAAGAAAGAGAATAGGGCAGAAAACACACACACACACACACACACACACACACACACACACACAAAGCAAAACCTGAAGAGATAATGGCAGAGTTTTCCAAAAGCAAACAAGCAAAGAAAAAACAAAACAAAAAAAAAATCCCCAACATCAATTGACAGATCTAAGCAGCTCAGAGTAACCTAAGCAGGATGAATAAAAGGAAACAAGGGAAGAGGAAGAGGAGTAGAAAGTAAAGGAGGAGGAAGTGGAGAAGGAAATAATACACCTGACAAATTCCTGAAATGCATATGCAAACTCCTGAAATACATATGCAAACTCCTGAAAGCCAAAGATAAGGAAAAAAGGTAAGAATTACAACTGATTTCTATTCCAAAGCTACACACTCTAGAAGACAATAGCATTAAATTTTTTAATTAAAAATTAGAATAGTAGAATTAAAAATTTTAAGAAAATCTCTGTCAACTCAGAATTCTCTACCTAGTAAGACCATCTTTCAAAATGAAGATGAAGCAAGTACTTATTTAGAAAAGCAAAAGCTGAGACAATTTATCACCAGCAACTTTCACTTCAAGAAATATTAAAGAAACCTCATCCAGGAGAATAAATATGGTATCTAGCAAAAACTTAGATCAACTTCCTCCAAAATTAGAGCTACCTGGAAATGGTTAAAATGTAAGTAAAATGTTTTTTTTTCTTATTTTTAATCAATCTCTAAAACAAAAGATAATGACTTTCTAAAACAAAACTGTTAAGAAGATATTGTGGGTTTATTGCATCTGTCAAAGTAAAATATATGACAATAATAGGACAAAAGACAGGAAGGAGGATTTGGAAGCTTACTGTTAAAAGACCCTTACACTATATATGAAGCCTTATAATATTACTTGAAGGTAGAATATAATTAATTAAGGTGTAATTATAAACCCTAGGGCATCCATAAAATTTTTTTTAAAATATAAATTATAAGCTGATACTGGAGACAAAATGGGATAAAATGTATTCAGTCTAAAAGCAAGCAGAAAAACAGGAGCCAAGAGAAAAAATATAGATGGAAAGAATTTTTAAAAAGTAGCAAAATGACAGATTTAAGCTCAACCATATCAATGATTACATTAAGTGAAGTGACTAGACAGAAATTGTTGGATGGGACAAAAAAGCAAAATCCAACCAGTAGTCTTTACAAGAAACCTGTTTTAAATGTGAAAATATAGTCAGGTTAGGGCAGCCCGGGTAGCTCAGCGGTTTAGCGCCGCTTTCAGCCCAGGGCATGATCCTGGAGACCCGGGATTGAGTCCCACGTGGGGCTCTCTGCATGGAGCCTGTGTCTCTGCCTCTCTCTCTCTCTCTGTTTCTCATGAATAAATAAATAAAATCTTTTTAAAAAAATATATATATATATAATCAGGTTAAAAGTAAAAGGATGGGAAAAAGATATATCATATCAATGCTAATCAAAAGAAAGCTAAAGTGACTATATTAATATCAGACAAAATAGACTTTAGAACAAGGAATATTACCAGAATTACAAAATAAAGTAACATAAGAATTAAGTGGTCAACTCATCAAGAAAATGTAATAATCCTAAAGAAATTTTTACTTAATAATAGCACTCCAAAATACATGAAGCAAAAACTGATGGAAGTAAAAAGAGACATAGAAAAATCCAAATAATAATTGAAGATTTCAATTCTTATCTCAGGAATAGAATAAGTAGATAAAAATTAGTAAGGCGTTAGAAAATTGAACACTCCATGAACCAACTTTACCTAGTCATTATTCATAGAACACTCCACTAACAATAGCAAAATATATTCTCTTTTCACGTATATATCAAACATTCACAAGATAGATAATATTCTGGGCCATAAAATAAACCTTACCAATTTTGATAAATTGAAATAATACAAAGTATATTCTTCGGCCAGATTTCTAGTTCAATAGAATTAAACTAGAAATCAACAATAGAAATCTAGCTGGAAAGTCAAAAATATTTAGAAATTAAATAACACAGTTCTACAAAACCTATGGTCAAAGCAGAAGTCATAAGGAAAAAAGTAAGTCGTAAAGAAAGAAGTTTGAATGGAATGAAAACAAAGCACATAAAAACTTTTGAGATGCAGCTGAAATAGTGTTTAGAGGGAAACATATAGCTATAAACACTTAATTAGAAAACAAAGATCTCAAATAAATAATCTAATAAGCCTTTACCTTAAGAAACTATAAAAAGATTAAACCTAAAATTAGCCGAAAAAAGGAAATAATAAAGATAGGAGCAGAAAACAATAACATTGAAAACAGAAAAATGAGCAATGGAACAAAAAGTTGGTGAAGATCAATAAAGCTGATAAGCCTCTATTCAGATTGAACAAAAAAAAAAAGTCTCAAATGCAATATAAAGAATGAAAAAGGGGACGCCTGGATGGCTCAGCAGTTGAGCATCTGCCTGGGTCCAGGATCAAGTCCCGCATTGGGCTCCCTGTGAGGAGCCTGCTTCTCCCTCTGCCTGTGTCTCTGCCCCTCTCTCTGTGTCTTTCATGAATAAAAAAATAAAATCTTAAAAAAAAAGAATGAAAAAGGAAACATTATTACAAATCAGACAGACATTAAAGTGCTAATAATGGAATATTATGAACAGCTTTATGTCTATAAATTCAACTTGGGTGAAAGGGCAAATTTCTTCCAAGGAATATTCATTCAAGAAACCATAGATTACCTGAATCGTTCTATATCTGATTAAGGAAATTTAATTTATAGTAAAAACCTTCCTATAAAAAACAAAACAAAACAAAACTTTAGCCTAAAATATTTTACTGCAAAATTGTACCAGATGATTTTGGAAAAAAATAATACCAATATTCCACAATGTTTTTTTCAGAAAATAGAAAAGGAGCAATCATTTCCTAATTTACGACACCAACATTACTGTGATATCAAAAACAAAGATCTCACATGAAAAGAAAAATCACACACATACCCCTCATGGAAAGAAATGCAAAATTCATCAATTTAATATTAGAAAATTGAACTAACAACATATGAAAGGGATAATACATCACAATCAAGTTGGGTTTATTCCAAATATTTTTGACTTTTCCGGTCAAATACTTAATGAAGAATAATATTCCTCTAAGACTGGGAACAAGGTAAGGATGTCTGTTCTCACTACTTGTATTAAAAACTATTCTGAAAAAAAAAAAAAACTATTCTGGAAGTCCTAGGTAGTGCAATAAGACAAGAAAAAGAAATGAAAGACATATAGGTTAGAAAGGAAGAAATATATTTTTAAATATCAAAATAGACTATATTGAAAGTCCTAAGAATCTATGAAGAAAAGCTATTAGAATTAGTGAAGTTAGCAAGGACGAATGATACAAGGTCCATACACCAAAAGCAACTGTATTTCTTTACAATAGCAATAAAAATGTGTGAATTGGAATTAAATAAACACCACTGAAAATAAAGTCCCATTACTTAGGTTAAAATCTAACAAAATTTATGCAGGGTCTGTATTCTGAAAATTACAAAACTTTCATGAAGAAAATTGAATAAGCCCTAAATAAATGGAGAGGCATACTATGCTTATGAATTGGAAGTTTCAATATTGATAGGAACATAATTCTGCCTAAACTGATCTACAGATTTAATGAAATCTCAAGTAACATCTCAAGTAAAAATTTAGCAAGATTTTTTAATAAAAATCAACAAGTGGACTCTAAAATGTAAATGGAAACCAGAATAGCCAAGCCAATTAAAAATAAAAAGTTTGGGAATCCAATGCTACCTTTAAAGCTCATTATAAAGCTCTAATAATCAAGATGTAACAGTGATAACATTCACTCATACATATACGACACTTCAAAGAAAACATAGAGAAAAATCTGCAATCTTGAGTTAAGCAATGAGTTTTTTCTTAATGCCAAAACCAAAAACACAATCCAATTGATAAGTTGGACTTTATCAAAATCAAGAAATTTTACCCTTTGGAAGATCATGTTATCAAAAAGAAACCATAGATTGGGAGCAAATATTTGCAAGGCACATATCTGATAAATGGCTTATATGCAGAATATATAGAAATCTTACAATTCACTTATAAGAAAACAACCTCATAAAATATGGGCGGAAAATTTCAAGAGACCTGTCACTGAAGAAGCTCCATCAATGGTCAATAAGCACATGAAAAGACTTTCAGTATCATTAGTCATTATGGAAATGCAAACTAAAACCATCATGAGATACAACCATGTATTAGGATGGCTAAAATAAAATAAGATAAAACCTGACAAGAAGAAGAACTGGTGTAGATGTGAACAACTGGAAGTCTCAACATTGTTGGGGAGTAAAATGGTACAGCCATTTTGGAAAGACAGTTTGGCAGTTTCTTATAAAGTTAAACATCCACTTACCAGAGACCTAACAATCTCACTCTTAGGTACTTACCAGAGAGAAATGAAAACTCCATGGTCACACATAAAATTGCACTTGAATGTTTTTAGCGACTTTATCATTAATCACACACAAAGAAATGGAAATAAGCCAAATGCCCATCAACTGGTTAATGGTTAAATGGACTGTTGGTACATCCATTCTTGGAACAGTTCTCAGCAATACAAAGGAACAGGCTGCAGATACATGCAGCGGCGCATAGATATCTGAAGTGGATCATGCTAAGTGAAAGAAGTCAGATTATAAGGCTACATACTGTATGATTCCAACTCTAGAACATTCTGGAAAAAGGCAAAACTATCGGGACAGAAACTAGATCAGCAGTTGCCAAGGAGCCAGGGCTGAGCTATCAGGATTGATGGCAATGGGGTTTGAGGGAACTTTTGGGGATGATGAAAATGCTTTAATATCTTGATTGAGATGAGAGTTACGTGGCGGTAAGTGGTGGTTAAAACTGATAGAACTGTTACATTAAAAAGAGTAACTTTACTGCCTATAAATTATATCCTAATAAAATGTAAATCTGAAAAAAAATGTCTATAACAGTGAAAAGCCACACGAGTCCCCTCGTCCCCCAGTGATCTGACATCTCCATCTGATGAGGGGTGAGCGCTGCTTTCTGAGTGGGAGAAGATTGGGGATCCACAGGGCTCAGGGTCAGACAGTCTCTCTGCAAAGCAGACACGGGACAGGCTTCTGGGGGGCAGGCGGTTTTCCAGGCTCAGACTCTGCTCCCCTCACCGATGTCTCCAGACCGATGCCCAGCAGGAGCTGAGTGCCCCCCACACCTATTTCTGTAGGTATCCTTGTGATGGAGGATTCCGAGCCGCCTTCTGATGCACACGTGAGGTGTCAGTGGTGACCCCCACACCGGTCTCCAAACCTGGGGGTACAGCTCAGGTCGACTGCTCATCATTCCTCGAAGCACAGGCTCTGGGCACGTGAGGGGCCTTGCAGCAGCCAGGGGCCTGTTTGGGTGACAGCTTAAGCTCATTTTGCAGCCTGCGGAAGGGCCCCGGGCCAGGAGCTAAGACTCCTGTTGTTAACTGTCCCTGTGTCCTCTCCGCCCACTCAGCCGAGCCTGGCAGGAAGGCGGTGGGGACAGCCGGTCCACAGCTGTACTCTGGCTGCCGAGTGGAGGCCCGGAGGCCCAGTAGGGAGGCTTTGGGCAGTGGATGAGGCCACTCTGCCCAGAGCTCCGAATTTCCCAGCTTCCTGGGGGTTAAGCCTAACCCTGCTTGCTCGGGGAGCCCTTCTTCCTCTGCATTTAGAAAGCTTTACTCCTGCATTGACTCCCCCTAACTGCCAGGTAACTAGCTAGACGCGAAAATGTAGCCTTTAATTTGAAGGCCTATTCTTTAAGAAATTGCCTGTCTGCATTGCTGAGGTTCTGGGAAGCTAGCAATGAGGAGGGGGAGGAGGAGGAGGAGAGAAAGGAAGGAGGGAGCAGTCCCAGATGGAACGATGGGGTTCACAGCTGAACGCTGAATCCAGTACTTCCCCGTCCATAACCTATGAGCTTGGCTTTCCAGCTGCCCCAGGACCTTGACTTGGCCAAAATTGTTGGGCCCTTCCCAGGCACTTTTAAGAAATGTTTGGCCAGGGCACCTGGATTGGACCGAGGGGACTGGGTCATTTAAGAGACCCCCCCACACACCCCCTTCAGGAATAAGATGTGTGTTTAAGGCTGGTGGGTTCCTCCATTGGCACCCATCTGATGGCGGGGGGGGGGGGCTTCGCAAGCTTTCCCACAGGAGAAACCTGTGGGGAGGCCAAGGCCACCTGGCCCCCGGCCCAGTGGGGGGGAGACGCTGCTCGGGAGAGACAAGGCCACCTGAGCACTTGCACGGGCTCTGGCACCTGGAACAGAAACACGCCGAGCCGCAGAGTATGGCTTTCAGACGTGGCCACCGCCACCTGGCAGGCGGGCAGCTGTCGGCGCCTTCCTCGCTGCCCGTAGCCTCGGCCGCTGCCGTGTGCGAGGCAGGTTATGTCACGTGGCTTACTGTACACCCGAGCAGCAGTGTCCCTAGGGGGTGACAGGCCGGTTGCCGAGACCCAAGGGGGAGAGCCCTGCACCCCCCGGTTGCATCGGGCCGCGTGTGCCCGCGTGCGGGTGTGCACAGCCCTGCTGCAGGCCCCAGCTCCTAACAGCTGACAGGCTTCGGCCTCCCGGTGACAGGAACTTGTCGTCCGTGTGGTTTTCTCATCTCGCCTGGCTTCCGTAGGCCCCTCTGCTGGCCCACCTGCCGGATCCTTCCTCTCCCCCTCCCCTGCTCCTCTTTGAGGTGGTAACTAGACCAACTCGGCAATGCCCTAGTGGCTCCCCTTTCAGGCTCTCAGCCTCTCTCAGATTAATGGAACAGGAACATGTGCTTGCATCTGATGCCAGTAATCATATCCTGAGTGACCACAGGGAGGGGGATTAAGCCGAGGTACTGGCCTGGCCCCGGGGATACGGTTACAGGAAGAAAGCGTTTCTTGACAGCAGCGGCCCTGGCTCCCTCACACTTGCCCCCTCCTCCTCGCCAGGCTCATTAAGTCCCTTGAATATTTTCCACAAGAGTAATTAAGGTCTATGCAGCAGTGGTGGGAGACTGTCAAGAACTGGATTTTGATCTGCTTTCTGGATTTGCGCTCGGGGCTGCAAACAGAACACATTTCCATATTCCTGACCTTGATGTGATCCTGTGATGCTGTACTTGGAGCGTGCATTTTCAAGCAGCGAAAAGGAAGCAAACATATCCTTAGCTAGCCTGATGACCTAACTCAACAAACACCAACCCTGAGCTAATTACTCGGCCAGTAGGACAAAAATCCCTCCGCGAGGTGGCCCTGGGTGGAGGCAATAATGCACATACTCAAATGCTGTGACACGAGGTCATATATGATGAGTGTGACGAGAGAAACACAAGTCAACTCAGGGAGCGTGAGGAAGGGAAAGCGTTCCTGGCTGGGGAAATCCACGGAGGCTTCAGGGAGGAAGTGGCATTTGGGATGAGCCTTGAAGGGAAGGTAAGATTTTGATAGAAATAAGTAAAAAGTACAGGCATTCCATGAGAAATGCTCCAGTTTGAGCAGAAGCCTCGAGAGGGGAAGGCACAGGGTATTCAGAGAAATGAGTGAGAACCTGAGCTGAAAGGCAGAAATTTGCACGTAAAGAAGAGACAAAACATAGATCCGCAGAACCTTGACTTATGAAGAGTTTAACGTCAGGCCTAGGAGTTGGGAATTTATCCTCCCAGCAATGGGAGCCGTTGGAGGTTTCAGAGCAGGGGAGTGACAAGATAAGACCTTCTGGAATGAACTTTAAGAAGAGTACTTTTGAAGACGCTCAGAATCCAGATTATGGGGAGAGGCGTGTGGGAGGGGTGGGGGGGATGAATCGGTTAGGAGATCAGTGCAGTGATCTGGAGAAGACTAGAAAACGAACATGTGACGGGACTGGAAGGATGGTGACGGAGGTGGGGCAAAGAGAGACTTGGCAAATGGTTGGGTGTGGGAGGCGAGACGGGTGGGCAGGCCAGACATAGTACTCAGGGCTGAGAATGGATCCCAGGACCCTGGTGGCGCCCTGAAGAGAGGTGGCACCAGCAGGGGACGAATGGGTTCGGAGCGGTGAATGCCCCGTTGGGTCTGGGACAGTCAGATGCCCAGGAGAGGCCCTGGCTCGGCCTGCAGGTGGGTGGGAGGCCATGGGCTGGGAGGCACCAGGGGAGGCCTCAGGGCGGGGCAGGAGGCAGGAGTTAGGGCAGCTCGCTGGGGAGGTGGCACATGAAGGAGGTAGGAAAGGAGGAGCACTTCCTGTCCCAGGAACCAGGGGGGGAAGGATCTCCTGTCATACGCTGAGGCTGAGGCTGAGGCTGAGGCGAGGCTGCTGCTCTGTGGCTGAGGAGGAGGCCCGTGGGGTCCTTCCTGAGGCTCCAGGAGGAGCGAGGTGGGGCGGAAGCCAGATCAGAAGCCAGTGAAGAGCGAGTGGGTGGAGGAAGTGTAGGCAGCAAGTGTATTTCCTGGAGGGCTTTTAAAAATAGGACTGAGGCCCATCATCGGGGGATGGTTTAGGGGCCTCCTGCCTCGTATCTAGGAGACAGACACAGAGGCTGCAAGGAGCCAAGAGCTGAGATCTCTGAGTGCTCGTCTCCCTCCCTCTGAAGCCTGAAACCTGGTATGTGTCCTCTGGTTGCCAGCGAGGAAGAGTCAGGTGCTCGTCAGAAACCAGGCCCCCAGCACAGGCCGGCGCAGGTTACCCCAAGGCGCTGAGACCTGACTTGGTGGCTTCTATGCCGCAAGTGTTAAGTCTTCTTGAGTCTGGTGTCAGGGACCAGCCTGGGGTGACTGTCGGCCAGCATCGCTCCTCCAGGGCCCTGAGAGAGGGGAGTGGAGAATCAACAAAAGGATGTGTCAGCTTCCAGGGTCTCTTTTCTAGTCCTCAGAAGAAAAAAGAGTCTTTGGATAAAAAAGCAGGACCCATCTATTTGCTGTCTACAAGAGACTCATTTTAGACAAAAGCACACCTACAACCTGAAAATAAAAGGTCGGAGAACCATTTACCATTCAAATGGTTCTCAAAATATACCCTAAAAACTATAGAACACTTCTGAAAGAAATTGAGGAAGACACAAAGAGATGGAAAAATATTCCATGCTCATGGATTGGCAGAATTAATATTGTGAAAATGTCAATGTTACCCAGGGCAATTTACACGTTTAATGCAATCCCTATCAAAATACCATGGACTTTCTTCAGAGACTTAGAACAAATTATTTTAAGATTTGTGTGGAATCAGAAAAGACCCCGAACAGCCAGGGGAATTTTAAAAAAGAAAACCATATCTGGGGGCATCACAATGCCAGATTTCAGGTTGTACTACAAAGCTGTGGTCATCAAGACAGTGTGGTACTGGCACAAAAACAGACACATAGATCAATGGAACAGAATAGAGAACCCAGAGGTGGACCCTGAACTTTATGGTCAACTAATATTCGATAAAGGAGGAAAGACAATCCACTGGAAGAAAGACAGTCTCTTCAATAAATGGTGCTGGGAAAATTGGACATCCACATGCAGAAGAATGAAACTGGACCACTCTCTTGCACCATACACAAAGATAAACTCAAAATAGATGAAAGATCTAAATGTGAGACAAGATTCCATCAAAATCCCAGAGAAGAACTCAGGCAACACCCTTTTTGAACTTGGCCACAGTAACCGGAGAAGGACAAACAGTGTATGTTCTCATTCATTTGGGGAATATGAATAATAGTGAAAGGGAATATAAGGGAAGGGAGAAGAAATGTGTAAGAAATATCAGAAAGGGAGACAGAACATAAAGACTTCTAATTCTGGGAAATGAACTAGGGGTGGTGGAGGGGGAGGAGGGCGGGGGGTGGGGATGAATGGGTGACGGGCACTGAGGGGGACACTTGACAGGATGAGCACTGGGTGTTATTCTGTATGTTGGTAAATTGAACACCAATAAAAATTAATTTATAAAAAAAAAAAGAAAAAAGAGTCTTTCCTTTTGAAGACGGGCTTGAGGTTAATTGATCTTTCCTCAGGAGAGGCCACCAGAGAGAGAGAGAAAAAAAAATCCCATATGCGGTGTGACAGTGCCCTAGGGAGGCAGCCAATTATCTTGGTTTAGGAGGAGCTGGGACTCCGTTGCCTGCCATAGACATGTGTCCCCTGGCTCCTCACAGGTGACCCTGGCTAGCACAGACCACTCTCCTCCATCCCTTATGAGAGCGAAGCCTCCAAGATGCTGCTAGATCCACCCATGTATGGTCTTAAAACAGATGCCCTGGCTTTGGCCGGCAGCCAAAGAAGAAACTTCCAGAGTCCAGACTTTGGGTGTGTGGGCTAGTTACCTGTTACTGAGGGAGGTTAGTGAATCTCTGTCACTATTTTGGGAATGAGGCTGCTTCACATTGATACATGTTGTAGCTATCTATAGAGGGTTTCTATATGCCTTCAATCAGGAATAATCTTTCAGTGTGTACTACCCTGGAGGGTCTCGAAGTACTGCCTTCCCCTCTGGAAGCCAAAGCTGAGGTGACAGAAGCGGGGCGGGCCTGTGACTCAGGCTGAGTTGATCCACAGGGCTCTGAAGACAGAAAGAGGTATGGTTTGCAAATTGTTGCCATTTACTGGAGGTCTAGAGGCAGCCACACTGAGTGTCACTGTAGTGACATCCTACTGGTGTCCAACCACCCCTTCCCATGGTGACCTGGGCTCTGGTTCCAGCTCCCTGGCCTCCTCAGCTTTCTGTATGTCTCTTGGGCCCAGCCTGGCCCTCCAGGCTTTGTGTCTCCCAATGAACTGGCCTTTCACCCACGTTGGTCTGACTGGGTTTCTGTTGCTGGCAACCAAGAACCTCCACACAATGGAAAACAGCTAAGCCCTCAGGACCTTGGAAATGGGCTCAGCCGGACCTGAGGGGCAAACTCAGGGGTGTGCAAGTCACCTTCCAGCAAGAACTCAGAATGCCACTCTTGGAGTGGGAGACACAGAATAAGCAAACAAATAAATATTTAAACACACACACGTATCAGATGGTGATAAGAGAATCATCAAGTGCTATAAGGGAGTAGAGAGCTGAATGGGCTCTATGTTACATAGGGTGGTCGGGGAAGACTGCTTGGAGGAGGCAGCATTGAGCAGAGGTCTGAATGTAGTGAGAGAGCAGCTTGGGAAAGACACTTGGGAGAAAAGCCTTCTGGGTCATTTGGGGGCACGTGAATGTTTGTAAGGAAATGGAGGATGAATGATGCCCAAGTGGCAAACAGGGCTCCCGTATTCACAACATGCCTTGCAGCCCTTCCCTGTGTGCCTTCAGTGGGGGGTAGGGTTGGAAGGCACTTGTCAGGAGCAGGTTTAGGATGTGGGGCCTGGGCAGGGCCGGATAGGTTACCTTACTCGTCTCCTGATGTCAGGGGATTAAATTGCATCAAGAGCACCAAATACACTCTCAAAGTTGACTATTATTAATATTTATACTCTCCTCGAGCAATAATAGACTATACATCTATATACATCTACGCCTCCTTGGACTTGGCCTGTTATTTCTTTGTGATGAATTTAAATTACCAAAGATTCATGTGATTTATTTGCCAAGGCACAAATATAGGCAGCCCCGTTCACGATACTCTCATTCTTTAATTTATTCGATGGGACCCCAGACTCTTGAAAAAGTCTTTTCTTGATGCACAAAGGAGATGGCCGTCTCTGGCCCCTGGGGCACTTATTTCCTTGAAGGAAGGAAAATAGAATCCAGCGTGTGCTTCCTCAGTAAGGGATCCCTGCTCCCTTCCAGAGTGTCCTTTCTCCTTGACCCTGTCCATTCAAGTTAGGGTCACAGACTGGGGGCTCTGTTCACAGGAGAGGAGTTTCACGGGCCCCCAGCCACAGCTCTGGCTTCACCCTCTGCCCCCTCTTCCTCCTCTGCCCTCCCTCCCCTTTCTTATCTAACCCTCTGTCCTAACTTGCCCTGGCTTCTCATTTGCACCCCAGTCCTGCTCTGATCCTTTCTTGGCTGGGTGAAACTATTCTCGAAGGAAATGACCTCACGAAGAGCCTTATATGACCATCCACTGTTGTTTACTGTACGTTCGGCCTTGGGTAAATGAGGTCAAATGAAACAAAATTCCAACCCGGTGGCCATCACCTCATGTCCCATTGTCAGACACTCCTGCTGACCCCCCAGTGAACTGACTCTGAAGCTTTCTTCTGTCTTGAAAACAGGTCAGTTTTCAGGGCTCAAGAGGTGTGACCTTTCATGCACCTGGGGCTCCAGGGCAGCCCTGGAGAGGCTGATTCTTCCTTCCAGAATCTTCTCCAACCCAGGCATCTCTCACTAGGTCTCCAGAAGGCAGTGCTTTTAGTAACCTGCATCATAGATTAATTAACAGGTTCTCCCCAGATTAGAAACTCGATATGCGTTGCTCATAGACATTTAAATTGGTATAATAGCCTCTTGGAGGGCTATTTGGCAATATATATCAAAAGCCTTGAAAATGTAGATTCCCCTGACTCAGTAATTCCACCTCTGGGAATTTATCCAGAGAAAATAATCAGAGATGTAGCCAAAAAATGTATGTATAAGAATATTTACTGCAGTGCTAGTTATACTGTTAAAAAAAAAATCAAAAGAATCCACAGGGATTTGGTTAAATAATTTAAGGCACTTTCCTCTAAAGGAATACCAGGGAATACTAGGCAGTCCTGTTTTTCAAAGTGTATTTAAAGCATCTATGAAAAAAAAAATAAGGCATCTATGATGATACGCCTCAGAGATGCTCTCCTTTTGCTTTCCGGGTCCACTCTGCACCATCTGGGCTCCCTGCCCTGGACCGCTCTCTGGATCTGTGGGGTGGGAGGCACAGCAGGAGGAGCGTGGAGGTGGGGTTCTTGATTCCTGGGCTGTTTCTCTCCTGGGGGGCCACTGACTGTCAGCCAGCACCTCCCCTGGCCCTCCTACCCTCACCCCTCCGGTTCCAGTGGGGAGCCCCCCCACCCGACCCCACAGGCTAAGCAGGGGGAGCTCTTCACTGGGCTCTCCAGCACCCCTCCAGGTCCCTTCACCTGTCCTCAGGAGGTTGGAGGGAAACTGTTTCCCAGAGGCCCCTAACTGATGTGAGGCAGGAAATAAAATGCTTACGATCTAAAGTTAAGTGGCTGAATCAGACCAGGACACAGCATAATCTCGACTCTGTACTTAAAAGAATGTATTTAGAAAAGGAAAACATATCTACACATGAGAGTGGGGAGAGCCTGGGAGGAAATACGCAGGATGATTAACTGCTCTTGCCTCCGGGTGGTGAGATTATAAGCACATTTTCTGGTCGTCTTGATGCGATTCTGTATTTTGCACATTCTCAAAAGTAATCACGTATCATCTTTACAGTGAAAAAATACTTAGGTTAATTTACATTTTAAGACACAACTGGTAAAACAGCAAAATTACTCAATAACAGGATAACAGCGGGCCAGCCGCTCACAAATACAGTGTAGGTAATAGATTTTAGGTAAATATACGATGATGTAATTTGAGAGGAGATTGAGCTTCTCGGGGTGAAGTGTAACGGGCCTTGACTGTTCCCCATCAACACCTCGTCTAATGCTGAGCGATCTTCTAAGACTTGGTCCCGCTTTAGAGACTTCCTTGCCAGGCCTGGAATCTCTCACAGGTGCACCTGTTCTGGGCTCTGGCTTCCGCCCTGCCTCCAGCTACGCTCAGGGAAGGGTAGGAAGGGGCAGGGGGTCTGAGGATCAAACTGACAGATGAGGCCTGAGCAAGCCAATACTTTGGCACCTTCCCAAGTGTATCCTTAAATATTGTTCCGCATCCACTTAGTGGGGGGTAGGGAAATTCTGTGAGTAAACCTCCTATGCCTCTATGCTCAAATTAAGAGTCTTTACAAATACCAAACACAGCATGGCATTTTGACTTAACTTAAATGATCTTTCACAGATTCTCCAGCACTTGTACCTGGAGAGAACTCAGCTACTTGCCCACTTAGCATGGAAGTAATACATGCAGGGAGGGCTACGATGACAAAGACCTGCTCGACATTTCCAAAAGTTACTTGGCTTTTTTTGGGGTGAGGGGAGTGGAGTGGGATTCCATGTGGGTGACACTTTTCTGTGATACTTGACCTTGCTCAGATTTATTCTATATTTTCTAAATCAGGAGGTTTCTTTAAAAACCTACCAAGGGATTTACATTTCTAAGAGAGTAAAATTAATTACTTGTACGTAATAAATGCTTCTTATGCAGGACTCCCAGAGTTTCAGGAAAGGGAGCCTGCAGCTTCGGAACATGCAACTGGCTGGCCTCAGATAAATGTGCAGACTCAAAAAGCACCAGGCAAGTTGCTTGAGCTGGTCACAAAAATAGTAAGGAAGAACTAACCCTTAAATAGTGACGGCTGCACGCCGGGCTGTGTTCTAAGCGCTCCATGGGTGCCTGTTTCATCGCCCATACCAGCACTGCTGTCACCCTCATGTTCTAGCTGAGAAAGTAGGAATGTAAGCGGGGCAAATATCTTGCCCAAGGTAACGCACGAATAAGCAATGGAGCCTGGATTTGAACCTGGACCGGTCGGTACTAGGCTTGAAAGCCACCAAAGCTTCTGCACCCACCAGGAGCGTATTTTAGGTTTTACTCAAGGATGGGGTGTACTTTGGCTGAAGTTTATGTTTTGCCAATTATATCAGGAGTCATGCATGGAAACCTGAGTTAACTGGCTCTGTGTTTCTGATTTTTTTTTTCCCCGTGATCTTTTAGCGCCTTTCATAGATTGGTAACTGGGACAGCTGCCCAGTTCTGCCTCTAAATCTGACTCTGCTGGGCATCCAAGTGTCCCTGATCACCGTGTGTCGGGGAGGAAACATCAGACATGATCTCCCAGGATCAGAGCCAAGAAAGGCTGCATCCCGTGGTCCCATGAGCTTTCGGTTACCGCACACTCTCTGCCTCCTGATTCGCTGTAAGAGAAAATAGCGTCTGAATCTATAGGCATCCTTTGTGATGCCCAGTGGCCTCCCGATCTGGACGAGGTTACTCCAGCAACCCAGCGCCCTCACACTCCCTCCAACTCCAGAGGCAAAGGTGTTCACTAATTAGCTTCGTCTGTAAAGACCGCATCTCTCTGAGCGGCGTGCCCTCAGCAGGACTTTTTAAAAACCTGCTGCAGGTTAAAAAGCAGACCTGCTTTTAATTTATTAAAAGACTTGGCTTTTTTTTTTCTCCCACTGAGCATTTTAAAATGCAATTAGACAAAATGGAATAATAATCAGGCAAAAGTGCTGAGGAGTTTTCGCAGAGGGGGTCATCCTTTCTCATGCTCCTTTCCCCTTCTGGGCCCTTCTGCGGGGACAACATGCTTGTGGAGCTGACACAGATGACCCCCTCACTCCAATCCCACATTCCCACAGACCTGAGTTCTCAAGAATCAGCCACTGGATCTTCACACAACCTTTGCTAGAAGACACAGGGCGCATGACCCTAGCAGCCTCACCCCAGTACCCTGGTTTGTCTCCTTGTTTGGGACATTTTTTAATCTAATTATTCTTAAGATCAGGCTGAGGATTTGCATCTTTTTTTTAGTATATGTGCTGTCGAAGCGAGCGCTGATTTGCATCTTTAAATAAGTTCCCTAGGCCAAGTTTGAGAGCCTCAGTAAACTCTGAGAAGTCGGCCCTTTCCTGTCATCCTATCTCTTGCACCAACAGTGCTTAGAAAATATGCAAGCATCAGGTGAGTATTTGTTGAATGAATGAACAAAATTTCATGAGGCATGTCAGAGGGTTTTAGAGAAACAAAAAGGTAAGAACAGTCTCACCTCCTCACCAATGACTGGAACAAAGGAAATGGATTGTGAGATATCAGGACTCCTATCATGAGTTTCATTCCCACAGTCAGGTGTGTATAGTGCACAGGATTTTGTACTGTATGAAACATGCCGTGGAAAGGGAAACCCATCAAATAGTCACTGTTGGCCTCTTACTACTGGCATCACCAGACTAGAAGGACAAATGGCTGCCTTGGCTGGAAAGCGCAGGATTCTCCTCTGGCACCTGCATCTTTGCGGTAGGTCTCTAAAGAGGTGAACATACTTGCATTCTTTGATAGGCCAAAGCCTTCGGATCGCATCACAGCCTCCCTCCCCTGCCCAACATCCCCAGGCTGGTGGTCACCCCTCCAGGTACCCATGGAGCAGTCCCTGTGCGCAGCTGAACATGCTGATTTATTAAATGTGCCAGTGAGCCTCACTGGACTGGGAGGGCCTTGACGACAGCATCTCTACAGCATTTGCCCCTGGGCAGCCTGGTGCCAGCTCACACCTAATAGGCGTTCTGTAAATGTTTGTTTGTTGAATCCCTTTGCTCATCAGTCAACGTGGATTTCAGTAATTAAAACTGCTTTTGATGCACTGGGATTTGTTAACAGGAAAACAATGAGTTCAAAGCACGTTGTGGGACTCGGAAGGGAAGCTAGTCCCCGTGTTGCCAGCTTCTGACTGTCCTCTCTTCCTTACCCCTGCCCTTTCCTTATGATTTCATGGGCAACTAATCAAATGCACCTTTATCCTCTAAAAGGAAGCTGGCCTGTGTGAAGAGGCTCGCACCGAATTCCTTATGCCATCAGGGCACTTCATACCGAGAGGAAGAAACTGGATTTGGAAATAGGTCAGATTAAATATCCATTCAAATTTTTTCTCTTCCCTTTCCTCCTTCCTTTTCCCCCTGTCCTTCCTTCTTCCTTCCTTCCTTCCTTCCTTCCTTCCTTCCTTCCTTCCTTCCAAACTCTTGCCTTCCACATGTGTACTACATCTGAAGCTGAAGCAGGGAGACATTCTCTGTTGTGGACAGCAGACACCAGATCAGTTGCTCTAAGTTCAACTTTTAAAATATTAAAAGAGAAATTATCACCTGGGCAGTTTGTTTAGATTGCGAGCCTCTGGGGTTTGGCTGGCGCAGTGCCGTTTTCCACTGGAAACCCACCGGTTCATTCTCTCTGGCCTATGACAAAAGTCTTGGACACTGGGCTTGCCAACCAGACCCTCCTCCAGCTACACGGACACCGGTATGTTCCTGCAGACCTTATTTAGCCATGGATGGGCCAGCTTTCCATGCTGAGCCTTGCTCACACTCCAGCTCATGGCCCTATAGGGAGTGAGTCCTCCACTTCTCCCAGCCAGGCTCGTGGCACTCGGCAGGCAGACAATTCCTATAATCCCTGGATAGGACAGACCCTCTGGAGTTGACCTCCTGGCTTTTTATTTCCTAGGTGTAGAGAGTGGTTAGACTTTCTTTTCTGGTCACCATTGTTCCTTCATTGTGGGACAAAGGTTCACTGACCATTCATATGACTGCCTGTACCAGACAGGGTCCACGGTGCCCAGCTTCATGCCCAAGAGCAAGCAAAGCCCAGGCAAGTTTGGGCATCCCATGCAATGCACCCATGCAGTTCTTACCAGAAAGATCAAAAACTGAAGAATGATACATGATCATGTGAACATTTGAATCCAGAAGATGGTTCAAAACTGGGCCTTAAGGTAACCCTGTTAGCTTCATGGAGTCAGCTATGGACAAGCTGCCCAGGAGCCCCCTTCCTTCTGGTTGTGGTCTCTTTTTTCTTTCCTGGTCCTTTGCTCATCCCCAGGCGGGAGCCCCATATCATCACAGCGGATAAGGGTGCCCTTGTCAGCCTGGTCAGTGGATCCTTACAAGATACAGCCTTAACCTTCTCCACGGTCGGAGGTGGAGGCCGTTCCTCCAGAGGGGGGCATCCATGAGACAACCCGGCTTGTCTCTTGCTGGTATTTCATGTCCCACACCTCAACCTTCATACGTTGTTATACCAAGGGATCACCCCCATTGCACTAGGGATAAAAGAGAGAATGGACAGGGAGGATGAATGAGGGACACAGGGTAGGGTTGCCATAAAAAAAATATAGGCATATTTTAGCCCAATATTTGGAAAATACACTAGAAACTTATCCATCATTCACCTGAAATTCAAATTGGATCACGCATCCTAAATCTGGCAAGCCTACCAGGAAGTCCATTGCCACTTCAGGAAAAAGCCTCCTTACTTTGCTGCCATCACCTACAATCCCAGTGCAGCTGGTCTGGGAGTGGGGCTGGGAGGGCACTCTTCAAAAAAGGAAGTGCCCCTTTGAAAAATGACTTTTTTTTGGGACCTCCGCTAGGTTGAGTAAATGTTCCCCAGGCAAACTCATGACACAAGGAATGACTCGGACTCCTTCTTCTCCATCCGTTGCTGTGGAGTATTTTATGATGAGGTGGGATCACATCACTTTACCTTCCCTCAGTAAATGAGAGTTTTCGCTAGAGCCGTGAGTGAGTTGAGTGGCTTAAACACCAGAAATTTATTGTCTCTCAGTTCTGGAAGCTGGAAGTGTGAGATCAAAATGTCAGCAGAGTTGGTTCCTTCTCTGGGCTGTGAGGGAGAACCTGCCCAGGCCTTTTCCCCAACTTCTGGCATTTGCTGGCAATCTTTGGCATTCCTTAGTTTGTGAAAGTATTACTCCCATCTCCACCTTCCTCATCACATGGTGTTCCTGCATGTGTCGCTGTGTGCAAATTTCCCCATTTTATGAGGAAACCAATCATATTAGATTAGGGTCCCCCCTGAAGACCTCATTTTAATTTGATTACCTCTTTAAAGACCTGCTTTCCAAACAAGGTCATATTCTGAAATATCTAGAGTTAAGGACTTTTTTAGGGAGAGATACAATTCAACCCATAAAAATGCACCTTAGGCTTGTGTATATGTGCTTTCGCTAGGAAGATAAGGGACTGTCCTATTCGGAGTCAGTGATTCGATTCCTTTGCTGGCTTTGGTTGATAGTGATTTAAGGCCTTGGAGTAATGGAAGATAAACTGCTTGTCACTGCCCACTCTGTGCTCCAGGAGATTGCGTTTCCGTGTGAGGCCAACCCCCGCATTGCCCTGCAAAGGGCTCTTCCATTATGTTAAGAGCTGGTGATGATAGTTGCCATTAATATTCAGCCCTTTGGCCTCCACCCTCTCCCATTCCCTCAGCCCTACACACTTCCCTCTGACCCTCCGGGAGGTAACATCAGGACTCTTTTCCCCCAAGAGACCTCTGTGATTGTTTGCCTACAGCAGGGAGCCTGGCGATGCTTCGGGAAGCGTGTGTTCATGGAGGGGTAGGAGAGGGAGAAAGGGAGTCTTTTTCGCAGGTCTTCACCCTCCCCCTTCCAATCCAATATTAGAATAAAGTCTCTGCTTCCTTCTTCTCCTCCATGCAGATGCTGGGAGAACAAGATAAAATTCCTTCTCAGTTGGGGCCCTAACTTCTCATTTATTTATTAAGAAATGATGCCATTTTCTCCAAGGAGCCATCTATCCTGTTTTCCTGGGCACTGTCCATTACTACAGAAACGAAGGGAGGGAAAGATCCACTTTCAGCCGTGGGGGTTGTAGTGGCTCTCAATGTCTCTTTCAGCAGAGAGAATGTTTTTTGAAGCCTGTCCAGGAAATCTGGTTCTAAGAACAGCCTGCTAATTTGAGCTTCTTCAGAGCTGACTCGTGTGACGAAGCTGGCATGATGTCCAAACCAGGGCGGTGCCATGGCAGTGGAAAATGCCTGCGTTAGGCTGCTCAGGTGCCGTGATGAAGTGCCACAGGCTCGGGGAATTCAACAACAGACATTTCTTGTCTCACAGATCCAGAGCCTAGAAGTCTAAGATCAAGGTGTTGGCAGGGTTGGCTCCTTCTGAGGCCCCTCTCCTTCGTGTGTGGCTGTCCTCTCCCTGGTCCTCACACGGTCTTCCCCTGTGCATGACTGTGTCCTGATTGCCTCCTCATGTTGGATTAAGACCCCCCCCCCCAGTGACCTCATTTAACCTTAATCACCTCTGTGGAGACCCTATCTCCAGAGTCACATTCTGAGATATTAAGGGTTATTCTTTAACATGTGGACTGTGGGAGGGGGGAGGCGGGGAGCACAGTTAAGTTCGTAATGTTGCCCTTATATGAAATTCAGGGGGCACTTGGGTCTCAGGCTTAGCTCTGCCTCTGGGTAAGTGACTTTGAGGAGTGTGTCAGCTGGAGGTTTTGGTTGTCAACGGCAGAAACAATCCAGGCTCATTTGAGCAACAGGGCAATTGAATTAGGATGCTATTGGGTGCACACTGACACAGCGGGAAGGCTGGGAACCAGACAGAGACCCTGGCACCCTGGGGGATGGGAAGCAGAAGCCCCAGGAACTGCCATGTAGTGCAAATGCTTGGATCAGGGTGTGGTAGCTGACATGAGTGAGCTCAAGAGTGCCAAAGGGCAGCTCCCTGTTGGGTTCACCACTGTGCTGGGGGAGGAGGAGGAAGGACCCTGAGCCTTGGCCTCAGTGGTGGAAACCAGGCACCAGGGTCCATAGCTGTGCAAGACCTCCCGTCTTCGGAGGGAGTGATTCCTCAAGAGAAAATCAGCAACTGTCCAAAGAGGAAGTGGATGTTGGGACAAACAACTGTCACATGACTAATACCTTGCTTGAGAAAAGGGGGCTGGAGCAGGCAACCGCTATGTCTGTCTTCATTAAACATTTACGAAAGCTCCCTACCACTTCTTTCTTGAGATCTTCTCCTTTCTTTGTCAGGTGGGTGTTGAGACTTCCACTCCTGGATTCTTTATTGCCTGTGGTGCCTCCCTGGCCTTTGACTGCTCCCCGGCGTCTCTCCAGTGGAGGCGTTGGCCTCTGTTTGTTCAGGAAGGTCACCAAGGCTTATACTGCTATAAAAAAGCAGAGTGAGCAGCTTTCTGGTATGGATCAGTTTATTAATGTCTTCTTTGTGATTTGTACTGGTAGTAAATATTATATTCATTATAAACAATAATTCAACCTGCCATTCTTTCTCTGGTCCTCAGTTACCTTGTCCATAAAACAAGGAGGTTGAATTAAATGATTATTAAGGTCTCTTTCAGCTGTAGCTCTGTTGGATTCCACGAAAATTAAACTCCTTACAGTAGGTAGTCTGTGGGGGTTGACTGTGAGGCATCCCCTAGAACTTGGAAATGGAAAATGTAATTTCCCTCTCAGGGAAAAATTATAAAACCAGCTGGCACCAGATCAAAGAAGATATATTCAAAGTCTCCTTAAATGGACAGGATGGATCGTAGACCAGAGAAGTCTGGATTGACAACGCAAACATCCCCAGGGACAGAATGGCCTGTCAGAATGGGATGGAGCATCAAGACTTGGAGGAAAGGGAGGCTGGAGAGCTCCTCGGGATTTATTCAAAATCTGGCCAAGGTGAGGCTGGGGCAAGGCAGTGGGCAGGGTACCCACATATTAGAAGACCCTGGACTGCTGTTGGCTGCCTCAGTGTAGTAGAGATGGGGAGGAGATTCAAGCTGCTAGCACTGGATGAGAGTCCACATAGCTAACAATCCACTTGGCACAGGTGCCAATCAAACAGGAAGGTCTTTAGCTACAGCTGGAACAGGGCTCTAGGGTCCTACATATCCTGCATTTACACATTTATTTTCTAATGTCTGGGACATCTATGGGGAACTTAGTATGGGAAGAGCAGTGACTAGGAGCATATAGAAGGCTCAGGGCAGAAGCTATTTATCAATCAGCCCAGAATTATTTTGTTATTTTAATAACTTACATGTTCGAATCATTCATTCTCTTTATCTGATTCCAACTCATCAAGCAATCCTTTGATTTGAATGTGGTTACCCATGTTTCTACCTATAGGGAAAGAATGGGCATGACAGGCTTACACGATTGTAAGATGACTGTATTCTTCAAAGTAAACGAACAGACTTTCTGTTTTATCAGTCTCTTGGGAGCCTGATCACATAGATCAAGTGACATCCCCCTGTGAGAGAAATCCTTTCTTGGCTTACAAACAAAGTCAATTGCCCCAATTAAAAAAAAAAAAGAAAAAGAAAACAAAAAGACCCAAACTTGCTGCATAGAAATGCTTCTTAGAAGTAGCCAGCCAGCTCCTCTTTCAAACCTAAAATCAGTGGTCCAAGGGTTTCTTCAGTATTTTTCCACAGGATTTCTGGCTGAATTTCCAAGGCATGTAAAAATTCAACTATAGACAGGTTAGCAAGATATAGTGGTTCTCTCTCTCTCTCTCTCTTTCTCTCTCTCTCTGTCTGTCTCTCTGGTGTGTGTGTTTAACAAATTTTTAGTAACACATTTATTTTCAAGCAGAATCCTACAAAGGACCTGAAGCTCCAGATAAACATACCCATATGCCAGGCATCTCTTCTTGGTGTGTAATAGGCACCTCAAATAAGAGGGATCCAAATAGCATTTTTTTAAAAGATTTTATTCACTCATTTGAGAGAGAGAGAGAGAAAGAGCAAGAGAGAGAGTGAGCATGAGCAGGGAGCAGCAGCAAAGGTAGAGGGAGAAGAAGACTACCTGCTGAGCAGACTCCCCAATGTGGGGCTCCATCCCAGGACCCTGGGATCATGATCCGAGCTGAAAGCAGATGCTTAACTGACTGGGCCACCCAGACACACCCGAAATAGCTTTCTTGATGACCTGCCCGTCTCCATGCCTGCTCTTCTTCATCGGGCCAAAAACCTAAAATCATTCTCAGGTCCCCTCTTCCCAAACTCTGGCTTCTCCACACATCATATATTTAGAATCCCATCCCTTCCAGGCCAGGGCCCCTAGTCATGAAACATCGTTGCCGGCCACCATCCCTTCTTACCTGGGTCACTGCACTAGCCTTATAATAGGTCTTCCTTCTTCCACTTCTGCTTCTGTGTGTTCATTGTCTATGTAGTGAAGTACTATCTTCAAAACTGTGGATTAGATCATATTCCCCTGTTCAAAGTGCTGCAATGTTTCCCAACATACTTAGCATCAAAATGAAACTCTTTCCCGTGGTCTGCAAGGCCCTCCACCATCTGGTTTCCTGGTGTGTCAGTGATTAAACCGCTCTCCCCCTCATTCTCTTGGCTCCAGACACACTGGACTTATTGTTGTCCCTCAACTGTGCCAAGTTTGTTCTCTGCTTTGCATTCCCTGTTGTGCCCGCTTAGAACCACTGGTACCCTTGACTTTGAATGGCTCACTTCCTCACACCGGTCAAGTCTTTGCCCAAATGATACCTCAGAGAGGCCTTCCCTCCACTACCTTGTCAAAATAACTGCCCTGATTCATTCCTACCCACTAGCTCCTTGATTAATTCCCACCACCACCCCAGCATTCTGTAGAGGACCCTGTGGTGTGCTACCCAGCTCCCCCTTGGGGACTGAGTGAAACTCACTGCTTTCACTGCTCAGAGTATTGGCTGCCATCAGTTTACACCTGAGACACTTTCCAGGCATTGGTCTTTGCCCGAAGAAGCTGCTTCACCTGCATTTAAGTCCATTCCCTGGAGGCAGCCTGTCTCCAACAGCTAGTCATATAGGCGTACAAATTCTCAATCCCCTGCTCTCAATGGAGACAACTCTCCTAACCAATGCTCCAGAGCTACCATTAGCACTGGATGAAGCTTCTGCTCCCAGTGCTTCACAGCTCAACTTTTTCCCTCTGCCCAGCCTGTAGAACCCTGCCCAACCCCTCACCCCTCACATGTGCTGTTCCTGACAGGATTTCTACAAATCTCTGTCTCACAGTCTACTTCCTGTGGAAGCTAACCTATGGGCCACTACCTAAAATTATGTGTTTGTTTACTTATTTCCTGTCTCCCCAACTAAGACTGACGTTCAATGAGAGCGGTGATATTGTCCATCTTCTTTGCCTCCGTATCCCACCTCAGATGCCTTGCATGGTGCTTAGCATACTATAGGAATTCAAGAAATAATTACTGAATGAATGAGTGAGTGTGTCCCCAGTATATATCATAGATGAAAGTGAAACTGCTGGGCAGGGGGACAGTCAAAATAGGTGAAGGTGATTAAGCGGTACAAACTTCCAGTTATAAAATTAGTAAGTCACAGGGATGTAATAATGTACAGTGCAGGAAATCCAGTCAATAATATCGTAATAACTTTGTGTCCTGACAGATGGCAACTAGACTTACCATGGTGATCATTTATTTCATAACGTACATAAATGTCGAATCACTATTTTGAACGCTAACATAAATGTCAATTACACTTCAGTTTTAAAAATTCTAATATTGGACTGATAAAAAGCAAGAACAACCCTGATACATTGGATTTCATCAAAATTACAAATTTATGTATATGATAAAGAACTTGTATCCATAATGTATAAAAAACCCAACAATTGTAAAAAATAACTCGGTTAGAAATGGGCAAAAGACTTGATAGGCAGTTAACAAAGAAGATATATGAAAAGCCAATAAGCACATGAAAAGATGCTCATCATGATAAATCATTAAAGAAAATTGAATCAAAAGCACAATAAGTTAACATTTTATACCCACTAAAATGCTAAAATCAAAGGCTAACAATACAAATGTTGGCTAAGGTATGAAGCAACTGGAATTCTAACATACTGGTGGTGAGAGTACAAAAAACAGTGTAAGTATTTTGGAAGCTGTTTGGCAGTTTCTTATAAAGTTAAGCATACATTTACCATATGACCTGGAAATTTCATTCTGAGACATTTATCCAATATAAATAAAAATCTACAAAAAAGAGTTGTAGAAGAATGCTCTTGCCAAGATTATTCATACTACTGCAGGTTCGAAACACCCTGAATGCCCATCAACCAGAAAGTGCAAAAGTGAATTGGAGTCTCTTGACACACTGAAAAAGCACTCATCATGGCAAGGGATGAGCTACCCATACACAAGACAGCTTGTTGAGTGAAAGCAGCCAAATTGAAAGTACATATTGTGGGAGTCCATAATGATGAAAGAAAATTCATGTATGGCGATACATGTCAGAGTGGTCTCCTAGAGGGAAGGGTACCTTCTGGGAGAGAGTCATGGTAAAGATGGATTTAGGGGGCAATTCTCAACTGGTCTGAGAGCTCCTGCTCCACCTCCTTTTTACCCACATTTTTAATAACTCTTTTTTTAAATTTATTTATTTATGATAGTCACACACAGAGAGAGAGAGAGAGAGAGAGAGAGGCAGAGAGAGAAGCAGGCTCCATGCATCGGGAGCCTGACGTGGGACTCGATCCCGGGTCTTCGGATCGCGCCCTGGGCCAAAGGCAGGCGCCAAACCGCTGCGCCACCCAGGGTTCCCCATTTTTAATAACTCTTGGGTGAAGGTTACCCAATGTACTACTGGAATACTGCCTATGCAGGGGAATTGCTTTGAGAAGGAGCATGAAAGTGTGTAGACATGTATAAAATGTTACCTGTGCTGTGGAAACAAATGAAGAACAACCAACAACAACAAAAAAAATTGAAACTACCTTTTTGAAATTAGGGGGGAAGAAGGGAGATGGGAGGCGCTCCTCCCTCAATCATTCCCACTCCCACACCATTTGAGAAGTGCCTGAGGGACCTTGTACGACCTTAGGGTAGAGCTGCTTCTGAATCAGGAAATTGAGATTCATGGCCAGGCCGCATCACTAAGAAGGCATTCACAAGGCCTCCTCAAGTCAAGATGTGGCCTTACAGGTGCATGAGCCCATTTGGCAGGGACAAGGAGCCCCACACTCTGCTTTGGGAAAAGAAGAGACATGGGAAATGAAGAGGCCTATCTCTCTGAAGTCAGTCATAAATCCCAGGGATCTGGAGACGATCCTAGGGGATTTAGTATGCCCAGTGAGATTTGGGGTTGGAGGGATGACCTGAGACTCTGGAACCCCAAGTCAGGAGAGGTCCCTTTTTGTGACAGCTCCTGGAAGGAAGACTGCTTGGGCCCGGCCCTGGGGCGAGTCCTTTATTCCAGTAGAACGCCCAGGAAGCCATGGACCCTGGTGACAACTCATTTCCTCCTGAGCTTTTATAGTAACTCTCCTCTATTTCCAGTATTAGAATTCCCTGGAATATTCAAGGCTCCAGCACCACAAGGTCGTAAAGGCCATTTCTGGGTCCAAGAAGGTGACATTGCCTATTTGTTCTGTTCCCATTTCTTCTGCAATTGCTCCCACATCTGACTGATCTTTTTCATTCTACTCTGCATTTTTGACAGAGACAGGAAAACAAGGCTGTCTGCCAGTTTCAGATGTCCTGACTTCTTGCCTGGGTGGAAACACGCTGGGCTGGAATGAGATCATGCCGGGGAATCTTTCCCCTGAAACCAGGAGGGAAACGTGGCCAGGTGTGCTCGCAGACTCCTGCCCGGTGAAGGCCCCGGAGCCGCACAGAGGCTCAGCCCACCTCTGCTCGACCCTTGGCCCAAGGGGAGAGGAAGTTCCCAGGTGGCTGGAGCCAGCCTGGCTGTGAGAGTAGCTGCAGCCCTGCTTTCAGCTCCTTCAGAAGGCCGCTGGAGCAAAGTCCACTGCTTGGTCCCTAGGAAGAGGTTCCGGGGATTATCTGGCAATCTTTTTCCTCCCTTGAAGCCCTTTCACAAAACAAAAAAGGAAAGTAGCCCACCCAGCAGATGTCCAACAGCCTGCCAGACAGTCCGGACATACCCATCGCAGCCTGGCCTGGCTCATGACACACCCTGAGGAGACCTGTCCCAGGTCCCTAAGCAGGTTGATGCTGGCTCATAGGCAGGAATGTTCAAGAAGGATACAGAGCAAGAGGAGCTGAGCTGGACGGAGTGCATCATTGTCCTGGAGCCTGCCAGGAAAGACAAATCCCTTCCTCAGCACTACTGAGGCCATGCACCCAGGGAAATGCCTCTGAGGACCTCAGGCATACACGTCACTGGCCTAAGTACAAGCAGTGCTGGACACCACTAATAGCCATTGATGAGCAAACATCCTCACAAAAGCAGATAATGCCTCATCCCTGCCATGGCTAAATTGTTTTATAACATTCTCATCACTATTCTAAAAGAATAAAAACACTACTAGCATGTAATGTCCTCATCAGGGTTCAGGACAGGCCCAGGCTTTATTCTTGGCCCTGGCACTCATTTACTGGAGAATTTAGTAATCTTGGGCAAGTCCTCCCACCTTTTTCTTTTTAATTAAAAAAAACAAATTTAACTTCTAGGCTTTGAAGTCTGTTTGTTAGTAATAATATAACAATTACTACCATTACTCTCGAATGCCCACTGTGGGTTAGGCACTATTCGAGGAGCTAGAAAAAGCAAGTGGCAAGTAAGTAAGCAGACAAAATGTGCCCCCTTCAAGGAGACAGGAACCACACAGTCATGTTGACCAGGATGCTTTTATAAAAAGAATTGTTAACTATAAGGGAGAGTTGGAATTAGCAACACATGGAAGCCTGGAGGAAGGGCACCGCCAATGATCTTCAGACCTTCCTGTTTTCCCCATTCTGTGCTGCAGTGAGTAGGAGTTACAGAATTTAGGTTGTGACATGTAAAGTACTTGCCACAATGTGTCTGTTGTTAAGTCGTTGCCTGTTAGGTCAAGATCCCCCTTCAGTTCCACGCTCCGTGATGCTGGAGCGGCTCGAGGCCCCCATGTTAATTCTGCTTTTGCCACCTGCCGTCTGGTAAATTCTCACCATGGGGGCACTGGAGGGAGGTTCGGAGGGAGAGGGACTGCGCCCTCTGGGGTGCTCTCTGAGGGCTTCCTGGCTGCTTCTGTCCATCAGTTACCACTGTTTGTCCTCCCAGGGGTGGATGAGTCCATTTTGTGGTTCTACCAGCAGTTGCAGAACCAGCCACTGTGCACTCCTGCTGGGATTCCAGCACCCGCCGAACAACAAGCACCCACTTGTCAGAGGTTTGCACACCACCAGTACCTCTTCTACTCCTCCAAGCTTTTGTGTGTTCCTAATTCCAACTCTTCCTTATAGTTAACAATTCTTTTTATAAAATCATCCCAGTCAACATAACTGGTGTGGTTCCTGTCTCCTTCCTGGACCCTGCTTTACGACTGTGGGTGCTCAGATGCTGGCCTCACCTGGCTGGATCTAGGCCTTTGTCCTATCCACTGTCTCCCCCATGATGTGTGCTTGTCTGCAGGTCTGTGGGAGAGAAGGGTTAGCTCTGACCACTGAACACCCCCCCACCACCACCACCAAGAGGACCTGGCTCACATTTTGTGATAAAGAAGGAAGACAGCACTTGGGTGGTCACTCTCCAGGGAGCAGACACTTGCTGCTAAAAAAACGAGGTCAGTCAGCAACAGCGCATTTGCCCGCCCACATCCCTTCTGAGGGCAGCTGATGACACTCTAGCACTCTAGTCAGTGCTTGCCCTACAGCCATCGTCTCCCTTCATTCCTGCTGATGGGACCTGGGATTTGGGTCAGACCGGAGGTCTCTTGGTCTTGGGCAAAGTAGACCCTTTCTCCAAGCCCAGGAATGGGTCATAATTGGTCTAAGCCAGCCAACTTATCTCCCTCCCTTCTGCCAATGATCGGGCATGTCACTTGGTAATGGCCAATGACACAGAGAGGCAGAAATCCATGGGGGCTTCCCAGTGGCAAGCAGCAAGTACTACCCCTACTCTTTCCCTCTAGCTGGACTTCAGCAGCCAACTTGGGGCCATGAGATGGCACTATTGAGGATGAGAAGCGAACCCCTAAGAACAACAAAGCAAAGAATTAGAAAGAGCCAGGATTCTACATGGCACGCCACAGTCCCGACTCCTATCTCCACGCTTCTCGTATGGTAATCCATGAACTGCTTACGCCGCAAGCAGTGGTTGGCTATTCTGCTGTTTGTGACCAAAGCATTCCCATCTGATAGAAAATAGCCATCCAAATCAACCCGGCGCCACTGTCTCCTCCACCGGCGTCTGCTCAGTTGTCACGCTGGCTGCTGCAGGCTGCGCCCCAGAAGGCAGTCCCCACCCGACCTCTGCGGCCAGCGGTCTGCTCTGCAGCGGTGCCCCCAGCACACCACACGTGCCGTGTTGTCCTTTGCTAGGCTCCAGGGCGACCTTCAGAGCAAGAGGGCATGTAAATAAAAGGTCTTATGTTTTAAATGCTGGTCAATATTTATTCAACCCCCAGAGCAGTGACCTGGAAGGAACAGAGAGACTATAAAATGTCTTCTGTACTGAAGCTTGAAACTGTGCAGGAGGAAAGGGGCCTCTCCGTGCTCTCACTGCCAAGCAGCCTTCAGCTCAGCAGAGCTTGGGAGCCCTTGGGGAGCAGAGTGGCTGGGGCAATCTGGTGCATGGGGACAGAGACAGCCCAGGGCTGCAGACACATGGCAACAGCCACGCTCTCGATGCAGCTCTAATCTGCGCCTTGAATGGCTTATCAAATGCAGATGGTCCCGTGTCCCCAGGGACCACTCTTCTCCCCTCCCTTAGAGGAGCCATCTCATGGGGAAGCCCACACTTTTAAGGGCTGCAGCCATGGGGTCTTTGGAGGGGGGTGTGTACGTTTGATGGAAGGCTCCCCTCCCCATATCTTGAGTCCCTGCTTGGCCTTGCTTTTCCCTGACCTCTCCCATTGCCTGTGTTGTGTTGATTCTGCCATTCTCGTGCTCTCTTACCTGTTTGTCGTCGTCCCCCACCCCCACTCCCAACCTGGCCTTGTTTACACGGCCTCTGTTATTTGCTTCGGACGGGGTGGACGATTCTCTCTCTATGGAGAATTTTTAAACCTCCCCCTGGACGACTCCTTCAGGTCCCAAATCTGTTGCCTGATATTTTAGAGCCTTCCCCGCTCTGCCCTCTGGTTTCAGCTTTATCTCCAGCTCTCCCTTCCACGTACATTGTGTGGCCACTGGAAATGATGCTCCAAACCCGCTCCATGACCCCTTTCTCCCGTGCCTCTGCTGAGGCCTCTCTTGTTCCAGGGATGGCTTTCCTCTTCAACCACCAGGAGCAATCTAATCAAGTCCACCAAGGCTTAGCTTAAATGCCTCCTCAGTGTCCTTCGATCTTTGCTTTTCTTCACTGGGAGAGAGTTTTTCTGCATCTGGATCACTAACAATTCATACTCCTTGCACTAGAATCAGAAGAATTTTCTGTGTCATGTATGATTGTTTCCCCTTCTCTTACATAATAAATCAGTGGTCTCAACCAGGGAGCGACTTCCCATCCCTACTCCGGGGCACACGTGGCAGTGTCTGGATATGCTTGGTTGTCACACTGTGGGGGCGCTCTTGGTATTTGGCAGGTAGGGGCCAGGGATGCTGCTATAAACAGCCCCCCACAGCAAAGAATTATCCAGCCCAAAATGTCAGCACTATCAAAACTGAGACACCCTGAGTTAGATTATAAGCTTCCTGAAAGCAGAAACCACACTTCCTCTTCCTTTTATTCTCCACAGTACACAGTTTTGAAATGCAATTTTGTTCAATTATTTTTAATGAGCAACTATAAATGTTTAATATACATTTACTCACTCTGTGTCGAACCCGTATATAGATGATGCCAACCACCCAAAGAGCGATCTGTCCTCTGCATCACGCCCATAATAGTCCCATTAGCCACCGCATGCAATATATAAAGGGTGTAGCTCTTCATCATTGACATTCTCCGAATCTCTCCCTGCATTGCTGGGTCTCATAAAGCAAAATCCCAGCTCATATTCACTTAGCTCCTTATAGAAATTCCTTCACTAAGCTATGCTTTACTGTATTATGTCTTCTGTCTTTATGGAGGGTCAATAAAAGTGGCACTCTGTTAACAGTGTCCCTGTGCCGTGCAACTTCAGTTATCAGGATTTTGTACACTCCCCATCCTCGAAGGTGACTGTAAAGCAGCCCCTTTATTTTACAAATGAGGAGAGTCGGTTTCTCTGTTATTCAATATCCTTTATCCAAGGGCCTACGTGATACATTTTTACCTAACTTTAATTTCAGGAAAACATGTTGTAGATGTCATATACTGTCGAGAAGACAGAAATCTAGGCACCTCAATACGCTTCTCTTTTTGGCTTAGCGAAAAAGCTGTCAGAAAAGTTAGAACCAAATTAAAAGTCCAAGTGTTAGAATCTGCTCCACTCAGGTGTCTGAAAGCATCTATTTATTTCTTTTGCTTTCTTCAGCAGGAGTGCTATCCTTAAATACCTGCTCTTGTGCTGCGTTTTAATCTTTAAGCTGCCTCAAGTCTTTCGGAAGTGAGTACAAATCTTAAATGAAACAAATAAAGACTAACTTAGAGCTATTGTGAGCCACCTTCTATTGTCGAGTGCCAAGCGCCAGGGTGCTGGGGCGGACGCAGCCTGGTTAGAATTTCAGCCCTACCACTTGTCATCTATGTAACCTTGGGCTTGCTACCTAACCAATCTCAAAGTTGCTACCTCATAGGGTTGGTGGAAGGATCGGAAGAGAGATGACGCATGCATGAGAGCATCTTTCTGTGTCTGCCCATAATAGATGAGTCATGCCCAAAGTTCCTGCTTCAATGTCCAGCCTTGTTTGTGAAGTCCACCGTTCGGATTTTGTTCCACTGAGTATCTGGCTCAGCCACTTTTCAGTAATAGTAACAAATTTGCACGTTAACATAGATTCTTCTTCTTCTTCTTCTTCTTCTTCTTCTTCTTCTTCTTCTTCTTCTTTTTTAAGGGAGGAGGAGCAGAACGAAAGAGAGAGAGAGAGAGAGAGAGAGAGGGAGAGAGAGAGACTGAGAATCTTAAGCAGGCTCCATGCCCAGTGTAAAGCCCAAGGAGGGATCAATGGCCCAACCTGGAAATCATGACCTGAGCTGAAGAGTCGGACACTTAACAGCCTAGGTGCCCCTAACATAGATTCTTAGAGTTATCGTTTATCTTCCCTTTAAAGATAAAGTAACTTATACAAAGTTATCACTCTCTGTCCCTGTGATTTTCTTTGGGAGGATAAATCATGTAAACAACAGCACAACCCTCTACTTTGGGTCCTTTGATTAGCTGTTCTGGTAGCTATTTTCAGAGTTTGGCACTGTCGGCACTTCTGTCACTTAGGCTTACACCGGCCTTGAGGTTTCACGCTGTAAATGTAGGGAATAAAGCCAAAAAAGGCTACTTGTTTTTCTTCTTTCCTTCAATGGGATGAATTTAGAAATTAATGAAGAATACCAACTATTCTACATGTCTTTATCATCAAACGGTTTCCCATTAATTGGGAAGTCCAGAGTCCCTTGAAAAAGTTAAAGAAACATACAAATTCTTCAAAAAAACACTTCCTTTTTTAGAGTAGTTCGATTCTCACAGGTCCTTGTGAGGAAGTCAAGAACGAAGGCTCAGAGACATCAGGGCCTGCCCCCCTCCTATAGCTGGAGTAGCTGCTCTTATTCCTCTAGGACTGTTGCCATTCTCATGGAGCCAAGTGGCTCACTGGTCCCATGCCCCTAGACTACTAAAACTGAGACCCCCAAGCTCAGAGACACTTATATTCCTTACTGAGTTGAGAGGAGATTTGGGATTAAAGTTCGTGAACCTTCCAAAGCTGTGTTATCCCGACAGGGTAATCGCTAGGCCCATGTGCCCCCTTTGAGTCAACATTCCAGCTAATTAAAAGGAAATAAAGTTAAAAACCCGGTTCCTAAGTTTCACTGGCCACATTTTAAAAGCTCAATAGCCACCTGTGGCTGGTGCTACCCATCCTGGGCAGCCAGAGGTAGCACACATGCATTGTCACAGAAAGAGCAGCTCAACAGTGCTGTTTGAGACCCTTTCCTACCCACAGGGGGATTGGTGCAGAAGGGAGGCATTGTTGTACATCCACCACTTCTTACAGTTCCAAGACAGTGTTCTTTGTGGAGGAGGGGCTCTCAGTGGTGATGCACCCCTGGGTCTCCCTTTTTTGGTGCTTGCTTGTTTCACACCCCAAGCCTCTCTTGCAATTACAAAGAGCTACAGACAACAATGAATCCAGGGAGCAATAGGCGACTGTCTTTTGCTCCAAATACGTGTGTGCATTGAGGGGTGTGATGCAATCAGTGACCAATGGGCAATCTCAAATACCTCAAAGAAATGTTGCTCTGGAAACATTCACTGTCTCGGGGGGGCTCCCTTTCTAGCATGGCCCATGGCAAGAAGTCCTCGTGTCTACTCCAAACAGAAAGGGTGAGAGATTCTTTGGCTTCTGCAAGGCCAAACTTGCTTTATGTTTGCTCCTTTTATATTGATTTAGAGAAATAAAGTGTTCAAGTTTTGCCTGAGATGCATGCTTATGTAGTTCCCAACTTCCCAGAGAGGTTTCTGTTTTATATATTTCAGTACATAAAAATATACAAACTAAATGCTGTCGCTATTGTCTCGCTGTGTCCCTGAAACCAGCTGACCTTGACTTTTCTGAATTCTCTGCTTCTCTGGAGGCTTTGGCATGGGGACAGATCCCTCGCCGTAGTACCCGCATGGTGCCTTTGAAGCTTAGAACAATCTTTTTTCCTGGTCCTAAAATAGTGCCTCTATGATTACCCTGATGCCCCGGCTGTCATCATCCCAGGTTTCTGGCTCTGCCTTCTCCTGATCCAGATAATGTCTGGCACATGGAACGTTGTGTCTTTTTTGCCCTCAATTTCACACTTTTCCTCACATACTTTGTTAATATTAATAAACACATGGCTATCCACTGAGCTCTTCCCATGTGCCAGAAATGATGGTGAGTACTTTACCAGGATTGCCTAAGTTTCATTTCACCCTCCTCTCTGCCCCCGGCAGCTACCACCTTGTTCTAAGCCACCGCTACCTCTCACCTGGACCATTGCAAATGCTCTCAACACGTGTCTTTTCCCCTTTCCTTATCCCCTTTGGTCTACACTCAGCCGAGTAGCCAGAAAGAGCCTCCTAAAATATGATTTAAATCATGTCATTCCTCACGGCTCCAGCATCCTCTCTTCTGACTCAGAGCCAAAGTCAAATGGCCTATAATACCCTAAGTGATCTGTGCCCCGTGCCTTGTCACAGCCCTGACTGTGTCTCCTATCCCCATCCTTTATTCTGATCCAGCCACACTGGCCTCAGGGTCTTTGCACTGGTTTTCTGTCTGCCAGATGTCCACGTGGCCTGCTCCTTTGCCTCATTCAAGTCTCTCTTTATTCAAGTACTACTTTCCCGCTGGGGGCTTCCCTGGCCACCCTATTTAAAACCATATATGCACATATATACACATACTCACACACACGTCTTCTCCACAGCACTTGGCACCATTAAAGTTCATACACTTATTTGTTTCTTGTCAGTCTTCCCAAATGATGGATCTAGCTAAGCTCCATGAGAATAGGGACTTTGGTCTTTTTTGTTTATGGGTGTACCAGCACCTGGCACATTATAAGGTACTCAGCGGGTATTGTTGAGTAAGTAAATGAATTCTCTGAGATTTGTAGTCAATCTGAGTTTATAGGCAGGGAAACTGAAGTTTAAGGTTAAGCAACCGCAACCGGCCTGTAGTCACAGGGCTGGTCACTCCGAAGCCCAACACATGCTCCCACCCATGACAATGACTAGCATTCCATCAGCACCCTCTGGAGGGGCCCCTCCGGGCCTCACCTCGCACCTGCTCCCCTGCCCACCCGTGTGTTCAGGCGGAGGGCTTCCGCAGCGCGCCAGCCTCCACAAAAGCAAGTTCAGCAAATTCCTCGGATGCCAGCTATCGTCAGGCAGAACTTCCAGAAACGGCAGCATCTCTTTCCCATCTGGGCCAGAAAAGCTCAGAAAGTGCAGATTCTCCAAAGGCTCGGGTGCCAGCTCACCGTACCCTTGGGTAGCCTGATACGAGGTGAGCCACCTATCAGACAGGGCTGGGAATAATGAGAGCAACCTTTTCTTTCGACCCAGAGTGGAGGGTGAAGGGTTCAGCAAATAAAGCCTGGACTGCCAGCAGATTTCTCATTGTTATGGTGAAGAGGTTACATTTCATGTTTAATTTTGATAAGCTATGTAGAGGAGAAAGAAAAGAAAAGTGTTTTAAATATTAGCTAGTGAAGAGAGAGAACAAAGCAAACTTTTTTTAAGGAATGGGTTTGGAACCATTGGTACACTTTTTTTAAAAAAGTTTTTTGTATGTGCTAAAATATACATAACAAAATTCAGCATCCTAGCCATTTTTTTTATAAAAAGATTTTATTTATATATTAGAGAGAGAGAGAGAAAGAGAGCACAAACAGGGGGTCAAGGGAGAAGCAAGCTCCCCGTGAGCAGGGAGCCCAACCGGGGTCTCGAACCCAGGACCCTGAGACGATGACCTGAGCCAGAGGCAGACGCTTAATGACTGAGCCATCCAGAGGCCCCCATCTTAGCCATTTTTAAGTGTGCGGTTCAATAGTGCTAAGTATATACACACTGTTGTGCGACCAATTTCTGGAATGTTCTCATCTTGTGGGTCTGAACAACTCACCTTTTGCTCCTCCCTCAGCCCCCAGTGACCACCATTCCACTCTTAGTTCCTACAAATTCAACTACTCCAGATCCCTCATAGAGTGGAATAAGGAACAGTACAGTTTGAGTCTTTTTGTTCCTTGCTGATGTCATTTAACATAATGTCCTCGAGGTTCACCCCTGCTGTAGCTTGGGTACACTTTTCAAAACCAACGTTTGTGCCTGCTTCCTTTGATTAGGCTGGATGTAAAGTCCAGGACTATTTTTAGAGATGCTTATTTTTTCATAAGCATTCTGTTTGCATTTATGATGTGTAAAAATAATGCTTTGTTTACAACCACCCTGTTCAAATGGTTGAGGCTTGCCACAGAGCAGTACTTTTCCATTCAATTTTACTTTTTTCCATTAAAATAAAATAATCTAGTTAAACAATTGTCAATAAATAGAGAACACTATTTAAAGAAGATATTCAGTGCAGTGCATGTTTTAGAGCAGTGGTTGTCAGACTGTCCCCAGGAATCCTGGGTCCTCTGAATACATGTCAGGGCCACCAAGGAGGTGTCTGTGAGGAGTGAACTTTGACCTCAGCCCTCCAGTTTTGTTCAGAGCAGCTCTAGCCGAAAATCTCATGTTGAGGTCCTGCATAATATTTTATTTGAATAAAAAAGTTTCCATAGGGTGGTGACATTATTGTTGTCCACCAAATATTCTGATTCTTCCCCTCCCATCCCACCCCCATCAGCATTTGTAGAGTTGTAGTTCTTGACTTTCTGATGATTGGATAGAGCCATGGGACTAATTATGGCCAATGAGGGTATCATCCTGGACTGGAACATTCAATTCCCAATGCAAGACCCTCCAGACCACCTTCACTTTTGCCTTTTCTCTTTTCCGTGGTATTATGGATTGCATGTCCTCCCAAAAGTGATATTGAATCCCTAATCCTCAAGGTGATGCTATTTGGTGATGGGAATTTGAGCAATAACTAGATCATGAGGGTGGAGCCTTCATGGTGGGATTGATGCTTTTATGAGAAGAGACAAGAGAGAGCTTGTTTCTCTCTGCTCTAGGCCATGTGAGGGCACAGCAAGAAGACACCATCTATGAACCAAGAAGAGAGCTCTCATCAGACACCGGATCTTTCAGCACATGATCTTGAAATTCCCTGGCCTCTAGAACTGTGAGGAATAAAAATTTGTTGTTTAAGTCACTCAGCTTGTGGTATTTTGTTATAGCAGCCTGTGTAGACTCAGACAAATGGCGACTGGCAATGTAGTGGCTACTCTATCAGCATGGGTCCCAGGATGAGAATGAGGAGGATAACAGAGAAGAGCATTCAGCCATTTCAAAATATTCAGCATGAGCTAGGAATAATTATTTGCTATCTTTTTTTAAAAAAAAAATTTGTTATCTGAAGCCATTAACATTTTGGCGTTGATTTGTTACTGCAGTATAACCCAGCCTGTCCTAACTGATACACATAGTTTTTGCAAGTGTGAAAATCACCATTTTGGAGCTATCTAAATGGTGATGTAGATTTAGATTTCTTCACTAACTTTTAACTCTTTTTAAACATTTCTTAATCCAGTCATTTTCTGTGGTTTTAGGTTGGGCTAGGGTTTATTTATGGCTTCTTCTTAGATGCTCACCTTCTACACTTGATTGTGACTCTAGGAATTTTAGGAGTTTCATCAAATAGTTAACTTTTGTTAACTTTTCTGCTGCTGCAGATTTTAACTCCCCCCCGCCCCCCCCAAAGGAATCTTCTGATTACCATAGGTTTTCTCATTCAGCAGAGCTGCTAATACTTCTTCCTAATGCTCTACTCCTACCTCAGCTGTTTACATGGGGGAAACAATTACATATTCATTTCTTCTCCTGCCTCATGGCTGAGTCATATTGAGAGAGACACAGAGACAGACAGAATGAGGAGGAAGACCACAAGGAGGAAGGAGGCAAATAATAATAATAAGGAAACAAGAAATATTTTTGGCACTTGGTTTATGTTGCTGATCTCTTTTTCTAATCAGGGGCTTCTGAGTTAGTGTTTATCACAGTGTGGTTCTCCTACATCAGAATCACATGGTGAGCTTGTCAAAAATGCAAGCTGCTGTTCAGCACCCACCGGGGATATCAGGGTTATGCCCATGTACACCAAACTTTGACAAACACTGGTAAAAATCACTCTAAAACTCCCTGTTGGCCAAATATAGCATCAAAAGCAGTCTTTTCTCTGTAATATTAGATGACACCATTTTTTTCAGTCCCGGCTCAGTATCCAAATTAGTTTCTGTTGAAAAAGAAATGTTGTAGTCACTAAGTTCTCAGCCTACTCCAGAACTCACTTTTTCTAATATATAGTTAAACAGAATATATCAATATTTTAAAATGGAGAAATAAAATGATACAATCACATTTTGCATTGCTTATCCTTTATATAGTTTAAAGTGTTGCGTTCTTAATTTAAGGGCGACACACACACACACCCCAAACCAAAAAAGACAACCTCAACAATTAATTGTGATGAAGCCAAGTGAGCATGAGGCAACCAGGACCTGAGCTCCAGAATTACCATAGAAGCAGCACATTAACGTCGATCATCAATCACATGTCCACAACTTGGCATATATTATATCATGTAATCCTTATAGCCACTCTTTGAGGGAGGAATTATCTTGTTTATTTTACATGGAGGAGACCTAGACTCAGAGAAGTAAAGTAAGTTGCCCACGGCCACATAGCCAGTGTGTGGAAGAGCCTGACTTATATAACTTACACCCCAAGGCCACTGGCCTTCAAAAATTCAGATCCTCTGTACCAAGCCATTCTCTCTTATAAGGAGCACTGGAACAGTGGAGGGAAAATTCAGGCAGAAAGGGGAAAACTGTCCCAGAGGGTACGTCCACCTAGACCAAATCACCCTTAATTTGCAAGAATGACCATAGCTTATAGCATGAAAAATACGGAAAGATTATGGTGCAGGCTAGCATCATCTATGAAGAGAATTTGCTTGGTCAGGAAAAAGAAACAAACCAAACCACTTCAAATCTGGATGTTATTTCATTTGGTCAAAGTAGGTCAGAGAGTTGGGCAGAGTGATAGGTGGTTCTTTACCGGGAGCTGTGTTTGACTGAGGAAATTAAAGTAAGATGGAAAGAATACGATGATGCCACAGTGTTTCTCTTCACCTAAGTGATATTGGGAATCTCTACTGAAGCAGGGACATTTACAGTTTCTATATGAAATGTCACCAAGACAGGTTGGCCGACAGAGAGCATCCTAGAAATAACTGCCTACAAGGGGAAAAATTCTATATACAGTTGCATTTCTAATTCTATTTCTGCAGGACTAGGATGGGATGGGAAGTAAATAAGCTAGGAGGGTAATGTCCTCTTGTTCACTGTCATTGTCAACCGAAGGGAAGGTACACTTTCTGGTTCATTCTCCCTTCACCTGCCAGAAAGCCCGTTGGATTTTTCATAACCAGAGCTTGCTCCATATACCCATAAAACCAAGCCTCATGCATAATTTTTGTTAATATTCCTTTATTTAGATTTTAATTTAGCTGGGTGTAGAGTTCCTCACTACGTGTATATCCTCTTCAGCAAGTCGCATGCCGTGGGGATGTAATAAATGCTTATTAATAATAATGATATTTCTCTGTTGTGAGTTTTCTATCCGTATAATGAATTGTCATTGGAGGAGAAATGCTCTGCAATAATATGTGTCAACTTTTTAATGAAAACTACTATATTGAGTGTCTGCAAAGAGCTATTCCAATGTAAGTTATTAGAATACCATAGCGTTAATTTTTAGGAATTGATATATACTTATGTGGAGTGGCTTGAAAGTACCTGAGCTCCTGGAGCACGTTGAATTGCAACTTAGACATTTTGCTACTTGACATGCAGGGGGGCTTCTCCATTAGCATCAAAGGCTTCTCATGGTGTGGTTGCTTTGCTGATTGAGTCATGTAGATCACTCAAATTCGTTGTGAAGGCTTACACTTTAATCATTCTCTCACGGTAATATGATGGTAATTGGTGTCATTTAATCTACTGTGCTGTTTAATGCCCTGAGACTTCTGGGGATTTCACACAACCCATCAAATGTTAACCTACACTATTTATTTACTCCACGAAAGAAAGAAAAAAACTCCCCTTTTTCCTCAGGTGCCCCAGCTTTTAAAGAACCTGCCTGAGGTAGAATGCACTCAGTTGGGTGTGGCCCCACACCAGGGAGAGGTTTTCCCTGTCTACATTCTCTTGAGCTGTGTGGCTTTTGCACTTCTCCCCAGAAATTCTGTAAGTCACTAAGCTGATTCACTGAACTGATTCACTTCCCCGGGAAAATTCATTCCTGGGCCTGTGAATTTTCTGTCATTTCATATGTTAGTGTTGGAGGCCTAGGTGAACCAAGCACGGCAGTGAGGCGAATTCCTCTCTAAATCAGGCACTCCTGGGACCCCACTCTAGGAAGCACAAATGATTAAAAACACAAAACAAAAGCAATGCTCAGAATTGTCAAAAAACAAAAACAGAAACAAAACGACCACGACTATGACGACAACACAGCAGCTTGGGGAGAGGGTGTGGCTGAGGGAATGACAAGAAATCGTAGACTGCTGCTCAGGTCCTATCTGTTCCTGAGCTGGGTATCCTTGAATTTGGTCGGCCTTCCCAAACCCCCATTGCTCTTGCAGTACAAACATGCCTGCGTGGCACCTCGTGGAAGCCAATACTGTATGTATCACCCTCCCATAGAAATAAATGACCCTAGCAGAATGGAGGACATAAACTCACCAAGCACATAAATAACCATTATGGGCAGCCCTGCATGACTGCAAGGCACTGGATCCAGAACCTGACAAAACATTAGAAAGATTTGTAAATGGTTGTGGCTGTCGAGGTGGGAACCAACAAACCACATATCTCTAGCATTTTCAAATTTATTTTATTTTTGTCAAAATGGAGTACTTGACCTTGATCTTTGCTTTCTGAATGGAAAATAAATAAGATTTTAGCAGGCATCCCGTGCCATCTGAGGTGCAGATAGGATCTTAGCAGGGATGCAATGGACCCTGGTTCTGGTAGGATTGTTGTCTTTGAAGGTGCTCCCTGTGAGTGGGGGTATGGAAGAGAAGGTGAAAATACTTTAGCTAGACATGGCTCTCAGCTTTCATGTAGAGGAAAGGCAGATTGGAAAACCAGCAGCACTGGGTGGGGGTGGAGTGCAGACAGGGCAAAGGCTGGCTCTGTCTTAGGCAAATAGATTATTTCTTACATAGGTTAAGCAGATTGTTTGCTTTTTTTCTTTTGCTTCTTTCCTGCTTTTTTTTTTTTTGCTTCTGTGATCTGAACACCAACTCGGTACAGTCAATCTCCAGTGCACCTGCCCTCATTTTTCCTACCTATAGTCACAGCAGACCCTAGTTGTTGATCATGAATGGTACTCTTTCCCCTGAGTTCATGTGTAGTACCAGAACATTTCTTCCACATGCTCTACAGCAACCTTTGGCCAACAGAGGAAGCTGGTTTTCTGGATGGAACTTACTTATTGAGTAAACCCGAAAGAGACTGTTTCCTAGCCACAGTTTTGCTCTAGCTCACCCCATCCTCAAAAAATATTTGTTAAGAGAATGGGCCATGACTGGTGATAGAAGCAAATAATCTTGGAGGCTGGAGGACAAGATTCTAAGATAATATTGTTGAATTCTTGATGTGCTTTATTTTATCTATTCCATTCTTTGCCCCGTTTAATAGCAAAAACGAAACTACTATAGTTAGAAAATACACTAACAACACATATATACATTATTATTCTAAGAAACCAACAATATAAAGTTTTTAGAAATTGTGTAAGAGATTAGTTAATGTCAGCTAAAATAACACTTTTAATAACATTAAAGAAATACTTGCTTATTATAGAAAATCTAAAAAGTAGAGAAAGTAAGTAAAAGAAATTTAAAAAGTATATATAGTTCCATCCACAATAAGTATTATAGTGATTTTTACTATTTAAAATCTCTAGTATTTTTTGGAAATAAATATATCTTTAAAATGATTTCTTTCTTTTTTTCTTTCCTCTTCTTTCTTTCTTTCTTTCTTAGCAAAATTAATATCATTCTATGCAGTTTTGTAACCCACATTTTTTCACTTAAAAATACATGCTGAGCATCTTTTCAGATAAATGTCTACAATTTAGTGCTCGGAAATGAATTTCTAGTTTTCCATCAGGATGCAATTTTCTCTTGGGGTCGAATGCTGGATAGTAACAAACCAACATCTTTCAGAAAATGCTTTTACATAAGGCATTTTAAAAAGAACTATCAAATTTTCTACTCCTCCTTCCCCATCCTCCTCCCCTCAAATAACTAAGAAGTTAAAGATTCCTGCTACCACTGAGATGACATTTAAATACTGATAGATCCATTGGAAGGAAGTTTGTGGTTGTGCGAAAAAGGGGGGCTTTCAGCTGTTCCATGAAGGAAATGAATGCTTGTTTTTCTTGGAGGTCTTTTCTGAATTAGAAAGGAGAGAGTGTCCTTTCCTCACAGGAAGCAGCATACGTGGGATCTACCAGCCTTTCAGGATGGGGACTGGACCTGAATTTTAGGAAGTCCATCCCTGACCATAGCAGGAGGGCTGAAATAAGTGCTACCTAGAAAACACATCAAAACAGAGCCAGAGCCCTCAGAGTCTACATGTTCTACAGCAGAGTTGACAAGGCTTACTCAGGATCAATCTCCCCTGCAGGTGGCAAGAGTCCGATCTAAAAATCTTATACCATTTCTTCAATAAGGCAGAAAAGAAAAAACCTGCAGTTGGAGGATTTTGTGGAAAAGATGCTTCCAAGAAACCAGAACTAATAAATGTCAATGGACCGACTCCATTCCATGCCATGAAGCAGAGCACTGAAGCCTGTGGACATAGAATATGAATAGAGGGATCATGTCCAGGGTTTTCTTCAGCTTGGTGATTTCTCCTTTGAGGGCCAAGAGATTTCTTTAACTCTTTGCTTGATCTGACTGTTTGATTTTCCAAAGGTACCACATCTCACACCTCCGAAATTTAAGCTTTGATGTCCTTGTCTACGGGGAGGGCCATACTGAACTAACCCAGCCCCTAAAGGCAGCTGCCTATCTTGCTCAAATGATTTTTAAGAAATGAGGTTGGTCAAAGACCCCTGGCAACCTTTCCAGTGGTTCACGACCTAAACTATTCACAGCCTTCTGCTACTGACAAATAGTCTCTGGGCCTTGTCATCAGTGAAAGAGAACACTGTCCTTGCAAAACTCTTCCTTTGTATCCTTAGTTCAAGCATCCTTGTCCTGGCGAGGGATTGCTTAATCATTGGCAACAGAAACCTACGCAAGCTAGGTAAAGACAAGATATAAAAAAATTTAAGATACAGAGATAGCTCATGGGACTCAAGGGCAGAAATATAGCTGGGTCTTAGGAAGGCCAGGAATTTGTAACTTGTAAATTACAAATGTGTTTGATATGAGTGACTGAAACAAACAACCAACAAAAACCCAACAGAATAATCATCAAAAGCAAAACCAAAATATTGGCTTAAATGACCAAAAGGCTTATTTTTCTCATGAAACAATTTCAAAGTAGTCAGTCATTACTGTCCTTAGGTATCCAGAGGTGGGACATTTGTCCTCATCGGTGCAAGGTGGCTGCTGCCCATCCAAGCATAGCATCTGCATCCTAGTCTGGAAGAAGAGGGAGGGGTAGAGGAGCAAAGGGCTTCTAGGAAAAAGGAATACCGCATACCTCTAACTTTTTGGAAAACTTAGCCTGGAGTTTCTACCTACTGGTGGTCACCTTGAGAGACAGATAAAAGAAAAGTCAACTGAAAGAAAGATGACTAAGTGTGTGTGTGTGTGTATATGTGTTTTTTTTTTTTTTTGTAGACATACTGCTACCTAGAGTACAATCTGATTCCTGCTGGTAAAGATGAGGGAAGAAGGGACATTGGGTAGCAGTTATCTCCTGCTGTGCAGCAAACTACCCCAGACCTAGTGGCGTAAAACAACACCACTTTATTTTCCCTTGACTTTGTGGGTCAAAGGCTCAGGATGGATGGTTTGTCTCTCTTCTACAGTGTCTAGGGCTTCAGCTGGAGTGGCTCGGACCTGGGCAGGCTAGTATGGCAGGATCAGCTGAGATGGCTAGACTGGGGCTGGAGGATCTAAGACAGCCTCACTCACAGGTCCAGGGCTTACTGGGCGCTGTATGTTGCCCTTCACATAAGCTGTCTCTGGCTCACAGGCTTGGATCATGCAGCAACCTAGTCCAAGCATCTTTCCATGGTGATTGGCTTCTAAGGGGATTGAAACAGAACCTACAAGGCCTCTGAAGACCTCTTCTGGAAGTCATACAGCATCAATCTCCACACCTGTGACTGATCAAAGCAAGTCAGAAAGCCAGCTGGACTTCAAGGGGAGAGCAGATAGACCTTACCTGCTGCTGGAAAAAGCAGCGTACACACCTAAGATGGGAGGAATTGTTGACAATGTAATTGCGGAGAATCTTCCTAGCTAGCCACAGGTCCTGAGGCTAACCTTTCTTCCTCCCTGTCTACCTGGCACTTGCCTCTGCTTTTTTCTGCAGATCTGTTCATTCTTCCTTAGCACCCAGTTCTAAGACAGTTGCCCTAGCATGGTGCCATCAGCCCTGGAGTCCCCTGACCTCCATGACTTCTGACTCCATAGCCAAGGAACTAGAGTTGCTAAATCCCTGTTCTCCTCTGAATCAGCACAAGGGCAGGTCAGAAATCACTGGGCAGTCCTTTTCTCTAGACCATAAATCCCAACCCCTTGAGGTATTTCATGAATGTTTTTCTATAGCTCCCTTGGGAACTAACCTTCACGAAAAAGGCACAATCTTATAGTAGGTATTTGACAGTGGGTGGGATGTGGATGATGTTGAATCATGTCATAAAACCATTTGGAGAGCTTTTAAGAAGTAGTTCATGAAATGCAGTTTATATTTTTTATCTTTAAATCCTTATGTCAATAGAAAAAACAATTTCTATCAGATTGCGTTGTTATCTGGTGGGTGAGAGGAGTGATTTTTTAATTCCGATGCCTCTCTACATACACATACTCCGTGGTCTGGCTCCATTCATTCTTAGGTGAGGCTCCTGTTACCAGTAAAAGCACTGTTTCCCTAAAGAGCAAAGAGACAAGCATCAAAGAGGTCATTCTCACTGCCCAAGCCGGAGGGGGTTGAGTACGTGGATAATCACTGCCTTTACCAAAATGCTACACAAGTGCAGAGATCTAGGTGCCTTCCTAAGTTTGAAAACAACTGAAGCTAGAGTTCTTTTTTTAAAAAAAAAGATTTTATTTTTATTTATTTATTCATGAGAGACACACAAAGAGAGGCAGAGACATGGACACAGGGAGAAGCAGGCTCCCCACAGGGAGCCCAATGTGGGACTCTATCCCAGAATCCCAGGATCATGCTCTGGGCCAAAGGCAGACGCCCAACCACTGAGCCACCCAGGTGCTCCCCTTTTTGTTTGAAGTTAGAGTTCTTAATCTGAAGTTCAAAGAATGTGCGAGCCCCCTGAAATTATATACAAATTTTAGCATGTGTATTCATTATTCTGTAGCTGGAATTTAGCTTTCATTGGATTCCCAAAGGGGTCTATGAACAACCCCCCCCACCTGACACACACCCCACCACCAAAAGCCAAGACCTATTGAATGAATACACACCCAGAAGTTATGATGTCTGAACAATGATATGGGATTTACTGGGGACACTTTTTTTTTTTCCGTAAAGGTCTGCTTGTTCTGTGGCGCTAATTTCTGGTATGTGAGGAATTGATGTAAAAACAATCAGCATCAGGGACGCCTGGGTGGCTCAGTGGTTGAATGTCTGCCTTTGGCTCAGGTCATCATCCTGGGATCTTGGGCTTGAGTCCTGCATTAGGCTTCTCACGGGGAGCTTGCTTCTCCCTCTGCCTGTGTCTCTCTCTGCCTCTCTCTCTCTTTGTGTGTCTCTCATGAATAAAGAAATAAAATCTTAAAAAAAGAAAAAAAGCAAACAATCAGCATAAGAAAGAGGTAGTTGCAAAGGGATCTGGAGTCCAGTGAAAGCATGAGGCCAGGAGAGAGGGCTCAGCATTCTTTTGCTGCTGAAACAGAGAGGAGAGGAATAGCCTGGGAATCACAGCAGCGCCCGTCTGCTTCCCTGCTTCCCTGAGGAGGGATGAGGGGTCTCACCCAGGAGCCCTCCAGCCCGGCCTCACCCGGGACATGTCTGGCCTCAGCCATTCTCCAAGAGGGGCCCTGCAGTCTCGCATAGTCCTTGGGTCCTCCTATGTCCCAGGATGGGGACTGTGAGAAGCAGGGGTTGCCGGACTGGGCCAAGGGCTTTCCTCCAGCCCTAGTGATTCCGCTTCCTCTGCCAAGCGTGGCTGGGACAAATGCCCTAATACAAGCAGAGGGGATCTGTCCTGCCAACAGTCACCACTAAGCCCTTCTGCTCAAGGTACATTCATGCTGCTCCCAGATTGCAGTTTCTCATGAGAGATCTGGGTCTCTGCTGGGTGTCCCCTGCCCTCCTTTGTTAATGCTTCTGCTACTTTATGCTCTGCATTGGAGGTCAGCTCAGATTTACTGAGGTAACCAGCACAGAACCACGAAGAAACTACCAGAAGGGATGCTTGGTGGTGGTGGTGGGGGGGGGCGGGATGCAAATGACAAAGGAGGAAACTCCTTCAGTGGAATTGGTTTTCTTCCTCCAACCACCTGCCCCTCCGTCCCTTTCACTGAGGTCGATGTCTGAGAACTAATTTCTGCTAGGTAAATAGCAACGGCCACATCAATTCCCTGTCAGCGGCAGCAGCTTCGACGGTTCCTGTCCTTCATTCAAACACGTGAATGCTTTGCCTAGATTGCACATTTCTCATTTAGCGCACCTTGAAAGCCGGCCCTGTCGCTTGCCCGCAGTCTCGGGGCCCACTGTTGATGGCATCCGTCGGCTCCACAGAGGCGCGTCAGGGCAGCACAGAGGACACACTCGAGCACGCCCAGTGACTTCAGAATGAGAAGTCAGCTTCGGAAATTAGGCTTTTAAAATCTGAGGAACAAATGTAGAAACTTACCTGAATATATCTTAGAAAGTGACTTTTTTTTTTAAAGACACGCGCCAGAAGTCTGTGGCATTTTCTAAAGGACAGGACTACAAAGATGGCCACATCCTATGAGGTGAACACATCTGGGCTAGCTCTGGAGTTTCCACCTGACTTCTGGGGTACTGCTTGGCTGGACGCCAGGTCTCTGAGGGGAGCCTCAGCAAGTCACCTGCCCCCTTCAAGGCACACGTGACCCAACGGGTACATCAGGTCTACAGCGCTTTCTTAGATCTTCCTACAGGTAGTTCTTCCAGCAAACCCCCCATAAGGTAGGTGTTGAATGCTCCGTCCTTCAGAGGTAGGCACAGAGGCTCAAAGACTTGAGGGTACTTGCCCAAAGCCTCACAGCTCGGAAGGGACAGAGCCTGGCTTGTTGTCAGGCCTACTGAACTGGGTCCAGGGTACAGCCCACTTCACTCAAGGCAGCCTCGCTCTCAGATGCCTAAAACAATCTGGAATCTACTCTTTTCTGAGAAGACTTGAGACGCTAAATACTAGGGCTGGAGGAATTTCTTTCCCCACTGTCTTGTCCTTTGGCCTCCACTGGATGTACCTATTCTTTTGTCTCTTGGCCTGGAGAGGAAAAAGACAGTGATGACAGTGTTCTGAGACTTAATTAACTAATCTCTTTAACATTCGGCTGCCGTGGGCAAGAGGGCCTATGCTACGAGAGTCCCAGAGAGTTCTACGCTCAGAGAATATAGCTTTTCAATGGCAAAGATCCTTTAATAAAAAAGCGGGTGGGGGAGAGGCCCTCCCCGAGCAGCTCGGCAGGAGGAAAGATGGGGGTCAGGGAGCAGGGGCCCGGTGTGAGCCCGGACGTGAGCTGGAGGGAGCCTGGAGGGAGGTGTCAGGGGAGGCCCCCTGCAGCCCCCAGGAGCAGCTCCAGCGGCGCCACATGACTGACGGGTGACCTTGGCCGGGCGCCTTGTTTCCTCCTCGTGCACCACGTGGCAGTGGGGGCAGGCTGCCTCCACCCCCCTGGGTTTGACGTCTCAGCCTTCGCGATAAACCAGGCTAAATGAATTAGCCTGGAAAAAAAAATTAATTGAATTTTAGAGAGAGAATGTTTTGCTTATCTCGTCTTTGCTAACAAACCCAAGACAATGCCGGCGTTGTTGTGGCTTTTCTCCCTCGTCCTTTACAAGTGGCCCGCAATGTGGGCAGGAGCGTGTCCTGCGGGTCACACCCCACGTCCTGAGCCTCCCCGTTTTGCAAGGCCTCCTCGGAGTCCGCTTTTTGTTTGGCATCGAAGCCTGGGGCCCGCTTCCGTATGCTGGCCCCGGGGCTTCATATCATTTCTCACCGGGACCATAATCCTGGCTCACTGATGAAGAAGAGGGGGATGGGGGGGCAGGACCTGAGGGGTCACCAGAGTCGGGTCCAGAACATCATGTTTGCATTAAAGTCTCCAAAGTGCCACCTTGTAGTCTCAACCTTGAACGAGCCCCCACTTTTAGGGTGGGGGAAGCAGGAGGCAGCAACCGCAGGGCTGTTTCTGTGAGGCTGAAATTTCCTTTGAGGAAGATGAAGTGAAGAGGTTGAAAATAAGTGATGAGGGTTTATGCTTCGTTTATGCAGCCGGACAGTCGGGTCTCAGTGCTCAGGGTGCACTCGCTGGCTGTTATCAGCAGTGTCTGTGATGACGGTGGCCCAACCACACAGGCCACAGATGCCTCTGCTAGACACTGAGAAGCGCTGTCCCCCAGCACTGTCCCCTCAGCCTGTGGATGAATGCTCACAGAGGCACAGTGGTCCTGGGGCTCAGGAGGGCGCTGCTGTCAGCCACAGAAAGAGGCGGCCCATGCCATTGCAAAAGCTGAAACTGAGAGAGGTGCTGGTGGGGCTGGGGGCTGGAACAGCAGAATTGCTCAAAATTAGGTGGCTCTGGTTAGAGCCCCTGGCCCCCCATGCCTTCCCCGAAGGGATCACACAAGTGACAAGGGGAAATTTGGCCAGCTGCTGGCTACTGAGAAGGAGGAGCCTGGGAAAGAGGGCTGAGGCAAGAGCAGTGGGAAATGAGGTCTGTGGTTTCCTCTTTAGAAAAATCCAGCTCCGTAGCCACTGTGATTGCTTTTATGATTTGGGCAAGTAGTCTTTTTTTTTTATATATAATTAATTTTTATTGGTGTTCAATTTACCAACATACAGAATAACACCCAGTGCTCATCCCATCAAGTGTCCCCCTCCGTGCCCGTCACCCATTCACCCCCACCCCCCGCCCTCCTCCCCTTCCACCACCCCTAGTTCATTTCCCAGAGTTAGAAGTTTTTATGTTCTGTGTCCCTTTCTGATATCTCCCACACATTTCTTCTCCCTTCCCTTATATTCCCCTTCACTATTATTCATATTCCCCAAATGAGTGAGAACATACACTGTTTGTCCTTCTCCGATTGACTTACTTCACTCAGCATAATACCCTCCAGTTCCATCCACGTTGAAGCAAATGGTGGGTATTTGTCGTTTCTAATGGCTGAGTAATATTCCATTGTATACATAAACCACATCTTCTTTATCCATTCATCTTTCGATGGGCACCGAGGCTCCTTCCACAGTTTGGCTATTGTGGACATGGCTGCTAGAAACATCGGGGTGCAGGTGCCCCGGCGTTTCATTGCATCTGAATCTTCGGGGTAAATCCCTAACAGTGCAATTGCTGGGTCGTAGGGCAGGTCTATTTTTAATTCTTTGAGGAACCTCCACACAGTTTTCCAGAGTGGCTGCACCAGTTCACATTCCCACCAACAGTGTAAGAGGGTTCCCTTTTCTCCGCATCCTCTCCAACATTTGTTGTTTCCTGCCTTGTTAATTTTCCCCATTCTCACTGGTGTGAGGTGGTATCTCATTGTGGTTTTGATTTGTATTTCCCTGATGGCAAGTGATGCAGAGCATTTTCTCATGTGCATGTTGGCCATGTCTATGTCTTCCTCTGTGAGATTTCTCTTCATGTCTTTTGCCCATTTCATGATTGGATTGTTTGTTTCTTTGGTGTTGAGTTTAAGAAGTTCTTTATAGATTTTGGAAACTAGCCCTTTATCTGATACGTCATTTGCAAATATCTTCTCCCATTCTGTAGGTTGTCTTTGAGTTTTGTTGACTGTATCCTTTGCTGTGCAAAAGCTTCTTATCTTGATGAAGTCCCAATAGTTCATTTTTGCTTTTGTTTCTTTTGTTTTCGTGGATGTATCTTGCAAGAAGTTACTGTGGCCAAGTTCAAAAAGGGTGTTGCCTGTGTTCTCCTCTAGGATTTTGATGGAATCTTGTCTCACATTTAGATCTTTCATCCATTTTGAGTTTATCTTTGTGTATGGTGCAAGAGAGTGGTCTAGTTTCATTCTTCTGCATGTGGATGACCAATTTTCCCAGCACCATTTATTGAAGAGACTGTCTTTCTTCCAGTGGATCGTCTTTCCTCCTTTGTCGAATATTAGTTGACCATAAAGTTCAGGGTCCACTTCTGGGTTCTCTATTCTGTTCCATTGATCTATGTGTCTGTTTTTGTGCCAGTACCACACTGTCTTGATGACCACAGCTTTGTAGTACAACCTGAAATATGGCATTGTGATTGGGCAAGTAGTCTAAGGCTACTCTGATCAAGGTCAGGTCCCGGGGGAAGCTAACGGACATGTCTTACCTCTAGTGCCTTTCCTCTTCTCATTATCAAATAGGGCTTAAGAGTGTTTGTGGAAGTATTTTTGCCTCTCTTTCATTTATCCCACTTCTGGCAGAGGGAAGATTCTCTGCTGACTGGGAGTTCTAGGGACTCCGTTGCTGTTTTTTTGACTGTAGCACATTTTGTCTGAGACGAGTCAATGCCAGGTGAGATCCTGGGGAGTTCAGCTTAGAATTCTAGCCCCACATTCATCGGGGTGTCCAAGATTGAAAAGTGGGAGGGCAGACATGTGTGGGGAGGCGAGTGGGGCTTACAGGAACAGGCCCTAGGCTCCCAGGCAGGGCCCAGGAGGGCTCACCCTTGACTATGTTTTTGTCACTGACTCACACACATGAGGAAAGACACGGGGTTCACTCTCTCTGGGTCTCCATTTTCTTGTCCATCAGAAATGTCTCCTAATCCTGGCCTGTCATCCTCATGAAGTCGTTTTAGATTGATTTTGTAAAGCTGGCAGGCAGGATTAGACCATGCCACTCGGCAGAGCTGCTAGGGAAAACTTGCTAGAAGTGCTAAAGACTGTGAGGTTATAGGTCAGCCTTCGCCCATGGAGTCCAACACATCAGCGGAGCTGTGGTGTAGGGAGTGCTAAGTTCTCTTGTTCTAGATGTGAAGGCAGGCTCAGCTTGCGTCTCACGGGCTTGGATCGCTAAGCACAGTTAAACCTAACAGAGGGATTTCTATGAACCAGAGACTGTTCCAGTCTCAAAACTGTGTGACATACAAGCAATTATTCTCCCCACTTTGCAGACAAGGACACGTTGGGGCATGTTGAAACCAGGGATCTTTCCTGTATTCGGCAGTATTCGAATCAGGAAGCAGTATTCGAATCCAGGAGGTCTTGCTTTCAGAACCTGAGGGTTGTAGGGAAAGCTCTATGCAAGGGTTGGGGGACAGGAAGCACATGGGAGCGAAGCCTCAGTTCCACTGCTGACATCAATCACTTAGGCACATCTCTTCACCGCTCTGGGCCACAGGACCCCCACCGGTACAATGAGGGGTTTCACAAAGGTCCCTTCTATTTTTAAAATTCTAGAAAGTCATAGTTTGCCTCTAGTTGGGGGCAGAATCTCCTGTAGAGCAACTGGGCAGCCACCAAAACAGAAGCAGAAGAAATCCAGATGTTACCATAACTACCACAAGCATGGTTACCATCGCAACTAGCATTTATGGATACTCGCTAAGTGCCAGGCACTAAGCCCTTTGTAGTCCTGTCTCTTAAACAGACTTATTAGTTAAGTAGTAATTTTGCAGGTGCAACAACCACAGCCCAGAAAGGTGAATGAACTCACTCAAGGTCACATAGCTCGTAAGTGATAGAGATCTGGGGCATTTCTCCCCGCCTTCTGTCCACCAAGCACACTCCCTTCCAACTTATGACTGACGCTGCAGCACACCCAAGAGCTCCAGAGAAGGTAAAGTTGGGGTTAACACTAGAACAACCTCCCTAAATGCAATTACTGCCCCCAGTTGGGGATAGATATTTGGCCTATGGAAACCTCTTTCAGGCCACCTAACGCTAAAGCTGGGTTCTGGGAAGGACAGGACAACCCTGGGACACCTTTATCACACAGGTCAGCTTCCACAGGCGGCCTTTTATCTGGCTTCTACCGTTAGCCACCTTGGGGAACCAGACCTTGGAAACTCATATTGGAGGGATCTGTCCCCACTTTATTCCCTTTGTATTAAATACTGAATTTAAATGTCAGCAGAGAGGTGGAAAATAAATAGGCTTTGCATTGATGGTTAATTGCAGTCCACATTTTCCAGGCAAAATTTAACTGCAGACCAGAAAACTAGTGTAGGTTCTAGGGAGCAGGGGGGAGGAAGAGGAAGGGCCTGGTTTCCAAGTGCTGAGAGGGATGGTGCAGAGAGTGGCCAGAAGACAACAAACATGTACTCTTTAGGTCACAGAACTGCCTCTGGGAAGCCGAGAAGAGGGAGGAGGACGAAATGCTGGAGGATCTATCCATGTCATCAGAGCCAGCAGTACGCTGTGACAGACACCCAAAGCTTGGTGGTGACGTAGTCTCAAACGTTCTTTTTCTCTGGCATCACTGACATCTTACATAGCCCAATGTGAGTTGGAGGCTGGGGGGTGAGGGGAGGAAGGTAGGCTGTGCTCCACCTACTCATTAGGGACCCAGGCTCCTCCACCTTGTGTCTCTGGCATTACCCCCCAGGCCGGGGGCTCTTCACTGTGTCCTCTGCCTCCAGCAGGAGGAAAGAGAGATCTCATAAATAAGACAGCCCTGCTATCATTACCTGGGCAGTATACCATATACTCCTTCTCATATTCCAGAGTGGGAACTAGTCCCATAGACTCACCTACCTGCAAAAATACTAGGCTTTAGCATATTGGTGCTGCCAGGAAAATGAGAAGCAGGCTCAGTGAGCCTGTGGTATTGTTTCTGTCACATTAAACTTCTGGGTTCCCCAAAAATTGATCCCCAAGCCCTTCCTCAAATGCTAATAAAACCTACTAGGTGAAGGTCCAAGGAAGTCCCAGGAGATTTCATCCTTTTCCTTGGCATATATCTAAGAGCACACAGAAAAGCTATTTAATGGTTTTGTGGTGGCAAACGGTACTGTAATACAAATTCTTCTGGTTCTTCTGATCGCCATATTTCTGTGGACGAAGACCGAGATCAGTCCATGCATTATGAACGTAATGGTACATTTAATATGATCTATAGCTGATGGCTGCACGTTAGCTTTTTGAGTCTGGCTACTGCATTATCAAAGCTTATGATGGTCATGTGTGCTCATCTTAAGACAGGTACGTTCAATGAGTGGTTCTCAAACATTGAGGTCTTTTAGGATTAGCTGAAAACCCTGTTAAAAATGCAGATGTTTTGGGATCCCTGGGTGGCGCAGTGGTTTGGCGCCTGCCTTTGGCCAGGGCGCGATCCTGGAGACCCGGGATCGAATCCCACGTCAGGCTCCTGGTGCATGGAGCCTGCTTCTCCCTCTGCCTATGTCTCTGCCTCTCTCTCCCTTTCTCTGTGACTATCATAAATAAATAAAAAAAAATTAAAAAAAATGCAGATGTTTTCCCTCCTACCACCCCAGAGATTCAGATTTGATGGGTCTGAGGTGGGACCCAGAATCTGCATTTTTAAGAACATCTGAGATAAGTCAAAGCACAGTGAGGTCCTGAGGAGTCCAGCTTGAAAATTCTAGACCAAAGATTGCAATCATTCAATGAGACCATAGTTCAGTTCCTCTTCAAGGAGATCATTTTGGAATATACTTGAACTCAGAGAACATGATACAGCTGATATCACCTTAAAAAATAAATAAGCAGATGGGGCACCTGGGCGGCTCAGTCAGTTAAATGACCCACTCTTGAACTCAACTCAGTTCTTGATCTCAGGGTCATGAGTTCAAGCCCTGCATGAGGCTCCATGCTGGGTGTGGAGCCTACTTAAAAAATAAAAACAACAAACAAGCAGATATATAACCTGACATAATACACTTCAATGGAAAGCACTCAGTTTTGGCCACAAGTCAGACGACACGGGACCAAGTCTTAACTGTCACTAACAACTCAAACCATGTAAACTTAGCTCAACAAAACACTTAAAAGTATACTTCCTGTTTCTTCTTCAGAGAGTTGGGAGTAACAGCAGCCCCACACTTACCCTACAGAGTCATTTGGATGATCAAATACATTTAAGTAAGGTAGTGCTTTGAAAAATATAAATTTCTATAATAGCAGCAGGTAATATCAATATTAGATAAACTGAGGGAGTTATTTACACTACAAAGCAATCATTTGCCTTACAAAGAGATTCCTTAACATTCTTTAACATTTAAATGCTTGCTTACAGAAAATTAATTGGGGAATAGGGCCAGAGGAATGCACTATTAATGCATTGTTAAAATATTAAGTTAATAAATCAGAACTCAAGTTTTCTGCAATGATGATCTAAGCCAATAGGTTGATTTTAAACATTCAATTAACATCTACCCATTGCTAAAAGCAAGGTAGAGCTCTAAATATATCTCCTTCATAATTGTTACTAGTAAAAACAGAATTCCTCCAATTTCTTTCCAATGCCTGCTTCTCAAGAACAATTATTCAGAAAATAGCAGATAGGCTTATCCCCAACACTTGTCTTTGCTCCCGCTAATCCTCATCCTGGTTCCTAAACCCGCATCTCAGAGAAGCAGGACTGTGCTGTGCTGGAGAAATTGGAGAAATAGCATTAAAGGCCTCCAGTCCTTCCCCTCTGCCTTCTGCCACTAAGGCCGGGGATGCGGAAAGTAGCATTGTAGGTTGTAGCTCTGTCATTGTAGCTAAAGATGGTGTGAGACAAGGGCATCCTTAGGGGAAATGGCAAAGTGAGTATGAATGAATAGAATGAAATAGAGACCAGGAGGACTGCTGCGCTCCATCCAGTTAGGTGGTATGGCTATCTGGAGAGCTGAGCTAAGAAGAATTCTGAAACCATATCTGGGCACATCAGGAAAGACGGCCTTCATTAATTAGTGATTTCTTGGGCAAGAAGTGAGAAGGAACGACAGAGTGCCATCCTTGACTAAGACGATGGCCAAGGAATAGGGAGGGCTGGAAGAAGGGATAGATGAATAGATTTCTGACACTATATGTTGTTTTCTATTAATATTTCCCAGACTTTCATCCTCCAAATCCCATTTCCCGCATTCCTCATCAAAACTACAACATGTCCTGCATGTTTATAACTTGTTTCCTTGTCCTTATCTCTCAGCTCCAATCTCTCTCCCACTATCACCTTTAATCATGTGAACCCTTGAAAAATCCCCTCTGACCCTTAGAGATATCTTCTGTTCTTTTCTTTCATCTCAAAGTTCACAGTCTGTGATAGTAGGTAAGGTGTTTGTTAACTGCTTTGATTTTTATTTCATTTACTGTACATTGACTATACATGACTCACCAGTTTTCCAGGCCAGATTTTGTCATCCTTGGGTAGCGAGGCCCAAGAGGGCAGGAATCTTGCCGAGTGGTGTTCTCTGTTCAGCATTTTGTTGTGGCTGTCTGTCCAGGTCCCTGTTTTAGTACTGAGGCACTCATTTTCCCAGAATCTGGCAGTGTTGGCAGCTGACAAGTCTTAGCTCCCTGATGGAGGGTGCCAGCTTCTCTACACACCCACTGGCTATGATGGTGGCTTGGATAAAGAGACTGACATGGATTCTAGCCCATTCTCTTGGGTTCCAGCATAGCCTCATAGGTTCCAGTTTGTCCTACTCCCCCCCCCCCCACTTCACTTTCATCTTCTATTCTGACCACCTGTCTTGCAGACTTCAGGCTCCAGCCCCAGACACAGAAACAACAGTTTCACAGAAACAGTATAATCAGCTCCCATGATAGCATAAAGCCAGATCCCTTTAATAAATGAGTAAATATCATATCATATCTTCTTGTTTCTTTTTTTCATAATTAAATCAGCTACAAATGCTATCTATCATTCATCCCTCCATCCTTCCATCCACCTATTTATCATAGTGGTTCTCCTTCTTGATCAAACTCTGATTGATGCGGCCACCTTCTGAAGTTGCCCTCGGGGGAAGGGGGTTGCTGAGACCAAGGCGACACCCTGTCTTCCGCATTGAATGATGAGTTAATATGGGGATATAAAGGCCCAGTCCTCTTGCTTCCAGGTGGGACAACCCAGAGGGTCTTTCTAGCTCTTGCACTCACTGTGGGGCTGGCTGAGGTCTATTACCACTGTTCCACTGTTCAGTGCCTCCATCTATCAAACCTTGCTTTCCTCACGTCCCCATTCACCTTCTTGCCCCCTTGCAGAGACTGATCCCCAACAAATTTTCAATAAACTGCCTACATGTGAACACTGCCTCAGAGTCTGACTCCTAGAGAACCCAACTGAAGACATGCTTAGTTCATTCCCATTCCTTTCAGTCTAACACATTTTTATGTGGCATCTACTTAGGGCCAGGTACTGTGCTAGGCACTGAAAGTATAAAAAATGAATTCATTGCTGCTCCAGGAGAACACATATCTAATGGCATAGGCAGAAATATGAGCAGATAATTTCAAGATCTAGGCATGCCCAGGAAACCTGCAATGGTAGCGAATGGCCCCTAAGGTTCAAGAAGGGCTTCCTGGGGCACCTGAACAGAGTCTGGAAGGATCAGTAAAAGTTAGCCAGGCAAGATGGAAAGTGCATTCCAGACAGAGGGGGTAGCAGGAATAAAGACATGGGGTCCTACAAGAGCAGAGAATGCACCCTGGTGCTACCAGCGGTTGAGTGTGAGTGGCTGGCGGCATATGGTGCAAGAGAAGCCAAGCCAAGGAACTTGGACTCACTTTATTTTATGAGCAGTGGAGAATCACTGAAAGGATTTCAACAGGAGGGCAATGTGGTCAGATTTCTGTTTCAGATACTTCACTCAGGTGACCATAAGGAAGGAATGGTAGATGTAGTGGGCTTGCACATTTATTCTAATCTCCTGGAGAGCCTTCCTACACTGCAGCTCTGCGGTGGCTAGAGAGCTCCAAGTGCACTTGCAGGACTCCACTGAAACTAGGGTTCTGGGTACGACTTAGGTTATATTACACAGAAGTACTCACCTGAGATTTGGAAGATGGAAATGAGGCAAGGAGCCTGTGCTGGTTTGCTTGCCAACTCACTCATGGAGGTGCTGGGGTTTACGGCAGTGGTTTCCCGGTCATGGCTGCTTCTCATCATGGCTGTTTCCTAATTGTCATGGCTTCCTGGTTGTACTGGAATCCTGATTATGGCAATGGCGGCGTGGTTCTGGAGCTGGCAGCTGAAGCTCAGGCTTCTGTATTTGGCACACAGCTTCTTGATTATAAAAGAGGCAGTAGTTCCCTTGGTGTCCAGGTTTGAAATGTGGCTGTCAAAGCCACTTTCAAAAGCTCAACCTGTTTATTCAGCTTTCCAACAATTCTGTAAGCCATTTAAGGCCCTCTAACCAATCCCCTTCCACCCAAACTGGATGGAGTAGATGCTTTTCTCTGTGCCTGAATTCTGCTTAATATGGGGACAAGACTAAACTTGTCATAGGGTTGTTGCAAGTGTCTAGGCTGATGAGAAAGAGGGTCGTGGGGGACAGAGAGGAAGGGACACATTAGAAAAACATTTGGAGGGTAAAAGTAGCAGTAAGCTTGGTGATTAATTGGGTGTCAGGGGTGGGAAGTGAGAAAGAAGCAATTGCTAAGATGATTATTTTCTGATGTGGGGAACTGGTTGGATAAAAATCCAGCTAAGATGAGGACTTCTGGGAAGAAGCAAGCTGGGGTGTGGGAGGCAAAGACTGATGAGTTCAGGTGCCCATGGGGTATTCAAATAATTTCTTTTTTCATAATTAAATCAGCTATAAATGCATAATTATTTATTAATATCCATTTCTTCCCTGAATCTGTGAACTTTCCTGACAGTAGGAACCACATCTTGTTCGCATCTGGCACCGTCTGGTACAGAGTAGGTGCTTGACAGACATTTGTTGAATGTTGAATAAGTGCGTCGGATAATAAAAGTCGTAATGATCACACGCGGCACTATCAAGATGAGCAAGCAGTCTCAGGCACTGCGGCTCTGAATAGTGATCACTCAGGAGCCATCGTTGATGATGATGATGATGATGATGATGATGATGATGATGTGTTTGACCAGGAACATCTCTATGGTTAGAAAATCAAGCCAGAGGTGTAGGATTTCATCAACATTCCTCCAAAACCCAGAAAAATAGGCCAGAATCTCCTCCTTCAATCAAATTGTACTTCTGTTACATATTCATTAAGTGCCAATCGTGTAGTAGGCCTATTAGGAGGTTTTCCCAGGTGCTTTGCAAATGGAAAGACTTCTGTTGATCTGTCATATACTTAGTGCAATTGCCAGCTCTTGTGAATCAAAGCCAAGTTGACTCCAGTAACCCAGGGTAAAGCATGCCCTCAGCCAGACTGATTTCCTGCAGCTGCTCGCAGGGTACGGCAGCAAGCTGATCATTATCTGCAACGTGGTAATTAGGCTGGGCTGTGATTGGGGCAGGCTTTGTCCCTGTTTAGCTCCCTCACTACAGTACTGAGGGTTTGCTGTACATGCCCTGCCTCCTTCTATGTGGGTGCTTGAGAGGCTATTCTCCGATCCATCAGTCCTGATGATGTTTTTTAAAACCATTTATAATGCCCCCTTATCTTCCCAAAGTGAAATCCACAGACAACGTAACCTATATGCACACATAATTTCGAGTAAATTAGTATCTTGCCTAATGGTAATATCCAGGCACTCAGAAAAATTGATGATGATGATGATGATGATGATGATGATGATGAGAGTTTGGCCAGGAATATCTCTCTGGTAGGAAGGTCGAGTCAGGGGTGTCAAATTTCATCATCATTCCTCCAAAACCCAGAAATAGGCCAGACTACATAAGGAAGGTAACTCACAATAAAATCATGTGTATCTCAATGCAAAAGATGTACTACTAGTTCTGGGGAAGTGCTCCATGCCTGCACATGTGAAATCCTCATGGATGCGCTTGCTTGCATGTGCTTACAGATGCAGACTGGGAATACGTTAGTAGACTGGTGACTGGAAACTCTGACTGGGGTCACTGTCAGTGATGTGTTTACTGGAATAGTCAATAGTCCTCTGATAAAGCTCCAAACAAAATAAAGAACAGCCTTTCCTTGATTTGCACAGTAGTCGAATTCCTTGGAAATTAAGTGTACGTTATAGTGTAAACAAAATAAAACCTCCCCAAACTCCAAAACTTCAAAACTTTGTGGTAAGGTTCCATGATCAGATGATTAAAAACAGGTCTCTTAACCATAGGAAACAAACTGAGGGTTGCTGGAGGGGAGGGGGATGGGGGGACAGGGTAACTGGGTGTGGGCGTTAAGGAGGGCACGTGATGTGATGAGCACTGGGTGTCCTGTAAGACTGTTGAATCACTGACCTCTACCTCTGAAACTAATAATACATTATATGTTAGTTAATTGAATTTAAATGAAAATAAAACAGGTTTCTCATTTGTGTAATTGTCCAGTAGGACAGACAAAAAGTTATGTAGGACAGACAATTCTTGGCTGTGACAGCAGTCCTGGGCTGTGGTCCACTCAATGCTGGTAGAGTCACTGGATCACTGTGACCACCCAGGAAACTGCTCTCTGCTTTCCAAACGCTCCAAAGGGGCAGCACTACCCCACTGGAAACCATAATATGTCCAGCAGGAGCTCCCCAGTTGGATCTCTCCCTTCAGCAGACTGCCCATTTGAAATAATATGGAGCAGGAGGTGTGAGTGAAGGTTTGGGAAGATAACAGGAAACTGAAGTGGCCATGGATCTGCAACCTGGGCACAGGGTGAGAGCATAATTGGAATCTACTCAGTGCACATTTTGCAGGAGGCTCACCTCTGGGAAACAAACAAGAGTGGGAGTTCAGTTGCCCTAATGGCTTCGGGTTCTGCAGGGTTTCTGTCTGGGATAGTCGTTTCGCCCGATGACTTGAAGTCACTATCTGGTTTGAAGTATCCGAGTGAAAAGATCATTAAAAAAAAAAAAAAAAAAAAAAAAAGACAAAACCCTTTGCTGCAGACATTTTGCTAAGGATTAGGGAATACCTGCTTTGGTTCAAATCTCAGCTCTGCTACTCACTAGCTGTGGGCTTGGGTAAATGACTTAACGTCTCTGTGCCTCCGCGTTAGGAATAGTGCTCTCACTGTGGTTTTTGAGTGCATAAAGTGTTGTTATGAGAATTCCGTGAGTTCATATTCGTAGAGTGCTTAAAATAGAACCTGGTTAACATAGTAGGCAAAACATATATGCATGTTAAAACAACTGAACACAGTTGACCCTTGTCAACAACACAGGTTGAACTGCACAGATCCACTTATATATGGACTTTTTCCAATAAATATAGCACGGTATCATCAATGTATCTTCTTAGATTTCTTCAATATATTTCTTAGATTTCCTAAATAACATTTTCTTTTCTCTAGTTTGCTTTAAGAATGTAGTGGGTAATACATATAACATACAAAATATGTGTTAATTGATTATTATTGGTGCTGTTATTGTGTATTATCAGTAAGGCTTCTAGTCAACAGTAGGCTATTAGTAGTTAAGTTTTGGGGAAGTCAAAAGTGATACGTAGATTTTCTATACCTTGGGGGAATGAGCCCCCCCTAACTCCTGTGTTGTTCAAGGACCAATTGTACATACATTTTCAAAACAATGAAAATGTCTCATTTCTAGAAAAAAATATTTGAATAAATGAGGTATTACCAGTAATAAAAAGGGTGACATATCAGTGACACAACGATTGGCACAATAGTGAAGATACCATAAGCCATTTCAGTGAATGCAGTGACAGTTTGGAGGAGAGATGGGACCCCCTGAGCTGCACTGGGCGAACCAGTCTAGGCCACCAGGCCCGAGCGGTCAGAAGAGATGGAGAGACTAAGGCAGCGCAGGCTCCAGCCCATGGGACTGCAAGTGCATCCTGCACCCTGGGGACTTGGGAGGTCCTAATTCATGGACCCTCATTGGCCAAGCACCTATTGTGGGTGGGTACCGTGAGAGAGATGAATGCACTCTTAAGTGTGTGTGTATTATCTTGTGTGTTCTGACTCTAAGGAACTTACAGGGGAGTATGAGAGATGAGATAGTCTGCATCCGAATTATGTTGAGTAACAATTGAATGTTGCTGGTAAAGAATATGGAGTTGGCTTTTGGCCATAGTCCCTCATTTCTGCCTCCAGAGAAGTTATTTTTTTTAATTTTTTATTTATTTATGATAGTCACAGAGAGAGAGAGAGAGAGAGGCAGAGACACAGGCAGAGGGAGAAGCAGGCTCCATGCATCGGGAGCCCGATATGGGATTCGATCCCGGGTCTCCAGGATCGCGCCCTGGGCCAAAGGCAGGCGCCAAACCGCTGCGCCACCCAGGGATCCCCAGAGAAGTTATAATAAAGGAATCCATACATCTTCCTCTCTGTGTCTGGCTCCCTCAAAAACTGGGGAATCTTGAATTACTCAAACTTCTACCAATAAAAAGGAGAACAAATCTCACCAGTAGAAGCCCCAAACTGTGTAGGTAACATCTGATTTTTGTTTTTTGTTTTTGTTTTTGTTTGTTTTTTTAATATTGCTTGGGATTGGAGACTAAAAGGATAATAGAATAACTCTTCAATGATCTAAGTCTCTTAGCATCCTGAAATTTCTACTGCTTTCTTATTTTAAAAGGACCGAAATTTGTCCTGGTCCAACTCTAAATAAAAACTGAGTTTAAAAAATGGATGTTAATAATGTGTGAGTACTAAGGGAAAAAAAGGAGGGATCACTTTCAGCCCTATTTTTGTCTTACTCTGCAACTTTTAAATAATCAACCCACTGACAGTCGGGACAACACGAAAGTTGTGATCTTGGTAATTTCCATGGCAAACAGTATTGCTCACCAAATACCCCGTATGCGCTCCCACAGTTCTCAGCCTGCCTTGTAGGGCCCGTGAGGTCTGTGACTAGTTTCAGCCAATGGGCTAGGAGCAGAAGTGGTGTATGTGATTCTGGGCTGGAGAGTTTCATGGCTGCTAGTTACCATACCCGCTGCCTCCAATTCTCCCTCCTCCAATCCCTGTCACCATGTAAACCCAAAGACTCAATCTTGGAGACATACTGGAAAAGTCTAGATCCCTGAGTCATTGAAGAGAAGAGAGGTGCTCTGAACAGTCACTTGAACTCAGAGAAGATTTTTCGTGAGCAAGAAATCATCTTTTGTTGTCATAAGCAGCTGAGATTTGGGGAATTGTTTGTTACCTTAGCCTGTCCTGACTAATATAATTCTGTCTCCACGATGGCTCCAAACCACCCCTGTTCTGTTTTCCTCTCTCTTGCTTTTCCCATTTCCTTAAGTGCCTCTCACTTTGAATCCACATTTTAGTTTCTCTTCACTCTGCTGCCTCAAGGCTTAGGAAACCAGGGGATTTGGCTTTGTTGTTCTGGTTGACCCAAGCACATTCAGTGTGAGACTTCTGCCATCTGCTCTCTGAAGGTTGACCATGGCCAAGGCCAAAACCTGAGGGACCTGGAGGCCAGGCAGTTCTTGACATCTCCTGGGAGGTAGAAGAGTGAGCTCAGATAGGAACTATCACAACTAACTGTCCTAATCTCATTTGGGGACCAGGTTCTGTAGGAGCTAGAGTGCAGATAACAGAGGGGGCAGGACCTCCTTGACTTGACTGTAGCTCCTAACATAGACTCTGGGACATAGAGGGGCATGATAAATACTGGAACAAATTGATTAGTTTTTTGAGGTTCTGCTTTAAGAAATATGGTGCAGTATGAGATTATGTGTCACTTAACTCATCCTTTACATATCTAGAGAGCACAGAATAGTAGAAAGAACACTTGGCTAGAGGTCAGCCAACTATAGTAAAATCTGGCTCTGTTTAATAAGTGTGTGACCTTGGTCAAGTAACTAAGCCTTTCTGGGACTCATTTTATCCATCTGCAAAATGAGAGGATTGGAACAAGCAAATGTCCAGATCTTTACCAATTTTAATAGTCTTCGATTCTGTAAGTCTGAAACTTAACAATCAAGCTAGTATAATAAATATGTTTGCATGTCTGTGAATTCTAGTGGGTCCTATAGTCTCTTTCAGGCACCGGCTACATTTTAGGAAATTATAACGTTTATTTAAACTTTCATACTTGTTTATTTTTTACTTAAATTTTCTTTTTTTTCAAATATACATTTGAGTTACACGAATCAAAAACAAAACCAAGGGGCACCTGGGTGGCTCAGTTGATTAAGCATCCAACTCTTGATTTCAGCTCAGGTCATGATCTTAATGGTTGTGAGAGCAAGCCCTGTATCAGGCTCTGTGCTGTGCTTGAGATTCTCTCTCTCTCTCCCTCCCTCTTCCTCACCGCATCCTCTCTTTCTCTCTCTCTCTCTCTCTCTCTCTCAAATAAATAAACCTTTAAAAACAAAACAAAACAAAAGCTTCACTTCTTATCATGATAAGCACTGAGTAAAGTATAGAATTGTACCACTACATTGTACACCTGAAACTAGTGTAACACTGTGTGTTAACTATATTGGAATTTTTAAAAAGTCTCACTTCTATCTTTGTTTCTCTTCATTCAGTTAGGTAACTATTTTTATTAGCGTCTTATCTATCCTGACAAGTTTTCTTTATGTTATCAATCAATATTTTGAATTCCCTCTTTTTCTTTGCATAAAAGGCAACATTTAAATATATTATTAGTTCCTTGTTTGCTATTCTCACTTCATAAAACATGCTGGGACTCTTCCCATATTAAACTACAAAGATATTCTTCATTTTGTATTGCTGCATAGTATTCCATTGCATGATGGACCATAATTTATTTGACTAGCTCCCCAACCAATGAATATTTGGGCTGTTACCAATATTTTGTTATTTCATTGCTATAAGATATAATCATATATGTATATATATGATATATATATATCAAGCATGTAGAAGAGATTTCTATAAGTAGGATTGCTGAGTGAATACATAAATAATTCTACATTGTGGTAGCTATGGACAGATTCCCCATCACAAAGTACTGCCATGCTACATTCCCACCAAAAGTGCATGACACATCTGTTTCCCCACAGCCTCACCAACAGAGGATGGGGTCATACTTGGACTTTTACTAATATGATAGGTGAGAAATGGTATTTTCACATAATTTTTCATATGTATTTATGTTGTCTGTGAGGCCAACCACCTTTTTGTATATTTCAGAACAATTTGCATTTTACCTTCAGTGTCATGTCCTAGGCTCATTTTTCTATTGAGTTTTTGGTCTTTTTTCTTTTTAGAAGCCCTTTATATATTAGAAACATTAATGAGCTGTAATCATTTTAACACATTTATTTTGTGGTTTTATGGCTTTAAATTATTTTAAAGAACTAATAACTATTGAGATAATTTATTTAATAAATAAATATAAGGAATTCTACTCTATGCCAGCTGTTGATGAGAAAAATGAGTAAGACAAAGACGAGGGGTTCCAAAAAGTCACTGGGGCAGTGCAGTTTAAAATACAATCTAGTGTAAGATATAATAATAGTATCTAGGGGCACCTGGGTGGCTCAGTGGTTGAGCATCTGCCTTTGGCTTGAGTCATGATCCCAGGTCCTGGCCTCGAGTCCCACATTAAGCTCCCTGCGGGGAGCCTGCTTCTCCCTCTGCCTGTCTCTGCCTCTCTCATGAATAAATGAATGAAATATTTTAAAAAATAGTATCTGATAATTTTTAAGGTTGTATTAGTTGGTGAAAAAAACATAAAAATAACAATGCCTTTAGCAAAACAAAATTTCTGTCCCATAAAAGTCTAGATGAGTGGTCCAGGACTAGTATTGGACTCATGGTGTCAGAAACCTAGGCTCTTTATGTAGCCTCAGCTCATGGCTCAAGACAGTGCCAAAGACTTCCTATCACTTAAGGGTAGTTCTAGGGAGTTGCTCTAAGGCTGCTCCACTTATAACCCATTTCACCAGAACTTAGTCACATCAAGTTGCAAGGCAGGCTAGAATTGTTCCGGGTTACTGTGTGCCTGCTAAAAATTGGGATTCTGTGACAAATTAAGGAGAATGGATATTGGGGTTCAGTCTGAATCTGCCAAAAAGTAAATGGGAAAAATATTGGTATTCTCATTATAAAGGATAAAAAAAATAACTATCTATCTGTTCAAGATGCTGGACTGAGCACATTTTCTACCTGTTACCACACACACATGCATACACACACACATACACACACATATATAGAGAGGAAAAAACCCATAAACACATAACAGCAAAGAACATGGAGAGGGGACACTATAAGTGGATGAGTAGTTTTAGCAAATTTCTTGCAGCCAGAAAGTACATGCAAGAAAGTTTGGTAGGGTTCACAGTAGAGAATGGATTCGATCATCTAGAACTTGGGAGAAGCTCTGGGCCTGAATTGGCAGGGAAGGCAGGAGAGAAGACTGAGAACTGGAACTGAAAAATGAGGACTGATTAAAGGTTCATATATGAAACAATTGCTCCCCACTCCCACCCACCCCTTTTCCCAATATCTACACATAGATTGCATGACTGCCAGGACATGATGTGATCACCACTAGAAAAGATAAAAAGAAAAAGATTTATATATCTTATAGAAATTCTAAAAATGGCATGAGACGAATTTAACTCGTGTGATTATTAGTAGCACGGAATACAATCCTTCTTATTCTTTCCTTCAGAAGGAAAGGAAAGACTTCCTGTTCAGAAGTCTCCAGAACAGGAGTCAGTTCCCTATCCACCCCATTAGAACAAAGCTCACTTAGTCAACAAGCCCTATATACCCAGAGCTACTAATTACTACTTCCTCATTCTTAATTATCAATGGACAATCAAGGTTACAAAAAACAACTACCTGAAAATCGCACCCTGACGAAACAAAAATAATTCAAGAACACAAAAAAACTTCTCATCAAAAGAAATTCTCATCAATATCTTGAGAGTAGGGATCCCTGGGTGGCGCAGCAGTTTGGCGCCTGCCTTTGGCCCAGGGCGCGATCCTGGAGACTCGGGATCAAATCCTACGTTGGGCTCCCGGTGCATGAGCCTGCTTCTCCCTCTGCCTGTGTCTCTGCCTCTCTCTCTCTCTCTCTCTCTCTCTGTGATTATCATAAATAAATAAAAATTTTAAAAAAATATCTTGAGAGTAATAATGTTATTTATCACTCAAGCTGGGACAATGTAGAGAGTGATACGGTGAACTATTAATATTTACGCCAGGACAGACAGGTATAAACTATGACTATCCTCAACAAACCAAGACAGACGATTGCTGTTATGGACAGAATATTTGTGTCCCCTTAAAATTCATATGTTGAAATCTTATCCAGCAATGTGGTGGTACTAGGAGGTGGGCTCTTTGGAAGGTGATTAGGCCATAAGGGTGGAGATCTCACCAGACACTGAATCTGATAGCATCTTGATCTTGGACTCCGTAGCCTCCAGAACTGTGAGAAATAAATGTTTGGGGATGCTTGGGTGCCAGTGGTTGAGTGTCTGCCTTCGGCTCAGGGCACTATCCTCCAGTCTAGGGATCAAGTCCCACATCAGGCTCCCTATGAGGAGCCTGCTCTCTCTCTGCTTATGTCTTGGCTTCTCTCTCTGTGTTTCTCATGAATGAATGAATAAAATCTTAAAAAAAAGGAATAAATGTTTGTTGTCTTAGCTACACAGTCTGCAGCATGACTAAAGCTATCACCCTACTCCTGAAAGATCTGAATAGGTATAATATATGTAAATGAGAACAGGACGCTAAGAAAAAGGAACAATCAGAAACCAAGATAGAATTCTCAGAAATTAAAACTTTTGATTGTAAAATTTTAAAGTTTAATAGAAATGGTAGAATATAAAGTTGAGAAAATCATCAAAACATAGAGAAAAAGGAGAATAATATGGAAAATATGAAGAAAAGGGGGACAAAGATAAATTCCAGAGTTCTGACACCTGCTTTTTTTTTAAGAGTTCAAAACGGAGAACAGTGAAAAGAAAAAAGGATAATAATAAATGAAATGCTAGAAGAAATGACTCAGAATTTTTTAAACTCAAGGGCTATCAAGTAACCAACAACAACAAAAAGAGAATGTTTCTGTTTTTACATACTCACTGTGAAATTACAGAACAACAAGGGCCAGAGATTCTAAGAGTTTCCAAAGGGAAAAAAAGTAAGTTCCTTATTTTTCCAATCCAACTGGCATTAGATTTCTAATCCAAAACCACCCATGCCAAAATGCAGTAGAAAAAAATCTTTTAGAGTTCTCAGAGCAAATTATTTTAAAACTAGAAATCTATATCAAACCAAATATTTAAGCATGAGCATCTAATGAAGTCTGTTTTAGATATTCAAGAAGGAAAGAAATGTATTCCCACACATGTTTATTGGGGGGTTACTTGAGTGTGTCAAGTCCAGCAAAGGTAAAGCAAAAATTCTAGAATGGAAAGTTTTTAATAGAAGAAATAATAGAATTTACTAAAAAAAAAAAAATCCTGGATACCAATTGTCAGTGACCTAGTAAATCATTTGTCCAAATTAAAAGAATATCAACGGGCTCTAAGAAAAATGTTTTCAAGAAGAATGGAATGGATCCCCCCATCCTACCCCCTCAACAGAGTAAGATGAGTAAAGACTAAATATGATAAAGGAGGCATATGTTTCTTCTACCAGAAGAAAAAAATACAATCAGTAATTCCAGGAAAAACAAAAAATTGTACAAAAAGGAACTAAACTAAAATGTAGCAGTATTTTGAGCAATTGGATGAGTGTGAGAAAGAAGATGCTATTTGTTCTTGAAATATTTTTCTTTGAACGTTAGTGGAGTCGTGACATTGGAACCATAGAAAAGAAATGCAATCATGGTGCTCTACTTAGCTCTGTAACAATATTTACATAGCCATATTGTAAGCACTGTTTTCTGGTTTTCAATTTTTAGAATCAACCTATAAACAAAGCAGAGGAAACTTAATTGTGGTTTCAGAATAGATGGAATTTGGGAGGTAGAAGGAGGTAGAGAGGTGGAAGAAAGAGACATTTGGCTCTTATTGAATGAGCAGTCAAAGGTATCATTGACTGTTGATGGAACAAGAATTAGAGGTTTGTCTACAGTTACAACAGTAACAGAGAAACTAAAATAGCTAAAACTTTCAAAACTTAGCAAGGAGTGGGGGGGACACAAATTAAAACCTTATCTACCCTAAAAGGAAGTGGATAATGTCTACTGAGGTTGTTGATCAAGACATAGCCGGGTAAACATATTATTTGAAGATGCAGAAGAAACCACAAGCAGAACTAAAAACAGAAGCTGGTTAAAGGCTGTCGTCTCTGGGAAGTGGAATGATGGTGAGGAGAGGTGGGTCAGGGTACTGTTTCTTTACATGGCAAAACTTTTTGGACCATTTGATATTTTAATCATGTGCATAAATCAGTCTGATAAAATTTGAATTTAAGTCCTGGAGACCCATTTCACTGCCACATCATCAAAATACTAAAACTGATTACAAAATAAATGAAATATTCACAATAAAATGAGAGAAAGCAGAGAAACTGATTTAACACAATTCACACTGGCCCATGGCTAAGAAATGGGAGATCTGGAATTTGGACAAAAGCAACTATATGTCCACTGGGCTAGCCACCACTGGGTCCATATGACAAAGATGTCATCTCTGCTATCCAGGGATTTAGGGTCTAAATGAGGTATTACCAGTTCTACAAGGACCTTCCTCTTCTATGCGTCTGCTCCAGGTCAGCCCCCAACCTCAGTCCTGAGTCTTGCACACAGCAAACCTCTTGTCTCTTTCCTCCTCCTGGAAAAGATAGACCATCAGTCACAGGTAGAATTGTTTTTTTTTTAATTTTTATTTATTTATGATAGTCAGAGAGAGAGAGAGAGAGAGAGAGGGGCAGAGACACAGGCAGAGGGAGAAGCAGGCTCCATGCACCGGGAGCCTGATGTGGGATTCGATCCCGGGTCTCCAGGATCGCGCCCTGGGCCAAAGGCAGGCGCCAAACCGCTGCGCCACCCAGGGATCCCCACAGGTAGAATTTGAATTCCTCATCCATCCTTTGGTGGTTTTGCCTTTTAAAAGGAATCATTCCCATCCTGGACCCAGCTTCTTACCTCATTCATTGCTTCCTGGTTAAGCAAGAAGGATTAGAATATTGAGAACTTCCCCTTCCAATGGAGAGCTTGACAGAAAGCCTTAAAGACTATAATCTAGAAACATAAATCAAATATGTATTTTCATTGCAAGGAGGCCATTAGGGAAGATAGGGAAGAAATACAAGTTCCTAGGAGGTAACATACAATCACGTAGTTGAGCCCCGAGAAATAAAATACAGACTGACAGTGTCGGAGTTTGGAAGGAGGGAACCTCTTTCCTGAACGTTGAAAAGAGTTGGTGTAGTTTTTGAATGTTGAGTTTGAAGTAGATCAAACCATCCTGGAGGTAAATAAATTTTGCCAGGGGGTGGGGACGTGGTTCACTTCCGCCCAACAGCTGATGGATGTTTGGGGCTCTAGGAAAGGAGGGAGCTGACCTGGCCTTCACTCAGTGTTGATGTGAGTCCTGATTGGGAAACCAGGATTTTCTTTAAGATCTCTCCTGAGGAGCCCTGCTTGTTGCCAGGAGATCCCACGGGGTATTCTGGTTAAGTGGCCCTCAGTCCTCTGGGAGACTGGAGAGTTTGTAGACTATCAGGTGTCCCTGGACACATTCATATGCAAAGCAGACATGGATTGTAACGATTGTAGACAAACTACCTTTTTCCATATGCATACACGTGTTGTAATTAGTAAAATACAAATCATTTTATTTTATTTATTTTTAAAGGTAAATAATTTTAAAGCGTTATTCAACTGACAGTAACTTTTTACATTATGTGGTTTCACAAAGGACATTAAAAGTACAACCACAGGCCTTTTCTGTGCTCCATTAGGCTTCCAGGTTTATACTCAGATCTCTGCTTTCTTTTAAAGCACTTAACACAATTTCTAATTGCATTTTTATTTTTGTGGCCGTTTATTTCATGTCGGTCTCTCCCGCTAGACTATCTGCTTCATGGGGGCAACGAATGCATCTGTTTTTCTCACAAATTGTATTCCAAACTCCTAGCAGAATGCCTGGCACATAGTAGGTGCTCAGTAAATATTTGTTACGCAAATGAATGAAGTGGCAGGGTTGGGGGAGGGTGTTCAATAATTATTTGTTTGATGATTTAAAAGTCTGATTATTAAAGGAAGCAATGATCTGGTTATTTTACAAATATAACCAAGACCCAGCAAGCCAAGAGAGTTACCAAAGAGACAGGTTGGTTCACTGCAAATATGGAGGCAATCTGAACCCAGGGATCTGCCTAGCATCATTGCCAATTTCTAATAGCATTTATTTTTGAGCTTATTTGTAAGTAATGTGATGCTGGACATGATTCAAAGCACACCAAGCAGAGGCTCAGCCTCTTTAGTGATTATAATCTAAAAGAGTGTCCAGTGGAAATTTTACATAGGAATGTTTATGTTGATGCTTTCTCATCAACTATATACTTAGCTCCCTCAGGATGTATGATAGTGTGGGTCACAAACAAGGGATCACTAAAAGGAGGGGACTCCATTTTCTGAAGCCCCCTCCTCAGCTCCTCAGTCCATTTACTCCCAAGTCCCCCTGAGCCTGAAACTAGACTGTGCTATTTATGGAATGCCAATCACCAGAGAGAACTATTCTAGGTGCTTTGGGGAAATACATAGGACTTACCAGGCATGGTACTTGCTTTAGAGGGGAAAACAAACAAGTCTACATTTATTTTCCTTTGTCACTAGGGTTCTTTCTCTCTAAAGATCTATTCTGGGTACTCAGCAGCTGCTGAATTGACCTGCAAATAAATTCGACTACATTCACAGTTCCTAAAAATGACTGTGATCAGTTCAGTTACAAAGGTGAGAAGAAAATATTTTCAGAGAGAGCAGAGGTACATGAGAAAAAGTCACATAAAATAAGTAGAAAAGGCTTGAGATTGCATAAATCCAACACAAACTGTTGGTTGTGAGGAGGTAGCAGTCTCTCCAGTTATGAAGAAAAATCTCAACATGCATCCTACATGGGACCCTGCCAGCAGCCTATGGGGCATGTCACTCCCCTTCTCCATTTATGGCTACCGGTTGCCATTGCTTGGCAAGTACAGTAGATGGAAATATTTAAAGACCCTAAACTCTACTCCCAATGAACTGGGACTCCAGTTCTGGAGGTCACAGCAAGAAAATAGAGTGACCCAAACAAATTTCTTTAAGATAAAATTTCCTTTCATTTTGACAACTAACAGCAAAATCTGGATTTCTAAAATACTTTTCCTCCCATCATTTAGGTGGGAGTGCTCAGAAAAGGACAGAGTGGTAGCGATAACTAAGCTACTTGTGATGGCAAGGGTCCTGTAGCTTGCTCGGGTTTGGGCTGCAAGATAGTGCATTTCAGCTACCTTTCACGTTCCCACCACCTAACAATGCTGGCAGGTGACATTGTAGGAGAGGAAAAATAGTTTCAAAAATAATGTTTTGGATGCCTGGGTGGCTCAACTGTTGAGCATCTGCCTTCGGCACAGGGCGTCATCCTGGAGTCCTGGGATCAAGTCCTGCATCTGGCTCCCTGCATGGAGCCTGCTTCTCTCTCTCTGCCTGTGTCTCTGCCTCTCTCTCTGTGTCTCTCATGAATAAAGAAAGAAAATCTTTAAAAAATATATATTTTTTTCTTCTACCATTCTTTATTCTTGGCTGAGATCCCCTATAATAAAAACACATTAACAGAAGAAAAATGAATTTTTAAAAAATATTTTATTTATTCATTTGAGAAAGAGAGCATAAATGCACAAGCAGATGTAGGGGCAAAGGGAGAAGGAGGGGGAAAGAATCTCAAGCAGACTCTGCTCTGAGTGTGGAGCCTGGCTTGGGGCCTGATCTCATGACCCTAGGATCATGACCTGAGCTGAAACCAAGAGTCAGATGCTTAACCGACTGAGCCACCCAGGCAGCCCAGAAAAATGAATTTAGTTACATACATTTGTACATCCATCCATCCCCCCCACCAAGGTATGGGACGCCAAGACAGCCTGGTAACTGAGTGGTAACTGAGGATTATATACCACCCTGGGAAAAGGGATAGGGGTGAGCCTCTCTCTTTCGGTCTTTGCTATTTGGAAGGGGAAACAAGTTTCGTGGGAGAGTTGCCATGTGCCAGGAGTTATATGGGACATTTTACATGTAATAAGCCACTTAATCTACCCAACCTGTCAGCGAGGGGCTTAACATTCTCTTATTCTTGCAGATATTAAGAATAAACAAGTGCAGATATATGAAGTTCCTTGCCCAAGGTCACACAGCTAACACATAGTGGAGGCAATATTGGAAGCCATAATCTGCTATTATCAAGCTGAGGCTTACTTACAGGCAGGAAGTGTGTTTATATCAACCACGAAGCCCCTCCAGACACTCTGGACAAAGTAGCATTGTAGCAGGAGATAAGGAGAAATGGGACCCTCCTGCACCCCATCTTTTGCACTTGAGGAGTTGCTGCTTCCTGCCTCGTGGGGCAAAAGGGCAGAGCCCTGCTTTCATTCCTCTGCAGAAAAAAAAGCAGGTCTATGCCAGACATAGAAAGTTCACTCTTCAGACCTTTCTGCGAAACTGCATTATGTTCTGTTTCATGTTTCCTAAATTATTTGCAACAGGCAGCTGTGCTTGGTCAGAATCTCTGAGGTGCTCTGGGATTCCAGACAGGGTGGGGGCTGCCGCCCTGCTCTCTCCGGCTGGGAATAATACAATTCACAAATGTGGAGCATCTGGGGAATTTAGGGGCTAAAAAAGAGAAGCTCCTGGCTGGAAGTGGCTAGGATTCCTGGAACTTCGTGGTCCAGGGATGTTTTGCTTTTGCTGTGTAGCTAATAATACAGCAGCCCTGTATTGACAGTTACCGTGTCGTAGGCACCGCACGAAGGACCTTTTGCAGGTTCTTGCCGCATCCATCTGGCAATCCTGACAGCACTTAATCCTCGCAACGACCCTGAGAGGTAGATATTAGCCGGCACATGTTATATCAGATGAATAAATGGAGGCTCAGATATCATCACAGCTTTTCCACCAAATTGGGGTTCAAACCCAGGCTGCTTGGCCTGAATGTTCATATTTTTAACAACAGTATGTTGCTGCCCATGAATTTACTGTGAGGTTAACGAATATATCGGACAGGCTTTTCTCCATCTCACACGCTACCCACCAAATGCTTGAGCAATTGAGATAGTTTGAGTTCACTGATGAGGGGAATGGAAAAACAGCACTTGGGTTTGTCCCAGTTACATGAATTAATTCTGTCTTAGGGTTCTGATGGCAGCATAAACCAAAGAGCCCAGAATCCCATGATGAAATTATATCGTTAAAGTCCTTGGCAGCTTAGCTATTATTTTATGTAAAATATATGCATGGCTTCTGAGAATTCTTCTCCACCAGCAGACAGGATGAAAAAAATATTAGCAATGATCGGATTCTATGCTATCACGCCGGTATTTATGTGCCATTATTGATAGGAATGCTGCTTGTTTGGAATCTGGAAGGTAAACAGAGTTTCAAATTCCAACCCTCTATTGTGGAAAGTAATAACCCTGCAGCATGGCCATGCAAATTAAGGAACTCTGAAACCCCAAACCTCCAATCACAGCACCGGGCACACCAACATTCCAAACACGCCTCTCTCCCCAAAGAGAGCCTGGCTCATGCCACGGAATCTTTTCAGAGCCAGCATCAAAGGCTGCGTGAGGCCCAGTATGTGGGACATCTCATTGCAGCCCAAGTCCCAACGTGGGGTGAGGTCAGTGAGGGCAAATAACTAAATAGTTTTCTCCAAAACGCCATAGTTGGAATTCCCTCCCCTGCCCTGGGTTCCTCGCCCCTCCTCGCTATCATGCATGTCTTAGTCTTACAAAGTCCTGGGGGCTCAGTGCCTGGCTGGCCCCCCGCCCCACCCACCTGCTGCACAAGGCGGTGCCCAGCCCAAGCATAAAAGAACTCCACCACCACCACCACCCCCCCTTCTGCAGAGAGGGACAGAGCTCGAGACACGCCCAGGCTATCTATAGAAAATCCCTCTGGGGGTTCTGCTGACAAGTCACTCGAGATCCCTCCTTGGGCTTTATTATGTCACAGGAACCCTGGATGGAATGCAGAGGATTAAATTCCGAGCCCTTCCCAGTCGGCTGGCCCCGAAGGAGGGGAGCCAGCCGCTTTCTGCCTGGCTCTGGGGCCTGCTGCGCTCTCAGGTGCCCCCTACTGAGTGTTTTCGGCCCTCTGGTCCTGACGCCTGCAGAGGCACAGGCCAACCGTGCAGGGCGGCTGTAGGAAGGCCTGGGGGCTGCAGGCAGCTCTACCCGGCTGCTTTCTTAAAGCCTGGAGGGAAAAGGGTGGACGCTAAGGATGCAGCTTTGACCCTCGGAACTCTCCGAAGGGATCTGGGCAAATCACTGCTCCCCACTGAGCTTTGGTTTCCTCCCTGGGAAAACCCTGGCCCATGAAACTGCTACTATCACTACCTCGCAGAAGCTAGGGGGTGGACACCACGCAGGGCTCTCAGCAGGTGCTGAGGGGGGATTTGGAGGCCCCAGTGGCAGGCACAGGTCCATGCACATTGAAGGATGACAGAAAAGATGCCAGAGCGAGGAAACACTTCAAATGTGGGCTTATTCTTTTTTGAAAGGCAAGGATATCGTCAGGTTACTTAACCTGACAGTCCTGTGTGTTCCTCATCCATAAGATGATGAGGTAGGTTCCTACCTACTAGGTAGGTCTGTGGTGATGAATAAATGGGTCAGTTCATTAAAAGGGCTTCAGATGGTGCCTGGTGTGTACCAAGACACCTATTATTATTATTATTCTATGGGTTACCTATGGTGGTGGTTGTTGTTCTTATTATGAGATCCCAGAGCTTTTACAGCCAACAATGCTTTGCAAAGATCACTAGTGTTGATAAAATTCCTTGCACATTTATGACATGCCAGTCATTCTGCTGAACATTTAAAATAATCCAGCATTTCAGAACAATCCTGTGCGTGAAGTACTATCATTTCCACCTTTTAACACTGAAGAACCCGAGTGTTAGGGACCTGCACTGGGTCAGAGAGCCGGTGAGTGACAAGCAATGTCATACCTGTCCCACCAGAGCTTGCCCACACAAGTAGGTGAATAGTGGAAAATAGCCTAGCCACAAATTATTGATGATATTTGAAGTCAGATGATGACTACATGGGTACATGGGAAGTTCATTAAGTTATTCTACTTTTTAGTTATTCATTAAGTCCTCTCCAGCTGTTGGAACTCCCAACGCACCCTTGACCTTGCTGGGTCTCATATGGAGCCATAAGGCAGATACTTACACCCGCTTTCTTTCCTTCACACGGTTGTCTCCAGGGAAGTGCTGTGCCAATTTACGTTCTGCCCAGAAGTGGGAGGAATCTAATCTTCATATAGGAAGGTAAGTCAAAGGAGGTGGTAGCGGACTTGGACAGTCCCCGGGAGCCTGCAGATACATGGGATTGTCCTGCTCCTTCTCAGAGAATGAGAAAGGGTGGAGGGGACATAGTATACATTTGATCTAAGCCAAAAGCCCAGGGAGGCAGGCTCCTGTAGTCCTGGGGAGGCCACTTGTGTTATGAAAAGTAGATGGTTTCCCACTTTCAGAACCTGGCAGGTCTTGAATCTCTCAGTGTGTGTCCATGCGGGCACACATGCGCACGCACCACACACACACTGATGCTTTCAGTAATAATGCATCACTAGGCTTCCACCTTAGCAGAGTATGTGAAACATGTAAACAAATAATAAATTATGCCTGTGCCAATGGGGCATAGAAGCAGTAACTATAAAATACTACCCAGGGGAGAGAAAGTTTATTGAGACTATGATAGAATGCCCCAATCTCATTGCCAATGGCATTATTTCACACCCAGAGCAAGCTGGCAGGGTTGTTACTTCTTGAAGGAGAGTTTTGTCTTTCTCTTAAACATTAGATTTTTTTTCTCCTTTAAACAATGCAAATCTTTCCTTCTGAAGGGATGTTGAAGAGCAGAATCCTTCCATTGTTATAAAAGGGATTCAAGATGCTCAGAATGAAGGGATTCCTGATGACAAGGGTTTTTTTTTTGTTGTTGTTGTTTGTTTTGTTTGTTCGTTTTAAAGATTTTATTTATTTATTCATGAGAGACCCAGATAGAGAGAGGCAGAGACACAGGCAGAGGGAGAAGCAGGCTCCACGCAGGGAGCCCAACATGGGACTCGATCCTGGGACTCCAGGATCACGTCCCGGACCAAAGGCAGGTGCTAAACCACTGAGCCACCCAGGGATCCCCATGACAAGGTTTTAAGTACTGCTCATTTGGCAAGGTGGGTGCCACCAAGGCTTTCCTTTACATGGAATGCAGACCTTGGTTCCTAGAGGTAAGAGATCCTTTGAGGGACATGTCCCTGCTGGACCCTGGGTTGAGAGATGATGCATCATAACAGACTAGAGCAGTGGTCTCCAAGGTGGGGTGTCATACCCAGAGGGTGCTATCCCCAAGCAATTCATTTGAAGTGAAGAAAGTATTCACTTTTTATATTTATTTTTTATGTTATCAATACAAAACCATTTGGTTATTAAAACTTTAAATATATATAAAAGTAGAATAACTTAATGAACTTCCCATGTACCCATGTAGTCATCATCTGACTTCAAATATCATCAATAATTCGTGGCTAGGCTGTTTTCCACTATTCATCCACCTACTTGCTCCACTCTCTTCTTCTCCCACATTCTTTGAAGCAAATGCCACCGTATACATTGGGAAAAGCAGTCTTGTACATGCAGTCATTGGACACTCCTCACCACCCCGCAGAACATTTCTTACTAAAAGATAAAGCACCCACACAGCCTGTACTGGGTTTTATTGCCTTGTGTGGGAATAGTTTTCCCTATTTTAGGTTCAATGGATGTTCCTTTGCTTAAGCATGCACATCAATGGGTCACAGGTCCTCAGTCTTCAGTATTTCAGACCTCATGGGAGAGAAGTTGGGGTCCTTCCACTCTGAGAGGACCTACATATAGATCAATTGCCCTGTATTGGCTGCTGGGTGAGACCCAACAGCCATGAGAGACCAATCTATGTTTCTTCTCTATGTAAGGAAAATGTTCCACCTTGCATTTTCCTTGGTGATTCCAACACCACAATAAAAAGAACTGAAGAGTTTGGAGTCCATCCTTGGATTGGTAACCAGTGCACAGTGTTCTGCTCCCTAGAACTGATAACTGCTGCTCTATGTTTTGCTGTACACTCTCTCATTATGGCCATAAATATTTCAATATATGGATCTAAACTAGTCCTCCATCTTTAAAAACATAACCACAATACCATCATTATATTCTGAAAGCATCAATGATAATCCCTCCACATAATTGAGTATCTAATCACTGTTTACTTTTCCTCAATTGTCCTATTTTTTTACAGTTTGAACTGGGATACAAACAAAGTCCATACATTGTGATGGATAAATATGTCCCTTATATCCCTTTTAATTTATTGATCCCTTTCTCAACCTTTTATTCTATTCTTGCAAATTTTGTTGAAGACCCTGGATTATTTTTCCTGGTTAATCTACAGGTTGGATTTTGCTGATTACATTCCCATGGTATCATTTATCATGTGCTTTTATCCCTTGTATTTGCTATAAATGAAAAATCAAGAGGCTCTCTCAGGTTCAAATTAAATATTTCTGGCAAGAACACTTTGTAGATGGTGCTGTGGACATCTATTGGGAGAACATAATATTTGGTTTTCTCTTTTTTTGTGATATCAGCAATCTGTGATGATCATTACTAAATCCTGTAACTCACTAAGGATTACAAAATGTGACATTCTATATATCTGTCCTCATTTATTAGCTGGAATACTTCTATAAGGAGAATCTTCTCATTAGCTTTCTGCTAACCCCGAGGCATAACTCTTATAGGAAAGGCAGGACAAATGATTCTTTTCCTGGACCAGTTTTCAAAATAATAAGTTCATCATCTAGTATTTTCCAAAAGTGATTACCACATATCTTTTAGTAGCTATAAGCATATGAATTTGCACATATATAATGTGATTTAACCCATTGTGGTTACTCAAAGTCCCTAATTTTTGGCCAGTGGAAACCTATTCAAGTTGGCTCCTGAGTCCTTTTGACATGACCCCACTACTAATTGATAGCTCCTTTGCTTTCTGGTATGACAAGATGTTCCAAGCGTACTTCCCAGACTTCTCCAAGGAGCTGATTCCTTTTAGTGGGAAATAGTATTTAAAGACCACAATCTATACTTAGGGTTAGATTATCCTTTTTAAAAAATTATTTAAAACTATTTAAAAATAAAAATGTGCGTAATATATTAATACTATGGTAGGTAGATTACATTTATGAATGACAAAGAAACATACATACCAAATACAGTTTAGAGACCTACTTATTTAAGGTATATATCTGAGAAATGTGCTTGAATTCCAATTCTGACTTCCTTTTCTGGCTGTTTGGCCTTGGTCAAGTACTTTTTTCTCACTAAATGTCATTTTCTTCAAGTGTAAAATGAACAACAGTCATAGCCACTTCAGTCATAGCCACTTATTTGACGAGCAAATAAGATAGATGGTAGATAGAGATAGAGATATTGGTAGATGGTAGGTTAATAGATAGATCCATCCATACATACATATGTACACACGTACTTACCCTGGCTTCACTCAACAAATGGGAGCTATTCTAGTATATTGACTAAGACCAATATTGGCAGAGCCCCACTCTTATGGAAGGTCCTGTGTCTGCCTCTCAAGGATCTTGCAAACCAGAGGACTAGAGAAGCACAGCTCATAGGGAAGCACATGCAGCAACCATTCTCCCAAGGATTTCCTGAGCAATATGAAGGGTGATTCTTCTGGAAGTTCAGAGGAGAACTCCTGGGCACCTGGAGAGGTCTGGAAGTCTTTGTGAGAAATATAGGGCTTTAGCTAAGGAGGTGGACATGGGATAGGAGGTGGCAGGGAAGGCACGCCGGCTGGGGCAGATGGCCAGGTACAGAGAAAAGAGGAGACAACAAAATAGTAATAAGAAGAGAAGCTACTGGAAGAAACTGTCGCAGGAAAGAATGAATGTTCCATAGTCCCAACCCTCCATAGAGATGAGCCAGAGGAGGATAAGAAACAGGACCCTGTTGGTTTTAAGAGTATATTTGGTCTCTCAGGAGTGGAAGGAAGCTATGCTGCATCTGAGAGGAAAGAGGGAGTGGGGGCTTGCACAGAGGGCTCCCGGTGGGTGGTCTTTAGAAGGACAAAGCCGCCCAGGCACTAGACAACTACAGAGCAACCTAGAATCCCATAAGCTGCCCTAGTGTGTGGCAGGCATCCCCCCACTTTCACAATGGCTTTGATGGCCCAAGCCCCAGGAACGCCAAGACTAGGCTGGCAGCAGCAAAGCCAATGCCAGGAATAACTGAAACTGTGCATGCCTCTCAAAAGCTTGGTGGGCCTCTGGCTCCCGTCTGGCTGGGCCACGTCTGGAGCTCACATTATCACGATTACGTGTCCGACACTGTGTTAAGTGCTTAACACACATTCTGCCATTTAGTCCTTATGGTCAGCCTCCAAGACAAAGTGTTCCCATTCAACAGATGAAAACACTGAGGGTACAGAAGTCCAGCAATTTAGTGCAGGTTAAATACAAACTGAAGGTGGAATTCAAACTTAAGTCTGCCTCTAAAACCCTTTCTCCTACTCTTTTCACTTTCCAGTGTTACTGACTATCCCTTAAAATAATGGTCTGATTCATTTAGTACAGCATCTATGGTCGCCCATGGTAGAAGCTGCTGGAACATTCCACATTTTTTACACACATTAACTCTTTTAGTTCTCTCATGCCTTATAGGAAGCTTTTCTATTATTCTTATTTTGGAAACGGAGGCACAGAGAGATTAAAAAACCTACCTCAGGTCACACAGTGAGGACAGCGCAGGGTTCAAACCCAGGCAGTCTGGATCCAGAGCCTGCAGGCTTGATCTCGTGCCATAACTCTGCCTCACATGGGCCAGGTTTCCTCTCCATCCCACGTTTCCTTTCTAATGCAATTATGTGTCTGCCCAGGAAGCACTGTCGGGGAGTGGCAGGAAGGCTGAAATACCCTAGAACAAGATGTTGGAGGTGGCAGGTGGCAGTTCTATGCTAACAATATCTGTTCCCCTTGCAGCGGCACCTCTGATACTTATGTGAGGTGAATGCACTTGGCTCTGGGAATCAGAGAATTTGGACTTTTAGGGGTAACAGTGCACGTACCATTCCACTACTCTGGTGTCAGAATTTTCTCTTTTTTTTTAATTAAAAATTCTTCTTAGGAGATTTTATAGGGAGAGCACAAGCAGGTGGTGTTAAGAGTAGGGGAAAAAAATCTTCTTTGTCCCTTAGGGACTAAGAGCAATGCCTGTTCTACTGAGATTTGTAGTCCAATTTATCTTCCTTAAATGACCACATAGGAAAATGATCACAGCAGCGAAGTGACATTAGAAATGTGAAATGGATAAATAAAACGTTGGCGAGCGCTCTGGCTGCTGAACCCACTTGAAAAATGGAGATCTAAAGAGTACACAAACTGAACTAGAAGGAGCCTTTAGAAGGAAGGCAACAGAACAAAAATGTCAAATGTTTATCTGGACAAAAAGAGAAACTGATGGGCAGAGGCCCTCAGGCCCTTGCAGGGTTCTTTCTTCTTGAGCAAGGCTGAACATTTCCACAGGTCATTTCCCTGCAGTGGTCACAGCCACTTCTAGTGATGACGGCACACCACGGAGCGTTCCTCGTGGAAGGGCCTTTGAGGTCACACTTTATAGTCTGACCACTTCACTCTGCAAATGCGGAGCCAGGCCCAGAGAGATGAAGTGACATGGCCTGATACTTGATGTGCATTGTCTTGTGCGATGTTTACAAAAATCAAACCATTCATCAGATTGGAATGCAGGTGAAAACAGCAGCAACCACTGACATCCCCGAACCCTACTGTGTTCCAGGTCCCAGAGAGCCTTCTGCAAATGTGATGTCATCTCGTCCACGCAACAACTTGGTGAGATTGGTACTAGCACAGCCATTGAGGCCTGGAGAAATTAAGTGTCTTGACCAAGGTCACATGGCTAGGAAGTATCAAAGCCACGTCTCAACCCAGCCCTGGCACCAATTCTCATGTTCCTTCTTTACTGCCTTTTGACAAGAATGGGGAAATAGTAAAATAAACCGGGATATATCTCCTGGGATATTATTTCACAATTAAAAATTGTTATGAACTTTATGTAGTAACATGGTAAATGCTCATTATACAGTGTTTAGTGAAAACTATAATAGTCGATGTAACTATGCAGAAGAAAAATGGAAGTAGAATGTTTAAATACTAACAGTGGCTGAATAGCATGATAAGCTTCTCTTTTTTTTTCTGCTTTTTACCCATTTAAATTTTATGTAATGCGGTATAGATCTTTTTGTAACGGAAGAATGAATATAACCATTTTTCTTAAAGAACCAGCAGTATACCCTTAGAATCGATAACGAAAAGGCTAAAATGAATAGTAATATATTTTCCTTTCCTTGGCAATAAAAGCTAATAAGTAATTGATTTGCAGTGTGAGATAGAAGACCATTATACAAAGTGCATACATAACACCATTCTCTTCTTACGTTTCATCAGATGCAACAAAAACTAAAACTCAAAGAATTAAAATCTGAAGCTACCCTATTTTTATGGCTTGCGTAGCCGAGTCTATTAATAAAACGAGATGATAACCTTCCTATGTTTACCAGGGTGGTGACTAATCATTCTTTCCTCTGTCTGTAATTGAGCTCCAGCCAACTTTGAGGCCCGTGGACACATTGGGTTAGAAGATTCCTTCCCGTCCACTCTCTCCTTCCACGTGTGGAAGCTCAGGCAAAAAGCAGCAAGTCACTTGCTCAAGATCTTGTGAGTCTTAATATTTAAATCCTGAAAATAAACTCCAAACCCCCCTTTTTGGTTTTGTGCCGATCCCAGCAGCCAGTTCAGAACCCTTCCTTCTCTGGATGAGTTAAGGCTTCAGTGAGGGCACAGGATGAAAAGCCCAGTTTAATAAACATGGGCATTAGCAGTAGCTTAATTCCCTGAGTGCTTCCTAGGTACCAAGCACCATGCTAAATGCTTAACACGGCCGATTTAGCCACTGACGTAAGCCTGAGGTACAGGTAATAGCATCAATCTTATTTCTATGCTGAGGAATAGGAGGGTCCGGAGGACCAAGCCTCATGCCCCAAATGTATAGCCAGCTGGCAAGTGGGCCAGGGCTTTAGCCTGGATTGAAGGCCTTCAGAGCCAGGACTCGTACCTCCTGCATCTTAGCCCGGAAGGGACTCACAGTGCCAGCAGGCTCTCACCCACGGGCACAGTATTATTCCCGGGGAGTTAAGAAACTTGCCTGAGGTGAGAAGGGGTGTTGGAAAGAAAGCCAGATGTCTGTAGTCCAGAAACATGACCAAGGCTATTTGGTAGCAATCCAGAAAGCCTTGATTTCAACCTCAGAGAAGCAATCAATCAGCTCCTCCTTCTTCCTTCTTCCCACCAAAGTGTGCCTCCTGGTAGCCTTGGCTTTTGCTTACTCAGCATGCACCCCCCACCCCCTTTTTAATAGAAATTGTGATCAAATGTAAAGTCGGCAACTCATTCAACAGATGCATGGTGGGTTTCAGGCCTTAGCAAGGCCTGAGGGGAGGACGGGGTGCAAAGTTCTTCTCCAGTGTGGTACGTGACCTGGAGAACCTTCAAGAACTGCACCAGTAGGCTTACTTTACCAGACAGACATGGAGGAGCCCGAGAGGGGATGCCTGTTACTCTTTTAAAGTGAGCAGTCCACGCTCCTATGATTGCCAGAGGAATTACACAAACATTTATATATCCTAATACCCAGCAAGGCAGGCCTGAAGCTCCCTGCACTGAATGGCCCGAGTTCTATTTCCTCTGTCAAAATTAAGTGGCCCTGGCTGAATTGAGGGCACACTGTGTTAGCCAGTCAATGAGCAGAGCCAGGAAAATTGGTATCAAAGGAAAGGAGAAGAAAGGAATGAGCAGACATTTAAGGTAAGCCACTGAAAAGCACATATTGGAATTCAAATGTATCAAGAATAGGCTTTGGAGCTAGTTGTGTCTGATTCTGAATCTTGGCTCCAAACAATCACAGGCTGCGTGACGTTGGTAAGTCCTGTAGTTATTCACAGGTTCTGTTTCAAAATCACTAAACAAAGTACTGACACTCACCTTGCAGGGCTACGAGATTCAGGATAATGCACGCCTAATGTCTAGCGCAGCGTCTGCCATTTTGCATTGCCTACTGTGTGGTGACTAGTATTTATAATCCCTGGGCATTTCCACTAACTGTTGGCTTGGCCCACAGTTGTAAATGAAGTTGAGGATTTCCAAAAGTGAGGGAAAATAATGTCTTAAAGCAAAATTCAACAAACAGCTGAGCAATATTTACTGAGTATCTGCTCTGGACTTCGTTGGGGGTGGGGAGGACTGCCTGCTTTTTCCATGACAGTGAGAAAATAAAAACTCAAATTAAAATAAAAACTGAACTAAGAAAGCTTGTTTTCAAAACACTAGGCTCAGCCTCTGTGGAGAGAGAAAATGAACTCACCAATTTGTTTCAGCTCCAAAGGCAAACTACAAATGAACGTGGATATCCAGTTTTGACCGGAGTTGATCAACTAAGTATGCTCTAGAGCCAGGTGGAGTAGCCCAGGTAATACAAGCTGCTATAACAGAAAAAAACCCAAAGAAGATGTTTCTTTCTCATTCACAGGAAGTCCAAAAAACTGGAGATGGGAGAGATGTGAAAGGGGTCCTTCCAGGCTCTGGCTGGCTGAGGCTTTACCATCTTCAGCATGAGGCTCCCAAGTCTGACCTGGCATCGACTTCCAGTCTACAGATGGGGGAAGCAGGAAGGCACACTTCTCACCTCTATCTCCACACTCCATTGGCTAAAATTTAGTCACATGGTTGTACCTAATGGCAAAGGAGGCTGGGAAAACGATCTCTTTGTTAAGCAGGAACTGGAAATGGATTTTCAGAATAGCAGTCAGTTTCTGCTACACAGTGCACCTGCAAACACCAGGGATTCCATGTTTGGGAAATCTAAGACCCATTCTTTCTTGTTTTCATTCTTGTAACTCACCCCCGGTATTTAGTCCTTTGGTCCCCAGGTTCATAACTACAGGCAAATTTTCACAGCACAGGGACAAAATAGAATAAAAGGGAGAGTGGTAGATATTAAGGACTCTCAAAGGGAAAAGTCAAATGAAATTTACGCTAAGAGGGAAAAATCAACATTCAGCCTCTCTGCTTATACAACACTCTGAAGGTGAAGCCTCTAAGAAACCAAGGCAACATTCACAGAGCTGCATCAGCAGATTTGGGATATTTTGACACAGTTAAATCTAAGCTAAAACTTGAGTCTTCCTCAAAATAAGAGCATTTAATTGATTGTTTATGTTTCCTGGTTATTGTAAACTCAAGCCTAAACCACCAAATCATACTATCTGTAATGATCACACCTTGTTCTGGAGCGTTCAGTTCTTAGAACTTCCAGAGCTTAGAGAAATGGCTTCCTTTATTGGCATGTCCAAAACAAATATCCACTATTCATGTAGGTCTACCTCTGGATTCTTGTCCGTTCTCCTGGACTCCATGTGGCTCAGACCACAAGAAGCTCAGGCTGAGATTTCCTGTCTCATCTTCCACAACTTTTCCACCTTCCTGCAAAAGTTCTGCTTTGGAGCTCATATCATCTTAGTGTCAATATTTCTTTGTCACGACCTGCAATAATAAACACATTTTATATTTTGATCCAGTGCATGCACACACATACACACTTAAAACAAAAGTTTCTTGAAACATTCTTATTTTATTAAGAATGATGCACTCAGATAATTTCTGTTTAATTCTATTTCAATCCATTAAAAAATGCTCCTTGAGATTACTAAATTGTTTAGATAAACCATAGATTGGTTATGTTTGTGGTCTACTAGCCTACAGTCATCAGCCTACATTAGCAGAATTATTTTTTCTCTCCTTGAAGCCAGGGAACCTCATCTCTGCTCCACTTTTCCCATATTTTCCTAAAACTACACCCTCACCCTCCCCTTGTCACCTTTTGAATCTGTAACTCCTGTACCTCCCTAGACCTCAGACTCCTATTCTTATAGTCCTCTAGCTTGTTACACCCACTTTACCTACACTTCAAGATTAATAAAGAGTTTTAGACCCTTACTCTTCCATTGACTCTTCTTTATTAGAAGCTTTCTGGTCTTGCGTTTCCCAGGCTACCCATACTCCATCACTACAACCTTCTGATTTGTCTATTGGTCCACCACTTGGCATGAGATATTTTGGTTCTGTCTTCTTGATAATCAGCCCCACAGCTTGGCCATCGGCCTGATGGGCATGGCCAAGAAAGTGTACACATTAACGTGTCTGAGCCAGGCCTATCAACTGGGATTGATGTCTCCACTGAGTCATGACTGCTTAGTTATTCTTTAGCCCACTGTAATCCTCCCACTTCTAATCCCTCTGCACTGTTATAGACTGAAAAATACAAAGCATACTTATTGGGCCTTATTTTACTCTGTCTGCAGCATCTGAGACTATCAACCTTCAAAATCTCTCCTCATTACTTTGAACGCTCCCACTTCCCTAGTTTTTTGCATCTTCTCTGGCTACTCCTTTTTAAGCTTCTTCATAAATTCTTTCTCTTCTCTCTACCCCTTAACTGTTGATGTCTTCACATTCTACAATATTCTAGGGCAAAGTCATCCATGCACATGGTTTCCCCTGCCATCTGTATGATGATGACTCTCATCAATATATCCTAAATCCATGGTCCTTGAAGCTTCATATCCAATGCTATGCATCCCTTCACCGGGATGTCTCACAGAGCCTTTCATTTTTTTTTAAGATTTTATTTATTATTATTCATGAGAGACACAGAGAAAGAAAGGCAGAGACACAAGCAGAAGGAGAAGCAGGCTCCTCGCAGGGAGCTCGATGTGGGACTCCGGGATCAAGCCTTGAGCCGAAGGGAGATGCCCAACTGCTGAGCCACCCAGGCATCCCTCACAGAGCCTTTCAAACACAACATGTCCCAAACTGAAGTTGGATCTTTCCCCCTACTTAGTGTTCTTCAAAGGGTTGCCATTGCATTTAGAAAAAAAAAGTCCATAATTAGTATGGTCTTCCAGATCTAAATGGTCTAATAACCTCTAGCTCCCTTGTCCACCCCATTATCTAGACTTTTCTCATGACTCATTCTGCTCAAGACAAACTTGAAGTTCCTCCAATAAGCCAAGTATGCACTTATCACAGGGCTCTGCCTGAAATGCTATTGACCCAGCTGGAAAAGCCACAAAACTCTCTTCCTCACCTCACTAAGTTTTCTACTGAAATACCAGCTGCTCACAGAAGCCTCTCCCACCAGCCTGTCAAAATAATATCCTTATCCCCTTCCCCTGCTTTATTTTGCTTCAAAGTAGTTACCATGACATTACATGAGTGTGTTTATTTCTGTTTATCCTGTTCGCTGGAATATAAGTTTATTTAGCTGAATCCCCAGCACCTAGAACAATACTTGAGACAAAGTAAGAACTCAATAAATAATTGATGAACAAATGATTTATTTATCTCCTTCCTCTCTCTTACCACTGCCCCCAAACTGTGCTTTCTCCAGGATTCTAGGTAAAAAGTGCATGATTTTCCCAGTCATAGCCCAAGCCAGAAGCTTGGCCTGAAGCATCCCCTACTTATTCTCTCCACCCACATCCCATCTTTCATGTTTCTTAGTGTATTCTCCTAAGTCTCTCTCCTGTTGCACTTAATTTCTCCATCTTCACTGCTGTGACCTTGTTTTCAGAATCATGGATCCCTTTGTAAATTTAATAAAAGCAATGGGTCGTCTTCTCAGGAAAACATGCATGGAAACAACATATTCTTCATAAAAGGGTCTTTAGATTTTCCAAAGCCCAGCATGGATGTCCCTCCCCAAGTGCCACTATATCCAAAGGTAAAAATCTCTGGCTCAATGACTCCTTATTTTTTGCGTGAATAACTGTGATGTGTGCTTGGCTCTGAATGTTTGTGCCCCGCCCCACCCCCACCAGAAAATGCATATGTTGAAATCCCAACTTCCCATGCAACTGTATTGTAAGGTAGGCTTTGGGTGGTGATTAGATGATGAGGGCAGAGCCCACATGAATGGGATTAGTGGCTTATGAAAGAGATTCTGGAAAGCTAGCTCACTTCTTTCTCCATGTGAGCTTACATGGAGAAGACAATGGTCAATGACGGAGTGAGCTTTCATCAGACACCAAATCTGCTGGCACCTTGATCTTGGACATCCTGACCTCCAGACCTGTGATAAATGCTTGTCATTTATAAACCACTCCATTCATTCTGTTATAGTAGCCCAAGTGGACTAAAATAATGTTCTCTGATAGTTGCCCCTGCCACTAATATATTGCCCTTTATCTGACCCACTCTCCACAAGAACTGCCTAAGTAACCTTTTAGCAGTGCAGGTTTGTCCATGGCCTCTTAAGTGTCATGTGTAACACCTGTTGATGGTCCTCCATCACCTTAAGAGCAAATTCCTCTATGTTGGTGCTGTTTATTCTCCTAGCTCAGCCCTTTAGTGTTCCACACTCACACTTGAATGGAGCTATTCTCTCTCACACTATCTCTCACACCTCCATGCCTTTGAATGTAAAATTTCTTTGCCCTAGCTGACCCTCACCTTCCATCTACTTGGCTACGTGCCACTCATCTTCCCCTGAAAAGCTCAAGGATTGTCATGAAAGTATTCCCCGATATCCTGGGGTTTAACTAGGGGCTCTTTCCTTACATCAGACTATATTGTGATAATTATTGTGTCCATTTCCCCTAACACATGGTGCATCACAGAGAACAGGGACTGTTTTGTGAATCTCTGGCACATAGTAGGTGCTCAATAAAAGTATGCTGAATGGATGGAATGATCAGGTAAAAGGAGGGAGAGGTGGAAGCAGCATGTTTTGGATACATATAAATGGGGCAGGTATAGCCAACACAGCTTCCACAATGGGAAAATCCATATTTACAGAGGAGATAAACCTGGTAGTTCTTCCATTTACAAAAAGGATTCACCACAAGGGGCCTCTAAATAGCAGGTACTTTAGCCAGCCTATGTAAGTGTTTGTTTACAGATCATTAATCATTTTACAAAGAGGCCAAGAGCTCAAGTACAGCCAATCAGAGCCTTTAGAACTTCTGAAATTACTCTAGAAGTTAACAGGAAGAAGGATTCTATGTTAAACTATACATTTAACACATAACTTTTCAGGAACAAGCCAGAAAGAGAGAGAGAGCAAGAGAGGGAGAGAAAAAGAAGAACTACAGTGACAAGAGCAACAATTTTAAGAAGTCTAACTGGAAGTCCTTAACCAAGGACATCTCCATTTTTTGTGCTGTGGTGGGATGGGTGGGGTGCTCTAAAATAATTGGACACTGACAAGTAGGCCTTCACAAAGTCGGTAAAGACAAAGTTCTCAACTTCTGGTGAAGACAAGGATTCAGAGAGATCTTGTTTTGGCCATCAATGTGCATCTAACAAGTCAAATGGATTTATTCTGACACAAGCCATAAAGTTCACTCATCTATTCACCAAATATCAATTGAATATCAGTTGAGCACCTGGCACATGTCAGGCCATGTGAGATAAAATGCTGACCAAGATCTGGGCCATCCCTTGCTCTCAACGATCTTGCATTTTAGAGAGAAGAGCAAGCAATAGATTAACACACAAGGTAATTTACTACAGTGAAAGTGGTAGCACAGGAGTAAGAAGGTGATGTGACAGTGAGGGTGCAGCTACCAGGAGCTACTCTAGACAGAGAAGGCGAGTGAGGCCTCTCTGAGAATGCATCATCCAGGCTGAACCTGATGGATGAGAAGAAGGCAGCCATGGAGAGACCTGGAGAAAGGCATTCCTGGAAAAGAGACCATCAAAGTCCTAAAGCCTCCAGATGAGGAAGCTCTAAGGGCCAAAGGGCTTTTAAACCAAAAAGAAGCCCCTATAACTGGAGTTCAATGGAGGAACGAGGCTTGTAGGAGGTAGAAGATGACAGTGGCATGGATCAGGGTGGTGGCAGAGGCAGACAGATGTGGAGAGATCGCACATTAGCTGATATGGGGCATAGAACTGTTGTAAATGATGACAGCTGAGTTGTCTCTAAAGTCCTTTCACACTCAGACATTCTGTGACTATAATCTGGAAACCATGGCTATCAAAGTGGAACCCTTGGGCAGCCCGGTTGGCTCAGTGGTTTAGCGCCGCCTTTGGCCCAGGTCGTGGTCCTGGAGTCCCGGGATTGGGTCCCACATCAGGCACCCTGCATGGAGCCTGCTTCTCCCTCTGCCTGTGTCTCTACCTCTCTCTCTCTCTCTCTCTCTCTGTCTCTCATGAATAAATAAATGAAATTTTAAAACAATGCAAAGTGGAACTCTTTGTTGAGAAAATCTGCCTGGCATGAAAGCTAGCAGGAGCCATGCTTGAGTCACACTGTGATGATTATAGGCCCATGGGGGTTTGGGGTGAGAATTCCTATAGACCCATCACTTGAGAAACCCAGAAGAAATCCATTCTGTGCATTCTAAAAGTTCCCAATCCTGGAGCTAGCTCTGCTCGAATCTTCTTTCTTGTCCTGAGCCATGAGCACTCTTTTGGGGATTCTCTATATCAGCAAATGGCATCACCCATCCAACCAAGAAGACAGCAAACCATCTTTGACAACTCAGTTGCAAACTGACCAAACTTAGGTTCGTTGGTCACAATTACTCTGTACTGAGTAGCTAATGGCATCTCTCAAATGAGAGAGGATAATAAGGGCTGTAAGTCCCTTTCCCCAACAACCTCACAATCAGAGCATGTCTCAGACCAAATTCTGTCTCACAGACATTGATTGACAGACAAGCATAAAAATGGTCACACGGCCAGTTGTGTAAGCTCAGTGGAAGCCTAGCTTCCTACCGACTAGGCACTCAAAAACACCTTGCATGGAAAGTTCACCTTGAGGCTGATGCAACTATACACCCCGTTGCAGGATTCAGATAACCTAGGCCAGTGGTTCTCAACTGGACCAGATTTTGTCCTTCAGATTTTGCATTCCAGGAGATTTATGGAGATATTTTTGTCTTTCACAACTGAGGAGGCATTCCTAGCATCTAGTGAGCAGAGGCCAGGGATGCTGCTAAACCTCCTACAAAGCATTTCATCTATCTCCAGTGTCTATATGTGCCCCTTCCTAAATAAGTATAGAATTAATCACTTGCCTCTCCCTTCTCCTGCCCTAGTTTGGGCTTTGAGCATTTCAGACAAAGCTTTCCTCCCACCTGCTTCTCAGCTCCCTGTTTCCTCTGGTCCAGTCTCTCATCCTGCTATCAGATTGATCTTCCCAAACTAGGACTGGTGTCCTGTTTTTCTAAAACCTCCAATGGCTCCTCCTTGCGTGATTAACTCTCTGCTTTCTCTCCTGCCTCTTCTATTGGGCATTTTGTTTTAACCCGGTACTTTAGTTGCTTTTGTATACCAAACTCCCCCAAACCTTTGTGCCTTTGTACATGCTATTCCTCTGCCTGGAAAGCCCTCCTGTCCCTCTTTCATACTCTCTTCCACCTTTCTGGGCATCTAGAGCTTGAGCCTAAACTCAAATACTATCTCATCCTTTGACAACTCTAGGCCAGCTCTGGGACTCCTTATTGACCTTGCCCTATTCTATACAAACCTCGATTAAGGCAGCTGTCCCAGTTGTCCTGTTGCACTGTAACTGTTTGCAGGTCCGCTGCCCTCCTGGACTCTAAACACCTATATGACTAGCTCACTGGGCCCAGCATGTTACCTGCTACACAGTAGGCAGCAGCTAAATATTTGCTCAATAAGTGACCACTCTCTATGCCCTGTTTTTTGCTTTTTGTTTATTTTGGTTTTTAATAGTTTTAGATTCTTCAAATTTTCAGTAGCTAAAGTGATATAAATGAGATACTGTGGTTTTCAAACCTCAATGTGCCTAAGTATCATTTTGAAGATTTGTTTCAAATGCAAATTCCTGGACCCTAAATGCTCAGGTAGTTTTTTAAATTAATTAACTTTAAAAACTGAGATATAATGAAATTCATTCTTTAAAACTGTATAATTCAGCTGTTTTGTAGTATATTCACCAAGTTGTGCAACCATCACCACCATCTAATTCCAAAACGTTTTTATCATCCTAGAAAGAAAACTGTATTTATTAGCTGTCACCCTGCCATTTATCTCTCCCTCCAGCCCTTGGCAATCACTAAACTACTTTCTGGTCTGGGGATTTGTCTAGTCTGAATATTTCCTATAAATAGAATCATACAATATATGGTCTTCTGTTACTGGCTTCTTTCATTTCGCATAATGTTTTCAAGTATCACCCATACTGTAGCATGCATCCATACGTACTTCATTCCTTTTTATGGCTGAGTAATATTCCATTGTATGGATATACCACATTTTCTTTATCCGTCCATCAGTTGATCATTTGGATTGTTTGCACTCTTTGGCTAGGGTGAATAATGCTGATATGAACACTTGTATACATGTCATTGTATGGACGCATGTTCCTAATTCTCATGGGTCATGAGTAAATGCCAAAAATGTTTTTCACAGCTGCTTAATCATTTTACATTCCCCATCAGCAATGTATGAGGGTTCCAATTTCCCCATAACCACATCAACCTTATTATTTTCCATCTTTTTTATTATAGCTATCCTAGTAGGTGTGAAGTCATAAGTCCTTGTGGTCTTGATTTTTATTTCTGTAATGACTAGTGATGTTGAACATATTTACATGTGCTTATTGAACATTTATGTATCTTCCTTGGAAAAAAAGTTTATTTGAGTGCTTTACTCATTTTTTTAATTGGCTGTCAGGATATTTTGTTGTTGTTGAATGGTAGTTCTTTATGTATTCTGGATATTAATCACTTATCAGATATATGATCTGCAAATATTTTCTCTCATTCTGTGTGTTATCTTTTCATTCTCTTGATAGCCTTTTGATGTGTAAGAATTTTTAATTTGATGAAGTCCAATTTATCTATTTTTCTTATAGTTCTTGAGCATTCAAAGTCATATCTAACCCAGGATCACAATGTCTACTCCAAGATCACAAAAATGTATGCCCATGTTTTCTTCTTAGAGTTTTATTAGCTCTTACATTTATATCATTGATCCATTTGAGTTAACTTTCATATGTGGTGTGAGGTAAAGATCCAACCTCATTCTTTTATATGTGGACATCCAGTTGTCCCAGCATCATTTTTTAAAAAGGCTAATCTTTTCCCCATGAGATAGTCTTGACATCCTTGTAGAAAATCAATTGATGATAAATGTAAAAGCTTATTTTTGGACTTTCAATTATATCCCTTTGATACATTTGTATGCCAGTGCCATATATTTGGATGGTCAAGCAAGACATTTAGAAAATCCTTGATCTAAAATTACAGTTGTTGTAAATAAGAGCTAATCCAAAACAATGGTTCCCAACCAGATTGAACATCAAAATCATTACAAGGGTTTCAAAGAGAAAAAGTCCTGATCTCTAGGTGTCCTCTTCCCCTAGCTTCCTCTCCTGCCTCTGTTTCAGCAAATGGCTATGAGTCTAGGGAACTTCTGTTTTTAAAAGAGTCATTCTCATTGATCATCCAGAATTGGGACTTGCTGGTTCCAGGTGATCATTTAAAGTTATTTCTAATGCATGGGACCTATAATGTCAGGTAAAGAGAAAATATAAGGTAGAAGTTTGACCCCAAAACATGATAAATAATTATCTTGTGTGTATTTGGCCATCAGAAGGCATCTCTCTGATGAAAAAAATTGAATATGATTTTATGATAAGTGACTGATGTCAAAGGACCAGTTTACTCTAAAATGTATAGATTGCGAGGAGATAATCCATAGTTCAGTATTAATGCAGATGTGGAAACTTGGCCCAATGCCAGGCACAGTGCTCTCCTTGGTGGTCCCACAGCCCCATGCTCTGTCAATGACATGTCTGTCTCTCCCACTAACCTCTGGTTCTTCTTAAGCAGAAACAGGACTTTTTCCGCTTTGGATTTCTAATGCCCATCACTGTGCCTAGAAAACTGCAGGTATTCAATAAAATGCCAAATTAAACTAAACACACTCTCTATATTTAGTCAAATGCATAGATGAGGTCAAATAGCAGGCTTTATGTAAAAATGCTAGGCATGTGATGCCTTAAAAACAGAACTGGAAGGGAATTAAGCAATGGGATTAAAAAGATTATTTTTTAAAAACCAAGCAATTATTTTTGCACCATGTTTATTGTCACATGCCTGCCTACTGATGGTATTCCTCAGGGTCCTGGCAGGAAACAGATGGCTCACCAGAGCTAAATGGAGAAACTACTTCCAGAGGAGTGGGCAAAATTAAGGTAACAACAAGAAATAAAGTTCCTGATCATCTCTAGGCCTGAAGGGACGAGGGGACAGAGAAGAGTGGTCAGAATCTAGTGAGAGATGGAAGCTGGACAGATGACTGCACAACAGGACCTAAAGCCATTAGCATGAAATGGGCAGTACAGGGCACAACATTCCTCGGAAGGCCAACCAGAGAGTCACCAGCATACTCACCCATGGGGAACAGGAAGACATGGATGTTCAACAATAATCCATTGGAATTAAAAAGAAATGTAAGGAACTGAGGTGCAACAAAGCTTGCAGCTCATCTGACTTTCTGGGAAGGTTGTGCTTTCATTAGTTCATCTACCAAATATTTGAGTCTTTTTATGCTGTAAGATGCTGTTTTTGGCACTGGGGATGTAAGGATGAATAAGACACTTCTCCTGCCCTTAGGAAGTTTACAGTGGGGAGTGAGGGACACAAGCAGTTAATGACAATACAAAACAATACTATGATGGTGGGTGTATTTGTTTCCTAGGGCTGCCTTAACTTGCCATAACAAAGTGCCACAAACTGGGTCGTTTAAACAACAGAAATGTATTGTTTCACTGCTCTGAAGGCTAAAAGTGTAAGATCAAGGTGTCAGCCAGGTTGATTCCTTTTGAGGCCTGTGAGGGAGAATCTGCTTCAGGCCTCTCCCTTAGCTTTTGATGGCTTGCTGGCAATCTTTGGTATTCCTTGGCTTGTAGAAGCATCGTCCCAATCTCTACCTTCATCATCACACAGTATTCCCTCCTGTGTGTGTGTGTCTTTGTCCAAACTTTCCCTTTTTATAAGGACACTAGTGATATTGGATTATACCCTACTCTAGTATAATACCATCTTAACTAAATGCATCTGTAATGACCTTATTCACAAATAAGATCCTGTTCTGAGGAACTGGGGGCTAGGACTTCAACTACCAATTTGGGGCACAGAATCCAACCCATAGGGTTGGCTCAGGGTATTATGGGAACCCATACGACATGGCTATGGAGGAGGAATGAAGAGAAGGCACCTAACTGGTCCTAAGGAATAAGAGCCAGCCAAGTGAAGAGATATGAGTGGGCAAAGGAGGTGGTGGACTGGACACATGCGGAAACCAGAGACAACACTTGCAGTTTGGTGCTAGAGCAGAAAGCTCAAGGCCGCACAGAAGGGTCAGCCCTCTGGTGACAGAGGTTCTTTATGACCTGCAGAGTCCAAACCAGAGAGAAATGATGGAAGAGTCTTAAGCAGGGACTTGACAAGTCTAGTTTTGCCTTTCAAAAGGGTCACTCCAGGAGCTAGGTGGAAGATGGTAAGGGTTGCAAATGGGCCAAACGTCCAGGAGGCTGTAGTGTTGGGCCAAGTGAGAAAATGGTAATAGGGATAGCAGGAAGAGAAGGGATAAGTTTGAGGGATACTGGAGGGTCTTAATGATTGCAGTGGCTGAGTACAGAGGAGTAGGGTAGCAACATCCCCACCATTGCAAGGGAGGCCACGGTGCCTTCAGCAAGGTGAGAAAGAGGTGGTTTAACAGGAAAATTGCCCCCAATTGCCACTCTGGAAATACTGAATCAGTGGTGCCTGTGAGAGATAGAAGCTAAGGGTAAAGATCTTGGTTAGAAAGAGAGATTTGGGAGTTCCCTGCACATCCCATAAGAGAGAATGAGCTTCACCAGGGAGTGTGTGTGGCAGAGCAAGATGAGCCATGAATCAGAAAAGAATCCTGGGGAACACCCACGCACCTCTGACAGTCAGAGGAGGGGGAGGAGGCTTTTCCAAGGGAGAGTGGAGAAACAGAGAATGTAACATGTGGAGGTTAAGGAATCATGACACTTCAAAGAAGGACCCCCATATTTTTAAATGCCTCAGAAAGTTCTAGTAAGGAAAACAGCTAGTCTTTTCAATTTTCTGTCAGGGAAGTTGCTGGCCACTCAGCGACAGCAGTGTTAGTACTGTGGTGGTGGGAATGGAAACCAGAGGACAAAGAGCTGAGGATGAATGGATGTGTAGACAGCAAGAAGTCCAGAGTAACTGGAGGAAGACATGCAGTATGAAACTTGAGTATATTTAGAAACTTAAAGGGAGCTAGAAGAGATTTTATCAAAATGACACAGGGGATTGATTCATTTTGTTTAGCATAATACCCTCTAGTTCCATCCACATCATTGCAAATGGCAAGATTTCATTTTTTGATGGCTGAATAGTATTCCATTGCATATATACAGCACATCTTCTTTATCAATTCATCTGCCAATAGACAATCTGGGCTGTTTCCATAGTTTGTCTATTGTGGACAGAGAAAGATAATTATTATATGATTTCACTCATATGTGAAATTTAAGAAACAAAACAGAGAATCATAGGGTAAGAGTTGGAAAAATAAAACAAGAGAGGGAGACAAACCATAACAGACTCTTAATCAGGAAAAAACTGAGGGTCTCTGGAGGGCAGGGGAGTGGGGGAAGAGGTAACTGGATGATGGGCATTAAGGACGGCACGTGATATAATGAGCACTGGGTGTTACATGCAACTGATGAATCACTAAATTCTACCCCTGAAACTAATAATACACTATGTGTTTCCTAAATTGAATTTATTTGTTTTATTTCTTTTATTTTTTAAATTTAATTTAAATAAATAATGAAATTTAAAAAATGAAACAAGGGATAATGATCAAAGTGTGTGAGTCGGCATCAAGGGAGACAGTAAAGGGAACAGAAAGGGGCACACCTGTGACACAGAAGGTGAAGATGGGCATGCATGTGGAGCTGTTTGTAGGAAGCAGGTGGGAAGTAGCAGAATGAGCTTGATGACCTTGAAGTTGGAGGCAAGTTTACCTGCTGAGTGTGACGGAATAAAGGTTGAGTAGCTTTGGTGAGAGTGTTGGAAGACTCAGAGTGGTCACCTGGGGGCCCAGAGACGCGAGCTCTTCAAGGACAGGGAAAGGCGACATGGGCAGCATGAGGGTCTGAGGAGGCCAGGGGCCGTGAACTTGTGGTGGTGTAGCCTATACAGAAGTATCCATTTCCCCAGGAGTGTTCAGTCTCAAAGATAGTGCAAAGACAACAGCAGTGAGGACTTCCGTACGTCCAAGTCCATATTTGGCTCGGTCAGAGTTGGGGGGCACTGAGGGATCGGGTGAAACCTATGAACCACCGGGTCCAGGTAGGAGATGAAGGAAGAAAGGACAGGACAAGTTTGATGAATGGGGAGAAGACGGAGGCGTCAGGGGAAGCAGGGATGCAAGAGAGCTGGAAGGACCCACAGAAGTAATCAGAAGAGACGTACTTACCCCACTCACAGTTTTACTGAGTGCGGCCTACGAGTGAACAGCAAACCCTAGCATGTACGAGTCCGGGCTCCCTTAGGCAAGCTGCTCATGTAAATCCACTGAAGGTGGATTAAAGGAGAAGCTACGTAAGATGCATGCCAGTTACCTTGGTCAGGGCCCTTTGGACTGGGTCCCAGGGTCATGTCACAATTATTATTCTTGGGGTGGAGATTGTTTAGGAAGATACCATCGGATTTTGTTTATCTTTATTAGAATCTGGTGAAGTATTTCAACCCTTTTCGAGGCAGAGTCTTGTAACAGATACTAGAGTCTGTCCGTGAATAATGAACCCCCACTTCACAGGGAGAGTCTGTGGATGAAGGGCAGTACGGAGAGGGCTCTCCCAGAGTCTCCAGCTGCATTTTCTGAGCCCAGCAAGTGACTGATCAAAGGCAGAGAACCCCGCAGTTGACCAGATGCAGTCATCCCCTGCCCGGGACACGGAGCCCCCACTTCTGATCTGCAAAGAGGGCCTGGGACTCTTGTCAAATCACCAAACAGGATGTTGGCCATGCAGCAAACAGGCCTGCGAGCTGTTGACAGCCGAATGTCAGGCTGCCAACACCGGCCCCCCCCCCACTGCCCCCAGGCTTGGCGGCAATCTGTATTCCAGCACACACCATCAGCCCTGCTGCTGGCGCTCCAGCCCGACGCACCACGCAAGGCCCATGCTCCGGTCTAGAGACACTGCTGTGGCCGTGCACACAGGCCCCTTTGTTCAGAAACACTGCAGGCATGAATGGAGGCAGCTTCCTTTGGTTCTTTCCTCAAGGCCTGGAAAGAAAGGCCTCACAGTCAAGCTGCCTGACTGACCAGCTTTGAGAGTGGAAGGGGGCTCCTGCTGAAAGCTGGTTAGTTGTAGCTCGTCCAAATATGGGGCTTAAGGGGCTTGGCCAGAGCTGTGGCAAACCTCACTCAGGTGTCCCCAGGCCTGCGTGAGGTTGGCTGAGGGCCCTTGGCAGCCCCTGCTCATTAAATGTGTTGAGAAAGTATCTCCAGCAGAGAAGGGTCAGTCAACACTGATGCTCCGGTGCAATCTTTTCAAATGACAGCCTCTTGCTTTGTGTGTGGAAAAGCCTGAAGAGCAGGATAGATTCAACAGGGGGCCTAGGACCAGTTGAGTAATTACCATTTTCTCCTTCTGTGGCTGCTTCCTCTCCCCTGAAGTGATCTTCTGGCCGCTGAAGGACACTTGGTGATCGGGTGCAGGGCCATGCTCTCTCTGCCTCCGGTTGCACCACATGACACGTGGATGCAGAAGGCAGCCAGTGGGGAAGATGGGTTCTGAGAACATTTTCTCTGACCCTAGAAAAGTCCCTAGATCATCATCTCCCAAGTCTGGCGTGGTGCTGACAAATGGGCTCCATTCTGGCAGAAGGGAAAACTAGTTTCAATTCACAGTGGAAAACCACATCCCTTAAAAAAAAAAAAGAAAAAAAGAAAATCTTTGTGATCCTAAAGGAATGATTTCTTTATTTGTTAGCTCCAGAAAAGACTGCTGCATAAAGCTTTTGAGTGATCACAAAAGCTTTCTGCGTGGCAAACATCCTGTTTGGTGATATACGATTTCCCAGCAGGGTGGACGGCTCAAGGGAGTCCCCCGAGTTCCTGGCACTAGGCACCTCTGGCACCCCCACAGGCCAACGGAGACACAAGAGCAGTGGAGAGAAAGGTGGCAATACCAGGTTTGCCAGGTGGCAAGGGCTGTGTTCTTCCCCTGCCAGGGTCTGTTACATTGCTGCCTCCTCCATGGGTTTGCCTCATGAAAAAGAAGTCATGTTCCCCCTGCTTGAGATCAGCACAGGGTATGATTCATTTTATGTCTCTCCAACACCTAGTGCAGCACACGGCAGGGACTTCACAGGTATTTAATGGATGGATAGATGCCTGGGGGACTGGGAAGATAGGTTTCTTTGCATTTTAGCTCTATCAACTTTGTTTGGAGACGAGGCCAGGGCATGTGTCTCTTGAGAAACTCCCAGATCTAGAAATCTGGGCATTCTTCTACCAGTGTTCCCAGCAGCTCAGCAGCACCCCGCCCCCTCTACCCCCACCCCAAGGAGAGGCCAATGCAGCTGAATTAAGCCTAAACAAAGAGCATCTCCCTCCCTCCCCATCCCCATCCTTGAGGCTGGCCCAGGTTCAGGAGAGTTCTAGGACATGGGATATGAGCCATAGGAGTTAGGAGGGCATATACCCTAGTTAATTTGGCTCCTCTAGTTGTTCTCCCTGACTTCTAAGAAATTGTAAACTTCCCTAGGGATCTAGCCCGGGATCCCTACTTTACTAGCCGTCATACCTTTCTCCTCCTTGCTTCCCACCTTATATTCATTCAACACACATTTATTCAATGCATACCGGATATTGGACATTGTTAATTACTAGGGATGTAAGATGATTTGGGTCCATCTCTGAGTTTACAGACCACTCTAAGAGGGTGAGATGCAAATACTCACCGTTAGTCTTAAAGTTGCTGACACGTGATCACGTATGGGGTTACACTGGTGGGGCAGCTCATGGTTAAGAAACATCAGACCTTATTTTTGTATTTGGGGAATTTAGTGTGCTGGTATCGTCCTATCACCTTGAATTGACATTGCAGCTTATACTGTGTTTTTTAATACATTACCTCCTTTAATCCCCACAATAATCCTGAGAGCAGAGATTTAATCTGGTTTACAAATGAAGAAACTGAGGCACGAATGAAGTGGCTGTTCAGTCTCAGGAGTAACAGAGGTTTTGAATTCAGGATGCCTGAGGGCAGCCCCGGCTCTTCCTACTCCACAAAGCTGTTTCCAGTGGGCCAGCAGCCCCTCATCTTCAGTGGGGAATCTGGTCAATCCTTTTACAGGGGATGAGAAGAGAACTCCAAAGCTAGAGTGGAGCCCCCACTTCCTTTCTTTGGCCTCAGCTGCTTCTCTGTTTTTCAGTTCTCAAACTATAAAAAAGAAATAAAAATAGGGATAAGAGTGTTATGTTGCTTCCTTAATGAACCCACCTGCTGGCTATTGCCAGAAATTCCTTTAAAGAAGCACAAATCCCTTCATTCTGCAGGTATAAATAAAAAGCTTAAGATGCAAATGCCTTGAAGCCTTAACACACAGATATAAATAAGTTCCACTCAAGTCCAGATGATAATAGAATATTCTATCCTGCCTGTTCTGAGCTAGCAAGAAGAAATAAAAATCTCCAGTATTCCCTAGGCTTTGCAGTAGTTTTGTATGTAAGAATTATATATATATAATGTTTTGGAGCATCTACTAGGTGCCAGGCACTAGGTTGGGTGCTAGTTTCAG